>NC_135717.1:11163302-12641574 GCF_964656455.1 Halichoerus grypus | reverse complement strand
GATTACCAAAGAAGTCTTTTTTACGTATTTAGAAAAAGAAGCAGTGAACTCAGGAGTCTGCATGAGTTACCAAAAATACCAAAAAAATCTTACTCATTTTTTCTTTGTAAAAAGTAACCAGTGCATCAGGAGCTTGTAGGAAACACTGCATTATCTAGCAAATGACCCATCTCGGATCACATCTTTGAGGAAGGAAGGAGAAAACGGACAGGCAAATCTAACTAGGTGAAAGATAACAATAAATTATGCATATTGATGATATTATACCAACCTAACAGCAGCACAGAATGGTGAGAAAGGACCAGGAGAGAGGAGAAGTGAGGGCGAAGGAAAAGCAGGGGAAAACAGAAGATTCTGGGTGGGAAAGAGAACAAGGAGGCTGTGAAGTAAAAGACGACGGGAATTTTTAAACAAAAATGTAACCTGCCAACTTAAAAACAAAAACAAAAACGCAACATGTGACATACCTGTTCTACGCAATATGGTAGAAAAGTAGCCACGTGTGGCTAAATAAATTTAGTGAAAATAAGTAAGATCTCAAAATTCAATTCCTCAGTCACACTAGACCCATGTCAAGTGCCTATGTGGCTGGTGGTTACTGAATTGAATAGCACAGATACACAGCACTCCCATCATCACAGAAAGTTCTACTGGACAGCACTAAGTAGAGAAAGAACACTTTTCTTCTGGCGTTCTTCATCAACGCCCTACTTTCGTGAGTACCAATATAGAGGTAAGCTGTGGCTACATTAACACAAACACACACACACACACACACACACACACACACACACACACACAGAAACTGCAAATGTCAAAGGAGATACACTGTTTGGTTTTAGACTTTACAGCTCATTATTATGCACTCTGGTACCCAGCCTAGGGGTGGGGGATGATCACTACAGAGGACAGCTTTTAATTTAGATAGAAAATTCTTTTAATTACTGCTAACAGAAGGGTCTGATATGAGCCTCAGGCCAGGAGTTACATCCTTTGGAGTCAAGGCCCTTTTAGAAAGGAATGGCTTTCCCACCTCAACCCAGGAGGCTGGAATGTGACCTCTAAAAACACTAAAACAAGGTAGAGAAATGTGGACAGGCCTAGTTAAGAAAGGTGTTTGGTATTATTTATTGTTATCTGTAATTTCTCACTTTATATTATGAAATATGTATTGATTTTGTTTCCCTAATTGAATTGTAATCTTCTAGAAAGCAGAGATTTCTGCATCCCTTCAAGCAAATAGCATATTGCTGAGCACAGAGCAAGTGAACAATTAATATAAATTACGCTAGAAAAATCTCAGTTTAGCAATTCTCAGCTGTTTATCTCAAATTCATTTTTCCTGACTATATTTTTGAGTATCATTTCATACAGAAAGCATGTAGGACTTAGAAAAAGCACCACACTCAAATCCTGGCCATGACTCTCCAAATGTTCATATATAAATGTCTAAGACTATTGGATTCACGGAATGGAAGCCACTGGGGAATCTTTGAGGAAACAATTTAAGTGGGCTGGTGATGAAAGAAACCAGTATGCAGAAAGCCTTTGAGATCAGGACGTTAGTACAAGCCTCTCAGAATCTATCCACACCCCTCTGCACTTTTGAGTCAAGGCTTTCCCCTCTACTCCTGTGTGACTCCACCCGCTGAGCCTCAGACCCAGGTAACTAAGATGCCCTAAGACATCACTAGAAGGAGGAAAACCAGGCACACTTTATAAAAAACTTTTTTTTTTTTTTTTTACACTTTATGGATATGTAATTTCTTTATTTGAGTTACGCTGAGTAAGTTAACTCATATATTTGGTCAGGTAATAGCCATCAGATCAGGTCAAAATTTGAAGTCCTATAAGAAATAACAAGTGCTGGTGAGGATGTGGAGAAAAAAGAACCCTCATGCACTGTTAGTGGGAATGTAAACTGGTGCAGCCACTGTGGAAAACAGTATCGGGGTTCCTCAAAAAATTAAATATAGAAACACCACATGATCCAGTAATTCCACTACTGGATATTTACCCAAAGAAAATGAAAACATTAATTCAAAAATATACATGCACCCCTATGTTTACTGCAGCATTATTTACAACAGCTGAAAGCACCCATGTGTCCAATGATAGATAAATGGATAAAGAAAGTGTGGTATGTATACACAGTGGAATATTACTCAGCCATAAAAACAATGAAATCTTGCCATTTGTGCCAACATGGATGGACCCAGAGGGTACTATGCTACGTGAAATAAGTCAGAGAAAGGTCAAATATATGTATGATCTCCTCTATATGTGGAATCTAAACAAAACAAATGAACGAAAAAAAAAAAACAAAAAAAGAATAAAATGGCAGAGGAGAGGGAAGAGAAGTGGGAAATGGACAGTGAAGGGGATTAGGAGATAAAAACTTTTAAAGATTTTTTTTATTTGAGAGAGAGAGCACGCACACACACATACGATCAGGGGGAGGGGCAGAGGAGAGGAAGACAGAGACTTCCCGCTGACCAGGGAGCCTGACGCAGGGCTCGATCCCAGGACCCTGAGAACTATGACTGAGCCGAAGGCAGACACTAAACTGACTGAGCCACCCAGGCTCCCCAAGAGATACAAACTTTTAGTTATAAAATAACTAAGTAAGACCTGAGGATGACACGTACAGTGTAGAGAATATACTCAACAATATTGTAATAACTTTGTATGGTGACAGGTGGCAACTACACTTATCATGGTGAGCACTGCATAATGTACAGTAATTGCTGTATCCCTGAAACTCATATAACATTTCATGTCAGATACACTTCAATAAAAGAGAATTTGAAGTCCTACACATATGTTTCCTAATAATCTCATGCCTTTAACAGATCTTGTTTCAATTTTTAAAAGTTTCCTACCTGTCCTGCAGATATTTCAGGTCTTTCTAGTCTAGACAACTCTTCATTCCATCCCTCTAGCAAAATTAATCTCTGTAGGACATTTACACTGAACATACTACCCATATTTATTCATGCATATTTAGGAAAAATGGAAAAGTGTAACAAGCTAAAGGACTTAGTACGCCCTCTCCCCAGCCTCAAGTTAAGGAATTAGTCTTCTTCCAAGAAGTAACCTCAACATTTGTTTTCAAACAATTTTAGTTCAATGTCACTAATGCATTTCACAGAATAAATTCACTTTTTATAAAAGGGGAATAAAAAGGGACTTAAAGAGAAATAACATTAAATTATATCTCTTATAAGGGGCAGCATCATATAATAAAGATGGCATGAATTTTAGAGCTACACAGGATTCAGTTCAAATCCCAACTCTGCCACCAACCAACTCTGTAACTAGGGCTACAGCTGGACTTAGCATAAATTGGAAAAAAGTACCTCCTCTGGGCAATCATAACCCTTACCTGCTTCCTCAGCTGATGACCCTCAAGCAGTGAACAATTTGTACAACTATATGCAGTTACCCTGTAGATATAAATATGACTTTAGAAAAATCTCTCTAAACTCCAATCACCTCATCTCTAAAATGAATACAGTATCATCTGCACCTCATCGGGCTGGAGGGAGGATTAAACAGGGTGAAAGAGATAAAGCACTCAGCATGGAGCCTGGAGAATCAGGACTGACTACCCAGGAAATATTAGTTGTCACCTCGATGCTTCCCCCTGGCCAGTCATCGAGATGGTCAATATCCCTGGAAGTTCCTATTAAGAACGGATTATACTCTGCCACTGAAAGTGCTTAATGCATCTCAGGATTAGGCATTGCCCAGGAGCTTTAGACAGATGCTGTAAGTTGACATAGCACTTGAGGGTTAAAGCTGCTCTCTGCATGTCCCCCTGCGCTCACAGTACCCGTATCTTCTCCATTCCATTTCTTTCTAAATTGATTGCTTGTTGTAACCATATACTGTAGTATACAGGACACTAGTTTTAAATTTCACTCCATAAATTCCATCTGGGAAAGCTTTTAAATCCACCCAATGACTATAGTGGGTAAATAGCAATCTTACCCACATAAACCCCAAACCCTAACCACTCCCATGATGTGCAGGCATTTCTACTCTGGGAACAAATGTGAATTCTTTTTTCCTAAATTAAAAACTCATTTTAAAGAAAAGTAGTATTAAACTACTCCATAAACATAATAAACCACACTTAAATCTTGGTTGCAATAAATATCTCTTGCCTACAGCTATTAGATTCCACAAGTGAATTTTTAAGTTTGCCAGCAAAATAGTATATTTATTCAGACCATGATTTGCTTTCTGTGGTTTGATGTTCTCTTGTGTGTGTTTCTGATGTTTAGAAAGAGGGGGGAGTCTGTCCAGAAACCTGTAACGGATTTATTCAGGAGACATGAATGCTATAAAAGATCACCATTTCATCACTGTGAGGTCAGTTTAGGCCTCAGGACAGTAACATCGAATGGTGGCGCTTTTGGCTCTCTCGTTTATTTAAGGGATTGGTTAAGACTGTGAAAATCAGTCTGAAAAATGAGCGAATTACCTAGCAAGAGTGAAAGATGCTGGGCAGGTATTTCACAGGAAGTCCTGACCAGCTCTTCACAATAAGCTGTGACATATATATGCTCAACTACAGAAACTGTCAGGGGCTGGGAGAGGAGCTTGCTATAATATTATGAATAATCATTTACATGAGTTATTCAGTGTAGATGGTACATGTAAAAAGGATCTGGAATAAGAAGTATACAGAAGTTATCCCAAATCCCAAATTCAGCCATTGACATTTAACATCCACTGGCCTAGATCCAAGATTTCATCCTAACAAAAACTCTGGGTTATAGCTCGTGGTATCACACAAGGGACTCGAGAAGACCAGCTAACGACAGAGCTGGAACAGGAGGGCTGACTTGTACATCACCACCCACCCTATACCCAAGAAGGTCCTCACCCCAATCCTATGATCTAAAACGTCTTAAGACTATGAAATTTATTTCTCATACTTAAAAACCCTGACAATTATTCATAAAAGCCTATTTTAAAATTGTATAAAAATACGTTACATAAAATCTTCAGTTGGTAATTTCTTTAACCCCAAGTTTGTCCTTTCTAAGGTAACCGCAAGCTGAATTATCTACACATATTTTTTAAGCTTCAGGCAATTTGAAACCTAAAAACATGATGAAAATAATTCAGTCAGTGGTAATATAATTGGTATGACTCTTCCAAGAGGTGATTTGATAATATGGGGTTTATAAAAATAAAGATATATATTCTTGTTCACCAAAAATGTTCTTTAAAAAAATAAAGATAACAACAAGACTACTAGATTTTTCGTCAAAGTGTGACTATTTCCATGAGAAATCTGGAACAACCTAAAAATCCAACACCAGAGAACTGGCTAAACAAACTCTACGATGGAATGTTAGTATATTTATTATCTAGCCATTTAACAAATGACTACTTACTGATATTTAAAGATGCATAAGATTGTAAGTTACAAAACCCTCAAGAATATGTACAAATTGATTCTATTTTTGTTACTTTGTGTACACACTAATAAAATGACTTGAAAGATTTAAACCAAGGTATCACTGGGTGGTAGGATATCTGGTAAGTTTTCTTCTTTTAGTTTATCTGTATTAGTCAACTTTTCTACAAGGAACAGACACTGATTTTGCAATTAAAAAATGGTTGTGATAAAGACCTTAGGTTTCGTCTTATTCCTGCTTACATTTAACAGATTGAAACTTTGCAGATCATTATGTTTTTAAGGTGTAAGAACCTGTGAACACCTCTGAAATCAGTAATGTAACACCTGTGGCTCACACACAGTGAATTAATTTAATCAAAAAATTTGCTAAGTGTTCTCCTATAGCTGGGTATGTAAAGATAAATAAAGTTATTTCCCTGTCTCTGAGGAGCTCACAGTCTACAAAGAATAAGAGAAAGGCAAGCAATAACTCCTATACAGTGAGAGAAAAGAAATACGTACAAAATCTTACGGGTTCAGGATGGAGCTACTCGCTGGGCTACAAGAGGTTCAGGGACTGGGTAGTAATAAAAGATAGTCTGTTAAGAGGACAAAAAGGGGGGTACCTGGGTGGCTCAGTCGGTTAAGGGCCTGCCTTCAGCTCAGGTCATGATCCCAGGGTCCTGGGATCGAGTCCCGCATCGGGCTCTCTGCTCGGTGGGGAGCCTGCTTCTCCCTCACACTCTCCCCTCTGTGCTTCTCTCTCTCTCAAATAAATAAATGGAATCTTTAAAAAAAAAAAAGAGGACAAAAAGGGACAAAGCCTTGAAGACACAAGAAACAGCATGTGTGATGTAATGTAGATACAGAACATGGGAAGTGAGGGGGCCAGTGAGCTGCTGGGCATATCTAGAATGCTGGTAGCATGGGAAAGAACAGCAGGAACTCTTGTAAAGGGGACAACAAAAGTAAAGAGAGAAATCTTAAAGGGCCTGGAAGGGCATACATAAGTGTTTGAAAATCTTCCAGAAGCACAGTGGAGAAGCACATGATTTTCTATCACCAGGGAGATAAGAATGATCTCATCCACCTCCCATGGCTCTAGCCATCACCTTTAGAGCATGACTCCCTAAAGTATGCCTCTGGTGCAAACCTTTTCTACTATATACCAGACCCAAATTCCCAACTACATATTTAATAGAGTATTTATCATATCCTTTATGAAGTCTAATAGTTCCCTCAAATTTAAGATGGTCCCCATGAAGCTTTCCATCACATCTTTAAACCTACTCTACTCTGGAAAATCCAGCAGGAATTATCATCATCCACCCTTCTTTCCTCCCATGCCTCCACACTTCAAAAGTTGGAGAATTTAATTAAAAATTTTCAAATTCTCCCTCTCTGACTCCTCCACTTGAGCACCTAACACCGATTCAGCATCTCCCCAGATCTTCGTCCGATTCTGCAAACCCTCTTGCAGATGGTCTCTCTGGCATTCCACCATTCACACAGCAGCACTGCTGCTAGGCGTGGTCTCTCCACAGGATGAAACCAGCACCCACTCCCTGGTTTGGAAGCCTCTGAGGGTGCTCTATGGACCACCACATAAGATGTAAAGTCAAAATGCCTCCTTACGAGGTTTTCTCCGGCTTCTCAATATACTATCAGTTTATACAAAGGAGTTTCTTAGTCTAACCCTTGGTTCAGATCTCTGTTAAAGCCACCGCATATTATAAGGACAACACGGCAGGGTACAAAATAAGTAAAAAGACAGAAGTAAGCGAGGGTCTCTGCAATAGCGCCATGCTGTACTAAAACATGCATATCATGGTATGTGTCCCCTGTGACCTCTCTGAGGATCAGCATTCTGCCTGGAATATTGTAGTCAATTTGGCTAAATGACTGACTTTTAAAAAGCCAAGTAAAAAGAAGTCCCTCATCACATGACATGTACAATTAAAAATATCAACTGTTTTATATGTGACACAGGGGCAATACTGGCTTGTGCAAGATTTTTTTTTTAAAGATTTATTATTTTAGAGAGAGAGAGAGAAACAGAGAGACTGCAAGCGCACACAAGCAGGGGAGGGGTGGGGAGAGAGAACCTCAAGCAGACTTTGAGTTAAACATGGAGCCCGAGGAGGGGCTCCATCCCAGGACCCTGAGAACATGACCTGAGCAGAAATCAAAGTTGGCCACTCAAGCAACTGGGCCACCCAGGTGCCCTGGGCCTGTGCAAGATTTCTGATGATAAATTTCTTCTTAGGGACTATCTTGTACCCTAAAAAGTTTCTTCCATGGGCAAATCTCATCTATACATTCCATCACGGATATCAACTTCACCATGATAAATGTCCCAGCATCACAGATCGCCCACAAGCTGCCCATTAGTGTAAGAGACTTGTTCTAGAGTGTTGTCTAGGTCTTAACAAGACCACAGGTTTTAATCAGCAAAATAAAAACCAACTGATTCCTGGGTTACTCAGCCCCGGTAAAGAACACATTGGAATGACTTATTAAACTTGTCTTTATATGTATGTATACACATTGCCTTAAAATCCAGAGAGTTCTAGGACAATTCAGAATGGTTATTCTCTAATACAAGATCATGAGGTTATCATCTCTTTATCAGAATATAATAAATATAGGGGCACCTGGGTGGGCTCAGTCAACTGAGCATCTGCCTTTGGCTCAGGTCATGATCTCTGAATCCTGGGATCGAGTCCCACATCAGGCTCCCTGTTCAGCAGGGAGTCTGATTCTCCCTCTCCACCTGCCCCTCCCCCGTGCTCCTGTTCCCTCTCTTGCTCAAATAAATAAAATCTTTAAAAAAAAAAGAATATAATAAATATAAAGATAACATCAAAAGCCTCGAAATTGCTGACCAATATATATTTTGTGATAGGGAACTATGATAAAAAGATATACATCACTACTGAATGTATGTTAAGAAAGGAACTGGCTTAATCTATAATTACCACAAGTTCCATTTTGTAGAGTGTTCTAATTATATGTCCCAATAAATGAGCTCCCCCTTTTGTTCATTTACTTTCCAATTTTAATTATTGCTGCTTCTGGACTTAAAAAAAAGTAAATGAGACTCATTTCTGAAAGCCAACAGCTTCCATTTGCTTAAGGAATAGAGTTTACTCTTGAATATCTATCAAAGTTGTACATTCTTTAATGACAGCATGATAATATTTATCACTGTAATAGTTAACATAGCACTTACAAATATTTGCATGTTCCAGTGTACACTTGATATTTTGTCTTATTTAATATATAGAACCCTTTAAGGTAGGTTCTATGTTATTTTACAGATGGAGAAACTGAGGCACAGGGGAGCTAAATATCTTGCATCAGATCACATAGACTATAAGTGACTGAGCTGGGGTCACACCCTAGAGTCCACACTCTTAATCTTCACACCCCGTGGGATGAGATCTCTCCCTTAAGACACTGAGAGGGGGTAACTTTGAAACAGCAGGGACCAATAATAATGTGAGTCACAAATGCAAGCCATATTTGTAATTTTAAATTCTTTTAGTTGCTATACTTAAAAGTGTAAAAAGAAATAGGTAAAATTAATTTTAATGATGTACTTTATTTAACCCAATGTATTAAAAATATCATTTCAATACGTATTCTATAGAGATTACTGAAGAGATCATTTACACTCTTGTTTTCACACTAAAGGTCCGAAATCCTGTGTGTGTTTTGCACTTACAGCACAGCCCATCTCCTTAAGAGCAGTCATATTTCAGATGCTCCATAACCACATGGGCCTACGATACTGAAAACAGCCCAGTTCTAGAGCAGATACCCAATTCTTTAGTTAAAATAAACACAGAAAGATGCCTCTGTTCATATACTTCCTTTATAAACTGCTCCCCGTGACTACCATCTCTGAACCAGAAGGAAGTGCACACCTATACAGTAAGACCTTCCAGTGGCAGAGACGATCAAACACGAATGCTAACAAATGTGCTCCCAGACAATATGAGACTCTAACGTGTCCACAGTGGGTTCATGAATGCTCTCCTTAGCTCCAGGCCCATCACCTCACTGCTCCGAGGGGCCAAACAGGCGGTTGGAATAAAGAACTGAGAAGTAAAAATATGTAGCTAATTCTTGAAAAACATGCTGTGGGTAAGTCCAGTTGTCTCTATTCCCAAAGGACAACATTTCTCCATGTAGTTATCTACATGGAATATAGTCGAATCTGGTCTGCTTATTCTAACATTTTCTTCAGTTAAAAGAGGATTTTACCCTAATTTCCCCTGTCTGGATTTTCTCTTAGCAGTCACTGTGACTCCATCAACATTAGGTCAGCGGGGGGGTGGGGGGGCTCCCACGGACAGCAAAGACTATTTTTTACCACTTAAGTTTCATTTCCTCAACAATCAAGTACATGTTAACCCTACCACCCTATAATCTTGAAAATGTGAAAAATTAATCTGAGCAAAGGATCCCCCCCCTCCCCACTTAAGACTAGGGATAATATCTAGTAAAAATAGAATCTAACCTGTACTGGATTATTCAATTTACTCAGTAAAAAGCAGTCAACTGTTAGTGACACCCCTCCTACCCCTCCACCCCCCTCCCAGAAAGGCTGAGGGTGGAGGGAGGGTGAATGTCAAAACAAAAGCCTGTGCTAGAAAATTTATAAGGAAAAAGAACAAACATCCTCTTTGGGAATTACTCTAGGCTACACAGCAAAGAATTATAGCACATAAACTGAGGTTACATAAACACTCTAATAAAATCCAGGGCTTGATTTATAGAAGCAGCCTGTCTTGTGCATGCTTCCACAGAGGACCTGTGCCTGGAAACCAGCAAACCCGCCCACCGCCTCTCCAGCAGCAGCAAAGAAGGCTTTGCTGGGAGCCGCTGGGCTTTTCTGCCAGGGGTGTGGGGGCAGCTAAAGACACCGCAGATTAATCCTTCTCTTTTTAAAGACAGGAAATAATGATATTTCGTGTGTGTGCTCACTGCCCTGGTCTACAGAGGGCTCTCCATCTCCAACCCCAGTTCCAGTCCACCTCACCACCAGGAGCAGGGGGTACCCAACCAGAAGTATTCAGAAAACGGCAGGTTCCAAGGAGCTTCGCAATTTGCAAAGAAAACAATGAGACAGAACCTACCCAAATTCCAGCACAACATGGTGGTTGAGAATAACACGATTACCCCTCACACACCCTCAGACACAGAGAAAGAATTATTAATACAAAAACAGACTGATGAATGCAGACTGCAATATCTGGAGGCCCCAATGAGATACCAGGCAATGCTCCATTTGGTAAACTGGCTTGAAGAGGTTAATTCATGGAATTAGTGAACAAAAAGATGATTCTTTGCCCAAACTCTCTTCCACTCCCACCCCCAAGAAAGACCTGACTTCAGAGTCTATGTCTAGGGAACTGTGCTAACCTTCTTGCGGCTGGAGATCTTTCCCCTTTCCTGATAGCTACTTCAGTGAAGTACCTTATTCGTTTATTACTGCTCTCCTATACATTGTTCTTCAGACAAGACAACAGTAAATGCAGAAGCAGCCTTGATGAAAAGTGTACCATAATTACATTCAACGTTTCTGAAGGAGGGGGAAGAGGACAAGGAAGGAAAGGGAAGAAAACAAGCTTCACAGAGAGATAAGCCTTACAATGTATGATCCTGGCATTTTTATTAGATAAAGCTAATTTTACCTTTCAAAAAAGATGTTTTATTTTTATCAGCAGCAAGGACGTGGGCCTGGCAAGGAATCTGCCTCATTCATACATATTGACATCAGAGGTCTTTGATCATTTATTTCTGAGCTGGTCTTGGGAATAAAAAGACAAGCTGGACAAAGTTCTTCAAATTTTATTTTCTTAATTTAATTTGATGGATCTAAAGTTCAACAGACTACCATGAAGCATTTTAAGCTCCACAAGATTTCTGTAAAATAACTGTGCCCTTATAATTGTAGCTCCACTTTTAGATATAAAATAATTCCCAAATATGTCAGATAATTAGACTGGCCTGTGAGAATGCTGAAAATCACACTGCTGTAACGTGTCTCCAAGCAAAATATTAGCTGAACTCCGTAAGAAGCATCTAGATTTCTATCAGCTGGTTTATTAGGCTCACCTCACAGAGAATGTGCAACTGGAAAGGAACCACAAGACCCCATATAAACAGCTTCATTTCTGAGTCAATGGCCTTTCACAAGTATTCCTAAAGCCTTCATGCATAATACAGAGGTGTCACTGGTGAGCCTGGGCTAAAACAGATTCTCCCAAAGAAACTTCCAGAACAAGACTGTGAAACAGAACTAAACAGTGCCATCTGGTGCGAGAAAAACAGGGAAAAATATTAGCTAGAACTATAAGGCAGCATCTCGTTTTAAATCTCTACTTGTACTAGAATTACTGCTTTACTTTTTGCAGAGAAAGGCCCCAGTGTTTCATGCACAATTATTTTTTTCCACCTTGAAAATAATGAGGTTTTTTTAAAAAATGGCAACATTACTAAGTTTTCCATGAAACTAAACCACCAGTAATTGAGACACATAAACTTTAAAACTGTTATCACTCCTGGCACCAGTTTTGAAAGGATCTGCCTCATCTGTTTCAATAGATACCTTTGGAATCTTATTGATATTTTTATTCTCAGCTTAGTATACTCTGCTCAATATGCATCTCCTCTATTCCTCTCTTCCTACAAGAAATACCATTGTTCAAGCAATATTCTTCTCATTTTCATAATTTATGCTCCATCTTTTGGTTTCTTTCTTTTTCTATTTTTTTTTTTCCTCAGAGGGGGTAGCTTCTTGGAGGTTTTAATGCTTAACTGAAGGCCTATTCTCTGTGCATTCCAGAAATGCCTAACCACTTGCCAATAACAAACACAGTATAATGAAACAGTGATTCCACCAACAATTTACAAGGAGCCAATTATTAATTTTAATAGGCTATTTCTAACAGAAAATTGCAACTCTGCTAATACCATACTTTATAATACATTCAAAGAATCCAGTAAAATTTCCTAGGTTGCCAAAAATGATGATAACCAGTTTACCAGTGCGAAAACAAAACAAATAACAACAAAAAACTAACACAAAGAAATGGGTATTTGAGAAAGAAAATACTACCTCTACTATGATCCTGTTAAAAGACCAGTTTCCCAGGGATACCTGGGTGGCTAAGTTGGTTAAGCAGCTGACTCTTGGCTTGGGCTCAGGTCATGATCTCAGGGTTGCGGGATCGAGCCCCATGTTGGGCTCTGCGCTCAACACAGTGTGTGCTTGTCCCTCTCCCTTCCCTGCTTGTGCTCTCACTTTCTCTCTCTAAAATAAAATAAATAAAATCTTAAAAAAACAAAACAAAACAGGGGCACTTGGGTGGCTCAGTTGGTTAAGCTCTGGACTCCTCATTTCAGCTCAGGTCATGGTATTAGGGTGGTGAGATTGAGCACCACATGAAGCTCTGTGCTCAGCAGGGGGTCTGCTTTTCTCCTTCTCCCTCTGCCCCTCCCCCCACTAAAATAAATAAATCTTTAAAAAAAAAAAAAAAAAAGACCAGTTTCCCAGATCCCAGTATAATGAAATAATAATGCAGGCCACCAAAATGATTTCTGATCACAGAATCATAAAATCTTGGGGACAGAAAATACTCAGGCCATTTTGAACCAAACTTCATCTTAAAAAAAAAAGAGAAAGGTAGCTGCTGTGGTCTCTGGGCCGCCGGGGTCGGTGAAGGATCTCAAGATGGATGCACGAAAACTTGCTCTAAAAATCATTGACTGGGTAGCTTTTGGGGAGATCATATCCTGAAACCAGAAGGCCATTGTTAACTCCCTGAAATCCTGGAATGAGACATTTACCTCCAGGTTGGCTCCTCTCCCTGAGAAACCACCTGCTATCGACTGGGCTTACTACGAGGCCAATATGGCAAAGGCTGGTTTGGTAGATGACTTTGAGAAGAAGTTTAATGCCCTGAAGGTTCCTCTGCCAGAGGATAAATGTACTGTTCAGGTGGATGCTGAAGAAAAAGAAGATGTGAAAAGTTGTGCCAAGTTTTTGTCTCTCTCAAAGGCCAGGATTGAGGAATATGAAAAAGAGCTGGAGAAGATGAGAAACATAATTCCATTTGATCAGATGACCACTGAGGACCTGAATGAAGTCTTCCCAGAAACCAAATTAGACAAGAAAAAGTATCCCTATTGGCCTCACAAGCCAATTGAGAATTTATAAACTTGAGTTGGGGAGAAAGCTCTGGCCCTCGTATTGTAAATGCTGGACATTAAAAATAATGATACGTTAAAAAAAAAAAAAGTAAACACAAATATACAAACAACCCCAAAATGCCTGCATTTATTCTTCCTTTCTGATGGAAGTAATTGAGGCAATAAATCCCTTGAGTACACAGAAGAGCCAAAATATCATGTCCTTGGCGTGCAGGCTTTATGCCTCAGGTCTTACGATGTGAACTACTATGAATGAACCTGCTGGAATCCATATGAAATTCATAGAGCATTCCTTATCATTACTGGAGAGAGCAAGAGACAGAGAGAGAAGGGGAGCGAGAGAAGGGGAGCGAGAGAGACACAGAGAGAGAGAGACAAAAGAGAGAGAGAGAAAGAGAGCAAGAGAGAGAGAAATGTTTATAAGCATGGGGGCCAAAACAGGGATCCTAATGAGAACACATAGCTAATTGTGCCAATATTCTCTTGCTTCAGTCTACATGGGGACATACTGAGAAATGATTGTAGGAGTGGGGAAGAAGAACAAAAATACTTAAATTAGTAAATTTTACAAAAACACATTTATAAGAGGGAGTATGAGGCTTTTTAAATTCCCCTTTCCACAAATCCTTTGCATTTAAGTGCCACACAGAAAGTTTTCCTCTTCGGTAGCCTGTAGATGGTGCTACTAACCTGTTTTTCTTTTGCTTGAAAATTGTTGCAGTTTTATCATTAGAGAAAATTAATTCATATTATTTCATTCCTTATAAAGCTGGGGAAGGGTGGTAAGAAATTATCCTACCTTCCCAATGATGATTCTATACATAGACATGGGTTACTTACTTTAGAAAACAGAAGAGCTAATAAAAAAAATGCCACATAAACAATGATTACATCAAATTATTGTAGATACCTACTGAAAGAAATAATTGGAGGGGTGGACAAAGCCATGGAGACCATCTCATCGTATGTCCTTCTACCTTCAGACACATACACTTAGCAGCTGTGAAGGCAATAGGTCCGGTATATAGAAACAGTACCGGGGGTGACCAGAAGCTGCTCTGAGTCCTTTTACCTCCGTCAAAGAATGCCCACCCCACAAATCCCACCAAGCCCAAGGCTGATTATGTAAAACAGCATGCCATATGGTTGTCCTAAGCCTTCCTCTACAGAATTTAGCCACAGATATTCTAGGATGGTCCCAAGGTGACAAAACTCCATAGTGGCAAAAGGAATTAGAACCCAGCTCGACTGCCAAGCCAGGGTGCCCTGAGTCCAAGGAAATCTCCTTATAAAACATGTACTTCTTTTGTAACAGGGCTGTTGCTTAAATGTGCATGTTTAAACATCATAAACCATACTTGAGAAAAGCCAACTACACTGACAGTAAAAGTATATGAATTAATTACCTTCTTTACATGATTTACTTTGGCTCCAGAGCAGTAAGAACATTTTTTTTAATTAATAAAACTTTATCTTTTAGAGTAGTTTTAACTTCCACAGAAGACTGAGCTGAAACTACCCATGTCCCCATTTCCCACAAGCACACACAATTTCCCCCACTACAGACATCCCGCACCACAGTGGTACATTTGTTAGAACAGATGAACCTACACTGACATGTCATTATCACCCTAAATCCATACTTTACATTAGGGTTTGTTCTTAGTGTTATACATTCTTTAGGTTTTGACAAATGTACAATGACATGTACCTACCATTGTAGTATAGTAAAAATCATTTCACTGCCCTAAAAATCCTCTATTCATCCCACTTACCCTTCCACTTAGTAACATGCATGTCAGATTCCTCCATGTGTTTTCATGGCTTGATAGCTCTTTTGTTTGTTTTGTTCTTTTTTTTTTAAGTACTGAATAATATTCCATTGTTTGGGTGTATCACATTTATTTATCCATTCACCTGCTGAAGGACATCTTGGTTGCTTCCAAGTTTGGGTAATTAAGAATAAAGATGCTATAAACAGCCATGTGCAGGTTTTTGGGTGCATATGAGTTTTCAATTCATTTGATTCATTTCAATTCATTTGAATTCATTCCATTTATTTCAATTCACTTTTAATACACAGAGTTCCCAGCTGCTCCAAAAGATACAACATTCAAAGCTGCTTTGACCATATATTAATTCCTCCTAAAGCCTCTTGTTTCAATGAGGAATTTCTTGAAAGGTCACACTTGGAGCACCAATATTTCACATGTGTAAGAAATTCTAAATGCTGAAAACCTAAAAAGAAAATCCCTCCCCAGCTCCTGCTTTAAATATATTTTCCCCTCTTTTATATTTTTAAAGGTAAGGTTAGCAGGCCTTCAGAAAGGCATTAAGGAAAGAAATGGAAAAAACAAGGTAAACTACCCTCCCGCCACCAAAATTTTTTTAAATAAATTCTATTATGAGTTCTTTGGGAGGAGAGATGCTGTTTGGATGTCTGTTCTTCTGCAAACTCCTATTCATGCTGTGCCCCCAAAATTCAAGTAAGTTCTATTGTGAGTTCCTTGAGAGAAGGAATGATGTTTGGATGTTTGTTTCTCTGTGTCCAAGAAGACTGGATTCGGCATTTAGCGTGCACTGAATGAAAATTAGTAAATTATTATATTGAATTAGTCAAATCAAAACCTCAAATAATCAACTCTCTCTGACATCACGCACATGTACAATGTACAATAAATTAATCTGAAGATGTTTAAACTATAGGAAATATGTAGAGATTGGAAAAAATCTCTTTAAATAATTTTACCATTAAACATTAATCAAAACTAAGCCATAATCAGAAGCTCTTAATCTAAAGCATTTTCACTGTACTGAATTTTAAAAAATCATTTCAGTACTTACTTCTGGAATATGGATTCTCTTTGTAATTAAGCTCCATTAGAACTAAGTTAAATAAAGGTGATCTAAACAATGATGGTACTACGTAAGTGGCTGATGGGCCTACGAGGTACCAGGCACTGTCCTGGGGGACTTCCCATATATTATTGCCAATTTTTATAATAATCTTACAAGGCATGTGAGAAATAAGAAATAAATAAGAAACCCAGGGCTCAGAGAAGTAACACAAGCTTCCCAAGGTCACATAGCTATTACGAGGCTTCAAAGCTTGAATTGGGTCTCTTTGACAGCCAAGCCTGTGGTTTTAGCTCTACGCCATGTGGACTCCTAAAGCAAAGCCATTTACAGACAAGTGGTGGCAAAATTTTTATTGTAAACATGCACCCATGCAACTGTCCCACAAAACTGAGACGTTACGTTCTTCGACATTTAATCAATATAAAAAGAACCAACTAAAAATAAAAGCTTGACTAATTTGCACAATTAGGTAACAGTGCCTGGTAAGAGAGGGCAGAGGCATAAATCATGGGTTATATTTTCTCTGCATATGACCAGTTACGCCTGACTCAGGAGATCCATTTTTGGAAATATGTGGGCAGCAACTCTTGCGGATGTGTTTATCAGAGTTTTAAAGTTCTCTCTTTGGAAACCAAAAAGTTATCAGGAAATAAAATATAGTCTAGTTACTCCATCATCTGAAGGATCGGTTCAAGAGAGCTAAATGGTAACCCCTGGTTTCTGGGTTGAAGGGAGGCTAGGCCACAGATAACTCCCCTGATTACTACAAGAGTCTCCTGGTTCATCAACAACGTCTCTACTCTTTCTGCGTCACAATCCATTCCACACCCACCTGCCAGAACCATCTCTGTCAAGTGGCATTGCATTGTTCAGGACAAAACCTTTCTAAAGAAGCTCTCTATCAACTGTCTCAGTTTCATCTCTCATTACTCTTCCACTTGGCTCTAGTTCAAATGAAATCAAGGTGTAAACGTGGAGAAAGTATAAAAGGATGTTTATAGATTAAGTTCTTGAAAGGAAAAGTCTTACTCTATATATTTTTAATAGCTAACATTTATTAGGTGCTTAATATCTGCCAGGCATTGTACTCAAGGTTTTATAGGCAATATATTATTTAATCCTATAATAACACCGAGCAGTGAACACTGTTATCTTCATTTAACAGATGAGAAAACAGAGACATGGCCAGGATGTGGGGAAGCAGGGTTCAGACCCACACTGCTTCCAGCCATTACATCAAAATGCCTCTCTTTCCAGAGGTTCCCAATTTGGGCTAAAAGAAGAGTCCTGACTTTCCAGGTGACAATTTGTAAGCCAACAGTTGCCAAAGAAGGAAGGTGAAAATGGTGGCATGCTGGCAGCTCAAGGGATGGGGTTGCGGCAGGCCTGATGTTCTTGCCAACCCTGAAGGGGAAACCGATGATGTTCTGACTCTGCGGGTAGATCTGGGGCCATCATCTTCCCACCCTAACTGCACACTGGCTGTCCTTGCTTCATCTCCAATAGTCACTTTCTTTCATACCCCTTGGTCTGGCCACCACTGGAGATTAGGGGAGGGGAAGGGGCATCCATGAGTCCTCTCTGCCCACTACCTTACCAATGCTCAGCTTAGTGTACTTGAGGGCTCACTTGGGGCAAGAACTGGAGCAAGGGAACCTAACTCGGTAGACCACAGAATGTGCTCCAAAATACTGCACGGTGTTTATGCTAGCTCTTGAGGTTTTTTTGTTTTTTTTTAATTTTCAAGCTTTTATTTACTTATTTGACAGCAAGAGAGGGGACACAAGCAGGGGGAGTGAGAGAGGGAGAAGCAGGCTCCCCACCGAGGAGGGAGCCCTATGGAGGCCTTGATCCCAGGACCCTGGGATCATGAGCCGAGCCGAGCCGAAGGCAGTCGCTTAACCAACTGAGCCACCCATGTGTCCCAGCTCTCAAGTTTTTGTTTCTTTTTTTGTTGTTAACAGGTTTTTTTTTCCCCCTCTGTTTTACTAAGAAATAACTGACATACATCACTGTGCAAGCTTGAGGAATACAGCATGATGACTTGATTTACATATATTGTGAAGTGATTATCACAACAGGTTCGGCTAACATCCATCATCTCACAAAGATACAGGATGAAGAAAGAAGAAGAAAAAAACTCTCCCTGTGATGAGCACTCTTAGGAACTGCTCTCGACAACCTTCCTGTACACCACGCAGCAGCAGCATCTACAGTCATCACGTTGCACATCGCATCCCTAGTACTTACGTATGTCGTAACTGCGTAGCTCCTGTGTTCTAACTGTGTGTGCCATTCTGCCACAGCAACCTCAAGTCCTAGCACCAGGGCACGATCCAGGCTTCTTGTCCATCCTCCTCTCATTACCTCCGGTCAAAGTCAAAGCGTCTAGATACAAACTCCCTTTTTGATCCCACACTGCTTCCATCACCAAGTCAATCTTGCCAAATAAACAAACAGATGACAAAACCAGGGGCCACTAACAAAAGTTCATGAACCACACTCTGAAAAACAACGTTCTACATCATATTCTATATGTGGTCTTCACAACGATCCTCACTTGAAAATATTTATTTTATTTTATTTATTTGATAGAGAACGGGAGAGAGAGTGAGAGAAAGCACAAGCAGGGGGAGCTGCAGAAGGAGAGGGGGAAGCAGACTCCCCACTGAGCAGGGAGCCTGATGCGGGGCTCCATCCCAGGACCCTGGGATCATGACCTGAGCCGAAGGCAGACGCCCAACCGACTGAGCCACCCAGGCACCCCTGAAAATATTTTGAATATAATTTTTTTTAATCCTGTTAAATATTTACCAGGACAACACGAAAATGACTTTCCAAAGGTCATTTTGCCCAATTAGGTTGAGGTCTTACAGGGAAATCGCCTGTCTGCCTTTTATATCCCCTGTCCCTCTGCAATCCCACCAAATGTCAACGTGTCACCTAGAATGAACACATGTGGTAAGTGTATTTAACTGATCTAAATGAGAATTATCAGGAATGTTCTGATTTGTGTCCGCTCAGTCAGGGTCTCAGTGACTATATGGCTGGGACCGGTGACATCAGTTTTGCTGACTGGATTTGGAATTTTTGCTGCAAGAGGCATTCCTCCTGAACACTGTGGCAGGCCCTCTCTCTCTTCTAACCCATCTGTAATTGCCAGCCCTCTGGATCCACATACCCACGGGCCAAAGGTACAAATGTTCTCACAGCATTTCAAGGACCAAAAGATTGCTGAGAAGCAGAGGTGATCCAAAGCAGAGAAGAGCTGGCTGGAATCAGAGTGGGGCAAAAAGAGAAGAAAAACATAGCAGAAAACTCTCAGAAACCAAGGCTTCTCTGTTGGAAGCACAGTATTAATGTGTAAACTTTGACCACTCCTCTGCAGCCTAAAACTGTATTCACTTTAGGCATAGCATACTGTTTTGTCTGAGTCGGGATTAATGTAAATTCAACACTTTTTTCTTTTTTAAAAAAGCTCTTAATTTTTGCAGCCAAGGTAAAGTAAGATTCCCATCTTGCTATCACTTAAAATTCACCACAGGCTCCCCACTGCACTTAAAATGAAATGCATGATCTTTAACGTGGCCTCAGATGTGGTGTGCCTTTCTTCCAGTCTCGCTTTTCCTAAGGTCTCCCCAACTCGCCACACTCCTAGCCACACCACTCTTCCAGTTCCTCAAAGTGGCTTATCTTGTTCCTGCCATAGGCCTTTGTCGGTCACACTGCTGTTCTCTCAAAACGCCCCTGGCCGGGGCCTCTAGCTCTTGTAAATTCATTTTGAAAAAAGTCACTTAACCGGGGTCAGGTACTCCTGAGACCACACCCACAGCAGTCTCTCCTGCACTTACCACATTTTGTAATTTATTTATGTTATCTCTGCTTCCCCCACAAAACTGCCAGGAGAGGAACCATGTTTGAATTCTTCAACAGTGTATATCCAGCTCAGAACAAACTGCTCACCTCGTATCAGGCACACTATGACAGCTTTTAGGATGCCCGAAAAGATAGGCAGAGGAAGGATTATAGGAGATGGGCAGAAGGAAGGTCAAAGATTAAAGACAAGGAATGTGTTGGAAGCGCCTGGGTGGTGCAGCTGGTTGAGTGTCCAACTCTTGGTTTCGGCTCGGGCCATGATCTCGGGGTCGTGGGGTTGAGCCCTGCACCTGACTCCATGCTCAGTGGGGAGTCTGCTTGAGATTCTTTCTCCCTCTCCTCCTCTCCCTGCTCACATGCTCGCTCTCTCTCTCCCTCTAAAATACATAAATAAATCTTTAAAAAAACACACACACAAGGAATGTGTTAAGAGGAAATGAGGAAGAACAAAAAAACTGCAGGGAAGACTACAGTATAATCTTGGACGTGGAAAGAAACAAGGATAAGTCCCTTCATTCATGAGGAGAGGAGGCCTTAGTGAATTCAGGTCCCAGAACTAAAATCAAAATCCAAGTGTCTTAAGCCTAATTTTGTGCTGTTTATATAAGAGTCCATATAACTTTTGAGAATATGATTCACAACTGTCTTAAAAATCCCAAAGAAGCTATAATACGGCAAGTCTAGATAAAATGAAGACAAACACAAACATCAATTCTTCAGAGTGTCCATTTCTCCCTTTCAGGTCCCGATGACCCAAGAGCACCCGTAAAAAGCAGTGTCTTGCCTACTCTGACATAACCTGTCACGGATCTGGGGGACACAAGATCTGCACATGCAACAGAATTCCTCACAGGAGGCCTCCAACTCCCATCCGCAAAAGCATTCTACATGAGTTTCAGATTTTTTAGTGGGTGGCATAAAATAGGAATTGGGAATGCTAATATTCTGTTTTCCTGGCTTCCACTGAGGAGAGAACTGTTCAGTGCCACAGATATCAGCAATCTGTTACATTGGGATGATATTTCCAACCTAATTCCAATGTCTCAAAAACTTCATCAAAAGTAGAATTGTTCTGAGTATAACTCTTATACGCAAGATATGTGTAACTACCAATGTTTGCGCATGCTGGCAATTTCAGCAGAGAGCCTGGTCATCCCAAGGAGAGGAACCCATCCATCCAGGAGCTTGATAAGTACTGTCAATCCTGCCAGTTAACACCGCCGAAACAGTCGCTAGGTACGAGGCTCCAGATAAGCCGATAATATCCATGAGCATCAATGGTATTGGTGCAATAATTCTTGGGGGGTGGGAGGATGGGTTAGCCTGGTGATGGGTATTGAGGAGGGCACGTTCTGCATGGAGCACTGGGTGTTATGCACAAACAATGAATCATGGAACACTATATCTAAAACTAATGATGTAATGTATGGGGATTAACATAACAATAAAAAATTTTTTAAAAAATTCTTATTCTTCTCATAACGTTCACAAACTTGGCCCGAACAATGAGGCAGTCAAGTGCATTCTCTCGCTTATTCTGCAGTTTACTAAGCACTTTCTTTTTTTTTTTTTAAAGATTTTATTTATTTATTTGAGAGAGAGAATGAGATAGAGAGAGCATGAGAGGGGGGAGGGTCAGAGGGAGAAGCAGACTCCCTGCTGAGCAGGGAGCCCGATGCGGGACCCGATCCCGGGACTCCAGGATCATGACCTGAGCCGAAGGCAGTCGCTTAACCAACTGAGCCACCCAGGCGCCCCTGCTAAGCACTTTCTTGTCTTGCTTCCTTCCTCCATCCCACAGATATTTGTTACATTCCTATTAAGTCCAATGCAAAAGGTATATGTTATCTCATTTGATCCTTGTGCAATCCTCTCCAGGTAAGGAGGACAAGGTAAGAGAGAAGGAAAGGTGCACAAAAATAGTTACTTATGTAGTATAACACAGGAAGAGATAGATTTGGAATCATAAACCGGCTTACCCAATCCCTCACCTAGTGCTAGGGAATGCTACATCTTCACACGGCACTGCATTTGCAAAGGGACTAGGTAAGCATCAAACAGCTGAAAGAAATTCTACGTTTATCCTCTGTAATTTGCCTCTGTTCTCCATCATAACGGCCCTAAGATACCAATTACCTTTCACATGTAATCTAAAGGATTCTTTTTGTTTTGCTTTTTTTTTTTCATTTTGCACACATTAAATTTCTAACTACAGCTGAAAGAATTCACATTCCCTCTATAATAGTCTCTGCTTCCTCAAACCCTCTCACCTTAGGCTATCCTCTCTACTAGGAAATACTGGACACTTGCCAATCTCCCCAGGTACTCACAGCTCCAACCACACTTGGCACCCCAGAGCCACAGAGATCTTGCTCCTACTGCTCCCCTGTGCATGGCATTCTCTCATTTACAAGGTCCTTCCTCTTTCTTTACAATTCATGCACACACCATAACTAGCACAACACGGCCCATACATGGATCACACACATTACAGTTATACAAACATATACATGCACACATTACTAGGGATGCTCACTGCTTAAAACCCTTTCCCTTTTTTCATACTATTTAACAATGAAATTTAGTACCTATTTTTTAAAAGTTTCAATGAGAAACAATTTGCATATAATTCACTCATTTAAAGTGCACAGTTCAGTGGTTTTTAGTATATTCAGATACTTGTGCAACCATTATTACAACCTAATTTTAGAATATTTTCATCACACCAAAAAGAAAACCCTATACCCATTAGCAGTTACTCCCCACCAAACTCCCATCTCCTCCAGCCCTGACAACCACTAATCTACCTTCCATCTCTATGGATTTCTCTCTCCTGGGCATTTCATATAAATGGAGTTTTACAATATGTGGCCTTTTGTGACTGGCTTCTTTCACTCAGCCTAATGTTTTCATCTTTTTTTTTTTTTTCAAAGGTGCCTTGATCTGCTCATTCAGCTATGTCTTCCTGACGACTTTTGCTAGAGCGACTGGACAATGAAGTAACCCAACAAAGCCATGACAGGGGCGGCTAGACAGGAGAGTCCCTAACATGGTCCTTCAAAGGACCTGAAGCCCACAGCCCTAGAGCCTGTTCAGCAGCAACACTGCAACACCGTCCCTCGCAAAGTGACCCATGACCTGAGTGTGAGGGCACTGCGAGGGAGGACGTGCGTGATACATGTGTGCAGAGCGGCCAAGAGTCAACAGGAAGCCCTAGTGAGGTCATTGCATATTTAACTCTATCAACAGCTTTTTGTTAAAAGGATAATCATTGGGAACAAAATGCAGATTCAGGTTCACCAGTCTAATTAAACTAACTGTCTCTACTGAAACACTTACTGAGAGAAAAAAATACTAGTTTTCACGCAAAGGTCTTATTGTTTTGTTTTGTGAAAACCTCGGCCACTAAAATAGTCCCCAGAAAGCCCTTCCAAATTCTAAAAAGACAAGTGGAGGGACTGCTAATTAAATGTTTCATTAGTGTTTGCCATATAGTAAGCCTATTCATTTCAGTGAGGTCAAATTTATGATATAGCAGAGCTAGAATTTTATGTGCTCTATGTATACTTTATAGTACATTGGGGCACCTCATAAAAATCAATTGTACAGTACATTTATGCTTTTTTTTTTAAGAACCTGGATAGTAATTTAAGATTATAAATGATTAGAAAGGTTTATACTTTTTGCCTCTTCGCTTTTATGACCCAGTATGAGCAGAGCTTACTTGATGCCAAGACCTTCATCAGAAACACCACTCCCCCCTATGCTACTATATTGTTTCTTTGGGAAACTACTCTTACTTTGTAAGATGACCTCTACACAGAAAGTGGTAGCTGTCATTATACAGTTTCTCCTCTTTAGTTAGCTTACATTGGCGGGAGTGCGGGTGATGCTTTTCAATCTCAGTTTTCCTCTACTCCATCAAATCACAGACTTTCTGAGCAGCAGATTCTACTTCCTTTATTTCCAAAGGGATACACAGTGCATAGTAGGTGCTAAAGAAATGGGTTTTCGGTTTCACCAAATGAATACACAGAAATGGGAGCAGATGTGGTGCTCTTATTAGAAGGCAAAAATTAGGGCATCCCTCTTGCACAGGGAATCCAACGTCCCTGATCAATCTTGTGGGAAAATCTGTTCAATTACTCAATATCCTCAAAGCGCTTTCCTCAAATGAGCACGTTCAGGGGCTCAATCCATCTTCACTGCACTATGCCAGATGAACTGTTCTAACATCTAATTCTTTTTATAAAGCAGAAAATGTTTCTCAAGCTCTTTATGGCTGATTGAACTAATTTACTGTGGAACAGGCAGCAGACTATCTTTAGATAAATGCTAATCAGGACGCTAGTGCTCTCTTCAGTCTGACTGCCACTATTATGCTGAAAGGGAAGGTCAACAGCTAATAGACCCAGTTAACAAGCCATTCTGAACTTCACTTTAGCTTAACCCTCTTCAAAGTTGCAGTCATTAAATCCATAGATTATTAGAGGCTGCCCTACTGTTTTCACTGCACACTAAGACAAGCTTTCAGTACAGTCATTAATTGAATTAACATTGTCTAATCCAATTTTATAGAGTGTAAACGGAGATATGGCCGGAGGAAGGCCTTCTCAATTGCCCTTGCACGACGCCAACAGGAATACAGTCATCCCAGGTGAGACGGGGGGCCGGACAGGGACAGGAAGTGTGTCATGTCAGTGGTTTCTTTTCCCTCACAGCCCTCGCTCCCGTTCTTTCTTTCTGTCTTAAAATCTTTCAGCAAGTAAAAGAAAGGTATTTTGTAGTCGCTACAGGATAGTTTTACACTGTAGCAAAGCCAGGCAGGAAAACAATAAGGCCATTTGAATCACAGTCCCATACAACCCAGGACAACAATGCGCTCTCAGACAGGCAGTACTGAGATCCCTTTCTACCGACAGGACTAGGACAATCGACTCAGTCCAAGACCCCTGAGAGACTGGGTCCTACTATAATAATAACCAAAGGGCTGCCAAAACGTTCTAAAGGGAAAATGCTAAGTCTAATTTAGAAACAGAAAACATTTCAACATCATATACTAGAGTTCTTGGTATAACAAGCTGGGCAGCAAACCGGCTGAAGCCGTAATTTTGACAAATACTAAGAGGCTCATTCTCTTCCCTGTGTCAAGTGTGAGAGGGGCTAGTCCTTGTTATTTCCCAGCGATTGGTCTCCTCTTCTAAAGCAGGAGAAGGGTATATGGTAAACGATTTCCTTCAAGTGGGGAGACAGCTATTTTCTCTATTTTGACTATCTGTGGTGCCAAAATGAGCAGCCTCAAAAGGCATATGGAAAACATTAAACTTCACAATAGAACTCAGGTCTGCTCATCCAAAGTCTCTATATTCTTTAATACAGATCTACTTATAAGAATAATAATTTAAGGGGCACCTGGGTGGCTCAGTCATTAAGCATCTGCCTTCGGCTCGGGTCGTGATCCCAGGGTCCTGGGATCGAGCCCCGCATCGGGCTCCCTGCTCGGCGGGAAGCCTGCGTCTCCCTCTCCCACTCCCTCTGCTTGTGTTCCCTCTCTTGCTGTGTCTCTGTCTACGGCCATACCACCCCGAACACGCCCGATCTCATCTGTCAAATAAATAAATAAAATATTAAAAAAAAGAATAATAATTTAAAACAGTCTGAGTATTAACAAAGAAGCCTCACACTTGTTAAGAGTCTTTACTATGACAATGTAAGACGAGGTGACGTTCAACGTTAAATTCAACAGTTCTTACTTCAGAAGCATACACCTTCATCAACATGGCCACGCAATACAGTTAGGCAGACCCCATCCCCAAACACATGATTCCTAATGTGTCTGGGATGATCACAGTGGCTCTACCGCGCTGTCGGCGAGTGGTTTAAGGATGAGAATATAATTCAACTTGGGGCCACAAAACATGGGTAGTCTGCTGAGGTCTTCTGGAAAAGGTGTCCTTACACCCAAAGAGGAGACAGACAGATGAATACACGTTCTTCTTCCCTTGAATGTGGCAGATAGAACTTTTTGCAGCCAAAAGCATTCCAAAACGATGAGTGGTCTGCATGGTAATGATACAGTTCAGGGGTTGGCAAGTTACAGTGCACCTGCTTTTGTAAATTAAGTTTTACTAGAACATGGCCATATCCACTCATTTAGATATCATCTATGGCTACAACATCCAAGATGAATAGTTTCAACAAACACAATATGACCGGCAGAGTCAAATATATTTACTATTCGGCCCTGTTCAAAAAGAAGTTTGCAACCTTTGATTCAGATTCATACCTGATTATTTTTATTCTTAATAGTTAACTAAAATACTATACTTGAGTGTGAGTACCCCTGTATGACAATGACAAAAATCATTTTATTTTTAAGGCTTAAAACCTAATTTTAAGAATTATACTGCCTTCTCCAAATATTGGCATTCATAAGACAGATGGAAGTTACTATAGCATTTCAGCAGAAGCATCTTTTAGATACAATCCAATTCAACAAATACTTATTGAGCTCTTACCATGTGGCACAATACAAGCCTGCATAAAATACAAACTCTATACATAAGAAGCTCTAATAATAGACAGGAGCTCAAATCTACAAATATTCTGAAAAGGAGCAGACAGGCTATGATAGGTATACTTCAAAAAAAGAGACAGAGAGAAAATACCACTTTGCAGACAGAAAAATGCACACGTATTTGAGAATATGACAACGTATTCATAGAGAGAACTGAGTACTCACCGTGTGCCAGGGAGTGCTTGAGTGTTTTATATTTGTTAACATTTACTTAGTAGACAATTAATGAGGTAATTAATAATACCTACAAAGAGGTAGATTCAATTGCTATCTCCACTTTACAGATGAGGAAAGTGAGGCACAGAAAACTAAACAGCACCTGTCCAAGATTACAGAGCTGCCTTGAGATTCCAATCCAGTCAGTCCAGCTCCAGAGTTTGGACTCCCATCACCATCCTCTACTGTTACAGTTTAATGGCATTCTGAAAGGACTAACAGGACAAGGGCTAGGGAAAAAAAAGAGGCTTGTGAAGAGGATGCTCATTAGTCCTATTTATCTAGCTATTTACTGTTGAGAATAACAGAACTGAGAAAGGGAGTAATGGGCATATTACTAAAGATCTTAAATGTCAAACAAAGAAGTCTATACTCAATCCACAGGTCACTGGGGGGAGAGGGGAGCTAAGGAATTTTCCTCAGGCAGACAGGTATGTTGAATTAAAACAGAAGTAAATTATTCTGACTTAGATGAAATGACAAAATGTAATTGGAGGATTTTTTTTTAAGTCTAGGTAAGAAGTAATGCAGTAACATTAAATAGTGGAAAAGAGAAAAATACTAGAGATAGATGTGAGGGCTGAGGAATTAATTAAGGAGGAACAAGCAAGCATAGAGATGGTAAGCTCAGGTGAATGGAGGATGGGGGTTCCGTGCATTCACAGAAATGATGACAGAAAAAGGAGCTATGTTGTAGGGAATAAAGGTGAACAAGGCTGTGGATCGGACAATTTAACGTGAAGTGAACCAGCCCATCAGAAATGCTGTGCCAGAGCTGAAGTTTCACTTAATACCCAAACATGGGATGATTTAAGAAAGGGTAAAAGTCCTCTCTTGAGAGACAGAGTGTAAGGCCTGTTCCATGCCCGCATTTTCTAAAGCAATGTGCCAGGTCACTGAACCTGCCCTCTAGTGGCCAGGTTCTGTTTCATAGGGACTCTCACAGAAATTGGAATTATGAAACTGCTAGGGTGACAGCAAAGGGATAAATGAGAGAAGAATACATAAGTTATAAGAGGGTCACAGAAAGTCTATAGATGGACTAAATCTGGGAGGGAGTCAAAAGGACACAAAACAAAAGGGAGAGGAAGCTGGATGAAAACAAAATGAAGATGAGAACTAAATGAAGATGAGTGAATACGTGTGTGCGCGCACGCACACGCGCTTGACCGAGAAAGACCGGCGGGGGGGGGGGGGGGGGGGAGAGAAGGAGAGAATAAGGATGAATGAGAACAGAAACCTAACAACTGACCAGGACCATGCCACAGAGAATGATAGTATGACTGACAGCCTTGGTTTCATTTCAGATGAGGCCTGCTGAATTAAGGTCCCCACCCTAAATGTTTTCTTATTTAAAAAAAAAAAATCTTAAGGCAATTAGAGCGGGTCTTGTTTCCTTCCTTGTATCTAAACAAGCCAGAAGAGAACACAATTTTCCATATTTCCCTGAGGTTTACCTCGGTTTATAGTGCATGGATTAAGAACAAACAAGAGGAGTCTATCTCATTCATTTGACTAATGATAATCCTATTTCCATTAAATGATACTTCATTTCCTAAGGGCAAAAGAAATGTATCCATTAGGATCACAGATTTGACCAACTTCAACTATGTCTTAGAATACTACACATATCATGAAATTAGTATAATGTCTTTGACAATGTATATCAAAATGTAAAATGTGCCTTCCTTTTTACCTGATGTCTTAGGTTTGGTTCAAGCATTTCAGACAAGTTCCTAGGTAATACTGATCTGCGGATCCAGGAACCACATATTGGTATATTGAAATTACTAATATAGGAGCTGGATGAAGACCAAGCAGGGGAGGCAAGCCCAAGAAAACATGAGAAGTGAGGAGAGAGTCAAAGAAAAAACATTTAAATATGTGAACATTTAAGGGATAGCCAAGGATGAGAGGCCAATAAAAGCTACCCACAGTAGTTAGAGTAGTTAGTTAGTACAAGGAGAACCAGATGAGGCTAAAATCATGAAGACCAACCGCAAAGAATTTCAACAAAGATAATACCACAAGAATCCCTAAATAATTCAAAAATAAATACAAAATAACCTAGTAAAAAGCTAACCAGTCAACAGCCTCAACAAGCCAGCTCTTTGGCACGTGCAGGAGCTTTACCGATTGGCCAAGTCCACCTCTGTCCCCTTCCGTCTCTCCCCTCTCCCCCTGTCCTGCAGGCTGATAAAACAAATTGGAGCCAGAGGCATACATACCCATTCAAACACATCAAGAAGAACATACTCATGTCTGTTCCCTTTAAAATGGCAGCCCTCACCTGCTAGCTATAAAGCTCCTCAAAGATCCATACAGTCATTTGAAGTCGGGAAACTTTTCCAACTTGTCAAGACAAAACCCACTGAAGCTACTATGCCAGAACTCAAGTTGGCATGGTGCGAGGCAAGCGCCATCTACAAACATTCAAACGGTTTCTTGCCAAGCTGTAGGAAATTGCCAACCTAGATCTCCAATTAGGCCTTGGAACAACAAGTAAGCCCTTCCACTGTGTGCATTTTTTAACATCCATCGGCACTGCCTCCAATGCGTGCTTTAAGACGCCAGCTTGCACAGAGGGAACGCACAGGCTGCTCTCACCTCTGTCTGTCCAATTCCATTTCAAAACAGCCTAGCAAAAGTTGCTGGCAGTGACTAAAACTAGGGAAAGGAAAATGTAAGATTATGGCTTGGGAGCCACTAAGAAGAGAAAGAATATTATCAGCACTAGTTTCTGTAGATGAGGCCAGCTCCTCTGGTGTGAAAGCAAGGAGAGCTGCCTCGCCTTCCTTCTGGTGAAAATCTGGCTGCAGATTTAAGTAGCAGGCACCACCCGAAGCCTCATGCGCCAGACCCGCAGCTGCACTGCCCATCCGCTGTGACTGATCTGTCTGTGGGCTGAGCCAGCACATTAAGGGCTTGGCAGCAGACAAGGAAGCAATCCATCAGTGAGAAAAACAGGCCAGAAGGCACCGGGGGGTAACGCTCCGCACAACTTTTCATGCCTAGTTCAGAAACTATCTCGTCTGCTTGGCAGTGACGGCCACCCCCTTCCATCTTCTAGTTGTCTCATCTGAAAACCCACGTTGCTCAGTCAGCACCCTGAGCTGGCTATTTCAAAAGTAAGTCCTGGAGAAAAATCTATGGACAGGTCATAGTTTTCAGCCAAGCAGAACACTGCAAAATGAGCAATGATGATAATAAGGGAAGAAATATTAGGTAGACAAGAGGATACACAAGAAAGGACATGAGCAAGGACAACAGAACAGGGCTTGAATCTTGAGCCTAACCACCGAATAGCCAGCAGCTCTCTGAGCCTCAGTTTACTCACCCATAAAAAGAAAATAATCCTATACAATCCATGCAAGTGTCAAGAGTATTACATGAGGTCATAAATATACTCAATAGAACACCCAACGCATAATAGGTACTCAATCACTGGTAACAATTATTATGATTATTATCCTGTACCTGAAGTTCATTAACACTAATGATGTCTCATAACCTCAGCTGTGTGTGTAGGAGAGAAACACAGTGAGGAAAAACAGAATGAGAGGCTGTGCTGGTTATTTTTGTGTATCGACGTGGCAAGACTACAGTAGCCAGTTATTCAATCAAACTCGAATTTAGGTGTTGCTGTGAAGGTATTTTGTAGATGTGGTTAGTTTCTACAAGTAGTTGGCTTTAAATGAAGGAAATTACCCTGGATAATGTGGATGGGCTTCATCTATTCAGTCGAAGGTCTTAAGAGCAAAGGTTTCCCAGAACAGAAAAAAATTCTGCCTCAAGACTATAGCATCAATTTCTGCCATGTTTCCAGCCTTCAGGCTGCCCTCCAGATTTCGGACTTGCCAGCCCCCACAATCCAGTGAGCCAGTTTCTTAAACTAAATCTCTTCACACGTACACATGCACCTAACCCCTCCTACTGATTCTGTTTCTCTGAAGAAGCCCAACTGAGAGAGAAACAGAGATACAAAGACCAAGAGATACAGAGATAATGATAAAGAGAAATAGACAGAAAAGGAGAGAGAGGAGAGAAAAACATAAATTAGGTGGAACTATTTAAAGAGCTTGGGGCTCCCTATAATTACTCCATGATTAATGGAAATGCTCCGGGCACTGCCCTATGAAGTCAACCAACATGCAGAGGACTTTAAAAGCAACATTCTATTCTACTGTTTGTAGTTGATTCTAATTTCATGTAATATGTGTTTACCTCAATTCACTAAATACTTGCTTCACTTCGCTGCCTAGTACCAGCTTGTTGAAAGGCATATTGCTGCTTCAAGACTGTATTAAGACATAATTAGGACTGGCTGCATTTTAAGTAACTTAGTTTCTAATAAGGCCAGAACTGCTTTTCCAAACCAGACCCTGGTCTTTTACTTAAAGCCAAGCAAGGTGTTCATCATTAAAATAAAACTTTTAAGAATATAGAATTATAAGGATGTTAAAAAAAACAAAACAAAACAAAACCTGTCAGTAGGCAAAAGCACTCCTCAAAGTATTTTCATCTGTTTCAGTGAGACCTGTCTGACCACTAAATTAGTGCTTGAATGATTTGTGTGTACTTTCTTCCCCCAATGCAGTTTATAACACTCCCTTCTAGGCTAGTCACTGAAGTTTCTCTTGCGGTATAAAGACATCACAGGTTACAGAGGTGGAGGGGAAGTTCTAAGGATCTCTGACTTTTTTTTCTTTATGGGTCAACATCCTTTTAACTGTACAGAAACTATGTTTGGTTGGCGTGGATTTGCAGCAGAACGGACACCCAGATAGATTTGATTTAGTTATTCCCTAGTCAAGAGTCTCCTTTGGAATGTTTATTTCACTGGGAAAACATTTTTGTGATCTCAGAGTTTAGTTTGATTTAGTTTAGTTTCATGTTGCTTCCACGCCTCCAACCAAACTCCAGAAAAAAATAAGTGAAACACCATTCACAAGTCCTTATTATGGATCAGGAAGTCCTCTGAGTGCTTTACATTTACTAACTCATTATCTCCACAGGCGAGGTAAGCAAGGCACAGTGAAGTTGAGAAGGTTGCCCGTGGTCACAAGGCCGACAGGGAGGCAGACTCCAAAACCTGTTCCCTCCTGCTGCCTCCCATCAATATACCAACCACTCTGCACACAGAAACCCAGAGGGACACAGACCCATTCAATCTCTAGAAAAGGATTCAGGAAAACGACACGCACCAGGAAGAACGGCTTGAAAGGCTGTGAGGAATCCGGACAGCCGTCGCTTGGCTCTTAAAGTGCTGAAGAACGTTGTTAATGATCTCACTTAACTCAAGTTATCCCTGTTTCTCCAATTGATTAGAAATTAAGGCACATTTATCATTGGTGAGAATGATCTAATAAAACACACACTTACTTCAGTCAAAGTGCATCAAGAAATCACCAGCTGGAGGTTTGCCAGTACAGATGCTTTCTTAGGTAAGAGTTAAGTGAGAAGACAAGAGGCAAAGCATCCAGCACTAGATCCACAATGAATGTTGCTTCCCAGGACTTCACTCCCTTAACTGAATGAATGGCTGGCTTATTTAACCGCCCCCTTTGATGTGATTTCGCAAATCAAAAAGGTGTTAAAATCTATTAGCCTAACACCCACAAAAGTTTCATAGTAGCAGTAAACAAGAGAAAAAGCCTTCTCCCAGATACCACCTATCTGCTCATCAGTCTTGGGTTCCAGACAGCGTGAAGCTCTCAGTTTCAGACATGAGCAACTCTCCCTCTTCTCACTGTTTTGGCCAATTATGGCAGACTGGGAACTATGTAGTCTAGTAGCCTCTTCTTACATCAATATTTGATTGCTTTCCATGTAAAAACATCTGATTAACTTAATCAGAAATTGACTCGAACCACAAACACCTTTTAAACAGGTCAAATTAAGATAAAAGTCCATGCGCTCTGTCTCTATGGAACTGGGACACTAAACCAGACCTTAATGTGAGCATGCAGATTAAATGTCATTAAAGGCAATTTGTCACCTACACACATTTATCTCTATCTAACAATTAGCTAAAGGTCAGAGAGATAAACCTGTGTATTTGAATCTACATTTCCTCTCCTTTAGGAAAGGGAATGCAGATTAAATGCAAGGCTGAAGGCTGTATGCAAATTTGGGCAAATTTAAGTAAACAACCCAATCTGGAAAAATTCAACAGAATTAAATACCAGCAGGAGGCAGTGACCCAAGAAAGGCCGACTGAGGAGCAGGGGGAAGAAGGTGCTAGAACACCCTAACTTCTGGACATCATAGCCTTTGGAAATCACTTTTCTTATCCACCCTTACCCTTACCTACCAGATAATTCTACCCTTGAAGTGTTTGTTGTATCTGGATATTGAGGCCCAGAGAATATCTAGAGGAAAGCTCGGGGACCAGTGAATTTGGGGTGCCCAGTCTGAAAGAGCGGATGGGGCCTCCTCAGTCCAGCTGGAAAGAACTGCTCCTTCTGCTCCTCCCCCTGCCCTCCCATTCAGCATCACACTTCTCAGAACAGAACCTTAGTTAAGAGCAAGTATTAAAAGCAGATTAATTCTAATACGGTTAAAATCCAGACAGTAAAAGAAAGTTCAAAAAGAAGAGCTTAAGAGACGTTAAGGAAAGATCCTGAAGCATCTTTTACAGGGAAGAAATTCTTGCAAGGGGGAAGGGTGGGGGGAGGGGAATGGGTGCCGGAAAGAAGAAAGTGGGAATCACCCATGTAAATTGTGCTCAGATGTCTTTGGATTCCACTCTTCCTCGAACCCTCAAGATTCACTCAACAACAAAATCTATCCCTTTGTGCAACACCCTGTGAATATAATGATGAAGCAAACATAGTCCCTGCCCTCATGAACTGACAGTCCCACTCTGGGGAATCCGACAGCAACACGTTCCAATAGAAGCTTTCATCTGCCAACTTTGAGTGAACTCAAGGTAGCAGATCTCAAGAGATGCCCTTGACCTATGCGGGGATGCCAGCGAGAATTAGGGTGGAGTTTCTTCAAAAGGCAACTCCACAATTTTGATTTGTTGATATTACATTTTATTAAATGCCTTCCTAAAACAATGTTTGGTGTCAATCTGGGGAGAGGTGTAAGTGGGTGGCAGGAAGCTGGCAAAGGTTCTGTCTAGAGGAATGGAGTCTCAAGTAGGCACCATGTCCTATGCCTCAATGACTCTGTTTGGCAAATAGTAGACATTCAACAAATAATTGTGGAAAGAACTGTTCCATGATCAAGCTGCATTAACGTTCTCCTTTATCTCTCTCCTCTATTATCTTGGACATATCCAGATCTGTGTGCCCTGGTCCAAATGTGACCACAAAGGAGAGGAAAAGCCAGCATTCACACAAAGCAATGATGAACTCTGGTAACCAGATGAGATTTATCAGGGAAGGAACTTAACAGAACCCCTAGAATAAGAAATCCAAATTATGTTGATTCACCCCCTACAAACCACATGAAACCACGTAAGAAATTTTTAAAAAATCAATAAATCAACTGAAAACAACCACAATAATACAGCCCACATCCAATGAACACTCACCTATATCCAGTACTATTTTAAGAACATCACTTTTATGAACTCTGTAAGGTGGGTGGCACAGTTTAGGTCATAAATTAACTAAATTCACCAACATGAGAGACAGGAGGTGGCAAAGCCAAGGCTGAACACGGAAGCCCCAGCTTCAGAGCCTGTGTTCAAACCACTGCATCACACGACCAGCTCTAGTCCCACTATGAACGTTGCTGACCCAGCAACGAAAATAAATATAAGTGACCTTAAGCAAACCAATGTGTAACAGAAAAGGGAAGGATACACATCAGAACTAGTTTAAAAGTATGTTTTAAGGTATTTTCTCCCCTACTGTAAGCAACTCACCAAGGCAGATTACAGATAAATCTCATTTTACATTGGAATAGTACCACCAAGTCAGTCAGATTCATTGAGCACTACTTGCTAATTATAAAGAATGGTATTGTAAAAAAAACAAAAAAACAAAAAAAAACCTTTAAAGCCAGGATCTCTTTTGCAGAGAAAAGAATCAATGGCATAGAGAAGAGTTCTTTTTTTTTTTTTTTTTTAAGATTTTTTAAATTTATCTGACAGAAAGAGAGCGCGCACAAGCAAAGGAGAGGGAGAAGCAGGCTCAGGGCTCGGTCCCAGGACCCTGGGATCATAACCTGAGTCGAAGGCAGACGCTTAACTGACTGAGCCACTCAGGTGCCCCTAGAAAAAAGTCCTGAACAGATATCAAATCAGGTAAGTTTTGGCCCTGGATTGACTATAATAATTTATCTTGAACAAGTCATTTTACTTTCACAGCTCTCAGTTTCTTGATTTATAAAAATCAAGGGGTTGAAGCAGGTCCCTGGTACACGTTTTAGTCGTAACAAGGTGTGATTTTGTGAAATCCAGATGTTCATTGTTTTAAAGATGATTAGTCCAGCTGTACTTTATTACACTGAATATCCAACTTTTATTCTTTCATTTGTAAATGTACAACTCAGCACATAAAGAAAAGGAAAATATAAAGAATGGTAGTTAAAGAAATTTTTTAAAAAGAATACTGTACTCCTAAACTGCATGAACAGACCTCAAAAGGGGTTAGAAACACACATACACAAACACACACACACACAAAACTATTTTCAGATATGCCAACTAAACAAGGAAAGTGATTTGCATTTCTATGCGAGGCTTAATGATGGTTTGATTTGGGAAGGCAGCAGGAGACACAGACCAGGGGACTGAAATGGAACATCAAAAAACAAAAAACTTAGATTCTATTCTCAGCCCTCCATGCAGATTCCCAGGATGAGTTCTGAAGGGTTAATTAACCTTTCCATGCCTAAATCTTTATTCAAATTGTCTACCTATGTCCTTCCACACAGGTAAAAATGTGATCAGTTTTTAAAAAAAATATTTAAAAGAAAAAATTAACAAAATTAGTGTTTCTAATTCTAAATCTAAAGACTACCTTCCTGTGGGCATGTAGGTACTGGCCAGTTCAACTTTATCTGGGAAAAATTAACCTGAAAACACTCGTACATAAGCCAAAAGCCTTTGGTTGAAGAGGCCACAGCAGGCTCCCGGCCCCATGGGAGATGCTCCAGCTAACCCTCTGAAGGACAGGGAACCAGCTCTGAAGCCTGCATGTGGGAATTCTTGTTTGCACAAGTCACGGGCATTCTGCCTTTCATGAAATGACAGCATAAAGCTCAGAGGAACACCACTCTGCCCTGCAGCTGTGGCCAAGACTGCAATGTTTAAAGGTTACAGTGATTAAGCACTGTGATTAATTTAGTCTCAGCAAAATCAATTCCACTCAACCACAAATCTCTAATTTACATATCAGAGCAAGCTAAACTTGGTCTGATCAATGTAATATGAAATTCACAACAATCTCCCATCTTCCCATTCTCAACCTCTCCCTCCACCCCAGGGTGGGGGGAAGGTATGTTATGGGGAAATCACAGAAGAAAATAAAACTGCATTCATTTTGGCAAAGTTAAAACCATCTTTCATTGGACTAAATATTATTTCCTTTCTTTGACCTGGCCATGTGACGAGTGCTGAACAGCATTAAAGTGTACTCCAGATTGCTGCCTCACGCTAGAAACCTCCCTTAGAAAGCCCCTAGCACTGTGGCTTCCTGGCATTGCCCGGGCAGTCTTACCACACACACCATTGCCAAAACACATCAGAGCGTATCTACTTGTGTGTCATATTCATTCCTACAATAATACAAAAAAGTCTGTCAAGGAAACGTACAAATACTTTCCTTTCTGACCATGGTAGGCTGCACACATGTGACAAGGAAGGAATGAACTGTGTGACAGAGGCAAAAGGGGCAAGAGCTGCCCTCTGACCAGTCACCCATCAAGTCCTGTTTCTCCAGTGCATCATCCAGATCAACCTCTGCCCACAGAAGCAGCCAACATGGGTCAGCTTCATAATCACCTCTCCATCCCCCCAAATCCACCATAAAACAACACACAATCCCAGTGGCTAAACAAAAAACAGTATTACTTAAAGGGGGCTAAGGGACCACAGAAGCAAACACAGAAAACCCACCCCTTAGCTTTTCAATAACAATGTCAATTACGTGTCATAACATTAGCAAAGAACATTTGGGTCAAACTGACCCTCTTAAAATTACTTCACCCCCTTCTGCTTTCAGAACAACCCGGGTCACCCCTACCAGCTAGAAAACATTCACCTGACCAAGGGAACTACTGTTCTATTTTCTTCTCCTTTCATGTAATAACCCCTTTTAAAGTGAGTTCTATTTTTACTTACAATCTTTGTACAGTTTTCGTAAAATACTGAGTGAGACCTGCCTTCCATGTTATTGAAATTTTCCTCCTGACAGGAAGCAACAACCTCACTCTGAAACCAAGCAGGCTTGTTTTGGTTCCCCGGCTGCAACTGCTAGAAATACAGACATTAGTCTGAATTTAAAATCCGAAGTCTGAACAAATGCAGACAGGGAGACTGAGAATTCTCTGCAGGCAAAAATGCAGCCCTGCATGTATAAGCACGAGGCAAAAAAAAGATGGCCAGTGGATGCTGAAAATATTAATGTTTACAGAATAAAATTCAGACAGAACCAGAATAGAGACATTTCCCTGAGCCATGACCAGTTCAACGCTTTACCAATTTTTCTTAAAAGGAGATACGGATAATTCATTCAAGAATGAAATTTCATTTAGTTTGATGTATTACTCACAGTCTGTTTTATATTATTTCTTTGCATGAACTGTGAATCAAGACAATGCTCTCACAACATGGGTTGTGTCATCTCAACTAATTCTTTTTTTATTGTCCTTGTAAAGCTTCTGAGTAAAGGACTCGATCATTTATTGAGGAAGTTATTATACAATGTCATATATAGTGGTTACGAATATTAGCTCAGAATTCAGATACACCTGCCCTTAAGTCCCAACCTCAGCCACTTAACAGCTACGGAGATTCTGGCAATTATTTAACTACAACTTTTTTTGTATCTGCATCTGTGAAAACAGGGAGACTGACAGTACCTATTTCACTGAGTTTTTGTGAAGACTAAGTGAGATCACGCAAAGCACAATATTTGGCTCATGGTAAGCACTGAACAAAATGTTTACTGCTTATTGTTGCTATTAATCCTTATCAGGCAATGTCACAGGCACAGGGGATTATAAGGGCAAATAAGACTTTGCTTTCTCCAGCCAAGATGGCCAGATTAGCTCTTGGTTGATCGGGGGCGGGGGGGGGGGGGGGGGCGGTGAAGGTAACAGGACTTTAAGGGCAAGAGGCAGTAGAGAGCAGTCACCAAATTTTCTCTTCACACTGGACATGGTGTCATTTGGTTACAATAAGGCAACCGACAACTGATGCCACCGCAACAGCTGGAGATGAGGATTTCTCAAAGATGTAAAGGAAACATTATGTTCATAATGTTCTAGTTTCAGGAAAATGGCCACAGCCTAGTGCTGCATATAATGTGGGTGCCCAAAGAGAAAGACACCCCACGACGACAAGCAAGTTGTCTGATGTCACTTGCAGGTACAAGCCGCGGAGTACCAGCCCACACCCGTTCCACTGCAACACCGAGTGGAGTATGCCGGGCAAAGTACTCTGAAACATCTTACGCCAACACCAGGAAAAGAACACCCAATTAACAAGACACTAAAACTGTTATCTTGCCTACAGCCACGTGTCATTTGAAGAGGTGTGCACATCTGTGTGTATGCACACAAAAGAGGCAAAGACTCGTGCTGTAAGGGAGCACATCAAAGAGAACTACTGAAAAATCACAGAGAGCAAGAGAGAAAAAAATACCGTCTTTAGAGGAAGGGTAATGAAACTAAGCATCAATGCTGATATCTTGATTCATTGAACAAATACCTACTGAGTGCTGGACAAAATAGTACAATGAGCATCAGGAGCAACAACAATGAATGAAAAGATCTAAATTATTTCTGAGTTGGGCAGGATTTATTTTTAAGTGTTCTTTTTTCGCCTTTAAAATCATCCCAGGAAAATAAGAGTTAAGAGGAATGGTTTGGGCTGGATATAGGCCTTTCCTTACGAATCCTTCCAATTAGTTGAGAATAATGCCTCACTTGGTGCTTTACTGAATTTAAAATGCTCCACTCTCCAGGCTCCCTTTTAGCCTTAGAGGAGAGAAGGCTCAGGTCCACAGTCTTCCCTAAGAAAAGGTATCCAACTAGAATCTCATAATATTTTCATTGTACTATATTCACATTTACAGTTTCTTTCTTATGCCAAGTGACACTTGCCTTCATTTATTATAATGACATAATATTTTCTTTTAAATGCATGTGTCTAGGGAAAAAAAAACACACACACACACACAACCTAGTGAGTTTTAAAAAAATCTGCTGAATAAAAAACTGCAGAGATGAGACTCCAAATGGCAAAAGCTGAAGCGGGCAGCAGGTGACCCTTGGCACCTGCAGATTCTGTGAGGTTAGCAAACGGAGCAACGGAAAACTCCTCCAGGCACCCTCTCGGCCACGTCCACTTCCGACTCCAGCCTCCATGGGTCAAGACTGGATCTCATCAACAGACAGCCAAATGTGAACAGGGAGAGCATGAGACAAAGGTGACTACATGAAGTCATGCTGGTTTTCAAAACTGCCACCATTCAATCCAACATTTCTTCCTCTACACGGGGGGACTGAGGAGACCTGAAGGCTCCTCACACATGCTTAGGCAGAGTTCCCATCTCCTGGCAGCCAGGCTAGAGATCCTCCTCATGGCCTCTGCTGGCAGCTTTGAGTTTAAGACGACATGAATTCCAGGAGACAGGGTTTATTTTTCCAACCCAAGTCAGTCCTCAAGGTTTAGACAGTTGATAGATTGCCACCAGCCTTAGGGGAAAAAAGCAAGTTTTCAGTCACAGGAAGATTAATAATCAAATCCTATTCACCACATCACAGGTAGGGACAGCTGCAAGCCTACAGCACAAATAATCCTGTTTCCAGCTGCATCCCCACATTTTCACTCCCTGCTGCACCAAACTGGAAAGAGAACCGAGTTCTTCCAAGAAAGTATATTTTCACTCATGTGCTAGCTCCTACCGAAAGCCACTATATGGAGACTTTCTGTACAGAATATTCTTTCTCCTCCTCCTAATTTTTCCATGCCCATAAAACACACACACACATACACACGCACTGGCCTATTCATGAGCCCTTATTTCTCTGTAACCCAAACTCTAGAAAATCCTCTTGCTAAACTATCATTTATCTTCAACACCCATAGCAAGAAATACCTTAAATTATAAATACCACTCAGCTACCTGATCTGAAAAGCCATCATCACATACCGATCGTATCACACAGCTTTTCTTACAACTGAAGCTCATGGGCAAGATATTTTCTCAGCTTCGTCAGCATGATGTGCTTTCAAATATTAAGCTTAATCTGATCTTCCTGATGTCAAAGACAAAGAGTCTCCTAACACCATTCCCTGAACAATCACCTGCAAACGATAATGACATTGTTACCTCCACTGGACCCCTGGACAGCATGCCTCCCCCACCTCCTCATAGAACACAGAGGTCTACACAAGGAAAGGAGTGTGGGTAATAAGCTAAGGGAAGGAGTGACAGAGAAGTGGAAAAGGAAGTGGGGGAGGAGGGAGGCAGGAGGAGGTAGAGCATGTAAGAGAATGAAAGGAAGTGAAGACAAAAGAGTATGGAAAATTCTTGACTTCAGAACACTTAACACCACAGAAACCCATGTTTCCATTTGATGTGTTCCAGAAAATGGGTTTTAAAATCATGTGTGAGTTAAATAATAATCTGATATTTTTATAAAGAGGGCCTCTTTTCAGAGAGCTGACAGCATGAAGCATGCAGGCAGAAGAGAATGCCCTAGATGAAGGCAGGGCCCGGGGCAAGAGGTAGAGGGTAAAGACCATGCACCCTCCACCCAGTCCTGCGTCTCTGCCCCTTCAAACGGACTTATCCACCCCACTTCCAGGCAGGTTGTCAAATGGTGCCTACTCGTTAACCCTCTCTGACCTCTCTTCCCCACAGGATGCCCTAACCAGTACCTGTCAGAACTAATCCTAGGCAGAGAACAAGGGTGGTGAAGGTGAAGACGGGGCAAAGAGGACACTGCGGCTTACAAGAGGGTACCCTCCTTGAATAGCACCCCTAAGAAAATAAGCCTGGGCCCCTCTGCTTCACAGTGAGGGGACTCAATGACTCCTCGAAACTTACACCCCTCCCAGGCTGTGTGAGAGGCTCATGGGATAGATGTTGCCCATGCAAAGAAGGAGAAAGCCAGAGGGGAACTTCTCTGTCTTCAGCACCAGCGGGCATGACAGAGGCACCATCTTCCAGCAAGGACTGAGGCTGCACAGCCACTCTCAAGCCCAAAGTCCACAGATGGCTGGTGAAGTATGACAGAGGTAATCTGGAAGATGCAAAGAACTTAAGTATGAAAAGATGGTAGGGGCGCCTGGGTGGTGCAGTCAGTTAAGCGGCCGACTCTTGATTTCGGCTCAAGTCATGATCTCAGTGTCCTGGGATGGAGCCCTGCATCGGGCTTTGCGCGGAGCAGAGTCTGCTTGAGATTCTCTCTCTCCCTCTCCTTCTGCCCCTCTCTCCATCTCTCTCTCTCTCTCTAAAATAAACTAATGGAAGGATGGAAGGAAGGGAGGATGGAAGGAAGGAAGGAAGGAAGGAGGGAGGAAGGGAGGGAGGGAGGGAAGGATGGGAGGGAGGGAGGGAAGGAAGGAAAGATGGTAGAAAAAGCCAGGTACTGCTTGTCCACTCAGGCCACCAGCACCGAAGATTCATGCCACCCACCTCCCATCTTTATTTCCTCAAGGCAGCTAAGGTTTCCATGGGGCTCGGGACTCTCTTAGTCATTTTTAAGGTAACTTCATGACATAATGGGGAAAGAAGTCAAGTTTTCTAATTTGGGACATGATATCTCCTTCATGGGAAAATGGTTACCAAGTTCCAAATAAGTGACTTACAAACCAGTTTTGTAACGAAGACCCTGAGGAGCTAAATTACAGGAGAGAAGGTAAGCAAGGAAATCAGGGTGGGGAGGAGAGAGTGGAAAAGAAAAGGGAGAAGGTACAAGAAAAATGAGAAGACAAGTGGAGACGTGGCATACCGCTGTGTTTTGTCAGGATTCAGTTCTTCAAGCACATCAGAGCTAAATGTCAATCCCAGAATGAAGCAACTCAGTGTAATACAATTCTTATTTGACTCTTTCATCAGCCGACATGAGTGACTGAGTGACCTTCTCCATCCTCGGTGGCCCCCCTCATGCCTTATTTAGTCACGGTTGATAATAGGGCCCTTGGGAGAAATCTTGCCTTTTTCTAATTTCAAATCAATACATTTAAGTGGTCTTTGTTCCTGTTTTAAAGGCATACCTCCAAGAAGTTACTAATAATTTGACAGACCTTTCTAGATAAAGACCAAATCAAGTATGTGTCAAAAATTAGTAACTGAAGCAAATCTCTCTCTTGGCTGTCCAGCAATGGCTTTGATGTGCTCATTACATGCTTTTCCTCCCAATTTCCAAATCCTGTTTTGTGAGCACTGTAGAAATGGAGAGATCCTGTTTGGTGATATTGAAGAGTATTCAGTTTGGGTATAATTTAAGATCTTTAGAATGAAACAACCAAAAGATTTGCATGATGCCTAATAAACATATTCTTATAATCCTGCCTCAGTTAGGACAAGTTAGTTAATGCAAAATCACAGTGGCTGAAAACAGCAAAGGTTTAATTTCTCATTCACATTATATGGCTATTATGAATCAGCAAAGGCAGTTCTCATCATAGTCATTCAGGAACCCTGGCCGATGGAGTGGCCACCATCTTGAATATTGCTAATCCTCATGTAGAGGAAGAGAGAATATGGTAAAGTACACACAGAGAAGGCAGGCTCACCTTTCTTAGGCAAACTCAAGTCATATGGCCACCCAGGGTTAAAAGTGGCCAGGGAAGGCCATGTGTCCAGGGAGAGAGAGAGAGAGAGAGAGAACTGGAATATTTGCAGACAGCCTTAATGACTACCCGAACATATAAACTGAGATGCAATTTTTTACCCTGTTCCTCAAGATTATGAAAAAAAAAAAATCATGATTAGCAGTCTAAGGGCAGAAGACAAATTTGACAACTCTGCCACAAGTATCATTTACTTTCAACTGAACAAGGGAAAATGAAGACTGTTTCGCCTTTTAGTTAAAGAATGTCCTTTACGACAGCTGAGGCATATTTAAAAAAAAAAATAAGATTCACATATAATACAACTTTCTTAATTACCACCATAGAACACTGAATAGGGAAGACAGGTATCTTAACTGTTGGTCCCCAAAGAGTAACAAAGATAAAGCCTTACATTTGAATAATACTTCACAGTTTAAAAAAATATTTTGGCATATGTCACTCTGGGCAGGCACCTAAAATAGATTCTTTAATATTTCAGAGGTGGGCAAGGTAGACATGCAAATCTCTAAAAATAAAAAAATTAAAAAAGCAAAAGAAGGGCCTGGAACTTACCAAATCAAAATAACACCACTTTAGGTGTCCTAAGAGCCAAGCTAGAGGTCAGTCCCACCACTCACAAGTCATGAGACCCTCTGGAGAGTATTTTAATAGCAGTCTCATTTTACTCATATGTAAAGTAGAAGTAATAATACCTTGGACCAAGCAACTTCATAGGGTTATTATGAGGATCAAATAAAGAAATGCACCTCCAAACACTTTTCAGGTTGTAGAAGAGGGCTCAAAAGTAAGGGGCATGATTTTTATTATAGAAGATTTTTGTCATGGGTAGGTGCACTTAATATGTGCATAAAACCATAGAGGGAAAGTAAGACTAAGTTCCTTCCTTAAGTAAAATTAAAGTAACATTTTGGGATTACCGAAGTCACTCCTAAGGCTTGCTGCAATTTGGAAAGAAGAACATAGCCCACTTGTGTTTTAACCAATGTTATTTCCAGTCTCCTCAATGCTGCAAGCTAACTAGCTCCTTTTTAATGCTAACTTTAAACAAATATCACACTTCCCTCGCAAATTTCACCTATACTTGAAAAATTTTATCTTGTTTTATTTTTTTCTCTAGTGAAGCCCTCAGGTATCTCGAAAGAAGTAGAGATTAAAAACCATGTCCATATGGGCCTTGTATACGGTTATTTATTTGCCACAAACTCAGAACTCTATATAGAATTGTGATAAATGTGCGTATTTGGTCTTTGTCCTCCATTCCTGACACATAGCTCCTAAACCCCTTGGAACTTCCTGAGTGATAGGAGTGTCTTTTGTTCTGAGACAAACCTGGATCCCTCCTCCAGATAGCTTCAGCATGGGAGCTGGTTGTGAGAAAGACCAAGGCATGATGAGAGGGTTGGAACTTTCAGTCATATCCCTGAGCTCCAATGTAGGGGAAGAGACACAAGCTGAAGATTTTCAATCGCCAGGGGCCAATGATTTAATCAAGTGTGCCTGTGTAATGAAACTTTCATGAAAACCCCTAAACGACAGGGTTCAGGAAACTCTGGGTGGGTGAATGCTTGCAGATGCTGGGAGGGTACCATGCCTGGAGAGAGGTGGCAGCTCCAAGCCCCTCCCTCCACACCTGCCCCAGGCATCTCTTCCAGTTGGCGGTTCCTGCGTGGTATCCTTTACAACAAATCAGTAATAGTAGTAAACAAAGTGCTTTCCTGAGTTCCACAAGTTCCAACCCAGCAGATTATTAAACCTGAGGAAGGAGGGTGTCATGGGAGCCACCAAATTTATAGCTCATCAGTCAAAAGCACAGGTGACAACCTGGGCCTTGTGACTAGTGTCTGAGGTGGGGGGGGAGTGTCGTGGAACTGATCCCTCATTCTGCGGGGTCTACACACACTTAAGGGAGTTCGTATCAGAATAGGACTAAGTTGTAGGACACCCAGTTGGCATCTGGAGAGCTGGGTAATTGGTTGGTAAGAGGAAATAAAATCTCCACACATTCGTTGTCGTAAGTGTTGTGAGTTAAAACAGTTAAAATATGAAACATGAAAACCAGGGATCAGTATCCTAAGTACTTTAAATCATGTATATGTAGATTTCACATATTCAAAGAACTGCAGAAATTTTATGAGGTGACTGTGGTATCATCCACAAAGTCTCAATTTTTAAAATCTCAAAACTTCAAAATTCTGGAATTCACATATTTTTTTTTTTCATTTTTTTGATGAGATGTCAATTAGAGATGTGGTGGAGTCACAAAACAAGGACAAGGCCACACTGAGGTTTTGGGTATGGGCCTTCTAATACAGAGAGCTGGGTCCTTTCAGTAAAAAACTGCCTATTTTACAAACTTAAAATAACTAAAATGTACTGCAGGCATTAAGAACTGACAGATCACACACAAGAGAAGACAGCTCAAGCAGATGTTGATAAATAAAGGAAAGAAATACATAATCAAGCCCACTACAGAGGGGTGGATTATATAATGCATGACAATAAAAAAATCGATTAGCAAAACAAAACCAGAATTACCTATCCATAAAATAACAAAATCAGGGCCTCACCTCACACCATATATTAAAATAAATTCCACATGTGAATTAAGAGTTGGCTACAAGTAGTAAAACCATAAAATAAAGGAAAAGACAAGCTGAATCACTGATTTGTGGGACAGGAATTTAGAAAATATATGGATATGTGTATACTTAAGACCTTAAGTATTTTTCTTCACAAATAAGCAACTAACAGAAGAAAACATGTTTTAAACAAATGACAAAGGGTGAATAAATTTAACATATGATGAGTTTGTACAAAAAATTAACTGGTCAATGAAAGCAGTGTCATAGGACATGAACAATTTAAGATGAAATATGAATGATCAATAACACATGAAAAATGTCCAATCTACTAACCGCGGAAGGGCTAAGGTAACGAGGGAGCAATCGTTCACTCTGAACATCTGTAAAGAGAAGATACATCTGATGATATCTGAAGCTGGCAAAAATGCAGTAAGGATTCTTATGAACGCGGGAAGTGAAAATTGGTAGAAAACCTCAGGCAAAGTGTATCAAGAGTCTTAAAAATATTCGGACATTTTAAAGCAAGGATGGACAAATGATAAACAGCATGAGCTTCAGGGACAGACTGGATTCAAATCCCACCTTCACCTCCTGAGTGTGTGCGCTTGGGGAAAACCACTCAGCCTCACTTCACGAATGTCTAAAAAAAGGATAAGCTAATCCTTCCTTACTTTACAGGATTGACATTACATCATTGACATGGGAATTGAAATGTGTACTGCAGGACAGTGCTTGTCACATAGTAGGTGCTCAATAAATCTTAGCCAGTATCGTTCTCATGAGCATTCCCACAACCACCAAATCCACTCTGGAAAATGACCCAAGTACTAATGTAAGTTTGTAAGTATCCCAGAGAAATACATGCACACATAACTCTGAAGAAAAAGCTGTAAGTAAATACATCAAATGTAAGAGTAGTTACAGAATGTTATTATAACATTAGGGATGAGTTTACTTTTTCTAGGTTTTTTCTAGGTTTTCTACAAAGAATCTGTTGCTTCTTAGAAAAAGTTATCATTTAAAGCTATGAAAAGTTATCTATTATTGTGAGAAAAAGAAAGGAAAAGCTCCCTCCTTGAGGTTATCTTTATTTTGCGACAATAAATATAATAAAATTTAAACAAAACCAAAGTTGTTTCCACCAAGTATCCTCTCAAGGTGTAAGGCATTTTCCATATCATTTATTTCTTACCCTCCCTGAGGAATCTAAGGAAAATATTTAACGTAATAGGCGTTAAAAGAGCAACTAAAGATAACTATCTAGCCCTGTGAAAAGAGGTGCTCTCACCCGTGCCCAGCTGTACGAGGCTAACACTTAGGGAGGTGGACAAGGATATCAAAACTCTTACGTGGGGTTCAGAGTACAGAGAAATCATGATCAGAAATCTCAGATCTGTACGGAAGCAAAGGCACCAAAGTTCAATCTCTCCACCTCCTCCCCTCTTTGGAGTAAAACCTCTGAAACAAAATGTCTGCACCAGCAGAGAGGAGGCTCCTGAGGAGGGGGCATTCCCACAAGAAGCCACAAGACGCGAGGAAGCACGCTGTTACAAGTCTCCTCTGGGTCCCCTCCGTTCCTCTCCTGACTCTGCTAACAGAATCAAGTGAGTGACAGGGGCATATGATCATATTATAAAGGAAGCACACAAGCAAAACTTCTTTAGATTTGGGGAGGGGGGGGATTATCAAAGCACTTGTACCATCTGTCTGTGGAGGAAAAACAACAACAACAACAACAACAGCTGGTGCAAGAAGTAGCAAGATGTTGGTCCTGGAAGTGACAAGATGGGAAATGACAGGAAACAGCTTTTCACTCCTCCAACAGCAAAAGCAGCGTGCAGCCTGTTCCCGTGTTTGAAAACCTCCAGATGCTGCTCTCGCCTCACATTTCCATATCTTTGTTCAGACAACATCTGAAAGCCTGCCTTTCGTTTTCTCAAGCACTCTCTTTCTTTGGAGGAACACACAAAAGCTATCAAATGCAGGCTTCTCCCCCTCCTCTGTTCTCTTACAGGCAATGTGGAATGAATTTTAAGTGTCACCATGGAAGGAAAAAAAATGTGCAAATAGCAACATGTGAGCTTCTGTGAAACTTTTTCCAGTTGTCTCTTTCAAGAAAAATGTACCATGTGCTCTACTTTCTGTCATGTGGTAGTGAAACTAACATTAGATTTGGAGTAGAACTTCTAAGGAGCTAAGGAATAAAAAGCCTGCAGTGAGTAGTGTTCTGGGGATGGGGGGCCCTTTGCATCCACTGAACTACGACTTGGAAATGGTGGGCCTTCCTTCTTCACCCACTGCACTGAACAATACCACATGCACTGCCTTCCTCTCTCCACTTTAAACGCTGGGTTTATGAAGCCAGACAGAGGATAATATTAAAAATAATATATGCACAGTCCAATGTCAGAATTTGAAAGGACTGGCATACACTGTTAATCAAATATTCTCACTTAGAGCTGCCCTATATGCTAAGCACATAAAACCAACTTTCTAAGAACTTTGGAATATGCACATAAAATACACGAAAATTACACTGAGTAAAATTTAAAACTTGATTTGATGCCACAGATCACATGTGGGAATCTGTTTTAGGCTCCTTTGTGATCTTGCACAGCTGATATACTATCCCAACTGCCCCTCGCTCTCCTCCTCCTCAGCCTCGATGACCCAGGTTCGGTTCCATCTCCAGTATGCCTCCCAAAGCGTCCCTCCTTGAGAGGGTAAATCTTTCCCTGAACTCAAACAATATATGTGTGGCATAACAGCCCTCCAGGTGGTAATTTCTCTGTTGAAAGGCAGATCAACCACAACACAAAGTAAGCTCCTCGAGGGAAGAGGTCATGTCTGTTTGATCTTTATACACCAGTCCTAGCATAATGCCTGACAATCATTTTTTTAAAAAATCTATTAATCACTACTATGCGCCAAACATCAGAGATTCAAAGTTTGAATGGAGTACAATTCCTTTCCCTCAGGGGCTGAGAGCACAGTATGAATCTGGATATAAAAGTAACAATTATAACAATGTGTTCAGTGTTATGAACAAGGCACTCTGGAAATACAGACCATGCCACCCATGGAAGATGCTCAATAAATGTTTCATAACTGATTCAACAGCTGAATGTGCTTACTAGAGAACTCCATTTAGCTGTGTAATCTTGGGGAAGCTACTTCATTTCTCTATGCCTTAGCTTCCTCGTCTATAAAACAGGATGACATCATAAGATCTTATGAGAATTAACTGAAATGATACTTTAAGCATTTAGAACAATATCTAGTATGTAATATGTACTCAAGAGAAGTGAGATATTATTTGCTGGTGGCTCTTCTAGTTCCTACTCCAACAAAAGAATAAAGAACATACGAATTTCTTTATTAATCTATTGAGGGATAGTACATCTTCAGGTTATTGGTCTCACATGCCCCATATCTAACCCATCAGCAAATCCTGACAAACAGAAACCCTCAGTTCTCACCACGTCTACCACTGCCCATCTAAGCTCCCATCATTCTCACCTGGATGCTTACTGCATTCAAGGCCTAACCCAACTCCCTGCTTCCACCCAGGTGCCCATGCTCAACACAGTAACCAGGGTGACCACTTTGAAATGTAAATAAAACATCCCACAGTTTCCCAGTCCAGTCTTCATGGCAGCCTACAATGCCCTATATGGTCTGGCCTTTCATGTCTTTCCTTTCTGACTACTACTACTTACCCCCTCATTCACTGACCTCTAGCCATGTTTCTCTCCCCTTTAAAGCTTACTTATGCCTCAGAGCCTCTGCCCTTGCTGTCCGCCCTGCCAATGCCCTACTCTTGGATATTCTCATGGCTCATACCTTCTGCCCTTCCAGATCTCAAATGCTAATTCAATGGTCTTCTGTCTCCTGATTGGTGATGCCTTTTCTGAACACCTTATTTTAAAAAGCAGCAACACACACACACACCCTCAGTATTCACTATTCCCTTTACCTGCTTTGTTTTTCTCCATTGCTCACAACTGCACTTGACATGATTTGTATTTATTTGTTTAGTTCCGCATTGTCTCTCTTCCCTACAAGAATCTAAATTCTACAAGGCTGAGATTTTAGGCTGATGTGTTCACTGTTATATCCCCAGCATCTAGAAGGAGTTTGGATCATAATAGATGCCCAATAAATTTATGAAGAATGAATGAATGAATGGCAATCTGAAATTACAAATGAAAATGGAGGTACAAGAGAATTCATTTTACATTTATACTTAACAGTATGTGTATAGTTGTTTACTATCCTTTATAATTTAAACATTGCTATCACACACAATCCCTCTTCTGAGCCTTATGAATGTAATGTTTAGTGGGCAGAGAATCATCACTATTTTATAAAGAATAAAACAGGATGAGAGAAGTAAGTGGTTTATGTGGGCACAACAGCCAGTAAATACCAGGAAAAAAAAAAAAATGGACAGGACCAGGTTCCACTCTTCCCAGCACCTTAGCCTGCCTCCTAAGTATGTAAAGACCATCATGTTGTTAACCTTAATAATTAACTGCCTCATAGAACATGATGCCCACTCCTTCCCTCTTAAAACAAAAGCAGGTAAACCTAATAATTACATCTAGGCACATAAAGGGGCAAGAAGTATGGAGGGTTGCTCTATATTGTTACTTTTTATATTCTAATACTACTTTTTTTTGCTTTTTAACAGCACTTTTTTCAAATACAACAGGTAGCAAAGTACATCAATTGTGAAACAAGAATCTAAATCATAAGGTGTGCTACTCGGACATATAGATGGGCACCAAGTACATCAACAACACTTATTCACTGTCCAGTTTCCAATAAAGTAAAATAACTGTAGACTATTGTTTGAATGCATTGTTTAAATAAAGTCCCAAATTCCTTTTTTAAACAAATGGCTCTCTGTTGCCTAACAAAATGTATTAAAAAAAATTAAGATTTATTTATTTACTTGAGAGAGAGAGCAAGAGCGGGGGGGGGGGGAGGAGCACGAAGGGGGGGAGAGAGAGAGAATCTCAAGCAGGGTCCAGGCTGAGAGCAGAGCCCAATGTGTGGCTCGATCACACAACCCTGAGTTCATGACCTGAGCCAAAATCAAGAGTCAGACGCCTAACCGACTGAGCCACCCAGGTGCCCCAAAATGTATAAAAATTTTATCCTGGCCTTGGCATGCTGTGACCCCAACCAGCACTGATAGACACACCTGCATCCCTCCTTTTCCTGTGTCATATACATCAGCCAAACTGGCCCTGCATGTTCAAACTCTGTATTTTACAATACTAAGGTGTTTACACAAACTACTGTCAACTGTGGGAACACCCTCATTTGGACCTGTCGAAATTCTATTTGCCCCTTAAATCACTGCATTCATCTGCTTCACGGTAACTTCTCATTCCTCCAACTCAGGTATGTCCCTCTAGGTTTTCTCATCATCTTGCCTTGGATTACAGTCAGCTATACCCTTTTAGCACCCAGGACCCCCCTCCCTCAAACACACACACACACACACACACAACACACACACACACACGCACTGACTCTCCCTCTCTCCCTTTACTTCTTCCTCTCCTTCTTTCCTTCTCTCTCTCAGAAGTTTCTCTAACGATTAGAGATGAATCTTGACTAGCTCAGAACTTTGATGAAATTTTTTCACTTGCAATGATTTTTTACAAATTATAAATACTGTTGCATTAGTTTGTATTCATTTACCCAAGGGCCTGGAAGAAAAGGAGCTAATCTAGTGGCCCTGAGTGACACCAGAGAAGCTCCATCCCCTCCACAAACCCAACTTTAAGTTCCAACAAGTCAGTATATCCCTCCATTATTACTTCCTTCGTAAATGCCCTCTGACTTACTGAAGTTGAAATAAACATAAACAGTGGTTGGAAAAGAGCAACAGATAACTAATGCATTTTGTTGTACCTTTCTCAGATTGACAGTCTGGGGTAATACCCGTAACAAGGAGATGCTGTTGTAACAACTGATGTTGACAGGAAATTTTAGCTAACCGTGACCTTTGCTTTGCCGTATGAGAAGAGTCATACAAAGTCAAACTGAGGCCAATTCCCCAGCATTCACGTCACCCTTCCCTTACTGTACAGGGACCACACTGCTTGCTTGGGACGGACTCCAGGTCCAGGCCCGGTGAAGCCCACGGAAGGCTCCCCATTCTCCTTGCCAGCAAGTGCTCAAGAACGCAGGCTATGCCAATCAGGATGTGCAATCAAAGGTGAAAGCTTTTACATTTGTGCCCTGAATTGGTCCAGAGAGACAGAGGGGAAGACTCTTCTCCTGGAGAGAAGTCCGCTTCCTCTCACAGCCTCTCAATCTCCCGACTCCTGCTCCACCCTTCTGCAATCAGCAGAGAGCCAAGCAGGTGGCCCTGACTGCTAGTGGTAACCATTCACAAGCAGCTTATGGATGACACGGATACTGTGCATGTAAGCAGATGAGACAGAAAGAACGAGGTATCTGTGGACAGACACTCCATCAAGTCAACCTATCGACCAACCCTAAGGCCCTCCCCACCCCCGGACTTCCTGTTACATAAGCCACTAAATTTTCTTCTTGGTAAGCAAGTTTGAATCTGGTTTTCTGATACTCACTGTTGAAGACATCCTAACATAAATATTATCTAATAGAAAAAGCAGTTTGGTATCCATTTCAACACCACACTTTAATTCAGAGCCACATAACAAATCTCAATTTTCATGTGAAACTGACATTATCAGTGAAAACAAAAAACCATATAACTTTAGTTTAGTTAGGTGGGTAAACAAGACACCAAACATTAACATGAAATAGTACTGCATGAAGTAACTCAGTAAAAAGCAGCAGTCAAAAACAGAAAACAAAACAGAAGTTGGCCAGGGGTCCCATTAACGTGTCATCACCAAAGCATTTAGGGCAAACAGACTGGCTGCAAAATTGTTCCTTAAATGGTGTCTGCACTGGACAGCATAGTGCCTACAGTTGAAACAGTGTCTACATCATCTTCACCTAATGATACAACAAAAATGTGGATTTGTGCTCACCTGTGAATAAAAGATGGAATTACTAAAGAGGGACGTGCTCTAGATCCTGAGGATAGGCTAGAAAAATGAACAGACTCTGAAGATCCTGATTCAACTCCCCCTACACTACCTGCTCCAAATCATCCTGAACCCAAGGGAGTAAGCAGTAGATCCTGAGAGACAATGTGCCAATTTCCAGGCTCAGACATCAGCCCCCCTATTAAATTCCAGGATGCACCTTTCTAGCAGGCCTCAATTTCATCTTTGTAAAATCCAAGAGTTGTTTGTGTTCCTTTCTGAGGTCCCTCTCTGCTCCAAAATGCTAGGTCACATAACCAAAGACTCAATTTTCTACTATACATAATGAGGATTTCAATCTTAATGCCTAGACTACTAAGTACTCATTCATAAATATTCATTAGGTGCCTACTATGTGCCAGGCAGCATGCCAAGGCCCAGCAGAAATGAAAAGATAAAGTAGGATTCTTACCCCCCAGAGAATTACATACCTATGGAAAGGCTGTTATGAGTATAAAAGTTTAGTGAACTAAATTAAATCCAAACTCTTAAGTATACAAGCGTTAAGTCCCAGTGTTCTATGATGAAAATAATGAATCAGAATGATGATCTCCAAGTGCCACGTGAATTTTAGAACTATAAGCAGAATAAGATGTTCTCGGTGGGTAATGAGAAGCAGTTTCCAAAAATCAATTTTAAAAGACTGTGCATCTAAGTCTGCCAAAACCTCACACATGATTTTGACCCTAGTTTTTCCTTGCTATTTGCACCAAGGAAGTATGAGGCAGTCAGAAACCCTTCCTGACTGGCCTTGCTGATCATATCCCCTTAACCTTGAAACTTTCTCGAACCCCTCCTAAATTAGTTTTTATCTTTTATTGAACGGGAAACATGCCATTTATAGGTTCTGCGTCTCTGTGGCTATGGTATATTACACATACAGTGAGCAAAAAATACATATGGAACTGAATTTTAAAATTCATATGGAAAAATATGCAAACTTCATGTCTTACTCCTTGAAAGTTGTTCTGTCAGTTTCCTCAAACTTCCACATCACTACCAAGTTTTGCCACACATCCTCCAAAGACGTTTTCTTACAACGACTGATTAAAAAAAAAAAAAAACAGAGGCACCTGGGTGGCCCAGTTGGTTAAGCATCAGACTCCTGGTTTCAGCTCCAGTCATGATCTCCGGGTTGTGAGATCAAGCCCTGCGTTGGGCTCTGAGCTCAGTGAAGAGTCTGCTTGAGATTTTCCCCCTCTCCCTCTACCCCTCCCCCCTGCTGACACACACAATCTCTAAAATAAAATAAATAAGTAAAATCTTTTTTAAAAATTTAACATGAGACAAGTTAAATGTCTTTAAGCCATTATCAGAAAACCTTCTTTGAGTACAGTTTTACTCTCTCTTACTCTCTTAAAGTAGCTTTATTTAAATCCACCGATTCATAGCTATTTGGATCTTCTGAACTTAAAGACTAAGAGTGATTTACAGGGTTACAGGGGCGCCTGGGTGGCTCAGTCAGTCAAGCGTCTGCCTTCAGCCTCAGGTCATGATCCCAGGGTCCTGGGATAGAGCCCCACATTGGGCTCCCTGCTCAGCAGGGAGTCTGCTTCTCCCTCTCCCTCTGCCTGCTGCTTCCCCCTGCTTGTGCTCTCTGCCTCTCTCTCTGTCAAATACATTAAAAAAAAAAAAAAAAAGTGATTTACAACTAAGCTGAAATGGTAGAATGTGAACATTAACATGATCTGTGACTCTGGGCAAACATTACCTTCAATTTTTCCATCTCCTCCTCCCCAAAAACACACAAAGTAGTCACATACTCATTCGAGATTTTTATTAAGGAACTGAAAAATACCATTAGTTATATTGCCAGCCAAATGCACACTGCTGACTCACTGAATGTGTCAGCTAAAAATCTCAAGTCTCGTGTCTCTCAATTCAGTATTTTCACAGGTTTTTGAACACAAGTTCACTTTCAGCCCTCATAAATCTTATTTTGGCCACTGCCCATATGGTTAAAAAATCTAGGTATGTATTGTTTCTCCCACCCTCCATATTTACGTTCCTTCCTATTATTGCATCATTTGAAACCATGTCTTCATTCCAACAAGGACAAAATTTGAGTATGACAGTTAAGGATAGAGATTTCTGCAATGATCCTAGAAAGTTAGAACCAGAATGAAATACATTTTCTTGACCAGTGACCTTGAAAACAGTTATAAAATTAATTATGACTCGATGATTATAATGCCACCTAACCTATATTTTTCTACTTGTTCACAAAAGCATCATGAGAGACAAGGCTAAAAATCTTACTAAAGTCCAATAAATTGAGTCTATGACATGCCTCTGAGTTACCATCCCAGCAGTTTTGCTAAAAAAAGGAATTAGTGGATTCATGATGGCTCTCTGTAAGCATCGTAACTCTTTTCTCTGTGCTTATTATGTCACTTGTTCTGAAATACTGTCCAGCACCCACATGAAAGGTTACAGAACTGACTTACATTGTTTTTATTAAAGCCAAACACATTGCCTCAAAGATGACAGAGTCTGTAATACACCAATTGCGTCAGGAGACTTGAAGCCATTCTCTGCAGGTAGGCAGGTGTTCCTTACAACCCAGCCTTCCACCTTCAACTTCTATCTCATCTGTCAAATCTCCCTGTCCCCTGTTAAGCCAGAAGCTCATTTTCCTTCACAGAGCGGTCAAATGCAAAACTGACACAAACGATTCTTGCACTCCGTGTCACCCCACTATACATTACCCACCATTGGCAGGAGTGCCCACTCTCAGACAAAACCTACAAGAGTCCTGATTTATTTAAGTTTTTGAGATTTGTTAGGACTAGCTCTTTTTCCAGCCAGCACTGAACAAGCCTTCCAGGATCTAAAAGCACAAGCTTAAATCAGCCCATCTTCCTGTTGTCAGGCAGACAGACCATCCAAACGCAAATACAGAAGGCTGGGTTGAATGCCAAGCTTCTGCCTGGTCCTCAGGAATTGGTGCTCTAGCCAAAGAGCATGCAGTCAGTCATTACCAATTTTTTTTGTTGTTTTAAAGGAGGTGGGCAAAACAACAACCCCTCGTAATAAGTTAACCAGAGACACTGGCCAAGAAGTGGTGCCATCTGGTAGTCTGGGGGAGAAGGAGGAGGAAGAGGGAAAGGTGGAGACGGGGCAGATGGGACTCCCTTAGTCATCTGTGCCTATTTATTTTGCTCCTGTTTGTGTTCAATACTTTCAGTGAATGATAGAAGGACACGTCTCTCTGTTCAAATAAAAAGATGAAGGGAGAACACAGAGCTGAATTAGCTCCCTCTCCTGCCTCTTCGTTCCAAATAATCCCCACACCATCCCTCTGGCTGAAGAAGGCAAACATTCCATTCTGAGATGAAACACCATTAAGGTATTTTCTAATGCTCACTAGGATCACGTGTCCCACTGCTATTCTTTCAGTTTTGTGACGAAATGTAATTTGCACAACTTGTGCACAACAGATACTTTATCTCTAATTACTTGGCTCTTTACAAGAATGTTTAAACACTAGAATAGAGGACAGGTAAGAGATACATGATCATAGCACAACGTGAGGCCCAGTGACACAGGACACAAAGCTCTTTTCGATCCCACCATTGCCTACCTCTCCTAACTCCTCCTTTGCAAATTACACTCCAGTCGTTCTATTCTACTTGTGGTTCCCTGATTTTACCAGACTGAATCACACTTCTTTGTACAGACAGTTCTGCTATCATCAAGCTTATCTCGAAAACCTGAATTTGTTCCAATGCAACTGACCACCGGAACAATTTCAGCACAACGTGAATTTTGCATCTGCTTGTGTACAATTTGGTATGCAAGAAATACTCGGTGAATTCAAAAAACTGCACCCAGTTTAACCGAGCTGTGCAGGAATGCACAAAACACATGGGCACATACCTCAAACATTCACCAGCTACCTCAGTTCACTGTGTGCATCAGGAGCCACTCCCACCTACATCAGGTGTTCCAACTTTCCACCCAGTTCAGGGAAGCCTTCTTCTACTACTTCACAGTAATTCACAACCTGCAACGCTTCCAACACCCACTTACACAAGCAAACTTCAGGTCTTTTTCAATATACAGCACCATATAATTTTTTTTTTTTTTTTGGTAACCATTTAGCATGTGAAAAACTATAATACTATTTTTATTAGGTTCTTTTTTTCTTCTGTCACTGATGCAGTTTTTGAGTGGAAGCATACACATAAGACCTACAAGATACATGTCTTACTCCAGGAAAGTAAACAGAAGTGGTCACCACTGAGCTTTGCATATGGCAGGCTCTCAATAAACACTTGAAAAGAATGGAGGAAGGTTAATTTAAACACTCTTTTCCAGCCAACATTCTGTATTCTATAGAGGTAAATTTTGCAAAAATAAATAAATAAATAAATAAATAAGTCATAGTCACATATGCCCTCCGAATTTAATGTATTAATACCCTTTCCCATCTGGTCTTTATTGCCAAGGAATTTAACAGGTAGGAAAATAATCACCTTCATTTTCGAGAGCAGAAACAGTAGCGTGACCAAATCAAGTGTTCTTCCTAAAGTCCTGCAAGTAATTGTGGTAAAATTGGACCTATAATCCACATCCTCTGATTCAGACACCATCCATTTCCACACATCTACACATTATGGTGGGAACATAATAATGGGAAAATGAAAGGGCCATGAAATGTTCTCTATTTGGAGTTTAGAAATGAGTTCTTTGTGAGGAAGTTCCACAGTCCCCTCCCCTTTCCTTCAAGTGCTAATGATATAATCAAATCCATCAAACACTGTAAGTTGATATACCGTTATCCTGATTTGTGAGACTGTAAATTCATGTTACAGAGAAAACTATGGACAGGTAGTAGATATATCTGACCAAGTTTAGGACTCTCACACAAATGGAGAGGACTTTTGTCTGAAAGGCTCTCTCCCAGATATCTGCACAGCTTACCCTCTCAGCTCCAGCAACTATGTGTTTAGAACTGGAGGGTATTATGCTGAGTGAAATAAGTCAATCAGAGAAAGACAATTATATGGTTTCACTCATATGTGGAGTATAAGAAATAGTGCAGAGGATCATAGGGGAACAGAGGGAAAACTGAATAAGAAGAAATCAGAGAGGGAGACAAAACATGAGAGACTCTTAAGTATAGGCAACAAACTGAGGGTTGCTGGAGGGGAGGGGTGGGGGTTGGGGTAACTGGGTGATGGGCATTAAGGAGGGCACATGATGTAATGAGCAATGGGTGTTATATGCAACTGATGAATTACTAAACTCTACATCTGAAACTAATGATGTACTGTATGTTCGCTAATTAAATTTAAATTAAAAAAATAAAAGTCATCCTCATTGAGTTCTACCCTAACCACCTCATTAAAAATTTCACTATTCCTCAACTATGGTAAAGAGGTTTTCCTCTTTATATGCCTTCTATTTCTAAATTTCACCCTCCAAAATTCCTTAAGATTTATGTGTTCACTTTTCCCCAAGTTTCCCATTAGATTTTAAGCTTCACGAGAGCAGATATTTTTGTCTATTTGGTTTGGATTTTGTCATCCCTAAACTTAAAACATTACCTGACATATGGTAGGAAATATCTGTTGAACAAATAAAGACATGAATGCATGCACAAGCATGATTCTCTAAGCCATTATAAGAATGAAATTAATAATCTCAAATGCACAGAACAAGGGACCTTTAAGAAACTTGCTCAAATACATGAAAATTAGGGAAAACTTCTGGAATCATGTTAAAGGACAGCTCTCCCACACATGTGGCTCATTCAGAAGGCTAGATGCATGTTCCCCTTCTAGGCAGCTCTTAGAATTAAAGGAAGTTTCTATTTTTTTATGTGAGTGTGCTAATATTTATAGTTTGAGGCAGATTTACTTCACATCATCATCATTTCTTCAGAAAAGAATAACTGAATCACTCCTCTGTGATAAGAGCACCTGCAACAAAGTGTCTTGAAAATAAGAGGTGGGAAGAAGGGGCTATTGGATGCATTCAAAAAGAATTCACGATTGAGAAGGTAAGGCTCACAAAATAGACACCAAAGCGTTTCACAGCAAAACCTCTAGAAATGGCAGAATACTTCATTGTTTCTGCTTTCCAATCCACTCAAAATCCGACCAAGTCTATAGGTCAGTAATAAACCCCAGTGTCAAGTTCCTCCTCTTTTCCACTGTGCTTAACAAAATGAACTTATAATGGCTCTCAGCAGATGTCGGTATTCAGAACAACTTAGCACCCAAATACTTGGTTCCAAGGCATACTGAGTTAGTCGATTTAACCTCATGTTAAAACCAACATTTCATACATAGATGGTGACCATCAAATAAAGTAATTGCATCCCTAAATAGATGGCAGTTCTATGTATGCTGTTTGTTTATAAGATGTAATAGAACAAGTGCCTTGACACCGGTATTCCACACCTCCCCAAACTTCTCCTTTCTCATCTGAAAATAGGACTAATGCCACCTGAGTCTGTCTCACAGAGTACTGTAAACATTAAATGAACTAAGCCAATGCATTCTCTACTTTCAGTTTCAGATAATAAGCACCTAGATAGATAATCTCAACCTTTGATGCACGTTTAGAATCATCAGAGGAGTTTAAAGAAATGATGTCAAGCCCACCTTGCAAATATGCTGATTTATATGGTCTGGAGTTGAGCTTCGGTACTTTTTTTTAAGTGTTCCAGTTTTGGGTTATATTATCATGGAGCCAGATTTGAAAACTCAAGATTTAAATTCTAATACCCAGATTTACGAGATCTGGGGTGTGTTAGGTAATGTGTGTCTTTCTCATTAGCACTACTGCATGATTCTTAAAATCAAGTAGTATGAGAAACACTGACCAAATGCACATAAACAAAGCATTTAAGGCATTCACCATGGTACCCAGTACGTAAGTACTCAAACTATGGCAAAACATAAAATATGTATTATAGCACATATTATATGTATGAATCCAGGGTGCATTTGGAAGGAATCCATAATCACAAACTATATAACGTATAGTCAATGACTAAACAAGGCTTTATCTTTATGACATTCATGCTTCTGATTGTATTTCACCAAATATAGCAGGAAAGTATTTATTGAAAACATATACTAGAAGTTTTAAAGTTCTAGAACTCTCTATAAAGGAAAACTATCTGAACAAGTCTGCCATAACCTTAGAGAGGAAGAGGAGAGGAAGAGGAGAGGAAGAGGAAGCAGATGAATGGGCGGGAGGAAGAAGGGAAGGACAAAGAAAATGAATCATGTAAATATTAGCCTTGGGGAGTGGGGAGGGGAGGGGAGTGTTTGTGGGAGATTCCTTGACAAAAAAATACTTTAGTTAAACACTTCTGTTCTTTTTGTCTCCAGATGAGGGTAAGAACTAATATTTATTGACTCTGGCTATGCGCCAGGTCTTCCACACCCATGATCTCAGTCAATACTCCCAGCAGCCCTGCCAGGGAGCTCTTGCTACCCACAGCCTCACACACCGCATCTGCACAGAACACAACCAGGCTTTGCTTTCTCAGACTCCCTGAGGCCTGACCGCTGCCTCCTCTGACAGAGTGAGGGTGCAGACAGCCAAGGCTCCTGGTGGCGCACCTTGCCATGCTGGCAGGCCTCACGCGCTGTGTTTGCTGTAGATTTATGATTCTACATAGGGGATTCCAGAGCCCCTACCTGCACTGCCTTTTGTGACGCAGCACCTCGAACAATCTCTACTCAGCAGCTGAACAGCAGGACCCTGGCAGGGTCACCGACCATCACGGAGGGAACTTAGAGACTCGTGTGCAGAGAGTTCTAAGAATGAATTATTTACTAAAATGGCCAGTCAGTCCTCATGGTCCAAGTAGAGAAAAACTGACTTGTATTGGAGAATACTTTCGTTTCGAGAACAGCAAAGTGGGCTGCCAACTTGCATTACTGGACCCACCTTAGAGAAAGAGAAACGTTGGTAGAGACATGTTTGAGTGACTCAGATCGTACACAGGCAGAAAATTTCACGAGAGCGGTACAGATTCCTAAAATGTTCCTGACTTGAACACATCTATCAAGTGTCAGCTATATTTTGGGGTGTCAAGCACGGTCATATAGACCCACTGACTCACCAACTGGAAATCTATGGGTTAGGAAGGAAAGGAATACGAATATCCCAAAAACCAGAAGCAGCAATTCTGATGGCGACAGCAGGGGCCCTTGGCCTACTGGCGCTGGCGGCCAGTGGCCTTGTCCCTGGGGAGCCTGGCTGCTGGAGCAACACTGGGCACACAAACTGAAGACTGATTTGTAGAACAACTCCTAAGTATTGGGTATCCCAGAAAGCAAAGGGCAAACACAAGAAGATGAGAAATAAGAGGAGGAAGAACCCTTCTCAAAAACGTCCTCCTTAATAGTCTCAGTAGGTATTTAATTTCTATTTTTTTCCTGTTCTTTGAATTCACAAAGGCCAAATCTTCCAGTCAAATTAGAGTGCAGTAAAGCATTAAGTCAGCATTCAACAGGTTTAATTACTGTGTAAATGAAAGAAATTATTATTCATTCATGACATTTATTTCAGATCCAATGCTAGCTGCTTTTATATAAAGTTGGGGGTGGAAGGAGTAAAACTTAGATGGGGAAAGAAGAACAAGAATGAGGATATATAATTACAGCTATATTTCTTTGCCAAGCATTACTGAGCCTAAACAAAAAGTGCTTGTTTGCTCTCTTTAGAAAAAAACATGTGATCCAACAGTGGTGGCTCTGAAGAACCGCCCCTCCCACCGCACACACACACACACACACGGCCAGACTTGATAGGTATACCAGTATTTGAAATGCCAATAACATGGGGCTTATTAAGGCCACAAAGCCTGGTACAGCCCATTGTAGTTCGGAAGTCCTGAACTCTGGGAACAATCTTAGCAGTCAGGCTCGATGAAGAAACAGATGCCCCACTGCACTAGGAGAGAGAAGAGGCCAGCTGATGCTATCGGGACCACTGGACAATGCATCTTTTCTAATGAATTTCCACAGAGTTTAAACATCTCCCACAAGCAGAGAAGAGAGAAATACACACACACCCCTCTGAAACTAAATCACATGTGGCATTTATCTTTTATTCTCATATGTCTGCCTGGTGGAAGCAACTGCAGGAGAGTGTGCCTGGGGAGCTAGTTCAAAATGGGGAGAAATGTCTGTGCACAAATCAACACACCACTAAATGAGAGATAATCTATTACCCGAATTGTTAAGACTCCACGATTTTATCAAAATATACACACTACATACTGTAATTCCATTAAATGTTTTAGGTGTTCCAAAGAACCCCTTGAACAAAGAAAAACACTTCATCAAAACTTACCCTCTTCCTGCTCCAATGTATGCACACAAATGCACACAAACACACAGAGAGATATTTTTGGATTCAGTTATTCTTAAGTCTTCCCTAAACCTCTAACCACTAGCATTTAATCACTACAAATACTACAGCGGTTAGGAGTTGGCAGTAACAACCTCAGTTTGTCTTAAAACCTGAGACCACACAAGTTGTGGACAAGCAATTGCTGTTGAGTAATTCAGACAGACTTCAGGACCACGCACAAATCAGAGAAGTGATGATAATGAAGCTGTGAGTGCCAAAGCTGAAGGTTTACTTGTGCACTTGGACGACCAACTGAGTACAGTGAGCCCGAGAAAACACCTTAAAATTCCTGGAGGCTAAATATTTTAACTAGGCCTAAAATTTTTCTGCTTGTGAGAGTTCCAACACTCTCAATTACTGGTGAAAAGTATTTAACATGTTTTTTAGGATAAAGAAAATCATTTAGGAACTATGTCTGAAGATAAAAATGTTTATGCATTATCACTGTGATGATTACCAAAAACTGCAGCTATGTAGTAATCAACAAAACAGTTGTATGTATTAACACTTGGCTGAGACTCAGAATTAAGTACAGGCTTGGGATCCAGTCAATATACTAGTTTGACACCAGATTCCTTCAATTCCTGACTTCTTACTTTTAAACTGTAACTATGTAAAGCAAAGAAGTGTTAGTGAAAGCGCTATCAAGTCTCTCTTCATTTGTTCTCTGACCCATCTCTGAAGCTCCTACAGATCAGGGCTTAGGACCATCACAAGTTAGGTTTCCCTGCAGCCTAAAGCAGCTGGACCTGCAATTCCTGTCTGCACACTACCTAAGTCCTATTTTTTTTTTTTAAAGATTTTATTTATTTATTTGACAGAGAGCACAAGCAGGGGGAGTGGGAGAGGGAGAAGCAGACTCCCTGCTGAGCAGGGAGCCGGATGTGGGCCTTGATCCCAGGACCCTGAGATCATGACCTGAGCCGAAGGCAGACGCTTAACCAAAATAAACCACCCAGGTGCCCCCACCCCAATCTTATTTTTGTCCTCTTTAAACCTTTTGCTTTCCTCAGTGTCACTGTCCCGAGTGTTATTTGACTTAATATTCTGCCAGGAAAAATCTACTATTTTATTCTGCACTAGGCCTTAAAAGAGATAACCTTCCTTCCCTCACCTTTAGAAAGTGAAAGAAAGATAATGTGGAATTTAAAAATATTTGTGTTTCTAAGCCTCGTTGTTTGTTTTTGCTACCCCAACCCCTTTTCTTTATTCTTTGGTAACCGTAGCTCAAGTCCTGCTTGAAGGATTAACTCTACCTGCCTTGGGGTCCCCCACAGTTTGGGGAGGTCTAAGAGGGTCAGGAGAGTCACCCCTTCAAAGGGGGTGTTTGTGTCCGAGCTGGCCAATCCGCTGCAAGTGACTGATTTAAGAATGGCCACAGGACAAACTCAGACCACAGAGGGGTGGCAGCAGGATTCTTGTTGGAGAGGACAAGAATGAGGCTCACTCTCTCCCGGGACTGCTGAGCTGGCACAACATTAGTCATCTTTGCCTCTACACAAGAAGCCAACACAGAGAAAGCAGTGCTGAGGGATGGAGACAGATTACTGAACACAATGGGCTCCTGAAACTCAGGTACTTTCAGCTCAGTTTACCCCAAACTCTGTGATTCTTAAACCAACAGAATTCCAAGTTGGGGCTAAGATGCAGGGGCATGGCACCACCTCATGTTAAAGAGAGTATTGCCTTTTCATTTGATTCCACAGCTCTGGCGCAACCACACTTCTCTTCAATCATCCCAAACCTCCTCCAACTATCATCTCCAAAAAAGCCTTCCTGGATGACGGTTCTAAATACACTCAGAGACAGCTGGGCTCGCTACCTCTCCACTCCAGCTCGACCGTTATTGCAACAGATCAGATACTACCTGTATGACCTACTCAGTCATTAGATGTCACCTGTTCTTTTTATTCTGACATAATCATGCCAGGCTGGAAAGCTTCCAGAATAAGGATATACCTAGTATTAACAAGAACACAGGTTTTAGACTCAGAAGATCTGAGTTTAATCTTGCCCTTCACTGGCTCTTCCACCTTAGACTTCTCTGAGCCCTGCTTCCCACACCTCTAATGCTGAGTTAATAATATCTGCTGTATTTTTTTCCAGCTTTATTTTTTTCAGTTATTGATGCACTGTATTTTTTTCCAGCTTTATTTTTTTCAGTTACTGAGACATAACTGATATATAACACTGTGTAAATTTAAGGTGTATAATGTGTTGATATAATGCACTTTTATATTGCAAAATGATTACAATAATAGCTGCTGGAAAGGATAGCTGTGATGACAAAGTTAGGTAACTTGTGAATATATATTGCAAACTTCAAAGCACAAAGTAAATAATGATGATGATGATGCTGTCTCCTATGTTCTCATCCCCAGATCAGCAGGTCTGTGAACGAGCTTAGTGGGACAGGGAACTACCAGACATCTCTTATCCCTTGGGTTCCTGTGCTAAGAGTCCAATGCCCCTTTTTCCCATCCCACATGGACACAACCACTACAAAAGATGGGGGGGAGGGCATCAGCAAAAATGCCATGAAGAACATATGACTAGTGGACAAATATGAGATTTCAGGGCTCTGGACAAAAAGGATCTCAATACCTGGTATCTTTGTCTGACTGTGTCTTTCCCATTTTGAAGGGAGATCCTACATGTGTATATATGTAAACAAAAACATTATAGGCATATTACAGAGGAGGTATATTCCACTCTCAGATACCCATCTAGTTATTTTAAAATGAAAAGAAAAATTGTCTTAGGGTAGAAAGCACTTAGATATCAAGACAAGCTCTGTATTTCACACTGTAACTTTGGGGAAATAACTGCTTACAAGCCTCAGTTTCCAAGTTTTTGTTTATTTTTTAAAGGTTTTATTTATTTATTTTAGAGAGAGATAGAGAAAGCATGAGCAGGGGGAGGGGCAGGGAGGGAGAGAATCGCAAGCAGACTCCGCACCGAGTGCAGAGTCCGATGTGGGGCTCCATCCCAGGACCCTGAGATCATGACCTGAGCTGAAATCAAGTCAGACACTTAACCAACTGAGCCACCCAGGCGCTCCTCCAAGTTTTTAAAGTAATGGGCTGAGACTGGACGAGTTCCAAGTTCCTCCTCAGCTCCATAAATTTTTTTATTAAAGAATTAATTTTCCAGAGCATATACATAGTTTACAATAAAACTGAAAGAAAGGTACAGAGAACTCCCATATAATCCCTGCCGCACATATGCACAGCCTCACCTGATATCAACATCATTCACCAGAATGCTACCCTTTCTTCTTTAAACCGAGGATGAACCTACATTGACACATCACAATCACCCAAAGTTCTATGATAACTTTTAACTTACTAATTATTTAGATGATCATATCATATACTGTGAAATTTCCTTATTATATTTCAGTTGGTCTAAGCTTCCAGAAAAAAAAGCCTAAAGTTCCATTTGTTCTACTGGGTAAACAACACATACTCGTTCTCCAGATGTGTTAACAATCATCTCTTTTCCTAAATATTTTAAGGAAGGTTTCATCTGAGGGCTATCTATGGGTGAGTCCATTTGGGATACAGTGACAACAACCAGCTAACTCATCTGTTCTCATCAGACTGGTTTTCTTTTAGTGAGCCACTCCCGTCATGATTCTGACAGACATCTGGATGGATGGGGCAGTCCTGGGGATCACAGCTCATTCTGTGATAGGAAGGCCCACAGGAAAAAGAAAATGTTTAATTCACATTGCTGTGGCCCAGATCTGTCTTCCATCTTACCTTTCTGAAATGCTTTCCTACACTACATCACCTCAGCATGTCTCCCTGGACCTCAAATCACTTTATTAAAAGCACAAAATTTATCTCTGCTGTGCAGAGAAGAAAAATAAAGGAATGAAGAGGGTCCTGTATTGATCTCTCCCAGGAGGTCAGAGAGACCTGTCCACACCACTTGCTGCTTTTCCAGTTCTCTGCTCCATTTCCCAGGTTCCCTTCATTTTCACTAATGACTTTCACATGAATTAAACACAAGCTTTCTCTTCTCTTCACAAGATCCCACACTCGTCCTAAACGACAGGTCTCCCCTTCCCACTGCATAGCACTTTTGCTATCAACTGCAGACTCGCTCCACTCCTCAGCCTTGGGCGACATAAATCCAGCCACTAGCATCAAGAGCTGAGACTCCGGTGAACACCTGTAATGTGCCAGAATTCCCCCATCTAAGTGCCTTTCCACAGATTATCTCTCTTAATCCCCACCATCCAATCCTAGGAAGTACGCATCATTAGCCCTATTTTACAGATGAAGAAAACTGAGGCACAGAGAGGAGAAGGAGGATGTACCAATTCAGACCCCATCTTTGTTTTTAAATTACTTCTCTTCAATAGTGGAAATAGATGTACTCGTTTTTTCCCCTCGTCTTCTTGATGTGCAGTTGTACACAGCTGAAAGGAGGCAGCAAGTATTAAAGTTACCATCCAAAGCCTCAAAATACAGAGAAACAATCGACGAAACCATGAGCCTGGCTGCATTCACCACTTGAATCACCAGTCACAGAAACTCCTTCTCTGTTCTTCCCTCTCATCCCATACACCAAATATTGATTAAATAACTATTATGTGTTGGACAGTATGTTAGAAGCTGCATGTTCTCCCACAGCTGTTCTAAGAGCTCAATTTTTCATTTTGGAAACATGATTTCAACAACTTCCTACCTCGACTAGAATTCTGCCCATAATAAATGAATCTGATCTTCAACACTGCCTCAAAACACAGAGTGTCAGCATTTTCTCAAACAGGTTTCCTGAGGCATAACTGACCCACGGTAATACCTGACACATGATCCACTGCACGTCCGGCAGCAGCCGGTGAAAGCATGAGACTCGCACGCTCTCCAGAGCGACCGCTTGCTCTCCTGCGGCATCACACGAGTGCCCACGTGCAGCGCCGAGAGCTAGCAGCGATTCACCACATTCAAGCCGGGCCACCCTGAGCTGTAGATGACTACATGGTACACATCCCCGGGGCCACGGGACCATAAACGAGTTTGACAGACCACCCTATGCCATTCGTTACCAAGTATTCCCCAACCCACACACCAGTAAACGTGCGCCGTTCAAAATCATGGTACAAAGTCTGTCTTTACATCTCATCTTCCTTGTTTCTCCTGCCCCTTTTCCAACTTCACTCTCTTCTACTTATTCACACTTTACTCCTCCTTTCATCTTTTATAAAAGTGGCCCAAGGCAAGAGGCTGTTAAAACCATTCATACCGAGTTAGATATCACTAAGCTGAGCAAGTTTAATGTATCACCACTCCCAGGAGTAGTGGAAATTAAACAGGAAACCCATGTCTAATTTTTCAGTTTAGACCCTCAGCTAGTTAGATGGGGGTGTAGTGTTCTGACAGATCAATTATTTCCCTGAAACCCTGCTACACAGGCAATGTGTAGCCTGAACACATGAATCTCTTCCTAGGTCATCTGGTTCCAGTTCGTTCATTGGTTCAGTAAATATTTAGTGGGCACCTATCACATTCCTGCTACTGTTTTAGGCACCAGGAAAACAGCTGTGCACAAAACAGACAAAAACCCTGCCCTGGAAAATTTTATAATTTATATAGGGCGGCACGTACAATGAAGAATTCAGCAAGTGATACGCAACTGTCACACTTGGCATGAAATGTTAATCATTCTTTCATAAATAAATACACACAGAGAATGTGAGAAGCTCATCCTCTTGTGTAAATGACCACATGACATACCGCAGAGGCCAGTAAAATGAGCAGTGAATCCAATGCTAGCACCAGCCAGCTCTGCCATCCTGGCCAAGTCTCACTCGCTCCTGAAAGAGGCAAAGTCTCCTTTACACAGAGAGAAGACTCAGCTGGAAGAATTCTAAACTCACTATTTTATTTTTTTTAAGATTTTATTTATTTATTTGAGAGAAAGAGAGAGAGAGAAAGAGAGCATGAGAGGCGGGAGGGTCAGAGGGAGAAGCAGACTCCCCGCTGAGCAGGGAGCCCGATGCGTGACTCAATCCCCGGACCCCGGGATCATGACCTGAGCCGAAGGCAGACGCTTAACCAACTGAGCCACCCAGGCGCCCCTAAACTCACCATTTTAGATTTTCTAATTGTCTTGTGGAAGAATATGGGTCACAAACAGAAGACTGTTAGACAAGTTAGACTATTAATTCTCTGAGGGAAAAGTCTCAATAAAGAGCAAATATCCTTCCTTGTATCAACAAGAGTCCTCGACCTTTCAAGAGCTATTTACCACACCCCTGAAGCCAGCAACGATGTAAAGGCAGCTTTAGTCAAGGCCGCAGATGCATTCATAAAGTTACACTCACATAATTATTCATATTCCTCCTCTCCTTCATCCTTGCCCCAAGCCCCCAGAAGTCTTTTTGGCTTAAAGAAGAGTGACTGTTTTTTACCTTCCATGTTTGAAATAAGGTATCACCCAGCACAATATGAAGATGAACTAGATATTTTAAAACTTAACAAATACTCAAAATTCTATATACTGAGGGTAACTCTGAACAAACTGGTAACCAAACTTCCCCCTCCCTAGACATATGCAATGAGTTCAAAAGAAAATACATCTACTGGCAGGTAACCCAGTAAATGCTTGGGATTACAGGCTGCTTCCTATACTTTACCTTCCAAATCCGGACTTCTGATAAACTAAAGAATAATACTTGTCTACATACAACCATTTTATGAGCAGGTTCCATTAGCAGAACCTAAATGTACCAACTAAAAACTATTTCATCATTAAGCCGGGTATTTAAGTAAAGATGAGAACTAGACTCAGTTTACAAATAGCAAGTAGCCTTTCCGTGTGTGGAAGTGGTGAAAAATCACTCCAAAGTATCACCACTAGGGGTACCTGGCTCAGTCGGTTAAGCATCCGACTCTTGGTTTCGGCTCAGGTCCTGATCTCAGGGTCCTGAGATCAAGACCCACACTGGGCTCCATACCCAGCACAGAGTTGGCTTGAGATTCTCCCTCCCTCACCCTCTGCCCCTCCTGCTTGTGCTCTCCCTCTCTCTCTAAAATAAATAAATAAATCTTTAAAGTATCACTACTTTTCCATACTTTATTGTATTTCCTCTCAATGTTCTATTATAAAAATTTTAAATCCACAGAGAAGTCAAAAGAAGAGTACAATGAATTCCCATATACTCTTCACTCAGATCCACTAACTGTAATATTTTGTCGCAAAACTAACATTTTGTCACAGGTGCCCGCCCTCTGTCGCCTCCCTTCTTTCCCCATCTCCCCTTCCCTTCGCTCCCTGCTCCATGCCTTCTCCACACACACACGACACATTTTGTTGAACCATTTGAGAATAAATGAAAACTGTATTTCACCAAACCTTTACTTCAGCATGAATTAAGTACAAGGACATTGTCCTTCATAACTACAATATCACTAACATACTCATACAGCTTGATGTTTACTCAATATTATTGTCTGCTACAGTCCAATTTTCAAATTTCCCTAGTTGTCCCCAAATGACCCTTATAGCATTGCCCCCAACCAAGGATTCAATCAAAGCTCATATTCTGCTTTTTGACAGCCGTGTGTCTTGAGTCTCCATGAACCCAGAACAGCTGTCCCTGTCACCTCTTCATTTAATCCAGTTTACTCCAGCTAGGGACAACTGTCGTGTGAACTGAATTATGGTATCAAATCACTCTTTTATAAATAGCTATAAAATGTTTTAATCCATCTAGGAGAAATGATGGCATAATAAGGAGTGGCTTTAAAATTTACAGACTGAAAATTCTCAATCTTTTCATCTCAACAATGTGCTTATGAATCCAGAGGCACACTGTCCAAGTGCAGGTTTTCAAATCTTATCTTTGGACATTCTGAACTTCAAACCCACTGTTTCCGCAACTCCAAAATACAACTCACTAAATCTAAGAGAATTTTTATAAAAGATTGGGGAAGGGCTACCCACAGTATTTGAGTCAGAGATAACCCCCAAATTAACCAAGTATCTGCTTATTAACTTATTTCCCACTTTGAAATCAGAATCTCACATATGACCATGCACAGAAAAATTAGACTAAAAACTGAAAGAACTATTATTTGATCTGGTAACACCAAGTTCTCAAAGCAAATCTGGATAACTGCTCAGAACACATACAAAATAATGTTAATATGTACAATTTCTATATTTTTAGAAAATTTAGTTCTTCAAGCCAGGAACACACTCTTAGTCAAGGAGGGAGGCCTCGAGACCTTTAGCAATACTGGAAAGTTTGCAGTGGACTTTGGCCAAAATCAATAAAGTTCTCACCTGGAAACTGGCTTTACTGCCAAGAATAGCCATTAGTGGTGGGAGGGAGGGGGGATTATGATCAGCAAGATTATTTCTCCAAGCAAGCCTGCCCCTGGATTTCTATAAATTCCAACCAACAATTCCAGATTATATAAAACATTGTTTGTAGGACTGAATCTAACTTAATTTTTTTATTTGTTAACACAGCACCTGCCAAACAAAAGGGGCTTGTTTGGTCCATTCTTCCATTCATTCAACAAATACTGATTTAGTGTATTCAATGTGCACCAGGCATTCTACAAGGTGCTGAGGATGTAACAGCAAACGACGTCCTAGATGTCTTGCTATCGCTGAACTTCTTTCAATGAGAAATGACAGACCAAAAAAAAACTAAATAAATACATTTGCAAAGGAGATCTTTCCAGATGGTGATAAGCATTATTAAAGAAACTTTAAAAAAGAATGACAGATTAAGTAAGAGGTCAAACATGATGGGTGATCAGAGAGGATGACACTGAAGAGGTAATGTCTGAATTAAGACCTAAAGGCAGGATGGAACCCCCCATGTGAGAACTAGTAGTAAAGAAACCAAGGCAACGTGAACATGTCAAAGAACTAAAGGAAGGCTGGGGAGGAGGGTCTCCTGGAGGTCTGGAGGGACAATGGGAATAGAAGTGGGCAGGGGTCACTAAGGATCTCACAGGCCATGACCAAGTGTTTGGACTTTATTCTCAGTAAACTGAGAAGTACCAGAGGATCTTGAGCAGAAGAATGCTAAAATGTAACCTAGGTTTCTAATAGATGACACTGGCTGACACATACAGAATGAAAAGACCATCACCACAATGAAACAGTGAATGCTGCTGTCTCCGCCCCATTGCCCATGCCTCAGATCTATTTCCAGGACAAGTAAGACGTGAAAGTACACATGACAGCACCGTAAAGGCATTGCTGGCAGAATGATGGAGCCGCGGAGCGACCAGACCTGGTTCCTTGCCTCTGTTCAAGGACAAAGACAAGGGTTGGGGTGCGTGGGTGGCTTAGTCAGTTAAGCATCTGCCTTCGGCTCAGGTCATGATCCCGGAGTCCCGGGATCGAGTCCCACATCAGGCTCCCTGCTTAGCGGGGAGTCTGCTTCTCCCTCCGCCCTTCACCCTGCTTGTGCTCTCTCTCTCTCAAATAAATAAATAAAATCTTAAAAAAAGAACAAAGACAAGGGTGAACTATAGGGAAACACAGGACTCACTCTGTACATGCACCAAATGTATCTGGGGGAGTGACATCAGCTAGACGGCAGATTAGGAGATACTAGCCTTGGTCTTCCCCTCACCCGCCCCACCCTGGGAAAACAAACAAATGACAATTACAAAGCTATCTATGAATGAAAATATTCCTCATAGGGCTCAAGAGTCCAACACAGTGTGAGAAAAAAAAAATTGCTGGGGAGATGTGCTTGGCTGAGACATCAGGAGATGACTAGCAACAAAGAAGAAAAGTGGAGACTCTTAGTATCGGTCACACAACAGGCGCCATCATGGTCCCCAGTGGCTTGCTGACCTCAGCAGCCCTCGTGACAGCTGTGAACCCCGAGAGACAAGGAGCTGCTGTTATTCTGCCCCAGGACCAGGGGTACCCCTCACCAACGCCACACATGCCTTGGACTCCAAGCCAGTGGCTGCTCCATGTGCACCCACACTGCAGACCCCAGGCCCCCAGCCCGTCCACGTGCATCTACATCTCAGCACCAGAGTCACACTGCTTTGTGCTGGCCAGCACCCCACACCCCAGAACATCTGTTGCTTAAAAAGCACCCCCACTCCAGACCCTGGCTCCACGGCTGCTCCACAGGGGCCCACACTTCAGGCACCAGTGCCACCAGTGTCACAAAGGCACCAGCAAGCTGGCCTGGCACAAAGATGATTCACTCGACCACAACATCTCCATCGGGAGAAAAGGAAATCAGGAGGGCCCCAGCAGACTTTGCCGTAAAGACCCTGAAAGCCCTCACCACCACCACGGCAAACACCCACAGCCTTGGCCACTGAGGACCCCTGCCATCTTCACCAATGTTGACCTCGGCTGATGAAGCTTCACAGAAACTGCACTACGGCACCTTTCCCTGAGCCAGAATTGCCACAACCCCACCCAACCACTGAGTACCCTCACACTCACCAATAAATGAAGACATTTCCCTCCAAAAAGAGTCTGTAAGGACTAGAAGAGGTAACTGGTCTATCAAATGCACAACATCAAGACATTTTCTGTTTGTGCAAACAGAAAACACAAAATTTTCCATGAAAAAATCAGGGAAATGTGACCAAAGGAATACAATAATGTCCAGAAACTGACCACAAAGAAATGGAGACCTATGAATTGCCAGAGAAAAAAATTTTAATCATTTTAAGGAAGCTCAATGACCTACAAGAACAAAGAGACACAACTCAATGAAATCAGGAAATCAATACACAAACAAAACGAGAAGTTCAACAGAAAGACAGAAATCATAAAAAAGTACCAAAATGAAATTGTGAAGCTCAAGAATTCAATGAACAAAATGTAAAATGCAATATAGAGTATAAATAGCAGACTTGATCAAGCAGAAAAATCTGTGAACTCGAAGACAAGTCATTTCAAATTGTCCAGTCAGAAAAGAAAAAGAATGGAAAAAAGAAAAACTAAGGGAATGGTAAGATACCACCAGGTGAAATGATATTCACATTATGCAAGTCCCAGAAGGAGAAGACAGGCAAGGAAAGAGGCAGAAAGCTTATTTTAAAAAACAATGGCTGGGGGTGCCTAGGTGGCTCAGTCACTTACACGACCCACACTTGTTTTTTGGCTCAGGTCATGATCTCAGGGTCCCTAAGATCAAGCCTAGCGTTGGGCTCCGCACTGTGTGTGGAGCCTGCTTCTCTCTCTCCATCTCTCTCTGCCCCTCCCCCCGCACATACGCATAACTTTTTCTCTAAGTAAATCTTTAAATAATAAATAAACAAATAAATAAATACATACTAATAGTGGGAGCCCTCAATACCCCACATTCAACAATGGGCAGGTCATGCTGAAAGAGAATACGTAAGAAAATACTAGACTTTAGCGGTGCCTGGGTGGCTCAGTGAGTTAAGCATCTGCCTTCAGTTCAGGTATGATCCCAGGGTCCTGGGATCGAGCCACGCGTTGTCGGGCTCCCTGCTCAGCGGGGAGTCTGCTTCTCTCTCTCCCTCCACTCCTCCCCATGCTTGTGCTCTCTCTCTCGCTTGCTCTCTCTCTCAAAGAAATAAAGTCTTAAAGAAAATACTAGACTTTAGACCAAAGGGACCTATGAGACATATATAAAATATTCTATCCAACAGCATAGAATACACATTTTTCTCATACACACATGACACTCTCTCCAAGACAGATCTTATGATAGGAAACAAAACCAGTCTTAACAAATTTACAGAAATTGAAGTCACATCAAGTATTTTTTCTGACCACAATAGTATGAAAATAGAAATCTGTAACAGACAGAAGGTGAAAATCACAAATACATGGAAATTAAGCAACACACTCTTGAGTAGTCAATGGACCAAAGAAGAAATCAAAAAAATATCCTGAGATAAGCAACACACTCTTGAGTAGTCGATGGACCAAAGAAGAAATCAAAAAAATATCCTGAGACAAATGAAAGTGGAAACACAATAAAGCTTATGAGATGCAGCAAAAGCAGTTTGAAGAGAGAAGTTTATATTAATAAATGTATATATTAGGAATAAAAGATCTCAAACCTTACTTTAGACCCCAAAGAACTACAGGAAGAATAAAAAATTAAATCAAAAGTTACCAGAAGGAAAGAAAAACAAAAAACAGTGCAGAAATAAATGAGAAAAACAGAAAAGATCAGTGCAGCCAAGAGCTGGGTTTAGAAAAGATAAGCAGAACTGACAAATCTTCAGCTAGAATAACTGAGAAAGAGAGATGACGCAAATAAATAAAATCAAAAATGAAACAGGAGACAATACAACTTGTATCAGAGATAGCCATGAACAATTACAAGCCACCAACTTGGAAAACCTTGAAAAATTGGATAAGTTACTAGAACATATAAATCACCAAGATTAAATCAAGAAGAAATAGAAATCTGAACAGATCTGTAACTAATAAGGAGAGTGAATCAATAATAAAACATCTCAAAATAAAAAACAAACAAAAAAAGCCCAGGACAAGATGGTTTCACTGGTAAATTCCAAAACACGTGTGAAAAAGCCAATGCTTCTCAAAACTCATCCAAAATACAGAAGAGAAGGGAACACTTCCAACTTCATTTTTTGTCATCCACACTATCCTGATACTGAAGCCACATAAGACACTACAAGAAAAGAAAATCACAGGCCAATATCCTTGATAAACATAGATGCAATAGTCCTCAATGTAATACTAGGACACCCAATTCAACAACACATTAAAAAGATCATACATCATGATCATGTGGCATTTATTCCAGGGATGCAAGGATGTTTCCACATATACAAATCAATAAATGTGATACACCACATTAAAAGAATGAAGAACAAAAATCATATGATCATCTCAGCAGATATAGAAAATGCATTTGACAAAACTCAGATCCTATAATAATAAAACCTCTGAACACATTAGGTATAGAAGGAATGTACTTCAACATAATAAAGGCCATGTATGAGAAGTCCACAGCTAACACCATTCTCAAGGGTGAGAAAAACTGAACACTTTTCCTCTGAGAATCAAAAACAAAACAAGATGCCCACTTGCAACTTCTATTTGACATAGTTTTGGAAGTCCTAACTAGAGCAATTAGGCAAGAAAAAGATATGAAAGGAATCCAATCAAAAATGAAGAAGTAAAATTGTCTCTGTCTACAGATGACATGATCTTATACATAAAAAAAACTGTAAAGACTACATCAAAAAACTAATGACTAATAACTGATGAACAGATTCAGCAAAGTTGCAGGATACAAAATCAACAGAAAAAATCAGTTACATTTCACACATAACAAACTATTAGAAACAGAAATTAAGAAAACAATCTCATTCACAATAGCATAAAAACAACCAAATACTTAGAAATAAATTTAACCAAACAAGTAAAAGGCCAATAAGCCAAAAACTGTAACACACTGATAAAAGAAACTGAAGACACAAATAAATAAAAAGATATCCCATGTTCAAAGAATTAATATTATGGAAATGTCCAAACTATCGAAAGTAATCCACAGATTTAATACAATCCCTATTAAAATCCCACTGGCATTTTTCTTAGAAATAGAAAAAAAAGTCCTAAATGGAATACAGAACAATGAAAGGCCCTAGGCAGAGCAACCTTGAGCAAGAACAGCAAAGCTGGGGGTATCACACTTCTAATTTCAAACTATGCTGCAAAACTAGAGTAATTAAAGCAGTATGGTACTGGCATTAAAAAAGACACAAATAGAACAAGAGAACAAAATAGAGAACCCAGAAATGAACCCATACATATACGGTCAACTAATCTTTGACAAGGACACAAGAACATAAAATGGAAAAGGGATGATCTCTTCAATAAATGTTGGGAAACCTAGTTATCCACATGGAAAAGAATGAAACTGGACCCCTACCTTACACCATTCACAAAATTAAAGACTTAAAAAAAGCCCTGAAACCCTAAAACTCCTACAAAGAAAAGCAAAGAGGGAAAGATCCTTAACACTGGTGTTGGCAATGATTTCTTAGATATGACACCAAATCACAGGCAACAAAAGCAAAAATGAACAAGCAGGACTATATCAAACTAAACAGCTTCTCTAAAGCAAAGGGGGAAAAAAAAGCAACAAAATGAAGATAATATACTTCCAAACCACACACCTGATGGGGAGTTAGTATCTAAAATATGTAAGGACTATATACAACTCAACAGTAAAACAAACACACACATACACAAAAAACCTGATTAAAAATGATCTGAATAGGCAATTTGCCAAAGAAGATACACAAGTGACCAATAGGTACATTAAGAGGTAATCTATATTGCTAATCATCAAGGGAAATGCAAATCAAAACCATAACAAGATAATCATTTCACACCTGTTAGGATGACTTTTGGCAAAAATCCTTGAGACTGTCTCTTCTTCATTGTATATTCTTGTCTCCTTTGTTGACAATTAAGTGACAATATAAGCATGAGCTTATTTCTGACTCTGTTCCATTGATCTGTGTATCTGTTTTGTGCCAGTAACATGCTGTTTTGATTACCGTAACTTTGCAGCAAGTCTGAAATCAAGAAGTCTGGCACCTCAGCTTTGTTCTTCTTTCTCAGGATTGCTTTGGCCATCATTGCCTTTTTTGGTCCCATACAAATTTTAGGATTATTTGTTCTAGTTCTGTGAAAAATGCCATTGGTATTTTTATAGGGATTACATTGAATCTATAGATTGTTTTGGGTAGTATGAACATTTTAACAGTATTAATTTTTCCAATCCATGAGCAGCCTATATTTTTCCATTTATTTGTGTCATCTCTAATTCCTTTCATCTGTGTATTACAGTTTTCAGAGTGCAGGTCTTTCACCTCCTTGGTTAAATTTATTCCTCGGTATTTCAGTTTTTCTGATGCAATTATAAGTGGAATTGTTTTCTGAATTTCTCTTTTTCTCTCTTTTTAAGAGAGAATGAGAATGATACAGCATGCGGGGGGGTGAGGAGGAGAGGGAGAGAGAGAATTTCAAACAGGTTCCATGCTCAGCGCAATGCCCCACAGGGGGCTCGATCTCACAACCCTGAGATCAAGACCTGAGCAGAAATCAAGAGCCAGATGCTTAATTAACTGAGTCACCCAGGCGCCCCTTAATTTCTCTGATAATTCATTATTAGTATATAGGAATTCAACAGATTTCTGTATATTAATTTTGTAACCTGCAACTTCGCTGAATTCATTTATTAGTTCTAACAGTTTTTTTTTGTTTTTTGGGTTTTTTTTTCAAATATTTTATTTATTCATTTGACAGAGAGAGACAGCGAGAGAGGGAACACAAACAGGGGGAGTGGGAGAGGGAGAAGCAGGCTTCCCGTGGAGCAGGGAGCCCAATGTGGGACTCAATCCCAGGACCCTGGGATCATGACCTGAGCCGAAGGCAGACGCTTAACGACTGAGCCACCCAGGCGCCCCTAGTGCTAACAGTTTTTTGGTAGAGTCTAGGGTTCTCTATATATAGTTTCATTTCATCTGTAAACAATGACACCTTTACTTCTTTTCCAATTCGGATGTCTTTTATTACTTTTCCTTGTCTGACTGCTGTGGTTAGAACTTCCAATACTATGTTAAATAAAATTAGTGAGAGCGGACTTCCTTGTCTTATTCCTGATCTTAGAGGAAAGTAAAACTGGCCCACTTTCTTACATCATATACAAAAATAAACTAAAAGGGAATTAAAAATTTAAATATAAGACCAGAAACCATAAAACTCCTAGAAAAAAATATAGGCAGTAAGCTCTTGGACACTGGCCTTAGTATTATTCTTTTTGACTGTCTTCCAAGGCAAGGACAACAAAAGTAAAAAATTAATACGACTGAATCAAACTAAAAAGCTTTTGCACAGCAAAGGAAACCATCAACAAAACAAAAAGGGAACCTACTGAATGGGAGAAGACATTTTCAAATGATTTACTAATATCCAAAATATATAAGTAACTCACACAACTCAATATAAAAAATCTGATTAAAAAATAAGCAGACCTGAATAAACATTTCTCCAAAGATGTCATACAGAGAGCCAAAAGACACAAGAAAAGATGCTCAACATTACTCATGATCAGGAAAATGCAAATCAAAACCACACTGAGATCTCACCTCACACCTGAAAGAATGGCTATTATCAAAAAGACAAACAAGAGTTGATGAGGATGCAGAGGAAACGGAACCTTCATGCACTGTTGGTGGAAATGTAAAATGGTACAGTCACTATGAAAAACAGTATGGACTTACCTCAAAAAATTAAGAACAGAATTACCATATGACCCAGTAGTATCACATCTGTGTATTTACCCAAAGAAAACTAAAATACTGATTCAAAAAAATATATGCACCCCTCTGCTTACTGCAGCATTATTTACAACAGCCCCAACAGGGAAGCAGCCTAAGAGTCCATCAATAGATGAATGGATAAAGAAGATCACATACACACACACACACACACAAAATCCATAAAAAAGATTACACACACACATACGCACACATCCATAAAAAAGAAAAAAATCTTGCCATCCATGAAGGCTAAGTGAAGTATGTCAGACAAAGAAAGACAAATACCATATGATTTCACTTATATGTGGAATCTGAAAATAAAACAAATGAACAAAAAAAAGAAAACAGAAACACACTCACAGATACAGACAACAATCTGGTGATTGCCAGGGAGGAGGAAAGATGGGCAAAATAGGGGAAGGGGATTAAAAGATACAAACTTCCAGTTACAAAAAACTTAAGACACAGGGATGAAATGCACAGCATATAAATACAGTTAATAATATTTTAACAATTGTGTATGGTGACAGATGGTAGCTAGATTTATCATGGTGATCACTTCATAATATATATAAATGTTGAATCACTATGTTGTACAGCTGAAACTAATATAATATTGTATGTCAACTACACTTCAAAAAAAAAAAAAACTAGAGGTAACAAATGTTGGGAAGAATGTGAAGAAAAGGGAACCCTTGTATAATGATGGTGGAAAAGAAATTTGTACAGCTATTATGGAAAACAATATGGAGGTTCTTAAAAAAATGCAAAATAAAACTACCATATGAGCCTACAAATCCACCCCTGGATATATACTGGAAGGAAAGGAAATTATCTTAAAGTGAAAACCTGCACTCCCGTGTTCGCTGCAGCATTGTTTACAAAAGCCAAGACGTGGAAGCACCTAAGTGTCCATCTATGGACGAATGAATAAAAATGATAGCAGATACACACACACATGAGTGCAATTGAATATTATTCAGCCATAAAAAAAGGACATCCTGTCATTTGCAACAATACTGATGAGCCTGGAGGGCATTAAGTTAAGTGAAATAATGCCAGACCAAGAAAGACAAACACTGTATGGCATTACTTACGTGTGGGGGAAAAAAAAAGTTGAACTCATACAAGTAGAATGGTGGTTGCAAGGGCTGGGGGATGGAGGAAATGGGGAGATGTTGGTCAAAGGGTACAAACGTTCAGTTATAAGATGATTAAGTGCTGAGGTTCTAATGTACAGTGTGGTGACTATAGTTGTTTACATTGCATTATACACTTGAAATTTGCTGAGAGTACACACTGTGCTTTCTCATCTCTCACACACACACACACGGTAACTATGTGAGTTAATTCACTTCACTGTGGTGACTATTTTATAATGTACACATATATCAAATCATCCCATTGCACATTTTAAGTATATATAATTTTATTTGTCAATTATAGCTCAATAAAGCTGAAAAAATGTACTTGGGGACCTTCTCAAAGGTTTCAGACACATGGCTGAATGAAGAATAGTTTTATTTTTACTTGGTCATCAGTTTTTCTTTTTTGTAAAAATGCTAGCAAAATCCCTTCCAAAACCTTATGTCCCTGACTACCCATTATTCTTAACCACCTCCAGATTTTGGTGTAGTACAGAATATCTCACAACAATGGCAGAACAGTGACAGAGGTTACCCAGCCCCTCCCATCCACAGCTCCCAGATTACCCATCTGCCGAAGCCCACAGACAATTAGAAAGAGTATTAGAGCAGTGGGGTGGCTAAATTTCCAGAAAGTGTTATTTGGTGTGATGAAGAATGGAACGGAGCCTGCAATCAACTAGGGCAGTTTCAGACAAAGTGCCTCAGGAAAGGGAAGGGATTTCTACAGACCAATCACTTACGAGGGACCACACACCACAATCAGCACAGGGAAAAGTATCCGTCCTCATTTGTATAAAAAAATAAAGTGAAAACAAGTCTTTCTTGAGAATAATATAATACAATCAAGAAGGCAAAAATACATGCATACTCATTGCTCCTAATAATTTCACTATCAGTAAATTTTCTGTTGGAGATAAACATTTATTAAAGATTCTATCAAAATTTTCATAAACATTTCAGAACTCAGATTTGTAAATCTAAAGTTTCCTTTTCAAATCTCACCTCTTTAAAAAGAAAATGTTAAAACAACACAATCTGAATCAACATTAGGTCCAAATCCTGACATTTTTGACCATATTATAGTTCCCATATGATAAAAAGAGTGACAGTTTAATCAGAGAACAGATAAACTCCATAAAATGAAAACTGTGCTGTTTAATTCATCACCGTATTTTATACTGAAGTATGTCTGGTTCTTTGCTATATTCCCAGAACCAAGAGTAAGAAAGAATATATCTCCTGAATATATATTTTATGTAGATGCATATATCTCTTCAAAAATTTCATTACAGTAGTGTATATATATATAGATCACCTATATGTTTAATTTTATAATGTCCCCCAAAACCACAGATTTGTTTCCTTTTAGTAACATATTGATTTTGCCCAACATTAATAATCAACCATACTAACGAAAATGCTTTTATCTTCCCCAGAAGTAGCAATTTGACAGGAATCAAAAAATTCTCCATTAATACTCATTGGTTGTCTGACCTACAAAGAGCAGCAGATTTTCTTATGTCATGAACATTCATACCCACACCATCTATGCACGCATACAATGTAGCACGTACTCCTTCAGGTTCTGGAAGACTACAATGTGCTTCCCATTCCTGCAAGAAAGCCACTCCCATGAAGGGAAATGATGAGAAAAAATAAGAGAATGAAAAGCTACATCCACCACACTGTTTTCTGTGGCTTTCTCTTTCATGGCAAGAAATAGGAACTCTATGTAAATGCTCAACAACAGAGCAATAATTTAGTAAATTATAATAAAAACCCAAAGGAATTTTGACAAACAGTACACAGAAATATTAGAAAGAATGCTGTATGGGTAAGTGCAAAAAGGAAAATATAAAATATGTAGAAACAGTCATAAAGTGTAAATAAGGGCTAACACTGGAAAGGAATATGCAAAAACTAAAACTTGTGCCAATGTTAGGATTATAATCACTTTTCTCCTAACAAAAAAGAAAAATTAGTACCAAAGGAAAGAAAAGGTTCAAGTCATTACACTATTGGTTTCCTGGGGCGCCTGGGTGGCTCAGTCGATTAAGTGTCCGCCGTCGGCTCAGGTCATGATCTCAGGGTCCCATCAGCCCTGCATTGGGCTCCCTGCTCAGCAGGGAGTCTGCTTCACTCTTTGCCCCTCACCCCGCCCCTCACCCCAGCTTGTGCTTGCGCTTGAGCTCTCTCACCCTCTCTGTCTCTCTCTCTCAAATAAACAAATAAAATCTTAAAAAAAAAAAAATTAATGGTTTCCAGCAGAGTAAACGAATTTTACAGCTATGGTCTACACTTCTGGTCACGAGTGCTAAAGTGTGATTCTAGGCTGACTGCCCTCAGCTGCAGATGGAAGGGGCTGCACTAAATAGCTCTTTAGCTCCTAAATTCTAAGAGTCTTCCCTTGCCACTACAGAATCTAGCTGAATATTATAAAGTCTTCCCTTGTTTCTTGCTGAATGACAGTCCCTATAATGAAGCTCTCAAAATTATACCAAGAAAGAATCTGAGTACAGTTCCCAAATTATAGCCCTTCTAATTCTCTCTAAAGGCTTTCATCTCTGTCAAGAACATAGCACACCTGAGTCCTCCACTGGCTAAATAAATGGCCCACCCCTGGGTTATCGCATGCCAAGACCTATGCTTTGTCTCTGACAACTTGTTTGGTTCAGAGTGAGTAAAAGTGGCTGAACAGAAGCAAACTCATTCATCTAATTTTTCTTCATTTTACCTGTGGGTGAGGATTCCCATTGGTAAGTGTTGCCTTGCTTTTGTCTTTTATTTTTCTCTCAGACTCACACATGCAGACTCCAGAGCCCAAATAAAATAATCCACTTTTTTACGGATAGCCTGGAGCAGGAGGGAGAGAAAAAAGGAAAAGAAAAAGAAGGAAAAAGAAAAAACAAAAAAAACCAGCACACAAAGCTTTCCTTGTTCTTGTAATCTTTCTTAGACAAATTCTAGAGAAAGCCACAGCTGAGGATTTTACGGTGGTGTTAAACACTACTTAAGTCCCCTGAGAGGGAAGGCATGCATTCCCTTTAGTATTCACTGTGCTAAACTACTCAGCTTTCCTGAAAGATAATCTAACAGAGCAGTCAAAAAGAAAAAGCACAGACCATGGTACTTGCACTCAGCTGCTTATATACCCGTTTCTTTCCTCCCAGGAAAGAAAGCAAACAAAAATGTTCTTGGGACCAATTCGCATAAGGCCTAGTATTCTATCCTTGCACAAAGTAGAGACCTAATATCCTCTGACTACATCAATAAATTAATTCAGACTGTATGTTTCTAAAACCATGTTTCTGTGTTGTAGACAGTACACCAGAGGACGACTAGATTTCTTGTCCTCAAGGAATGCATAATATGAACTGAAAACAAGACACATAGATATACACCAGATTAATGAGAGCAGGTAGCTAAGCAAAATTAGAACAAAAATTCATGATTAGCTATCTAAATGAAAGTAAAACACACTAAGTGCGAATGCAATTACCATGAACAACTGAGAATAAACAAGTCCAGATGTGCATATATCAAGTGGTAAGAACAAGGGCATACATATTTTGATGGGTCCAATTAGTATCAGTCTACTAAGGACATACTAAGGATTTAATGTCTACTAGTATGTTTTATTAGGAGGAAATATCATTTATTAATACCTGAATTTCAGTCTTAAGTTTTTCCACAGTTTATTCACAAATCTAGTATGAAGTGTATTTCAAGACACGTGATACTCAAAGACCAGACTCAAGACTCTTCAGGGTGAGTGTGTAATGAAGGCCCATAATGATTATCATTTAGATGGTTACGATTGAGTGTAAAACCACAGGCAAGAAACAGTTCTCACTCTTGAGATAACAGTGATTATACTGATTATATCTGTATTAGGTAGTGACATCAGATGTTAATTAACCCAAAGTCCTCAATAAGAACTTAAACATGAAATAAGAAAGAAAATCTGCACTTAATATATTCACTTATGGAATAAAAATGAAACATATCCCACCCTCTTGTAGGTGAATATTAACTGACCTAAAATCAAGCCAACCACATATCTTTTACAATAAATGATCTTTTGGGGCAACTGGGTGGCTCAGTCGGTTAAGAATCTGCCTTCTGGGGGCACCTGGGTGGCTCAGTTGGTTAAGCGACTGCCTTCGGCTCAGGTCATGATCCTGGAGTCCCAGGATCGAGTCCCGCATCGGGCTCCCTGCTCGGCAGGGAGTCTGCTTCTCCCTCTGACCCTCCTCCCTCTCATGCTCTCTCTCATTTAAAAAAAAAAGAAAAAAAAGAATCTGCCTTCTGCTCAGGTCATGATCTCAGGGTCCTGGGATCGAGCCCTACATCGGGCTCCCTGCTCAGCGAGGAGTCTGCTTCTTCCTCTCCCTCTGCCCCTCCTCCCTGCTCTCTCTCTCTCTCAATATAATCTTAAAATAAATAAATAAATAAATAAATAAATAATCGATCTTTTAACTGACTTCCATTCAATGACCAACTAGATCAACTGTAGGCCTCATTTCCTTTGTAAAACAGACTGAACAATTCATAGCCAATGAATTCTCCTCCATAAGGCACCAATGCATCAGACAATCACTAAAAGTGAACTGTTCCAAAACCTGTTTACGCTAGTTTTATTATTTAATTAAATATCGTGTAAACCAAAGATGAGTGCAAAATGAAAGTGAGATATTGTTTCCATAAAAATTAAGCTGAATACTATAAACAGAGCTCCTTAAAAAATAAACTGTTGACGAATTAAATATGAGACAACCATACAGGACTGGGAAGGGGAATCTAAAAGGAGTCTTTATTCATATTACTCATATATGTCTAAATTGTATCAACAGTTTTAGTACACCCTCATAGACAATTGTGGTCAATGCATTATGGATCTGGTTTATGCAAGAAAGAACAGTTGGAACACAAATCAGTGGAACCATTCTCAAAGTAACCCTCACTGCATATTTTAAAGTCCTAGGGATCTTAAAAAAAAAGGGGGGGGTGGAGGGCAGAACAACAACAACAAAAAAAAACAGTGCTGAGGCTGCACTTCAGATCAATTTAATCAGAATTTCTAGGATTGATACCTAAACATCGCTATTTTTTAAAGCTCCCCAAGTTTTAAAGCTCCCCAAAGCACACCCAATGCAAACCACTGATCTACACCAAAAGATTAGTGAGAAAAGCATCATCACTTGTCTTACTATAATGTACTTAAATATATGCTTTTTTTTTTTAATGATTTCAAGCTTTAGGTAACTATTTTTAATACTACCAAAAAGTATATAACCAGATCTACTTTGGCCTGACACGTAAAATGAATGGGATTTGAATGCCTTTCTTCTACAAATATCTACAGGTAAGATCTATCAAAGTGACTTAAAGCAAACACTTAAAAACATGTCATTCAATCACTTTTTATTTATTTTTTAATTCAATCACTTTCTAAAAAGCGTATCAAGGGACTTTTGCTTCCAGGAAGAAGAAACAGATGTACTTTGCCCCTATTACTTACACAAGTACAACTCAAAACCCTGGACACTTGGATGAGGAAACATAAATAAATGTTCTGAGATGTGAAGAGAAGAAGGCAGACCAGTTAGAAAACTGGGGACCCAAAAAATGAGATGGTGAGGAGTTCCCTAGGTTTTTTGTTTTAGATTTTGTTTGTTGCCTCAAATATCCCAAACCATGAGCTGAAGAAAGCAGAAGAAACCCAAAAACAACAACAGCAGATACAGAAAAGGCCCCAAGAAAAGTCAGCTCTCTTTAGACAAAGGAACAGAAATGAGTCAAACTAGCAACACAAACAACTGTTGGACAAACATCAGAGAAAAACCTGGGACACACCCCCTTCCCCATCAGCAAGGCAGAGTGGGAAGCCTACACTTCCACCCTCCCTCCCCAGGCTTTACCGAGTCACCTCATCACCACAGCTCGTGGGTGTCAGAGAAGCTGGAGTGGAGATTCTGGACCTTCACCTCTGCCAGGCAGGAGAGAGCTCCTCCATGTCGGTGGAGACCACTTGAGAAGGCTAAATCCTCAAGGGGCAGTAAGGAGGCACCTCTTACTTCGCCCCACTGGGGTGGTGTAAGGAAAAGCATTGTGGAGAATCGCGGCCTGGAGGCAACAAGACCACCCTCCTCCCCTGTGGTGTCAGGGGAGGCCAGGAGGGCAGCAGCAAGGAGACATCATTACCCCTCTTGGTCAGGACGGGATCAGCTGAGGTTTAGAGGGGAAATGAAAATCCTACTCAGCGCTAACTAAGATGTCCTCTCCCCTTCAGGGGAAAACTAAGGTCAAGCTGGAAACCAGGACTTCCATCCCAACGTGGTAACACCTTTCTCTTGCCAGAGAGTCAGAGAAATCCAACTAAAAACAGAATGTTTAGGTAAGATCCATAGTCTCAAAACATAATACAGGCATACCTCATTTTACTGTGCTTCACTTTATTGCATTTTTAACAAACTGAAGGTCTGTGGCAGCCCTGAGTCAAGCAAATCTATCCACACCATTTTTCCAAAAGCATTTGCTCACTTCATGTCACTGTGTCACATTCTGGTAATTCTTGCAATACATCCAACTTTTTCATTATTATTGTATTTGTCATGGTGATCATCAGTGATGCATATTTTAACCATAAACTATTTTTAAAGTATATACCCATATTTTTTAGATGTGATGCTTTTCCATGCTTACTAGATGACAGTGTAGCACAGATGTAACTTTTATATGCACTGGGAAACCAAAAAATTCATTTGAGTTGCTTTATTGTGTATTTGCTTCACTGTCGGGGTCTGGAACAGAACCTGTGGTATCTCCGAGGTATGCCTATACTCAAAAAAATATCCAGGTATCAATCAATATCACTCCTTAGATCAAGAACCAGAAAACTCTCAAACTGAATGGAAAAAGGCAATTAACAGACACCAACACTGAGATAACAGACATGTTAAATAAACTGACAAAGATTTTAAATGCCTACCATAAAAATGCTTCAGCAAACAATTACAAACATGCTTGAAACCAAAGAAAAAATAGAAAAACCACAGCAAAGTCTCAGCCAAGAAATAGAAGATATAAAGAAAAACCAAGAGAAAATTTTAGAATTCAAAAACACAGTATGCAATAACAAAAAATAAAAACTCAAAAACTATAGAAAATTGCTGAAAGAAATTAAAGATGATACTAACAAATGAAAAGACATCAATGTTTATAAAATGGAACACTTAATATTGTTCAGATTTGCGTTCTACCCAAAGAGATCTACGGATTCAAAGCAATTCCTATCAGAATAAAAACTGCCTGTCAGGGAATTGCAGAAATAGACAAATTCACCCTAAAATTTATATGGAATCTCAAGGGACTCCAAATAGCCAAAACAATTTTGAAAGAAATACAACAAAGTTGGAAGACTGACACTTTCTGATTTCAAAACCTATTACAGTAATCAAAAACAGTACAGTACCAGCATAAGGACAAATAGACCAATGGAGCAGAATAGAGAGCCCAGAAACAAGCCCTTGTGTATATGGACAAATGATCTTTGACAAGGGTGCCAATACCACTCGGTGGGAAAAAGACAGTCCCTTCAACAAATGTGCTGAGGAAACTGGATATCCACATGCAAAAGAATGAAATTGGTCCATTATTATACATCATACACAAAAATTCAAAATGAATTAAAGGCCTAAACATTAAAACCTAAAATTGTAAAATTCCTAGAAAAAAACATAAGGGAAAAGCTTCATGACATTGGATCTGACAATGATTCTTTAAACCAAAAGCACAAAAAGCAAAAGAAAAAAAAACAAATTTGATGGGGCTACATCAAATTAAAAAACTTTTATATATCATAGAACACAATCAAAAGAGTAAAAAGGCAACTTATGAAATGTTTGAAGAAAATGTATGCAAATCAGTGGTTAATGTCCAGAATATACAAAGAATTCTTACAAATGAACAAAAAAAAATCAAATAACCTAATTACAAAATGGGCAAAGAACTTCAGTTATTGCCATTTCTCCAAAGAATATATAAGTAAATGGCCAAAAAAACATATGAAAAGATGCTCAACATCAGAAACCATCAGAAAAATACAAATCAAATATAAAATTATATAACTCTTTAAACAACAAAAAAAAAACGTAAGAGAAATCTTCAGGATCCAGGGATATATCAAGCAAAAAGTTCTTAGCCTTAACAAAAAAAGCAAGGCATATTAAGGAACAAAGTTATAAATTAGACTGTCTCAAAATTAATTTTTTTTTGCTCTGTGAAAAATGCTGTTAAGAGAATGAAAAGACAAGCTATAGATTGGGAGGAAATATTTACAAACCATATATCCAATAATATACTAGTATCTAGAGTACAATAAGAATTTTTAGAAACTGAACAGTAAAGTTAAAAAACCCAATTAGAAAACAGGCAAAAGACATTTAATGAGAAAGAGATATTTAACAAAAGATATTCAGATGAAAAGCAAGCACATGAAAAGATGTTTAACATCGTTAGCTATTAACAGGAAAATGCAAATTAAAGCCACAATGAGAATGTACAATGAATGTACAGCCACTCTGAAGACAGTCTGGTGGCTTCCTAAAAATTAAATATGCTACCCAGCAATTGCGCTCCTGGCATTCATCCCATGGAAAAGAAAACTTACATCTACACCAAAACCTATACACAAATATTCATAGCAGTTTTATTTATAACAGAAAAAACTGGAAACAATGCAGATGTCCTTCACTGGGGGAATGATTAAAATCCTTACCAGAGAATATTACCCACACACCAAAGGGAACATCATACAACAACCTGGAGGAATCTCCCTCATGTTGAACAAGAAAAGACAATCTCCAAAAGTTAGATAGTACATCATTCCATTTATATAACATGCTTGAGATGACAAAACAGTATGGAGGAAAAAGTACTGGTTCCCAGGAGTCAATGCAGAGGCTGGAGGAAAACGGTGTGGCTATAAAAGGCCAACATGAGAGGTCTTTGGGTAATAGAATTTTTAGTATCTTGACTACATTACTGTCAATATCCTGGTTGTGATATTATACTATACTTTTATAAGATGTTACCTTTAGGGGAAACTAGATAAAGGGCACATAGTATCTCTCTGTATTATTTCATACAACTGCATATGAATCTACTATCATTTCAACAGAAAAAGTTTAATTTTTAAAAAGTTTATTAGGCAATTGCTAGTGGGTTTCACACTTCTCTTGTATTTATCAATTAAGTCTAATAAAAATGATTAAGACTATTAAAAAAGTACATTAGGCAATAATCTTCCCGATTTAATAGATGAGAAAACAATTTTATCGTGTTTCTATATATTGCCCAAAGTCCTATACTACCAATAAATGGCAGAAGCAGAATTAAAACTCAGGTCTGCCAGACTCCCAAAGAGAGTCACAGAGTAATCAATAACGTTTAAGGAATAACTGAACATCTGTTTTAAGCCAGTATTACTGATACAAAAAAAAGACAACACAGTTCTGGTCTTTAGGATCTTATGGTGCTAAAGAGGCACAGACTGGTGAATAATTACAATGCAACTCATTATGTATACACAAGAACAAGTGCATAACTGTTGAGAGAGATCAACTGAGGATTCTTAGAGGGGAGAGGGCAGTCATTAATAAGCAGGGGACTAAGAGACTCAGACAAACCTTTTAACAATAGCACTCTAGTAGTGTCTTATAGCATGGGAAGGTATCATGAATGGCAGCATGGAGACCAATTAGGAGGGCCCTCTAATAAGCCAGAAACAAGATGGTAAGAACAGAACTAAAGCAGGTCCTTTGGGAACACAGATAACCAAGCTGGACAGTGACGCCTTACCTATGGTAGGAAATACAAATACATTTGACTGAGGAAGAAGAAATTAACTGCATTTTAGAGATGTTGCATTAGAGGTATCTGTTGAACATCAGGACAGATATCTAACTAGTCAATTAAAAAAAAAAAGAATGAGGCTATGTACCAACCTAATTAAAGAAAGATAATTCAGGGCACCTGGGTGGCTCAGTGGGTTAAGAAACCGACTCTTGATTTCAGCTCAGGTCATGACCTGAGGGTCGTGAGATGGAGTCCCACATTGGGCTCTGAGCTCAGCATGGAGTCTGCTTGGGATTCTCTCTCTCCCTCTCCCTCTGCCCCTCCCCCTGCCTGCTCTCTCTAAATAAACGAATGAATGAATGAATGAATGAATAAAATCTTTTGAAAAGAAGGAAAGAGAGAGCTAACTAATAATTTAAATGGAAATACGACAGAGAAGTGTATGTGGTTGTGGTAAAAGAAATTTATTTTACTATATACATATACAGATATAGATATTTTTAAAAAATTTTAGAAAGGGATCACAATCCTGATGATCACGGGAAAGTAATATTCTCCTGTTGCCAATGATTTTGATAATGCATTACTTGAATTTCTTAATTTTTCTTGATCACTAAGACTGATGAAATCATTTTTTCCTAAATGTAAAACAAAAAATGACTGGCTATTAAAGATATCACATAATGTATTTTCTTACAATTGTGGACAAACTTCACAGATGAAATATCTTTCCAACAAATACAAGTTTATATCGAATCATTTGGCCAGCATTTGGAAACAGAGAGAAGGATTTCTTTTTGCCCCCTTTAAAAAATACTGGAGGAAATTTCAAATTAACAGCCCTGTAAAAAGAGTCACTTTTTGGAATAATGTGGAAAAGAATGGTTTAAATTTGTCTTTTAAGCATCCCTGTCCCTTGGTTTACACTAAAGCTTTTTATCTCTCCAGACGAAACTAAACTCATTTGGATGAGTTTTGGAGGGGGAAAAGAAAAGCAAACCTCCAATGTAAGTTTAAAAAAATAAATAATTGGGAAGGAATAAAAGAACAAAAGTTCCACTGAGAATCGCAGAGATCTAGAGCACCATAAGCATGTCAGAAACAAGACTGAGATTTTTGTTCCTCTTCCCCCCCCATCGCTAATAAAAGCAAGATATTCTTCAATTAGCTATGGAGCCCTTACATTATTAAGCTTTATGATACACACATGTTTTGGTACATGAAAGCATTCTCTCCTCGTTTTTTTGCTAAAGGAATACTAATATGGTCATTCAGATGAGGCAATTAATTTAACATCCCCCTCCTTTTCCTTTCTGTGAAGATCATTCCTTGAAATGTTTTTCCTCTTTTTAACATTACTTTACTCTCATTCCTTAACTCTGAGTTTCAGATTTCTACGGCAGGACATTCATGGTAAAAGGAAAAGGTTAAGGAGGTAGAACACAGTTTTAATTTATCAAAATTCATAACAATGGGTAACAGGCTGTTCCAAGGAAAGTAATCCACAGAGAAAAAAAGTAAATCCTAAACCAAAATGTTACCTTTCCTGACTCTAATATTTTGGTTATAATAATTTTAAGAGTTAACAATGCAAATGGTTTAAAATGGAGGGTGGGGCGCCTGGGTGGCTCAGTCGGTTAAGTGTCTGACTCTTGATCTCAGCTCAGGTCGGGAACCTCAGGGTTATGAGTTCAATCCGTGCTGGGCGTGGACCATACTTTCAAAAAAATAATAAAATAAATAAATAAAAAATAAAATGGAGGATCTTTTTAAGTAAAAATCCTATATATTTTGATTATATACACATACACATACATGGGTAAAGAACAAGTAATTTTGCTGTCATGAAAACACAGCGGAAACAGATCCATACAGGAAAAAAAACAATTTGGGAAAATGAGCCCTAAGTATACTAACTTCTTTTTTAAACTAGAAGAATGGAAGAGGGATTTTTCAACGTGCTTATGCATATAATCATAAAAAGTAGGGCAACAGTCACCACAATTTCCATCTTGCAACATCACGGCTACCTTCTCTAGGGTCTCAGCTTATCTCGACAGTCAGTATCCGAATACTGTCAACACGCAAATCAAGGAAAAAAGGATTTCAAAAAGGAGGCATTTTAGGTTGCCCCTGGAAACCTCATTACTAACCCTATAAATTCCCAACAGAGTAAGTGACATGTAAGGATCCAGAACCAAAAAGATGGTCCTCGTCCCCAGGTAAGTGAAAATACTTCTTCCCCCACAGCCTAGTAATGATATATTAAAACACAGAACTGTAACATCAAAATTTCAGATGCAACCGAAATTCAGGGCTTCCCTAAAAATGTAACCCCACCCCCGCAACAGACAGTAGAGAGACAGTCTTATAAACAGTCTGTCAAAATGATGGGGATTCTTCCTATACCCCAAAACACTGCAAAGCTCTTTTTCTACATTCATGAATGAGTCAAGTCAGCTAACTGAGAGAAAAAAATAAAAACTAGACTAAGCAAACTATAGGTAACGGGAAGTGATTGTCAATTTGTCTCAGAACAGAAAACACATCAAGTTTTGTAACAAATACTCCTCTTGGAAACTATTTTATCTAAAGCAGCGTCGCCTGTCTTTCCAATGAACGCGGTTTCATTATTTTCCTTCTTCAGATTCTGAATCATGCTTCTGGGACCAGGTTTGAAGATTCTTTCCTCGTGGTCAATGGCAACGTCAGACTGTCAGTACAGAGCCTGTGTTTCATCCAAGAATCATTAAGCCAGAGGAAACACATTCACAAACACAACTTCTGGGCTCATCTGAGTCCTTGGTAGCCAGAGGAGCCTGTCCACAGGAGAAGGCTGGAGGGAGGTGGCAGGTTTCCCTTGGGAAAAGAAAACGTATTGACTTACCTTCTCTGCATACTTGAACTTGACATAGAACCAGCTTGACTTGATCATTGTCTCACCTCCTGCCCTCAGAGGAAAAGATGATGGAAAAAATAAAAAGGAAAAGAAAAACGAAACAAACCAAAACAGTACAACGCTGAAGAAAAAGCAGTGTTTCCGGCAAAGGCTTCTTTCAGATGCTGAGCTTTCCAAAGGATGCCATGTATTCAAAGGCAGGAGGGGCAAAGGAGAGAGAAGTAGGAAAATGCACTATTTCAAACCTGGCCTCCTTCCCCTTTTAAGTTCCCGTACACCTTCCCTTAGCGCCTAAGACACTGTGTGTGATCCTGCAGCCGCCAGAACCGCCCTCCAGGACTGCCTGCTGAGCTGCCTGCTCTTCGCTCCCTCCGGCTCCCTCCCTCCGTGTTGCTCTCTTGGCTGGCTGACAAGAGAATTCCTCAAATGGGCTTCAGCTGCCTTCCTCACAAATGGCACATGTCCGGAAAGGCAGGAGGCAGGCCCTGGCCCAGACCCTCCCAGAAGGACAGCCTCCTCCTCCCACCCCTACCCCCATGGGGATGAATAATGAACTCCAGCACTCCCCCTCAGGACTCAGATTAACACCTGGCCAAACATTACTCTGACAAGAGCCTGCGTCCAGATAAAGGACTCTGCCACAGCTTTAACCCCATGGTCCCCAAAACAAGATCAGGAGGTGACCTTTCTCCACAGCTACAGAAGATTACAACACTAGAAACAGTCCAGTCTCTTTAGCAAAAAGTGAATAAGAATCCATTTTAAATTCTCCAGCTGAAACAACATCTTTTGACCTCTTGTAGCCAGAGAAAGAGAAACTGGGCCAGCTTTCTCTTGCTATTCCCTTTTACTTCTACTAGCTGCCAAAACAGCTCCTGGTATTCAGCCTCAGGAACCAACAGCCTGGAAAATGATTGACACTTAGACATACATTTTTTTTTCCAGAAACATAAAGACAGTGTTTTTATTTTTGTTTTACTACTATTAACCCATTAAACTTTTCAAGATTTCAAGAAATAAAAAAAAAAAACATGAAACAGAATCACAGCACCTATTTTACAAGATGCAAGAAAGAGAAGAAATGGAGAATGAGGGGAGAAATCCCTGAGCATGGCTCCAGCAGGTGTGAGCACGCCGCCCCCCTGCACCACTGTGCTAGGGACAGCACCCTGCCAGTCAGGCACGTGGGAAACCGCCAGCCCCAAAATATTTAACAGTATGTCAGCACATCTCTTGTCCTTACTTCCCAGACCCCTACCCCCAAGTAATAAATATTTATTCAATACTAAATAATTGAGATTCACCTGGATTTAAAAGCACATTCTATAGGGCACCGTATACTACCCTCACCTGCAGAGAGAAACAGGTGAGTTTTCATCATCAGCTTCCACCTTTCAAAGTGGTTTGAAAGAAAGCCTGAAATATTTTACCACTCAGCTGCTCTGTGCCCACTTTTATTCCAAAGGATGAATGGGGCAATGAAGCCTCTATGCTGTTCTAACGAGTAACCTTTCCTGCCAATCAGGAGGAGCAAAGTCTACACGGGGTTTAGCTCCCTTTCGCATCTGCAAATGACCAGGAGTACGTGTGGACCATCATCATTCCCCGACCTTTGTGTCATAGAAGCTCCAACCCTTCCTCCTCCCTACAGACCCTTCCTTCGAGGCCCATCATGCTTTCCTAGTGAAGGTGTTTGAGGGCAGAACCTTTGCGGAGGCCTACATGTCATTTACTGAACGTCTTGATGGAGAAGGAATATGCTTCCATTTTGGAAGCTGCTATCAACGCACCGTGAAGCTAAGCAGCGGCTTCATTTTAGCTTTCCCAATTCTAGAAGCGATTATCACTGAAAAGCCCCCTTGAAAAACTCTACCCCTACATCACAATAATCACAAACCTTCCCATAATGTTTTTGAAGAAGTCTTTTCCTCCACAGGCTCCCAAACACCCTTAATACTATCTCAGCAGAGCAGGCACACAAGTGCACAAGCAAAATTCTGTACTGAGATTGACAGCAAGTGTGTCAAAACTCATCCCCTCACACGCACGGACAATAAAGGATCTCAGTGCATTCTAATTTGAGTTGGTAGTGAGGATATAAATCACTTCGGAGGTAGGAAACAGAGTGAATGAATGGAGTTCATACCTGAAGGCCACTAATTTCTCTGAGAACAATGGCTCAATTCTTACTGGCCCCTCTCCCTTCCCTGCATCTTTCCAGCATCTAGAACACCTTTATATCCCCCTATTACATCACCTAACTCACATTCTCTGATCCTTTGGATTGGCACTTAGCTATCACTTCCTCCAAGAAGCTTTCCTTACCCTCATCCCTGAGTCTGGGTCACGTGCATCTATCACATACTTAACTTCTTCCCCCCTTCGTAGCATTTCTCATACAATGTTCTTTTTGCCCATTTACTTCTCTGCATCTCCCTCTGAAGTAGAGGCCTCTCCCGAGCAAGTCCCCAGCCTCCCTCAATCACATTCACAGCCTGTGACTTGGGACTGGTGCCTGGACACAGCTAATGCTCAGTCAGTTTTTGATGGATGGGATGGCGGGGGCGGGTTGGGGGGGGGGGAGGATTAGATCACATGGCATGAATGGACCTGAGACAATGCATTAAAGTCCTTAGCATGTTTTCTCTAGCACATTAAGTTCCTGATAAATTTTTGCTAAGATTGCAGCCTTCCGTGGGGACAGTTTGGAACTGCTACCAAGGGGACAAAGAGAGCCACTTGGTAAATGGACTGATGGACAACACTGGAAAATCCTTCAGATATTGAGGCCCACTATAATATCTATATAACATTATGTAATCTACATAAACTGTAACATTCCAGACAGAGTTTTAATTCTCTCAAGTGGAACACAGAAGCTCAAGAGAGGGCAGACAGCTGACATGTTCCTGAAGGAAGTGGCAGGAGGACAAGAACTTTTAGGAACTGTGTGCGCCAGTAAGAAAAGCAGTGAGGGGTTCCCATTTAACAAGGCTGGGTGAGGAAAGAGGTGAGGCCAGAGGCGCCTGTGGTCTGAAAAGAAGGTGAGGTGTACAGGGTTTCACCGGACAGAGGGAATGGGGAGGAGAAAGGAAACTGCCTGATCATGGACCAACTGTACTTACAGACATGATGGCAAGACATTCTGTGTTCAGGGACAAGATTATGGAACATCATTTCCTCATGATGTTCCCCCTTTTACTATAAATCCAAATGCTCATGGAGAAGAAGAAAAAGTAAGATAACGTAAGATTCCAAACAGCTAGAATTTGGTAATCAAGTATTTGGACTCATTTGTAGGTTTAGTGGATATTCTAATTGGGAAGGGACTTTAAAAGCTCATGAAAATCAATAGCGTCTAACTTTTAGCATGAGGCCCCCCTTTTAATTAAAAAGAAATAATGAAGTCCTCACTTGATAACATACTAAATTTTAGCAGGCATTCATTAATTGAAGAAACACAAAATATAAGAATTTAATAATGTTTTTTAATGAATTTCTATTTTACTAACCATCCCTTCTAGAAACACCTAAAAATAATAGGCACACAAGGACATGCTGCATGTGACCTACTTAGTGTCCTGATAAAGACCGTGCCTCCCAGACTGGGAAGTGACCTGGATCAAAGACCACAGTGATGAAAGGAGTGAAGCCCAGAGAGGTACAGTGACTTCACCACGGTCTCACAAGGACTGTGGTTAGGCTGGTCTATGAGTCTTCCTAGCTCCTGAGCCTAGCTTCAGGCCATTGCACGTAAGTGCATCCTGAGAATACCGGTAAGGCTGCAACGGTGTTACACATTTCTGGTCACAGAGCATGATCACGGAACAGACAGAATTAATAACACAGTACAAATTCTCTTAGAGTCCAGGGGAGATAAGATAAAATTACTATTTATTTTATCCCCGCAAATTATCTAATATTTGCATGAATATAAGGCATCGCCTAACGGGACATAAGGAAGGAGATGAGCATCAATTCCAGAGGCAGATTTCTGGTTGTGTTTGTTTAAAGCATCTTAAAAGAGGGGAAGGACGAGAACTGATGGAGGCAGGGCAAAAGGGCTACGTTGAGAGAGTGCAATGCAACAGGCGGTGGTTGCCCATAAGAGCTTTAGAGACAGAGGGACCTCCGGTCCACTGCTGGCCACGCCACACGCTGGGTGCAACTGCAAGCTCGTTCTCTCTCTCAGCCTCAAGTCCCCCATCTCTACACTGAGACTCATCAAACCTACCTTAAAATGGGCCCGTGTTTGTAAAGCAGTTAACACAGCTCAAGGCTCACGACTGAGCTTGACAAAAAGGTAACGGCAGTGTCACCTACAACTACAGTACAACCTCCTACCCTTTGCTTAGTAGCTACTGTCAGCTGGAAGCACAATCCAAATTTCACCTCCTAGACGTCCAAGTCAGAACCTCCACCTGCTGTAGCAGAGCCTTAATCACACTCTGATCACGTTCAAAGCCTGTCTTGCCAGAAGGAAGGGGCACGAAGAGCTGGGACGACACCGTAAGGCTACCTAGCTCCCTGGTGAACGCAAGTAGAAGAAGATGCCATGGCTTGTGAGCTGCAAGGCAATCATCTCCAACAATAGCAGCATGTTCCCTAAGAGAAACAGGACTGCTTTTGTATCCTCCATGTCTCCTGGAGAATTAAAAGTCCACAAAAACATACACAGAAATATAACAAACTAGCAACTGAGTTCTTTTAATATCTCTGAAACCATCACCAAGACAGGCTTTCCACAGCAACTCATTTTCATTTTCTGACATAAACTCCTGCTCCTTACAACTCCCACCAGCCTTGTTTTGTTTCCTTTTAAACAGACATTTACTGTTTGAAGGGGGCAGTCTGTGTGGAGGACTCCTTCAGCTGCACTAAACAGACTCCATTTCCATCCCAGCTGCACTTGGAACACACCATTTCCTCTGGCAGAGCATCTGAACGCTCGTTACGACAGGCTGAAGAGGTATGATGGGCGCTCGAGGACTTGCCCTGTTCTCAGCAAACAGGCCTGGTCACAGCTCTTATAAAACCTTCGAAAGGACTCATTACCTGTCATCCAACCTTCGTATGTGGTGTTTCCTTTGCTGGGAAAGACCCTTCCTCTTTTCTTCAACCCTCCTTGTCCCTGCCCAACTAAGCACATGCATACATGCACATGCTTTGCATGCAACACACACACACACACATGCCCCCCCCCCCCACCACCACCTTGGCTTAACTCAGAATTCTCATCTCAGACCTCAAATCCTGACAAAAGCTTCCCTTCGCCCTCCAAGAAGGCGTTTGCAAATGAAACTGTTCAGAAGTTTAGCTTAGCAGCAAAGCTTCAAATTATTTGAACACAAATTACAAAGAGATACAGCTGACTTGTAAACAGAAAGATTTTTATCCTACTCTCCTGCTTCCAGTAGCAGAAAAAAAAAAAAAGCCACATGTTCTTTCCTACTCATTACACTCCATGATAAATGTGTTCTTCCTTAAACCCTTAGGGGAAAGGAGAAATGCACATCAGCTGAGCATTTCAGGAGACAGACATCATGCCTGTGTTATCTGCATCTGACCTCCTCTCTGCTCCTAAGAGGCACAGGGCCTCACAGGAAAAAAGCCAAGGCCCACTGCCAAGAACAGACTCAAATGGCAGCACTCCAAGCTAAGTAGTTTCCAGAGTCCTTGAGGGAATCAGGCCAAAGTCCCACCTAGGATTTTCAAGGTGGGAAAAAGTTCTCAACAGACACCAAAGCCATCTTGTAGGAAGACTAGAGGATGAGAACAGCCTCCCCACAGGTCAGGTCCAGGCTCCTTGTCCCTCTAAAGAGTCCACTCCTGGATAATGTTCCTCTCCTGTCATAACTATTATCTGGGCAAGCAAACTCAAGCTATCCCAGAGTTAGATACATGAATAATGACCTATATTATGCACTGAAGTATAGCAAATAATGCTCAATTTCTGAACCAATTACCTTCATAGAGGTGAACTTTAATACTTAGAATTCCTTGAGGTTGTGAGGTTGTATGAGCTTTGTTATTTTTTTTTTTTCCTTAAAACTTTCCAAAAAGCCCTCAGAAAGGTCAAATTGTTTAAGACTGAGTTAAAGGCAGGAAACCAATAATCCTCTTTTGAGAGGGAGAGCTAAACAGAGCTTTACAACATGGTCTCTGTCTATACAAGCAATATGTTAAGGAACTTCTATTTATTCATTTTTCTGTTATAGAAATATGTTCAGTTGGATAAACTAGCTGAATAAATTGTCTCTGTCTGACATTAAGGGCCATGGAAATTTGAACTTAAAGTAATTCAGACACTGTCCATACTTTCATTGATATATATGGAAAAGACAATTGAAACCCATACAGAAGGAAAGGTATATATTTGAAGGAAATTATCAAAATATACTGAGGTTACAACTAGTAACAGGATCAGTGTTGAAGAGATTTTTCTAAAAGGCTCCTAAGAATAGATACACTATAATTTACTTTAAAATATAAACATATCCAAGCTCTGATCCAATCACCTTGTCTATATCTAAAACACATGTATCTAAAACATTAAAAACCAAGAGACAAAGGCAGCATCCTCTCCCTTGGATTTCAGAGCCTGACAAAGATGAAGGGGTTATATATTTCACATAAGCCACATTCCAGATTCCTGATTAAGTGTTCCATCAAAAACTCCACACCAACAGGATCTAATTCTTTCCAGTTATAATAGAGCGTTTTTTAGAGACACTGGTAAGCAAGCACGAAACGTAAAAGCTTGTACAAACATAATGCAACATCTGACGGAGAAAAAGAGATAACCAGCAGTCCCTCCTAAAGGAGTCAGCAGAAGCATAGAGAGCACTGACCATGATCCAGGAGAATATGAGAATGAGCTACACATACACAGACAGAAACAGAGCTATCCCTTCCTGAAATGACGTGGCAGTCTGGTTGGGGAGACTGATGATACACATAGGAAGTGACTTATGACCTCTTATTACAAAACAACAAATCCCGCAAGTTCAAATCAATACACCACACACAGAAGTTGATGAGTATCTAGAAGGCAATAAGAGAGAGATGAGAAGTGGATGAGAAAGACTTGCTATGAAAAAGGAGCTTGGAAAAAAAATACGGAAGCTGAATTAGTCAAGGAAAGGAACAAGACATTCCAGGTAGACATAAAACACCTACGAAGCAAAAGATAAAACTGAAATTCTGCTCTTTCCCATCAATATAAATTTCACTGATAAACTCTGTTCGTGTTCACATTTCTGCATCAAACGCCTTTGAAAAATGGCTGCTTCTGAAGTTTGACATCGTCTTTTTATAAAAATGTGTGAATGTATGCACACACTTCTAAACAGCTCTACTCATATACCTACTTCCTTTACACACAGAATTACATAGATAAATGGCAACCAAGTTATTTTAACTGGTTTTGCAGTACAAATTCAGAATGATTATAATTACAGCTTCTCTTTTAAAATGAGGTTTTGTTCTTTAATATTCATTGACTACTAGCTTGCTTCCCACACACAACACATTATTTACCCTACAGTGGCTTGGTGCATCAATTATGGTAATAGTTTGTGAATAACATTCACATTATGGAAAAATGAGCCTGGTTACTTAGCTCTCCCTCTGGAAAACTGTCACAAACATACGTATCATCTGTCTCTACTTAGAGTACAGCAATTAGTAATTATAGCTGTATATACTTTTGTGAGGGGAAAAGAGATCTGAGATGTCATGTTTCCAAATGTTCTTAGGATATTGTCTAAAATTATTGTTTGAACTCTAGTTGAAAAAGAGAAGATGCATTTTGACAAAATGAAAAGCCATCACTAATAGCATATTGGATATGGAAAGGTAGACACAGCACCTTACAAATGACACCACCTCTTGAACAATTCCTTCTTCAAGCAGATCAGACTAGATATGAATAAGCCACGGTCAGTGGGAGACCTGAATACTGCACTGTGAGCAAGACAGACCTGAATTCAAGCCCGTCTTAACCGTTCTCTAGCTCAGTTAAGCAGTTATTTACTGAGGCCTACTTTATACCAGACACAGAACCTGGTGCTGTAGAAACCTTAAAAATGATATAAAATAACTTTTTCAAGAAGGTTACCTTGTAGTAAAGGAACTAGAAACATGCCAATATAATTAGTGCAAAGTACACAGATTTTTTAAGACTTTCAAGATACAAAAATAGTTCAGAGAAGAAAATTATTTCTGTTGGCAGAGAAAGGAGGTAAGAGAGAGCTCTGCCACGGCATGAACTGCTGCACCGCGATGACAACAGGATATTAGAGTTCATGATTTCTAAGGAAGAGCAAACCTGGTTAACAACAGGGCCAAGATCTGAACATGAGAATGGGCACTCAAGAGGAAGCAGGGGTGAAGGCTAGAGGGAAAGAGGCCAAAACCTGAGCAGCTTGGGTTTTGATGGTCATCTGCATGGATATTTAAATTGCCCAGGTCATACATTACTTAACTTCTTTAACTCCCAATCTGTAATGACTACTCATTTGTAAAATGAAGAAAATAGAATACTTCCAAGAATTTTTGAGAGGACTGATTAAGATTATCCTGCAAGTAACTTGCATTAGTTTCTGACACCAGTAGGCTCCCTGTAGCTCTTGAGACATTATTGCAACCAAGAAAATGACTTTTTTAGAAAAAAGGCAATTGGAACAAGAGTTCTTAAAAGGAAAAAGGGAACAGCAGTCATTGTAGGGGGGATGGGGAAGACAGCATGAAAAATAATCTGCCATCATGGATTTTTTTTCTTCCATGGTGCCCTAAAAGACTGATCACTTGAGGGTCTAGAATTTCAGAGGCAATGGACAAAATTTGGAATGATTGATTATGAAGAGGAAGCCTGTATAGATGGAATGTGAGAATTTACAATGTAGCCCAGGACAGCTCTGGATGACATATCACAGAGGCATCTAGGATATGGGTCCTCTCCAAATGTCATTTCTCACAGTGTTACCCCAGCCTTTCCCTGTAAAATGCCAAAGAGAGACAGGCTACCAAAGAGCAATCCAGGCACCCTGCCTATCTGAGGATGACTAATTACTCTTCCAAGAACTCTTTACTAAAGATCTAATCCAGTGGCTCTCAAAGTACACATCGCCAGACCAGAAGCATCAACACCCAGAATTTGTTAAAAGCATAAATTTCCAGGGTGCCTGGGCGGCACAGTCGGTTGAGTGTCCAACTCCTAGTTTCGGCTCAGGTCACGATATCAGGGTCATGAGATCAAGCCCCACGTTGGGTTCCACAGTCAGCACAGAGTCTGCTTGGGATCTCTCCCCCTCTCCCTCTGCCCCTCCTGCTCTTGCTTTCTAAATCTTAAAAAAAAAAAAAAAAAATAGGGCAGAAATTCTCAGGCCCTCCCAGACCTACGGAATCAGAAACCTTGGGTAGGAGGGTAGGGCCCAGCAATCTGTTCAACGAGCCTTCTAGGTGATTCTGATGCTGGTTAAAGTCTGAGAATCACTGATCTAGTGTGATCTCCTAGTTGCAGAGTGAAGGAACCTGAGGCCCAGAGAGAAGGTCACAGGTCTCCACCATCTCCAGACTCCTAGCCCTTTGTTCTCTTCTCTGTACTACACTGCCTGTGTAGACACCTAAGCAATAGATATGCCCCGGCTGCATGCTTTTAGCTCTGCCTCTCTGCCCCAATGTGCCCTAGCATGGCTCCAGTGGAGGTGTTTTCTGCAAGCAGGGCAAATAGGAGAGAAGCCAAAAAGCCCACGGCTCAGTTACCATGGGATGGCACCGAAGCAACTACAGATTCCTGTTCTAAAACAGAGGTCCTCAACCTTTTCCAGTAAAGGAAACAATTCAGGAATTAGGAAACACTTCAGGTTTGCAGGCCATACTATGTCACAATTATTCAACTCCGCCATTATAGCTCACAAGTGGCCACAGAAAAAAACATTAAAAAAGGGACATAGCTATGTTCCAAACAAAACTCTATTTGCCAAAACAGACAACAGATCAGGTTTGTCCATCGGGCTGAGGTCTGCGGACTCCTGTTGCAGAATATGTCTAACACAAAACAGGTATTCTATAAATACGTAGTTGAATGAATACCTAAATACGAGAGGGGTCTGGTTGCTGCTGTTCCCTACATTCATCAGTGGCTCCTGTGTTCACTCTTCTTCCTTTTTTCATACTTCAGCATCAGGACTGGTACCTGCACCTGCTCGTGTAGGCTACACCTGCAGAAGGATGGAAGACTGGGGTGGGGGGCAAAAATCTAGACCATGCCTCTTGCCAACTCACACACCCTAACCCAGGGCTCCTCTGCCAGGAAAAGGGGAGACTTTTGTGATGCGTGCAAAGGCACAGGGTGCTCACCAAACCTGTGCCCACAGAACTGAATCCACCTGGGGAGGGTTGTTCTCTAACTTGTACATAAATACCCTCTCTTCTACTCTCTTTTCACTCTTCGTCTGGACCCCAGGATACTTATTAACAATTACTGGACACTCATACCGGCAGTTCTCCAGACCATGAGTAATCTCCACATAATTTTGATTTTAAACCCTTATCAGTATCAAAAACTTTTTTAAGCATATTCCTCCCAATATGTATATAGCTACTTCTGTGGCACTGATGGACTGTACGTATTACAAAACATACAAATAAATATCAGGGCAATATACAGATAAAATGAATACAGTTTTTACTCTTTTACCCAACATAATGACATTCACTGTCATTTCAAGGTACAACTTCCACTGAGGGCAAGGTAAATCATTAATGATCATGGATATAAACCTCAGTTCCCAATTGCTTTTATAATTTAAATCTTCTTACTACATACGATTCTGTAGTTGCGGTCTATACTTGTAACATGGGCGATAAGGAGCTTGTAAAAATAATGGCAATATAAGCTCTACAACTTTCCTGCTGTCTCCCTATGCTTATGTTACCTAATTCCACAGTTAATTTGAAGGAATTTTTAAAAATCACTTGTCCTTTTTGTGAGGGTTAAAGTAAATAGTGTAACCTGGTAACACACTTTCTGACCCACACAAACTGGAACATGTCCCACAACATGGGGAGAACAAAAGGGTAAAGGCTGAAGGAATCTGACATTTTGTGAAACGTCCACTCCCCCTTCCGGACACCTGCCACACCCTTATGGGCACTGACTGTCCCACAGATAGTAGACTGCCAGATCATATACTAAATCAATAATGTTCCACGTGTCTTCCCTAAAGATAATAAATCTAAACATAATTTCTACTATTTTGCCCTGTGTACCAATGGATCATCCTAAAAATCCTACGGGGGTAGGAGGGAAGCATGAACCCCACCTTGGACAGCTCCCTCCAGGTCAGTGTTTCTCAACTACAGGTGTCCTAGGTCCTAACATCAATTTAGTGGGTGATCACCACCATGTAAGTATGCACAGATGTGTGCGTGTGTGTGTGTGTCCGTGTTAGTGAAAGAGGACAGAAAAGGAGATGCTACAGTGTGTGTTAGTGAAAGAGAACAGAAAAGGAGATGTTAGTGTACTGCGTGCACTAAGTTATCATTTGAAAAAACTCTGTTTCAGGTTTATATGTAAGCATGGGTGTGCTCATGCATTTGTGCATGTGCATACGTAAGCACATACACTTGACCATGGCAGAAACTGTGTGGACTGGGACAAAAAAAATTTGAAAGCTATACTCCAGACAAAAGAATATGGAAACTCCTTGGAGATGCCAGGACAATTTGTATGGTCAAAATGCTAGGTGAAGAAAGAGAGAGAAGGCAAAGAAGTGGTATGGCATTTTGGAAACTACCCTAGGCTTAAATCAGATTTGCATCTGAATGCCAGTTCTATACTTCCCAGGTGCATAATTAGGGAAGACACAATCTCCAGGCCTTTGCTTCTTTACCTAAAATGTGGAGGTAACAATACCTATCTTATGAGGTTGTTAGGAGCTACTGGAAATCACGGAGGTGCCTAGAGAGAACCAGGCATATAGGAGATATTAATGGCAGAGGATTCTTCCCTGAGAGAAGCACAGAACCCTGTTAAGGAATCTCAGTTAAACGAAATGAAATTAAACAAAATATAGCATAGATCAGCACAGGAGAAAGAATGGTCCAGAGTGTACTGTATTCGAACTGGCAAGCCCTCTTTGGTAGCAAAAGAGATGATGTTTCCTAAAGAAACACAGATGTTGAGAAACATGTAATAGCACTCTCCCTCCCAATCACCCTCCAACTCAAATACATACCCTTGAGGGCACAGTAAATAAAAGCAAAAGAAACAAAGGAATGAAATATAGTTTAGAAGAAAAAAAAAACAGCCTCTCATAATCTCTAGCTTCCTGTAGCACAGCTTTCATTATTCATGAAGATAATTTGTAAGCAATATGCAAAATGTATTTACTTGGAAATCCATATGGTGTTACAGAACAATTGCAAATCGAACTGTCTGGGAGCTCCACTTAAGAGCTGTTCCAGCCATCACAATGGGTTCTTTACAATCTCCAAAATCCATTTGGTTTATCTAAAAGCTAGATTAGCTTTAATAATCCTAAAATCCTAGAGTCCAAACATGAAAGCCTTGGTCTGTGCATACTTAGGACCAAAAGTGCCACTAATGATTGAACTTGGACCACTTGATTTTCTCAAATAGCCCACAGTGTCTAGACCTAGTTGGGACACTGACCAGTTTTGTGACCTTGAGGAAAGCAAAACTCTCTCAGCTTCTCTTTCCACGTCTATAAAATAAGGAAGTTGTCCAAAAATAGCAATTGAACTGACAGTCCTATTTTATTTGACCAGCACATTACCTTTTTTAAAATGGTTTTGATTGCCTGAAGGGACAAGCACTGCAGTTTGCCCCAGGGCCCACCTCTCTCGCTTACACCAGAAGGAACAGCAACACAATTATGCTGTCTGCTCCAGCACCTGAGGACATTGCAAGGGCTCCCCACCTAGCTATAAAATTCTAATTGCAATGGGGAAAATGATGGTAAAAGAAAGAGGAAGAATGAAGTAACCCACATCTAACTTTAAAAACTTTGATTTTATTAAGAACACTGTCGAACTGTGCTTAAGGATCCACCAACAAATCAGCAGACATTCTGGATTCCCTGCAATTCACTCTATGAAACATCCATCAGAAGTAAGCAGCAGCAAATGCGTAACGGAGGCTGAACCAATCATGCGTTACTGGGACGGGCTCCTGGGTTCTAGCAACCACAGGCCAAATCCCACGGATAAAAGGCTGAGAGATACATGAGAGAGAGAGATTGAGGGGCAGGCCACCACGCCTGGACTCCAAAGTAGGAATTTACTGAGAGCCAAAACAATTCCTGTTTTAGGGGGTAAGTCTTTGGGGGATTCTTCTATTATTTTATTCAGGCCTCTCTTCAGCAACTGAGTTGAAGTTAAGTACTCAGTAAAGTTAGTGGAAGAACAGAGGACAAGTTGACATTTCTGTGAAAACATTTCTAAAAAAAAGTTCTAATGACGAAACACACAAAGAATTCTAGTATCCCCGCCTGCAGGTCCCACCTCAGGCCAGCTACCCTTGCAATGAATGGGAAATGAACAGAAGGCTGGGTCTGCCCAGATGTGGAAGAGCATTCCAGCTGCTGAACACAACCTGTTTGCAATTTTCTACTCAACCACCAGAATGAAAACACAAACCCTCAGAAAAACAGGCCTTTAAACTTCCTCCTGACTGCTGTTAGTGGTTTCTTTAATCTTTTAAGCTCTTGGGCTTAATAGAGCAGCGGCTCGGCTGTTATACTGTTGCTGAAGACGGGGGGGGGGGGGGGGGGGACACACTAAGTTCAGAAACATGGATTTCCATTCCGCCAGAATCCAGACTAAAATGGAAGACAAAAGGAACACAAAAGTAAATGGCATTAGAAATAGAGAGGCCGAGGGGTTTGATGGGGGCACCAGAAGTACTAGGGTGCTGACCGCATTGCTCGTCACTCCTCACCCCACCAGCCTCCAGTGCCAACACTAAGTACCTTCCTTTCAGGACAAGCTCTCTTAACAAGAGTTGTTATCGAACAACATCGTGACAGGTTTCATGTAAATAAAATACATGAACTCTTCTTTAGAAAATGCCACTGATTTAGGATCAGGAAGAGGGAAATTCAAAATGTAAATGTTCTCACAGTTACATAACTTTAGAATAGAAAGACTGTAATGGCTGTCTAAGGCAATGACCCCCCCAAATGATCCATCAGAGAACCCTAACTGGCAGAGAACAGTGAATCCAAAACAAGGGGACTCCTTTCTGTGGCCTGGTGTTAGCGTATTTCTTTCAGATTTGGCGTCCTCATCACTATATATATCATCTGAATTCCTTTTAGTCCTCAATATGTTTCCTTAAATGTATAAAATTAATGTTTTGGCAAAAACCTCAGGTAAAATAGATAAGGAAGGAAGGCAGGAAGATACGCCTGCTGGGTTCACACGGAGGCTTTATATGGCTCCTAACGCACCGCCACGTTTCCCACAACAACACACAACGGGGAATCATGATCTAGTCTAACAGTACAATTCCGATGACTGGGCAACTACGACCCAGAGAGGCACAATCTCATGCCCAAGGTCACACGAATTATACAACGAAGCCACCATGAAGATTGCCAGTTATGTGCAGTGCACTTTTCACAGTATTTCTCTGCACTTAGGATTCAGAAAGAGAAGTAAATGAAAACGCTGGCTATTGAAGAATTTGTCTCCTCACCCCAAATTGTCTAAACCTTGCAGAAAGTTGAGGGGGAGTCCCAGTCTGCTGTTGCTGCCTGTCAACTAGCTCCAATTGGCATCACATTAACATTTTAATAATTTAGTGAGCACTCAGCATTACTTTCATTTTTTTTTAAATTTGGTATCATTTTTTATCTTTATACCAGGAAGTATGAGTAGCACAAAAATATTTAAAAGCAAAAAAAAAAATTTTTTTTTTTTTAAAAAGCAAACACCGCAAGTATAAATTTATACTTTCACACTTCAACAGTTTTTGGAAGAGAAAAAAAATGTAAATATTATCAACATAAAAAGTCTCAATCCTTAGAAATAAGAAACTGCCATAAAAGTACAGAAAAAGATAATTTACTAGTAAGGTACCTAGAAAGTAAGATCTGAGCACTATCTCTTTGGATAAATCTAAGTAGAAACACAAAATTTTAAATAACTAAAACAGTCTGCTTTTCCTTATTTCTAAATAAAATTCAAGGTCTTTAAATAAATTTTCCAGATTTGGGGAAGGGGGCAGTTCTTCTAATACGCCCAACTATAATTAGTTAAGAGTTAAAGTCACATTTTTCTCTGTGAAATAACTAAACTCCTCCTTTTTCTTACTATTCATTGGCTAATGGATACCCCCTAATGAATTCCTGTTAAAGGGGATATCAGCTAAAAGCATACATCTCAATGCAAGTCCCAGAGGAACAATGAAAACCCAGCTGCCATTTTGGAATTGCCTCTTCTGATCGTTCTCCCCATAGTCATTTTAAAAACCATAAAAGTGTTCATTATCCCACTGGTTGTTTCTCAAACAGCCTTAGTTAATTCACTGTGTGGATTTAGTGAGTCCTCAAAGGAACCAAGTAAAAAGTGATGGCTACTATCCACTCTAGATGAGCTCATTGTACTTATTCTCAGCTCTCGATGACTCTAGGTACACTATCAAGTAGCACGGGGCTCTACCTACCTCTGCAATTTCAGAGCACAGACTGATGAAATGAAAATGCAATCCTGATCAGAAGGCAAAGAATTCAGAAACTACAGTCCTCCTATTTTCTACACAATGAAAAATTACAGTGCTATTCTGGAAACAAAAAGGCCTAAAGACACAAGAAATTTGATCACATGATATTCTCAACATCTAACTTAGCTCAATCAAGAAATATTGGAAGTTAATATGATCAAGGTTCTCAAAATCAAGATGTTCTAGCATAAGCCCTGAATTCATACCAGATAAAAAGAAGCTTCTGGAAGTCTAGCTCCATGGTAGCAGTTCAAAGAACCTAAGAACATGGGGTGCCTGGGTGGTACAGTCAGTTGAGCGTCCAACTCTTGGTTTCACCTCAGGTCATGATCTCAGGGTCATGAGATCGAGCCCTGTGTCAGGCTCCATGCTCAGCGTGGTGTCTGTTTGAGATTCTCTCTCCCTCTGCCCCTCCCCTCCACTGTCTCTCAAATAAATAAATGTCTCGTGCTGTCTCTCAAATAAATAAATCTTTTAAAAAAATAAAAAGAACCTAAGAACAAACCAAAAACCATATTCTGGAAAATTAAAATGAGTGGGCCTGTGATTGGAGGAGGAACAGATAATCAGAACTTATAACTGGCTACAACTGCTGATGAGCAAATTTAGGATATCATTTTAAAGAGACTCCTCCTGGCAATTTTGTAAAACTATTTTTCCTGAGCTGAAGACAAGTAAAAATGAAACAATATTGAACTTTCACTAAAATAAGTACTGGAAGCAATTATTGTTGGAACTTAGAAAAATTCTTCCTTGCACATTTACTACCATACTCACTGTTATAATCTTCTCCAAATCTGTCCTTTCTAAGCTAATTTGTATACAACTCAACATCAAAAATAAATATATAAATAAATAAATAATCCAATTAAAAATGGGCAGAAGACAAGAACAGACATTTCTCCAAAGAAGATATACAGATGGCCAGCAGATACATGGAAAGATGCGCATCACCACTTATCATCAGGGAAATGCAAATCAAAACCACAATGAGATATCACCTCTCACCTGTCAGAATGGCTAGAATCAACAACATAAGAAACAAGTATGTGGAGAAAAAGGAACGCTCATGCACTGTTTGTGAGAATGCAAACTGGTACAGCCACTGTGGAAAACAGTATGGGGGGTTCCTCAAAAAATTAAAAGAATTACCATATGATCTAGTAATTCCATCACAAGGTATTCACCTAAAGAATACGAAAAAACAAATTCAAGAAGATATATGCACCCCCTATGTTTATTGCAGCATTATTTACAATAGCCAAAGATACGGAAGCAACCCGGTAAATTCATCAACAGATGAATATATAAAGAAGATGTAGTAAATATACCCAATGGAATATCAGCCATAAAAGAGAATGAAATCTTGCTATTTGCAACATGGATGAGTCTAGAGGGTATAATGCTAAGTGAAATAAATCAGTCAGAGAAAAACAAATACTGTATGATTTCACTCATATGTGGAATTTAAGAAACAAAATAAATGAACAAAGAGGAAAAAAAAACAAACAAAAAACAATCTTAAATATAGAGAACAAATTGGCAGTTACCAGAGGAGAAGTGGATGGGGGATGGGTGAAATAGATAAAGGGGATTAACTGTACACTTATTTTGATGAGCACTGGGTAATGTATAGAATTGTTGAATCACTATATTGTACACCTCAAACTAATATAACACTCTATGTTAATTATACTGGATACACACACACACACACACACACATATATATATGCTTACACTACTTTTAAGAATGTAATTAGAACATAATTAGAATAAAACTATTCAACTGAAATGAAAATATACCAAAAGCTACCACAGAGAACTCATAGAGCTCTTTCTGAGAAGTGATTTGACACATTTCCTTCTAACATATTTCATCCTAAAATCTGCAGATGTGTACCTTTCCCATTTTAAGAATCCGTAAACTATGTTTAAAAAGTTAACTATTTAGTCCAAAGTCAAAAGCGAGGAAGTGGCTGAACCAGAATTTGATTCAGACACCTCACTCCAAAATCCATGTTCTTTCCACTTGCTCATGCTACTTTCAATAGGATAAAAATCAATAAAGTGAAGCTTTGAAAATCTGATTTTCTGAACATTGGGATATATATTGCTGCTCACAAAGTATGCTGCAGAAACCTTGTGATACCTTAAAAAAGTTTTTACTAACTAAAAAGGTTTTATTTTATTCAGTATGACAGTATCATTGATACCCTTTAAAAAGGAAAAATAATACTATGTGTTCTGAGCAATATTTAGAAAAAACCAGCCCCAATCATGCATTCCACTGATCTCTTATAGGAATGGCAAGTCATCAATTCCCAGCCTGAAAGGAGGGTCTCCACAGGCACCTAATGCTGCAGTGACCTTCCTGAAGTGCCTGAAGTGCATACCAGAAAGTAAATATCATAATTAAATTCAACAGTTATTAAACACCCAATTCAATTCAACAAACATCTATTAACCATCTACTGTGCACCACGCACCAACAAAGTGCTCGCAATACAAATAAAGGCTAATAACTCAACCAGACAACTTGCTTCTAAAAACGCCAGTAAGCTGGGAAAATCTGAAGGCCGAGGCTACAAAGAGCTAGAGGGACACAGAGAAGAACAGAATCAGGGAAGGTTCACAGGAAACAGAACATCGAACTCAGATCTTGAAAAATGAATAGCAACTTCCCTGATAACATCAGGGACCATTAAACAAAATATTTTTATAAAGAATCAAATAACGAGTATATCATATTTTTAAACAGAATCCCATCTGGGTTTAGAATGTGTATCTTGTGGTGGCTTGAACTGAGAAAAAAACTAAAGTAAACCTTTTTATGTAGTTTAGTGGGCATGGAAAATCGCACAGTGGTTAAAAAGCAATGGCTTTAGACAAACCATGAGAGACGATGGACTCTGAAAAACAAACTGAGGGTTCTAGAGGGGAGGGGGGCGGGAGGATGGGTTAGCCTGGTGATGGGTATTGAGGAGGGCACGTTCTGCATGGAGCACTGGGTGTTATGCACAAACAATGAATCATGGAACACTATATCTAAAACTAATGATGCAATGTATGGGGATTAACATAACAATAAAAAATTAAAAAAAAAAAGCAATGGCTTTGCTAATAGCTAGCTTTATGGCCACAGGCAAATGTTTTTAACTTTTCTAAGTCTCAGCCATCCTATCTATAAAAATGTAGATTAAAATAGCATCCACCTGACAGATTGGTGCGAACTGTGAGAATGAGAGATGAAACGTGAAGAACGTCTGACATTGTAACGGGACCCCCATAAGCACTAAGGACGTGTTATTACTACTAAGGCATGAAACAGCAAGGAAACAATCTTTCAGGAATTTTCCATTAGCCCTTATATACGTTACATTACATACATTACATACATACACTAGTTTATATACATTCTATTTTTCACATGGTTTGGGATGTTCTAGTGGTAGATAAGTCCAAATTACAGTAAGGCGAGGTGACCAGTAAAAAGATAAAATCAGCAAATACTACAAGTGCTTTCCTTTTCCTTTAATGTCATGACTTTTCCTTTCACGTCATGTATTTCACTTCACTGAGTCTCAATTTCCTTGTTTTCTAAATGGAAATAAAAGCACAGAGGAGTTGAGGCACCTGGGTGGCTCAGTTGGTTAAGCATCGGACTCTTGATTTCCACTCTGATCATGATCTGAAACCCTGCATTGGGCTCTAAGCTGGGCATGGAGCCTGCTTAAGAGTCTCTCTCCCTCTCTCCCACTACTCTCCCCACGCTCTCTCTCAAAAAGAAAAAAAAAAGCACAGAGGAGTTGAAGCAATTACACTAAGAGACAGTACAGGTTTCATAAGAGATGGCAAATAATAAATCTGTGCCTTTCCTGTTTGTCAAAATGTCTGCATGATTAATGAAGTTCCTCAGGGAAACTCTGAAAAGCACGAATACTACTACAGCTAGGGTGTTTTAAACTAGTTTGCTTACTTTATGGAGGTATATTCTCTATGTGCTTAATTCCAGCTAGGAGCAAAATTCTCAGTATTTGAGAAAATGTCTTTGATCCATAGGCCACAGGCATAAGCTCTCTTGAGAATGCTTGCCAGCAGGGTAGGTAACAGAGTAAAAGAGTATCTTTTGAACAACGCTATCTAGTGAAGTAGGATTGAGCGAGCTGCAATTCAGTTTGAGAAGTTACTTAGAATTATTCTGGTGGAGGCTTGCTCGAGTGGCCACCACTTCACTTGCTTACCTACTTCTTAACTACTTGACTACTCAAGGGATAAGATTAGTAGCTGAGCTACTGCTGCTCACTATTAAAAGAAGCCATTCATAATGTAATTACAAGCATACAACTATTTTATATATATATATATATATATATATATATATATATATATATATATATATATAATTCCCTAAAAAATAAACCACAGATTTGCTTTGATTTTTCACAGACATGGGACTTAGACAAAGGGTATCAGAGTAAAACCTGAAATTCTAAAGCACTTTTAAGAACATAAAACTTTATAAAATGGTAAACTGCCACTTACAAGCTGTGTGTCCCTGAACCAGTAATTTAATCTCTCTGTGCCTCAGTTTCCTTATCTATAAACCAGGGATAATAACTGTGCCTCCCTTAGATCAGCCAGCCAAGACCAAGTTTACCAATCAATGAGAATGGCAGAACGTCAGCACTAGGGGAATACTGCACATAGAATTCATGGCTTTTCCCCCATGATTCTTTAGTCCTTCAAAGTAAATTTTTTTAATTTTCTTTTTTTCTTTCTTTTTTTCTTGAATATTTTTCCCTTTTTCAACCAACATCTCATCAATCCCTTTTTTTAAAAATCTTTTTTATTTTTCATTTTTAGAGTCATATTCTAACCCTTCATAGTAGTTAACCTTATTTTTGGTATATATAGTATATATATAAGTTGTCCTCTCTTTAAAATTTTGGGATACATTTTCTTCTAACAGACCAGAATATACCCTAAATCTCTAGCGTATGGCTTTGTTCTAGTCTCCTGCCTGATCACATTCTCTCCTTTTTTTTTTTAATTTCTCTATGTTCTTTTTCAACCAACTTCTTACCAATTCCTTTGATAAAATCTTTTATAATTTTCATCTTTACAGTCATATTCCATCCTTTCACCGTATTTACCCTTATTTTTGTACATATATAAACTTTTCTTTCTCTAAAATTGTGGGAGACAGTTTCTTCTAACAGACCAAAATACACCCAAAATCTAGTTTGTGGCACTGATATATTCACCAGCCTGATCATATTTGAGCATATTCTTTTTTTTTTTAATCTTTTTCTTTTCCTTTTTTTCCTTTTTTCCTTCTTTCCCATTCTTTTACCCTGGTTTCAGGTCTCTTCTGATTTGTTTACCGTATATTTTTCTGGGGTCGTTGTTACCCTGTTAGCATTTTGTTCTCTCATTCATCTATTCTCCTCTGGACAAAAGGACAAGATGGAAAATATCACCTCAAAGAAAAGAGCAAAAGACAGTACCAACTGCCAGGGACCTAATCAATACGGACATTAGTAAGATGTAGGAACTAGAGTTCAGAATGATGATTATAAAGATACTAGCTGGGCTTGAAAAAAGTATGGAAGATATTAGAGAAACCCTTTCTGGAGAAATAAAAGAACTAAAATCTAACCAAGTCAAAATCAAAAAGGCTATTAATGAGGTACAATCAAAAATGGAGGCTATAACTGCTAGGATAAATGAGCAGAAGAGAGAATTAGTGGTATAGAAGACCAAATGATGGAAAATAAAGAAGCTGAGGGGCGCCTGGGTGGCTCAGATGGTTAAGCGTCTGCCTCCGGCTCAGGTCATGATCCGAGGGTCCTGGGATCGAGTTCCGCATCGGGATCCTGGCTCAGCGGGGAGCCTGCTTCTCCCTCTCCCTCTGCCTCTCTCCCTGCTCATGCTCTCTCTCTCTCTCTGTATCTCTGTGTCTCAAATGAATAAATAAAATCTTTAAAAAAAAAAAAAAAAAGCTGAGGAAAAGATAACTACTGGATCACGAGGGCAGAATTCGAGAGAGAAGAGATACCATAAGATGAAACAACATTAGAATAATTGGGATCCCAGAAGAAGAAAGAGAGAGGGGGGCAGAAGGTATACTGGAACAAATTATAGTGGAGAACTTCCCTAATTTGGGGAAGGAAACAGGCATCAAAATCCAGGAAGCACAGAGAACCCCTCTCAAAATCAATAAAAATAGGTCAACACCCAGACATCTAATAGTAAAACTTTCAAGTCTCAGAGACAAAGAGAAAATCCTGAAAGGAGCTCGGGACAAGAGATCTGTAGCCTACAATGGTAGAAACATTAGATTGGCAACAGACCTATCCACAGAGACCTGGCAGGCCAGAAACGACTGGCAGGATATATTCAGGGCACTAGATGAGAAAAATATGCAGCCAAGAATACTATATCCAGCTAGCCTGTCATTGAAAATAGAAGGAGAGATAAAAAGCTTCCAGGACAAACAAAAACTAAAGGAATTTGCAAACACGAAACCAGCCCTACAAGAAATATTGAAAGGGGTCCTCTAAGCAAAGAGAGAGCCTAAAAGTAACATAGACCAGAAAGGAACACAGACAATATACAGTAACAGTCACCTTACAGGCAATACAATGGCACTAAATTCATATCTTTCAATATTTACCCTGAATGAAAATGGGCTAAATGCCCCAATCAAAACACAGGCTATCAGACTGGATAAAAAAACAAGACCCATTGATATGCTGTCTGCAAGAGACTCATTTTAGACCCAAAGACACCTCCAGATTGAAAGTGAGGGGGTGGAAAACCATTTACTATGCTAATGGACACCAAAAGAAGACTGGGGTGGCAATCCTTATATAAATTAGACTTTAAACCAAAGACTATAATAAGAGATGAGGAAGGATACTATATCATACTTAAAGGGTCTATCCAACAAGAAGATCTAACAGTTGTAATTATCTATGCCCCTAACATTGGAGCAGCCAATTATATAAGCCAATTAATAACAAAAGCAAAGAAACACATTGACAACAATATAATAATAGTAGGGGACTTTAACAACCCCCTCACTGAAATGGACAGATCATCTAAGCAAAAGATCAACAAGGAAATAAAGACTCTAAATGACACACTGGACCAAATGGACTTCACAGATACATTCAGAACATTACATCCCAAAGCAACACAATACACATTCTTCTCTAGTTCCCATGGAACAGAACAGATCACATCCTAGGTCACAAATCAGGTCTCAAATTGGTACCAAAAGATTGGGATCATTCCCTGCATATTTTCAGACCATAATGCTTTAAAACTAGAACTCAATCACAAGAGGAAAGTCGGAAAGAACTCAAGTACATGGAGGCTAAAGAGCATCCTGCTAAAGAATGAATGGGTCAACCAGGAAATTAAAGAAGAATTTTAAAAATTCATGCAAACAAATGAAAATGAAAATACAACTGTTCAAAATCTCTGGGATGCAGCAAAGGCAGTCCTAAGAGGAAAGTATATAGCAATACAAGCCTTTCTCAAGAAACAAGAAAGGTCTCAAATAAACAACCTAACCCTACACCTAAAGGAGCTGGAGAAAGAACAGCAAATAAAGCCTAAACCCAGCAGGAAAAGAGAAATAATAAAAATCAGAACAGAAATCAATGAAATAGAAACCAAGAGAACAGTAGAACAGATTAACGAAACTAGGAGCTGGTTCTTTGAAAGAATTAATAAGATTATTAAACCCCTGGCCACACTTATCAAAAAGAAAAGAGAAAGGACCCAAATCAACAAAATCATGTTTGAAAGAGGAGAGATCACAACCAACACCAAAGAAATACGAACAATTGTAAGAATATATTATGAGCAACTATATGTCAGCAAATTAGATAATCTGGAAGAAATGGATGCATTCCTAGAGATGTATAAACTACCAAAACTGAACCAGGAAGAAATAGAAAACCTGAACAGACCTATAACCACTAAGGAAATTGAAGCAGTCATCAAAATTCTCCCAGCAAACAAGAGCCCAGGGCCAGATGTCTTCCCAAGGGAATTCTGCCAAATATTCAAAGAAGAATTAATACCTAATTCTTCTAAAACTGTTCCAAAAAATAGAAATGGAAGGAAAACTTCCAAACTCGTTTTATGAGGCCGCCATTACCTTGATCCCCAAACCAGACAAAGACTCCATCAAAAAGGAGAATTACAGACCAATATCCCTGATGAACATGGATGCAAAAATTCTCACCAAAATACTAGCCAATAGCATCCAACAGTACATGAAAAGGATTATTCACCACGACCAAGTGGGATTTATCCCTGGGCTGCAAGGTTGGTTCAACATCTGCAAATCAATAATGTGATACAATACATTAATAAAAGAAAGAACAAGAACCATATGATCCTCTCAATAGATGCAGAAAAAGCATTTGACAAAGTACACCATCCTTTCTTGATCAAAACTCTTCAGAGTATAGGGATAGAGAGTACATACCTCAATATCATAAAAGCCATCTATGAAAAACCCACAGCAAAAATTATTCTCAATGGGGAAAAACTGAGAGCTTTCCCCCTAAGGTCAGGAACACGGTAGGGATGTCCACTATCACCACTGCTATTCAACATAGTACTAGAAGTCCTAGCCACAGCAATCAGACAACAAAAAGAAATCAAAGGCAACCGAATCAGCAAAGAAGAAGTCAAACTCTCACTCTTTGCAGATGATATGATACTTTATGTGGAAAACCCAAAAGACTCCACCCCAAAACTGCTAGAACTCATACAGGAATTCAGTCAAGTGGCAGGATATAAAATCAATGCACAGAAATCACTGGCACTCCTATACACCAACAAGACAGAAGAAAGAGAAATTAAGGAGTTGATCCCATTTACAATTGCATCCAAAACCGTAAGATACCTAGGAATAAATCTAACCAAAGAGGCAAAGAATATGTACTCAGAAAACTATAAAATACTCATGAAAGAAAATGAGGAAGACCCAAAGAAATGGAAAAACGTTCCATGCTCATGGATTAGAAGAACAAATATTGTGAAGATGTCAATGCTACCTAGAGCATTCTACACATTCAATGCAATCCCCATCAAAATACCATCCACTTTTTTCAAAGAAATGGCACAAATAATCCTAAAATTTGTATGGAACCAGAAAAGACCCCAAATAGCCAGAGGAATGTTGAAAAAGAAAAGCAAAGCTTGCGGCATCACAATTCCGGACTTCAAGCTCTATTACAAAGCTGTCATCATCAAGACAGTATGGTACTGGCACAAAAACAGACACATAGATCAACGGAACAGAATAGAGAGCCCAGAAATGGACCCTCATCTATGGTCAATTAATCTTTGACAAAGTAGGAAAGAATGTCCAATGGAAAAAAGACAGTCTCTTCAACAAATGGTGTTGGGAAAATTGGACAGCCACATGCAGAAGAATGAAACTGGAAGCTGGTTCTTTGACTCAAAATGGTTGAAAGACCTCAATGTGAGACAGGAGTCCATCAAAATCCTAAAGGAGAACACAGGCAGCAACCTCTTCAACCTCAACCGCAGCAACTTTTTCCTAGAAACATCGCCAAAGGCAAGGGAAGCAAGGGCAAAAATAAACTATTGGGACCTCATCAAGATAAAAAGCTTTTGCACAGCAAAAGAAACAGTCAACAAAACCAAAAGAAAACCAACAGAATGGAGAAGATATTTGCAAATGACATATCAGATAAAGGGCTAGTATCCAAAATCTATAAAGAACTTTTTAAACTCAACACCCAAGAACAAATGATCCAATCAAGAAACGGGCAGAAGACATGAACAGACATTTTTCCAAAGAAGACATCCACATGGCCAACAGACACATGAAAAAGTGCTCAACATTGGTCGGCATCAGGGAAATCCAAATCAAAACCTCAATGAGATATCACCTCACACCAGTCAGAATGGCTAAAATTAACAAGTCAGGAAGTGACAGATGTTGGCGGGGATGAGGAGAAAGGGGAACCCTCCTACACTGTTGGTGGGAATGCAAGCTGGTGCAGCCACTCTGGAAAACAGTATGGAGGTTTCTCAAAAAGTTGAAAATAGAGCTACCGTACGCACCAGCAGTTGCACTACTGGGTATTTACCCCAAAGATACAAATGTAGGGATCCGAAGGGTATGTGCACCCCGATGTTTATAGCAGCAATGTCCACAATAGCCAAACTGTGGAAAGAGCCAAGATGTCCATCGACAGATGAATGGATTAAGAAGATGTGGTATATATATACAATGGAATATTATGCAGCCATCAAAAGGAATGAGATCTTGCCACTTGCAACGACGTGGATGAAACTAGAAGGTATTATGCTGAGCGAAATAAGTCAATCAGAGAAAGATATGTATCATATGATCTCAATGATATGAGGAATTCTTAACCTCAGGAAACACACTGAGGATTGCTGGAATGGTGGGGGGGGGAGGGATGGGGTGGCTGGGTGACAGACATTGGGGAGGGTATGTGCTATGGTGAGTGCTGTGAATTGTGTAAGACTGTTGAATCACAGACCTGTACCTCTGAAACAAATAATACATTATATGTTTAAAAAAAAAAGAAGAAGAAGAAGATAGCAGGAAGGGAAAAATTAAGGGGGGGGAATCAGCGGAGGAGAGGAACCATGAAAGACTATGGACTCTGAGAAACAAACTGAGGGTTCTAGAGGGGAGGGGGGTGGGGGGATGGGTTAGCCTGGTGATGGGTATTAAAGAGGGCACATATTGAATGGAGCACTGGGTGTTATGCACAAACAATGAATCATGGAACACTACATCAAAAACTAATGATGCAACGTATGGTGATTAACATAACATAATAAAATCTTTTTAAAAAGCTGTTTAAAAATGGTTAAGCAGTATCATTAGCCTTATTTTGTAGACAAGGGAAGTACATCTCGGAGACAATCCAAAAGCTAACATCATACTCAATGGTGAAAAGCTGAAAACTTTTCCTCTGAGATCAGGAACAAGACAAAGATACCCACTCTAACCACTTTTAGTAACATAGTATGCTGGAATTCCCAGCCAGAAAATGAAATAAAAGGCATCCACATTGGAAAGGAAGTATAACTATCACTATTTGCAGATAACATGATACTATATAGAGAAAACCCTACAGACTCCACAAAAAAATTATTAGTACTAATAAATTCAGTAAATTTGCAGGACACAAAATCAATACCCCAAAATGTGTTGCATTTCTATACACTAATAATAATCAGAAAAAAATTAGGAAAACAGTCCCATTTACAATTGCATCAAAAAGAATAAAATACCTAGGAACAAATTTCACCAAGGAGGTGAAAGTCTCTACACTGAAAACTGTTAGACATTAATGAAAGAAACTGAAGAAAATACAAATAAATGAAAAAATATTCTAAGCTCATGGATTGGAAAAGTATTGTTAAAATGTCCATACTACCCAAAGCAATCTACAGATTCAATGCAATCCCTATTAAAATTCCCATGGCATAGCTCACAGAAATATAACAAACAATCCTAAAATTTGTATGGAACCAAAAAAAGACCCGGAATGACCAAGGCAATTTTGAGGAGGAGGAACAAAGCTGGAGGCATCATGCTCCCTGATTTCAGACTATGTTGCAAGGCTGTGATGATGAACACAGCGCAATACTGGCAAAACAGGGAAACACACATCAGTGGAGCAGAACCCAGAGCCCAGAGCTAAACTGACACATAGATGGTCAATTAATTTACACTAAGGGAGCTAAGAATAAACAATGGGAAAAGGACACGGTCTCCAATAAATGGTGCTGGGAAAGGTAGACAGCCACATGCAATGGAGTGAAAATGGACCATTATCTTATATCATGAACAAAATTAGTTCAATACGAATTGACTTGAATGTAAGACTCAACCATAAAACTCCTAGAAGAAAACAGAAACAATCAGTTCCTTGACATCAGTCTTGACAATGACTTTTTAGATCTGACACCAAAAGCAAAGGCAACAAAAAGCAAGAATAGACAAGTGGAACTATGTCTAAGTGAAAAATTTCTGCACAGCAAAGGAGACCTTTGACAAAAGAAATAGGAAAAAAAATACTTGATATCATATATCTGATAAGAGGTTAATACCCAAAATATATGGAGAACTCATACAACTCAAAAGCAGAAAAATAAAACAATCCAATTAAAAATAAATGGACAGAGGCTCTGAATAGACATTTTTCCAAAGACGACATACGATGGCCAGCAAGTACAAGAGAATATACTCCAACATAACTAATTAATGGGGGAGAAATAAGGATCAATAATAAACTATCATCTCACCTCTGTTGGAATGGCTATTGTCAAAAAGATAAGAAATAACAAATGTTGGCAAGGATGTGGAGAAAGGGGGGCCCTTGTATGCTCTTGGTGGAAACGTAAATTGGTGCAGCCACTGTAGAAAACAGTACAGACGTTCCTCAAGAAATTAAAAAATAGAACTACCCTATTACCCAGCAATTCCAATTCTGGGTATTTATCTGAAGAAAATGAAAACACTGATTCAAAAAGATATGTGCAGGAGTGCCTGGCGGGCTCAGCTGGTAAAGCATGTGACTCTTGATCTCAGGTTGTAAGCCCCACATTTGGTGCAGAGTTTACTCAAAAAAACACACACAACAAAAAGATATATGCACCCCCATGTTCACTACAGCATCATTTACAATACTCAAAACATGTAAACAAACCTAAATGTCCATGAATTGATAAAGAAAATATTCACACACACACACACACACACACACACACAGGAGTATTACTCAGCCATAAAAATAATGAAATCTTGCCATTTGGGACATGAATGGACCTTGAGGGCATTAAGCTAAGTGAAGTAAGTCAGACTTTAAATACCCTAATGGTCTCACTTTATGTGGAATCTAAAAACAAAACCAAAAACAAGCTAACAACAAAAGAACTCACATGGCTGTAGAGAACAGATTGGTGGTTGCCTTAGGCAGAGTGTAAGAGGGGGGTAAAATTGGTGAAAAAGGGTCAAAAGTTACAAATTTCCAGTTATAAAATAAGTTAAGTCATGAGGAGGTAATGTACAGCATAGTGATAATAGTAAATAACATTGTATTGCATATTTGAGAGTAGCTAAGAAAGTAGATTTTGAAAGTTTTCATCACAAGAAAAAAAATTTGTAACTCTGTAATGGTGACAGATGTTAACTAGACTTTTTGTGATGATCATTTTGCAATATATACAAATATCGAATCATTACATTGTACATCTGAAACTAAAACGTTATATCAATTATACCTCAAAAAAAAATTGTGAACCAGGTATCATTGCTTTATTTCTCAGACAAGGGAAGCAAACCTCAGAGACACACAACCAGTAGAGCAGAGATTCAGAAAAACCAGGTCAGCTGTCCCCAAATACCAACGTTGCCTTTTGTTTTCTGTTTTTTGCTTTTTTTAACTATACCCTCTGGCCCCTCAGAATACTCAGGATGTTAAGAAAGGGTGCAGATCTAAAATCCATCTGACCCTTTCATCAAAGTAGGTTGCTTTGCTGTCCTCAAACTCCCCCACTGCAACCAATACCTGTTCTGTTGAATACTTATGTCTAGTTGGATACCATAAAATCTGATCTTTAAAGGTTACAACAGAGCATACTTACAAACCTTAAAAGAAACCATGCCTCCACACAAAAAGTTTCACCCAACAAACTCTGCCTCTCTGAATTTCAAAGTCAAAGTCTAAAAAGCTACCAAAAGATAATCTTTCCCCCAAATGATTAAAAAGAAAAAGAGATGCAACATAAACAAAGTGGTGACCCTCTAGTTCAGTGTTCTCAGCCCCAGCAGACCCAGGGCCCCCCCTTTCAACTCAGGTTCTGCTCCAAAACTCAAACACAATATACCCTAGCCATATAGTTTTTAAAAACCAATATAATACCCTAAATACAAATGCCTCTATGGTCTTCTACACAGATAAAATACTATTATTATAATGCACACGACTCAAATCACAAAAGCAGCCATGCTGAACGAGGCCCAGAATACACTCCAATGGTCTGGATCTAAGAAACATGCTGTCTTTTTGAACATGTTCAAACAAATGTGACCCAAAGGAGAAATGTAAAGTTGAGTTTCTTCACCCATAATAAAACAAGAAAGGCATTTTATTAAGAATAATCTATAGACTCCGTACATAGGATAGTTCAGGGCTAGAATTATTCTTAGAGAGTTGAGGTCAACATTTCAAGTTCCTTTGTTCCATTTCCACACCATCTCTGTTAAACAATTGCTATGTGGCTATTATTTCTCAGCACATCAGAATCTGGTTCAGTACTTGCACTTCTACTAACCAACTCTGTGGTCTTTACTTTGACCATCTGTGACTTCGTTTTTATTCTCTAAAATTACATAAGCTATACAATCCCTTGCTGTGAATCTTTTGTCCAGAACAAGCTACTTACCTGTTCCAACAAAAATCCCAATTATTCAACACTTTCACACCGCCAGTTCATATACTCATTTTAACTACAATTCATACTTTTCCCCCAGTGAATACCATCATTACTTACTGAAATCTGTCTCAAAATTATACATGCCCTCGGCATCATCTTTCTAGGTGTGTGTTTACCTAAACATTAACCTACCAATATTCCCAAATTCTTCTATGTTCCTTTCACATGGTTTTCCCTCCACTCGGTCACTTAAATATTATCTTTTAGTCTGTTCATGCTGCTGTTACAGAATACCACAGACTGGTATTAGCTTATATTAGCAATAATCAATAAAAACGTATTTCTATTAGCAATGATCAATAAAAACGTATTTCTCATAGTTCTAAAAGCTGGGAAGTCCAAGATTAAGGAGGCAGCATGATAGTATTTGGGAGAGTGGCCTCTTTTAGGTTGCAGACTTATCACTGCATGCTCACATGGTGGAAGGAGCTAGGGATCTCTCTGGAGCCTCTTTTATGAGGCACTAATCTCATAGGGTTCCACCGTCATGACATAAGCACCTCTTAAAGGCCCCACCTACCAACTCCATCACCTTTAGGGTTAAGATTTCAATATATGTATGGGGGTGGGGGAGACACCAACATTCAGACCACAGCAAATACCTCTCTTTTTTTTTCTAATAAATGGACAGCTCCCTTTCAAACCTGTAATTAAAATTCTCAGGGAAGATAGCGTTAGTTTGACAATCAAAATGGACTCTAGGGAATGATGATGACTTAGAGAAATAGTTTATTATAACAGGAATCAATATTACTAAGATATTTAATAGATGGTCTTCATTTTAAAATACAGCTACTAATATTTCCTATGTGGCATAAAAATTAGTTGCGGGCATTTTAGAGTAATAGCAGATTCACCAAATGTTCTTCCCATTACACAATAATTCTGGAGCTATGCTAGCCTGTCTTTGAAGCTAAATTGGCGTAAGAAGAAGTGATAGACCAATAGTCCTATGTTGAGGCTGACAGGTGAAGATATACTCTAAAATAATGAAAGCCAGTATTTATGGAAGACTTATGTGCTAGGCCATGTTCTAAGGACTATACACATACTAACCAACTTAATACATGTTAGGAGCCTATAATATAGATAACTGTTTATTGTTCTGTTAACACATAAGGAAATTTCCCTTACTTCCTTACATTTCAATCTATAAGCATATTAAAAGCTCATGCATATGCATGAATCACGTGTGTTCTGTGTGAACACATACATATATAATGCAAACACACATCAATGTAACTGTATGCGGTGTGTGTGTGTGTGTGTGTGTGTGTATACACACGTGTGGGTAAATGTACAAATAGATTTGGCTAGAGAAAGAAAACACACATATGGTCCCAATTTAAAGATTGGGATTTTAAAGATTTTTCAATCAGTACACTTGATAACCACATCTTTCTAGTCAGTAAATACAGAAACATAATTCTAGTGTCAGTTTTCCATTGGCAAGTTTATTAGAAGATTAAATTGTTGACATATGCAAACTGATTTCCACAGCTCCAACTGACTGATAGCTTTAGACCCAAGTCACATAACGGTTCTGTTGTGACTCCTGTCATACAGAAATTCATACAAATCATGCAGAAATCACCAGCTGAAATATGTTACACTTGCCACTGCCAAGACAACTTGGTATCACAATTCAGCTTCCTCCATGGCTGGGATCGTCACCCAGGGGGAAACAAAGCGCTTCTCCGGGCAGGAGCCCAGGATCCCAGCCAAACCCTCGCAGGTGCCGCAAAGTCTCCCTCAGACATGGGTATGATAATTACTTACTAGTGGGTTCTCTAATTTAAAAACAAAAAAACAAAAAAAAAAACCATAGATGCAGAACAGGTACATGAGTACCCCTATAATTTCAACTTAATTATGACAATATTCGCTCTCTTTAAAAAGAGAAAGAGCCCACAAACTTCTCCCAGGACAACCAACTACTCTAAAACCTGAGTGAAAACCTGGCACAAAGCAAAATCAGATGTCCATAACTGCTAGCATGCCAACCTGTTTTATAGAATTATTACTGATACTTGTAAGATAAAAATTTTTTGGTCATTTATCTAAATGACAAAAATTTACTGAGTGCCTACTATGTGTTGGGTGTTGCTCTAGATGCTGGGGATACAGTACAGAATAAGTATGTGTTCTCATGACCCATGTTCCAGTGGGAGGGGCAGACTGTAAACAGATTAAATCAATCAATCAATCAATCAAACCTGCAGGCTCTGATCTGAGGAAACCGAAGAACTATATCAGAGTTAATGGGAACATTCTGAGGCATGAGGCACAATATAATTATAAGGTATAAATGTTCTACGTGTTCTCAATAACTATCAGTTTTTCAGATCTCTGATGCAAAGGTGCATGTTTCCTGTTTCTTTTATGTCATTGCCTAAATGCACCACACTGTCCTGAGCAAAGTTTGGTACATTAAAAATAATACTTTAACAGTAAAAATTAAATCAGCAACCTGAATCAGGAGTGAGACACAGCATTTAATCAAACCAGTTCATCCCGTCTGGCCGGCCTGTTTTCCCTTCAGAAACCCCAGTGCTGTGGAAGCCCTTCATTTCCCAGTTTTTCAAACACCGTATTTAACTCCTCCCAAAATAACCACCCCCATCACTGAGGTTAACCCCATACCACTGGCAAAGACACACTCTCATGCATGACCACTAACATGGCTGCTACAAACCAAGGTTTGAAAAGTTCGATGAGAAATCAAAACTTAAATTCCTCAGGTATTTGCCATGCAGCAGAGAAATTTCCTGGAAGGTCTACAGGGCAAGAGGGGAGCTGCTGCTCTAGCTCAGGTGGCAATACGAAAACTTCCTATCTGCTGGGAATTTATCGCACCCTACCCAGCTCTAAGTGTTCAGCGGGAAACACCTTGTCAGAAATGATAACAATCAGAATGAAGCTTTTGGAGGTTTTCTAGACAGAAACAGGATGACGTTTTGAGGGGAAGAGCATTAGCTCAAGGGAGAGATAAAGTTGGAATTGACACCAATGTGGACCATACCTGTCCCCTAAGCCCAGCCAGGAGTTCTGTACAGATGTGGGTTCATCTGCCTCTCCCACTGCGGTGCTGTTACCAGACACGTGGCAATCACTCTGAGCTTTGACTCAAAGAGAAACTCTGATGGTGGAGGAACCAAAGACGCAACCTCTATTCTAAAAACCACCTTAATTTGGGTGGTCTAACCTCCACAACAAGAAATCCAGGTTTGTGTGTATGGGTGTCTGAATACACATAGCCATACAATAAACTAAGTGCATACACGTACAAACACATACAAACATACGTGTACATGTGCGTGTGGTTCCCCATGTTGTTGGCAGGAGTCATTCTCTAATTGTGCAATGGCACAAGCCATCCATTTTCTCTTACACAATCCTTCTCTTGACCAAATAAGGTCTAATGAAGAAAGTTTCCTCAAGGTCCAATCTGACTAGTTTGCACGTTTCTTCTCACTCCTCATCTGGGCACTAATTCCTTCCTTATCCTCATCATCCACATCCAAATCACCCATTTCTCCACCTCCTAAGCACTCCTGGGCTTCTCTCCATCTTCACCGCTACTACCCTGGCCCAGGCCACCACCACGTCTCACCTGGACAGGAGCAACCGCCTCCTGACTACCCTCTACAGCCACACCTGCCTCGAGGATCCATCAAACACACCGTGGTCAGAAACAACTTCTCTGACTCACATCTCATCACGTCCCATGGTTCCATCCCTTTCATGTTTGCCTTGACCTTAATTCTTCACATTTAATGTCCCTCCAGTAGGTTTTCTTTTTTCCAATACTGCCAAGTAATTAACTGAATTCTGACACAGATGCCAGTCTCAAGTCCATGCTGTTAGCTGTGCTTCTGACGACCGACAAGTCAGATTCCCACAACTTCTCCTCAGGTCTGATTAATTTGCTAGAAAGGCTCACAGAACTCAGAGAAACATTTCTTACATTTACCAGTTTATTTTGCAGAGTATTATAAAGGACAGAGATGGAAAGCCAGATGAAGAGGTATATAGGGCAAAGTATGTGGGAAAGGGTGAGCTTCCATACTCTCTCTGGGCACACCAATCTCCCTGAATCTTCACATGTTCACCAACTCAAAAGCTCTCTGAACCCCATCCTTTCGGGTTTTCATGGTGGCTTTGTTACACAGACGGATTGATTAAATTACTGGCCATTGGTGGCTGGACTCTTATCTCTAGCCCCCCTTTCCCCTCCCTTGAGGTCCTGGGATGGGACTGAAAGTCCAAGCCTCTAATCATATGATTGGTTTCCAGGGCCAAAGCCTCCACCCTTAAGTCACATAGGGGCTTTTTAAGTCACTCATTAACATCACAAAAGACACTTTTACTGCTCTCATCACTTAGAAAATTCCAAGCGCTTTTGGAACTTCTATGCCAGGAACAGGACAAAGATTAACTATATACTTACTACAAATCACCATTATAAATCTTATTATAAATCACAATTGTCCTTAATCCTTTACATTTTCATGCCCCATATATCCTTGAAATAGGGCCTGCAGAGCACTTCTTGACCTGGCCTGTGCCAGCCTCACTCTAGGACACACTTTCTCTCATCTTCTCCTTCCAAGGGGCTTTTTTCAGTGTTCCTCAAATCGCCTTATTCTCTTCAGTCTTATGGCTACCACACATGTCATCCACTACACCTCACCTAGAGAGCCCCTGCTCATTCTTTATGTATCATCCTTTAGGGCATTTTCTCAGGAAAGCCTTCCCAGCCTTCCCCTTCTCCAGGCTAATTCACCCTATTACAGACGCCCACAAAATTCATGACACTTAAAAGAATTTAACTGCCTTTCTCACCTTGAAGAGTACAGAGAGGGCCTGCTTCCTCAGGTTCAAATCCTGACTCGACTACTTCTAAGCTGTGCAATCTTGGGGAAGTCACTTAACTTCTCTGTGCCTCAATTTCCTTATCTCTAACATGGGGATAATAATACCTACTTCATAAGTTTATTAAGAGAATGAAAGGGGATGAAAAGTGTTTAGAATACAACCTTCCATATAGTAAGCATTCAAGAAATGTTAGCTGATGGTATCGTTATTATTACTGTTATAGTTTATGAAGTGGAATATCAGCACGGTTTGCCACTAAAATCCTGATGGCTCAAAACACAGATACTAACTGACCCCAATTCCACTTCAATATATTTTATTCAAAATCTAGAGGTTTCTCTATGAAGCTAAAAGAAATGACAATCATCAGTTAACATTTACTTATTCCCAAGCTCTGCCCTACTTAAATGAGAAGGATGCACCCAGAGAAGACACAGCATCTTATGCCCGGTGGGAGGCATGACTGTACAAGTTTCTCTGGTCTCTTGACTGAGTGAAAGGGTTAACAGGAGTATGAGTTCAAATTATATAAACCTCATCCAATATTCATCTACTCAAAGGTGTTCCTTAATCTTCCCTCAGTTTCATCAGGGAAGACTATGGATCAAAGAGCTCACTTCACACAGATAGTGTTTCAGGAAAGGCAGAGGTATCAAACTTATCCCTGGCAGGATGTATGTGGGCTGGACCTGCCCCCAAACCCGCAGCAAGACTGGGGAGACTCAGGCAAAGATGGGAGGGTGTGTGCTCGGCTTAGGAGATCTAACTAGGTGGGAAAAGTTCCTGAAGTGTGTTCTTACACTGATTTTTTGGAAACACAAATAGTTTAAGCCAAAAGACAGCCTGACATTGAAGGGATCCTTTTAAAATGTTTCTGTAAAGCAGATTCGTCTCCTTCAAAATGAATGGGGAAAAAGACCAGTGGCTTTAGTCCTTGAATTGTCCACCAGATTCACCATTCATAGGCTGAGCCCTCAACAAATTAAGCCTGGAGAGTGGGTAGGTATCACCTACACCTGTAGGTGAGAAAGTTGATACATATGTTGAAGAAAAAAGGATGTGATGGTTATACAAGTATATTTAAAAGTTGCTTTTGCTGTGCAAATACAATGTAAGATATCACTATGAAATCTAAATCTTTACTAAAAGGATTTACTTCAGTCACACACACCTATAACGTTAGAACATTCCAGTTTAAAATAGGATCTGCAGTCCCCACAAGGCTTGCACTGATCTGTCATTTCTTTCTTTGAATCATCTCCCCAACCTCCATCCTTCCCACTGTGAACACAGCTAGCTGGCTTATCTCAGCAGTCTCTCTTGGCTGGTCTTTGTAACTCTCCCTCCTAGCCATCCCACATTATTTCTGTCTTATTCAACTACTCAACTACCTATTCACTGATTTCAATTTCTTGGCATAAGCTCCCTTCCCTGCCCTCCATTACCCTACACGATTTGCTTCCAATCCATGCATCCAAGACCTTCCTTCCCTCCACGTCCTCCCTCTGCTCTGGTGGGCCTTCCTCTTTCCCACAGCACGCCATCCTCTGTCCCCTGCACTCACTCCCTGCTCCTTGCACTTCCCTGGGTTATCTTGTACTGCTTCCTCTCTGTAACCCCACCTCCTCCCTGTCACAGAGGTCATTTAGTTACTTCCACTTTCCATCATGTTTAGTTTGGGGCTGGTCACTGTGCTGTAGATTCTTTCAGGGCAAGGTCATGACTTAAGATTTATTTGTATTACCACAATGCTAAGTACAATCATGCAGCAAACGTATGACTTGCCAACCCATATTCTTCTGTAAAAGTACAAAGGGTCAATGTTCTTTTGAAAATCCTATTTTCCTCCTGCAGCAGCAGAAACAAAAATAGGAAGGCATCTCTATGCTCTATGCCCCCACGAGTGGCAAGGAAGCTTCCTGAAGCCTGGTGAAGTGTACTCACTGGATCTGGAGCTTCACAGGAGAACAGAAAGAGCAGTGGGAAGAAGCACATGAGAAGACAGAAAAAGGTAGCACCTAGGAACAAGAATGCTGGGGAGGATAGGTCTTATTTGAGGAGACTAAAAGGTCTTTTGTGATTAGACCAACTAGGTCTTGCATTCCAGAATTCGGATCTATAGTAATGGGCAGTCATTTATAGGTTCAAGAGTTCAAGGAGGGGCTTTAAAAAGATTATTCCTAAAGCAGTGAAAAATACATTGAGCAGGATAATCCTGAAGGCAAAGAAGTCTTCAAAGAAGTTTCTGAAGTCTTTGAGATGTGTAGCATGGACTTCTCACCACAAAACATCTCCTCATCAGGCCCCCTCCCAGCACATTTTGGTACCAGGATTCCTCTCGTGTACACTGCTCCTCCACTAGCCACATCCCCAATTCAGTTCCTGAAGAGAGGACTGAACATGGAGAACAGAGCCTCATGGCTGGGGTGACGGCGGCTTCACCGTGACTTGGGGAAGGGGCACAGAAATAGCAGGGGAGGAGAGGATCCTGAAGCATTTTGTAAACTGGCAGATGGCATCATAGCATTCTCTTTAGAGAGGCAAAGCTACTTCCTGGAGGAAACATGATAAAATAATGATAAGAAGATTACAATTGTATTCAAGGACATGAAAAGCAATGATTGAACCCTCCTCTCCTCTCAAATGTGGAAGAACCCATATTCCTGATCCCCCAAAGAATTTCCAGAATTCCCCCATTCCAGTAGCCTCAAGAGTTTCTTCAGACTCTGATTATACCAACCCTGATCTCCGTTATCCAGATTTAGTATGTGCTCTCTCTTCCATTCCCTCCAGACAACCCCTGTCATGTCCCCTTGCAGACATCCTTGCCCACACAGATTTGGAAGGCAGCTGTATCACCCCATTCCAGGAATCAGTGCAGTGAAGACGAGGATCATTGGTCCTCAGTAGCATGAAAAAGCCTGGGCAAACAGGGTCCTGAGTCCCTGACCAAACCTCTCTCTCAGACCAAAAATATATTGCTACTTTTTAATCTCTATCTATAATAGATTCATCTGTGGGCAAAGTAGTTTAATGAGCTGCCTTCAATCTCTAGCTTCCAGACTTCTCCCCAGTTCTGTGGCAATCCAAATGGGAAATAATAGCCTCCCCTGTGTCAGGAACCAGCTGGAGAAGACTGGCCTTTTGAGAGTCTCCGTACAGCCCCTCATGTCTTCTCACAAAGTCATCCAGTTACTCTGTATCGCACACAGCCCCCAAGAGCCTCATAATTCTGCTCGACTCTATTAGTTATGCATCCTATGGGGCAGAGGAAGGGAAGGGAAGGGAAGAGGAGAGGGGAAGAGGAAAAGGGCAGAGGGGGAAAAAGGGAAAAAGGAAGGAAAGGAAAGAGAAGGGAAGAGGGAAGGGAAGGGAAGGGGAGGGGAAGGTGGGGGATGAGGGAAAGGAAAGAGGAAAAGAAAGACAAAGGAAAAGGGAAAACAAGCAAGGGAGGAAGGACGGGAGGGAGGGAAAGAAAGACGATCAGTAATTCTCAAGTTTACTAAAATAATCTGTATTTAAATCTTTTAAATGGAACTTGATTCACTGATTAGACTTTTCTATTAGTGTCTTTGCCACTTAGTCTACAGATGGTTAATTCACTGCTGGATACAATCACGTTTAAGTCGACCCAGCAATCACCTAGGAAAACAGCAGCGACCCGTAATCAAAAAAATATCTGTGGGTCCCAAAGGACAGATATTACAGATGGTGCAGGTCCAGTGGAGAAGCAGACTGATGGACGAAGACAGGCCAGAGGCCTGCAGAGAGAACCTGAAGGAGAAGAGGGCAGAGCTCTGGAGGAACTTGTTCCTTTCTACAAAAGTGACGTGTTTGGCCTAATGTGGTGAAAAATACTAACCACTCTACTTTAGACTCCTAAATATCTCTCAGTCCCTTCCTGCCCTTAACCACGTTCTCTCTTTCTCTCTATCCAAACTTAGGACCTCACTTTATTTATTTATTTTTTTTTTTAGTTCAAAAACTTTCCATGCCTCCTACCTCCCAACTTAACAGTCCCCAACTCTCACTGCCGTGTTTATAATCCCAGTATTCACACTGCTACCAGGGTAATGCTTCTTTAAAAAAAAAAAAAAAAGAAAAAAAGCCAAAGAGGCTACTTACCCGTTTTAAAATCCTATGTAGATTCCGCACTGCCAGCGGCCTTCAAATCCAGGCCCCAGCCTAGGTTCATCAAGCTCATTCTCTTTCACCTTGGACTCAGCAACACAAGCCACATGCCCTAAGCATCACTTACCCTCTCAGCCATTTGAGAGGACACTCTCCCTAACGCTCCCCAGAGATCCTCTCCTTCCTCTTCGTTCCTATAGTCCTTCAGGCACACAACTATTAAGGTCCCAACTAATCTGACTGCTTATCTTTCTACCTAAGAGGATGGTGGGCTCCTAGAGGGCAGGGACCCTCCTTGGGCATGTTCAGCGGGTGCTTAACAAACATCTGTTGTTTATAAAGGAGGAAGAGAAGTCCAGGGCTCACACACTTATTTGGTCAGCCAAACAGAATGACAACTTCTCCTTCAGAAATGGCAAAACCTCAAAAGGTAATGTCCATCACAGCAGAAGACAGCAGGTCCGCAGGCAGTCACCGTCCCACAGGTACACAACCACGTCAGTCTAAGGTACTGGCAAGCACAGCTGGGCAAAAGCCAACTCCCGCAGAGTGGCCGCATTTGTCTTGCTAAGGGGTGGCAACGACAGCATCTGTCAGGATGAGACCGAACAGAGGAGTTCAGAACCAAGCAGAGCTGTAACACGATGCACCAGTATCTGGTTGGAGTGCAAACAAGGTACGCTTTCTTTTTCTAGTACACAGCGGGCACCATGCCAAACACACACAGTGTCTGCTATTTTTGCAAGTCTAATAAGGGTCTGTGGAGGGGAGGGGTAGGAGATCGGCAGTTCATAATGACTCTCATTATGTCTGGTGCATTTTGAGCCAAGATTAGACACTAGACAATCCTCTGTCCAGTGTCAAGGGCTTTCAACTGCCCTTTCATCAGGGTAATTCCACTTCAAACTAATTTAGGTTTCTTATAACCCAAGCTACCAAAACTGATACACTTTACTGTTTTCAGCCCAGAAAAGAGGTCAATGTCTGCTCCAGACAGAAATCCAGTGCTTGGGTTCAGGGTCTGTGACTGCTACGCAAGAGCTTTGACAGAAACATGCCACCATGAAATCTCGTGCTCTCTCTGCAGAGATCGAAGCGAGAACGCCTCTGAGAACCAGTGGCCCTTCTCACTGTCACGTCTACTTCTGTGGATTACAGTCCTTTCAACATAAAGCCAGGGAAACAGTTTTGGGAGACCTCCAGAGAATAGTTGGAGCTTGCTAATTTCCACTAAAATCAACAAGGTCGTGTGCTTTTCACTCCAGGAAAAAAACTAGGTTCTGTAGCTGTTTTTTAAGTCTAAACAGCAAAAATAACAAATCTCTAAACTAGATCTTTACAGTCAAATTAGAAAGCAGTACAAACTGGTGCTGACTTTTAACAATTATTCACTGAATTTTCAAGTAAGAATATCAAGCTTTATTCTTCTAAGTGTGCAACAGGTTTAACAACATAGGAGGTCACATACAAAGGTTTCAAGAAAACAAAGATGAGATTTATACAAGTCAAGCACAGAACATGGGAAGGGAAAGTGGGAAGTGGATAATAAAACTGCCTATAAAACTTCCCCATTTCTCTGATTCTAAAAATTTATAATATTATTTCAAACAGAACCAACATCACCATGACCCTCTAAGAAAGTTAATGAGTGTTATTTGGTTTCACAAAAAACACAGGTTAACAGAGGGATCCTAAGTCCTGGCAAAGATCACATAAAGGGGGGAAAAAAAAACCCAACAAACCAAATGACACTGACTTATTAAATAAGAAAGGCCATATTTCAAAGGTCCAAAACTTACTTTATGAATATGAAATAACTCTAAAAGCATGGGTTTATGTTAATGTTTTAATTATCGATTAAATAAGAGTCATCTTACATCACGTAAATCTGTACACGTACTTAACCCCTTAAAGTTCATGTGCTCTGAGAACAGGGGCGCTCACAACAAGCAGCAGCACTCACGTCTGCCATCACTTACATAAATGGTACTTTGGCAAATGCTCTTAAGAGGCATTTAACATATGAGATTTGTAAAATAAACTTTTTCTTGATGTATAACATACAAACAAAAAAATGCACATGGAAGTGTAATGTTTACACACTAAATACACATTTGTGTAACCAGCACCCACATCAACAAACAGAACATACCAGCACCCCAAAAGCCACCCTTAAATGTTCACAGCTTGACTTCACTGAGGCAAAATTTGTCCAGAAATTCTGCCCTTACTTACCCTGAAATCATTATAGGTCAACTAGATTCACTGCTGCTTAAAGAACTTCTATTCCAGAACCCATGGATCATTGTGCTGCATTTAACAGCAGCTCTAGATTTATGGGGAGAACCAAACTCTCAAGAGCATCTTAAAAATCAATAATTTAAAGTTAAGAAATCAAGCCCTAGCCAAAGTCACCCTAAATGTTCAACAGCCAAGCAAACACTGAAGGCCAAATTACACAACTCATCAATGTGAGCAGTGCATTAAAGTCCTACGTATGTAATCGAATAAAATAGGCCTGGAAATTCTACAATAGCTGTAGGCTTCTACTACTCTGCAACTCCCTGATTTTTTTAACATAAGTTTATAGTAAATATCTGTAAGTAGATTAGCCTTCTAATTACTAAATTAATTTTGCAATTGTGCAAGCCCCCTCTGTGCCTTTTTTCCCTTCTCTCCCCATCCTCCTCTCTATATCTTCTCACCTCTTGGCGCTCTCAAAAATGTGTCTTCAGTCTTCAATAAGCCTTGCCAAAAAAAAAAAAATGCATTCCTAAATCTGAAATCTCAATCTGTACTTGCATACCAGCCGGGATGCTCTATTCAAAGAAAGAGGCAAGAAGGCTGAGAGCTGGATTTTTCAGCAACAAAAGACAACAAAGCACTTTTCCATTTGGGGCTGCAGAGGGAGCCAGAACCATGCAATGCAAGCAAGTTATAAGTGTTCCTAGAACTGGATGAATCCAACGATAGAGAAAAATATAAACACATACACACACATCTCACATACCACACACTCAGGGCACACACACACACCCATCCAGACCTCAGGCCTGAAGAGATTTTGAAACAATATTTTGTGCGTTCAGAGAGGAAACATCATATAATTTATTCCATAAGGGGGAAGTGAACAATGAAAGGAAAATAAAGCTATTTTGTTCCATCAAGTGAAAAGAGAATGGATTTTAAAGGGAGTCATCAATTCCAAGATTTCTCAGCCAAGGTAAGTAATCAACACTCTCAAACTGGCAGGCAGGCTATCTGACAAGGGGGTATATATAGTCTTTTATCTTCAAGAGCTCTTTATTCCATTTTTCTGGAACAGAGTTTATTAGAAGCTCACCTCTATGTTCTTTTTCCTCTAAAACATAAGACTAAGTCGGAATACAGTTGGGGAGGACCAAGAGGAAGGGAAGAGAAAGGAGCAAATACTTTCAAATGGTAAGACTAGCAAGACAAAAATGGAAATAAGAAATAAGAAATCCCTGACTGATCCCTGCCCAAATCAGTGATGTTGCCGCAAAGGGAGATCCAACAAGCCTTGCACCTCAAGACTACCTCCAATTACAGTAAAAATACCATGACGAATACAGCAAAATGAAAAAGATATTCTGATCAATGGCAAAACAACAGTTAACTAGTAATTCTAAGTAATAAAGAATTTGTTCTCTGACAGCTCTTTCACAACATACCAAAGACATAATAACAAGCTACAATGATGTAGACGTGCTTCATCCTGTAATACAGGAGACAGTTAAGAATCTGTATAATACAGAGATTCTAGGTAAAGCCTTAACGAGGTATTGAATGCCTTAAACGCCAGCCTACCCGGTCAAATCATCAAATATTAAGTGAATACTCCTATCCCAGGGGCTGTATGAGGTTCTACAGGTATAAGAATGACAAATCTGGTTTTAAGCAGCATACCAAGTGGTGGGGAAAACAGAAAAAGCAAAATATACATACACATACACACACACACACACACACACACACACACAAAAATGTGAGGAAGGTAGTAGTAGAACAGAGTTAGAACCAAAATCCAAAATGTAGTAGGGACATTAAGGCTCAGTCTGGAAAAGTATAAATCCTCCCAAAAGGTATTATTTTCTTTAAAATATTTAAGTACATATACTCACCATGAAATATTTTTGCTCTATCAAATTTGAAAACATGCACATGTAAGAAATATTCCCCAACTACATACTTTATAGAGGGCATGGTGCCAGAATTTCTGACTATTCTGACAATATTCCCTCCATTTCAATTATGTTTCTTTGTTTTTGGTAAAGGTTAATGATAATGGTATCAATCTGAAGATTTTTAGTATCAAATAGAAAACAATTGTTAAATATATTAGAAAGCAAGAAAGGACTTGGAGGAAGAGTCATTTCACCAAAAAGACAAAGCAGGGAAACATGAATTATAGTCTTGAGCTTGGCTGAAAAGAGATGATGGTATCTTAAAAGAAATAAGGGATTGGTCATTTCTGGTCAAGATATTTTAACAGACCCCAGACTGACCCCTTTGCCTGAAACAACAAAAAATACCCATCAAAATATATGAAACAATGCTTTTCCAGACACTGGCTGTGAGGCAACTAAAAACATAATCCCCAAGAAACAGGAAACAAATGAGGAAATCCCTACGCCTCCCCAACTTACTGCCTGAAGTGTCCACAGTGTAATTCAAGGAAGGAAAACTGAGGCAGAACCAGGCAGACTCCATGAGTTGGAAGTCTGAGGAGACCAAGGCAGACAGAATTCACATGAGAGAGAATTACACAGAGTAAGAACCCTGGAGATCTACAGAGTTCCCCTGAGGATGCAGCAGAGGAGAGATCAACACTTAAGAGGAAACTTCAGGAGGCTGAGGGAAAAAACACACAAAGGGTTCAGAAGGCACATTTCCTGGCATTCACACAGACTATGACAGATGCCTGCTTCCATCAGCAATACTGGAAAGATCATGCTTTGTGAAATACTGGAGAGAATGTTCTGGAAGGTGTTGCAAGAGCAATGGGGAATAATCAACCCTAGACTGAGCTCTTTTCCAGATTCCCCCTTAACAAATCATAACAGAAAAACTCAAAAGGATCAAACTGTTTCCTATGTTATTTACTGCGCCACAGAATAAGTCTTCCCAAGAAGGCTTACAAAAATTCAAAAATACCTACCAGCCAACAAAGTAAAATATACAATATATAGTATCCAATCAAAAATTACCAGGCACACAAAAAGATAAGAAAACATGACCAATAATGAGTAGAAAAGTCAATAAACTGGAATTGAACCAGAACTGGCACAGAAGTTAATTGCAAACAAGGGCATTTGAAAACAATTATTATGTTCAAATAGTTAAGTGGAGACATGGAAGTACTCAAATCAAACTTCTAGAAATGAAACCATATCTCAGATGAAAAATACAATGAGTGGGATCAAAAACAGATTAGACACAGCAGAAGAAAAGAGGTAAACCTGAAGGCACAGCATTAGCAACCAACCAAAATGAAACACACACACACACACACAAAGAATGACAGAAAATGAAAAGAGCACCAGTGAGCTGTGGGAAGATTTCAAATAAACTAATATCTCAGTAACTGGAGTCCCCCAAAAAGGGACAGGTGACCAAAAAACAAACAAAAACAAAATAACAACAACAAACACTTGAAGTAAAACAATCCCAAATTTCTAAACTTGATGAAAACTATAAACCCAAACATCAAGGAAACTCAACAAATCTAAAGCAAAAGAGACAGGAGGTAAACCATACCAAGGAACAACATAATCAAATGCTAAAAAGCAATGATAAACAGAGAAATCTTAAAAGCACTTGAAGAAAATACATATGACACTAAAAGGAAATAAGTTACCAATAACATTACATTTCTCATGGCCAACAATGAGAGAAGAGAGTAGAGTAACACTAAAACTACTGAAACAGCAAAAACTATACGTCTAAAAATCTATAGATAGCAAAAAACAATCTTTCAAAAACAAAGGCAAAATAAAGATGTTTTCAGGCATACAAAAACAAAGATTTCATGACCAGTAGACCTCCATCAACAAGAAATATTAAAGGGAGTCCTTCAGGCAAAAGGAGAACACTGACATGTAAACTGGATCTACAAAAAGAAATGAAGGTCACCAGAAACTGAACCACTGGAAATGGTAACCACATAATTAAGATCATTTAATTATTCAAATCTCTTTAAAAAGACAATTTCCCATTGAAACAAATAATAAAAAGAAGTATTGTAGCATTTTTAACATGTAAAATTAAAACTCATGTCATCACCAGTATAAAGGCTGGAAAGGAGGAAATGGAAATAAATGGAATAGTAATTGTAACATTCTTATACTAAATATAAAATGGCATATCACTTGAAATGTAGATTGTGAGACACTGAAGATATGTAGTATTAACTCTGAACAACCACTAAAAAATAAAATGAATTACGTATCTAAAAAGCCAACAAAGGAGATAAAAATGGAATATTTGCTAAAATTTAATATTCTAAAAGAGGGCAGAGGCAAAGAGGGAAAAGGAAATAAGATATAAAAAACAGAAAACAAATGGTAACATGACAGACTTAAAGAAAACCATATAAATGACTTTATTAAAGGTAAATGATAAACATCCTAATGAAAATGCAGAGATTATCCAGTTGAATTTAAAAAGCAAGACCCATTGACATGTGTCCTACAAGAAATGCACGTTAAATATACAGATACAAATAGATTGAATGTATATGGATGGGAAAAAAATAAAACAAAGATTTCTAACACTACTCAAAAGAAGACTGAAATATATATATTAAATCAAAAACTATTATCAGAGATAGAAATAGTCATTTCATAATAATAAAGTGGTCAATCAAGAAAATATAACAAACCTAAATGTTTATGCATCCAATAACAAAGCCACAAAGTAGAAAGAGACAAAATCACAATTATACTAAGAGATTTCAACATGCCTCTCTAGATAGAACAAGCAGGCAAAACAAAAGAACAAAAACACAAGGATGTAATAGAACTAAAAAACAACATAAACCAACCGGACCTGATGGATATTTACAAATCACTCTACCCAACTACTGAAGAAAATTGCATTCTTCACAAGTGCACAGGGACAATCTACAAAAACAGACTGGATTCTGAGATATAAAACAAGTGAAGAATTCTTTAAGAATTTAAGTAATACAGGGGTGCCTGGGTGGCTCAGTCGTTAAGCGTCTGCCTTCAGCTCAGGTCATGGTCCCAGGGTCCTGGGATCAAGCCCCGCATCAGGCTCTCTGCTCCGCAGGAGGCCTGCTTCTCCCTCTCCCACTTCCCCCTGCTTGTGTTCCCTCTCTCACTGTGTCTCTGTCAAATAAATAAAATCTTTAGGAAAAAAAAAAAGAATTTAAGTAATACAAAGAATTTTTTTAAACAATAGAGTTAAAATAGAAATCAATACCATAAAGATCTCTGGAAAATCCCCAAATATTTAGAAATAACATACTTCTAAATAAATCATGTATAAAAAAAGAGATCACAAAAGAAATAAAAAGTATTTCTGAATAAATGAAAACACAACACATCAGAACTGACAGATGCTGTTACAGTAGTATCTATAGGGAAATTTATAACATTAAATGCCAATATCAGAAAAGAAAATCTTAAACCAATGAACCTCAGCTTTCACCCAGAAACTAGAAAAACAAGCAAAGTAAACCCAGAGTAAACAGAAAGAAAGGAATCAGTGAAATATAAACAGAAATCAACTGAGAAAATCAATACAACAAAAGCCAGTTCTTTAAGAAGGTCAATAAAATTGATAAATCCTGTTATACAGATATAAATGAGAAAGGGAGAGAAAGGGCGAGATACCACCAATAACTGATGTAGAATCATCACAGGTTAATCAGATATTTAAAAAACATTAAGGAAATATTATATAAACAACTGTATGCCAATAAATTCAACAACTTAGATGAAATCGAAAAATTTCTTGAAAAAACATAAGTAACCAAAACTGTCTCAAAAAGAAACAAATAACACGAATAGTCTAATACATAGTTAAGAAAGTGAATATTTAACTTCTGGGGAAGATAGCAGAGTAGGAGGATCCCAGGCTCACCTTGTCCCACAGATAAAACTACGTAACACCCATATCAGTGTAAATAACACAGAAAAAGACCTGAAGACTGGCAGAACAGACTCCACAATTAAAGGTAGAAAAGAGACCACATCAAAGAGAGTAGAAAGGGCAAAGACACAGTGGGGAGAAAAATGGACCACCACCAGCTGACAGTGGGGGCAGGGGAAGGTCATGGGCAAGAAGGGTGAGAATCTTATCACACTGGGAAGCCTACATAAGGAACATGAACCCACATAACATTTGGATTTGCAAAACAGAGGGTCCGAATTTCATGAGTTCTTACAACAAGAGGGACATTAAACCTGGAATTTTTAAAAAGCAGCGGACATTGGCTCTGGGCCAGTGGGCAACAGGAAACTGAGTCCCTGCCCTTAAAGAGACAGCACAATAAACAGCCCATAAAGATACAGCATAGAAGCAGCAGTTTGAAAGGCACCTGAAGCTTACAGAAGAGTTATTTACTAATCTCATAGCATATCCTGGAGGGACAGAAATCAGGGGAAATCCTCCAGGAAGAAAGGAACTGGCAGGAGCCATTTCCCTCCCCTGGCCCCCAGCATAAACAGAGGGCCACCTGTGGGACTCACTACCTAACTTGCAAGCACTTCCAAACCCTCCCCTGCCCCAACACCACACTGTACTTCCCCCAATCTACCTCTCCAGATGGCCTCCATCCTGCAGAGGACAGAGAAAAGAGGTACTCAAAGCCAGCACTGCCATTCTGCTACACCATCCCGACCCCCAACAGTGTGCTTCCATGAATCTGACCTCTCTAATTTGCTCTTGTACAGAACCCAGGGCAGTGCCACAGGCCTGACAGTGTGCAAGCAGCCCCTACAGAGGCCAGCACCATTCCAAAGGGATTATTCCCCCAGAGAGAGGAAAAGATAAACACACACAACAGTCAAACACAAGCCCCAGCTGTAGGCTGGAAGCAGACAACTGGTCTGACTGCAGGCCACACCCACCAACAAAAGCTTCTCAGGGGACAACACAGGGAAGGCACCCTGCAGATTGGTGCTACTTCATCCCTGGCAAACACCTGATCTGACTCAACTCAAGCCCAAGGTGTCCCTAGACTGCCTTACTAACAACACAGGGACGAAACATTGCCCACAACAGGCAGAGAGCCATTGTAGACAACTGGACTTAGGTCAAAAGTGGCTCAGCCACAACAGCAGGGTGCACACATCATATAAAAAAGACACATCTGAAAGGACAGGTCCTGGTGAACAAGGGAAACTACACAGCAAGACACTACAGGAACTCTTTTTCATAAGGCCATTACTTGCAAGTGTTGAAGACTTAGCTTTCTTTCCTAACATAAAAATATAGACACAGAGTTAGACTAAATGGGAAGACAGGGGAATATGTCCCAAATGAAAGAACAAAACAAAATCACAGTAAGAGACCTAAGCAAAATAGAGATAAATAGTATGCCTGACAGAGAATTAAAAGCAATGATCATAAAAATACTCACTGGATTTGAAAAAAGAGTGGAAGACATCAGTGAGACCCTTAACAATGAAATAAAAAAGAACCAATCAGAGATGAAGACTACAATAAATGAAATTAAAAATATACTAAATTGAATAAATGGTAGACTAGACGAAGCAGAACAAATTAGGAACCTGGAGACAGAGTAATGGAAAGAAGTCAAACTAAACGAGCAAGAGAAAAAAAATTATGCAAAAGAAGAATACACTTAGGGAACTCAGCCACACCATCAAGCATAATAACATTCACATTATAAGGATTCCAGAAGGAGAAGAGAAAGAAAAGAGGGCAGAAAATCTATTTGAAAAAAATAGCTGAAAACTTCCCAAATCTGAAAAAAGAAAATAGAAATCCAGATCCAGGAGGCACAGAGATCCCAAAACAAAATCAACCCAAGGACGTCCACACTAGGACACAGAGTAATTTAAATGGAAAAAAGTGTGATAAAAAGAATTCTTAAAGCAGCAAAAGAAAGGAAAGCAGTTACATACAAGAGAAACCATGTTAGGCTATAAGCTAATTTTTTAACAGAAACTTTGCAGGCCAGAAGGGAGTGGTATGATATATTCAAAATGCTGAAAGAAAAAAATGTACAGCCGAGAATACTTTATCCATCAAAGCTATCATTCAGAACAGAAGGAGAGACAAAGAGTTTCCCAGAAAAAGCAAAAGTTAAAGGAATTTATAACCATTAAAACAACCCTACAAGAAATGTTAAAGGGGACTCTTTGAGTGTAAAGGAAAGATCATAAGCAAAAGTAAGGAAAGTCGGAAGTGCAAAAGCAGTAGAAATAAGTACATCTATAAAAACTAGTCAAGGGACTCACAAAATAAAAGGATAAAAAATATGACACCATACACCTAAACATGGGGAGAACAGGTTCAAACTTAAGCAACTTCATCTAGACCGCCATATGCAGATGTTATAACAAACCTAATTATAACCACAAATTAAAAACCAGTAACATATATGTAAATAATTAAGAGAAAGGAATCCAAGTATATCACAAAAGAAAGCCAACTAATCGTGAGAGAAGAGAGCAAGGGAAGAAAGGAATGGAGAAAATCTACAAAAATAACCATAAAACAAGGAACAAAATGGCAATAAACACATAACTATCAAAAATTACTTTTTTAAAAAACAATTTATTTATTTGACAGAAAGAGAGATAGCAAGAGCAGGAACACAAGCAGGGGGAGTGGGAGTGGGAGAAGGAGAAGCAGGCTTCCCGCCAAGCAGGGAGTCCGATGTAGGGCTCAATCCCAGGACCCCAGGATCATCACCTGAGCAGAAGGCAGACACTTAACGACTGAGCCACCCAGGCGCCCTCAAAAATTACTTTGAATTTAAATGGACTAAATGCTCCAATGAAAGACATAGGGTGACAAAATGAATGAAAAAACAAGATCTATCTGGTATGCTGCCTATAAGCGACTCAGTTCAGACCTAAAGACTAATGCAGATTAAAGTGAAGGGACACAAAGAAAACAAACATACAGATTTGAAGGGAAACATGTACCCCAATGTTTACCGCAGCATTATCAACAATACCCAAACTATGGAAAGGGCCCAAATGTCCATCTACAAATGAATGGATAAATAATATGTCTCACACACACACACACACACACACACACACACACACACACTGGAATATTACTCAGCCATCAAAAATAATGAAACCTTGCCATTTACAACAATGTGGATGGAGCAGAGCGTACTATGCTAAGTAAAATACGTCAGTCAGAGAAAGACCAATACCATATGATCTCACTCATATGTGGAAAGGAAGGAAGGAAGGAAGGAAGGAAGGAAGGAAGGAAGGAAGGAAGGAAGGAAGGAAGGAAGGAAACAGATGAACATATGGGAAGGGGGAAGGAGGGAAACCATAAGAGACTCTTAAAAACAGATACAAACTGAGGGTTGATGGAGGGACATGGGTGGAAGATGGGCTAGATGGGTAATGGGTGTTAAAGAGGGCACTAGTTGCAATGAGCACTGGGTGTTGTATGTAAGTGATGAATCAGTGAATAGTACTCCAGAAAAACCAATATTGTATGGCATGTTAACTAACCAAAATTTAAATAAAAAAACAAAGTGAAGGAACAGAGAAACATTTATCATACAAAGGGATGTGAAAAGAAAGCCAGGATAGCAAAACTATTATCAGACAAAACAGACTTTATTATTTTTTTTTTTTTTAAAGATTCTATTTATTTATTTGACAGACAGAGAGACAGCAAGAGAGGGAACACAAGCAGGGGGAGTGGGAAAGGGAGAAGCAGGCTTCCTGCCAAGCAGGGAGCCCAATGCGGGGCTTGATCCCAGGACCCCGAGATCATGACCTGAGCCAAAGGCAGTTGCTTAACCAACTGAGCCACCCAGGTGCCCCCAGACAAACAGACTTTAAAACTAAGTCTGTAATAAGAGACAAAGAAGGACATTATATAATCATTAAGAGGAAAATCCAACAAGAAGATATAACAATTGTAAATATTTATGCACCCAACATGGGAGCACTCAAATACTTAAAGCAGTTAATAACAAATATGAAGGAAGTAATTGATAGCAATACAATAATAGTAGGTGACTTTAACACTCCACATACATCGATACACAGATCATCCAGAGAGAAAATCAACAAGGAAAACAGTGGCTTTAAATGACACAATGGACCAGATGGATCTAAAAGATATATTCAGAACATTCCATCCTAAAACAGCAGAACACAAATTCTTTTCAAGTGAACATGGAACATTCTTCAGAATACATCACATATTAGGACAAAAAACAAGTCTCAACAAATTCAAAACCATCAGTTATTCCATGTAACATTTCTGACCACAATGCTATGAAACGAAATCAACCACAGGAACAAATCTGAAAAGAAAACAAATACATGGAGGTTAAATAACATGCTAATGGGTTAACCAAGAAATCAAAGAGGGAATCAAAAAATAAATGAAGACAAATGAAAATGAAAACACAACATTTCAAAATCTTTGGGACGCACCAAAAAGCAGTTCCAAGAGGGAGTTTATAGCAATACAGGCCTACAAAAGAAGCAAGAAAAATGTCAAATAAACAACCTAACCTTACACATAAAGAAACTAGAAAAATTAAAATAAAACCCAAAGCTAGGAGAAGGAAGGAAATAATAAAGATTCGAGCAAAAATAAATGAAATAGAAACTAAAAAGCAATAGAACAGATCAATGAAACCAGGAGTTGGTTCTTTGAAAAGATCAACAAAACTGATAAATCTTTAGCCAGACTCAATAAAGAGAGACAGAGAGAGGACTCAAACAAAATCAGAAACAGGAGAAATAGCAACCAACACCAAAGAAATACAAATGATTATAAGAAGTTATGAAAAATTATGCGCCGAAAAACTGAACCACCTGGAAGAAATGGATAAATTCCTAGAAACGTATAACCTCAAAAACTCAATAAAGAAGATACAGAAAATTTAAAAAGGCTGATTACCAGCAATAAAATTAAATCGGTAATCAAACACCTCCCAACAAACAAAAATCCAGGACCAAATGGCTTCACAGGTGAATTTCACCAGACATTTAAAGAAAAGTTAATACCTATTCTTCACAAACTATTCCAAAAAATAAAAAGGAAGGAAAACTCCCAAATTCATTCTATGAGTCCTATAGTACCCTGATACCAAAACCAGATAAAGACAGACAAAAAAGAGAACTACAAGCCAGTATCTCTGATGGATACAGGTGCAAAAATACAGAACATCAGCAAAATGAATCCAATAATACCTCTAAAAAATCATTCACCAAGATCAAGTGGGATTTATTCACAGAATGCAAGAGTGGTTCAATATCTGTAAATAAATCAACATGATAATCACATCAATAAGGATAAAAACCGTATGATCATTTCAAAAGATGAAGAAAAATCATTTAATAAAATACAACATCCATTCATGATAAAAACCCTGAACAAATAAGTTTAGAGGGAACATACTTCAATATAGTAAAGGCCATATAGGAAAAATGCACAACTAACATCACTCTCAATGGTGAAAAACTAAAGGCTTTCCCCCTCTAAGATCTAAGGCAAGACAAGGATGTCCACTCTCACCACTTGTATTCAACATAGCCATAGCAATCAGACAACAAAAAGGAATAAAAGGCATCCAAATTGGTAAGGAAGAGTAGTGAAAATAAAGCATTCACTATCTGTAGATGACAGTACATTATATACAGAAAACCCTACAGACTCCACCAAGAGACTACTAACACTGATAAATGAGTTCATTAAAGTCACAGGATACAAAATCAATGTAAAGAAATCTGTTGCATTTCTATACATTGATGAAGCAGCAAAAAAGAGAAATTAAGAAAGCAATCCCATTTACAATTGTACCAAAATTAATAAAATACCTGGAATAAACTCAACCAGGGAGGCGAAAGACCTGTACTCTGAAAAGTATAAAACAGTGAGGAAAGGAACTTAAGATAATACAAACAAATGGAAAGATATTCCAAGTTCATGGATTGAAGAACAAGTGTTAAAATGTCTGTACTACCCAAAGCATTCTACAGATTTAAAACAATCCCTATCAAAATACCAAAGGCATTTTTCACAGAACTAGAACAAATAAACCTAAAATTTGCATGGAACCACACAAGACCCTGAATAGCCAAACCATCTTGAAAAAAGGAAGCAAAGCTGGAGGTACCACAATTCCAGATTTCAAGTTATACTATAAAGCTACAGTAATCAAAACAGTGTGGTACTGGAATAAAAACAGACACACAGATCAATGGAACAGGACAGAAAACACAGAAACAATCCCATGATTACATGGTCCATTAATATGTGACAGAAGAGGCAAAAATATGCAATGGGAAAAAGGCAGTCTCTTCAACAAATGGTGATGGGAAAACTGGACAGTTGCATGCAAAAGAATGAAACTGGACCACTTTCTTATACCACACACACACACACACGCCTCAAAATGGATTAAGTTAGTCCTTCAATGCAAGACCTGAAACCACAAAAATCCTAGAAGAGGACACAGGCAGTAACATCTCTGACTTCAGTCATAGCAACATTTTTCTAACTATGTCTCCTGAGGAAAGGGAAAGAAAAGCAAAAATAAACCATCGGGATAACACCAAAAGAAAAAAGGTTCTGCACAGCAAAGGAAACAATCAACAAAACTAAAAGACAAACTATTGAACGAGAGAAGGTATTTGCAAATGACATATCTAATAAAGGGTCAGTACCGAAAACATATAAAGAACTCATACAACTCAATGCCCAAAAACCAATAATCCAATTTATAAATGAGCAGAAGACATTAAACAGATTTTTCTCCAAAGAAGACATCCAGATGGCCAACAGACACATAAAAAGATGCTAAACATCATTCATCAACAGGGAAATGCAAATCAAAACCACAATGACATATCCCGTCTCACATCTGTCAGAATGGCTAAAATCAACAACACAAGAAACAACAGGTGCTGGTGAGAACGTGGAAAAAAAGGAACCCTGGTGTACTGTTGGTGGGAATGCAAACTGGTGCAACCACTTGGAAGATAGTATGGAGGTTCCTCAAAAAGTTAAAAATAGAAATGCCCTACAATCTAGCAATCACACTACTGGGTATATACCCAAAGAATACAAGAACACTAATTTGAAAAGACACATGACCCCTCTTTTACTGCAGCATTATTTACAGCAGCCCAAGCATCCATCAATTGATCAATGGTAAAAAAGATGTGGTATATATGTATATGCAAGGAAGTATTATTGAGCCATAAAAAAGAATTAAATCTTGCCATGTGCAACAATATGGATGGAGCTAGAGAGTATTATGCTAAGTGAAATAAGTCAGTCAGAGAAAGACAAACACCATATGATCGCACTCATCTGTGGAATTTAAGAAACAAAACACACAAACAAAGGAAGAAAGAGAGAGAGAGACAAAGCAAGAAACAGACTCTTAACTACAGAGAACAAACTGATGGTTACCAGAGAGGAGGTAGGTAGGGGGAAGGGTTAAATATGTGATGGGGATTAAGAGTACATTTATCATGATGAGCACAGAGTAACATACAGAACTGCTGAATCACTATACTGTAGACCTAATACTAACGTAACACTATGTTAACTATACTGGAATTAAAATTAAAAAGTTAATTTAAAAAAAAGTACAGCAAAAAAATCCTGATTGCAGTGATGTTAAAATAAAAAAGATTCAATAATAAGTTACCATGGACACATACACACCAGGAAAAAAAAAAAAAAAAGAAAGAAAAAGAAATTGAATATTTAATTAAAAATCTTCCCACAAAAAGAAAACTCCAGGCCTAGATGGCTTCAGTGATAAATTCTACCTAACATTTAATAAAGAAATAATAACAATTCTACATGAACTTGTTCAAGAAATTGATGGAGAAATATCTATCTATCCTTTGAGGCCAACATCACCCTGATACCAAAACCAGACAATGATATCACAAAAAAAGAAAACTGAGATCGACTTTTTTCATGAACATAAATGCAAAGATTCATTTAAAAAAAAAATTTAGCAAATCCAACAATATATATGAAAAGTAATATATCATGACCAAGTAGAGTTTTACCCAGGAATATGAGCTTTAACATTCAAAAATAAATCAGTGTCAATAGCTGTATTAACAAACTAAAACAGAAAATCACATGATTATCTTGATAGACACAGAAAAGGCATTTGACAAAACTTAACATACATTCCTGATAAAACCTCTGACAAACTAAGAATATAAGGAACATTTTAAACCTAATAAAGGACATCTATGGAAAACCTACAGCTAAGATCATTCTCAATGGTAAAAGATCAGATACTTTCCTCCCCTAATATCAGGAACAAGGTAAGGATGTCTCTGCTCTTACACTTCTATTAAACATGATGGTGGAGGTTCTAAGCCAGTGCACTCATAGAAGAAAAAGAAAAAGAAGGCATCCAGATTGGGAAGAAAAAACTGTCTTTATTCACTAAAAATATTACCGTCCATGTGAAAATTGAATGCAACCTAAAAAAACTACTAAAACTAATAAGTGACTTAACAAGATTGCAAGATACAAGATGAATATACAAAAAGTCAGTGTATTTCTATATACTAAAAATGAACAAAAGGAAACTGAAGTTTAAAAATGATACCATTTATTATTACATCAAAACTATGAAATGCTTAGGAATAAATCTGACAAAAGATGTAAAAGACTTGTATCCTGAGAACAACAAAATATTGCTGAGGAAAATTAAATAAGACCTAAATAAACAGAGATATATACATTATTCAAGAGTTGGAAACTCAATATTTTTAAACTGTTCATTCTCCCCAAACTGATCTTTAGCATCAACATAATCTCAACCAACATCCCAGCAGGATTCTTTGTAGAAACTGGTAAGCTGACTATAAAATTCATATGCAAATAGAAAGGACTTAGAAAAGCCAAAACAACTCTGAAAATGAAGAACAAAGTCAGAGGACTAAACCTACGTGATTTTACAACTTACTATAAAGCTATAATCCTGGCTAAAAGACAGTAAATCATTGCAATACAATAGACAATAAAGAAATAAATCCACACTTTTTAAGTGGCTTCACACCCAATGTGGGGCTTGAACTTACAACCCTGAGATCAAGAGTCCCATGCTCTACTGATTGAGCCAGCCAGGCGCCCCCTGATTTTTTTATAAAAGTGTAAAGGCGGGGCACGTGGGTGGCTCAGTCCATTAAGCTTCTGCCTTTGGCTCAGGTCATGATCCCATGGTCCTGGGATCCAGCCCCACAACAAGGCTCCCCGGGCTCCGTGGGGAGCCTGCTTTTCCCTCTCCCTCTGCCAGTCCCCTTGCCCGTGTTCTCTAGCAGGTTAGCAGGCGCACTCTGTCAAATAAATAAATAAATAATCTTTAAAAAAAAAAAAAAAAAAAAAAAGGTGTAAAGGCCATGCAGTGGGGAACAGACAGCTTCTTCAAAACTGATTTTGGAAAAACTGGATGTCCATATACAAAAAAAATTAATTGTGATCCATACCCCCCACCATACTTATAAGTTAAGTCAAAATGGACCATTTACCATCTAGTTTATGTTAACAATGCCTTTTTATGTTTTTTATTATTTTGTTTTAATTCCTGTATAGTTAACACAGTGTAATATTAGTTTCAGGTGTATAATATAGTGATTCAAGCATTCCATGCATCACCCATTGTTCATCATGACAAGCGCACACCCTAATCCCCACCACCTATTTAACCCACCCACCTCACCCACCTCCCCTCTGTAACCATCAGTCTGTTCTCTATAGTTAAGAGTCTATTTCTTGCTTTCTCTCTCTTATTTCACTTTGCTCATTTGTTTCTTAAATTCCACATATGAGTGAAATCATATGGTATTTGTCTTTCCCTGACTTACTTTGCTTAGCATTATATTCTCTAGCTCCATCTAGATGGTTGCAAATGGCAAGATTTCATTCTTTTTTATGGTTGAATAATATTCCATTGGGGTGTGTGTGTGTGTGTGTGTGTGTGTGTGTATACATACATCACATTTTCTTTATATATATATACACACACACACACATACATGTATATGTATATATATACACACATCTTCTTTATCCATCAATCTATCAATGGACACTTGAGTCGCTTCCATAATTTGGCTATTGTAAATAATTAACTATACCTCTTAAAAAAAAAAAAAAGGACAGGCAGGAAGAGATTAGTGGTTTGGCTAACTACTCATAGGGCTGATTCAGACAAACACTTAGTAAAGGCCCAATGTGTACCAACTTGTAGTAACTGATGGTTGAACAACTGGTTAAGCACTTTCAAACATGCTGATTAATTTATTCTTTAAGAAAAAAAAATTCACTTCTTTCACTTATTTTTTGCTTGCTGTATAAATCCTCAGGGAAATAACATCAATACTGGTTTCCCTTTACTACAAGAAAAAAAAATCAACACCTGAGGGATGGAAATACACAAATATATTTAAAACGCTGTATAAAATCAACTGAGAGATAATATACTACCAATACCCTTGTCCACAATGCTGGGGATACCCAGGTGGTATTCCAATATAACATACCCGGTCTATAAGTCAATGGTCTTCATTAAGAAGTGAGGAAATTTGTAAGGAGAAAAGATTTTTTTTCTGGCATACAACGTTACAATCTTAATTAAATCAGGAGTGTCTGGATGGCCACAGCCAAAAATCACCGAGAAGTGAAACAGTTATGGGTTATATAAGAGCATGAAACATGGTTTTTCCTCCCACATGAATGGTTACTGTACATGTCAATGCCGCATACCACGGCCTATGTGGTGAAAGTGCTAAGAAAAAGGAAAAGCTTAAACAGTAAGTCATTTCTCAAGTTTTAGAAGAGGCTGAGTTAAGTTAAATCAATCTTGTGCTACTTGTTACCAGATAACAAAAACATCTTTCTTAAGAACAGCCAACTAAAGGATCACCTCATGCTAGGTGAATAATAATGCAAAATGATTTGAACTGTCCTAATCAATCTCTCTAGGGGTAGACAAAGGACAGAGCTAGTTGGTATTGAAGCTGACCCTTGAACAATATGGGGGTTAGGGCCAGTGCCACCCCATATAGTCAAAAACCCACCTAGAAATTTTGACTCCCCCAAACCTTAACTACTAACTGCCTATCAGAAGCCTTACCAATTACATAAACAGTTGATTAATGCATGTTTTGCATATCATATGTATCATATACTATATTCTTAAAATATGATAGAGAAAAAATTAGGATAATCATAAGGAAGAAAAAATGCATTTATAGTACTGTATTGTATTCATCAAAAAATCTTGTGTGTAAGTGGACCCACTGAGTTCAAACCTGTATTGTTCAAGGGTCAACTGTAGTTTATATTTAACCATAAGGCTAACTTAGCCAGAGATCCAAGCCTTTCACAAACTAAGTACATAAGGTCCAAAAGCTAAAGATGATGCAGTTTGATGTGTATGAATTCTACAAATGCAGGGTAGCCTGCAGAATGCCACTCAAACATCCTTGGGGTCAGTCAACATTTACTAATCTCTCAACATCATCAGTAAGATCCAGAATGGTTTTCTTACATATTCTGATTTTTTTCCTTCTATTTCCCACCACAATGCTTTTTTGTTTCATTTTACTTTTCCACTTGCCCTAGTTTTAACAGTTAAATTAAAAAAGAAAAGCCCAACTCTAATACTGAAACCAGAAGACATACATTTCTTTAGACAACCACAATGCATACTGCTTTGGAAATTTTGTCTTTAATCTCAGGAAGAAATTTTCAGAATTCACACATTTATCTTAATAAGTTAGTCCACAAAAGACAAAGTCAAGAAAAACATTTATGTATTTATTTTGATTAGGAAAAATTCTCACATATTAACAATAAGAAAACAAAGCACACACAACCCTCCATCTCTGATGACAAAGCCAGAGGGAGACCTTAATGGTGGCAGCTCATAAATCCTAGCCCCAGATCACAAATACAGCTGCAAGAAAACTCTCCAAAGAAAAATATATGGCATTAGAAAAACCACAAGGGAGATTAGTGAGAAACTAAGAGCAGATCTATCATTCAACAACTTTTCAAAGAGTATTTTTCACAGTTTATTTACCTTAAACTGTTCCAAAGTAATCAGGTAACCCAAGGATGAAGCCATGGAAAGTAGAGACCCATCTCTTATATTTCTCTTATGTCTCTATAATCCCAACAGGGTTTGGGACATATGGAATGTACATAAAACATTTACCGAAGGAAGAGAGTTCATCTAGAAGAGGCCAGGAAACCCAGTATAGTGACCACTTCACCCCAATGACTGTTGAGCAGTCCCAGTGAGATGACACTACTTCTCATAAATTTCATTTACTCTATATAAATGGCGTACAGGGAAGATTTTTCCCAAACCAGAAGAATCAACACATTTGCCCCCAAATTTACTTTCTGCAAAATTAGAAAACTAAAAACTAACATGTCCAAGATCATGAGTTAGTAGTTGGGGAAAGAAAAATTAGAAATAATTTCATTAAGGGAGCCTGAGTGACACAGTCAGTTAAGCAGCCAATTCTTGGTTTTGGCTCAAGTGGTGATCTCAGGATCGTGGGATCGAGCCCCACGGTGGGTTCCATGCGCAGCACAGTCTGCTTCAGATTCTCTCTCTCTCCCCCTCTGCCCCTCCCGCTTGGGCTCGCTCTCTCTAAAATAAATAAAATCTTTAAACAAAAAAAAAAAAAGAAAAAATTTCATTACACTCCTTTACCACAAATTATTCGTAAGAAACAGATTTCCATGATTTCAATTTGAAAGATCTAAAATTCCAATTCTCAGGGAGCTGCCAACAGGTATGGTCCCCAAACAAAGAGGTGTGACCATTTCATACTAATCTGTTCTTGGCGAAAGGCTTTTATCATCTGCTAAAAACCGTAAGCACGAGCCCAGTCCACTTAAGGTTTTTCAGTGTAATGTACCCACTGGGATCTACAGTAGACTCATAACCATATGCACATCATAATTTTACCAAAGTGAGTCAATACTGCAAAGCAGAAATCTGAGGTCTTGTTCTTTGTACTCATTACATATTTAAGTGCAGGTCCACCTAAACTAGTCCCACCACCAAAATCCAGGTAATTCATGATTTTTGAAATCTAATTTTTTAACACTTTTAAGCAAAAGGGAATTTTAAGCATTCCAGCACTCGTGACTTTCTTCACACATATCATAGCTTCCCAGAATTAGAAGCATCCCCCATTGGCATTCCGGTTCAACCACAGAAACTGAGGGTCAAAGGTGGTCAAAAATTCAGTGAAGGACAGACAAGGTGCCAGTACCAAGTCAGAATCTGTAGCCCAAAGCTCCTGACTCTCAGGCTATTTCCCCAATAAAGGATTTATAGGGCCTAAACAATACAAGAGCAAACACTGACATCCAACTCTTCACTGAATATATCCACAATATCTCTGTAAGGGAGCACAACGCCGCCGTGGCCCTAAAACAATGTGAAGACAGCTTATCTTTTTTTTCGAATTTATTTGACAGAGAGAGACACAACAAGAGAGGGAACACAAGCAGGGAGAGTGGGAGAGGGAGAAGCAGGCTTCCTGTGGAGCAGGGAGCCCGATGCGGGGCTCGATCCCAGGACCCTGGGACCATGACCTGAGCCGAAGGCACATGCTTAATGACTGAGCCACCCAGGCGCCCCCAGCTTCCTTCTCTTTGAGCTCCAACACGTGACACCCAGAAGGAATCTTTTTACCTTTACTGTCTTCAATGAAGACCCCTGTAATTGTTGAACGAGGAACCTACAGAGCAATTCTTACATCAATAACCGCCATCTGCCCTCAGTTCACTGTATATCAGTGCAACATTCCAGTCTAAACCGACAAAGAAAATGTGGAGAAGAGGCCTGATACTGTAAAAGTGTTCAGTATACTTTCTGGTTGTGTCTCCACCTGCATCACCACCCTGGTCTCTGACCTAATTGTCAAGGAAGGAAGATGCGCGAGGTTATCATGTATGAGAACAATCAAGGACCACACCTCGGGAGTATAAGGGCAAAGTATTCCCTGTCTCAGCCCTTTTATCCTTTTTATCTACCTCCAGGAGCAGCCTTTCAGAGGAATGTGGAAGGAGGCAGGAAAACAGAGCTTATTTTATTTTAAAAATTTTATTTATCTGACAGAGAGAGAGAGGGAACACAAGCCGGGGGAGTGGGAGAGGGAGAAGCAGGCTCCCCACCAAGCAGGGAGCCCGATGCAGGGCTCGATTCCAGGACCCTGAGGAGATCATGACCTGAGCCAAAGGCAGATGCTTAACAGACTGAGCCACCCAGGCACCCCTAGAGCTTATTTTAAAAATGACTGCTTCATTCTGCTAAAACAGTTCACTTGTGCCATAAAAATACCTTAAGAACTATTTTAACCTGGAATATCACAACTTTGGTAAGAAAGAAAGAAAGAAAATAGCTTGCTTTAAAAAAAAATAAAACACGTTTCCACCAAAGTTTTACAAAAGGAATGTGGAAGCTGGGGCAAGTAGAAGAGCCCAAAATTAAAATCCTAGGATCCTGAAATCAGTTCTAAGTGTTGTTTTCTACATTATCATTATCCCTGCTTTGTGCCTTGACTCACCAAGACAAAATATGGAATAATTGTGCCAAGGAGCTATAATCCTGTGTTTACTTCAAATAAACCTTTTAGCACATTTGTGGTCACTTTTCCAGGCATCTTATTTAAAAATAAGCCAACATAAATCACATTTTTAAATCTTCACTAATTATACAACTGACTGGTAATAAAAATGCCTTTGTATCAGTAAAAGTTTCATTTTAATATTAAACTTATCAGAATGAAAAGTTCAGATAATGTCTACTGTTCCTAGGTTTGAACCCCTAAATTCACTCACAGGTCACCTCTTCTAGAGATGAAAAGCCCCAAAGAACTTCATACAGGCAGTCCTTGACTTGCAAGCCTGAAAAACACCTCCATTAACAAAAGCCTCCTGTCTTCTCCAACTGCCACTCCAATGTAAGGGCCCAGCAACCACCATCATGAAAAAAATCTTGTCTTTTTATCGCCTTTGGTCTATCACCCCCACAATTGCTCCCAGGATCCTTTAAAATTTTTCTTTTTGCTTTTCCTGCACCACGTTAAATTTTACCTAACTGGAAAGTTTTCTCAGTTAAGTGTCCTTTTCAGAGATGCCTGGGTGGCTCAGTCAGTTAAGCGTCTGCTTTCGGCTCAGGTCATGATCCCAGGGTCCTGGGATGGAGTCCCGTATCAGGCTCCTTGCTCAGCGGGGAGCCTGCTTCTCCCTCTGCCTGCCGCTCCCCCTGCTTGTGCTCTCTCTCTCTGTCTCTCACTCTCTGACAAAGAAAATCTTTTTTTTTAAAGTGTCCTTTTCAAAATATAGGTTATTCTAACAGGTGGAATCAGCCATTTCTGACTTCTTACGACCGTGCTTCTCACACGTTAAGATGAGAAGTGAGTTAAGATGACTCACTAAGGCAAAAGAAAATCAGATTTGCAGGGGTGGATGGAGGAAGACATCTTAAAAAATAGATAAGGCTGATGTGACAGGGGTGTGCACCGAGATCTGGGGGCACCAAGAGGAAGACAGGGGAGTTCCCAAAGGCATAAAAATGTGTGCATTTCTCTACCATATAGAGAAGATGAAGCTTAGCTTTTAAGGAGTCAATGAAAACTCTTCAAGCAAGTAAGATGATTCCATTTGCATGTTGTCTAAATTGTATCAGAAGGAATTTGGAGGATGGGTCGAAGAATGGTGAGATTAGATGCCAGGTAGGAAGCCACTGTGATAATATAACCAAGAGACGATGGGCATGACCAATGCAGTAGCAGAAATGGTGGAAGGTGGTAAATGGAGAGAAACAAGGAAGAAATACATGGGACATAAATCTACAGGATGTGCCAAGATGAGGAGGGGAAGAGAAGTAGGATTTCCAGGTTTCTGGCATGAGCAGATTCATGGCTTGGATATTCAGCGGATGGTGCACACATTAACTAAGGAAAGAAACAAAAGAGGAAGAGCAAATTTAGGGTAACTACGATAGAGTTCAATGTTGAGTTTGAAATGCTTATGGATGATCCAGGTAGAAAAAAAAATGTGATAAGCACCTGGGTTTATGAATCCAGAAGCTGAGAAGAAATGTATGGGTTGGACATTTAAATGCAAGGGGTCTGTAGCTAAAAGGACTGAATCAACCAGAATGTTATTTCCTCTCCAGCAGGACTTTTGTCATTTTGTTTCCTACATGCACCTAAAATTATGTCTACCCATAGGAGCATATGGTCAAGAAAATTTAATGATTGGATACCAAGGGGAAGTGAGGAGCATGAGAGAAGAGTAAACCTTATAGGACAGTTTTTTGAGAAATTCACGGGGAAACCACTATTTCTAACAGTTGCTAAGAAAGGATTTCCAAACCCCAAAAAGCAATTTACAAATTATCTTTTGTAAGGAAAAACAACTTGCTAGCAAATTGGGAACTGATCTACAATCTATGCCTGGGATCATTAACTATACAAGCCCCATCAGTGTTCTCACTCTAAATGTAAGATCTAAGTTTCTATTCAAATATTACTTTTGAGTATTTTAGAATATTTGAAGTTCTACTTGCATTGAAAATGACCATCTACTTGCAAGTAAGCAGAAATAACAGAAACTGAAAGATTTTTGTTTCTGCTTTGTGCAGATTAGTATAAACAGCTCCACCTCTGGGAAGAAATAGGATTTTCTTATAACAAGAGTTCCCAGAGCAAGAAGTTACAACTGGGTTTGTAACCATAGCACAGCTATTTCTAAAAAATATACCTGGTTTTGAGGTCCATGTCCAAAAAAATGGCAGTTTTTGGAAACAATGGACATCCACTAGAATTTTAATAAAATAACTAGGCCAGGTAATTCCCAATAAATTGCAGCTGAGGTGAAAATGTGGGACCCTCCAAAGCCTTTATCTGTAAAACTAAGAACCCAAGAGAACTGATAAGTAACACAGCACTGTATCCAACAGTTACTGATGGCATCAGTAGGATATTGCATTATTCTCAAAAGTTTCTTAGAAAAGCAAAGAGGAGGTCAAGAAAAATGGCATGGTGGGAAGGAAACAATTTTAAAGGAACTTAGTACACATATCTGAAGGTAATCATTCTCTGAGAGATGCTCAAACTTGTCTCCCTCTGAACTGCACTTAACCCAGCAGTCTCAGCCTCCCTTACGCTAAGAGTTCTGCACAAGGCCAGGACAGCTCTACCAAGGTGTACCCACATCAGGGGCCGAGTTACTGGGGTATATACATCCTTTCTGTTATGTCAGAGTCTCTTATATAACAATTGCACACAAAGGATGCTCAGTAAATGTTTGCTGACTGGGCAAATATGTGGAGAATGAATTGATTAGGCCACTTAAAAAATGGAATAAAATTAAAATGTTTTATAAAGTCAAAATATTTTTATTTTTTTTTAAGATTTTATTTATTTATTTGACAGAGACAAAGATAGTGAGAGCAGGAACACAAGCAGGGGGAGTGGGAGAAGGAGAAGCAGGCTTCCCACAGAGCGGGGAGCCCAATGCGGAGCTCGATCCCAGGACCCTGGGATCATGACCTGAGCCGAAGGCAGACGCTTAATGACTGAGCCGCCCAGGCGCCCCTAAAGTCAAAATATTTTAGACAGAGGGCATGTGGGACAGTAATTTACAGGGCAAGGAATGCCATTCATGCTCTGATACTAAAAATAAGTTTGTGCTTTATGGTGAAAAAGTAGAGCGAGCCCCACACAAATATTTGCATGTACAAGAGTGCTCAGTCTATTCCATCTCACACCCACCTAGCTTCCTCCCTGTCTCTGCTGCTTGGCAGGTAGCTTTCAGATTATCACCGGAAGGTGGAAGGCTGCAGTTTCCCTGGGCCAGTTTTCCCTGGCCGCACAAGCCATGGTGCAGCTATTCCGACAGGCTAGGATCCTGGGAAGACACACCGCGGGTAGCTTCCATGGGAAAACAGCAGACGGCATCCACAGGAGGGCAGAGATCTCTTGCAGTAAGTTTTTTCCTCCTGTGAACATGTTGATCAGTATCTCATTTTACATTCATATTCCCAAAGAGGGAAAACAGAGGTCATATTATATTGGCTTTTTGTTTTTCTATAAGCAACTAACATTGGAATGCAACAAGAGTATGTGATTAGTAACATCATCAATCAAAAAAATAATAATTGTGCCAAATTTCATTCAACTTCAATTATGAGGCACCTTCTATGTGCCAGGCAACGTGGGACAAACGTGACAAACATGAGGGTGGATAAAACAGATACAATACTTTCCTTCAGGAGACCCTGGATTCTAGCAGAAGGCACACACATGAAGGAAGGATACAGAAAAAAAAAATGTGTAAACTGTGCTGTTAGAAATAAAAAGGGTGGGTGTATAGGAGAGAGAACTAAAGGCAGAACCTGGGGTGAACAATATGGTCAGGAAGAGCCCCTCTGAGCAGATGACATTTCAGCTCAGGCCCAAAAGATGAAAAAGAGCCCATGATGCAAAGAGCAGAGGGAAGCCCACTTCAGGTGGAGGGAGCTGCATGTGTGACGTAACCAAGGTGGGAAAGAACCTGACGTGTTGGAGGAAATGAAGGAAGGTCAGAGGGCAGGAGCCAGTGAGTGACAGAGGGTGGTAACAGGAGGCGGACTGCAGAAACGGAGTTGCATAACCAAATGCTCTAGCTCATAGGAGTCTGAATTTTAATTTGAACACACCAAGAAGCCATTAAGAGGACTTACATCTGGGAGTAATACAATCAAATGCATATTTTTAAAGGATCACACTGGCTATGGTATGGAGAACACACTGAAGGTGTTCAAGAATGAAAATGGGGAAACATGAGAAACACATCTCAGTTTTTCAACACAGCAACAGCAGAGGGTTTCAGGAGTTCTACTTCCCTACGTGTGACACAAGCCTGGGCCCCTCACAGTGTCAGAGAGCAACGTCCTCAGGCAGTTTAGCTTTACATGAGGAGGACTGTACACGGCCAACACTAAAACAGGGTACAAAATGAGAAAGGTCAAAAGTGACTTATAAATAGAGTGACCATATAACCCAGTTTTCCAGGAAGTCCTGAATCATGCTTATTGTTCCAAGGTAATTATTAATAGTGCTCTTTCACTCTCAGAAACGTCCTACATCAGGTGATAAATTCTGGGTCACCCCAGTTATAAACAAAGGATCGTGGGAGTTTTAAGGAAAATGTATTTAATTCTGAAGGAAAAGATCATAAAAGCTTCAAGAAAGAAGTAGATCTGAAGTAGTTGCTGAGAGACAAACGTGACTACTGAAGGCAGCCATTCCAAACCAGGGGAACGGCATTAAGCACAGCAGAGAGAAAGCACGGGGCTCGGGCAGCTAACAGCAACCACCACTCCAGCATGGTGTTCGTGGAGAGCAGGCAGTAGGAGGGGCAGCTGGAAAGCTGTGCCGGACCTAACATTTCCTCCTGCGCTAACGGGCTTATGTTTCATTTAGTTGGCTCTGGATGGCCCCTGAAATTCCTTTAGTAAGAGAGTGCAATGCCAATGAGTGAAACACCACTGAGCTACTCTAAGAACCCAGACAGGATGAGAAGTATAAATGTTGAGTGAGAAGGGCCACCACAGTCAAGGGACCAGGGAAGCAGGTGGAAAGGGCACTTGTAACTTTGAAAGCAAACCTAAGGGGTTTCCCGTGCAACTCTGGCAGGGTCAGGAAGCAAGCTCAAGACACTGTCTGGAAGAAGACAGTGAAAGGAAAACCAAAGAGCTGAGAGTCTAGCCTGAAGGCAGGTTCAAAGGCAGGAAGGGAAGAAGGAGACAGAGGGGCTGTCCGGTTGGAAGAGGAGGTGGAGAAGAGCGGTGTCAGAAATCGCTGGGCAAAGGATGTTTCAAGTCCACATCCTTCCCTTCCAATATTCTGATCTATCAGTGCGTCTCCTCACCCAACCTGCAGGACCAAGGGACCCCCGACGTGGTTCGCACGCACGACACAACCGCACCCCTCCATGCCTCTGCCCGTCTTCCCCGCTGCCCTGTTCATCTGACAAATACAGATTTACAGTTGTCATGTGCGGAGGGAAGAGGCAGGTCATGATTAAACTATGCAAGTGGGCTTATATGTATTTTTAATTATACCACTTTTTAACTAGAAAATAAATTTAAGAAGTTTGACACCGTTAGTCTCTATGTTGTACAAGACAGCTCTAGGAAGAACTCCACTTGTAGAACTAAAACTTTATACCAGGTCTGCTTACCTTTCAAAAAGTACCATCCGACCTTCCTGCAATGGGTGCCGGGCCCATCACTCAGCTTTCTATTTCACCTGAGAGGCGGGGGCTTTTTGCATCATCCTCATTACCTCTTAGTTAGGGAAACCGCATGACAGTATTTTTTTTTTTTAAATCGGAAGTCGTTATTGACAGTCTTATTCATACAGTGTGATCACTTCACTGGTGACTGTGCAGTAGGTCATTTTGCATCCCCTCCAGGGAACAGCATTTCTGGTCTCACAGCGATGCCCTCAAAACAAAGGCCACTTACTGTGGACACACTTCAGGCAACTGTTACATCATAAATGTAGGTTTTGCTACTTCAACAAAAATTCTTCTGAGGGCTTTCATTCTGTTTGGCTTTAGGAAAGAATATATTTCCCTTTGAATTTGTGGAACCCAAACCAGTAATTCAAGCATAACATTTTATTAAAGTGAAGCTTTCTTGGTAATGAAGAAGACAGTTAATGGTCTTCCCCGACCAATAATACATAGCCAGTATTTTCAGATTTCATTCACGCCTGCCCCCCAATACTGCCACCGAATACCGACAAATTTTTGTAATATGGAGGATTCGTAAAACTTACAAAACTTAAGAGCTCAACACCATCATGGTGCTGAAGGAAGAAAGAAATAAGTAGAATGAAAAAAACCTCCTGTTACCATATGCATTAAAAAAAAAGCTGTGTTATTTGAGGGAGCTGGAAGATTTAAGGAGAGAAGAACACAACATAATCATTCTACCAACGCTATATTCTAATAAACTCCTGCTAAAAAGCAACCATTTTGAAAACATTATTTTTTTGTAATATAATGTCTATGGCATTTAGAAGAAACATTTCTTTTTGCCAGTTTTGGGGGAAAACTCCATTAGTAAATACACAGAATGTGAATATGGTCCTAGTATTGATAAAATTATTTTCTCACAAGACGTGATTTAAAAATTTTTAAGATTTGCTACAAGTTTTACGAACAACATCATACTGTTCCTTTTCCCTTTTCTAAAAATAAAAAATAGTACCATTCCGTCCATGTAAAAGTATGACTCTTGCAGCACCTGCCCTGGCGTCACCTGAGGGAGTTGCTGCCACATTCTGGCCCCCACCCAAGAGACCCTGGCTCCACAAGTCAGAGGTGATGCCCGGGAATCTGCCTGTTAATGAAAGCCCAGGAGGTGCTCTGACCCGGGGGGCCCAAAGACCACCCTCTGAGAAACATTATTCTGTATGTTCCCTATCTAGAAAATACCGCTAATTGCCTCTCAGTCTAATTACAGCCAATCTCAGCCACTCAGAACCATCACCAGCAATTAGGACCTGTCCCTAGGTTGGTATTACATGATTTCAAGACATGACACAAACTGTGTCCTGCACAATGCAGGTGGCCCACCACAACAGCATCCGTGGAGGCCAACGCGAACGAGAAGCGGCAGCGTCTGCAGAGCCGTGACCAGTGAACGCAGGGAGTGTTTCAGCAGGCCACAAGGCAGGGCTCCTGAAAGGCACCAGGCGGGCCCTGACAGCAGCTGCCTGTGTTTGTGAGCCACTTTGGTTTCCGCTCCGTGTGTGTTTGTGAGGACTAGTGTGAGGATGCACACACACCCCTACGTGTGGAAAGACCCAGAGCTCCTGCAAGAACTCTGTTACATCTGCTGGGCATAAAATGATCAACGCTTTCAATCAACAGGCAATGCTCTAGAATTCATTTAGAATACCAAAATAGGTTCTTTTAAACATCGTTAGGACCCAGCAGTAACTCAAGTGCATTAGAACAGTTGGGTTCCTGTGGTAAAGCAGGTCTAATGGGACTGAGGATTAAGTACAGCAAGGGGTGTGTCATCAAGGTCCCCTCAGCCCAAGCCTCAGGGACTCTCTAAAAGCAAATATCAGTCCTCCTCAAACACAGCACAGAATTTAGCATGGTTTCGTCTCAGACAGTGTTCACTGAAAATGTTCAAGGGAAAGCTAAAAAGAATGGTAATATTGCATCTATCTTCATATTTAATTAAAAAGAGAGCTAACGGTACTTCCAAGATGGAGGTCATTCCTTGTTCAGCACAAGATTATTCCGTGCAAAGCTGTTTTCAGAATGGGCAGTAAAACAATGCGACATGTCAACACATATGAAAGCTACCATTTCAGAAATGCTACTGCTGCTTCAGCTAACAACTCTGAAGCTGAGGTACAAATGACAGCAACACAGCTGGAGGCAGACGTGAGAGAGTCGAGAACACCATCCACGGCCCAAGCCCAATCAAATCCACCACCTTCCTCTTCCCTCGTTGCGCCTGGAGGCCCCAACTGCCCTCCACAGAACGGTATCATAGGAAAAGGCTTAGAGGAAGAAAAGTTATATACAAGACCTTGAATATAACACCTCGAAGTTCAAGAGATCAGATCATCGTTTTCTCCTGCATAGTGACTGTATGAACAGCAGAGGGAAAAGGATGATGTCCTACAAAAAACTAACAGAGAATACAAGATGTTAACATACTTAAAATAAGAACCTTACACAGTCATACACATTTAACAAGAACCATACAAAGGTGAGCCATGGGCAGATGGCTTGGTTTCCAGCCCACTGAGTGCATATTTGGCTCTCTGGGCAGGAGGAGACAGCTCTGCCTATGAGCACATACTGAATCTTCAAATGCACCTTTGGCTTTTCCTCCTTGGAAAAAGAATTACAAATTGGGCATCAAGACCTCCGACAGTTCTCAAGCAACACTTACCACGGAGAGCTGCCTGTGCCTGCCTTAAAGCCCACCCACAATTTCATTTTCAATTAGCAGCTCCTCGAAAGGCAGTAATGAAAGCAGTTGCTAAAGAGCATTCAGATGTCACTTAAAGACTGCAAACCCAAACTGTAAATAGCACATTGTGAGTCGCCTGTCACCACCATCAACTCCCACGGGAATCTCGCAACACGTGGCTATCACAGCCATCTGCTCAGCTCCCCACCACCAACACTGCAAACCACACAGCCACCCACTCGCTCCCACCTCCCACTCGTTACCTGTCATGTGCAGGCTTGTGTGGAGACGGGGGTGCTGTGAGCAGAGATTAGAATGCAGAACACATGGGGGCTTGTTTCACGTTTTGCAACTAAGATCTGGCCACATGCAGATAACATCATATCATCAGAAGAGGGGAAGACTTAAAATTAACATAAAATGCAGTTTTAAATAAAGAAAGGGAGTTTTGTCGAACCCCATCAACTATCGAAAATGCAGTGTGAAGGGAAAACACGCTCCCTCGGCCCTCAATCACCCGTACCGCAGGGGCTGATGGTGGGCAGAGTTGAGAATCCTTTCTCTCACTTTGTCCTTCTTACTCCTCTAACAATATATACAATTTAAATGGCCCTTAATAAAGTTCCACACACACATACATATTCTTGGGGTTTAGTGAATGCCACTGTTTGGTTTGGTTTTTTTTTTTTTAAACACAGCAATTTCTATAGGTCTCAGGATCGCTCAAGCGGAGTTACTGTCCATTTTTTTAGCAGTTCCTTTTCCAATTCAGCCTATTTTCTCTCTGTAGGTTTTGTTTTATGAGGTGGTAGTCAATGTGCTATGTCCTCTTCTAGTCAATTTTTGCTAAATGTTAATTAAAAACATCTGTATCACTTGGGATAAGATTTATTACTGGCCGTATCACTCCAAACATCTGTCTGAGGTCACGTGATGCTTATTATCACTCTTACCAACATCCAGGGCTGATGGACTATATCCCAGACAACAAGCTATGGAGTCAGGAGACACAAAACAAAAATTCTAAAACTCAAAAAATAAACTGTCATTGCCTCCAAAGTCCAAAGTTAAAAAAAAAACAAAAACAAAACAAAACAAAACAAACTTCATATAACTTATTATTATACACCACTAATTTGGAACAGAGACAAGCCTGTATTGTGGGTTCCTCAAAACTAATGTTAAAATCTGACATCTTATTCATATTTTGAGTTAATCAAAATTCCAACAGTGGTTATTAAGCCAATCTTTCTCCTCCTAGTTCTTTTATCATCTGGTTTTATTTCTACTTCTGTAGTTTTAAGGCAAAGGGAAAAAAATAATGTGCAACTTAAATTAATCAGAAGGAAAAATAGAGGATTTTATTTACTATCTCAGTTTGTAACCTTCACATGACAACACAATTTTTGAAAAAAGCAAATGAAATCCCAAGAAACACATTAAACTTGAAATTCTGAAGTAGGAAGTAAAAATGATTTAATTGCAGCTCAGTTTCTTGACACTAGCTCAATGTACCTTCAGTTATTTAACCATAGTAACAAATGTATTTACGAAAGAGCACCTAGCGAAGTTCATATGTCTTTTCATTACTAAAGTATAATCCCTAATTGCATTAGTGTTTCAAATGCTCTGATTTCCAGAAATCTGTAGGCTCTAGAGTCAAGCTGGATAAATACCTGTGTGACCTCAGCCTGGATTTTTATACCCGAAACTAATTAGCTGGCCTTCAGAAATATGACTTGAACTGGATCTGTTTAATCAAAGTTGTCCCTTATAAATCCTCCTTTGCAAGTTAATTTCTACTAGCAACAATGTCACAGAGAAGTCCTCAGACAACCTGAGTCAGTCACACTGAAATAAAGGATCAGCTTCTGGTAGTAAATGCTCTCACCGGGAAAGAGCCTGAACAGATAGACTGCTCCAGCACGATGGATGCAAGCACAGCTGGGTGGCTTGGTCACCTGCGCCCTTCTGTTCCACCAACACAACCACTTATTCCAAATAAGGCCAACACGCAATGGCAATACACAAGGCAGATGCAACCCCCACGGCTCTAACAATAGCTCTAACTTTAAAGACTTGGCACTGGGACCAATCCCTCTTCTTCTAGACACCAGTATACATTTTTGGTAGCTACAATGTCAGCACCTACAAATCCTCCAACAAGTCTGATTCCACCATAGTAGATTTTCAGGGAGAGGAGCAAATTTCCATTCCTTACAAGCAATACCCACCCAGATCAACTTGTATAAAGATTTTTAAACCACAGAAAAGCCATTCTCACCAGCAAGGTCAGAGTCTACCTGCTGGGCTCCTGAAATATTCCCAAACTCCTTTATTTCCCTCTCAAATGGGATCCTCCTGTGGCTCTAAGCAATCTCAGTAGGTTGCCTCTTTCTCTAAGAAGTCCAGCCCTTAGCTGAGTGTAGTTTTGGAAACTAAAATTCAGTTAGGAGAGAGGCTCTGGGATTTACTTTGATGACCGATCCTGATATCTGCTTGTTGGAAGAGTTCGTATGGCCTAAGAATTGCTCGTACTTCACTAAAGCCTATTTCCTCTGGTTGGGTTCCTACTAGAGAGAGGAAAGACAGGCTAATGGACTACATGGAGTTTTAGAAACACCTATGCCTAGCCAAATCTGAGAGTTCTCTCAACTCCCATCAACTTTTCTTCCTTGCTTCTCTAATTTTAAAACCCCTTTGCTCTCTGTGTTTTCAACTACAAAGTAGTAAAATTTTAAATCCTCTCCCATGGTCTAGAAGTGAGACATAATGTAAGAAAACCCAAAGCCCTAGGACGGGTTAAGTTTTCCAAAAATGCTTCTGAGGAAGTCCTCTGCTGGCTCCAAGGTTTGGCAGCATGTCATGTCATTGTGTCCTTCTGGGGCTGCACTGAGACTTAGTCTTGCAGTTAGAGAACAAGGCTCCTTACAGGGACGGCCTGGGCAGCCTCTATTTTGGTTTCCCCCTCCCAAGTCTAAGTAGAGATGGTGGTGGGGGTGGAGGGGAAGCCCTACCACATCCTTATTAGTACAAGCTAAAGCCTTTTAAACATAATATCTGGATGCTCACATCATGAGCAAATAGTTCTGTGTAAAACAAATACAAGCCTGGGGGGGTCAGAAAGACACGCATTCTTCCATAAAAGTTAACTTGTTCCTTTCTTTGTTTTTAAACCCCCCTTTGGAAATTAAGGAGAATGTTCAAACTTGCCATATAAAAAAGTGCAACCATTTTGAAAGACAGCTGCCAGCTCAGCATCTTCTAAGTCAGGATATATTTATACTTAAAAACATAATCCAACAAATGAGTTCCACTGGGGTGGTTAAGTGCCAGTTAAAAAGCTTTCTTTTCCCAGTATGAGAAAATACCAGGAGAACTGAGGTTTTATAATCAGGAAGAGAAGGAAAAGGCAGCTTGGTTTTAGAACTACACATCTCTCTTATAAAAGTATACAATTGTACTCTCACAGTAAAAAGATTAGTTGCCTTCAATGGATTCTCAGAAAAAAAAAAAAAATCCTATTATTTCCTCTCCACGAAGGAGTAACATCTTCCCATAATTACAGGAAAGCTGTGCATTAAGGTGCCTGCTCAGGAAGTACCACTTCCTAGTAAGATGCAAACCTAATCCACTCTCACCGAGTCAAAAATAAAGACTAAATTCTCACCTCCTACAGCCCTCTTTCCTCTGTAGTTCCCCCGACTATACCTCCCTCAATAAGAGGCACTAAGCAACAATCCATTAATTTAGAAATTCTCCTCAAGGACACTCTCACCTCAAGGCCCCTCCCAGCTAAGATGGTCAGATTCAGCTACTTTTGTCTCGTACGAGGCGAAGGTAAGGGGAACGGTAACTGCGACGTGTACAGGTATCTGGCAAGACCCTCAGCACAAGCTTCTGAACGTCTACGGTGGCCCTCCAACACTTGTGTGTCACCTTTTACCCATCATACAACAGATGGCACGCGTCCGCAACACACATGTAGCCATGCCTCTCCCTCACACGTCTCTCCTTTAAATGTCTTCACAGAAACTATCAATTACAGACTCCAAACCAAAATTACGCTTGGGCCTACAGCAGTCTTCCTTCACAGACCTTGAAAATGCTATGTAATCTCTGGGTTGGTCATAAATTTAAAGAACCATTGAAACTCAGAGAGAGGAGCCCGAGAAATCACCTAGACCAAACCCCTCATTTTCCAGATGGGCAGCAATGGACAGTGATTTGCTCCAGGTTTCAAAACAGTACATGTGATTCTAGGAAGACTACAAATGAAAAGTGGTAGAGCTTTATTTCAGTTATCAACTTCTGCTTCCCTTCCTACTAGAAAAATAGCACTTGATTTGGGGAGTATATTTTGGCATCAACACTGAAGATAAGAAAAACACTTGTTTTGAAAACTCTTACATAGACCAAAAAGGTACAACTCATTCTTTCCTTCTCCATGATTCATGAGGAGTGAGTCAAAAAAAAATTGCTTTTCAAATATTTTGCCTAAAATAAGGATAGCTTTGATTTCAGATACCACTTGTACCAGAAGGTTAACCATTAGGACCAAAAGCTACTTGAATTTGAGATATACAAGTCCTTGTCTTCTTTTATGATCACCAGAGGACAAAGCAGAAAGAAGAATTTTGAGAACAGAGAATGGAAAAGTCAGACCAGGTCTGGGAGTAAGAGAGTCAAGGATAAGGAACCACACTTTAGTGTAGACTCTGAATTAAATTGGTTTCTTGCCTGAAAGGGCAGGAGGGAGGGAGGGCCTGGGGGAGAGATGGTGGTTGTGCTGCAACCTCTCTCCATGGATAATAATTACCTTTCTCACCGATCTCATACAGAGAGGCATGGGTTGGGAGTCACAAATACCACAGGAACATCAGCTTTTATAGAACCTAGCCCTTCCTCCCTCGCTCCACTCTCTTTCTTGAAACAGTTTACTAAAAAAAAACAAAAAACAACAAAAAAAAAACTTCATACAAATGTGGTTGCTTTCAAACTTTTCAGCTCTTTCTGTGCTCGCTGAACTTGGTAGATTATCGGGTTTCTTTTTAGGCCCTCACAGACCATTTCTATAACCAAAGTCGCTCCTTATGACCAAACTACTCACACTGTTCCTAGAAATACTTGGAGACACCTGCAACCGATGACCTGGAGTTCTCTTTCTCTTCATGCTCAATCCTTATCTCAAACAAGGGAGACAGAATATACAGGGGAAAGAGAGCAACACAGAGAAACCAGGGTCTAAGCCCTGGCTCTGTACCTCATTGCTAAGTGGCCTGAGACAAGTCACTTTAACTCTTTGACCTCCAATTTCCCCATCTGGAAAGTCAACGTCATATTACCTACTACCCAGGGTGACTGTGAGAATTACAGATTATATAAACTCCCTCGTTAATGATGGTCACATGGTATGCATTAGATAAATGTTAATAATTACTATTAGAACTCCAATCTGGCATTTCATTTCAGGACATGTATGTATCTTCAGAAAACCTGCCCTGTGTGTCAGATGTGGGGACACTTCCCTGAGATCCTTCTGTGTCCATGCTGACATCCACCACTCTGGATGTTTTCTGATGTTTTCTTGGGAATATATCCCTCATTACCCAACAGGCTGACCTCGGACTCCATACTTATTAGAAACTAGGTCATACTGAAGTTTTGGGTCCTTCCAATCTTTTCACTAAAACTTATACCAAAAATACACTCTTGATGATTTATAAGAATCATTTCCAAAGTGGCCTGGCCATTATCAAATAGAAAATCTAAGACCACAGAGTTCCGTGGCTTGCCCCTAGATCCCTAGGGGCATTAGGTCCTAAGGAGGGACCAGAATTTGTGTTTAATAATGCTCACGATAGGATTACTAATGATCTGTGAACTTTTGGGAACCACTGTTTTGTATGATCCCAGATTTCTCCCTCTGCAAAGAAACATCTGCAAACTGGAAATTACCTGTTCAGCTTCTAATTAGCAGCACCTGCTCTGTGAACCACACTCCCTTCCTCTGCTTCCTCCAAGTAACAGTCATTCCCACCCAGTGGTCCCGCCAAAAACAAAACACACCCAGGACACAGGTAACTCGGCAGGCACTAAAGCCTCTGGATTTGTGCAGGAAAAAAAATTGCTATAAACAGCTTTGTTTCTCATTATTAATCTATCTCATGTGGGGATTTCCACAGGCAGAAAGGCTCCCAAATGCCAAGAGCTATATTTTCTTGTGGATCACTGAAACCTAATTATTAACAGACCAGTAAGCCCTACTACCAGACTTTCATACAATCAGCAGATTGCGAAGACAGTCTTGAATTATGGACTACAGAGAACAGCTGAAGAACCGAAAGGCTATTTCATTTCTTCACCACTGCTCTCCCACACGCCGCAATATTTGAGCTGCTCTGGAATATATAAATCTATGCAAGGTACTGCCTGCTTGCAGACAGCCATTTTTAGCACCTCAGAACCCTGAGACCCACAATGGACGCGATCACACCTGCCCGTTCCGTTCTGTCCCAATTATGAAGATCTCTGCCCTACAAGCCAGTCTACCTTGACGAGCATCAAGAGTCCAGTCAGTCTGCCCCACACACAAGTAGCACCAGCGTCAAGCTTTATAGCACACAGGACATCTGATAAAAAGGAACTGACACTGAAGTTTCAAATCGTAATAAAACACTGAGCTGGGCTTGGTATACTCTGTTAGAAGCAAGTACACAGCTCTGTGGGGTGACTCTCCAGCAGCCCACCAAGGAGGTCTTCTCCACCTGGCACGAAGAACCGCAGAGAGGCAGGCACCTGAGGAAGGGATTTCGCAGCCACAGAGAAGAACAAACCCACGCCTCCTCACCTGCCTGAGTCCCTTAGGCATTTTCTTTCTCTTCCCAAGGTGCTGGCAGAGATTGCGGTCATTTTCTCGATCCGAGCCGTAGTGGTGTGGGTGGCTGAGTCTGCTCTTCTTGGAATGAAAGGACAGGCCGTTGGTAAGTGCTTCTCGTTTCTTCTTGGTCAGAGGGGTCTGGCGTTTCTCCACACGTTCCTGAGGCTTAAGTGCTACATCTTTCTATAGAGAAGAAGAGAAGGAGAGGGAAGTGATGGTTATATATGCGTCCAAGGTCACACCCAAAATACAGGCTAAATGGGGTTACAAGAAAGGAGAGGGAAAGCAGGAAGGGAGATAGGAAGAGGAGAACAACTAAAACTAAGAAACAGGGCTCTCAATTTTTCTGAATCCCTAATGCCACCACAAATATATCCTTTCCATTCTTGTTGGGCAGAAAAGTCAACAAAGCACAAAGCATCTGTCCATTAAAAGTGATTTCACTGCTTAGTGGCTTTCAATTTGATTCTCTGCTAGGTCCAGCAGCACACAATGACATTCCCCAAGGAGGCTCAATACACTCACTTTCCAAGTTGGTACATCAATTATGTTTCAGAAAAGGAGTACTAAGTGCGTGCATGATTTAAAAAAAAAAAAAGAAAAAAAAAAAAGGCAAAAGCCTGAACATACCAGGGCCAGGTGGATGTGAGCCAGCAAGAAAGAAACTATCAATTCATATGATTAAAATGCTTCCTTAATGCATTATACATTTTTACCACAAGTTCCTCTGAGCATCCTTAATTCCCAGTTCTTTGCAAAATGTAACAACAATATTATCACCAAGATCTACAGCCACTTTTCATTTATTGCTTTGTGTGTGGCTGGGGGGTGGGAAGGTAGGAGAAACGTAATGGGTGTCCTGGAATAGGAAGCAGCAGCTTCACAGACTACAGGTGGACATTTCAGGCCACAGGATCCAGTGAATTCTGTGCCTGCAGGCAGCTCAGCACCTACGGAAATACCAAAAGACCTGGGTCCAAAGCCTGACACTGACATTATTCATTAGGAGACTTGAAGTACACCACTGGTAGGATACGTGCGAATGTCCTTTGAACCCTGAGAAATGTACACATGAAGCCCTGAAATTTAAAAGATTTGGCACTCAGTCGTTTGTAAATGAGTGGATATGATCCTATTTACACTGAAAATGCTCCTTCATGGAACCTCGCCTCCGTATAAATAAATTGTTTTCTCTGGTCCTAAATGAATGTACATTCAAACAATAAAAACTAAGACAAAATTTTCCCTTTACCCATTTTCTCCTTAAAATACCTCTCTCTCTCTACCTCTCTCTTTATCCCCCTTTCTCCCCTCCCCCCCCTTATAGCCAGTAGTCCCAAGGTAGTTCACTATCCTACTGCCTCCCGATATCCAGTACTGCCCACTTGACATACACGCTACTCTTTGAGGTCTTTCCCCAAATCAGCCATTGCCATTAGTTTGGGAGCTTGGACATTTACATCTGCTTTGCCTTGGCCTCAAAGCCCTACTACCTTCCACACCCCTCCCTTTTCTAGTTAAAGGACTCTTAGCCGGGCCTGTCCACTCAGGAAGACCTTTCTTACAATGCAAAGCACTGTTCTCAAGCCTTCACTTATACAAGTATTTTCTGTGGGCTCAGTATATACAAACTCAGCACTGTCCTATAAGGACTGGGAAAACAATCGTGTGGAGGAAAAAAATCCCCACCTCCTGGAACTTAAAATTTAGGGACAAATATTAATCAAATCACATAAATATATCATTGCAAACTTAACTATCTGCTCTAAAGGTGCTAAAACTGGGGGGAAAATGGTCTAGTCCAGAGGAGTAGGCTGGTGCTGAGGAGATGACTGCCACCTGACCTAGTTCTGGAAGTCTGAGCAGAGAGAACAGCTTGTGCCAAGGCCCTGAGGCAGCTGGCAGCATGACCCCTTAAAAGAATCAGGGCACAGACGAAGTTATCATTCATCTCAGTAACCCCAATGCTTCACATACAGAGTCAGGCAAAAAACAAGTGTTATGTTTATGTTTGCTAAATAAATAAATGAGGCAACTAGTTAAAGTACCCAAGCCTACAAGCCACAATCGTGATTTGATAATACCCCAAGCTGGTACTAACACAGAGTGAAGCAAACTAGAAAAGTGGAAACCAAGGAACTGTGCAGGTACTGCAGAAACAAGAATCACAGCAAACAGCAGGAAGTCCGAGAAGAGGTGAAAGGCCTTATCCCCGGAGCAAGAAGGTATCAAAAATAAGTCTCATCAGGGCGCGTGGGTGTCTCAAGGATGGTTAAGCGTCTGCCTTTGGCTCAGGTCGTGATCCCAGGGTCCTGGGATCGAGTCCCGCATCGGGCTCCCTGCTCAGTGGGGAGCCTGCTTCTCCTTCTGCCTCTCTCTGTCTCTCATGAATAAATAAATAAAATCTTAAAAAAAAAAAAAAAGTCTCATCAGGCAAATGAGTGGCTCCCGGTCTAACTTCTAGCTGCTATCAATGCAGATGATTTACCCTCTGCCATTGGAGAGGCAGCTCTCCTGAGGCAAGGAGAATGTGTGGTGGCAAGTATTTAGGAGACAAGCTGAGATTGAAACGAGTGCACATGGCCATTGATTCCAGTCTCAGAACCTTGTACAGAATGTCTAACACATAGTCAATGCTCAGTAAACGTCCACTGTACTTACTCCTCTCTCCAGCGTCCACCACCACAGTCCGCTGTATCAGACATCTGCTCAGCTCAGACTACTCTGTGTTGAACATCACACGCAACCAAGATAGTCAGGTCTCGTGAAAAGACGCTCAGGAATGATGGCAAGGATGGCAGAAGCAGCCAGGATGAGTTCCATCGTGGACCGCTTCTATATACCATGATTAATTGTACTACTTCTTTTAAGAGTAATGTATAAACTCCCCACAGGGTTGTTAAAACAAAAAACAAAAAAAAAAACACTTCTCTTTGTCATCCAACTCACCTACTGCCTGGCATATATACACGTGTAGAGTCTCGGATTAATAAACAAATGATACTTAATAATGTATCAACCGTGCTTTTCAAAAAATTATGCCATTCTCTTTGGAAACTAAATCTCCTCTCATACTGAAGGTGCTCCAAAATATATTGAAAATTATGTGCAATTCCATACAAATGTGAATTAATATTTATGAGAGTATGGTATAATTTTTTCCAAATCCATTTTAGTTTCATGTAGCATATTAATCAAGGCATATTCTCACGGCACCACAGAGTAGCTACACAGAGCAAATGGACCCCATGCCGTGACATTAGCTTGTAAGAGACCTGCTGAAGCCTTAGCAGCAGCCATACAATCATCTTAGCTCCAATTAATATTGAGATTTTCAATGCTGGAGGGTGTTGGGTGGGGAGGAGAGAGGAAGGGCGAAAGGATCAAAGTGTGTGTAGAGGTGGTGGCTTAAGAGGTAAGAAAAAAATCATGAGTCTTTAAAACGTTTTTATTAAAGAAGAGGTTTATATTCTCAAAGACTAGAAATTATCTTTATTCTTTCAAAGATACAGTTTTATTTAGAAATTGCTACATAGACACTTTGGCGTAATTCTTGAATAAACCAGGCTGGTGTTTATTCATTCCCTCTGTAAACATTCACTGGCTGCTTACTATGTAGAAAGTAATCATTTAACTTCTCATTGACTGTCTTGGAGGGAAAATGACAAGAACTGTCCACTATAAGCAAAAAGCATCAAAGACAAAAAGACTGATTATAAATTACTCACCGTACAACACTCTAAAGAGCTGTGCGTGTGATTACACACACGTGTATGTGTGCATGTATCTATCCACCAACCAACAATTACCAACTAATTTAAGAATTCCCTTAAACAAATATGGGTGGTCTACAAAGCACTGCTGCAATATGGGGAGGAAACTGTGTGATTTATAAAATAAATTTTTACCATCAATGAATGACGATTTTCAACGGCCAGTTGATTCATTTGTCTACCAGGATAAAGGCTAGTGATTCCCAGGGAAAAATTAATGTCCATGAGAATTACCTGCAGTGCTTTTTGAAAGTAAGGTGACTTGGCCCCACACTTGGCAAAGAAAGCATTTAGCAAACAAGTACTGGGAGGGAAAGCAGGGAGGGGAGAAGAATAAGGAAGAGATCTGGGGGGGAAAAAAAAATGTTTTTAAGGCATTCATTTCACAATCAGGGAAGCAAGCAAGAAAGCAAGAAAGCCAGCCCGCCAACAACAGAAGGCTGGCTGTGAAGTACGAAGATTTAGACCTATTTGCTAGCAACAGAGGGGGTAAGTGCACAAGCCATGCATAACAGATGGGACTAGGTTTCACAAGTAGTTGAAATTATGTGATTTTTAGGTCACTGGTGATGGAGGGCGGGGTCAACAGCAGCACACATGCTGAGAGGCTCCGAGACAGACTATTTCTTTTAACACCCAGCCTTCTTCAAAATAGGTGATCTTGCTCTTGACTTCCCCTTCTCTCAAATTATAATCTCTCACCAAAGGCTTCCTCTGCCACTCCTGAATTTCAAAATGAGACGGTTCAGTGCTGTGCAGACTAGGGGGGAGCAACAAACTGCAGATGAAGCACGTCTCAGCGGCGGGGCTGCATTTGCTGATTACAGATGAAGGCACAGACAACAGAAAAGGAAGGCACAATTTGCCTGCCTTGCATGAAATAGGTTTCAGAAAGAGAGTCTCCATCTGATTTTCCCAACCGAACTAATCTGAGAGCAGCCCATCCCTTACAAAGCATCTGCGGTGTGGGTGTCTGCATGTGCCCCTGTGGGCGTCCATGTGGGAGAGAGGGGTACAACTGAAACAGAACCTCTTCAGTAAGTTACTTGATCTTAGGGACGTGCAATGAAATAACAAAGGAGCCAGGAGAAATAAGAAAAGGCGCTTTTGCCCGTCACCATCAGAAGGCATTCATGGATGTGTGCTGTCATTTTAGTTTGTCATGTGCTTTGTTGGTTAATTTTATTGCATTTGTACTTATTTTGGAATGGTTTTACACTGATTCCATCTCTTCCCTTAAGTGCGAAAGAAGTGAAAGCGTTTACAGTGAGAGTAAGAAGTGAAAAATTAGGAAAGAAACAAAACACACAGCACTTTTAAAACTTAACTCTGTGGACATGTTAACAGCAGCCCCTATTCTGGAATTCCGAACAAATGGGACTTAGGAACAGACCTTCAGAACCTAAACTTTTTAGTAAGGACAGGAGACTGCGTGTAGGAATTTACAAACAAAGTAACCAATACAGCATTCAAGAAAAAAAAACAGTAATTCCTCATGTTCACATCTTTTAAAAACAAAACTGAAAATACCCACTACGTGCCAGACACTTTGCTACCTGTTAGAAATACCTAAGAAAAGATCCCTGACCCCAGGCTGTTTAGTGGGGTACCGGAGACAAATCAATGAGCTGTTACAGTAAACTGGGTCAGGTGGGGGGCCACTGAAGTACTCCATATTGCCGCCTTTCACACTGCATTACAGCTGCAGCCCTGTATTGCCGTGAAGAGGGAAGAGTAGATCAATGGAACAAAATGGAGAAGAGAAATAGACCCACATGTATACGGACAACTGGTTTTCAGCAAAAGCACAAAAGCAATTCTGTGGAGAAATAACCTTTTTAACAAATGTTGATGGAACAAATACACACACATACACATATGGCATATATATATGCAAAGAAATTTTTGATTCACATCTCAGTCTAATTAGGAAAAATAACTAAAAATGCATTATAAGCCTAAATGCAGAACCTAAAACTATACAACTCCTAGAAGAAAACAGAGGAGAAAACGTTTGTGACCCTGGGTTTAGCAAAGATTTCTTAGATATGATGCCAAAAGCACAATCCATAAAAGAACAAAGTGATAAATTACTCCTCATCAAAAATTAAAACTTCTGCTCTTCAAAAGACACTGTTAAGAAAATGAAGAGACAAGTCACAGAATGGAAAACTATCTGCAAAATGTACGTATCTGAGAAAAGTTTTGTATCCAGATTATATTTTTAAAAGCCCTCAAAACTACATAAAAAAAAAACCAACCCAGCGTTTTAAACATTAAAAAAAAAAAAGATTTGAACAGTTAACTAAAGAAGATATATGGGTGGCAAGTAACAAGTGAAAAGATGCTTAAGATCAATAGTCATCAGGGAAATGCAAATTAAAACCACAATGAGATGCCACTATCTACATATGAGAATGGCTAAAATGAAAAAGACTCACCACACCAGCTGCAGGCACGGATGTGGAGTTATGCTCATACACTCACGGGAGGAATGAAAAATGGTACTACCACTCTGGAAAACAGTTTGGCCATTTCCTTAAAAGTTCAAAGTAGACCTACCATATGCTCTAACCATTCTGCACCTAGGTATCTCTCCCCCAAAAAATGAAAGCACATTTCCACAAAAACATCTGTATAAGAATGTTCATATCAGCTTTGTTACAGCTTAAAACTAGAAACAACTCAAGTGTACATCAACAGATGAATAAACTGTGATACAACCATTCCGTGGAATATTAGCGATAAAAAGGAATAGCCTACTGATACATGACAACTTGACTAAATCTCAAAATAATTATGCTAAGCTAGAGAAATGAGTCCCAAAAGAATATTTCATATGATTCCATTTATATAAAATCTAAAAAATATAATCAGTAGTGACAGGAAGTAGATCAGTGGTTCCCGCTGAGGGGCAGGAAGAGATTATATACAGACATGAGGAAACATTTGGAGTCAAAAACTCTTGGGCGCCTGGGTGGCTCAGTTGGTTAGGCGACTGCCTTCGGCTCAGGTCATGATCCTGGAGTCCCGGGATCGAGTCCCGCATCGGGCTCCCTGCTTGGCGGGGAGCCTGCTTCTCCCTCTGACCCTCCCCCCTCTCATGTACTCTCTCTCTCTCATTCTCTCTGTCTCAAATAAATAAATAAAAATCTTTAGAAAAAAAAAAAAAAACTCTTCACTGTCTTGATTATGACCATACTTTCATGGGTGTACACACATGTGAAAACTTATCAAATCTTATACTTTTAACCATGCAGTTTACTGGTATGTGAATATACCTCAATAAAGCTGTTAAAAAACAAATGGCAACCCTTGGCATCAAGCACAACAGGCAACTCACCATCACCAATACCTGGATGGCACTCAGCGCCCATCCAAAAGAACTCATCTTTCAGATTCCTGAAACAAAGGGATGACCGCACTGTGGAAGGTGTGGCATTAGCCCACGATGGGGCCATGAAGTTTTCACTGCAAACAACTCAGCTGTGCACACTAATGCCTCAGCCAGACTCAGGAGTGCCGTCTTCACATCCTTTTCAGTGCCAAGGTGGAGTTCACGGTGTGCCTTTTTTCTTCACTTCTAACAGTCAATTCTCAGTTATTCAGAGGCTAACCTTTGGTCAAGTTTTCCTAGCTTTCTTTCAAGTGCCCTGGTTAGCTGTTTGGCCACATCCTCTCTCATGAACACTTGAATCAAAAAGCAAAGAAAGAAAACATAAATACATTTTTACACTGTTCCTACCTGTAAAAAAAAAAGAAAAACAAAAACTGAGGCAGCTTCTTACAATATATTTAATACATGATGATACATAGGACATAAGGGAATCCAAATGGAGAGGGGAAAATGGTTTTAAAAAAGAGACTAAGTACAAATTCAGGATATGAAAACACTTGTCAAAAGTGTGGTGCCATTGTCAGAGGTGAGGGGTCAAAGAAAAAAGAGAGAGAAAAGAAAAGAAGGAAAAAAAAAAAAACAGCCACTTGAGAAGCTCTCCTAAATTCAGTTATGGGATGAGATCACAACCACCAGCCTAAGTGAGATTTTTGCACACTCTGTGAATTGAAAACGTCCCAGCAACCTCTCATTCCCATAGATAATTGAGAGTTGGCAGCTGTTAGACCTTAACACTCTCAAAGTGGTTGAGTCCCTGGCAACTAGATGCTATTGCTTAAAACAGTTTAGGCTCTTAGCCCTGAAGGATTCCTAAAATTGGATTACAGTCCCTCCAGATAATCTGAGAAATACAGCATGACGAAAAGGAAACCTTAAAAAAAAATTTTTTTAACTCCTCCATAACAGCAACGTTCTAAAAGCTGAGCACAGCATGACTCAGGCAGAAAATCTCATCAGAGAAGGCTCAAGAGCGATAATGTACACAAAGAGTGAGTCCAAAAAGGGGAAGGGAACCACACAACAGAGAAGAGCATAATGGAAGCCATAAGAGAAAGTGGGCATGCCACACAATCCTCTGGCCTTTCCAAGGGCAGGAGCCTGGTTTGCTACCTCAAGAGAGGCAGGCAGAGTGCACAAATTTCTGTTGCTTTTTGATCCACTCTAACCTAATCCACTGTGGTCATGCACACATTTGAGAGGATGTTTAACTCTAATGATAGCCCTTCTAATTAGCCATTACTCATTTTTTGACTAGGCATTCCAGGCACAAAACGGGGAATGTTCATGTGGCAAAATAATTAGTAATTGGGGCCTCCCTGCAATATTCACGTTTAGCTCCACAGGGATGATGGCTATGACTCCTTGGTCATCCCTGAACTCACTGCAGAGAATACAGCATGTGGCACATAGTAGGTGAGTTCTAACAAATGAACTGGAGAAATGAGGACACCATGGATGTTTCTCTCACTCCAGAGGCTGCCCCACTAGGCTATGAATCATACTACGCTTCCTCTCTTCCTTTCTCAGATTGTCACCCAAACACTTCCACACTTACTCTCTGATGATATCCCCTCAGCACACCATGGTGCTGCGATACTAAACAGGGGCTGAGCAGATGCCTCAAAGACAATATAGATCTCACCTCATTAAGTCCAAGAGAAGACAAAACAATAAAGGGGACTGACTGACAAAATGCCATGTCTTGCTCTGAGGCTTCACATGAAGGTCAAATGACCATTTACCAGGTCTTAATACCTCCTACTCTCAGAAAAATCAAGTGGTTGATACTATTGTCCAGATATTCCAGACAAGGAGCCTGACTGGCCAGTGAAAACCTCTTCTTACCCAGATACTGGATTCAAATTAGTAAAAAGGCAAAGACTTTGCTCTTCTCCCCGCAACATGTTCCTAACTTCTCTTCCCCAGGTACTGACGTACCACCACATCTTCATTTCACATCACCACTCTCTGTAGTATCTTACTAATACTGTAGCAGCGACCGTCAGCTGTGCTGAGTGGTTACTTCTCAGGCCTGGAGGAGTCCTGCTTCTAGCTTTCGACAGGTGTTCTAGTTTTCCTGTGGAACATGACCTTCTCTGGGCTTGCATTACCATCATAAAGGGAAAAGCAGGGGAGATGATGTATGCACCAGAAATCCAACTTAGGGTATGGATGGGTATCTGGCCCTAAGAGGATCTTTAATTTACTTAGGAAAAGATGCAATGTATCCATTCATTTCACTATTCTAGCAGAGTGAAATGAAATTAACCACAGGAGAAATAGGGAAATAAAGACTGGGATTCTGGCCAATGGAAGGGTTCTCCATTCCTCTCTGCCATGCCCTACCAGTTCTGATCCTTGCTATTTCCCTTAATCTTCCCCAGAAGAGAGAAAACAAACTCTGGATGTGACATCAGAATCTTTTAAAGGGGGACAAGAGGGGAGACCACTAATAGGTCCTTCTATCTCTGGCTCTTAAGAAGTCAAATCTAAACAAAACAAAATGTCAAAGCTGCAATTATAGGCAGCAGAGAACACCTTGATACTTGCTTTTGTTCGGGCTGTGCTGTTTTAGAAGCAGGGTTGGGAGCTGGCAGTGGGGATCCACTTAGAGAGGCCCATTTAGGGAAACAAAATCACACACACACACACACACACACACACACACACACACACGGCACATTTTGTCCACTCAGCAGACAGGAAACAATTTTATGAAAGGTAATTTAATGTTTAGGACTATTCAGTGACAGGAAAGCAACTTCTGGCAAAATTCATGTTATGTGGTTCTGAATACAAATACAGTTTCCTACAGCATACTGGGAAGGGTGTATGGATGAGAGGCAGTACCTTTATGGCTCAAGTTTTCAAGTGGTTCAGATGGGTTTCTGGAGGCTATGAAATAATTATTACTTGAGTAATAATTCTGTAACTTTCTCCCATCTTCCCAGCAACTGTAGTCAACTTCCCACTGGAGATGAGCAGGCATTCCTTCATTTACAGAGCGGTGATGCAGAGAGCCAACATGCACATGCACACATTGACCTTCTCATACTCCAGCAATCACTGTTACACCCTTTCTCAAACTAATTTTAATTGAAAGGACAGAAACCAATCCACTTCAACATATATGAATTTAGGGTCCTCCATGGGATGATCTCTTAGGGTCCATCAACCTCTCTAATGTTACTATCCCAGGAGGCTATTTTATCACATATAAAATGTTCAACCAATGTAGCTTAGAGCTCACTGATCCACTAGAGGTTTTTCTTCCAGACCGTATTTTCATTTTCTGAAGGAGGAAGCTGAGGATTCGTAAAGCTACTCTCACTCCCTAACACCAGGTCATTATAACCTTATTTGTGTCAGGGTTATGACCTTTTGTTTGAAGAAATTTTTATATTACGGTTTAGTATTATCTCATTATAAAAGCCTTCTCACCTCCACTTTCCCTCCAAAGCATAATTAGGGAAAGGCTATACACCTCTTATGTCAAATATCTGAACTCTTTCAGAAAGGTTTCAAATCAGCAATAAAAATCCTTACAGAAATAAAAGCCTTGGCTTTTTCTCTAAAACTGACAGTCTTCACCATTTTATTTCAGGGGTGCCAAGTGGCAGAGAATGACACCTTTCTGACCTTAAAAAAATACAAAGCTACACAAACGTTCCAGATGCTGAATCCCAAATGTTCTGCCTGTGCGGGTAAGTAAGTATTAGTGAATAATGATAACAGCTATAAATACCCACAGGTGCAAAATGTAGAAATTCCTGTTTAGCGCCTACTGCAAATGCTCTGTCACTAAATAAGACACATATATGTGTTTCATGGAAAATTTTGCCAAATCTTGAAGCTTGTTCACACAGCTCGAGCCTGTGAATCTGCACACTCTCTTCCTCATCACCCCCAGTCTTCCATTTCGGGTTTTATCCAAAAAGATTTTCTTTGCTTTAGCATCATATGGGTAAAAATAAACGGGACTATCCTGCAGGTTTGCACAGAGCATAGCAGAGTGCATTAGATGTACCCACTGACCTGAGACACAGACTAAATAAACTCCTTAAGCTATTTCTGCAATGAGAATAAATTAGACCCTACAATTACAGTTGAGGGAAGAAAAGTGACTGTGCTTTCTGTTGGCCACTACACTGACCTGAGAGAGGAAAGGCGTGTCCGTTTGCACAAGGGGATCAGATGCTAATTCTGAGGCCACTCTGTCATGCAAAGAGGTCCAGATGTCTACCCAGCTTCTCAAGCCACAGGCTTGTTGCTCTAACAAAGCTTCCTATAGATAGATTAGTGATATTTAGGTACTTATTGGGTCTATCAGATTTGATAATGGAATCAATCTCTTCCTTTAGAAGCTCTGGGTTAATGGCAAAGTTTATTAAACTGCAGGCAGTCATTCAGAAAAGATCAATAAAGACATGATTACAGAGTAACCAGAGGATTAAACATGAGATTTATCACAAAATTAAACTGAATTAAATGTTCTCTGATAGCACTTCAAATGCTGTCGATACCTTTAACTCATAATCTAGGCTTTCCATGTTTACCTAACAGGCAACAGGGATGTCTGATTTGAGAAGACAACTGCTATATAAAAACATAAGCCACGGAGATTTGCTGAAAGCACTAAAGAGTCCCTCCTGAATATGTTCTCCCATTTTTAAGAAGCAGCATTTTAATTTATCTGTAAGAGCTGTCCACAGTTACTCCGCAGACTTTTGAGTCACTAAGTGCATACCCCATCCCTCCATCCCCAAAACATGCCTGTACTTCGCACAGGCACGAATCCACGGATCTGTCTGCAGATGACACATGTTCAACAATTTCCTTCTCTCTCAAACAGAAGCATGGGGTGTGACATTGGCCCGTGGTCCCATGAGGAAAGGGAGCTAGAAAATGTCATTGGATTGTAGGAAAATCAACCCTTCCTCATCCCGGGAGGCTTTCTTGATGCCACCACAAGCTCCCCAAATTACATTCATAACGGCGAAATCCCCAACACAGCCCATGAAAAGGTGAGCACCGGCTAAACAAACTCACAATGGCATATACACTTGTCATCAGTGGACGAGTCAATATACGTAACGGCTGTTAAAACTGTCACTGATACCACAGTGAGAGAGAACAGCTCTGCAGGACATGCAATGATAAAGGCAGGCCGGCTGTGTGTGCATGAGCAGATGGGCTGGTGGGAAAATCAGGTATGGGGCCAAAACCCGAGCCTGTCATTTAAGCTATACCTTAGATGGCAGCATTTCTGAGGGAGACTTCTTCTTTCCCCTTGTCCAGTTTTTATCATATTCCGAGTACACTCCATCCCACAGATGGCACCGGCCCTGCCCTGATGAGCAAGCAGCAGGCTCTGGTGATTTCAGCAGTAATCCAATATGGCAGCTCTTTTGTAAAAGCGGGCAGAACTGGGCTGGACACGAGATGCCGAGGCTGATACTGCGCTACAATTCTGTCATCCCCTTGTCAGCAAATGGATTTACACCAGAGCAACCCCTTTTCTTCTCAGCAGTTACCCAACCCCACAACAGTGCTCTGGGTAGTCCCAAATCTTCCTCATTCCTCGGGGAACAAGAACGCCATCCTGCCTGCTGAAAAAGGGACTCTGTGCCCCATCCCTAAAAGCCAAGGCTGCTATGAATTCAGGACACAAAGCCAAACCTTATGTTCAGACTTTTTTTTTTTTTAAAAAGATTTTATTTATTTATTTGAGAGAGAGAGAATGAGAGACAGAGAGCACGAGAGGGAAGAGGGCAGAGGGAGAAGCAGACCCCCTGCTGAGCAGGGAGCCCGATGTGGGACTCGATCCCGGGACTCCAGGATCATGACCTGAGCCGAAGGCAGTCGCTTAACCAACTGAGCCACCCAGGCGCCCCAGACTTTTTTTTTTTAAGTAGGCTCCACAAGAGTGTGGAGCCCAATGTGGGGTTTAAACTCACGACCTGAGCTGAGATCAAGAGTCGGACACTTCACTGACTGAGCCACCCAGGCGCCCCCCGCAAACTCCTTTATGGAGGGAGATCCTATCAGTTTTAACAATGATTTCCCACAACAGAAACTTAATTCCAGGAGAACGACAGTACTTCGCCACTGTCCATGCTTAATTCACTCCCCACTTCCTCCTTCATGTCTCTGCTCCACTAGCCCTGACACAAGCAGGTGCTCGGCGGCAGTCAGATGTGGGTGTGAGCAGCGGTGTTGCCCCTTTGCGGCTTTGTGACCCTGAGCGGGTCCCAGCCATTTTAAGCCTCCATTTCCACTCACGGAATACAGGGAGAGAGTAAGGAGGTTTCATGAAATCTGTGGAAAGCGCCTGGCTATTTTCCAGCACACAGTAGACAGTAAATAAATGATAAGTGAGGAATTCCTCTTCCTAATACAGTCATGTTCTTAGTCATTATAAAGGGAAACTGTTAGTCATTATAAAAGATTGTATTTGACACTGGAGGATTAATGGTGAGATCTGTTCTCCATCTATCCTCAAGATTGTGTTTACGGAGGCTCTTCCAGTGTACCAAGTAATGTACTGCATATTGTATTTATAATCCTTCTTTTAATTACCTCAACACCCTGTGAAGCCTCAGTATTCTCATTTCTATAAAATGGGAGCTAATTATGGCACCTAACTTACAAAGCAGCCATTAGGATTGAATAGGCTAATATAATTTCTGAAATAGACTAGGGTTAGTTATTTTATTACTGTGAGTTGACCTGACCACCCTTGCACTCATGATACATCCAAAATTTAAAAGACCCACCACGTAAACCATTCCTACAGACAGGCAAAAAGAAGGCCTGAAAAAGCATTTGCTACTGAGGACATCATAAATCTCTTTTCAACTGCTTTACCCCTGCTGGTTTTCCAAATGAGACATCTGTCCATTTCCAAAAAGAAAACAAATGCGTACAAAATAGTAACTAGATGCAGTTCAACATGAAAAGATTACCTACAGTGCTTCCTGCCGGCGCCTAACCTTACAAGAAATGGGTTTTTTGGACTCTCTTAGGGAATCCCTCAATGCACCATCCAAAACCTTCCTGCATAAGGCTTAATGGAACAGGGGGAGATGGAAAAAAGAAGGGGGGGGGTGAGCTCTCCTTCCCAGCTGAGCACTGACACATACACAGTGCCGTTTGGGAGGCAACTTTATGTGCTCTTAGTAGTAGATTAATGAATGTAATTACCTAGCATTGTGGCTGTGAATGCTGCAAAAACTATAATTTATAGAGTGCTGTAAAGTTCTAATGTGTTTTTATGTCCATAAGCTGCTTAACCATAATCTAATGCATTTGTACAAGAACAGCCTAAGTGGCTCTCAGCTGAACAGTGAACACAAGTGTCTGAACCTCGGTGATTCTACTCGTACGTCTTTATAACCCAACCCCGTGTGGTAAGCATCTGAGGGAAACAGCTGCTGAATTACACAAATAATTCTAGAGACAGTGACAAGGCTCTCTGCCTCTCGCACCATGAGGAGAGTTTCTGGCTGACAAGGGCTGCAGGCCTTAATTACATGCTGCGGGGATTCTGCACACGTGTTTGGTAGGTACTTCTCTTCCTGCCATACCCACCACCCTCTTCTCCAGTGTGCGGGCCCCCACCCCTGCCCCCGACAGGTGGGGAGTTGAGGGGGGGTGGGTAGCAAGGAAGGGCTGTGAGAAGAGAACAGCGGGGAGATCGTCCATCTCTCTCTGAAAATATCCTGACTTCCAGTTTGGAAAAAGGCTCACCATTTCCTACTTTTCCTCTTTCCCTGCCATTATATTTTCAAGGAAAGGGAGGCAGAGCTCAACCATTCTTTGACATCTAAAGCATATCATCCTTTGAGATTGCCTCCGTCAGGGGTTTGAAGCATCTCGTATGATCCTCTCCATAAATGACACAACGAGGAAGAGGAGGGTGGTGATGGCAGCCATGCTGGTGGCTGATGCGTACTAAGAGTTTACTCTGTGCCAGAATCGCACGCCCATAAAAATCTTTAAAAAATAAATAAATAAATAAAATGCTTAGAATAGTGTCAGGACCTAAGCAACACTTTGTCCACACTGGCCATTAGTACAATGATAAGGGAAGGCATTGTATGGGACCCCAGAACTTGCCTACATTTTCCACAGAAAAACATTCGAAGTCTCAAACGTCTGTAACTGGGAGCTCCGAGATTCATCCTGGAATACAACTACCAAATAACGGACAAGGGAGCAGCATCAAAGTACAACCGGACAAGCCCCACTCTATTTCCCAAAGCACCGTGCTGAGTGAACAGTTCTCTCAGAGGGCACCTCCCAAAGGACCCTCAGATGTTAGAGCAAAAAAAAGAGCCACAGCAGCAGGAATCCCCCCCTTCTCCTCTTTTCAGTAGCAGCGCCATATGGCTATCAGTGAGTAAATATTTTAGCACAATTAAAAAAATAACAGCTTCAGGAAAACACAAGGCTAGGAAATCTTCAGGGCTCTCGGTTGAGTATAGAACACAATGGCATTACATCATTTGGCCACGCAGGGATGAAGAGCCAGCTCTAAGACACACACTCAGGATAAATTAGTATCATGGCTAATAAATAATTGATGCTCTTCCTAGTTAAAAATGTACTGCTCTCCAGCGCTCATAGGATGAGATGTGATTTGGATTCAATTAAAGCTCTATCCTGTCCAAGGGAAGAAATTCTGCCTCTCAGAGCGAGCCATGTGGCTGCCTCTTTACTTCTTACGCCAGATTGATCTCTGGAAGCCTCAAGATCCACCAGGTTCACAGCAACTGCTTGGGCAGTAGCTCCTTGTCTCTCTCCTCCAACAGGAGAGTAAAAGAGAACAAAGTTTGAAAGTAAATAACAGAGAGAGGAAAGTATTTCCTACATCCTGGAAAATTAGCCCTGACCCGGGATGTGAGACCTGGCGTCTGTTATTTAGTCTAAAAGAAGAGGGGGTGGGGGGTAAATAAACCACTTCCTGAAAAACATTGCCTTAGTCCTAAGAAAGCTGAAGTGGAACTGGGCACAGTAAGGCTTTGGGATGTGGCCAGTTCTTCCCCTTTGCCTCCCCCTGTCCTGGGCTTCCCCTACTACAAACCACTGTTCTCCAATAGCCTTCAAGACTCACTTCCTCCTCCACAGTTCCAATCATTAAAAGAAAGTTGCTAGCCACAGGGAAGTTCCCAAACTTTCACTAGTTCCTCCCCCTACCTGCCACCACCCTCCTGTGTGTCTTTCCCACCTCACAGTTTCTCTGTGAGAACAGGACCTTCACTGATAGCTCACCTTCTCTCTACCCATAACCCCTGCCCTGTCCTAGATCCCAGGCCACACCTGTCCACTCTCGTGTGGCAAGCACACCTCTATCTCATGACTCCCTGGAAGAAGCTCATGGCTCCCTGCTGCTTGCACCAAACTGATGATACCAACTTGGCCCACGCCCTGCCATGACTTACTGGTTCTGTCTCGAACATAACTCCCACTCCATCAAGAAGCCTTAGGGATGATTTCTCCCTCCTAAGCACCCTTAGCACTTTCTGTCTACACCAGTGGTCTGCCAGATGTTCCACTGGGATAAGGTAAGTCTACATAAAAACGTCCATTTATAGGTGTTGTTCATTTCACTCTTTAATAATTTCTAATGTTACGTTTTATGATCTATACAACATACACAGCAACACATACATAAAACTTTTAAATGAGGAAAAATATGTATAACAGGGGTGCTTATTCTAAGTGGTTTTGTCTATAGGAGCATACAATCAAAAAAGTTTGGAGCCTTCTGGTTTAGACTTTACAGAGGGAAGCAAGCACCTTGATGGAAGAAACAGTTTCCTATACTTTTTTAAACACTCAAAAAAATCACTAAATGATTAATTGATATAGTAGCCAGACATTACAAATCATAGCCTACACACCCAGGGAAATAGAAAAGGGTGCTCTATGAAACCAAATCCCAGCATTTATGGTAAAGAAATAAATCATCTGTCTGTAAGCAATAACCACATTCAGTGACTATAGTTAGTAACACTGTATTGCATATTTGAAAGTTGCTAAGAGAGTAGATCTTAAAAGTTGCTTTTTTAAAAAAGATTTTATTTATTTGAGAGAGAGAACAAGCAGTGGGGAGGCGCAGAGGGAGAGAAAGAGAGAAGCAGACTCCCTGCTGAGCAGGAAGCCTGATGCAGGGCTCTATCTCAGGACCCAGAGATCATGACCTGAACCAAAGGCAGATGCTTAAAGAACTGAGCCACCCAGGCATCCCCCATCTTAAAAGTTCTAATCACCAAAAAAAAAAAAAAAAAAAGTTATAACTATGTATGGTGATGGATGTTAACTAGACTTTGCAATATATACAAATATCAAATCATTATGTTGTACACCTGAAACTAATATAATATTATATGCCAATTATACCTCAATTAAAAAAAGAAAGAACCATATTAAGAACATCTTTGGTATTAACAATGTAATGAAGACTTCAGGGGAGGTCCTAGACCTCTAGGTAACAAGTCCCCAGCCAATTAGCGGCCACCATCAAACATGTAAGTATTACGTGATCTGGCCCATGGATTTCTTTTAACAAAACATCAAGAGTTTGCCTATTTGAATAGGATACTGTGTTGAAATAGAAAAGCAAGGGAAGATGTGATAATGCTTGCTCACCAGCACGTGTTTCTCAGGAGACAAAATAAATCCAACTTCATCCTGTCAGAGAAACACCCACAGCCAGATAGGTCTGTGTGAACCGCCATTTCACTGGGGAACCTCAAAGTTACAAGTGCCTCATGGATAATGGGTAGAGGCTTACTGGAAAAGAAATTAAATCCCTATTTCAATCCCCGCAGTAAAGTTTTTATGCAATTCCAGATCAATCAGGTGGCTTATGCAGTTATCATCATTGCTAGTCTTAGAATATGAATCCCTTCAGAGAGAAGACTGTCTTACATCACATCCAATCTCTCACAACACCACATCTGGTCCTTGGTAGACATTCAACAGAAACTTGTATACACACTGAAAAAAAATTTTTTAACCTAAAATTCAAAATTTTGGATCACAACTCTTTCTGTAAATTTGGCACCTATTAAGTGAAATCTTAATTGCATCTAAAAGGCAAAGGGTCAGCCAGTACTTATATTCAAAAACCAAATCTGAAATCAGAAATCATCAATCTGAACAACTAGGTATGAACGACTGCTTATTGATGTCCTCTCAGACGTGACCATGAGAACATTCAGAGCGGCCCAATGTCCCCCGCCTTCCCACATATGCAGTGGTTTGACTGAGCACTCTGGCCACGATCACTACAAAGAGACCCACTTCCATCGCCCTGGCGCCCTAAGGTCTGTACCTCTAATGGGAAGCACTGATGCTCTGTGAGGTTAAACTGGACTACCTGCACTGTGCTTCCTAAGATGACACTAAAATAAGTCTTCAACATTTTCTACACATAAAGTATAGAGCATCTATCAAGATAACTATGTCCCAATAGAGACCTGTGAACTGTTTTCATCCCACAAGTTCTACATAAAAAATGGAAGCAGGACTGGGAAAAATACGTCTTTTAGCCCCTTGGGTTTTGTGTTAATAATCTGATAAGGGAACCACAGTCAATTTAGCAAGAACAATAATAATCATATTAATGTCAGAAAATTTAACACTACATTTGCAATCCAGCTGAAACAGGAACAATTTCTATTCTGATGCACAGATCAAAAAGTCATTGAAGTAACCATTCTCTTCAGTGAAGTACCAAACTCGTACCATTTGGATGCAAAGGAGAGAAGTTAATTCTTCATGCACAGTGATGGCTTGGACTGAGCATCACAATTCTCTCCAGTGTTTGAGAAAGGCTGACTTAGACTTTCAAGTGCATATATTTATTTGATATACTGTCAAATGCCTAGATATCCAAGTGCAATAGTTTCAAATGGGGAAAACAAAAAACTCATCCAGGGAGGATTGGGAGCATAGGGGTAAAGGAGGAATAAATATGTAAAAAGCCCAATCACAGTGGATTTAGTCCTAACTGGTATCTGTGTCTCCAGTCTTTCACCCTCTTGCAGGACTGATGACATCTCTAAAGTACAAGTCGAAGCAGATCACTTCCTTGTTTGAAAATGGCTATCCACTGATCAACTCCAATTTCCTTAGCCTGGATCCACAAGGCTTTCCATGATCTAGGCCGTGCTATGGCTCTAACCTCATTTATTACTACCATCTCCTACACCTCCTTCCCTCTGCACACTTATACTCCAGATACACTTAACTACTGTGAATTCCCTAGTTGTGCAGCAAGTGTCTCTCAACTCAAGTCTCCTTAAAATTGTAATTTCCTCTGACAACAGTATTATTCCTCCCTAGCCCACTCAACCCCCTCAGCTTGGCTATCTCCTACTTAGCTTTAAGGTCTTCATTATCCCTAACAAAACACTTGTCCCTGTTGTGTTGTAATTTCCATTTACATCTTCTTTTTTTTTTGCATTTTTTTTTTTTAATTATTATGTTATGTTAGTCACCATACATTACATCATTGGTTTTTGTTGTGGTGATCCACGATCCATTCTTTTCGTATAACACCCAGTGCTCCATGCAGTACGTGCCCTCCTTAATACCCATCACCGGGCTAACCCATCTCCCCACCCCCCTCCTCTCTAAAACCCTGTTTGTTTCTCAGAGTCCATAGTCTCTCATGGTTCATCTCTCCCTCCAATTCCGCCCCCCCATTTTTCCCTTCCTTCTCCTAATGTCCTCCATGCTATTCTTTATGTTCCACAAATAAGTGAAACCATATGATAACTGACTTTCTCTGCTTGACTTATTTCACTTAGCATAATCTCCTCAGTCCCATCCATTTTGATGGAAAAGTTGGGTATTCATCCTTTCTGATGGCTGAGTAATATTCCATTGTATATATGGACCACATCTTCTTTATCCATTCATCTGTTGAAGGGCATCTCAGCTCTTTCCACAGTTTGGCTATTGCGGACATTGCTGCTATGAACATTGGGGTGCATATGGCCCTTCTTTTCACTACATCTGTGTCTTTGGGGTAAATACCCAGGAGTGCAATTGCTGGGTCATAGGGTAGCTCTATTTTTAAATTTTTGAGGAACCTCCACACTGTTTTCCAAAGTGGCTGTACCAACTTGCATTCCCACCAACAGTGTAAGAGGGTTCCCCTTTCTGCACAACCTCTCCAACATTTGTTGTTTCTTTCCCTGTCCATTTTTGCCATTCTAACTGGTGTAAGGTGGTATCTCAATGTGGTTTTGATTTGAATTTCCCTGATGGCTAATGATGATGAACATTTTTTCATGTGTCTGTTAGCCATTTGTATGTCTTCTTCAGAGAAGTGTCTTTTCATATCTTCTGCCCACTTTTTGACTTATTTGTTTTTTGGGTGTTGAGTTCATCAAGATAAAAAGCTTCTGCACAGCAAAGGAAACAGTCAACAAAACAAAGAGGCAACCCACAGAATGGGAGAAGATATTTGCAAATGACACTACAGATAAAGGGCTGGTATCCAAGATCTATAAAGAACTTCTCAAACTCAACATCCATTTACATCTTTATCTCTTTAACAGGTTCTGGACCCCTCGAGGCCAGGGTCTGGGTCTTGTTTGCTATCCTACCTCCAGCTAAGGGAATGACAGGTAGTAAGTGTCAATAAACATTACAGGAATGAATAAATCAACTTTTCCCCCAAGAAAGTATCTACTCCAGAGTCGACCCTGGTACATAAAGTCGGTGGTTCCAGCTGTTCTCTGACACACTCTTCCTTGAAGGTAGAAGGAAGTTATGCATGATATTCTAATCAGACCCAAGTCATTTCCTTAGGGTAGGTACCATTTCTATTCCCTGCAATATTTCTAACAAATCAACATGTTTTAAGCTAAAGAAATACATGCCAATCTCAACAAAGAATCAGTAAGGGTGGTAGTACTAATAGCAGCTCACATTTACTACACACTTATAATTGACCAGGTGCTGTGCTCACTTAACTAGACCTCACTACAACCCTATATATTAGGAACTTTGCTCCTCCCACCATACAAATGAGGAAACTGAGGGTCAGAGATGTTAAGGCAGTGGTTTTCAACCCTTGCACAGTTTACTGAAACTAGTAGAAAGATTAAAAAAAATTAAAAAAAACCATGGACCCCCAACCAAAAGCAACTAATCTCAACTAATCCCAATCTCTGGGGGGTATTTTTTTTAAAGTTCCTTAAATGTGACATCAGGGTTGAGAGTCACTAGGTAAGGTAATATGCCTAAAATTCCCTCGTTTCTATGCTGCAGACAACCTGAAGTCAGTCTATTTCCAGAGCCAGACAGATGTGTTAAGCACTACACTCTGTTAAGCTACTTCTTTGAACTTACAAGTCCTAGAACATTTATTTTTTTCTCTTCAAAGTATGAGCAGGTGATAGCCTCTTGATTAGTGAAAGGAGAGTCTCTTTAGAATATAGATTATATCAAGTGCCACCCTGAATGTGTAAATCAACTTCATGGTTCTCAACTGAGACAGCAAAGAGGGCTCTTTGCTAATTTAATAGCAATTCTCCTAACTGTATCTTCTACAAGTTCTACTCTCCAACAGTCATTGTGGGGGCTGCAATGGACCACAGGATGTTAATCCACCACCATTTAATAAAAAAAAAGAGAGCCTATTTTCCCAGGAGCCACTAGAAGCCCAGAATTTTTATCAGTGATAACAGGTCAGAGGAAGAAAAATGAGTTTTATAATTGGGGTGGGGGGAGGCTAAATTTTTAAAAGCCCATTTTAAAATATTTTAGATATTCCAGTATTCCAAAACCAAACACAGAAGTATTTTGTTTTAATTTCAGTGCTTAGAATAAAATTCAGGTTCACATCCAGGCTAATATTCAACACTGATATATTAAGGACATACCCAACATGACAAGGAAGGAGACAGAAGAAAACATTTAAGCAAATTACAGATAAAGGGGCAAAAGGCACAATGGATTGATGTTCTAACCCTTCCTACCTCTGAAGCCCAGAAAATAAGAGATTATCCATGCTTTCCTCAGTGTGAAAACAGAAAAAGGCTATCAGGATGGGCATCTATGTCTCTGCCATGCTTTATCCACGAAGTCCAGGGCCAGCTTCCTAGGTGTGCAACCTATGCAACTGCCCAGTGTACTGTACTCAGAAGGACTGGGCACCTGGTTTAATCATCTATGGTTCTACCTATGAGCTTGAGTTTTGTAAGCAAAGTCTGATGAGACAGTGGGACATGTGGGTGAGTAGAAGAAATTTACATAATAGGCATGTCTGTCATTCTTTGCTACCCCATTTGCACATAGCATTCATGATGACCAATGAACACAACTGCCATGAACATGGGAGTCCACTAAAACTCAGGATACAAGTTAAGCATATGACATCCATGACAAAGTAAGAGACATTGATGGTCCTAGAGGCCATATTTTCCCTTTGAACCAGAATTCGGCTTAAAACATAGAAAGGAGGCAATGGTGTTCTAAGAACTATGACCTCAAAGAGTTCATACTCTACTTTTGGGGAAAAAAAAAATACAAATGGGAAGATTTATAAAACAAAGGTCAAAATTAAAATATATCCAAAAACGGAGGGCAATGAAAAGTACTTAGAAGCAGGAAGGAGACTAGCAAAGATAGCCAGGTGGAAAGGGTTCCTGAGTAAGACTCAACACACTTTTTTTCACCCACATTATCTAATACATCCAAAAACACCTTATAGATGCTTAATAAAACCTGGTGGAATTATCTCTCTGCCAGCCTTCCATAACTTCCCCTATAGTTGTGCAGAATCTCATTTTCCAGAGTCTTCTGCTTGCATAATTCAGAGGTGAAGACACATCTTCTGACAACTCTTGCCCAAGCATTTACAGCATGCTGCTTCAAACTCAGATATCAACAGTGGCTGATCTGCTTCATTCAGAAGTGGTTGTACAGGGGCTCACGGGAGGAACTGAGGTATATCATAGGCATGCACTGAACCAAAGGCAAATACCTCTTCCAGCACAATGCACAGGTATGAGGACAACTCTTCATTTTCCAAGCTAGCAGAGGGGAACACTGGTGCAATTACTCCTCGACTGCCTAATCCCCCTCTCACTTATATTCAAAAGTCAATCCAGGTAGCAGAAAGAGCAATGGCCCAGAAGGCCTAAGATCAAGATATAAGTCCTACTTGATGTATACAACTCATTTCACTGATCAGAAATTCAAATTTCTCATTTACGAAATAGGGAGACAACCCATACTGCTCCCTCATAGGCTATCATGAGAATCACATCAGACTGTACGCACAAGCCTGGTAAAAAGCAAAGTGTGGAACAAATGTCGCAGTATCCCTATTAAGCTTGGGAGTAGTCCAACATGATCTGAGAGAGATTCAGCCTCATAATTAGCTTGCATGCAGAGATGCTGGATAGCAGAGGGAATCTCACCTCGGATAAAAACTTCAAGACAAATGAACAACTGACTGTCTTCATCATCTACATGTTTGTGGTAAGGATCTTCACGCAGGAAGAAATTGTGCTGAATTAAAGAACTGGTCAGAGGGGTGCCTGGGTGGCTCAGTCGGTTAAGTGTCCGACTCTTGGTTCAGGCTCAGGTTATAATCTCAGGGTCGTGAGATCGAGCCCAGCGTCGGGCTCTATGCTCAGCCTGAGTCCACTTGGGATTCTCTCCTTCTCCCTCTGCCCCTCCCCTGACTGGCAGGAGAACATTCTCTCTAAAATGAATGAATGAATGAATGAATGAATGAATGAATATAAAGAAATAGTCTACTGAAAAACCTTAACATGCAACATTTGACACATGCTTTATCATGTATCATGTGCAAAAAGCAGATACATGGGATGTACGGTCCCATCTCAGAAATGAACAGCATCTTCTCAGGAAGCAGAAAGATAAAGCTGAATCCTAGAACAAATGAATGAATGATGCCAATAGCCAGTAGAAACTCAGGGTTAAGTAGTACACAATATCTATCTGACCTGTGAACTTTACACACACTGTTTTACAATTTGCCCACAGCAAGGGAAACTTTAGGGGTATTTAACATACAATAAACTTAGATTTACCTCTTTATACCATCTTCTTATGTGTGAAATTTTATTTTAAATGTGTGCCTATGTTGTGGCTATTTATGTAGTTGTCATCTGTGTTGCTGGATAAAATACAGAATGTCCACCTAAATGTGAATTTCAGATACAAGAGGCGCCTGGGTGGCTTAGTCGTTAAGCGTCTGCCTTCGGCTCAGGTCATGATCCCAGGGTCCTGGGATCGAGCCCCGCATCGGGTTCCCTGCTCAGCAGGAGGCCTGCTTCTCCCTCTCCCACTCCCCCCTGCCTGTATTCCCTCTCTCGCTGTGTCTCTGTCAAATAAATAAATAAAATCTTTAAAAAAAAAAAATTTCAGGTACAAATTTTAAGTATTCCCAAATACTGCATGCATGGGACATACTTAGCCTTAAAAAAACTCTTATCTAAATTCAAATTTAACCAACATCCTACATTTTCATTTGCTCATATTCTGGCAATGCTATTTCAAATCATTCCTGTTTTTTGTTTTTGTTTTTAATTTAGGGGAAAAAGCACACTGGACAGGGAAAAGGTGTAAAGCATGGAAGACAGGAGAAGTTAGAGGTTAGCTAAGAACAAAAGATTTTTGCGGTGGGAGGATAGGAACAGATCCTTTTCAGTTCTCAACCACAGCTGAAGCCGACCCACACCTGGTGCTCTTACCTTTCTTTTTTTTTTTTGTAATTTTTTTTTTTAAAGATTTTATTTATTTATTTGAGAGAGAGAATGAGAGAGGGAGAGAGAGCACATGAGAGGGGGGAGGGTCAGAGGGAGAAGCAGACTCCCCGCTCAGCAGGGAGCCCGATGTGGGACTCGATCCCGGGGCTCCAGGATCATGACCTGAGCTGAAGGCAGCCGCTCAACCAACTGAGCCACCCAGGCGCCCGCTCTTACCTTTCTAATCAGCATGTATTGTGACAGAAGACTGAAAAGGGCCTAAAGGATGTACACTAGAACCTCATCTCACCTAGGTCTCTCAAAATAAACATGCTCTAGCACATGTTATGTGAAAGGGCTTGTTCTACAATTTATTTTTCCAACAAGTACTTCCAACAACACACTGAATTCAAAGTTAACCAACCAAGTTCTACTGAAAATACAAAAGGAATAAGATGGTCCCTGCTATCACAGCAATTCTAATCCACCAAAGAGCTAAGATCCTTAAATAAAGACCTGCAGTATGTGACAAGTGGCCTAACTGAAGTATAATGACCATTTGGCTCCTGGAGCAGGGAGAGTACACACTAGTGGGCAATCATGGAGGATTGCCTGGAAGAGGCTTCTGAGCTGGGCTTTAGCTAGGGCAGGATTTTGAAAGGCTGGTATGGAAGAATGAGGAAAACAGAACAAGCACCTATAATGGAAAAGTTAGTAAAAAATAAGCCTGGGTTGTTGCGGGAGGGAAAGGGCTGCTTAATCACCAGGCCTAGGAAGTTAGGCTTCTCTGTCAGGGAACAGGAGACCATGGAAGGCTTTGAACACTATACCAAAATAAGCAAACAGAGGACTACGGGATGGTTTTGGGGAAAGATACCATGACCACAAGAGCAGTTAAGAGGCTACTGAAACTGTGCAGATGACATGTAATGAGGATATGAACGAAGAAGGTACCAAAAAAATTGAAAAGGACAAGGAACTCATGAGAAGCAAAGAAAGGGAGAAGGCTACAAATACCAATAAATTTTTTAGCCAGAAAGAGCCAGAAAATGTAGGGGCCGTTACTGAGAATTAAGAAAGAATGAATTTAAGAGAGGGTACATTTTATCCAACACACATTGATCTTCTAATGAAATTTCCAGAAAAAGATATATGGATATCGAGTTGGAAGAGAAATTTTTGACTGGAAATAAAAATTGGGACATCAATGGTATTTTGATAATGGTTGACGTGCATTGATGAGGTCGCAAATGAGAAGAGTGAGCAAAATAGAACTCAGGCCAGTATGCACAGTGAGAGGGGGTTAGAAAAGGAAATAAGACCAGAAGAGAAATGGCCTTGGCAGGAGACATGGATAAAGCAAAAGAAAAATGTGATGTCATAGAAGCCACAGAAAAGAAAACATTTCAAGGAAAGAACCATTAACCCTTGTCAAACATTACAGAGACTTTTTGTAACAACGGAAGAAGAATGAGACAGGGTCCATGAACTAGGGGATTAGAAGGTCTCAAGTGACATTTCATCTATATTGACATCAGTGAGCAGAGTGGATGCCCCCTGATACTGAGAACCCCCTGTGTTCGAAACACATTTAGAAATTCTGCACAGCACAGAGATTATCGCATTGAAAAACTAACAGTAACTCAGGACACACTGGACACAGGTCTGGGCACTACCTGGAAACATACACGTTAACCATGAGTGCCAAAGAGCATGTGCATGGCCCAGGCCCGAAGACCACACAAACCAATGCTGCCTCACAGAAACCCTTCCCACCTCCTCCAAACTCCCACACCCCACTTGCTGCTTTCTCCCACCTAGAAGTCACAGTCATCAAACAAAGCAGTGCATAGGATATTACAATCTAAATATACAACTCCTAAAAAAGAAAAAGAAAAAGCCTGCCATACTATAATATTCCACATGCAAGACATAAATCTTTCTGTTCATTCATGTCTGACTAAGTTAAAAAATAGTTGAAGCAGATATATGAACTTCCTATCCACCCCACGGGATATTTGTAATATAGAGTAAAACTTACATAATGTGTATACAGAAGAGCAGATGGGTCTTCCAATAAGTGAAATATGATCCTACACATTTTTTTTCCCTCTCCCACTACATTTTTAATTCACTAGTTGCCTTGTGTCTTTCCAGGAATATTCTTTTTATACTCAACTCCCATCTATTTGGGTAGATCATTAGCATCATCACAAATCATGGCTTCATTGCCAACCCAATAGCATTATGCAATTTACTGCATGGCATGTAGCGTTAATGTCCCTGTTACCTGACTTGAGGAGTCATTGTTTCAAATATTTTAGATAAAGTATGTTTTCCCTCTTGGTATACAGAATGATAAATGGTTTGCAAATAAATATGAGTGTCTCCACTTCGTATGCCAATGAGTAAACAATGCTCCTGCTGCCAGGGCCCCTTTTATTATTTGAGTCCTGAAGAAAGTGTTCTGCAAACAGCATGGCGGCAAGATGACATCTGTGTGTTCATTAATGCATCATTTCCTTTGCACAGAAGCCCCACAACTGAAATTTAATTCTAATCTTTAATTGAGCAAAATTGCTTTCAGATGACGAATTAAGGAGAAGCAGCATAGGGCAGCAGAAAGGGAGAGCTGCACCATCCCTTCTTCAGCACAGAGGAAACAGCAACAAAAAAATGGAGTGTGAATGGATTTGCTCTCACTTGGCTGCACTGTGGAAGGAAAAAAAAAAAAGAGGAGGAAACAATTTGCTCTATTACAGTTATTTCCTAAACAAAGTGAATGTGGGAGTATTTGAATTTAAAATCTCCCAGCCATCTACCCAATGTTAGAACAAAGTACGGGTTATTGGGACACATGGCACCTGCTTGGTATGTTCTAAATCCTGGTTGGAAGGCAGAAAGATCTACTTGGGCTTAAAAACTATAATGCCTAGTGGGGGCAGGAATTTCTTTCACTTGGGACGAACACTCCCACCCCCACACTACTTCCTAGCATCAGAATCACAGCCCAAGTCAGTGATCAGAGTCACAGGGCTGCAGACTGCAGGCCCGAGTGCCCCCCAGGCTTGCAAGCACCCAGCACAATGCAGAAGCCAGAAGGTCTTTTGGTCAGCCTCTGCCAAGAGGCTGCTGGACCTCATGGCATTATGGTCCTTCTTAGTTTCCAGGGCTTCATTCCAGCCCACCCACAGCGCACTCTGGCTTGGTGTGGAAGGGCACACATAGAGCCTCCCAGCTCTGCGGCAAGACTGCCACGTTGGTCAGTCCAGCTGTGGCTACTGCAGGAGACTCTGTAATTAGGTACAATCTTAATCTAAACTACTCCTTTTTTAAATCATGCACACAGGAATATATAGATTCAGAATAATTACGGAGGACATAATTTCTGCCAATGGCTCTTAAACTTTTGGGGGAAATCATAAAACTCTGAGAATATGAGAATCTGATAGACACAACAGAGTCTTGGAAAAATGCACAATTACTGAACTTTGCAGACCCCCTAAAGCCAATTTCCACCTTATACAGTTATACGAATACATACATTTATTTACATACATACATGCGTGTGCATACATGGGTACATATATACGTACAGATATATATCCAGAAGCACCCCACCACACCTCCAGATCTCTAATATCTTTGGAAGATTCAATATATATATGGTAGGACTGGGTTGTCCCTGAACAGAGTGTCTCAAAAGTCCCTTTGCTAAACAGACAACTTCCTAGCTCAGGAGGCATTATTCCAAGCATCCTTTTAAACAGCTCAGAGCTTGGCAACACCAAAAGGAAACAGGACAATCCATTTAATACCAGGCTCCAACTCTGCCCTCCAGATAATCTTAGACAGAATCCTGCTGTCTTTTCACATCTTGAAGAAGAGTGGGAGTAGACACTCCAGGGTGACTGGTCACATGCCACCAGACCTCATCTCTAGTGGCCTGGATCTACAGGCCCATCTCCCTGGGGATCTTTAAGCTCTCTTCTAGAATGAAAAATAAATCATATCATTTATCTCTAATCTACTTTGAGGAGACAGTAACATTCTACAGAAATGACCAAAATCTCACGCAAAACTGTTTAAGGGGAAATTTCTGACCCCGAAGTAAGCAGAAGGGATTACTGGGACTCCTTTCAGGGAAAGCTGGAGTGCGGAGGGAGTGTCTCATCTTACCAGACAAGTACCTTTGTCTTTAACTGGGCTATTTTGCAACTCCATAAACTGTTTATAGATACGCAAATAACTTCTGTCCTCTAGAAGAATAACCCTGCCCCTGAAAAAGTCAAGTTTTGTGTTCATTTGACATTTTTTTAAAAAAAGATTTTACTTATTCATTTGAGACAGAGAGAGGGAGGGGGGGGAGGGAGGGAGGGAGGGAGAGAGAGAGAGAGAGAGAGAGAGCGCGCGCGTGCGCATGAGCAGGGGGAGAGCAGAGGGAGAGGAAGAAGCCCTGACTCCCCACTGAGCCAGGAGCCCTAGGCAGGACTCAATCCAAGGACCCTGAGCCCGAAGGCAGATGCTTAACAGTCCCAGCCACCCAGGCACCCCATCATTTGGCATTATTTTAAAGATTTTATTTTTCTTTATTTGAGAGAGAGAGACAGTGAGGGCAGGAATGAGCTAGGGGAGGGGCAGACAGGGAGGGAATGGGAGAGAGAATCTGAAACAGACTCCTTAACCCACCCTGGAGCCTGACCTGGCCAGATGCCAGGACCATGAGACCACAACCACAGCTTAAACCAAGAGTCCAACCCTCAACCGACTGAGCCACCCAGGGGACCCCTTGACATTTTTTCCAACATTCCTTTACTCCATATAAATTTTGATTCTTTGGCTTCTCATTTGACCCTGATGTAACATTTTTGAGTTCTCTCATGTAATAAAAAGTTAAATAAAATCTTTGATATGTACACATTTAACATCTGTATGAAAATCATGATTTTTACCATTCTGAATATTATTCTTTTAACTATTAAGAGTTATAGAACTTGGGTCCAAGAAGAATAAAACCTTTGTCTAGGATTCTGAATTCCTAAGCATATAACTTTTCCAAGGGTAAATATGAGGGGCTAATAGGACTTGAAGGTGAAATGTGAGTTAAGGAAACTGGAGCACCCTTTCCAAAGGACATCATCTTGAACGTTCAATACAGGAGCCCCAAAATGAGTTTTCCAAAGGTCTTTTTAAAAGGAGTGTCCAATGTTAAATTCAGAACCATGTGTGACACTAAGTAAATACATTGATTATGAGGCACACAATTCAAGGAAGCCAACTCACATTCTACCAAATAGCACACAGCAAACCAACTTATCACCCAAAGTCTAAACAAGTTATCCAGCAATCTTCTGAAACAGGAAAAGGCCAGGAGAGTAGCCGTGTTGGTCTCTTACCCTACATCTTTCCTCAGAAAGTAAGGAAACAAACTTTGGGATCGGCAATTCTAGGAGACTCCAAGGAAAGCTTCAGAGATATTAAGAAACAATCATTTATCTGAATTAACATTCCACTCCAGATGAGGTAATTAATTAGGCAAAAGAAAACAATCCTTAGTACTTTGCTCTGATAATTAACAAACGTTAAATCTGCCATTGGTAATTTACTACCCTGGGAACAGAAAATTTCAATTGTTCAACCTCAACCTGCAAGCCTTTTATCTCCTTGCAAGCTTTTTTCAATAATCCTTTATCAGCTGACATTAAGGAAAGTACAAAAGCGATGGGGCACTGCTCAAGATGCTTACTTAACCTTTATAACTGTGAGATGGTACAGTGTGTGCATTTTTCAAAGTGACAGACTGCTTTATAGGGAACATCCACAGACAAGAGAAAGCAGCACCATGTCCATCCAAAAACAGAGAATAGCACCCTCCCTATTTTCCCAACCACCGTGTAGCACACCTCTGTAAATTCTATGTTAATCCCTGCACTAGGACATAGCCCAAATCCATTTATAGGTCCTTCAAGCATTGCTTTCAGAATATGGTAAAACTCTGGGGGTGGGGAGGAGTAGCAGCATTGCAACTGTCTCCTACAAATCAAAGGCAAAGACATATTGAGTTCAGCTTTTTTAGTAACTTGGAGCCTTGCATAAAAATCTGCTTAACAGCTTCAGCCTGGGAACCAGCTTTTTTTTTGCTTTTTTTTTTTCCTTTCTGCACTGCCTGTGAGATGGGTTTTGTTTTGGGTGCTGCCTTACTTATATTTTCAGTGAGTCAGTCACCACGGTTTTGAGGGCTTTGCCCACTGCAATGAGATATGGGCCTTTGATTTAATAAAATCATGAAATAAACTTCCCGAAGTTCTTTCAGAGGAAAAGCAGCATCATAATACCTAATAGCATGGCAAATATCATGTGACCTAAATGTGCTTTTCTATAAAGCATTGCCACTACAACCAAAAGTACCGTCAGGACCCTCTAAAAGGAGACAACACCCTATGGGTGTTGGCACCTAGTTCCTGGTGAAGCAATGGCAGAGAGTGCTCACTTTAAAGAAATCCAACATTCTGCTGGATGTGTGCAGGAAAAATTTAAGCAAACTCCTGTGTTTGCTATAGTTCCTTACAATTGAATCTAAAGCAGGAAATAGTGAGGAAGGAGCAATGTGGAAAGAAATGGAACCAGTGACAGATGGGCCAGCTCTCAAAGTAGAAGTGCCTTGGTTCTGTGATCAACTGTGACTACAAAGCATGTGCTGGGGTGGAAAGAGCCTCGGGTGATCTGGCTGATAGTGACATAAAGGTACACATTAAGTTTTATCAGGCTACCCCTTAAGATCAGTGTATTTTTTATTCTGTGACCTCTCTAAAAAAATTAATGGTTCAGATAAAGAAGTTTTTAATCCCTAGAGTAAAACAAGGTGCTCCTGCCTTACCATTTAGATATCTTCATGGTGTAGTAGAAAGACCATCGGGCTCTGGACCTCACCAGCTGTCTGTCCTTAGGTCATCATACTGAAAAAGGAGATAGGTAACCCAAAAAGTAGGGTCCAGGGTCCCCAAAAAGGCAACTGAATCAGCCCTCAGAACGGTCTGCTAAGCAGGATAACGTTCTGTAACAATCCTGAATCGGGAGCACCTCGGTGGTCTCTTATAGCCCCCACTGCTCCCCACTGCTTATACCTGTCCGATTCATTCACTTATGCTACCCTAAGAAATGAGTCTAATCCCAGGAAATGTGTGAATTTGGGAGCCCTGCGTTAGACCCTCAAAGTCACTTCCGGCCTTAAAACTCCATGATTTAAAGTTCAGAAAACCCCACTAAGACTTTTTCACTCTGGCCCTGAAAGGCTTAACAGAGTAGAGGAATTTAATACAGTAACAGCAGCCTGTATTTGATATGGAACTATCCAGTAACAAGTGTCCTGTGCAACCCACGTGACTGGCTCTTGAAGTCAACTAGCTGGTGACAAACTCCTCAGCTGGCTAGCCAAGTATGTTTACGTGTTCTTGTTCTCCCAGATCTACAAAGCAAGCATCCAAACAAGAGGAAGGTTTAATGCCTACTTTTGGATAAAGATGATGACAGAGATGACTAGAATCCACAGCCACAAATAGATGAATATAGATCTAAGAACAAGGACCTCTGCTAGTTACTAAAATAGTCTCTCTCCGTTTGTTACCTTGTCTGACATGTCAGCAAATTCTCAGGTCAGTTTTGAGGACACATTAAAAGAAAATTATCCTGCAAAATAGGATACATGGAAGCTAACAGATGTTGGTTTTTTTTATTATTTTAACTTAACAATGCATTTTAATATGACTACAACATAAAGATCTTACATCCACTGTCTTTTTTCCTCTACTGACTTCTTGATATCTACTTGTTTAAAAAATATTTAAGTCTTGAAGACTTCCACTGAAAAGATTTCCCACTGAAATATTTTTAAACCTTTGTTTCTTTTGAAAGCACAAAATCCTCAACTTTCATCCAGCTGTTAATAGCTCCTGCTCTCATTTTGTAAATGTTGGTAATGACTGTCCTCACAAGGTTCTCTGCTTCAATGAACACAATATTTGAAATGATGAAGATGCTACAAGCTTGGACCCTTTCTAAATAATATAATAATAATCCTATTCACTTGACAACTGCAATGATTTCCTGGAAGTTAAGTAAAGCAGAAACAATTAGTACCTACATGATGTCCAGTTCTATACAAAGCACTGTCAGGGTAAAGAGAATAAATCTAAGACTCAGTCTCTGACCATGCAGAGCTTAAAATAGGTACCCAGACCAATTCCTCTTGACCTCAAAGAATAAGGCAGGCCAGGTTTTTCCTCTGTCGAGTCTTTTTTTTTTTTTTTAATTCAAGGGCTGCACCCCAGGTGTTCACAATTTTTTGTACCTTCACTTCTCTTCCTCCTTCCCAAGGCTGCGCCACCATCCCTTCTGTTGGCCAACTCCATGAGGGCCGCACATGGGAAGGGAGGAGAGAGAAGGTGCAAGTCCATCCGTTGTACTCTCAGAATAAAGCAGCTCAGCAGGGGAGGCATTTGAACCTAATGACTGAAACAAGATTTAGGACCCACCTTGAGGTTAAGCAGAAAGTCCGAGAGAAAAGACCTTGAAGATCACCAAATCCAACCTCTTTTCACAGCTGAGGAAGACTGAGAGGAAGGGACTATCCTGCCAGGGCAGGCGAGGTTTACCTCTGACTTAACTGGAAAAGTAGTGCATATCCAACAAAGTACTAGAATTTTTAAGCTCCAACCTCAGTTGTTGTATTTTTTTAACCATTACTGTTAAACTCAACCCAACCCACTGATATCCAGGTGACCGTCTTACAGCAACAGCAACAATCAAAGCCTCTCCTACCCTGAACATATAAAGGTGGTATTTTGTACCCACCACAGGCAGGATGTGCACTCTGTGCTACTTCCTGGAAGTGGTGATAAATTTGCACTGAACTATCCATACCCTAGGTCCTTGTTTTGGCACCTCTGTAAGAAGGCTGTTTTGGGGTCTGAGGAGGAGATGATGGATGAAGAACAGCCTGGCTCATGAGACTCCACATCTCTAATACCTGTGCTCACTACATCAAAAAATGCCCAAGGTGTCATCAGACTGTGCAAAAGGCAATATACAGGCCTGGGACTGGCCAAGAAGTCACTCCTGAGCTTGCTGGAGTTAGCAGCCTGATTTCCCCTTAATCAGAGACTAAGAGAAAATTCCCTTGGCACATCAGTGCTACTCATCACCTATAAGAAATGTCTTATCAAACAGTAGTCCGAAAGTACAAATTAAATTCCAGCCATTGAGAAACAACCTCCACGTATATTATTGGTGTAATATAGACCACTTCTATGGCTATTTTAAAAATCAAATCAATTTCTTCTACTACGTCCTTAATCTCAGAGAATGCAATGTGAACTTTTATATAATAAACGAATTATCTGTATCTCCAGGGCAATAAATAAACAAAATTCCAAGCGCTCACCAAGACCCTGTTCTCCTCCCTTCAAAGTACTAAGTAAAAGCAGGGATAACCTGCCCTATTATCAGCAAGAAGACAGTGTTCTGTCTTTTCATTGTTTCCCAGAAGGTTTGGCAGGCAGGTCTTAGGGCCAGACCTGTGAGGGAGAAGTCAAGACAGCAAAGACAGCTCGCCGTGATTTGGCTGTATCAGCAGGGCCCTCATTTGCACAGCACTGTCAAAACAGGCAAATAAAAACCAACATATAGTAATAATACCTCTTAGGGCTCATTTCCAGGACTGCCTGCTTTGTTTTAATGCAGCATGCAAGAGCACGGATTTCATTAGACATTCCAAAGGGGCTGCTTAGCTTGGGGGAAGAGAGGAGGAGCCCTGTCAGTGTTTGTCTGAATAGACTGCACATGTCTGACTCTCGACAAATCCATCATTCCAAGTGCCTAAGGCCAAAAGAACTAGGCAAAGGACTTAAGGATTACTGTGTGCACAGAGTCTCACTGAACTGATTTAACCAGGAAAAAAATACCTCATACATCCTTTCCTCTGCAGCTGTGGAAATCCTAGCTTTTTAAAGGGAAATAGCAGTTCCCTGAAGAACAAAAATGTGGACATTTCAAATGCTTGTTAGTGCATGTCTACTGTGTACAAATGTCCCAATACACCACCAGTCAAAGGCAACAACCACCAAGGGAACCCATGGAGTATTACAGGGCTAGCACTCAGCTGATGCAATTGTTTATTCCGGAGAAATAAGGGTGACAGCAACAGTGAGAGATTATATTTAGATGATAATTTATTGTTCACAAAGCAATGTCCCATGCGTGATTTCACTGATTTTTTAGGTTTGATGGGACTCATTACCCAACTGAGAAAACTGACACTGAGAGTAGTTAAGGGACTTGACAAGGCCATGCAACTAGTTAGTGCATTGAGCTCAAGTCTATAATTAGATGGGGGAACTAGGAGATGCAAGTCAATCAAAACTGGAAACCCAAGGGTCTGGAGGATCTCCTGTATAATATAAAAAGGAGTGACCAATGCAGAGGTGATATCAGGAAGGGAAACGGCGGAAATAAAGATTAACACTTAAAGCATTAATCTTTCAAAATAAGGATTGCAAGACATCAGCTAAAAACTGAGGAAAGGACACAGGAAATATATTATTAAAGTATGCTTCTCAAAGCCCAGCTCCCAGGCCCCAAGCCCTGAAGATCACCTCCTCACTGGTGGGGTCCATGCTGAGGGAAGGAGCCCTGGGAGTGGGCCCTGGGCAGGAGAGCCCAACTTGCTCCCTTGGGAGTTGGCCTACTTCCGAAATGCCCATTTAACTGTTGTGTCTCACATCAGGAGGGCCATCAGGAAAATTAAGCACATAAAACAATGAATTACCTAAAATCCAAGAAGTGAAAAATGGTTCCAACAATCTGGAACATTTAGGCAGGAAACACACAGAAATTTTATTTACTTCATCCACTTAGAAAAATCACTTGGAAAGCCAAAAACAAGCTAAGAGCGTCTCAATGGCGGGGGAGGGGGCGCCCAAGGGTGAAATTTTTTTTTAAGATGAAAGCCATCCCGCAGTGAAATGAGCCAAATGAGGGCCCCCAGGATTCTCTATCCCTGATGACCTAAAGTAGAAGCGGGCTGACAAGTTACTGAGAGTGAAAAAGCAGAGGCCGGAAGCCCAGATGAGGGGCCCTCACAGCAAGAGCCCATAATTCTCAGCCCTTCTCTTTCCTTTTAATGAAAAATAAAACCAAAAATCATCTGTCTACCTGAGACATTCATTGTAAGTCTGGCAGTTACATAGACTATGACCAACATTTGAAGTCTAAGAAACAAAGCGCTGTGGATTAATGAAACAATTCAAATCTTTACCTACTTCACCTAGGGACCAACTATGCTAAGTGCCTGGAGTATCTGCACCCAGAGTTGGGAAAACTGAAACCCTGAAAAGGAAGAATCCTGAGTGCAAATGGGGTTAGGATGAAACAATACTGCTATTGTTCATACCATCCCCTCAGATATCAACAAAAAGTATCATTCATATGCATCCCAGGAGATGATCAAAAGGGCCCAGGACTTCAAGTTAGGAGGCTGAGCTCTAGTCCTGCCTCAGTCACAGAAAGGTGACAGAAGTCACTGGACCTCTCCAGGTTTCAGGTTTCTTGCCTATCAAAGGAGTGGTTTGGGCGAATGCACCCCAAAGGTCCTACTCATAGTAAGATTCCAGGATTCCAGAGCAATGAAACAGAAAATACTAATTTCACAACGGCAAAACCAGTTTAGTACTTAGCTAACCCATGATCTGTAAGCTTGGGATTACTTTCTAAAGCCAGTTTTTTTCTCTTTGGGGGAAGCTTTATTCTATACAGACCAGGTCTATCAAGCACATTGCAGGCTCCATAGCTCCATGGATGCTGGCTGAGGATACGGAACTGCCAACTCAGAGATGCAGGACAGTTTACTACTGACAACTACAGGAGCCGGGTGGTTCCGCGAGCCCTGACTCCCACAGGGTGGGCACAACGGTCCAGAGGACACCTGCATGTGAACTGTGGTTATAGGAGAGAAGCCCTGAGTTTCCAGGAAGCTGCTCTTTGCTCCAAAGAGAGACAGTCTATCTCCCAAGGCTGTTTGCTGTATGTTCACAATCACAGACTTGAGAGGCAAAGATATGTCTAAAATGTCTCTATCTGTATTGAAAAATAAACCGTAGACACTGGTGTACCTAATACGAGGAGAATCAGTATCTTCCTAAAAATGAAGCCAACCTCTTTCTCACAAACACACATGCCTTCTAGAGGACCATCCTCTAGAAATTTAAAAAAATAAATAAATAAAATCTCATTGATGACTTAGAGATTGAAAGATTCCTAAGACAGATATAACTAAAGTCACAGAACAATATCAAGAACAAAGAAACACATCGTTACTGAATATCCCCAGCCCCTACCCACCATGATTATCAAACAGCAGTCGCTCAATAAATAATTGCTGAATGAATCACTCAATCATTCTCCAGCAGAGAAGTGAGAAAAATAACTACTTAATCTTTCAGAAATAAAATTAGAGTGACAATAAAGATGAATCAACTGGGATAATATAGTCACTTGATCAACATCTTATATTTTGCAAGAAACATTAGGAAACACCCAAACACACTTGCAGATAAAACCACTATGGCATTTTAAGAAAGTAATACTGGGTAAAATCTACAATCTTTTACCTTTTACTGAAACAAACAAAAATAATAAAATGTTTAAAAATTATGACTATGCCTTAACCAACAGAACAGAAAGCATTAAAGAGTTCAGCCTGGGGAAGTATAAGAGAAAAGACAGGGAAGAAGTAGAATGCAGAGGCTAAGAGCATGAACTTTAAAACTCTAAGGGACCTGTGTTCAAATTCCAGGTCCACCACTTATGAGCTAAGTTTTAGCAAATACTTGACTTCTCTAAGCCTCTCTTTCTTCAGCTGCAGCAAAATATAACAGCACCTACTAGAATGAATGCAGAGAACCACTGAATAGCATAGCACAGTGCCTGGTGATTACAAGATGCTTATTAGTAAATGGTTCAGTACTTTATTTGATATTACAGGTTCCCAACTGAAAACCACAAGTCTGAGTAAAATCTCTTCATGGAATATGCTGGAGAGAGAGGGAAAGAGGGGCAGGGTAGTGCCAGGAAGAAAAAGAGGGTCTGTGTATATCATCATTCCTTTGTGGGAACTTCATAAAACATGTAACTCTTGCTTGAGAGCAAGATGACTTCCATATGCTGCTTAGGAATAACTGAGGTCCAAACAGAACTGAAGTATCTAATCTTCTTTCACTTTTAGCTCACGTAAATGACAGAGGCAAATCAAAATGCAGGTATAACAATAATTACTATTAGTATTCTTAAAATAGTTTCGGAAAGATGGAATAGATGTACTTTTCCTTATTACCTCTGGTCAGCACAGTGAAAAGCCCTAGATAGTATATGTAGAACAAACATGTAAGAAGACTCTGGAAGGCAGACAGAAAAGGCAGAAAGGCTAAAGGCCTTGGGACACAAGGAATGTCAAAGTGGTAAGTTCCCCGGGCTTTCACTTTGCCTTGTAAATTCCAGACTAAGCACCACAGAAACTGGGAACCCAGAACATCAACAGACACAGACAAAAGAAATCCTGAGAAAAGCCTGCTGTCTCTGGACAAAGTACCATGAAAGATGCAGACTAGCAAAAACAGAAAACATTTAGATAATGCTTTACTGCCGCCAAACACTAGTAAAAACCTGTGGATCCAACCCCACCCACACTATGAGAGCCTAGACTTCTACCCGTGCCACAACCTCCCACTCCCCACGGTGACACCAGAATGGCTTCAGAGAATACTGCTTGCAAGAAGCCTGCTTCTCCCTCTCCTCCCCGCTCGTGCTCTTTCTCACTACCTCTCTCTCTCAAATAAATTAAAAAAAAAAAAAAAAAAGATTAAAATGGTAAAATTTATATTAAGCATATTTTCCTAAATAATAAAAAAACTAAAATTACATATAATAAAATAAAACTAAAAAGATTTTAAGTTGAAAAAAATGAACAGAACCTCAGGGAATTGTGGGGCTATTAAAAAAAAAAAAGATCTAACATTCTTATCTTCTGAGTCACAGAAAGAACAGAGAAAGACAGTGGGGATAAAAAAATTTTCAAAGAAATAATGGCTGAAAATGTCAAGAGACATAAACCTACAGATTCAAGAATATGACAGAATGAGAAATCCCTAAATAGGATTAAAAAAAAAATTTACACTGAGAGACATTACAGTCCAACTCCTGAAAACTAAAAGACTCTCTGAAAATACCTAGAGTAATAATGCACTACATATACTAGGAAAAAAAACAACTTGAATGACAGTAGGTTTCTTTTTCATCCCAAACCATAAAGGTCTGAAGGAAGTGCCACAACACTTTTCAATGACTCAAATAAACAATCAACCCAGAATTCTATATCCAGCAAAACAGCCTTCAGAAAATCAAGACATTCTCAGATGAAGAAAAATTAACAAGAATTTTCATGAGTAAGTATAACCTTCAAGAATGGCAAAAGTAAATTTTCCAAATAGAAAGAAAATAATAAAAGAAAGTCTTAAAATATTAGGAAGCAAAAAAACAGAAAGAACAAAAATATGGGTAAATATAATAGATTTTCTTCTGTTTTTTTTTTTTTAAGACTTTATTTATCTGACAGAGAGAGAGTACAAGCAGGGGGAGCAGCAGAGGGAGAGGGAGAAGTAGGCTCCCCGCTGAGCAGGGAGCCCAACTCAGGGCTCAATCCCAGGACCCCGGAATCATGACCTGAGCTGAAGGCAGACACTTAACCGACTGAGCCACCCAAGCTTTTCTTCTATTCTTCTATTTTCTTCTATTCTTAAGTTTTCTATAAATCCTGTTTAACTACTGAAGCACAACTTACTAACACTGTCAACTGTAGTCCTCAATGTATATAAAAATATTTAAAACAATTATCTCTTAAATGAGAGATGATAATACTCTATACTTCACATAAACTGGTAAAATATCAAAACTAACAGACTGTGAGAAGTTATGTGTGTAAAACCCAGGAAAAAATATGTGTGTCATACCCAGAATACCTACTAAAAACAATCTATACAAAGATGGGACACCTCGGTGGCTCAGTTGGTTGAGCAATCAACTCTTGATTTCAGCTCAAGTCATGATCTCAGAGTCATGAGATGGACCCCTGCATGGGGCTCCTTGTTCAGTGGGGAGTCTTCCTGAGATTCTCTCTCTTCCTCTCTCTTTGCCCCTCCCCCCACTCACACACGCTCCCTCCAATAAATAAATAAATCTTTAAAAAATCTATACAGAGAGATATACTCAAAAATACTATTTAAAAAAATCAAACTAGAACTCTAAAAAATGTTCAGGTAACTACAGTGAGGAAAAAGAAAACAGAGAAACAAAAATCAGAGGCAACAAACAGAAAATAAAACAAAACAGGCCTAATGTATCAATAATTATATTTAAAAGTAAATCATCTAAATACACCAATCAAAAGACTGTATTAATCTTTAGATTAACTTAGATTTAATTTAGAATGTATTAAAAAAAAAAATCACTATATGATATCCCTAATAAACTCAACTTCAACTATAGTGATAAAGACAGGTAGAAAATAAAACCATGGAAAAGAAACGCCATGAAAAAAGTAACCAGAAGAAAGCAAGAGTATCTAAATTAGTATCAAATAAAGTAAATTTTAGAACACAGAAAATTAACAGGAACAGAGAGGGACTTTACATGATACATAGGTCAATCCAACAAGAGAAGAATCCTAAGTGTGTATGTGCCAAACAGTAGTTAAAATGTGAAACAAAACTGACAGAACTGAAAAGAGAAAAAGATAAATACACAACTATAGTTGGAAACTAAAAACATGTCTTTCTCAACAACTGATAGAGCAATTGGACAGAAAATCCCCAAGGAAGTAAAAGAATTCAACAACACCATCAACCAACAGCAGGATCTAACTGACATTTATAGAATACTTCACTTGATGAAGCAGAATACACATTTTTTTCAAATGACCACCAGGAAAAAATATTAGGATAGACCATATCCTAGGCTTTAATATGAAAATTTCTTTTTTTTTTAATTTAAAGAGCTGAATCATACATCAAACAATGGTACAGAGTATGTTTTCTGACTGCAAATATAAGTAAAACATAAATAACAGAAAAACGAAAAATCTCAAGAGGTTGGAAATTAAAGAACACACTTGGAAATAACCCCTAGGTCAAAGAACAAGGCTCAAATAACATTAAACAATGTCCTCAACTGAATGAAAATACAACATCAAATTTATGGAAGCTAAAGAGGTGCTAAGGGAATAATTTATAACAATAAATGCCTACATTAGAAAAGAAGGAAAGCAAATACTTCCCATTTCCTTTTACGAAGCTGTAGCATTATCTTGATACCCAATCCAGACAAAGACAGTACCAAAAAAGAAAAGGAGACCACTATCCTTCATGAATATAGACACAAAAGTCCTTAAATAAAATACTGGCACATAAACTTTACCAATATGTAGGAAGAAATATATATCATGAAAGTAGGGTTTACTCCAGGGATGCAAGGCTGGTTCAATATTTGAAAAATCAATGTAATCCATCATACCAACAGGCTCAAACAAAAAAGAATTACATTAACATATCAATTGATGCAAAAAAGCATTTGACAAAATTCAACACACATCTATGAAAATAAAAGAGAAGCATTCCCTCGACTCGATAGAGAACATCTACAGAAGGGATACCGATAAACCGTTTCATAAGCTGGTGATGGGAATGAACAATGGTACAATCATTCTGAAGAAGTTGGGTAATTTTTTTTTTTAATGTAAATAAACATACACTGACCATATGACCCAGCAATTGCAATTCTGGGCATTTGTCACAGAGAAATGAAAACGTATGCCCACACAAAAATCTGTAAATAACTGTTCTTAGCAGCTTTATTTGTAACAGCCCCAACCTGGAAACAATCAAAATGTCCCTCATAAGTGAATGATTAAACAAACTGTGGTATATCCATATCATGGAATACTGCTTAGCAATAAAAAAGAAGTAACAGTGGTTGGTACAAGCAACAACATGCATGGATCTCAAGGTCATTATGCTGAGTAAAAAGAATCTCAAAATGTCACATATTGTATGATTCCATTTAGGTAACATTTCTGAAATAACAAAATTATAGAGATGGAAAGCAGATTTGTAGTTCCCAGGGGATAAGGAGGTGAGAGGGAAGAGGGTGGGTGTTACTATAAAGGGGTAAGACTAGGGAGAGTTTTGTGATGATAGACTAGTTCTGGATCTTGATTGCAGTGATGATTACACAATTCTACACATGTACAGAAGGACGTGAAACTACACACACCCATTATACTGGGTGAAGGGTACCCAGGATCACTCTATACTATCTTTGCAACTTCTGGTGAATCTGTAATTATTTCAAAATTTTTTAAATAACGAAAAGTAAAGAAATGGATTCAAGCAGCCTCCACAGCTTGTCAAAGGTCACAAAATAAGTACCAACGGTTCTTGAATCCTGGTTACCTAGATCCCATGTTTTTATCTGATGGCAAAAGCACTGATTCTGATGCCTTCCCTCTCAAAATTATTTGATAAATAAAGCCAATGGTGTTGAAAAGAGGAGAAAAAGGTCCACTTCAAATGTAAACATAAAAGTCAAATAAAATAGGCTAACTCAATTTTGCAGACAATTGAACGTCAGTCATGCTGGATATATGGTTTATCTAATGCTCCTTCCTTAGACAGTCTTAAGATAAAAGGAGGGAGGTGGGGGGAAATGGGACTTGTATTTCACAGAATCCTCTGAAGTGGAAGAAAAATGTAATCCAATAAATACTGCTTCGGAGATGCACATGGAGTAGCGCCCGATAATGACAGGGTTTCCCTGGGGGCACTGTAATTCACATGGCTCTGGTTACAGGTATTTCCCCCTGGTACCTGCAACTGTTAGTCTACTTGAGAGGGCATGGGCATCAGGCAAGCCTCTGCACGCCCCCTCCTTGCCCTTGTTTAGTCACAAGCCCTTAAAAGAGAACAAACATTTAACTCCCTTGTAAAACAGATGAATGCTTTATAATTTACTAGCAGCTGTTGGCAGCAACGCACTCTGCTCTCATATTCCTATTAAGCAAGCTGTGGCTGATTTATTAAAAGCTCGGATACATCAAAACAAATGACTGAGACATCATTATAGTACTATTTACAACCCCTTAATGGGGTTACGGGTAGGGGCAATGCAGTACAGACTCCAATGGGCTTCCCTTCTGTTAGAAGGAGCTGCTTCCCTGGGATGGGAGCTGCCATTCTCAGGTAAAATGACCCAACCACAGATGGTGAGGAAGCGGGCAGGAAACCATTCCTGTGAGGGAACCAGTGGCTTACAGAGCACACCACAGGACCTATGACAACACTCTGACAATCCCTAAAGGCTTACAGGACAAGGTACACATGACTACTCTCTCTACCCTGTGCCTCAGTTTCTCTCTATGTAGACTCAGAAGCTTCCTCGTCCCTTCCCCACTTATACTCCCCAAAATAAATCTAATCAGAGGAGGAAGGTCCTTGGAGGAAACTGAGGGAAGGAATTGGGAAGGACCCCACAGTGCTTGGGTAGTAACAGGGCAGAGCAGGGCTGTTTTCAGACACTAGAGTTGAGGTGCTGAGTCAGGCCCTGCAAGCTCAGAGCCCTCCAGCTTCCAGTTCTCTGTCCTCATCCTTCATCTGTGGCTTCCTCCTTGCTCTCATACTGAAGTGTCCTTTCCTCAGCTTTCTACCCGTGCCCCCTTAGCAAAGTATGACCTGAGCAAAGGCTGGATTCTAGTCTTTTATTCTTCTGTATCAAAGTAAGTTCATAGGTCCGCATTCCTGGGGCACCAGCCTTTTGAACAATGAATCAATCTGAGGGAAGGGAAAAGTAGGTCACTGACATGGGGCAGAATGAGGAAGGCCACATGGACCCCCAGAGATGTATTGGCACCGAGGCTCAAAGATGAGTCCCGCTTTAGAGGCTCTGGTGAGGCAGAGCACATGCTCTGCTCTGAACTCATCACGTTTACAACGAAGTGCAGTCTTCCCCATGACCCACAGAGAATGATGGAGCCTGCTTTCCCCACACAGCTTTGTAAACTCCTCAAAGGCAGGACACCAGGCCGTGCTCCTCTCTGGACCCCCAACACTCAGTCTGACACCTCAGGGACTCAGTCAATCAGGAATTAAAGAGTGAATGAATGAATCAGCAAATGAACAAATAAACCCTTGTCCTAGGGGTCTAGTACTTTACAACTTTATAACTTTATCATCTCCACACAGTACGTTCTAATATGCCAATTTGAATGACAAGACAGATAATAGCATTTCAAAGCAACTATACAAGTACTAGATGGGAGAGGGGGAGAAAGGGGAGCAGTAAGAGAAACACAAAACTGCTGTTAAGTTTCACTACAATGGTAAGAACTTGAGCTCTGTGGCCCAACGGCCTGCATTTTATCCTTGACTTGACCACTCGCTAAGTATACGGTGTTGCTCAAATTACTCAGCCCCACTCTGTATTGTTTCTTCACCTGTACAATAGGAATTAATAAAGCCTAGATCAGAAGGCCACTGTGGAGATTAAACAATACCAGTAAAGTGCTTGCTATAGTACCTGGGACACAGTGAGAGCTCAGAAGATGTTAATATTTATTACCAATATCATGGATTCTGGGCCCACTGCCAGGTACAAAATCAAGGAAGAAAATAACAAGAGAAGTCCAGTGGCCCATGTCTCTGCAAAGTCACCTTCCAAATACTGTTCTTAGAAATTCTGGCTGACTGCAAACCCAATAAAAGCCGCAGAGTAATGAGATTGCCAAAAGGGCTAATGAGATCTTGGCTTGCATTAGAGAGTTGCATGGTCTAGAATAATCATAGAGTGATCAACCACCTCCTCTCTCTGCACTCTCAGACCTCACCTGACTGACAAAAGCAAGCTTTGTGAGTAACAGCATGCCTGGAAGCAAAACATACACAGAACGTTTTTGACAAAAGCCACTAACAGAAAAAATTAATCCCAAACAAACTTGAAAGAGGTCATAAAACTTGCTAGTGAGAACGGAGGGAAGTGGTCATTTGGTCTAAACCCTCATTCTGTCAAGAGGCCAGAAGGACCCAGAAAAGTGAAGCTCCTCACCGTGGGACTCCTAAAAACAGGAACTGTAGGTCATGTATTTTTTATCTCAAGTGCCAGCCCAGAACCAAACTGTCCACAGACAGTGACAGAATAGAACCACAAGACGGCCTCATGAGCCCCAGCAGTTGTAGCAATTACATCGGCAGCTGCCTCCAACTGGATGGGTGGAAAATGGAGAAGAAGAAATCTGGGAGCATTGGATGATCTCAGCTCACCTCCAGTTCTGTCCAGGGTCAGCACTGGTCCACCCGTTGTGGTGCTGGTTCACCAGCATAACTTTAGAGAACTGGACCCGTCTTTCTTTAGCGAACACTCCTCCCTGCTGTGATTTCTCTAGGAGTAGGCCAAAATGATCAATTTTCCTTTTCCAGAATGCTTCTGATTCCTGCCACTGTGGCCACTTACAAAGTAAGAAAGCACTAAGCACCCAGGGAAACCAGGCTTGTGTACAATTTCACTTCACACTCAAAAGCTCACACAAGAGCATCAGTGTAGCGGACAACACCCATTCCCCCTTCTTTGTTAATGACAGTGCCCTGAGTTTAGGATGGAGGCAATGTGCCCAACCTCAAGATATCAAGCATAAGTGCTCTAAGCCAATCATGGTCATGTTGATATTCTCTTCACTAGTTGGGGAAGGGGGGTTGGTAATGGGACCGAAGTCTGGTCAGTGAGATATATAACGGCAGACCTTTGTGCAGGCTTTTGGGGAAATCTTCCTCCCTAAAAACATGGACCAAGGAGGAACATGTACCAAGAAGATTCTTTTGCTACTGCATCCTTCTGTCTTGTTTTGAATGATGTAAAGACATTATTCTTGGAACTATGGCAGTCATCTTATAACCATGAGGTCACAAGCCTAAGGGTGAAATCTAACACACTATGAATGGCAAAGGGAAATGAAAAGATGAATAGAGCCTGGATCTTTGAGTCTCTCTGAATCAATCCTGGGACCTCCTATTCCTGACTCTTTGTCAAGACACTTTGTTAGTGAGGTTTTCCATTGCTTACAACAGAAAGCATCCTGGTTATGCCCATTTCCATAGTCCTATTATATCCATTTCACAGGATGGGCAAAATGAGTTTCTAGAGATTTAAATAACTTTATAGGACTGAGTGAGGCCATGTGCACAGGCCATGATGTTATGTAATACATAACACAATTCAGGGTCAAATGGAAAAGGAGTGGGGGAAGTAAGATTCCCAAATTCCAGGGCTAAGATCTACCCACAAGACTAAAGCAATTCAAACATTCCAGCATGCTCTAACAAACAACAGATCTGGAGGGCTGAAGTCCCAGGAGTACAGCTTGTGTTCTTGAAAAACCCTGAGTGTTTCACTTAGTCAAATATTATGCTTCTGCTTTTTAAATATTTCCATTTAAATGTAGATTTTGACCTTCTCTCCAATGAAATATTAATATGAGTATAAAATATATATTACTCATCATCTGAGAGAGGGTCTCTTTCCAGTGTCTGTCATGTTTCCTCTCTGTTATCTTGGGATGACTTCTGAAAACCGTGACAGTTTTATCTGCATAACCCATCTCTGCCAAATGCCTCACTGAATGACCGAAAGCTGTAAGACCACATCTTTCCTAGACACATTTTGGGTTTGTTTGTGTGTGTCTGTCTAAACCCTTTCATTCAGTTATCAGTAAGATTGGTTTCCTTAGAGCAATCGTCATTTAAGGGCTGGGTGGGCAAAATGAAAACTGTCTCCATCAATACAATGCAAAGGAAAGGCTAACTTAATTTGAAATATCTCCTTTCCTAAATAAGTAACCTATATTAAGATTAACTGGGATTTCTATTTCCTTCTAATAACTGCAGCCCAATAAGTAGAAGGGAGGTTTTTTTGGAAGAAAAAAAAAAATCACAAATTGTTCTACTCATTTAGCTTTATCCTCTTCATTATTCAATCAGCCAAATGATGACTAGCAGAACAAGTAGAGCAAAAGGGATTGGCTGATATGTGAATTTTTCCTGATTTATCTATCTCTTCATGTTTTATAACCGATCACTCTAATATGAAACAAAGACACTATTTAGTAAACCACTTCCAAAGCAAAACTGTCTCCTAGCATTGATTGCTGACATAAAAAAAGAAAACTGCGTTCAAGAGTTGAGAGATCCAGGTTGAGATCTTAGGAACTTCTTCATTGTGGACCTTCATGTAAATTACTTCAAATCTCTGAATCTCAGTTTTCTCATCTCTAAAATGGACACACATATTTACTTTGCAGTTCTGCTGCACAAACTGACTATCATCTGAACTAATAAGCCCTCACAAGATTCCCCGCTGAGAAACGAAACATCTTGGAAAGTAGCCTCTGAGGGAATCCACGATATCAGCATTTCACCTGTTCCTCTGCAACTAGGTCAGCGGGCAAACACCACAGGCTGCTCCATTCTTTTATTCATCTGCTCAACACTCTCACTTACTCAACAAATACTTACTGCATACCTACTAAGCAGCACATCAAGTAATTACTGTTGAACAAGACAGACGTATTTCCTGTCCTCGTGCGATTTTTTATTTTCTCCAACTGATTTCCTTAACTTTGACCTCTTGTATACACCTGTTGTTAAGAACTCTGCCCTAGGGAACAAGCCCCCACGCGACCCCTCCCCAAATTCTCACGACTCACCATTACAGAGTGATGCCCCCCCGCCCCTGCTAGTCTTGACTGGAGGAACCTATTTTATGTGGTTCACCCATTAAAACTTTCATCTAACACCCTTTCGTTCTTTTTTTTAAATAAAGATTTTATTTATTTATTTATTTATTTATTTATTTATTTATTTAGGAGAGCCTGAGGAGTTGGGGGAGGGGCGGTAGGAGAGGGAAAGAAAATCTCAAGCAGGCTCCATGCCCAGTGCAGAGCCTGACTCGGGGCTTGATCTCATGAGCCTGAGAGATCACAACCTGAGCCGAAACCAAGAGTCAGATACTCAACCAACTGAGCCACCGAGGTGCCCCACACTCCTTCTTTCATCGATCCACAAGATATTTACTGACCACCACTCACAGGTCCATTGGAAGACGGGAAGTCCAAAAGTGTCACTCAGAATGCCTATTCCAAGCCTGTAACCTACCACTGAATCACAACTTCAGTTTTGCACAGATAGCCCAGAGTCACCTATCACTGAATTTAAGGGTGCCAAACGGACATCATACCAGTCTCCACTTGGTACAGCTTCCATTATCATCCTACACACACAGCAACACCTCTCTGAAATCCTCAGCTGGGACAGGCAGCCAACAGAGGGCCAGCCATTAGGGATTTACTGCTATTTATCAGTTTCTGGCGATGCTAACCACTGCACTTTTAACACAAAACATCTGAATCAAGTCCACAGGACTACAAAAAACATTTAACCTTCGGGGCACTGACTAAAGGTACAGTCCCAGAGAAAAATACATCCAACACACCCAGACAGGTAAAATAAGGGATAAGCTCACTGGTACCGACAATGGTTTAGCGTTGGAAAAGTCTGAACAAACTGAACTATTTTTGAAACTCTTCCTTTGAAATTTCCCACAGCATCATGGGCCACAAAGAGGAACAAAAAACATCCTACCACTTCCTTGTCGTCACACACCTCTGTGATCAAAAATGATAATCCATTCTAATCACTCACTTCATAAGATCAGAATAAGCTACAGAAAACTTCGGATGTTTTTAAAAATTAACTCATTTTAACACTCTGAAGGAAATTCTTAAAGAGGATCTTTTAAACAGTAAAAGGCTCAATACATACGTAGTGTTCTAAGATGTAAGATGGTCTTTTCTGAAGCCAACCAAACTAACTGAGACATGTTCATCTGGCTACATGTTGGTTACAAAAGCAAACGCTCTCATACCAGCATTTCATTCACTTCTTTTTAAGTCTTTCTTTTAAATCCATTGAACTTTTCTCCAAATCAAAGCATAACACCAAGACACCAAGAGATTTCTAGATAAGGTATTCTTAAATACCACCTAACTCTCTAGATAAGAAATGCTAGATAAGGCATTCTCAAACAGGAATGCACTCATGAGCTAGAAATCTCAAAAATGTGAAATTTTCTGGGAATCCGTACCTTTCATGAGTCAAGTTATCATCAAACATGACCCACTGTTCTCTATGCTGAATCAGTAACATTAAACTGAGATACTGACTCTTAGAACTATCATCACAAATACTAATATTTATTCAGCATTTAGTCTGTAGAAGGCACTTACGTGCTGTGTACTATACCGATATGTTTTATATGCTAAATATGTCACTTACTAACCTCAACAACACTTTGTGGTATTATTATTACACCCAACTTACAGACATGGACCCTGAGAAACATTAAATAAGAGACTTACCCAAGACTATGCCTTGACACAGTATCTGAATCCAATCCACCTGTTTTTGTTGTTGTTGTTTGAGAAAATTTTCAAACATATTTCAAATATGAACCGAAAACTCATATGCCTACTATTTAGATTCACACTTGTTAACATTTGGCCAAATTCACTTATGTTACATACTCACTTTTATTTCTTACGAAACCATATGAAAGTGATTTGCAGATATCTTGACAATTTCATGCTGAAAACTTAATAAGCATCTCTTAAGAATAAAGGCATTCTTCTAACACAAAACAAATACCATTTTCACACCTAATACATTAACAATAAGCTCCTAATGTAATCTGATATCCAGTCCATATTAAAATTTCCACAACTGCCCCTATCTTTTATAGCAGTTATTATTTACGCAAAATCCAATCAAGATGTATGCACTGCATTCGCTTGTTTCATCAGTGTCTCCTAATCCACAATAATGCCCACCAGCAAGTTTTTTTCATGACAATGACTTTTTGAAGAGATCAGACAGACCAATTATCTTGAGAATGTCCCACATTTTGAATTTTTTTAATTTTTATTTTTTTATTTTAGATTTTATTTTTTTATTTGACAGAGAGAGAAGCACAAGCAGGCGGAATGGCAGGCAGAGGGAGAGGGAAAATCAGGCTCCCCGACGGATAGAGAGAAGCCCTATGGGGGGCTCAATCCCAGGGCCCTGGGATCATGACCTGAGCCTAAGGCAGATGCTCAACCGACTGAGCCACCCAGGTACCCCGAGAATGTCCCGTATTTTGGATTTATCTGATTGTTTCCCCTAGTGTGGATTAATTTGTCTCTCTATCCCTTGTGTTTCTTGTAGACTTGATTAGATTCAGGGTAAACATTTTTGGCAAAACTAGTCCTTGGTGACACCGTGTACTTCACGTTACATGCCATCAGGAGGCGTGCGCTGTCAGGCTATCCCTACCACACATGATGTTGAGTTTGATGACTTAGTTAAGGTGGTGACCACCCTGTTAAGGCACACTTTCCCCTTTGCGAGTGACATGTGGAGTATTCTTCGATACCATAAGATCACTGTGTTCCTCACATCCTTTAACCCAATGGTTTTGCCATCCAAGAATGACCCTTGCCCGAATCAAGTATTTCACTATAGGGTGCAAATTCTGATATATTATGCTTCCCTTTGTATTTTACTTGCTAGTATTCTTTTGTAAACTAGCACTTCCCCTATCAATCATAGAAGAACTATAGTTTCTCATTAAAGGGCAGGGTGAATAATTAATTCTTTTCCCTTAATTTACAATTTTTACAATAAGGAGTTGGCATAACAGTCATTCCCAAGAGTGTGAAGAGTTTCTCTCCCTCCCTCTCTCTCCTTCCTCCCTTCCCCTTTTCTATCTCTCATCACTGGACTCGTGGATTTTTAATTCATTCAATGCTTTACATTCAATTACCATCATTCTTTTAATGGCCAAATTGTCTGAACTCTAACCAATGAAAGCCCCTTCAAGCTGTGCTCTTAACCACTGCACTCATTACACTGAGGAGAACTCAAAACTATATGTATTTGCTTAATCTCAGCATCCTGTGAGCTTTACAATGCTTCTCCTAGTGGAGCACTTAAGAAGTGTACGTTTGTATGAAGCACTTCCTTTGCAGATATCAGACATTTTACATTAGCACCAAACAAATGAAACAGCTATTAATAAACTCAAGGCTTAACGAGAATCTTAATTTTGTTTCAGAGCTTAATCTGAACAGAAACAAGTAACTAACTCTGGGAAAAGCCTCTGGAACACAAGGAGATCCCTTTATGTTTCCTCAACAGTCCTCCTTTAAAACAGGCACATAAATAAAGTGTATCATAGGGATCAACTAAAAACTAGCAACAATCAAGAATGTTTGAGTTAGGAGGAAAAAAGGGTTAGCAGAGTAGGGTTTTTCAGAAACACGTATTTCACCCCTGACTCAGGAGGGGTGAAACATGAGAATGTGCATTTCCAACAAGTTCCTAAAGGATGCTGAAGCTGCTGGTGCACACTCTAGGATCACACTCAGAACCACTGGCCGAGATGGATTCCTATTCTTATCCTACCTTCATCCTCCCTGGCACCTCACCAAGCTCCTGGACCTGATATACTTCACTCTCCTACTACATTTCCTTCACCTCTCAAAAACAAGTATGGGTGGTTAGTAGACCACTAGTGAGCCAATAAGGAATAGATCTCAGAGAACCTGAAGTGACTCTTCTGGATTGAGGCCCACTTTTCCTGAACACTCCCATCCTTCTTCCCCTCCCACCCACCCCCCCGACCCTCCGCCTCAACTATCTTTACAATGGAAGAAAATGCTTAATCTGGGAAAGGTCTAAAAATTAAATCTTTTGTTTTTTTCATAACTTTCAAAAGGGATATGAGCTTCAGACTGATTTTGATTTGCTTTGTGTTGTTTGGCCAAACTCGAATCCCAACTAAGCCAACTTTATTCCATTACTTGGAGATAGACAAAAAATAAGGTCCTGGTATAGAAGATGTTCGGGGGTCAAGTCACTGTCAACCTGTTTGACCTCTAATCTACATCTACAGTCTGGAACCCTAAAAAGTGATTCAAAAAAATTCAACCAGCATTTATTGAGCTACTGCTAAACAGTGTTCCACATGGCGGACACAGACATAAGAGTGGGTCATAGTCTAGTGAATGAGACAGAGTCAAATCAGGTAATTACAACAGAAGTAATGTTCAGAATGATGACCTGGCGGCACTATACAATGTCCAAGCAGAGACAGGCAGCGAAAGTCAGCAATTCACTGCCCAGTAAATATGCAGATCACAATGATGACTCTAGCCCAAAGATTTTCAGCAGGCAAGGGGGTTGATGCCCTCTTTAGACTCTCAGGAAGGCCTTTTTTCCCAGTACACACCTGATTCTGATTACCCTCAATGACCTGCAAACCCACAATAACAGCTACAAAAGCTTAAGAGTTTGCTTCAAGTGGGTACAGAAGCAGAGAGAATGGGACAGATCTGATCAGAGGTATCTGTTCCCTGCTAGGATTTTAACTGCGGCCAAAAAGACATCAGTATGAAGTTCATATCCCTAACTAAAGCCAGAGTTTTAAAATTATGCCCCATGTGGTTTTCTCAGCCACAGGAAAGGCTGAATAAATGGTTAATGCCCCTTCTACCCCACTTCAATCACAGCAATTGGGTTTTTGCTTTTTTTAATCTGTTACGCCATCTAGTTCTCCTTTTAAGGAAGGGTTCCACAGCTAAAATAATTTTATGTATCACTAATGGAGTTCAGCCATGAAAAGAATGGCATTCCAATCCTCGATCATTCTGCCCAGCTTTGTGACTCGGAGCAAGTCACATACAAGCTACTGTGTAGTGACCAAGGTCAGAGATTCTGACAGAGCCAGAGAGCCTGGGTGCAAATTTCAGTTCAACCACTTGCCAGCCATATGACTTGGGCAAACGACTGAACTTCTCTTTGCCTCAGTTTCCTCACCTGTAAAATGGAGATGATAATATTGCTTGTCTCATAAAGTCATTGTAAGGATCAAATAAGGTACACACAAAGCACCCTGGAAAGTGACTGGCTTCAAAAGTATTAGTGTTATGGCTGCTATCGCCATCATCCTTTTAGACCTGTTTTTTGATCTGTAAAATAAATACATGATCTCTAAGAATCATTCCAAATTCAGAGTTCCAAGTTCCTAAACTTCATGTAAATTCCGAATACTGGCCACCCAGTTTTGTCAAACATACAAAATACAAAAGTTTGCATCAGAATATAGAAGCACATATATATCCTGTCCAGTTGTCAAATACCAGCTCCCATTTCAATATTTACCCATGTCCACAACATTCATCATACAAGGCAACCCGTGCCACCAATAGAGTAGAGGAAAGCAGAAAATCTACTCCGGGGCCCTAGCTGCAGGCAGAGACCATCTGAGCCTCCTGTTCAATAAAGATTCTCAGCATAAATAGCATAAGAGAAGCTACACATCCCAGGGAGGCTGGTTTGCCAGTTTCCATTTTATGCCAGATTTAACCAGTCAAAGTTAAATGGAAAACATGTGTAGTATTAATAAAAGGCTCAGTGTCGCTTTATTTCTTATGTTAAAGCACAATCGATGATGCCAGAGAGAGCTAAGAGCTTTTAAAATACACCATGTGGTCCCTTAACAAACATGATGCCTCTTGATGAACACTTCTCTGCTGGTGTCCCCAGCAAATAAGCAAGAACACACAGCAAATTGCTACATGCGATAGCAAGCCCCCATTTCCCTCTCTGACACAAATGGCTCGGCAGTGACTCATGGCAGGACCAGGAGGCAGGGAGAGGAGGGGCAGGCAATTGCAGACTCCTCTCAGTGGGGCACTTAGAGGGATAATGGAGCAGGAAGCAGCTGGAGTCATCTGGGGCCTCCAGAGTAGCATAAAGAGAACAAAAGGTAACCAGGAGAGAGACAGCTAGATTCAAAGCCTGGCCCTACCAAGTTCTAGGGGGATAACCTTGGGCAAATTAACCAATCTGAGCATCTGCAAAATAGAGGACAGTGCTACTCTCTTCAAAGGGTTGTTGTAAGGAACACAGGACCAGTGACATGGATAGCTATCATTACTGACAGCTTCTCAATCACCAGGACCACCACACTATGTGCATTAGTCTCGTGGAATCCTCATACAACTCTGTAGACCTGGATGATTATTATCCCCGTTTCCAGATGGAGAAACTGAGCCCTGTAGTCCTCTTAGCCATCATCTCAGGCCAGATGCTGACCCTGCACTGTACCTATTTCATGAAACCTTTCTTAACAGCATCAGGCAGAGTCAAGGTCTCTTACAGCCAAGGCTCACAGGGTCCCCTATTAGAGCAGTTACCACACTCACAAGAGCAATGACACCTAACATTTTCTACACACTAGTCGTTGGTTTTTCTCGTCTGTTATCCCCCCTCCCACAGTGAGCTCCAAGTAGAAAGTGTGGGTCATACTAAATTTGTTACCCATCTTCACTGCCAGGCACACCATCATGCTCGATACTTCTTTTGAGCAATGAAGTGACTGCTAATCATAGTTATTGCTAAAATTTTTAAATTTTTTTCTAGGATTCCAAGCATTTGGACTGACTGAAATAGAGTTCCTGTGTACAGAAAGTGAATGCAGGTTTCCTGAGTACCTGTGGCAAAGCTCTTTGTCATGCACCGCCCCTAAGCAGCTTAGTCTGGTAATTTACTCCTCTGTAGGTATAAACTGGAATGATTTAACCATACAAGAATCTACCTTATCCAAACAGATTAAACTGTGGGCTTTCAAATGGGGATGCAAAACAGGGTGGGGGGTGGGAATCACAAAAGGATTTACCACAGATTACCTTTACAATGAATGTCCCTAAATCCAGTTTAAATAAATCATTTTACATAAATTGTTTAGAATGCAGTAATTTTAGCTACTGCATAAAGATAAAAACTATTCCATATCTTGTTTCATGTCTATGTACTATCTTCTGTAAATTTAGCCACACCTGATTGTTTCAGAGATGTGGTCAGTTGTCTCTCCAAGCACACAAGGCAGAGGACAATTCCCAGTCGACGGCGATGTCACACTCGCCCCATCCATAAAACCGTAACATGGCGCATGCCATCTCAGTCAGCTTGAGTACACATCTATTTATACTACATACAAGAAAATATGAGTTTTGTCTGAAGTGTTCAAGTCAAAGAAGAAGGGCAAGGGACAGATGTATAAAAATGTATAGTCCTTTGAACCCAAGTCTGTCACTTTGACATTTCTTACACACACAATTATTTAGGGCTTTCTGATGGTCAACTGAAGAAACAGATAAATGGAGGCTTTTGCTGAGTCCTTCTGGGCAGGTCAATAAATCTTGGTCAGGAGGCAGTTCGTTCTAGGACGCTGAGCAGCTGGGGCTCAGATGTGCCCCTACCCTGATACTGCCAAATCTCCTCACCTTCTTCCTACTAATGAGACGCCACCTGTGCACCTGAACGGAGAGGCACCTTCACCTCTGGGCTGTTATACACAGCATTCAACACTTTAGGTACCCTACACAATTTTAGGAAACGCATTTTGTCCAACCAATGACTTTCCCAAAAAACCAGCAACCATGCTGAAAAAGCGCTATTCACCCCAGATCCAGTCTTGAGGCTTTCTTTCTCCACGGCAATCTCTAGAAATCTTGCTCTTGTCACATGCCTGGGTTAACAGGCAATAAAAGGAAAGGTTGCAATAGTTATGACTGTTTGGGGTCTCTGGGCACAAATCTTCAACCCTGAACCAAAAGAGCTATCTCCAAAGATGGGACTTAGTTCTGTAACATTCTCTCCTCGCCAAAAATCCCTCTAAGTTTCCACTAACAGGGATGGGGATTCATCTTTGCCTAGCGGCCAATAACGCCCTGGAGTAGTGGGCTAAGAAAGATTGGAAGATCAGAGTTCTGAAATCTATTTATGATACTTGCCAGGGACACAAAAAAAGAAAAACTCACAGACATGCCATGGATTTTGTATCAGCATCTCCTATGCCCTGGGCTTTAAATGGGTTAACCTACCGTGGTAATCATTTCATAATATATGTAAATCAAACCAACATGCTGTGTGCCTTCAACTTATACAGTGGTGTATGTCAATTATGTCTCAATAAAACTGGAAAAAAGAATACCACGTTGCTTGTTCGTATCTTTTCTAAAATTCAGTAGATTACCTGCATATATACTTAATGCTTTAAAATTATTCTATGTGTACATGTAGAAACAAATACATGTATGCATAAGCTTGTCCCCACATACACATATGAATATAACTTTGTCTCCATTTCTGTTTAGAATTTAAAGAATCTTTCTCCTAAAGTTCCTGTTTTATCTGTAAGCCAAATTTTTCCTAGTATGTACCAATCTATAATATTTGCTTTGTTTCCACCAAAAAAGATACTTGTACAAGTGAAGGTACTAGACTGACAAGGTCCTGTCTCTTAAAAACAAATTTAAAAATCGTATTTTAAACTTCTTTTAAAAAGGATTTATTTTAATTCTCTTTTCCTTGTTTCTAATCACCCTGGATGAGTTCTAAGCCACACGTGCTCTCTGTGGCTTGCTGTCCAGCCAACTGGTTCTAGAAATTAGTGAGATGGAAAATGAACATGAAGGAAACCATCCAAAGTTCACTTCAGATAAAAACCCCAAAGATTGGCTAATTCTCAAATTCTGTAAGATTCCTGGCTCTCCAACAGTGAGAAGTGAGAGAACACAGAGGAGAAGAAAAGAGGCAGGGAAAAGATGGATGGAGTAGAGAGGAAAACAGGAAAGATATGAATGGGAAAAAATAAGGGAGAGAAAAGAAAAAGTGGGAATATAAGATGAGAACAGGGAAAAAAAGAATACAAGAAAAACAAGAGTTAAACTGGTTTTGCTTTATTTGGTTATAGTGGTTTATTGCTTGAAGCCCAAGCTCAATAGGAAATTTTATGGGATTCTCTGGATATGCCGCTTCCTGGCTCCTTTTAGGAGCCCAGCGGCGGTAGTGTTAAGTGCCTAGCCTTATCACAGAGCTTTCTAAAGCAGATCTTGTTTGAAGTCCGCATCAAGGCTGGGTTTGAGTTTCGGGCCTTGCACGCTAGCTGCTACACATAAGGCTGGGATTATGCTGGTGGGAGCAGAGGAACACACAGAGAATCTAACACGCCACAGCAAGTAGAGTTTATCAGATTAAAGTCATAAAGCAGAAATTCCTCCTGTGTATTATTTCACAGAGCCTGGATCAAGTGATTCAACAATGCTCATTCTGTTGGCAATGAGGGAGGGAGCCTGGATCTTTCCTAAACCTCCTGCCAGCATTAAAGGGTGGCTCAAAAAGCTTTGGAAACATCTCTGACTATTCCTTTATTCAGGTGAAGAAGGAAAACTAGGGAACCCCACCTAAACAGAAGCCCAAACTGGGGTATAGAAAGGTAACTGGCCATTCGCCAAACTAAACAACCTCACTGTAAAACAATTTGAACCCTAAGACTAAAGACCTTTCATTGTATACACATGAGTGAATAGTCTATCGGACTCTCCTAAGTCCCATGAAAGTGAACTACAATATGATGAGGCTAGCCTGCCTGGAAAGAACGGTGAAGCAGGGGTTCAGGGCACAGTGACATGGGTATTTGTTTAACAAGGAGAAGAAGGCAAAACTGCTGGTAAAAGCAAGTGTAAAGGACAGAGTTCTGCTGTTCCCCACCCATGGGCCTAGAGCAATGGTTCTCAACCTAGCTGCCATTTAGCATCCCTTGAGAACCTTTTGAAGCTATATACTTATTCCCAGAGATTCATATTAACCCGTCTAGGATGGGACCCAAGCATGACATTTTTTTAAAAACCTTCCAAATGATTCTATTAGAGTGTGCATATAATTTTTGGTGGAATAAATTTTTTTAGTGTAATTACTGTGGAGTATAATACACTTACCATTCCCATATTCAAAACCACCCTTCAATTGATGCTTACTGTCCCCTACACTTTTCAGGGGATCACCAGAGGAAGAAAACACTGTTGCTATTAAGAAGGGAAGAAACAAAAGAAAGGTTTAAAATGCTGAAGAAGTTAAATCCAGTTCCAGATCTCACAACCTCAACACAGGACTTCCTCTGGAAGAAAAAAAAAAGAAGATACAGATTTCAGGCACCTAGAGGCTCTTCTAAGAATTTTAGCACAATGGCTACCTTAGGGATTACCACAGACTCAAACAATCTTTTGAAAATGTCACACAAAATACTACTGCTGCTTAAGGCTGCTGAACCAATTTAGGAAAGGAGTTAAAATCCTGAAAATTAAGTCAGGAACAAAGCATCACTTAAATCTATCACCATTTAAATCATGTCAAGGGTCAAAGTCAAGTACCTTTCAATTACGGAGTAAAGTGATGTAAGGATTTTTACTTTCAAATTCTATACCTCATTCTCTCAACACTTTAAGAGAGAAGATTTAGGGTACAACTAGAAGCCTCTTGAGATTTGTTTTTTATCATCAATATGGATGATTCTATTTTCTCCCTGCCACTTAATGCGAGTTCTCTTTAAAGGTGAGCCACCTGGGACTCAGCTGATGCCCAACACAAGAGCACAACACTGTCACAGGAGAGAGGGAGGGAGGGAGAGAGAGAGAGAGAAAGAGAGGGAGGGAGGGAGGCAGGCCCACATTTCTGACAGGTCAGTAGGATCCTGGCTTATGGAAAGTTAAGCCATGGCTTTGAACAAGGCTCAGAGCAACACATAAAAGACAAAAGGAACCTGGGTCTTTCCAGACTCTCTGGTCCCCTGGAAAGACCAAATTATCTAGGCCAGAGAGAGTAGGTGCTTCTTGGCTGTGACTGGCAGCTACAAGAAGCCAATCAAGAAGCTGTTCAAATTGGTTTATCCTTGTTTGGATTCTGGAATCCTCAGGATGACATAATCCTGGGGTTCGGCATCTCATTTCCAGATATGATGTCCCAAGCCTGTACCAGGGCAGAAAACTCACAGAACAAATCTTGTTCCCTGACTGTAATTTGCACTATTCACAGAGATTGTTTTTACCTTCCCGGGGAGGGGGGGTACTTTTGAAGAAGCAAATTGCAAAAGGATGAATAAGATGGATTATGGATTCCAATCTATTTTTTTTTCTTTTCTTGATTGAGGGAAGTGAGATGAGAATCACAGTATATAAATAAACTATTTACTCGACCCTAGAATTTCCCTGCTGAATGCTGATTGCAATACTGTGATGTCCAGGAAAGCCTTCCTTTCCTGTCCTTTCACTATTAATACAGGTTTTCTGACTCTCGATCTCTAGAAGGGATTACCCTTAGTTCAGAGACGGGAAAAAGAGATGAAAATTATCGGCATTCCTCAAATCAATACTTTTAAGTCAGCTTCAAAACTCTCCTCAGGACCAGCAATGAAAAATGACTTTCCCCTAACTTAGTACTTTGCTCATGCACAATTCTGAGTTCCTAGTGCTTTCTTTCCTTTTGCCCTATACCCAAGAAAAATATTCAAGTGCTTGGCTGGCATTTAGTAAGAGTTCAATTAATGTGCAGTGAATGGATGCATGAGTAAGCAGACCGATATAACCCATTACAAGGTATTTGGGACACTTTTTTTTTTTTTATAAGAGACTTTTTTTAAAGATTTTATTTATTTGACAGACAGAGAGAGAGAGCGAAAGAGGGAACACAAGCAGGGGGAGCGGGAGAGGGAGAAGCAGGCTTCCTGCTGAGCAGGGAGCCCAATGCAGGGCTAGATCCCAGGACCCTGGGATCATGACCTGAGCTGAAGGCAGAGGCTTAAGGCCTGAGCCACCCAGGTGCCCCTTTGGTCCACTTTTTTAAACAAATCAGAAATGCAACCTCAGTAATAGTGAAACCAAAGGTGGTTAGCTACTTCCAAAAAGGATGTGACACAGATCACTGGCTTGTTAAAATAACTAAAATAAATAAACCAAATCGCAAGAACTGGAAGAAAGATACACTTGGAATTTTATATGGAGTACCATTAGGCATCAAAGTTGGATTGGAGCTTCTTAGCAAAGTTAAGACAAAGGGAAAATATACTGGGTTGTTCTATTCGTCACGTTCCGACAATAAGAAACATCAGTTTATCAGGAATTTTTGCCTCACACTAACTTTTAAGGTTATTTATCATGTCAATTGTTATAGAAAGGATGCTGGAAAGCTCCCAACCTTTTAAATGGCTGCTTTTCATCTGAATGGCCTGTCCCCTTGCTACAGAGAAAAGCCCTAGCAAAAGTGATGCAGGAGCAAAGTAGGAGAACACGGAACAGAACGCAACGTTGTAATGTGACGACGTTGATGCCATTCATGAGTATAACACACATGGAAAAGTATCCTCAACATTTTCTGAGTTTATCTCAAGCCATCCTGTGTGGACGGGTACGACAGTCCATCAGTTAGAATACACTGGTCTGTAGGAAAACAACTCAACCAAAATAGCTTATATCAGAATTGGTTTTCCTCACACATAACGAGAAGTCCTGAGGTAGAATGAGTGAGTCAAGGTTGGTTAATTCAGCAGCTCAACGATATCATCCAAGATACTATCTTTCTATGGTTTTCTCGGCTGTGCTGTCCCCTCCATGTCGGTCTGTCCTCTGAGGCCAGCTTAGGCTTCAGAAACCGCTGCTGCCCCCTGCAAAGCACCACATACAGACAACCATCAGAGACGACAGACTCCTCTTCTCTCTTCAAATGCAAGGACACTTTTTCCAGAAGCATCCATGCAAGGTCTCCTACTGTTGAACTGGCCACATCTGGACCTTTAACTGGCATGAGGAGTGGAATTATCAGGACTGCCTCAGGCTAATCAAGATGTACCCCTTGAACTCAAGTCCAAAAGGAAAGGGAACACCTACATGAAACTGGGACTCTGTCGGCGAGGATGAGGGGTGAACTGACGGATCTGGGTTGATATCTCCTACAGAGAGACAATACGAATCCTGTTTTCCCAGCCCTCCGACCAAGTCCTCATGGAATGCTTATTATTCATAACCAACCTGTTCTGTGTGACAGGATTTGAGGCATGAGGTTTCTACAGGAGAATTACAAAATTCTTGTCTACAAAAGAGACAAGACAGAAAAACAGAAGAGGAAGGAAAACCATGGGCTTCCTCAGTGAGAACAAGCATATGCAATGGCCATAGCGCTACAGACGGCTTGGAGTGAGCAATCTCTGAGACATTCCACCAAGGATTCCACTGACTTAACTCAAGCAAGATAAATAAATGACAGAACAACCCTTCTCTCCTCCCCTGATACTTTAAAAGCCTCCTCTGATGTCAACCAAGAAGACGAGCTTTGTTTACCTTCACCAAGGTGACAAGTCAAATGCTTACATGCCTTAAAATGGAAGGAGTGTTTTTCTTTCCCCCTCTTAAGTCCTCACGTTTTAAAAAGGACTTCATGTAATGTTCTAGCATGCACTTTATGCTTCAAATTTCTATTGAAGCATCTACTGCAACCATCTTAAGAATACAGGGTTTCCTTTTTTCCCCCCTTCTTTGTTTTTCTCCTCTTTAATGGTTACGATCCATCTCTGTAGTGTAAGTTCATCCTGGATGGAGATAAACGTGCTGCACTAACACACAGAGGAAGCAGCTCTTGAGTACAAAAACCACTTCTCTGCATTTGAGATCTTCAATCCTGACTGCTTTCCTTACATTCAGGTATAATTAACAATCTCTCTGCCATATAGGAACCAAGGAGCAAAGAGAGGCTCTGCTTGGGGTGGGGGTGGGGGGTGAAAGGGAAGAGAGAAAAGAGCAGAATGGAATGACATAGCACACAGCCCAGGCGGCTCCATGTACCTCTCCGGCAGCCACACGTACCTCTCCATGAGATATTTCTGGGGAGCAAGGAAAGCATTTCCTACCCTGGGCCTATCAAGTGGGTTGAGGAAACACTATCTCCCAAAAGTCAAGAAATCAATAAAGCTCAATAGCCAAACTGGTGTGAAAAAGAACCAAAGCTAAATGGGTGTAGACTCTTTCTTCCTTAACATATGTGCAGTTTTATTTTTATTCTAGATTTCCTGAAGATGGAAGTAAAGGTAAAGAGCACCTGATACACAGTAAGCACTCCGTAACTTGTTGGATGAATGAAAACAACCGCAAACCACCCCAGAATAATTTCATCTTCTAAAACTGAATATATTAAGCTTTCAACGTTATCATTCTAAGCAAACAATATAGGCTGAGAAAAATACTTTACCTAGAAATAAAATACTAGACGTGAATAGTCACCCTTACACTAAAGTGAAAGTAGCTCCTGGGCAGGACAAAACTCACAACTGTTAATAAAAGATGCCACTCTCTTGACTACATCAAATGTACATTTCCAGCTATCAACTGCATTCTGCAAAGCCAAATGACAAGATGCTTAATATTAATGGAGATACACACATACATACATGCACACAAGCAAGCACATACAAATGCAAACAAAGGATTCAAACCACAATAGCTGGGACAAACAGAACCTTGAGATGCCATTAGTCACATTTATAGGATGTTCTCATCCAAGCAATAGCACTACCCAAAGCTCAGTGTACCGAAGGAATTTGCATTCAAAGGCCCAGCTCTATCACCTAAGCCAGGTCACTCTACCCCAGTCTTAAATGTAAGGACCTGCCCTGTTAATCTACAGCCTTGAGAGGGATTAAAACAACCTCTGGATAGAAAATTAACACTAAACTATATAAAGCACTATCTGACCACAAAAGTCTTCTCTTACTTAATACATGCTTGATACTGCTCAATCTACAAAACCAAAAAATAACAATTTATCAAATTCCCAAGCCATGTTCCCCAGTGTTCCATAGAATTCTCTCTTTATGAGCTGTAGGCCTTGATGCAATCTGGGCTATCCAAAAAGGAGAGAGGAAAAAAAAAAAAGAAGAAGAAGAAAAAGAGGCCCTAGTTCCCCTGAGCAAAACTGGGCAACAGAGAACCCATTTGCATTTGGTGTCCAGAACCCACAACACTAGTAAGAACTGGGTGCTTAACGAGGTAACGAGTGGCACGACGGGTATGACCCCTTTACCTGACAATTTTTGTTGTACACAGCAGGCCTCTGCTGTTTTGACCAAAGATCAGTTTTATGATTCAAGCATTTCAAAGCTAGGTGTCGTTCTCCTCCTGGAACAATAAAAGTATCTGCTTGTGGACCTGCTCCCTCATGAACCACAGAAACGAAAAGGCTCAGGGATTAAGTAAAAATGACCAGCTGGTAAATGTGGGCTCCATTCCATTACTTTAGTCATCCAGAACACATGCGGTGGGGGAGGGGTGGCACGGAGCAGCTAGTATATGCCTGCACTAGGCGGGCGGCAGAGGATTCAGAGACGGGGAAGACAGTTGCCACCCTCTGCTCGCTGTCAAAATGAGCTCTGCAATGGACGACAACAGGACTACTGCTGGAAAAAACGAGAACCGCTCTCATTCCATTGGATCTTTCATCCAAAAACCTTTCAGATTAGTGGTTCTCAATATGGTCAGACACTAGAATCGCCTGAGGAATGCTGTTCAAACGCCAGTGTCCAGACACCACACTAGCGCAACTACGTAATAATATCTGGAATGGTGGCCCAGGCACCAACTACCAATAATATCTGGAATGGTGGCCCAGGCACTGGGATTCTTTCAAAGCTCCCTAAGTGATTCTAATGTGACTCCAGAGTTGAGAGCCACTGTTTTAGGTGCTTCTGTCTCAGAAAGATTTCTCTTGTATCAGCAGATGGCAGCGATCCATTGAACAGAGGAGGTCTGAAACTGTTAAAGGAAAGGTGGCCTTGTCATATATGTCACAAAAATGAATATTACAAAGAGAAAACTGTGTAAAGCTTAAAGGAAGCTGTATTCACTGGGTAAAGAGAGGTATTTCTAGTAGCCCAGGAAATATGCATCAGTAAACATATTTCCTGAATTTAAGTTCCTATCCATACAAAATCAGCAGTGGAAAGGAGGTACCAGAATGTAGCAATGTGTCTTCGGCTTAAGGTTCAACCTGCTAACACTGTTTTTTTATTTTAGACTCCTCATGTGAAGTCTCATTTCACAAGCTCCAAGACAGATGCAGCCTTCAACAGTCCTCCAAAGCAGATCAGGAAATACACACATACATAAGAAGTTGCAAAGCTCAATTTCACCAGGAACTACCCCAAATTTACAAAGTTGAGCCACAGTGAGAACTATGGCCACTGGAAATGCCGAATGTTCACGTCCTGAGCTGACTGCTTCCTTTCCATGGCCCGATCAAAAAGGGAAAGGTGAAGGTGTTCCAAGAAAACAGAGGTGCTCAAGTGGCCTGTCCACCAGGCAGGTTCCCTGAACGGACATAAGATGGAGCTGAGGGAAAGCCAAGACCAGGAGAAAAAGACGCCGCACTGGCTTCCTTCTGCTCCTACGGAATTGACACTTCTGTCACAACGAACCCGGAGTTACCAGTTCCCGCAAACAATAAGAATGATGATGTATTACATAACTGTCATAATTATTAGTGATTTACTGAGCATATTCAGTGAATAAGCTAAGCACTAAACATGAATTATTATGTCACTAAATCCTCACAACAGCTCTGTGAGGTGGGTAGTATTAGCCCTATTTTACAGATGAAAAACTGAGGCAGAGAGAAAAAAGGTCTTGGTCAAAATCACACAGGTAGGACTTGAAGTCAGGCCGTCTCTTCAGAATACATCATTTTCAATTCCTCTGAAGGTACCTAACAGCATCACTTCGATACTCTACACGCCCATTTGTCCGTCACTGTTCGTCGGGAACACTTTTATGTGTAACTGGGACCCTCCTGCCCTTTTTTTTCCACCTAGCAATCATAAACTTCTCCAGTATTTACCAAATGCTTCCTTTCACGCGTAGGTAAATGTCAGCATCAGGATACCGTGTGGCAGGAGCTGAACATGCGCTGAAGTGATCCCCAATGTAAGGAAACCTGTTGATACTCGGCCTAGCACAACAGAATTAGTTTGACGTGTGAATTCCCCCTAATAAAAACCGCAGTCAACAGCTACGAACACAAACCAGTAAATGGAGAAGATCTGTACTAAGAGCAGGAACAATCTACTCATTTGCTGAGAGACCATGCTGCTGGACGTTAGCTGCTACGGGACACGTACGTTTAGGCATCTTTTCATCGCTGCTGACACACAGTTCAACACACGGGCTCCTTACCTAAACAAATTCCCCAGGCCTCCCCGAGAGTCCACACAGAGTGGAGTTCAGACTCAATGAGCCATGCAGCCTAATCCAGCAGCAAGCCAGCTACAGTCTCATTTCCAGGTGTAACCTGACACCCAACACTGTGTCTCTGCAGCTTCTACTTAGGAGAGGGGAGCAAGGCTGATGTAGCAGCACATCACACCTGAGAAGGTGGGCTTGAGAAAAGACAGTGGGGGAGAAGAGAGTTGCTGAAAAGGAGATTCAGGTGTGGAGACAGGCCAATGGTTCCACTTATCTCCTAACACTGCTAAATACCAATATGCTTGCAGGGAGGCGTAGATAAAAACAAATAGCTTAGAGGTGCCTGGGTGTCTCAGTAGGTTAAGCGTCAGACTCTTGATCTCAGGTCAGGTCCTGATCTCAGGGTTATGAGTTCAAACCCAGTGGTGGGCTCCACGCTGGGCATGGAGCCTATTTAAAAAATAAATAAATAAATAAAAACAGCTTAGACTAAACAACTCAAAGTCCCAGTTTAGCTATAGTCTTTCCTCTCCCCATCACCCTAGGATTTCATTTTAGACTCAGTTTTGTCCTTTGCAGAATACGGGGACCTTTGCAGGACGTGAGCCGGAGTAATCAACGGGGCCTTGTAAAGTCAGAATTGCAACCTTCACACCAAAGCATAAAAGGAGCCTTGTGTATGTTCTCGTGGGACCGGGATTCACAGAACTGCTTAGGCAGACATTGGATCAAAGACTCCATCTTCAATATGTCTTCTGGATCACTGGTCAATAAAATAGCACAGCCCTTGTGTCCACCTTTGGGTGGGGCGAGATTCTAGGTGTCCTGCGCTGAAGCTCTTTAAGATATAGTTTCACCAAAGGAACTTTAATGTTCTATGCTGTTGTTTCCCTTTTTCTTAACACCTCCTCCCATCCGTCAAGACTTCTGCCAAGATCAGCAAATGCCCAATTCTAAACAAACTGTATCATTCTCTTTGTCAAAGTTCAGCATCTACAGCGGAAAAGGCACAGGCTTTTCAGGCAGACAAATGTGAGTCAAATCTTGAATTTGCCACTTCCAGCCACATAGCCTTTGGACCTTCTAAAAAAAAATCAACCTCCGTATCATTAAAATGGTGATGGTGAAGATCTACAGTGGCAGTGGTAAGAAGTTTATTAAACCACCTGTGGAAGACCCCAGCACAACAGCTGGCCCCCCGTTTCTTCCCTTCCACTTTCATCCACCATGACTCCCTCCTGCTGCTCACACCATTTTTGTAGAACTGCACTAATTCAAGGTCCTGTCACCTCTCATTCTTCCAATGAGAACAGCCTCCTAACTTACCTACCTCCCTCCAGTCACTGATGCCCCTCTAACTAGATTCATGAAACAGAACTCTAATCACGTTACTTCCCTGTGCGATAAATTTCAGTGGCTCTTTTCTGCCTTCAAAGGAAAACAAACACTTAAAAGACTTAAATTTCTATTTCCTCATATCTCCACTCCTCTGGATCCACCGCCACCCCCACTTGAGATCCCATATCCCTCTCTCCAGGATACACAACACACTTTACAAAACGCTGGGCACTTTTCCTGCAGAGGCAGCTCATCCTTACTCACACACAGTTATCCCTCTTTTTCCTGAGCACCACAGGCCTCCCACTTTGAAAGCAGTGGCCTTAGGCAAATAAAATCCTCCTCTTGAGATCCTCACTTTCTGAAGCCTCTCCAGGTGCGAGATCCCTGGCCCCAATTAACTGGGCCCCTGCCAGAGGTCATAAAAGAGATGAACTCACTAAAATTCAACTTGTGAGGAACCGTTCTTTTCTTCTTCACAAAACGGCCTGAGTTCTGTACTTGATTTTACATTTATTTTTCTTGGCTAGGGTTTGTGAGTTCGTGTTCTCCCTATACTTAGCAAAGCTCTCTGAAGGGACAGAAGGCTCACCATCATATATGCACTCATTTATGCTGCTCGCCCTCTTTCTCTCCTATTCATTCCTCAAAACCCGGCTCCGTACTCCCTCTCCCAGGAGGTCCTGCCTTGATGCCCCACGGCTCCCTCCCTCCTCTGACCCCTTTCACAGGGAGGTGACAGCTGGATTCAGCATCCTGTGGTACATGCTTCTTTCCTTTCCTGTGCCCTACAAGCAAGCAGTCCTTAATTCCATGTGCCTTGAATCTATTCCCCGAGAAGCAGTCAACCTAAAGCAAAGGTTCTCAAACTTTACCCGTGTTCTGAGGAGACACCTCAGAATCTGCAACTCTAACAAGTTCCCAGAGGATGTGATGCAAGTTCTCTGGGTACCACACGTGCAGAACCACTGACCTACCCTTCTCTTTCCCCAGCTGGATGGAATGCACCTTTGGGGTCTGGAACTCACACTTCTTTCGTATTTCATACAGCTAAGCACGGAGTAGGGGTTTGATAACCATCTCTACTGACCGACTGACTGCCTTTGCATCTCATTCCCTCGCGCCACTGCGTGAGGCTTTCTCCTCTCTACCCCCGGCAAGGTCCACTGTGGAGTGCCACGGCAGCAGCAGTTCTGAGCCAATCTTGTGCTCATACTGCTTCCAAGCAATACCACCTGATTGGAGCAGGGCAAAGGAACGCACACCTCATAAACTCCATGAAATGCAGCAGCAATTAACCTCATGGGACAAGAAACTACGTCTTAGGTAGAACAGTCTCCTTTGATAAATATGGGTCCTATACACCTCAAGACTGGCTCATGCTTTAGTGGTAGTAAGGCTCTCTGAAGATGGCTGCTTCCTGGTAACTCCCCCCATATGCCTGCCCCCCCACCGCACAAAGCTGGCAGCCCAGCATAGCTGTCACGTCGCGGGATCCGATCGTTTCTGTCAGGAATAATCAAGCAACAGCAGCAGGGGGAAGATAATGGTTGACAGGGTGCCTAGAATTTCCTGAAGAAATGTTTCAAGAACCACTGAAGACGGAAGGCAACTATCCGTACCTCTGCAGCACTTAATCATACCTTCTTATTAAAGTCCGTGAAACTGAACTTGGAGACCATTTCTCTGGCTCATTTCCTCAGGCCTGTTGTGGAAATGGGAAGAAAGGGTGAGAAGGTGGTAACGAGGCTAAGAAAGGTTCCCTGATTTGGATCAAAAATTTCATCTCTACTTAAAAAGGAAAACACATCCTCACTCCCTGGGTTTATTCAATGTGTTGCCCCACTGGCTTCCATTCAAAAGTTATTTCCACTAAAAGCCACTTAATTAAGTACAAAAGGTGCCCTTGATGGGTCTCACCGTCTGTCTCCACCATGGAACTCCAGCACCATCCAGCTCTCTGCTTCTGTACTGGGTGAGATCTGCCCTTGTGGGCAGATCCGTTGTTCCCAAGGAAAACTAGGGAGAGGGACACTTTTTCCCTACTCAGCAAAAATTCAGAATCTACTCACTAAACAATCAAATTTTACAAGGCACTGAAGTGATAACCCCCAAGCAGAGAGCCCATGCGGCAATAAATATCTTATAAACACAAAGGTCGCAGACCCAGGTGTTTATGAGCACAGAAGATGTTTATGGCTATCCACTTGGCTGAAAATTTCTTTCAAGCTTTCCCTTCTTTATCGCCAGCTACATTATTATTATTCTCCAATTATTTTTGGAAAATCCAAAGCAAAGAGGACTATAAAAGAGCTTTATGAGATTGTTGAGCCAAATCAGTATGCCAGAAACAAATCAATGCTTCGAAGAGTTCTGAATACAATTATAGGCAAACAATAGTCCAATGTGTCTGGTAATCTCCCTCCAAACCATTATTGCATAGATTAAAAGATTACAGATATTCCTCTCTGCTCAATATTAATAGTGATATAAAGCACATTTAATAAACCCAAACTGCCACAGCCCTAAGTTGGATTATGGGTCTGGTTCTTCATAAACTGACATGTACATGCAGACTCAGTTTAATAATATACAATCTCGGGTCAATCAAAATCTACCCTCACCAGCTCTCTATTTATTATCGCTTTTGCTGCAACCTGCACCCAATCAGACGCTGTCCTAAAACTCTCTTGGCCGGGAGCCACACAAAAATCTGCACAGCATCAGCGTAACAAGTGACAGGTCTCCCCATCAATTACAACTCTGAGGGAAAGACGGCTTCAGCGGGGACATAACCCCACAGTCGCACACCACCTTAGTTTCTGACGGACCATCAGATCAGAAAGGAAGCTGTCATCAATGGAGAAAGGGAACCCAGCTCCTCATTAGCCAGGGTTTTCTATTCTTCCTTTTTTTTTCCCCCCAACATACATCAAGGAATAATCATGGGCCAACTCAACTCTGACAGCTCCGTATGTAAATGGCATTTAAATGCAGGCAAACAGCTCACAAACAAAAAGGCTGCAGCTAGGTTGCTGTTCACAGACCCACTCAGACCCAGTGCCCATGCTGTAGGTCTCTCTAGGTTTTTGTCTCCAGCCAAATGACCAGAAACGTCATGATGAACACAAAGATGTTATTATGGACTGCACTGAGGGTGGGAATGGGCTACGTGTAGTATCCTTTTGCGGTCCAGAGGCAGGTTCTCCTGTTAGGAATAGAGTGGCATCTGCCTCCTGGACCACCCACCTCTCCCCTCCAGTCTGGCCAGGCTGTGGTTTGCCTCACAACTCCACCTCAGCTCAGGCTCTCTGCCCTTCTGCAACTCTTAATCCGAATTCTAAGTTCTTTCAGGTCCAACTCCAGGCCCTCCACCTCAAAGTCCGGAACACTCACCAACCCACAGGAACCCACCCACATCTGGTTTTCCTGTGGCACTCACACGGAACACAGCACACCAAAGCAATGGAATCCACTTTGTCCTAGAAAGTCCTCCAATTGTTAAATACAGGCCTGATTTCCTCAAATAACCCCAAGGCTCCCATAGCCAAATATATTCTATTTCTCCTTCCCCCCTCACATAGGATGTACACAAAATGCCCGTAAGACCTGGTACATTAAACACTGCCTTCAGCAAGGAATGAATAAAATAGGAATGTTACCAATGCGGGAGTGGAGCTCCTAGAGAGCTGGGTTCTTGGCAATTAAAGGCACAAGTGTTCCTTCCTCTAAGCTTCCCCAGCATCCTTATCATACTTCAGGTCTCAGCATGCCACACAATTGTTGGTTTTCTAGTGTCATGTTTGCTTCTCACATCAGAACTAGTGATTCTCAATAGCGAAGTCCATCCTAGTTTGTCTCCCTAGTAACAGATGAGAGTAAGCTGATGATGATGACGATGATGATGATGATGATGATGATGGAGAGGAGGAGAGGAGGAGCAGGAAGAATGGCAAACATTTACATAGTATTTACTGTGTACACAGCATTTCACAACAGCCTACTACTATTACTCTCATCATTTTACTGATGAGGGAACTAAGACTCCATGTTACCCAAGGTCACAAAGCTGTCAGCCTTCAAAGCCCGTGCCAACCCAGTATCTCCCGAACAGATGAGTGAATGACATACTTTGAACACAAAAGTAACTGCAGTACAAAGAAGCAGTGGATTTGGAGGAAGACGTCCTGGCTTAGAATCCTGGCTCTGTCACTTACTGGGTAGGACACCAGAGCTGATTCATAATCTCTTTGGCCCTCGTTTTCTTTATCTACAAAATGAATGGGGATAATAAAACCTATCTTGTAATTCTGATGTGAAGAGCAAATACTAGTGAAAGCTCTTGGTAAATTGTAAAGCACTACAATTATCAGTCAACTGGGTCAAAAGTGAGCCCTTTACAGAGATCCACGATTAGTACCACAAAACTTCTGACACTAGGCAGAATGGAGCAAAAGGGCATGGCTGACGGCAGCTGGGAGTGTCATGCACAGGAGCCTCAGAGCACGCAACCAACACGCAGAAGCTTCCTGTGTGAAGCTGCCCTTCATTTCCAGCACACGATCGACACCACTCAAGTTTCAGTTCCAGCCTCACAAAAAATCTGGTCTTAACCAGAATAACGGAGTTTAACAACTAAAGGAAAGTACCAACCCCAGGTTGGCTTAATCTGCTAATATACTTCTAATATGTCTGGGTGGGGGAGAGCGGAAGGGGAGGGGGCGTTTTAATTTCCAGGGGCTGATAGAATTATCTAAATTCTACTAGAATTTAGTGGAATTTATATGAATTAATATATGTTAAAGTACCCAGCACCGTGCCAGAACACAGATGACCAAAAATGTTTCCCTCCTTCCTTTTAATGACCATTAGGAAATAAAGCTTTGAGATGTCAGCATAATCCGTCTCCTGAGGAGAAAGCTTGTCGCCACAGTTAACGGCTTTACTCAGAAACGGACACCTCTCCATCCCCAAACCCAGGCATCATTTCCAGCCTCCGTGGTACTCGGATTTCAGAGGCAAAGGCTTGGCCCATCTTCTCACTAGGAAACTGTGCAGCAGACAGCATGACCTCTTGGCTAGTTTCAGACTGACAGTACCCAAGCCCAAACATAAATTACTGCCTCCGACAGGAAGTCATTTACTGATAGAGGCCTCCTGGAGTAAATAGTGTGAAAAATAGGAATGGCTCTGTTGTCTTTCACCATTTATACACAGAACATATGCACAGCTGAAATGTGGAGGTCATTATGCCAAGTTCCACTTAAGTATTAAAAAAAAAAAAAAAGACTGTAAAGAAGTCCGGAGAAGATGAGAAACAGAGCAGAGCATTTCCTCCAGCACATTAAAAACTACTTGTCTTGATCTTGTTTCTTTCCAATGAAAAGATGTATCACCCAAAGATGACTTTCAGACTGGTGCTTCAAAAACCTCGATCCTTTCAACTTGACAACATTCTCCCTTATCAAACTCCCTCCTAAGGATGTATTATCCCACCCATAGGAGAAAACTCCCCAATTTCAGTAAAAAGAGGTATGTTAGACTACGTGGAAGATGCAGGGTAAAGCTATTCTTTTTCAGAAAACATCCACTTTCTACCTACAGAGGAAAGCAAATCAGCCATACAGATGTATACAGAGGTCTTTGATGCCTTATCACATGGTGGCAGATCATTTGATTATTCTAGGAGATGGCAGCTTAAAACCGTGTCAGAAGACTAGCTGTAAATGTCTCTATGGCAAAGCGGGGGTAATTTGTAACTGAGGTATCACTGTTTAAAAAAATAAATTTTAACTGAAAAATAATTGGCTTCTCTCTCCATCTCTAAAAAGGGACCTAGCTCAATAAAAGAATGCCTATTATTCTTGAAGAAAGGAACTGCTGCCTTTCATTAAGATGCCATGAATGCTTTTCCTGTTGACCACAACACTGTCAAGGGCGGCACATTCTTGGCAGACCCTGCAGCATAAAGAGGGCACCCCCTCCTCTGCAAGAAACAGCCCCCAGACATCTCCAGAGTGCACGCTCCACTCCCCCCATGCCGCTGGGCACACACTGAGCACACACAAAGTTCCTGCAAATTCTTCCAAGTGCCAATTGAGCCCCCAAGTGCACATTCACTGTGCGGGCTGAAAGCAGGGCTGTAGGTGACAAAGGGAACACGGCTCCTATTCTTCGGAGTCCTATTCAGTACACTGGGTTAGAGAGGCTCCAGACTGTGCAGGGCTCTCTGCTTCAGAAGCCTGCACCCGGGTGGCCTGGCTGGGAGCTGGCCACGGGTCCAGCGGGAGGGTTCCATACAATGGGTCCACGTCACGCGGACACCCTGACAGCCACACACTTTTCTCTCCAGCCTAACCCAACCCTGTCTACAAAACGCTCTTGTGAATACAGCTTCCATCTTTTGCTGACAATATATCTTCTTTCCCCCACTTTTTCACTCCAAAATGCCTAAGCAGAAACCCAGGAGAAGTAGCAGGCGGGGGCAGAAGCATCACCATTTCCTATAAGGAACTTAGGAAAACAAGTGACGCGGTTCAGCTTTTCACAACATTTGTATAGTATTTACAAGGTAGACCAGTGGGGCTTAAAATGTATGCTGCCAAGAAAACGTTAAAGCAACAAAAAGTACGACTCCTTAAAACTGCAGAATCTTTAAACCAGAAATTTACAATGGGTTTTTCTTGGCAAGGAGAGCCTCAAAGGAATAATGGTGAAATTGTACTTACTCTGAGGATGTAAATGGAAATACCACACTTGCTGGCACAGCCCAAAGTCTCAATTGCCTGGGCTCAATTGCCATTTTCATAAATGCAGTCCCTGTTGAACCACAAGCAAGACCGTGAACCGCCCCCAGCCCAGCTGCTGACTTCTCCCTTTTTCTGTTTACCAAAATCCCTACGTGCCCATGGAGCTGCCCCGGCTGACACCCTGCATTTCAGTAGTTTCTGAGTCTGATTATTAAAAGTAAGAAGGCCTGGACATTTATTAAGGCCTAACATATGTCAAGCATAGGGCTAGGTGCTTTAAATGCACTCACAGCTACTTACAGGTTACGTGAGAATTACATACCAAGGTCAACCATTTTTAGACACTACCCTTATCCCATATAACAGGCCTCCACAACTGGAAAGTAGGATGTCTAGGAATTAACAATTAGAAAGCTCTAATCTGTTTATCCGACACAATGCCAGGCACTTTACTAACATTATCTGACTTACTCTTCAAAACAATCCCATGTGGTAGGCATAATCTCGTTTATCTACTAGGGAAAAGTTAAATAATTTTCCCAAAGTAAAACATCTACCAAATGGAGAAGGATGAGCAAATCCAGCCTGACCTGACATCTGACGCTAGAGCCCCTGTCCTTGTAGACCACACTCTCCCTCCGAGTCTCCTAGACTCGACGGCCAATGCTTACACTTCCAATAACGATGTCCTAAGTGCCTGCCATATGCCAAGGCACTGTTCTAGCACCGGGGACACAGGTGGACAGGACCTCCCCCAAAGAGGTGACTCATAGCAGAGGTGAATGAAGTGGGGGCATGAACCGCATGTACCTCTGGGGACAGAATGTTCCAAGCTAAGAGAACAGTAATGCAAGGGCTGTGAGATTGAGAATGCTTGGCTTGGCTTAAGAACAGCAAACAAGTTCAAGGGTCAGAGAGCATTAATGGAGGGGATAGCAGGAGATGAGATGGAAGGTTCCAGATCATGCAGTATCATGTAGGCCATGGTAACTACAGTTTCTGAAGTGCATTCTTAGTGAAATGGGAGACTAGCTAGAGGACTCCGAACTGGGAAGTGATATGATCTCAAGTACATTTTAGAAGGGCCACTCTGGCTGCTTGAAGAACACTCTGCAAGGAGGCAAAAGTAGGAGCAGAGATCAGGTGGGGCATTCCAGGTGAAAGACAACGGTGGCTCAGCCTAGGGAGGGTGGCAATGGAGATGATGAGAAGTAGCTGGGCTCTGTTCAGTCTGGTTTTAGCCCTAAGTGGCTGACAAAATCATTCTTACTCTACCCTCAAAAGAACCTGGATCCAGAAGCTTAGAGTTAAAAAGAGACAAGCAAACGTTCAAATGGGGATCCGTAAATGAAATCTAGTTGAAAGCTATAGCCCACAGAGATACAGACTCACCGAGGGCTTCCCTGAGCCAACAGAGATCCTGCCCTTAGAAGAACATGAAATGTTCGGACAAAGCATGGCAGACAAATTTCACAGCACCACCTTCCAGGTGACCCTCTCTGCCCTGCAGGTATTCCCATCTTTGGCAACCCTAATGCCCAAATTTATCATGCAATGCAATCCATACAGCATCGTGTCTGGCAAAAGCTGCGAGAACCCATGTACCTGTGCTGGATGAAAAATGTAGCCCCCTTCTCCCACCTTGTCAAGTACAAGAAATGTTTTTAAGCATAGTATCACTTGTTCTTTGCTAGTGTGTTTTGGTTTGGGGTTTGGGGTTTTTTTGTTGTTGTTGTTGTTTTTTCTTCCAGAAAGACCTTAATTATCATGCTGGAGAGTTGGGGAAAGACGGCTTTTATGTGGTTTTATCTCCCAAACACAGTATTGTCATGGGTTTATTTATTTGTGTTTTTACAGTAACACGATGCTCTCCTGTAATTGAGACTATTATGGAGAGGGCTGGCATGTGTTTTCCACAAGATTAAAGGCAATTTCTGTTTTCAAAGCCAGAACTGCTTCTTGGAAAACTCCTTTCCTATGCTAAACTAAATCCACTAAGCCAAAATTCTACATTCACCTGGACTGCATTACAGCACTGCAAACAGGACTAGGAGAGACAATTTCATTCATGCATTGATTCAAGCAGTATTTATTAAACCCCTACTGCACCAGGCACTGTGGGGGTGGGAAAATACAGCACAAAATAATACAACAGTCTTTGCCCTCCAGGGGCTCTGAATCCAGAGGGGAAAACACATAGAAATGACTATGCTACAAGGCAGACTGTGATAAGAGCTATAATAGAAGTAAAACAACATTCATTGGAAGAACAGGGAATGAAGGACTGATCCCACCTGGCAGGAAGGGGTGGTTTTGGGAAAAGCTGTAACATGAATTGGACCTTCAAGTCCCTTAGGCCTGGGAAAGGTATTAAGATAGCAGGCCCAGCAGGGCCACAGGCACAAGCGAGAGAAAAGGTAAGGCTATGAGTAACTGAAAAACCACCTGAAGGGCTTTGAGTCTGGAGGATAAGAGTAGGGGGAGTATAGAGGTAATGGGGTACAAATAAGATCAGAAAGCGGAAGGCTTAGAGCCAGTCTGTGGCGGCCCCTCCTTGACTGAAGACCTTGTGTTTGGATATTCCGGGGACACTAGGGAACCATTTCAGGTGCCCAAATAAAAAACAAAGGGCTGTTACAGGTCGATCACAAACCAGGCACATGCTAGGTATCCTCAGGTGCTTCTTCCACCTCACAGTGATGCAAGAGGGTGGCCACATGAGCCCCAGATCACAGGTGGGAATGCTGAGTGTTAGGTTAAATTTTAATTTGTTCTACATTTCAATCCATTCTTCCCAAATCCATGAGTCCATGCTTAAATATTCTTCCCACGAGGCCCTTCAAATTACTTCTATGAAGGTAACTCAGCAGTGCGGAGAGTAGTGTGGAGTAAAAACACTGGCCAGAGAACTACTGAGAAACTACAGAGAACTATTGAGCTCTTCTCAAATGAGAGATGCAGAAGGCATGAGGGAAAGATGAGAGATGTTTCCAGGATGTGCAACTCTAATGTGTGAGCCACCTCCATCTCTAGGGGCCTATATGTATGCTTCAGCATCAGTTATATGTAAGGATAACAATCTTGCTTTAAAAGATGTTTCTTTAACATGCTGTGAATTATAGGACAGTGTAATATTGTCACCTTCACAGTACGCTGTCTAGTCCTCAGAAAGTTCTGAAAAAGTTACCTGAGCTAACTCTAATGACAAACCCATTGTACAAATGAACTAACAGAGACTCAGAAAGCAGTGACTTACCCACAGTCAGGCTGTCAGTTTCTTCTGAACCCCACACCACTGCCATCCCTCCAAGGAAGGATGCTATCATGTTCTAATTGGAAGATCACATGCAAACACATAACCCTTTTTTAATGTAATCCCCTACTCTTCTTCTCTCAAAACTCTTCTTCTCTATCTTCACCAATGCCACTCCCACCACAAATCAGACTCTGAGCAAGCGCTTCCTGTGATTAGTCCTCACAAAGAAACGGGGGCCCAGGGAGGAAAGAGTCTCTCAGTTTAACAGCTACTATGTGCGAGGGCTTTCCATACATCATTAATAACTGCAACAGTAACCACTATTCGGTCTTAATTATGGGCCAGGCACTGCACTAAGCTAAGGACAGTGCCCTTAGACACTCTCGTGGCACCAGAGAGAGTGGCATCCTGGGGGCATGTGGAGTGGGGAGTGTCCGAAGCAGCAGCAGTGGGGAAGCAGAGTCAGGCAGCGGTCAGATTATGATTCTACCTCTTCAGTCACGCTAGGTAGTGTGGGCTTTATCTGGATGCTGATCATCAACCTGAGCATTTTTTAAGTAGGTCAGTGACCTGGTCAAGTTTGTATATTTTAGGAAAATCCATTCTGGTTTCAATGTACAGAATTGATTTTATTGGGGCAGGTGCAAGCCGGAAGACATACAGAGGGGTTGGGAGGCTCTGCGTTACTCTAAGAAATAGCTGATGAGGGCAGTGTGAACTAGGGTGCCTCCTAGGTGTTCAATAAATATTTGTTAATTGCGGTATTGATTGGTTACAAGCAGAACAATCTGTTGTACCTATTGGGGCATGTCAGCTCCATCATATGGCTGTTCCAGTGTGTGATCACAGACTCTGGGTGCAATGTTCTCTCACACTGGAAAGGCCTCTCTCATAGGAAGTGTTGTGCTACTTCTTCTCTGGGGTTTTTATCCCCTATTGTGTGCTTCTGCTAACTGAGGAATTTCTGAGAAAATGTAAGACCCAGGTTCTGAGCATCTGTATTTATCTGCCTTCCCTCACTAGAGGGGGCAGGGAGGGAAGTGGATGGGCAGCTGGTACATAGATCTGAAGAGGAGTTATGTATCGCCATGACGTGCATCCTCCACTCTGAAATAACCAACTACATTCCCTGCAGTCAAGAATTCAGAGGATTAAGAGGTAATGCTGATGGGAAGGCAAGAAAATGCTGGCTATGATGGAGAAGGGGAAGGAGGCCTGATTGCCCAGCAAGAGCCTTTAACATTCAAGAAGGAGTGATGTCCAAGCTAGAGGGGCTCCAGAGCCACCTGACTGTTCTTTACAGACTCCTGGTCTACACCCCTCATCTCTCCTAACAGAAAGCATGCAGCTGCAGAAGCCAACAAGCCAAACAGGATAATTAGACATTGCCCAATGCACCCTGGATCTTGAGACAAAAAACTCAGGGATATCCTTTTGCCTTGCCCTGCCAGTCATATACTTAATTTCTTCCTAACTGTGAGCTTAAGGTCCAGTTTGGGATATATATATATACATATAACTGAGGGAAGCTGCTATAACTCCACAGGCTAAATTAGAGTGGGCTCATGTGGCCAGATGAGCAACAAAAGGTAAGGGGCCTATCCAGATAAAGTGAAATCAAAGAAAATCGTTTGCTATATTATCTAGTTAGCACCTGATTTAGTGCCTAAGCATAAACCTTAAATATTTAGAACACTAAATATGTGAAAAACGGTTCTGGCTTCTTAAATAAACCGGGAAAGTGCATTATAGTATTCATTTACTTCCAGATTGAATCGTTCAACAAATATCACCTGAACACCCAGTGATTCTCTATTTTAAGGGTGCATAGAAATCATCTGGGCAAATGTGTTAAAAATGCAAATTAGCACACCGAGAGAGTCTGACATAGTAGGTGTGGAGTCAGGCCTAATATGGTGATTAAAATATGTCCACAAATCCTTTAATACTCCACCCTTCCAAGGGGGAGCCTAATTCTACTCCCCTTGAGTAAGGCTGTTCTTAGTGACTCACTCCTGATTAACAGAATGTGGCAGACGTGACAGTTATGCCTTGCAAGATTAGGTCATTTGTCTCTCTTTTGAATCATTCACTCCAGGGAAACCAGATGTCATGTCAAGAAGTCACTTTGGAGAGGTCCATGTGGTGAGAAACCAAGGCCTCCTGCCAAAAGCCAAGTGAGTGTGCCATCTCAGAAGTGGACTCTACAGCCCCGGTCAACCATTCAGATGACAGCAGGCCCAGCCCACTCCCTCCCCCTTACGGCAATCTCGTGAAAGAACCTGAGCAAGAGCCTCCCAGGAGTTCCCGACCCACAGAAATCATAAGATAGTCAAATGTTTGCTGTTTTAAGCGGATAGATTTGAGGGTAATTTGTTATAGAGCCATATATAAGTAATTATACCTAGAAATCAACATTTTAAATCTCAATCCTGGTGATTTACAATAAAAAATAAATACCCATAGTGACAAAACCCAGATGTTTCCAATTTCATGTGATCTTTGTTAAAAGGAGGAAAACAACTAAAAATAAAATTAGATTGTGTACATCTCATTCAAGGTCATTAGACTTAGGACTCCATTTCCACAGTACCACTCTGCAACCACTACCCCATTTAAGCTTTATGGAAATAGCAGAGAGTCCATGAAACTAAACATTATGAGAGCAAGTTGGTCCACCAGTTGCTATAAATATTTTAAATGGCCAGCTAAAATTTACACTCAGTGGTATAACAATATTGCATGGCAGGGGCACCTGGGTGGCTCAGGCAGTTAAGCGTCTGCCTTCGGCTCAGGTCATGATCTCAGGGTCCTGGAATCAAGCCCTACATCAGGCTCCCTGCTCAGCGGGGAGTCGGCTTCTCCCTCTCCGTCTGCTCCTCCCCTCGTGCTCTTTCTCTCTCTCCCCCTCCTCAAATAAATAAATAAAACCTTTAGAAAATATATTGCACGGGCACCTGGGTGTCTCAGTCGTTAAGCGTCTGCCTTCGGCTCAGGTCATGATCCCAGGGTCCTGGGATAGAGCCCCGCATCGGGCTCCCTGTTCAGTGGGAAGCCTGCTTCTCCCTCTCCCACTCCCCCTGCTTGTGTTCCTGCTCTTGCTCTCTCTCTCTGTCAAATAAATAAAATCTTAAAAAAAAATATTGCATGATAAATATTTCCTGATTTTAAATGCAAAGTTTAATTTTACATTCAGTATATTACACAATATTTCTTGATTTTAAATGCAAAATTTAATTTTAAATGTAAAATTTTCAGATTCTAAGTGCAATAAGAATAGTTCTTTAAAGAGGAACAGAGATTTCTCTTCCTGGGACCAAATATAATGAAGGGTCAGATAAACAAACACATTTATTGTAATAAACAGCTAACCTATGATAATTCTTTAACTTATAAGCACAAGGAAGCAAAGGCCTATGGATGAGTACAGGAAGATAGGATATTTACAGGCAGGGACTCTGGAATGAAAATGCTTGGTTTAAATCCCATTTAGTAGCTGTGTGACCTTGGGCAGATTGCTTAACCACTAGCTCTGTGCCTGAGTTTCTTGAACGATAAAATGAAGATAACAAACCTAGCTCTTAAGAATGTGTAAGGAGTTATGATTAAACACGTGTAAAGCCCTTACAACAAGACCTCATACATGGAAGTACTCAATAAATGTAAACCATTATTATATTTTCAATATCATCTCCTAAACCTTTGAATGGATATCCTAAAAAGAAGCAAAATTTTGAATTTTGTCCTTTCTTCTGTGGCTCTGAAGCTGGTAAAAGAAGACCTTGGTGGGATTCAGTCAGGAAAAAGAGAAGTATCTGTCCCTGCTGCTGAAATGCCATCATACAATATTAACTTAGTGCTCACTGGGGGCATCACATCTACATTTCCTAAGGGAAATAAAAGTTGGCTCTTCTTCTTCCTACGCTCGTCTCAGGAGGAAAGAGTTCATTGCTACTGCAATTTTTAAGATGACTCCCAACCTGACGTGAACTGATCTAGGTTGTTGGGTTCCTTCTCTACATAGGTTTACAAAAACCTCCCAGAAGAATTTCCATTTTCTCTGTGTCTTTTTCATAGCCTTGTTCCCCCGCATATGTTCTAGTCCACACACTGGTATTCTCTTACAGCTGCACTCTAGTCTTGTACCACCCGACTGTGATCATTTGCCTCACTCAGAATATGAACTCTTTCGCCTCATCGGAATTTTTTTTTCTTCTGAGCAATAAATACAAGAGAAGTCTGCTTTTTCAGGTATTTTCCCACTTGTTCTGATTATCCCCCACTAGGGCAGTCTGTCCAAAGTAAAAACAGTTTTCTAGGCAGGGGGCAGAGGTGAAATATCTCAAAAATGCCAACACTGAGTAAAACGCTTGCACAAACATAAAGCTGTTGAGTTTTGAAAGTTTTGCTACCTAACCTCACCATATCTGTAGATTTATCTACCTGTTACCAAAGCTGCTACGTAAGTCTCCACAAGGCCCTGGGCTGAGGCTGTAAACACAGCACATCGGGGCATGGTCATTGCCCATCCTGACATCAGCCTTCTGCATCTGACAATCAACTGCACCAAGAAAGAGTTCAAGGGAGATATTACTGTCCTCCTTCATATAAAAGTTAAAATATCAACTGCAGCAAGCTCCAGAGACTAAACAGAAAGCAACTCCTTTCTATGCAACGATTCTTCAACTTGAGCTTGCATCAGAATCTTGGGAAGGCTTACAAAGACTGTGGCTTCCTCCCACCCCACCCCCAAAGGTTTCTGATCCGAGAAGTCAAGATGGGGCCTTGAAATTTGCATTTCAAACAAGTTCCCAGGTGAAGCTGACACTGTTGGGCTGAGGGCCACACTCTGAGAACCATGAATCCAAGGTAAAGGGGTGGAAACAATTTGAGAGGTGAGAAATGTGATGACAAAGTCTGCACAGTTCTTTTTTTTTTTTAAGATTTTATTTGAGAGAGAGTGAGAGCAAGCTAGAGAGCGAGAGCAGGGGGAGGAGGAAAGGGAGAAGCAGACCTTCCGCCAAGCAGGGAGCCCAACGCAGAGCTCAATCCCAGGACCCCAAGATCACAACCCGAGCCAAAGGTAGACGCCCAACCAACTGAGCCACCCAGGCACCCCAATCTGCACAATTTTTGACAACAACCCAGGTCTGTTACTATCCATATAATTGCGAGCCCATGATCCTATATCCTGGCTCACGACAGGGGATAAAACTAATAGATCAGGAGAATGATAAAGCAAAGTCTGGGTTAGTAAGTTTGTATGATTTTACTCTTCGTTAAAGACATTATAGAATTAATAATCATAGCAACTCTTTAGTGACTCTTGGAAAGTAGGGACAAAGGTGACACTCCAAATCCACCCTGAACTCAGTATTCCAGAGCCACATATGGAAGCAAGTGAGGTGATTCTCTGACATGCTACAGAAGCCAATAACGAGCTCCAATTCAACATCGAGGGTATGGCAAGTTTCACACAATGAGGACTGAAAGCCTGGACTCCCCCGTGGGGGACACCTGCAACACCACCGTAGTTTGTGAAAATCCAACTAGAGTAAACTACAGGGGTGTGTGTGCTAAGGTTTCCACTCCATACATCTTCAACAGTCCTGACTTCTCACCCTCTATTTTCCTGTTTAGTATGGTATCACTGGAAAACCAAATTTAAAGAGCTCTGAAAAATGTTAACAAGTCCCAAAGAGAAGAGCATGTGCCATTGTGTTAGCGTCCTCCCCAGGAACACCTGTGAACTGTTGAGTTTAATTAGCTTACAGCTGGTACTGACTGTGCCTGGGAAGACAGGGGTTTATTTTTTTGATTAGAAGTCTTTACGCTGTATTTTCTGTAACTATAAAAAACTACCAGGACTTTTATTTGGTGGGCAAAGGAAACAGACATGGACCAGGGCGGGAAATGTTTCCAGAAAAGCAAAGTCATGACAAGGAGGCAAACCCAGTGAGTGGTGGTACACTGGTGGGTATCGTGGATGGCTCCCTTCCAGTCACATGCACCCCCAGAGGGTGACCACATGTGACAAGTGGCAGCATTTATTCAAGTGTTTATCCCCAACTGGTGCCATTCAGAGTAGACTGCCAAACAGAAAACAGTGCACAGTACACCCGCAGCTTCCAAGATAGGACAGTATTCTAAGCAAAGCAATTCCTAAAGAGATTTCATGAAATGTAGCCATTTATAATTCTCCTGAGACACAGATCTGATTATCGCCTGTTGGAGGAGGAGCTAGAAACTGCCCGGTCCAGCACCCACAGCTGAACTTGGCTTTGTCATTCGCTTTTATTAGGCATATAGTAATTGTCTTGGAGTGAGCAACTATTTCTGAGTGACCAGAAATGACCATCAAGAAAGAAAATGTCAATGAAATCTGAAAGGGCCATTAATTTACAATGTTTATGTCATGAACAGTCAACGAATGATTCTCTGAAGAACGGCCAATCTGCAGAAAACCAGTCTACAGAGAGCCTTGCACTGGAATTCACAAAGGATTTACCCCTAAGTAATTATACTGTTCCCTTGGGCCCTCCAAGCGGCATACCCAGGCCAAGTCCTAAGGAGAGGAGAACCCCAGATACAGACTGTAATCCAGAAAAAGAGAACACCGGAAAAACAAGATGTCGGCTCATTCACCCAGAGAGACAAGCACTTTGACCAACAGCCATCAGTGATGTACATGTTGTAGCACACCCACTAGGAGCCAGCACTGTAAGGTTCAGAAAGAAAGCACAAGTTCCTCTCTAGTTGAGAGATAAGACAGCTGCACAAAATAAGCAATAATATAAGATAGAATTTCATTAAGTAATGAAATGAGTTCCAAGTCAGTGTTATAGAACAGATAAGGAAGCCATCAAGGGGAACAGAAGTAGACAGAAAAGCCCTTCCATAATCAGCCAAAATAAGTTATCAGGTCCCCATGCAGGGGACAGGGTGGTAAGACCTTCATAAACTAGTTAAACAAGAAATACACCCTGCCCTCAAGGAATACAAGCTCTGAGAGAGGTGGTTCCACCACCGACTAGAGTTTAGAGGGTAAGTACAGATAACACAGCACAAATCCTGACCCACAAAAGGGAAAAGAAAGGTTTCCATACAGCCTCTTCCACCAAACTAACTTTGTAAGAAGAAATAAATGCAATACCCTTACGCTTACGTAGTATTCAGGCTGAGGATTTAGCCAGAGTAAATGTCCAAAGACAGGAAATATTTACAGATTTTAACACAACAGGACACTTTGATCCCAACCTGCTGGGCTGGTTCATATAATAAACATGAAGGACCATGAGTAGATTCCAAAAAGCCAAGCACACCTCAGAGCTCCCAGAAACCCACCCTGCTCACTTCCTCACCCCGTGTCAGTCGGTTACTCAAGTGTTGTCTTCTCAGGGACTCCTTTCCTGGGCACTGAATCTGTAATTGTGCCCCCCACCACCCCCAACACACACACTGCAGCACCTTCTGTCCCTTCCCCCGCCCCCTTCATTCTCCTCCATGGCATTCACCAGCTTCTCAAGTCTAGATACTTTACTTATTTATCTGCTTTACTGACAAGTCTCCACCACCAGAATGCATGTTCCCTCTGGTCAGATATTGTTGTGTTTTGTTCACTGTGGATCCTGAGCATCTAGAACAGTGCCTGGCATATATCATACAAAACAAACCATTAAGTGAGTGAATAACTGAATGCATGTTTGAACTGATACCTGTGAGTTTTTTCAGACTATATATGCCATAGTAAACAATTTGTTTTTTATCTTATACATTTTATAGTATATAAACAAGTCCATCAAGGCATTTCGTTTTATTCACAGAAAATTTTGCCCAGCACTAGGCATCAAAAGGCACATAAAAGCTTTTGCTCCTAAGTTCCATTTCTGTTCTGTTTATTTTTAATCATTCGTTCTCATAGAACCCAGCAGTTAACCCTAACAATGTTAATTACCACCACTGGAATTGGCAAGTACATCCTTGCCAATCACCCCATTAACTGGCATATATTGTTTTATTAGGTACTTAACTTTATTCAGTCCAGAAATGTTTATTGATGACCTACCATGCCCCCACACCTATGCTTAGTGATCAGGAAACAGTGGTGAGCAAGAAGACTAGAATCCTTGCCCTGGTAAAGCAGACAATCTGGGGGGATAACAATAAGTAAGGACCAAAAATGAAGATAAAAGTTATTCTAGAGAAGTGGGGAGACCATCGAAGCATGCAGCAGGGATATCCATCCTAGTTTAGGAAGAGTGAAAGACGTGTCATTTATACATATTTATCTACAAGATAAGTAGGAATTGGCCAAGTAAAAAGGGGAAGGGATTGGAAGTACTCCAAAGAGATGAAACATAAACAAATGAGAAGGCTCCGAAAAAAAAGCACAGCTCTCCCGAAACAGTGGCTGGAGAGGTGGCCACGGACGCCCATTAGGTGGGCCTCCTGAATCACAATACCTGAATCAATTCACATCAAGAGCTTCTATGCCCCAAGGCCTGTGCTAGCTGCTGTGGGGGGAGCAGAGATGAATCAAACTCTGCCAGAATTCCTGACCTTTGGCACGTTCACTGCCAGAAAGACTGAAAGACTGTGAATTAAGGCCGGTGGGGAAGTGAGCATTAAAAAAAAAAAACCAAAGCAGAAAAAGCGTATGTGCAAGGGCAGCTGCACAATCTCACCCCAGTGGTGTGCTCCATGTTAGGGACACCTTCCCAAATCTAAGGGTAGGAGAAGACACCATGAGGAAGGGGGGCTTTGGAATTCTACGCCAGGGATAGATCTGGTGATCCCAGACAGAATTAAGGCTACTCATTCCCATCAGCTCTATTGCTCCCCTGGTGCTGCCCCTGCTGTTCTGACTCCTATTCATTCAGCCTTGGTCTAGCTGCTGAATCTCAATTATCACATTTTCTCAAATGGTCTTGCCAAGTAGAGCTTTGAGTAGGAGCTTTCCTAAAGCTGATCCAGGAACAGATAACCCTGACACTCCCAAGGTGACTGGGGCCACGCTGACCCGGAGTGAATAGATAGAAACAAATTTCCTGTTACATGTTTATCTGACTTACACTGATTTTATTTGACTGTTTCAGAGAGTACATGCCCAATAACCAGGGCACTGAAACGTCCGTTCGAACATAAGGTTACAGATACATAAGCTGTTAAAAACAATAACCTTTAAATGCATTTTGGCAAATGTCTAATCTTTCATTGTCTTTAGATCGTCAATAATATTTAGATTTCTAATGAGAAAAAAAAAAAAGACTGAGGCACAGTAGCAAATATTTGGAGTTACAAATAAAAAAACCACTTAGAAAATCTTCAAATTCTAAGAAATTCCATGTCTGATTATACAGCTGATGCCCCTCTGATGTAACTCACATGAAAACTGCCAGTCTGATTTTTCCAAGTGTTAACTGGATCTCAATTTAGTGGTGGCCCTTGAGCGATCTTTAACGTGTCAGTTAAGTCTCATGCTCACATACCTACTATTTGTAAGTACCCATAGTTCTCGAAACTGGGGGGGCCTCAGGGGCACCAGGAGAACGGACTGAAAATGCAGACTCCCAGGTCCCACAAGGACACATTCTCATTCAGTTGGTCTGGGTCGAGGTTCCAGAATTAGTATTTTTAACAAGTGCCCCAGGAAATTCTAAAGCTAGCAGTCTAAATTCTAAACCTGCCATGGTCTGGGATCAATAGTCTTCAAAACAAGTTCACACTCCAGGAAGGAATAAATTGATCCACTGGGGTACAGGGGGAAAAAATTAGATCATCTATTTTTACTTATTTCTCATATCATCCTTATGTAACTTATTATTTTTTAGACATATAAATAGCTTAATATATCTGTACAGTATGTAAAAACACTGGCACTGCATGATCACATTTTTCTTCTAAGAAGGAAAACATAAAAAAAAAAAAATCTGGAGGCCACAGGAGCACTTTTGCCCACAACTGCAACTGAATATTTCAGTATCCCAGGGGAAATGGAAGGGGGACATGGAAGGCATAGGGAACTAAAAGGAGAAAGGTATGACGACAGGGCAACACAAGGTTTAAAAAGCACCCTAGAGAGAAAGGCAAATCGTAAGGTGAAAAGAGCCCAAATTATGCCCTATGCTCCAGGAAAACAACTAGAACATCATCTGTCTCGTATGTACAACGAATGAAGGGGTGAACCCCACATTCTCTGACAGTCCCCTCGGTACTGACATGCCAGTTTTATGAAGCACTGATGAAGAGATGCCCCGTGTGCAGCAAAGATGGGTGGCACGTGCCATACCTCACAAATTTGAAATAGGGCGACAAAATCTAGAAAATGCCTATCATGCAGGCATTGAGCCCATCACTAGAATCATAAAACATTAGAGCTGCAATAGCTTCAGGGCCCCCACATCTCACAGATAGGGAAAATGGCTCCAAGTGAAGACTGGTTCTGACCAAAGAGCCCCAGGCAGCCGGTGGCAAAGCCAAGTCTCCTGCCAAGTCTCCTGATCCCCAGAGCACAGCCCTGCCACCAAACCAGTCTCCTTCCTTTCTAAAATAAAAATTCTTTTTAAGATGCCAGAGGCCTAGCTTTCTGAAGATAAAAAATAAGGTCCATTCATTGTTCTCAAATATGATTTATGTTTGTAACCTTTAGAAAGAGAAAAAAAAAATGTTCTGGGATTTGTTTTGCCTCCTTCTGTTTCTTTTTTTAAAATTTGAGGAGCTGGTGAAGACATAACCTTATAGCGTAGGAAAGAAAATTTAAGAGCTTCTTAAATAAGGAAGCCCAGGAGCGATCACACTGTGATTATCAGTGAGGCTGCCAGGAGCCCATTTGAGAGCTGAGGTCTTCTGGAACACCACAAATCCCCAGCTGCCTCAAAGTGCAGGCACTTCCTTTATCTCTGCAAGACTCTGGAGACAGGCAAGGTCAGTCTTCCTTCCTGCTTACGCTGCATATCTAAAACTCTCTCTAGAGTGAATTTAAAAGGGCAAAAAAGAAAAGTGAGAGCTTCCCATCTGTGCTGAGGGAACCCCTGCCTTCTTACCAGCCCAAGAATGCTGAGTGGGCACATGGTAGTCCACGGTCAGATTCGGGATTTGCACCTAATCTCTGCCAGAGAGCAGCTCCTTAGATCTATGGAGTCTAACCCCATCCCTTGCAGGAGGGGGTGAAGGTGGGGGTGTTGCTGAACTTGTAAGAAGTCCCTCGGATGATTCTCATGCATATGGCATTTTGAGAACCACTGATTTCCAGACAAGAAGGCAGGGGCACCTGGGCTCTGGGACATACTCCTCCCCATCTCCCACCTCCGCCCACCCCCCCATCCCTGGATCCCAGAATATCTTCCCTAAGAGGTTACATTCTGGAGGTGAAGTGCGAGAGCAGTAGCCCAAAACTCAAAACTTAGCGATTCCCTCATTCAAAGTGGAGAGAGGGAGTAAAATGAAATAATACGCCCTGCACTAGGCAATTTGTACATACGATTCCACTGCACACTGTCAAAAACCCTCCACCTTCAGATGCACTCTAATTAATTCAAAATTTCTAGGGCAATCTGGACTTGAGCTAGGCTAAAGCAAGTTTTATCTCAAACATATAGATTCTAATATCAGGCCAAATGAGAGCATATAGACATAATCACACCATCAAAGAGAGGGGAAAAAAATCAAATATACTATTAATGACTGATATTCCTAATTATACATGAAGGCCAATCTCCAAAAAACGTTCTGCCAGGCAACACTTCATTATCCTTGCTCAAGTCACCACTGTGTAACTATAAATAATGGAACTGCATTTCTTTCCAACTACCCTGCAAATCTGTCTGCACCATCCCCACAATTGTTCAATTTAGTGAGGTTTGGCCATAAATGTTTTTCTTCTTCCACATCACACCACAAAAATGTCCAATTCTGGGAGAGACTACAGGACTGTGCAGACTCTTCCCTATTTTCAACTTCTGGTCTACTCCATCCATCTTCAGTCAGGTTACATCTTTTTACTGCATTGTCTACGCTGCTGAAGAAGAGATGTGAACAGGAATAGAAAAACTTAAGGTGTCATACTCCGGAATCTGGAAAACATCCACAGCGGCTGTTCTCAGCCCACCCACAGGAACCTTGAATGTTAATGTCTGAAGGGCCCTCTCAAAGTACTGTTGGAACATTTATAGCTCCATAAACTTACTGTTTAATCAAGGTAACTCTGTGCATGAACCCAAGCTCCGCACAGTAATTAGGGGGAGAGAAGAACAGGCAGGCATGCTTCAAGAGCTAATTGGGTCCTGTTTACACTGAGCCACGTAAGAGCATGGAACAGAAAAACCTAGTTCTGTGTTCTGGCACTAGCCCCTCTGCCTCCTATGACCAGCAATGACACGTACGTAACAAGCTCCCCGTCTCATCAAGGATGGACGTGGAGACGGAGAGCACTAATTCACCAATATTTTTGGTTAAGCCAAGTAGAATCAACAAGACGGAATCGACAAGCGAAATCAGAAAAAATCTTCTGTCTTCAATTGCTCGTGTCTATTTCTGTTGCCACCACTCTCATTCATTTCCTTGTTACATTGTGCCTTGGGCCATTAAAATAGCCTCCTAACTGTTCTAATACTGCAAATTGTTTATTTTGCACAAAACTATAAAAATACCTTCCTGATGCACATCTTTCACTAAGACCAAAACCTGAGGGACTTCCGTCTACCGATCCTAAAATCTGGAATCAAGGCCCTCTGTGATCCGCCAAAACCTCCCTTTCCAACCTTTTTTCTCCCGATAAATTCTAAGATCACAAAACTGGAAGCTGATGGACCAAATTCATTTGTCACTATATTTTCTTTGTAATGATTAATAATACAAGGGTGACAGAATAGCAGCAGACAACTTAGAACTTCCAATGTCCAGGTCCTTCCTCAGCACATCACATACAGTAATCCCTTAATCATCACAACTCTGTGAGGTTGTTACTATTACCACCCCCGTTTTACAGAAGAAAGAAAATGAGATTAAGCAAGTGGAGGGGTCACTCTTTGAACTCAGGCAGATCGGCTCCAGAATCCGTACTCTCAACTACTATATTGCAGTATCTTTTCTAAAGGGATAGGTGAATGCCTGGGTGGATGAACAGGTATATGGATGGATGGATGGATGGATGGATGGATGGATGGATGGATGAATACAGTAATGGATGGGTAGGTACATGGGTGGTACTATTTTATGAACTACTTTAAGGTCTGTGTTTGTGAATACATAGCCTCCACACCAGTAATGAAGAAAATTAGCTCTCTCCTGAACTCTGCTGGTTTTTCTACCTGTAACAACAGACAGGAAACCCTGATACATGGACCGGGGCCACTGAGCTGCACCTGCCCGAAGCACTTTTCAAAAGAGTCCTGCATGACTGAGTGGCTTTACCTTTATTGTTACTAACAAAATAGTGACATTAAAAAAAAAAAAAAAAAAAAAACCACAGGCACCAAACATACAAATGAAAGGTACCTAATAAAGAAGAGAGGCTTCGAGGAAGAAAGAATAAATGAAGTATATGAACCGTGCATATTTATAGCACCTGCAAATTAACTTCCTGGAAACAGCAATACGCAGATAAAGCACCAGTTCTCAGTGGAATCAGGCACAAAATGGATGCAGCTGCAAGAGCACAGAAACATACACACTTGGACTTGCAAACATGTGCCCCCAGTACATCCAGCAATCCTCCCACCACGGAGTCACAGGGGTGCAACCAAAAGATAAGAAATATTGCCATGGTCTTGCCTAACATCAATACCTTCCTGCCACTCTGACCCTACCTTACCTTTGGTGTTCTTTTACAGCAGAAAACTGCCAAGAACAGATGCCAAGAGAACATGGCAAGCATGGCACAAGCATGGAAGATCTAAGGCAAAGAGCCTTGCGAAGGGAAGCATGCCTCCTGCTCTCTGCCCGGACTTACTAGCACCTTGGGAAAGTACAAGGTGCTCGGCGCCTCATTCCCCATCTTCTTATGAGGTGAGAAGGGGTTCTAAAGACAGTACAAAAACATGATGTCTCCCAATTCCATGGCACAATGTTTTAATCCAATCCTACCTAGTAAGGGTAACTTCCCTCCCCACTCGCCCCAGAGTCCTATACCCCACTGGGTAGCATTCTCCAACCAGAGCATTCACTTTACTGCCTCTAGGCCTCCGCTGATGCCCCCAAGGCCTTTCCTTCTCTGCCTACCCCCCTTCGCAATGACAGCCTAATTTGTCCTTCTGTATCAGTGGCTCTCACTCAGTCTTGGTCACACAGGAAATGCCTGTAGGGAGCTTTAAAAAGTGCGGGTGCCTATATCCAAACTCCAGAAATTCTGATCTGATTGCTAAGCGGTATGGCCTGGATATTAGGATTTTTAAAAAGTTCCCCCTATGTGGGGCGCCTGGGTGGCTCAGTTAAATGTTTGACTCCTGACTTCGGCTCAGGTCGTGATTTTGAGGTCCTGAGATGAAGCCCTGCATCAGGCTCTGCACTCAGCAGGGAGTCGGCTTGAGATTCTCCCTCTCTCTCTCTCTCTGCCCCTCCCCCCCACTCTCTCTCGCTGAGCTCTCTCTCAAATAAATAAAATCTGAAAAAAAAAAAAATCCCCCTATGCAATTCTAAAGCACAGGCAAGGAGGAGAGCCACCGCCCCGGACCATCTCCCCAAAGACGACATCTGCCTAACTAGAATGTAACTCTTTCTACCCTGACATTCCTGTGAACGCTCTTTGCTTTGACTTCACTTTTTGGAAGACCCTATCGTATGTGCCAGTTTACAGCTGAATGTGCCTGAGTACAACAGGCCTGACTACACCATTAGGACAACAGCCTCTTGGATGGAGGCTGGAAACTGTGTTTTTACTTATCTATGTCATTCCCCTTGGCACAACACTTTAGCCTCAGCAGCTACTCAATAAATGTTTGATGAATTTAATTGAATTGCTGTTTTTATCTGCTTTGCCAAAAACACGAATAGTGCTAGAATTCTCAATGAGTTTCCAGTGGAAATAGAAACTACTGAAGGTCCTGGAGAAGCCCAAGTTTACTGCTGGCGGTAGGCCACCTTTTCCCTAGCAGGCCTGAAGTGAAAACACCAGGTTTGGACCTTCCTCCTCTCTATCTGCTATCCATAAGGGTGGGTAAAGCTGCAAAGAAGCCCAGTCTTCCCTACATCCAGAGGAAATGGAATCAATCAAAGCAGGTATTTTTACCCAAGATACTGATGATGACGGGCATAACTAGGGGACTGAACAGCAGGTCCATGTTTCAACAGAGTAAATTTCAACATAATCCATCCAGTGGAACAGCCCTGCTTCTGAAACTCAGAGCCCTAAGGTGGTGATTCTCAGAATCTGTAAGAATCCGGGGCGGGGGGGGGGGGGGGGGCGGCAGGTGGTTGTTACAAAATATAGATTAAATATAGGTTCCTAGACCACAAATCCACCCACCCCACCTACTCACCCGGAGTACCACCAGATAGGGAGAGTTAAGGAAGCCTGGGAATATAGAGGTTCAGCAAGCTCCCCAGGTGATTTGAATGCTGGTAACTGACAGGCCACGCTTTTACCAACAAACGGTGGCCCAAAGCAGTTCGGGTAATCCAGTTACTTGGCCTAATAGATTCACAGTGTATCTTGGAGGAAAGCTTTGGGGAAGAAGGGATAATCTGTACTGTTTGCATCAATAGAAATTATCTGGGGGGTAGGAGACAGTATAGGGACAGTATCTCTCTAAAGCAGTGTCTACTGTGATGTTTAAAAATGGTAAAAAAAAAGTGCGTGGCTCATGGTAGATAATCAGTAAATAACTGACAACAATAATTATCCCCTTCACAACTTCCTTTTCTGATCATTTTATACCCAATGTTTCCTAGAAATCAAGTAGATGGAGAGATCATTAGTCTTAAACCATGCTCCCCTCTAACTTCATATTAAAGAAGAGCCCTGAGTCTACTCCCTACTCTTCATGCCCCAGGAATGCCTGCCAACTGCTACCACCTACACATTCCCCAACCTCCCACCCCAAAAAGGGCTCAGCCAAAATAAAGAAACAGCAGGTACATACCAGTTCTCAGGCAATGAATGGACCAGGCGCCTGTGGGAAACAAACCCACATCTTCCAGAAACTCTGGAAGCTACATCTTCCAGAAAATCTGCCTTAGGTAAGGTAAAGAGTCATACCTCTGCGACTACGCTGCTTGTTGAAGGACTGGAGAATTTCCCTGCCTATGTCAGTTAATTTCTAGAGAGAGAACCCGTAGTCACATCTAAGTATCTGGGAATTAAACCATGAAAAGACCCAAACATTTCTTTACCTTGGCAGCTCTTCTACAACCTCCCTTCTTGACTCTAGTCAATGAAGCAAACCAGCTCCTTCAAATTCAATACCATTCTCGTCACCTTCCCATTAAGAGAAAGCAATTCCCACATTTTAGCCATAAATTAGAAGCTTTCCATTTTGCAAACGTATGAAACGACGTGACCACACTCCACAAAGAGAGGCCAAATCTCCAACACCTAACTAAATACAGGGAGATGATTTGTGATACTTAAATATAATTACTGTGCTATATTCAGGTTTTTAATCTCATGTTTTTCAATTTCATTATGAAATTACAGCCCCAAACCTCTGGACACAATAGCAACATTGTCGCTGTAATCATTACCCATGTTACTCGGAGGGAACACACAGCTCTATTGGAGGTCACTCGCCAAGCACAGTAAGTGCAGGACTGCACAAAGGCATCTTGCTCCAGCTGATCCCATTCAGTCTAGAGAGCACAGAAAGATTTAGGAGTCTGAGCAGATGACAAGATGTCAGCAATTTAGGGCCATTATTTTTAAAAAGCATGCTCACGGCTGAGTTATATAAATTGAAAGATAGCATCAGAAACCATGAGGTCACCCTTCCATCTGAGTTAGCCCCAAGCAGATCTCTGCTGAACAGAATGGAAAAACTGGGGTGGGTTCAGATTCGTGGAGCCAAGGAGTCACCTGGACAGTTAGAATATAAGAATCCAAGCCCAGAGAGGGAATCACTGTGTTTTAGTTATGTGAGGATGGAACCCAGCTGGTGCTCAAGATGCAAGCAATCCCAGGTGAGACTCAGCAGCACACTGTGAAGAATTTAGGTTAGAAGCAAAAGGAAAGGTAAGTTTAGGGATATGGAAGCACCTTCACTAATGGACTTTACAGATGAAAGCATCATCTGGATCATGCAGTTCTAGAATGTTCTTAGTGGGACAAGTTGATACTATGCTCTAAGCAGCACTTAAATAGGACTGGTTATGTGCTGTTCTAAGCGCTTTATGAACAATCTCATTTAATCATTAAAACAGTCCTAAGAGTTGCACAAATAATCCAGGTATTGTAATTTTTCAGGTGAGCAAACTGAGGAGAAGAGGTTACAGCCTGCCCAAGGCCATAGAAACCAAGAAGTGGCTCTTAACCAGACTATTACCATATGGTTCCTACTATATGCTTTCACTATGATTCAGTTCAATTCTCATTCATATTCTCTCCCTTTCACTGACACATTACTATTATCCCACATAATGTGTATTCAAAGACGCATAATTTGGAGTGTGATAAAATCCAGATTACATAAAACAATGATTCTCTGATGTTTCAGCCCCTTGGGATATATTCAGTTCTTTTTCTTCAGTTCTTCAAAAATAAAATAATCTTATTAAACAAACCCACTGTCTAACTTACCAACTTTGCAAAGGGTCAGAGAGTTTGGATATTAAATCTAACAATGATGGGTGTTTTTAACTTCAAAAAAGAACCAGAGAATGCATAAACATCTCCTTGTCTCACTAGTGAGATAGCTGGCATTCTCCCAAGGCAACAGCCCATACAGGGCCAGAAAAAATTCTGAGCTCCAAGAGTGATCTTGATGTACCCTTACACACATAACCTATGGCTTTGAAAAAAGTTTACTCCCTCCCTCATCTGACTTCCTATATTCTCCAACAGCCATGACGAGCTTGGCTAAGGCTGATGATCCTAAGCTGCTTCCCAATAAAAACTCTGGTTATGGTTCAAACACTCTTTCAGGACAAGAAAGGTATAGTGGTCCCGGCATCAATACTGGTTTCAGTGTTCCTAAGGGAATGTTAATGGAAACTACATGGGCTTCCTTAAATCAACAGCATGGAATAAGAATTTTCTAGGAGGGGGGCGCCTGGGTGGCTCAGTTGGTTAAGCATCTGCCTTTGGCTCAGGTCATGATCCCAGAGTCCCAGGATTGAGCCCCGCATTGGGCTCCCTGCTCAGCGAAGAGTCTGCTTCTCCCTCTGCCCCTCACCTTGCTCATTCTCTCTCTCTCCCTCCCCCTCCCCCCCAAATAAATAAATAAAACCTTAAAAAAAAAGAGCATTCTAGGAGTAACTATACCTTTGAGAAATACAGCTGGGGGAATTAACATTAAAATGATCGAATGCTCTTGTTCTCTTAAGTAACCTTCACCATCAGTTTCACAGATATTGATGCCTGGGGCCCACATTCAGAGATTCTGATTTAATCAGTCTGGGACACAACCTGGGCTCAGATATTTCTGTAAGTGCTTCAAGTAATTCTAATATGCATCAAAGTTTGAAAACCACTGTTTTAATGGAAATTAGCCACCTGTTTTTCAGGTAAAAAGGTACATACATCACAGGAAAACTTGCAAAACTACACAGGCAAACTGGACATGCCTAGCTGCATGCACTCTGAGAAAATGGCCTTAAAGTTCTGGAACCCAAAAGAAAAGAACGTTCCAAAAAAGGAATGGCAAACCGTGTTGAATGCTGCAGAGGGATGAAGCAAGACTGGACTGGGAAGTGTGCATAAGATTAAGTAACGTGGAGGCCATTGGTGACTTTGTCAAGAGCACCTGGAGTGAATGCTTTGCTTGCAGTGGACTGAGGATGAGGTGGGGGCGCTGGTCTTTGATATTGGTTCCTTCTCTGTCCGTGCTGGGTACACTGGGGAGGACTGCCCCAAGGCTGACTTCCCCACCACGTGGGGCTGCTGGCCGCAGAGGAGGAGGGCGGGCTGGAGTTGGAGGGGGAGAAAGAGAAGAAAGGGAAGATCTTCCACATCGACACCGATGCCCTGCATGTGCCTCGGGATGGAGCGGAGGCCATGTTGCCCCTCAAGAATGGCATGATTGAGGACTGGGAATGCTTCCGTGCCATCCTGGATCACACCTACAGTAAACACGTCAAGTCCGAGCCCAACCTGCACCCAGTGCTCATGTCCGAGGCCCCGTGGAACACACAGGCCAAGCGGGAGATGCTGACAGAGCTGATGTTCAAGCAGTACAACATTCCCGCCTTCTTCTTAATGCAAGACGGCTGTGCTCACCGCCTTTGCAAACGGACGTTCCACGGGCCTGGTGCTAGACAGTGGGGCCACCTACACCACAGCCATCCCAGTACATGACGGCTACGTCCTGCAGCAAAGCACTGTCAAGTCACCCCTGGCAGGAGATTTCATCTCTATGCAGTGCAGGGAGCTCTTCCAGGAAATGGCCATTGACATCATCCCACCTTACATGACTGCAGCCAAGGAACCCGTACGGGAGGGCGCCCCTCCAAACTGGAAGAAGGAGAAGCTACCCCAGGTTTCCAAGTCCTGGCATAACTACATGTGCAATGAGGTGATTCAGGACTTCCAGGCCTCAGTGCTACAGGTCTCAGACTCTCCCTACGATGAGCAGGTGGCCGCGCAAATGCCCATAGTGCACTACGAAATGCCCAACGGCTACAAAACAGACTACGGGGCTGAGCGGCTCCGCATTCCTGAGGGCCTGTTTGACCCCTCCAATGTCAAGGGCCTGTCGGGGAACACCATGCTTGGTGTGGGCCACGTGGTGACCACCAGCATCGGCATGTGTGACATCGACATCCGCCCGGGCTTGTATGGCGGTGTCATTGTCACGGGGGGGAACACGCTGCTCCAGGGCTTCATGGACAGGCTCAATCGAGAGCTTTCCCAGAAGACCCCTGCCGCCCCTCTTTCCCCCCAGAGCATGCGGCTGAAGCTCATCGCCAGCAACAGCACATGGAGCACAAGTTCAGCCCCTGAACAGGGGACTCTATCTTGGCCTCACTGGGCACTTTCCAGCAGATGTGGATCTCCAAGCAGGAATATAAGGAAGGAGGGACGCAGTGCGTGGATCGGAAGTGCCCCTGAGGGTGCCCCCTCAACACCCACACGCCAGCCCGCCACGGTGGGGTAGGGAACGCCAAAAGGCGGGGCGGGGAGAGGGTTTCCCGGCTCGGCCTCCGCCAGCGCAGATCAAAGCCCCCACACCCATGCCCTCATCTCTCCCCCTCCCCTCTCATCCACTTAGACTGTGATGCTTCTGGGTTGAAAGGAGTAAAAATGTTTTAAGAAAAAAAAAAAAGATGCACCATTGGTGTGCATGGATTAGACACCAAGAAGTCACCCATACATAAAGCTCTGCATCTGCTTGAAAACCTTCGTTGATGACATTACATATTCATCCGTTTACTGCCCCTTGTCTAAAGACCTGCATAAACTTTTTATAATTCGGTTTTTAGGAAAGGGTTTTCATCTTCTTAGAAACCTGGTATGTTTCCTGTTCTTGAAAAATAAAAATCAAGTGCCCTACCCTGTTTTTTTTTTTTTTTTTTAAGATTTTATTTATTTGACAGAGACAGCAAGAGAGGGAACACAAGCAGGGGGAGTGGGAGAGGGAGAAGCAGGCTTCCCGCTGAGCAGGGAGCCCAATGTGGGGCTCGATCCCAGGACCCTGGGATCATGACCTGAGCTGAAGGTAGATGCTTAACGACTGAGCCACCCAGGCGCCCCCCCCTTTTCCTTTATGAGCCCGCATGCTAGGTGTTAAGAGCTGAACCAAACAGCTAATTAGAATATTTGTTCCCTAGTTGTATTTCTTTTTTTAAAGGAGCACAGTATGAAAGTTTCTTTTTTTGAAACTTGCTTCAAGGCCACTGTGGGAACAGACAAAAGCAGAAATTATGAATAATGGCCAAGTCCATGATGGCTGACTTTGGGGAATCTCTTGGGTGTCTTCCCTCTTAGTTCCTCAGACTTTCCACTTCACTTGGATGTTTCTGTTCTTGAAGAGTTGCACAAAACCAGGTATCCTACAAGCTAAGTTATACTCAACACCAGAAGAACGCAACTGGAAGGACTTTAGAAACCAAATAATCGTTTCTTACTTTGTTTCCCTGTATTTGGGATTTAATGCAGGAAGTTGCCTTAGGTTGAAGTCTGCTCAGACCTCACCAACTCCACGTCAAATCTCCAACATAGTGGAGCCACCCTTCCCCTAAAGCCTCTAGGTTTTGTTTTCCCCAACCTGCTACTCTTGGCAAAGTAACTTCCACCTTCTTCCTTTGCACCCTCTTCCATATGGCTGGAATTAATGAGCCTGCAAGCTGGGGGCAATGTCTCTCCACAGCTGTCTTTTCAAGCAATTATTTAGAGACAGAGGAGGAAGTCATTAACAATCCTGGGAGTCAGCCAGAGACAGCTCTGCCACACAAAACACTCAGATAGGGCCCTGGGCCAAAAGGTCACGTTTTATTGGGGGGTTGGTTTGGGGCGGGGTGGGGTAACAAAATAGACAGGGAGGAAGATAAGGAAGAGGGCAGCAGGTTTTCACTATACTTTTCTGCCATCTTGGGCAAGAGCAATTTCTTCTGTGCAAAAAAGAAAAAGTGTAGCTGAACCAATCAGGAATTCATTCAAGACTGACTACAGGCAAGAAGGAAGGCATGCCAGGGAAAATAATGCCTCTCTAAAAAGTCTGTCCTTTAAGGCCAAAATAGCTGCCTAAAACAGTGGTGAAAGTGCCGCCTCTTTCCCAGGAGGCTGGGGATGTGGGTAAGACTGGTGACAAATGTTAAAACGGTAGTTACTATACTAAATGTTACTGAGTCTATGTAAAAGTATGCCTGACTAATGAAAACCAAAACATTTTATGCAAGGTGGTGGACTCCTTTTGCTATGTCTACCCACTCACCACACCAGAACTGGTCTCAGCAACACCAAATTCTCCTGAATGCTCTAGAGACAGCCTGCTCTACTTCCAGTGAGTTTCTCCTCTTGGATAAAACTAGGCTATCTTTCTGTGAAAAGGAAAGAGCTTCTAGATTTTCCTTGTTTGTTAAAAAAGAAAACTAGGCTCATCTTTCTTTTCCCTTCTCCAGAAACAGACCACACAGAGATGTTTTGAGAAACCAGTCAACTTCGGCCTGGTAATCTGATTTTTAAAAACAATGTTCAGGGGAAAGACAGTGTCTCTGTGGACGCCAATCTTATAAAATCATCAGAAATGGAAAGTCCTGTGAAAAACTTAATTGTCATGTCCTGGATCAAATGTGGAAAGCCAGAAGGAGAAAAAGTTCCAATTTTACTCTGACTCTAAGCAGTGTTATAATCTTAGTTTCCCTGTCAAAGGATACCAACACTCATCTTGTAGGTTTATGTTTTTTAAACTTTTTTTTTTTTTTAATTTTTTTAGAGAGAGCATGAGCTAACACAAGCAAGTGTGAGTGGGGCAGAGGGAGAGGGAGCGAGAATCTTAGCAGGCTCCACACCCAACATGGAGCCCGATGCAGGTCGAGCCCACAACCCTGAGACCATGACCTGAGCTGAAATCAATAGCCAGACACCCAACTGTGCCACCCAGGTGCCCCACACACTTGTTTTTCGAACTTTTTAAACCATAACACAATAAAAACACATTATCATCAGGATCTGGTACATACACACATATATCGGAAACAAATATGTTTGGAAACAATACACACTCTTACTAAGTGTGATATACTCTGATATCACCTATTTGATTCCACTTTTTAAAAAAATGCTGTCACCCACTAATTGGTTAAGAAATGCTGTTTTAAAAACCACTGTGAGAGGGTGTCTTGTGGAACAGATGTAATTAAATGGCATCCAAGAGCAAAGAGCCCCGCCTTCAGGAGGCTAAGACAACTGAGGGGTCTCTTTTCATACAATACTGTCCTTTCAGAGGAAATGACAGAAAATTTAACTCCTGCTCATCAGGGTAGTCCAGAGACTACACCACACCATTCCATCCTCTGAAAGTGAAAAGCAACTGCACTGGGTTATGTCGTCAACCAACCGCTGAGTTACGTCTCCCGCTGTTGGCACTCTGCTCTTGAGAACAGATTCTTTGTTCAGGGACTGCTTATCCTTCACTTCATTTCAGATCCCCAAAAGTTACTTATTACCACTTAAAACAAAACAAAAATAACAACAGCAAACCCTGCTGAACATCTATTTGGACTAAGAAGGAGCCTCGCAATCACATGGAACAATTTCATGAAAAGTACACCCTAAAAATCTCAGACTGTCTTAACACAATCTATACTATAAGCAACTAAATGATGAATTTTAATCCAGCTAACAAAGGCTGCATGTCCAGGGATAAAAAGGGAAGATGTGTCCTCAAAATACCCTCAAAACTGTAGAGAAAACAAATCATTTAAGTTTCTGTGCATGGTAGGGGGTGCCTGGCTGGCTCAGTCACTTAGTTGATGACTCTTAATCTTAGGGTGGTGAGTTCAAGACCCACACTGGGTATAGAGCCCACTTTAAAAAAATTAATAAAAATCATAATTTATCGGGCACCTGGCTGGCTCAGTTGGCAGAGCATGCAACTCGTGAGTTGGAGCCCCACGTTGGGTGCAGAGATTTTAGGGAAAAGTTTTCAATTAGCAATAATTGCACCTCGGATAAACCTCATTGGCTACGATACTGCCACTGAGCAAAGCTGGGTGTAGAGATTATAAATAAATAAACTTTAAAAAAAAAGTTTCCATGCATGCTAATATCCCATAACTTTAACAACTGAAGTGTTTAAAATATTTTAGGTAATAAAAACTCTATTTTTTAATGGCCATTTATTTATTTTATGGTCATTTTTAAGAAGGCCTTCCACGACCACACTTACTGAAATAGCGCCTGATGCCATTTTCTTCCGCGTTTTTTTTTTCTTTCATACCATTTATCACCACCACCATTATAAACTTGTCTTCACCACCACCCCTCAGGAGAATTTAAGTATCACGACAGCAAAGACATTTTATGTTTGTTTACCACTGCATCCTTAGTACCTAGAATAGTACCTAGCACACAGTAGAAACACAACAGATAGTTGTGAAATTAATTAGTGAATTAAAAGAGTAGAATGTTGACTCCAATGCCAACAAGCCACATGCCTCCTCCCTCCACCTCCTCCATGGTCAGGAGAGAATCACAGGAAGACAAGCAAGCTCTGTTTTCTGAAGGCATCAGCTGTTCATCATGCCACTGTCTTCCAGTATCTGTTCCTTTTTTCCTTTCCATTTACAAGTAACAACTCCCCAGGTCCCCTTGGCATTATTCTGGGTCAACCAGCTGCTCATTTCCTCTTAATGAAATGAGATATGTGGAATCAAAACATGTCTCGCTGATGCCACCCCTTCAGAGCCTGTCTAAGGCTGGAAGCCCTTCAGCCAAGCCCCTCACACCCCAAAATAAAAAGAGCACCAAACTCCAAGTAGGCAAAGGCAAGGCAAACCAAAACTCTCTGAACCAAGATGCTCCCGCATAACTGAAGACAGCTTCATCCACCCCCCTCTCCTCCTCATCACAGAGATAGCTGGACCTTGAGAAAGAGAGCGTCTCTTCTGACTGGTTACTCCAAGTTGTGAGAGGAAAGAACATGCCCTGATTTTTAGACTTTTCCAACTGGCAGCTGAGGACCGACTTCTCATTAGCACTTCAATCACCCATCTGAGTCTCTCCAAGGGCCACATAATCTTTTGTACAATAGCCTGACCAAGCTGGCAGGGGAAATTTTCCTGGAATCGAGGCTCTCCTTCTTTCCAACCTTGTGTGGCTGGCACCTGATGCCATTTTTGGGTGGTTCAGTGCCTACTCACACTGGAAAACATGCTCAAGTGTCTGGGGGTAGTAGTTAAAGGTGGGAGGGGGCTGTCAGAGCAGGATAATAAAAGCAAATCACCTGGTAAAACAGAAGATGAATGCATAAATCCAGGCAGAGAACTTGAAGTAGAAATGCATTACCGACTAAAGAAATCATTTCAAATGACTTATACTACAAATTGGCTTTAAGAGACATCTCGGTGTGCACATGTATTCCCCGCTGAATGGTGATACCTATTCAAATGATCAAAAACAGTCCGTTCTTAAATTCAGGATAAATCCCAGACCTCAGAAACAGTAAAGGAAAAAAAAAAAAAAAAGGGGTTCAAAAGCAGAAAGGCAGTCAATGTTACTCTCAGGACCAATCTCTCTGATATGCCTCAAGCTTGCTAAGAGCATTTTTATGCCACAGGCATGCTACTTTCTTGCCCTCATTTTATTTCACAGGAAGTCCTTCCCTAACAGCCATGGAATATCCGAGAAAAGAAAAGAAGGGGAGGGCAAAGGATTCAGCTATCTCCCCTGCTTGGAAAAGACTCAAGAGCCGGGAAAGATGCCGCAAAAATCAGTGTGGGCACAACAAGCAGCGGCAGCCAACAAAACTGAATCCCAGTGAGAAATCTGCCGCTCCGTAACTGGAGAACAAGCGTCTACTTCAGTGACCAGTGTCCAGCTCAGTACAAACCATGTGGTTACAAGGACCAGAGCAGAGGCCCCTCCTGCCATCACCGCAGGTCTGGTCCCTCCTGAACAGACTTTTGGCAGTCCCAGTGTAAAATCATTCCTCCCTCTACCGCGAATGCTCTAATCTCCAGAGGATGACCTGCCTCACACACAGATTCTTAATGAGGCGCAGGAGAGAGCCACCAGAACAGTGGTGCTTCAAGTCACAGCAGGTCTGGAGATGTCAACCAGGATAAGTGAAGCAAAAAAAAGATGAGCAGCACCCTCTTGAGAGGGTCAAAGGGATTACGCAGCACACGTGGCAGGGCTGGGCATACAAGGGAGCACCTCAGCATGTGGACTGTGGATTTGCATATGGGTAAGAGCTAACGCCCAGGGCAGGGGACACAACTTTAAGCCAAAGCTGATACACAAACAAATCCACGTAACTGGACTCTTAGTACTGAGCTAAATATTTAGAATCCATTTAAATAATTCTTAGAGAATCAACAAGGCCTTTCAGAAAAGGGAATTACTCTTGTGAGGCACAAGACAGCTAAATTATAGCTGCCTGAATCAACTGCCCAAAGTCAAGGCAACGTAACACATTGCTCCTTCCCAACAGAGGATGCTCTCTAAAAGTTAGAGTTGGTTGTAATATAAGGTAGATTTCTTCTTTTCTTTTCTTTTTTTTTTTTTTTGCGGGGGGGGAGGAACCTCCCTCCCCCATACTCCCCTTTTTCTTCAATGGCAGATTTCCCTCCCTGATTAGCTTTTCCTAAAATTAAGGGGGAAATTATCTTTCACTCCCCAGGGTACATACTAGCCAGGGAGCCTGGGAACCTGCTGAGGGAAAGGTCTCTGGGATTGTTTACAAGGCAAATAATTGAAAACTGACTGTAGCTACAAATAAAGTCCCTCTTCTTCTCGTAGGAATCCTGCAAAAACCATCCAGATTGGAAGATACCCCTCAGGTCAAGGTTCTAAAACCCGGCCCCCCCATCAGACGTACCCGACCTGACAGAGATAGCAGCCACGAGCCGGTATTTCTAACAAACTCCCCAGGTTATTCTGAAGGCCTGGAAACACTGAGTTAATCTCTCTGCCTCCACTTACAAACGGAGAATTAACAAGTCTTTCCACTCGAAAGCCCAAGTACAGTGTCCAGCTACAGGCCTTCATGCCAGGGTTTGTAACCTGAGAATGACTGACCCAAAGGCACTTGGTCCAGCAGTCACACACGGCTGACCAGAGAAAGGCAGCCAACTCTCAGCTCATAAGCAGCTCCCTCTCCACAGCTTGGTGTGTGGCCTTTGAAACAAGTGGGAAGGGAAGGAGAGAAAAACAAACAAATAAAAACCAGTCACTGCAGTCTACACTGAGGTTAGATTACAAGTAATGTGGCGAAGTGCTTCAAAGAGACTGGAAATCCTCTGATAGAGATGCCTGTCAATTCGTGCAGTATAATCAGCTAGTAAAACGTTAAACAAACAAGTATTCTAGCTCTTTGCCAACAGGCCCCCATGGGCGGGGCAGAAGAAGAGCCTTCTGCTTAGGAGAGCCGGTCTCCAGTGTGAAGCCAAGGCCAAGTTGTGATTCACAGCACCCACCGTCTCCAGGTGTTACTGCTGGTGCCTCCAGCCAGCGCACAGCCGCTACCCAGAGCCCACGGCTAGTGCTGTTTGTGGTCCTCACTGGCCCCCGTACCCACACAGGCCCCCGCTCCACAAAGAGGCACTGTTGTTCCTCCTAAAGCCGGTGGTGGTAGGCAGATTTATTACCACTAGAAGGAATTTGTTTTAATGTTATTTTTCATTTCAAGAAATAAAAATAAATAAAACCATTTCTCAACTCTCAGTGTAATTCTTAGAAAATACCGTAACAACGGATAACCTTTTATTGGGCTATGAAGACAAAGTCTTGAATTCAAGGAAAGAGAAGTGTACTTTCATTAAGGACTAATATGACAGAAAAGGCTAAACTGGGGAAGACTCAAGATCCAGAGTCTGGTCCCAGCTTCACTGCTGTGAAATTAAACTGGTTATGTAATTCTGCTAGATCCCTTCAGGTTCCCCTTTGGGAACATGGGAAATAGGAGAGGGAGTAGGAGGAAATGATCAAGTTTTTTTTGACTTTACAAATGTAATTCTAATTATTTAATTTATAGCTTTGTGGGTAGCTCTTTAAATTGTGGTTGCAAACAGTATCTAAGTTCAACCTGACTAAAATCCTATCAACCCCAATTAAAAGGAAAGGAGAGAGTATCCGCGGTTGTTTTGGTCTGGTTTGTTGCTTGTTTTCAAAAGGATTCAGGAAAGGCGATGAGGTGAGAGTGGAAATCATGACAGCTACTAATGATCTCATTTAACTCAAGCAAGGACACTCAGCAATGACCATTTGTTCCTAGATTCTGCTTTTGTGCATTTACCACTAAACCCTGATGCAAACCTTCCTTTCGGGCTCCTGTGTGTAGCTACATCCACTTACAGCTCTATACATGACAGCAGGCAGGCACACAGTGACCAGCCACCTGTGAAATTAGCAGCAAACGGTCTGATCAGGTTTCTTTACCGCCCTCCTCCTTTTTGCCCTGAGCCAAAAATCCAGACGAAGCAGTTAGACCAGAGTTGTATCATGCTTCCTAAGGACCTGTGGATGGACAGTAACCCCTATCACCAACACAGACATTTCACTGTACATCATTCCAGTGGGCTTTAAAAGATAGAGGTCAAAATTTTAACAAGCACCAACTCTCTAATATTACTTTTATAACTCTGAGCCCTATGAAATCTATTACAACAAAGGCTCCAGTAGTTCTAAGAAATTAAGCACAGGCCTATTCTTACAGTGCAAGTTATTTTATAATCAATTAAGCTTAATAAAATTAAAAATAAAATTTAACACTGACATCTAAAATTTGATGTGGCTAAATACCAGTTAGGACTGAAAATGAAAGACCTCTTTAGATCTCAGGTAGCTATGACTAGTACCTATTAAGACAATGAATTTCCAGCTATATTTGTTCCATTTATGTTCCTTTATTTCGAACATAACAGATTTCTTGCCCGAGTGGGGAACTACAGGGCAGTTTTTCGTAAAGCTCCTGGGGAATAAGCTCTTGCTGTCCTTGCTAATACACAAGTGCATGATATCAAAGACCACCTTGTTGATTCAGTCAAAAAACATGGATTAACGGAGCAGATGCTATGTGTCAGGCTCACTGATAGACAGGGGGTGGAGGTGGGGGGGTGTCCATGAGGAACAGAATAATGTCCCTAAAATTGTACTAGCATTCACATACATTGAATACTGACAACTATGTGCAGGACTTTATACATGAATAAACAGGCTTAGAGGGATGAAATGTAAAAATGGTAATCATTTCTCAAAGTTCAGCTTCTCGTTAGCCCACAACCCCTGGCCACACCTCACTCCAACTACACACACATACAAGCCTGTTTGAATATGAACAGATTTCTAACTACATCAGGAAGGTGGGGGGTCAGCGAAGGCTTATCGTGGATGGTGGTGATGAGTGCCTCAGTCCTATGCACTGCCCCTTGCTGAGTGGTAAACCATTCCCGTCCCTGTGAAGAGCTCACAAACTCATCAGCCTGTCCCAAGAACAGCTAGAAAACAGGCTGAACTTGCTGACAGCATTACCTTTATAAGAATGCAAATCATCCCTTTCTCTTCCCTTATCATTCTTTAAGATCACGCTAAATCATTCCTGTGGTCTCTCCACACCCCTACAGCCCAGGGTAACATCATCTGCTTCTCAATCCTAAAGTTCTACATCCCCAACATGTATTGAACCAGTGAGTCTCAAGCCTGACTGCGTATCACAACCATCTGGGGAGCTTTAAAAAAAGCCTAGGTCATATTCCACAGAGATTCTGATTTAACTGGTCTAGAGTGGGGCCCTGGCATGGGTACTAGCACAGAGGCAAGGATGAAAACCATGGCATCAGACCAGTGTTTCCCCAGTGCAGTTTCCAAACCAGCAGCATCAGCATCATCTAGGTACTTGTTAGAAATGCCAATTCTCAGGACCCAGAACAAATGAATCCTAAACTCTGGGGATGGGGTCCTGTGATCTGTACTTTTAACAAGCCCTGAAGGTTTTTCTGAGGCACACTAATGTTTGAGAACCACTATGTCAGACCATCTAAGAATCCTAAATAATTACTTTACTGTTAAAGTTAACTTTTTTTAAAAGATTTTATTTATTTGAGAGCGAGACAGAAGGAGAGAGAGAGCATGAGCAGGAAGGAGAGGGAGAAGCAGGCTCCCCTCAAGCAGGGAGCCCGATGTGGGTTGTATCCAAGGACCCTGGGATCATGACCTGAGCCGAAGGCAGATGCTTAACGGACTGAGCCATCCAGGCACCCATGTTACAGTTAAGTTTAAAGTCATTTTACCTCTTGCCTTCCCAGTTAGATGACAAGATTCTCAGTGGCAGAAACTCTATTTTTTATTTATTTCTACGTATCTTTGCAGTCAGTACTGTGCCTTACACAAGTCGGAGCTTCATTAATATTTATTGGGTTATCATGACCAAGGCTCCATATGGAACACAACCCACACCCTCCATGGAGAAAGGGGAGAGCCCTGGATGAACTGCCATGAATGATCGGTCTGCAGAAATCCGCTGAAGTGCAAATACCCTCCCACCCCACATTGGTCAGCTCTCTCAAACCACCCAAACATCCTCTTCCTTTCATTGAGTGTCACAAAGGGGAGGTTTAGAAGGAATCACCCTGAAGTGGAAAGTTTTCTTCAACATCTACTTTTTAAAAGAAAACAAAAATCATTTGAAAGCAATTTTATATTCAACAAAATTCAACCCTTATTGATCACCTATCAAACCCAAAGCACTGTGCTGGAAATCACTACGGATACAAATATGTCTTAGGCATCAAGCCTCAAATGCCTCAGAGTAAAACAGCAGTGTCTACAGAGCTCTATTCTAAGACCTAGCTTTTCAGGGAAAACATTATGTTATTGTCTACATAAAAGGAAAAATGTTCATAGGAACTGCTCGAGAAATGTTAGCTGCTTCTACCAGGACCTGGGAGCAACATCTTCAATCAAACCAAAGTATTTTCTTGAACTATAAAGTGTACAAATATCCTTTAGAAAGACACTTAGGTAATACAATTTGAAATAAACACAACTATTCCAATACGTGACTATCAGCACCACATACGCACATACCACAACACAACCAGAAAACCTGGGAGTGTTTGGGACTAGAAACCCCTGAGTGACCAATCAGAAAACGGCATGGGGCGGGAAGAAGATCTTCCACTTATTAAAATGTTCACACACTGGCTCACTTACGGTCACACAGCTGGGGTCACCAAAAATGCCCACAAAGCTACACTAAGACATGCACCTCTAAAATTCCCTTAGAGACCATGCCTTTATTATTCCTCCAAACACGCTGAGTTGTTTTAACCACACAAGGGTGAGTAAGTGCAGGGGGTGCGAGGGAGAGGTTATGATGGTTACTGAAACCACCACTTTCCCAGTTTATTTTTGGCCTCAGCTGAGAGAAGCTTCATCATGAATGGGGATGGGGGCCCACTCCTGAGGAAGTGGTCCGCCTCAGTCCCAGGAAGGATTAATGGTCAGTTAACTCCTATTTTCTTCCAGAGGCCAAACAACAGAGATGCTGGGAAAGGCCGTGTACACCACACATGATGAGAACAGAGCACTCTGGGGAATGGTACTACGGCCACGGGCCTCTCAAAGGAAAGGCAGGACAAGACACAAGTGTGCCATCGTGTTCCTTCTATCTCAGCGCTCTCGGGGCTGCCTAAGGAAACAGAGTGACTCCTTGTTACTAACTCCCTGGTCTACTGAGCGAGCGAGCAAGTCAGACCTTTACCCAGGAACGGTGCCACAGATGCAGCATTCACGGCTTCCGTTTTCTTAAGAACCAGAGGATGAAATCTGAAAACACTCTGAAAAGTTCCCTGATAGCCCCACCTTCTCTGCCGTACCCAAACCTTCCGTGAATACCTCCAGTGACGTAAAACTGACTTACACTTTGGAAAGTCTTGTCAGAATGCTCTTCCAGAAACAGGGCCATGATGCATTTCTCTTCTCTTTCTTATTACTAGTCCTGGTTCTACACAAGGAAAGAAGAAACTGACAAGTCCCTCTTAGAAACCACAATCCACATAGGGGCGCCTGGGTGGCTCAGTCGTTAAGCGTCTGCCTTCGGCTCAGGTCATGATCCCAGCGTCCTGGGATCGAGCCCCGCATCGGGCTCCCTGCTCCGCGGGAAGCCTGCTTCTCCCTCTGCCACTCCCCCTGCTTGTGTTCCCTCTCTCGCTGTGTCTCTCTCTGTCAAATAAATAAATAAAATCTTTAAAAAAGAAAAAAAAAAAAAAAGAAACCACAATCCACATAAATATTTGGAGAGCACTACTGTGCACACATTTTTCAAGTGTTATCCCTCCTAATGCAGACTGAAGATTGCCAATGCGTATTTTTTTCCCCCACAAATAATTCCCTTACCAAAACATCAACACGATTAGAAGCTGTAACAGTGTCTGACCTCCTCTGACACTAGTCATCTGATGACCGTAACCATGACACATACAAAAACATGCAATGGAAACAAAGACCAGCTAAGTAAGCACTGAGTACTTAAAAAGACTGGAGACTAGGAGAGTGACCCCAGGAAGGACCAGATTCAGCTCTGGCTAGAACAGGGGAATCCCACAATGAATTCAGGGGGAGAGAGAGAGAGACAGAGAGAGTGACAGAGTATGTCCTATGAAGGGCCAATCTCTGGCATCTATTATTTAAAAGCAGAGAAACCAGACACGGGGTATTTCCAAGGGTGCAGGACCAAAGCAGAAAAGCTATCAGGAATAACATATTGACACCCAGTCACGGCTTGCTTTAAATCTGGTACCAGATTCGAAAAAGGACTTTCCTTCTAGCATCCAGGGAGTGTTGGCAGCTCACCTGGCCCAGGCAGGAGACACAAGCAGCCAACCTCCTGATGAGGTTTCTGCTAGTTCTGCTCCAGGACAAAAGACCCAGCTGCTCTGGGATGAAAGCATTCCCGAAGACGACTCCCTCCCCAACTCACATCTAGCCTTAGCCACTGTGCTATACTCATCAAGGTGTACCAGTCAGACCAAACTGCTGTCAAGGGGACAGTAAGGAGTGTAAGGAGGCCTGACTCACCCAGGGGTTGGAAGTAGCCCATCAGTAGGAGACAGCCCATGGGTTCCCTGGCAGGATTAAAAAACCCAGCCTAAAAGCCAACATGTAGCCACTAGGTTAAAGTGAAGCCAAAGGGAGAGGCCAAAAGCTGTAATACTGGGTTAGGAACCATTTCCCAGCATCTGTTTAGAGCAGGATGGTGGGACAGAGAGCACCACCCCCAGGGAGGTACTGATGAGAACCACGACCTTCAAGGCAGCAGCACCTTGCACAAGCCAATGTGGACTCCATCCTGCATTAGCCAACAAGAAGATAATGCCCTCAGAGGATGGGAGAGGAAGGTGTGGCCCAAGTATGAGATAAACTAAAAACACACCACCGTGCAGTTTTTTTTTTTTTAGGTCCCAGGATCACAATGTAGACTTCTCAGGATACCATGTAATATTCTTTACAACATTACCCAACAAAAACATACAAAAAATTATCTCCATGTGGGGATAAGACACTTAATGGTTTCTAATTATGTATTCTGTTTATTCTGCAAGTACTTATCTGGTAATTTATAATTTACCAGAACAAGTTTCTATTTGCACAGATTTCTAACAGATTTATATTCTGAAGAATTCACAACTAGCCTAGATTACTCCAGAGAGATCAGGAGCTCCCGAGAGCCACCAGCCACATCAGAATCAACAGGGGCATTAATTAAAAAATATATGTATTGGACTTTGTCTTAGATCTACTGAACCAGGCAGAATCTCTAGGGGTGAAGACTGGCCCCGTGCACTATTATAAATCAACCTTACTGAAGTGTAATTTACCGGCTCTAAATATACACTTTGATGAGTCTAACAAATGTGTACATGACAAGATATGTAATATTTCCATCATCCCCCAAAGTCCCCTCGTGTTGAGCCCATAGATTTTTGCTGACATTTCTCATTTTTAAAATTTGTTTCAAAATATTAACAATAATTGCTTGATGGAAGTATTTTTAGGATGGTGGCTTTAAAATTCTTGTCAGAATTGCAACATCTGATTCATTTCAGCGTTGGTGTCTGCTATTGGCTGTTCTCAGCCATGCTGTAATTTTCTTGGTTCTTAGGATTTTTTATAAGGACATCTTTAGTTAGCAGGCAGTGTCCCTGTTGAAATGTTTCTGTAGATTGTATATAGATTCTGCTTCCTCCTGGGCCTGCCAACATGAGCCTGGCAAGAGTAGAGCACTGAGTCACCTCGCCGGCTTGCAGGTGGCAGGGTGGAAGTTGGCCCACTGACACCTTCCCAGGAAAAACAGGGCACTGCCTCATTACCTCCACAACGGAGGGTGTGAGATCAGATGCCCCTAAGCCTCACTGTCACCAGGGAAGGGGAGGCAGAGGGCTGACTCAGGGTGCTTCGGGAGGGGGCAGGAGGGGAATGAAAGCTCCCCCTAAGGGTGGACCCGACTGACACCCGTGGCCCTGCCCCCAAGCACTGCCTAGTTCCATGCAGAGGGGACTGGAAGATCAGCGCCCTGCTCGGCTGTGCAGACACCACACCCCAGGGGAACTGAAGTGCAGTCTGCTTCCAAGGGGCAAGGTGGAAGCTCAACTTTCTGCTTGGCCCGGCTGAAGCAGCGGCGGTGGAAGGTGAGAGTTCTTCCCTCGGTACCTGGCTGCAGTTAGGGAGGGTGTTGCCAAAAGGGCTTTCTGTTGTTAGCCCACCTTTTTCCCAGGCCTCTGGCTAGGGGCAAACAGGCTTTACTCTCAGAGCTTTTGTGATCTGTGCCTGCTGGTGATTCCGGGTTGGGAGGTTCCTGTGGCACCCTGTCTGAGATACATGGGAGTCTGTACTCAAACCCCAGGGACCCACCTGCCCTGCTGTTCCTCAAGTCCTCAGGTCCTAGGCAGCCTGCCCTCTTCTTTCTACCTTTCAGAGACTTCATGTGCTTCTTTGTTGTATTATGTCCAAGGTTTTCAGTTTAAGGGGGAGGACGCAGGAGGAATGCGGCTACTCTATCTGGACAGAACTGGAAATCGCTAAGCTGTTAGTCTAAAACGCCCTCTGAATGATTTTGATGCACCAACAGACTCAGGAACTGTTACACTATTCTAGAGCACCAGAGAAAAATCAGACCAAGTCAGGGCTCAATCAAGTAACTCCCCAATGACAGCTAATACCTACTAAATGCTTGCTATGTACCAGGTACCTTAATAAACACTTTATTTGCATTTGCTCATTTAATCCTTATAATAACTTTTATGTGGGCATTATTTTCATCATCATTTTCCGTATAAAGGAAGAGATGCTCTGAGTTTCAGTAAATAGTCCAAGGCCACACATCTCATACAGTGGAGCCAGGATTCAAAACCAGACTGCTTGGCTCTTGGAGACCACATTCTTACATACTCTATTCTCTCACACAATGCAAGGCTTATAAAGTCTACCTTTATGCGTGCATTTTTAAAATTTATTCAAATACGCTAAAGCATTATCCTACAGTAATAAATGAAGTCAAGGAACACAGAAATCAAAAAGATTTGCCTTGCGCTATAAATTCAGAAATTCATTGACATCCTCTCTCATTTGAGTGGTGTAAATCATTAAGTCCTAACTCCTTGGTCTGCCTTTTCATAATCTGATTCCAGCCTGTATTTTCAAAGGTAATTCCCACCTTAAGACTATAAGTTCCCTGACAGGAAGGCCCTTATACTCCTGTCAGACTATATTGTTGTGTATAACCAACTCAGAAAACATTTACTGAATGAATGAGAGAAGGAACAAATCCAACAGAGAGCAACCAAAGTAACACCTTGGATGTAAGGCAGCCAAAACAGCCCTGGACTAATGTGAACGTCTGAGTTGAATGTGGATCAGACTGAACCGGCTGTATATACCCCAGGCTCTACAAGCCTCAGTTATCCAGAGGTTGGACAAGATCACAATTTTGGATGAAGTCCAGCTTCCTGTGCCAAACAAACGGGAGGGAGATTTGAGGATCCCATTTCGCTCCGTTCTCAGTAAACGATCAGGTCACATGGAAGACAGGTATGAGGTAGACCTGAAACCAGAACTCCCTATCTCTGAGTTATACTCCCAGCTCCCAGTCCTCCCAAGCACCATTGTCCCTCTGTCCTGTTGATTGGTCTTCTTGTGTCTTTGGCAAACTCCCCACTGTCCTCCAAACCCACCTCAACTGCAGAGTCCTCCCAGACAGCTACACTGCATGTCCCCACAGAATTAACACTGCCCCTCTGTGCTAGCACCACACCTCGTGCCCCTTCTCCTGGCGCACTGAGACCATCCACGCTAGACCATGAACTCCAGGGAAGCAGAAACAGTGCTTACTTCTTCTGTAACCCCCACACTCACCACAGTGCCTGGGACCTAGCAGCACTCAGTGCATGTTTTTCACCAAGTGTCTTTTTTTTTTAAAGATTTTATTTATTTATTTGACAGAGAGAGATACAGCGAGAGAGGGAACACAGGCAGGGGGAGTGGGAGAGGGAGAAGCAGGCTTCCCGCCGAGCAGGGAGCCCGATGCGGGGCTCGATCCCAGGACCCTGGGATCATGACCCGAGCCAAAGGCAGACGCTTAACGACTGAGCCACCGAGGCGCCCCTCACCAAGTGTCTTAAAGCCAAGCACCTTTCCCTCTGCAACACCAGATCCACATTCTCACCACTCCCCTCTTCAGGTACCTGCTAACACTGTAGGAAAGAATACTCTTGAAAAAAGGGCACAGAACACAATGGCAAATTTTCAAAGAAAAATCTATGGGCACGGGTAGAAAGACCTCTGGGTGCCCTAGGAGATTTTCAGCAGTGGAAGATGGTTTATAAACACAGATGCCCAGAAGGCACGCGTGCACTGTCGCAGGGTGACTGTGGGGTGAGGTATACCCCGTTCTCCTTGCCTCCGTGGGTCTGGGCCCTCCCCAGTTCTCCGATACAGAACATGCATCTCCTTGCACTCAGGGGTCAGCAGGTGAAGCCACATTTCCTTTGGTGATCTACTCTAAAGCCGAGTGACCATTTAGTCCCTTCAAGCAGCAACCTATTCCTGCTTTATGTGAGATCATCTTTTTTAAAGTACAACTAATTGGTGTTAGTGAACAGATTGGTTTTACATTTATCCTCTAACTTTAAATGGTGCCATTAAGTCCTTCTAAATGCAGCTGAAAGTTATTATGCTAAGTAATGAGAGACAAGCAATTGGCCTGGAGGGGAAATGTCAGTCTTCTGTTGTTCTCTCACAGGTCTCTGGAAATCCCCGTTTTAGAAAGCACTCTCTCCCCGAAATTCAAAGGGTCTTGTATGTGGCGTTCTGCAAGGCCTGACTCAGGAGAAACAGGACAAGTGCGTCTAAGGCCATGGAGCTCAGGCCCAAGAGTACAGGTGGCTCAAGCCAAAACTACTGGCACCAAGATAGTTGGAGCCAAGAGGCTGGCATCTCAAGATGTCTCAGGCAGCCATCAATGTCCCCTGCCACAGCAACTCTGTCTTTCAGGAAATCCCTGTGAATTCGGGGATGAGAAGAGCATCACAGGTAGAGTAGACTTGAAGCAAACCCTTCATACAAAAATCTTCACACACGTATACCTTTTACATTATAGGCATTTGCTAACTGTCTGCTAAATGATGGCAACACCCACAGAAGGTTCTAAGGTCCTCACAACAAAAAAGCGTAAAAGATGCTATGTTAACAGAATCACCGGAAATGGATCGAACTACGTTTGAAAAACCAACCGAAAAAAGATAAAAATCAAGACCAGAGCCTCTTAATAAAAAGACGATCAGTGTACACTGCTCATAACACGCTCTGCCACGTTAACAGTCCCAAATGAGAACTACCACTTCCTAACCTTCCTGTGTCACCACACCAACCATTTGGAAGAAGACAACCATTCCGGTCAGATACCTGCTTGTGCTGTTGAATTTCGCATTCATACCACCCTGACCATCCACCACAAACGCGAACTATTTTTCATATAATAAAGCAACTGGTAAGTACTCAAACACTTGCTGTGTGGTGGCACCGCTCTGAAGGTTTAACGTGAGTCTACCCGTCACCACAACCCCGTGAAGGAAGGACTAGAATGATCTCCCTTTCTTAGCAAGAGCTCGGTTCATTTGGACCCTCCTAACACAGTTTCTGTATCTTTTTCGCCTTGGTTTATGTCCCTCATTTACTCTCAGTAATCGAGTTTGCTCAGGGTTGGGAAAGAGGAGCAAGGAAGGACTGAGCAGTATGCCGCCCTGTCACCCACAAGCTCTGGTCTGCATCATTAATTCCCAGACAACAAAGTCAGCAGGAAGCTCCCAGGAAAGGGGGGGGGGCGGGGAGCAGATAGAAAGGCAAACATATCAGAACCTGAGGAACAATTAGGTCTGCAAGCCGGAGAGCCAGCTATTTCCAGCTAAATGCAGAATGGTGCATTTCCATTGCCATTAACTTCAGGAAGATTGCAGCTAATCTCATTGAATTTATAAATGAAACCCACTCTGTGAACATTACATAAGTCACCCCTCAACCTCCCACTTCCTGGACAGCAGTCAATACCTGGAAGGCAGTCAACTTCTTTCTCCCCATGGAGCGAGAACAGAAATTCCAGTGACGCTGTGTACACACTAAGAAATATTCACTAAACTCGTCTATTTGTGATTTTATCTCCCACCTAATTACAGCGGAAATAATATAATATGATTTACACTCCTTGTTCAAGTGTGACATCTTTAGTAGATTATTCAATACTGGTTTACCCAGCTATGTCAGACTGACAGCAGCACTTAATGTTAATCAGGGGGATGCCGATGTATCAGTCGTAAGCTTCATACAGTTCAAGGAAATTATCAGAGTTGCAAGACACCATCAATATGTTTTGATCTGTGTGTCAAGAGACTTGGGATGTTTGTTAATTTTTCCTTCGTGCACTTTTCTCCCCCTCTTCTCTGCACAAGATGAGGGCAGAAGCCTAAATGCGCACGTGTGCCCACACTCGCCTCACACATGGTCCATGGTCTGCACACCCCAAGGCCGGGTCTACACAGATGGCCTGTATTCCACCTGGAGCCTGAGGCTAGCTAAGCCCACCAGGCCTGTCCTCCTATCCATTCCCCGGTCCTCTTCAGAGGCTACATAAAACCTAGGCCCCTCCTGGTAGGAAACCTGTCTTCTCCAGCCACCTTGTTCACCTCATCCTCGGAATTCCTCCCCTGGGGCCCATTCTCCCTCAGTTCCCCCTCCTTCCTTGTTGAGGCACCTGTGTCTCTCACACCTCTTCCAACAGCACACGACCTTCTTTGTGGTCCAACCTGCACTAGTCACTCCCTCCGTTCCCACTGAAACCTGGTTCTTTCATACAAGGACTCAGTTTCCCCCTGGGTCTTTCTGCTCATTTCCTATCTCACAGCTTTGCAGGTCCAAAGCTGGTGACGTCGAGTATGTCCCAGATCTGCAAGGCTGTAACCAAACCATCGGTTCACTAATCTCATGCAAAAACAAATATATTGGGCGCCTGGGTGGCTCAGTTGGTTAAGCAACTGCCTTCGGCTCAGGTCATGATCCTGGAGTCCTGGGATCGAGTCCCGCATCGGGCTCCCTGCTCAGCGGGGAGTCTGCTTTTCCCTCTGACCCTCCCCCCCTCTCATGCTCTCTCTCTCTAATAAATAAATAAAATCTTTAAAAAAAAAAAAAAAAAACAAATATATTACACTCAGAGGCTAGACTACCTGGGTTTGAAACGAGCAGATAACCTCTCTTCTCCGTGTCTGTTTCATTACCTACACTGGGTTACCCTAAGATGAAATGAGGTAATGTAAGTGCTGAGCAAAATACCTAGCACATAGTAAGTGTAAATATTTTTTAACTTAATTTTTTTTTTTTTTTCCTTTCAGTTTATATGATCTGACGTAGGAGGAAGAGATAGTGAGTGGCTTGCATGTGGTCAAACAGCTATCTGAGGCCATGTTCATGATTTAAACTACGAATTCTACTCAATCCCACAGCATTAGTCACCTGTAGACAAATCAAATATTTACCAGACAATTGCCACAGACACAGTGCTATACCAAATGCTTCACAAGGTCCTGAGGGAGACAGGCAAAACTAAAATATGGCACTTGTACAGAGGAGGATAAAGTCTAGTAGGAGGGACTGTCACAGCTAACTACAATCCAATTGGTCAGGCATCATTATGACGTTACCTCAAAATGGGGCACAGAAGAGGCAGTGACTACCCTGCTCGGGGTGGTGACAGAAGGGAATCTGAAAAAGCCTTAAAAAGTTTCACAAAGTAATGCTTAAACTGGTCTTGGAAGATGTGGACAGAAAAGGGCATCAGGCAGCGGGCACAATTCGTGCCTCAAACTAAGTAAAGCCTCTAACAATCTGAAAGGTAGACTTTACCAGATAGCTTACTGGCTAAGCTCTTGGAGGGAATGTACCTGCTGGAGTCAGCTAATGATCACATCCACAAGCCAGGGACAGAAAGACTGGGCAGGCCACTACACATACAACAGGTTGGTCATCCCCTTCCTGGCCCTTATTGATTCTACAGTGATGGAAGAGAAATGGCAAATGACCCTTACTCTGGTCCTTGATAGTGCTGTATGCCTGAGGCCTCAGTATGGAAGGACCCACGTGGAGAAAAGAAGACTAAACCACCAACCCCAACTACTACAATAAATGGAGTGTAGAAAGATCGACAGATTCTCTCTCCCTCCCCATCCTTCACACCCCACTGTCTACATGCACACAGAACTGTTTACTACTATGACCCACAAGCAGCTCATTTCCTGATCTAGTCAATTTTCCTTGAAATATATAGTAGTATGGGGTTGTAGTGGATTATTGCTTCACATATTCCTCCAATGATACCACTCTGAAGAGGAAAGGTTTGGGAGGAAAACACCCAGACATACTCCACCAGATTTTGTGGGAGACTGTCATGTCACCCCAGCCTTTGTCTGAGCACAAGTGTGAGAAGCATGGCAGCAGGTAAGCATTTCAGCTGACCTTCTAGGATTCAACTTGCCTCTCCGCTGTTTAGCCCTTTGTCCTGAGAAGGTTGTCCTCTTCTTGGTCTAATCTAATGAAAAGACACCAACCCTCAAGGGCCAAAGTGAGCCATGAATAGTATGTCTATGCTCAGAGGTATGCTGGGACGAGTGAATGACTAAGAAACTCACCTACCCAGGGTCAACTCAAGGCAGTGCAGAGATCAAAGCCAGAAACAAATAAATAAATAACCTAATTTAAATGCATTTCTTAAGAATCTAGCTGCTTGTAGAAAACATTACGGTGGTTCCTCAAAAAATTAAAAATAGATTTATCATATGACCCATAAATTCCTCTTGTGGGTATATCCAAAAGAATTAAAACAGGGATCTTAAATAACTATTTGCACACCTATGTCCATAGCGGCAATATTCATGATGGCTAAGAGGTGAAAGCAACCCAAGTTCCATTGATGGATGAATAGATAAGTAAAATGGGATATATACACACAATGGAATATTATTCAGCCTTAAAAAGGAAGGAAATCCTGACACCTACTACAACATAGATGAACCTTGAGGACATTATGCTCAGTGAAATAAGCCAATCACACAAAGACAAATATTGTATGATTCCACTTATATGAAGTATCTAGGAAAGTCAAACTCATAGAAACAGAAAAGTGGAATGGCAGTTCCCAGGGGCTACAGGGAGGAGGGAATGAGGGCTGCTGTTTGGTGGGTACATTGTTTCAGTTTTGCAATATGAAAGGAGTTTTGGAGATTGGTTGCACAACAATGTGAACTGTAAACACTTAAAAATGGGTAAGATGGTACATTTTATGTTTTGTATATTTTACCACACACACACACACACACACACAGACAAAAACTAGCTGTCTGGATCCCATATATATGACAAAAAATTTCTGAAACCCAATTAAAATGTTTTCAAATAATGGGGAGTAAGGGAAGGAAGGTGAGCAGAAAACACAACATAACTAGCAACAAGATTCTGGCCTAAGCAGAAGCCAATACAGCACCCAACCAAGAGATACGATCAACACTCCTAAACTATCAAGAATGTCCTTCTAGCCCCTCTAGATTCCTCTGGGGAATTCTTAAAACCTTTTAGCCATTACGAATATACTTACATGGGCAGCGCAGAAATAGGCACAGAGAGACTTAGTTGAGTCTGGGTTACAAAGCTGTGGAAGGCAATGAATCCATCATCTGTCTTGGGCCTGGTTTCAGAGGCCCAAAAGTAACTAAGCATCCTTAAAGCCACAGCCTCAGGGCCAAAGCAGCTTCTTCACTAGGCAAGCTTTAAACTCTAGGGGCTGTTTGTGCTTCTTCCAAAGCCCAAAGTCAAAAAACTCATCAGCTTCCTAACACTGGCCTCCCACAATCATTCTTCTCATGCCGGCAACACTAATGTGAATGGGGTCTGGCTGATTAAGTGCAGGCTCCTAGGCGCTGAGGTCATACGAGGTTTGCGTGTGTCCAAGTGCCGACCTTAGAGAAGACAGATCTAACCTGCTAGATCGCAAGTACTTCTTCTTCTATGCTCCTCCCCACACACTCATCACTTTTATATTTTAATTCAGTACTTTCAACCCAGGTGTCAGCCGGCCAAAATGCCCTCAATCCCAGGTGTCTTTAAGAGCTGCTAGGGAAAGATCCACAACTAGCCAGTCAGCCCTGCACCTCTTCATTCATCAGCATGGGGACTCCCTTGATGGTTAAAAAAAGGGGGGGGGGGGCCTCTCTGGAATAAAAGCAGCTCCTCTGACAGGCATTCATAATTCCAGAAGCACAGCTGGGCCTCCAATGCTCATCCCAGCTAGCAGGAGCCCATGTTACATAAATCATGTTCCTGCCATTTCATGGCACTTCAGGAAATTACTGGCCAGTATTAACCTGGGCTAAATTGCTCAGAGAATTATCAAAAGCCATCTCATTCATGCTAGTAATGTCAGCAAGAAGAGAATGAAGTCCACAGCCTTGAGTGGCTGGCCTTCTTAACAGGCCACCCAGCGGGTGACCGTGAGCAAGTATCTGGCCCTGGTGCTACAGCTTCAGAAGTTAAACAAATGAGACCGGACCCCATCCAACTTCAAAGGCTTTCAAAGTCAGGATGAAAATACACCCAGCTTTAAACTCTTCACAAAACCCTGTACGAACTCAATCCAGAATGCTCACTGGGTACCTACCATGTCCAAGGTCCCATGCTGGGTGTTACAAGGAATCTCAGACTAGGTGGAACCCATCACAACTTAAGGCAGGTAAGTTAAATATATCAGCAGAGGAAAGCAGAACATAAAACTATATCCCCAGGGAGAAGTAAAATAATAGTGTTGTTAAAAGAGAAGCAGCTCGACAGCAAGCACTGTTCTAAGAGCATCACGCACACTAACTCACTTAAGAACCACCATGACCCTGGGTAGGTACTCTTACTATCTCCACCTCACAAATGAGGAAATGAAGCTGCAGAAAGCAAAACAATCTGCCCACGACCAAACAGCCTCGAAGTGGTCAATCTGGGATAAAGCCCCAGAGTCTCAGTCTAGTCATCTGAAATAGAATGGAGATGGATGGCCACTTGGTGTGGTCAGGTAAGAAGTAACAGAGGAGGAGGCATTTGAAATGGACCTAGAAGGATGAGGGGATACTGTTACCAAGGTAGATATCACCAAGGATGCCTTCTTTGCTTGTTCTCACAAGACCAGTCACTTACCAACAGAGGTAAATTAAACTCACATTGGCCACTGCTGCCTCGGCTTCTACCCGACGGCCTGCCTTTCCCAAGAGCTGCAGGAGTTCCACCCAGTGGACCACTGAGTGATGGTACCTCTCGGCCCCCAGGGCTCCTCAGCACAGTGGAGGCATCACCCCGATGTACGACTCAATCGTGCTGAGGCAATTAAAGGGTCCTGATGAAGGTTCACCCTAAATATTTTTAAACTGCCTTATTAAAAGGTGTGATGCAAGTATAAGGTTGCATTATTATTTTTAAGTTCATCCTCTGCAGTCACTCATTTAGAGGTGTGAAAATAAAGCTTGTGTTTCATTTCTCACTTCCCATATTTCCGCTTGATTAGCAGTCCTGCATCCCTGGGCTGGATGGTGGAGGTGCACAGTGGAACGGGTCCTGTATTATAATTTCACACAAACAAAAATGTATTTCTTATTCAACGATGAGTGTTTATGAGGCACATGAGAGTAAAAAGAGGCAATTCTTCTCATCTAACACCAACCAGTTTATAGGACACAAGGAAAACTCAACAACCCTATGTAGGTATATGCTTCTGGAATAAATAACAATGTCTTTATTGTTGCTCCTTTTCTTTTTAAAATTTGGAGAGAGATTCAGTTTATATAAGGTTTTTTAAATCCTATCCCATAGCATTCTTTCAACATTATTTCAAAAGCTAGGCCTTCACCACTGCAGATTCAGTCACTAGACCTTACGAAATAAATATTGTCTTGGACATTCAGTGTGAGGAGAATAAAAAGTTCCAGGAGTCATGCTTTGGAGATCTGTAAAGTCACTACACATTTTTTTTTTTTTTTTTTTTTAAGTAATCTCTACACCCAATGCAGGGCTTGAACTCGCAACCCCAAGATCAAGAGGCGCACGCTCTACCAGCCAGGCGCCCCTTCACTACACTTTTTTAAAACTGCATGACCAGATGCAGAAATATCAACTCTCCAGAAACAATTATGTCAGGACAGAAACTAGGAACCGAATCCCAGTCTCTCCTCTCACCGCGGGCCGGTCTACCAGAGCTGCAAGAGCCACAGCTTCGGGCCTCGCGAGTAACGAGCACTGTTCATGTAACAGTCCACTGGAACATAAACGCCATAAGGCTCACAACTTTAATTATCTGGTATACCTCTATATCTCAGGACCAAGAATAGGGTCTAGCACATAGTAGGTACTCAACAAATATGCTGAATAAAAAATAACTCCATCTACCATTTAATAAAGACCCAAAACACAGCCAAAATTTTATCAAGACAGTCTCTACTGCATAGAGCTTGTAAAGATGCAATGGAAGAGAGCAGGACAAGAACAGAGCTAAGCCCAAAATATTGGTCTTTTACCAGGGAAAAACTTGTCTTTGCCTAGCCAAATTCCCTACTGTGAGAGCAAAGAAGGCACTTTCAGAAGTTAATTAGGGATTTAAAGAATTTCCTCAGTATTCAGAGGAAGCCTATATCCCCCCACCACCTCCTATTTGATCTCAAATCCATGTCCCTCCACATTTTCTGTAAACAATTATCCCTTCCCCTCAGTCCCTGACCCTGTACCTCCCCTAGATCAAGGAAATACACACAAATCACATATGAAGACAATCTCACAAAATGGCCAACAGGACCAAACTATTTAACGCCAGCACCAAAGTAAAGGCATCCTAATTCGCTAAATCAATAAGCAATGACAAACAACACACATCAACATCCCCCACAGCCAGTCACCGCCTTAATAATGAGCAGTGTATTTCAATTCCAATCACAGTCACAGTGGCCAGGCCAGACATTATCTGACAAAGTCGGTAGATGTTACATTTATATAGCAACACACCACCCAGGATGGCACAGAGGATCGCAGCAAATCCAGGCTCAAGACCAGATATGCCTCTTCCCTCTCAGGGCAAGGAAACAAACCATGGCCCAGCATTTCCAGACAGTGGAAGCGTGCATTTATTAGCCTTTCAGCTACAGACTTTTTGATCCATGGATTCCATCCAGTACACCAAACAGATTCAAGCCAGTAGAGAGGAAAGTAGAAAGCAACTCTCAGCATTATACCACTTGTTGGCCAAGACTGAATAAAAAGTTAGCAGACCACTAGGAAAATTCACCTGGATTCTAGTCTACCTGCAGCCATCTTATGTGACAAGTGATTTACATATTAAGTCAAATAACTACAACTAAAGACTTATAAATTGAATTTTTTGAATCTCAAAACCTACTTTCCTATTGATATACAAGATTATGTTGGAGATGCTTTACTGTCATGTATAATTATTTTTAATGGGCAGCAACTCTTTACATAAAGGATTTAGGTTTCTCTGACCTCTATTAAGCCTCTCTAGAAAGCAGTGATTTATAGTAAACAGTTTAACTGTATTAAGGAAGCCCCTCTCTATGGTCTGGAAGTGTGGTTGCCCTGTTCTCATGATAAAACAAAGCTTCATTTAAAAGAATTCATCCCCAGTGAAACTATTTTGGTAAGTTTTAATGTTAACTGTGTTTTTAATAGGAAAAGACACTTGTATTTTGGCCTTGTGTTCATATCATATGATGATAAAAGAATTAGCAAGTTCAAGGAGAAAGAAGTGATTTTCATTTTCAATTTACTATTAAACATTTTTTCTTTCATTTATTTGGCAAGAAACCGAAACACAAAATGCATGCTGAAATTAAAGCCTCTACTTGAATGTGTTCTTCTGTACAACAGAAAGGTAAAAAAATCAACCCCTTAAGGACCACAAAAACTGAAGACATGAAGATTTAGGAGTCAGGTTCAGCTTCTAAAAGGTTTTCCAATCTTTGAAATGGGTCCTTTAAGGGGGGGGGGGCGGCCGGGGGGGAGCGGTAATAAAAAATGAGGTATTTAAAAGCCACCATAGATAACAGTCACCAAAAGAAGGGTCTTACTCAAAAGAACACCTGTTGACAGATGCCTAGGAGATTTTTTTTTTTTTTTTTAAGATTTTATTTATTTATTTGAGAGAGAGAGAATGAGAGACAGAGAGCACGAGCGGGAAGAGGGTCAGAGGGAGAAGCAGACCCCCCACTGAGCAGGGAGCCCGATGCGGGACTCGATCCTGGGACTCCAGGATCATGACCTGAGCTGAAGGCAGTCGCTTAACCAACTGAGCCACCCAGGCGCCCAGACAGATGCCTAGGAGATTTAAATCTCCAATGCACAACATGGAGTGGTTGGGAGTGACATCAGATGTTTGAGAACTAGTCACAATGAGCAAGGCATTTTGCTAAATCCTCTCAATAAGAAGTACAGCACAGCAAGGCTCCCAAGGCAGACAGCTATGTAACCTTGGGCAAATTAACATGTCTGTGACTCAGGTTTCCTATCAAAAGAACAGACCTACCTCATAGGGTTGTCATGTGGATTAAAGAAGCAAATACTTAAAGGTGTTTATTACATATTAAATAGGTGTTCTTAGCATCCTAGTTATTATTATCCTCACTAACCTCTATATTTTCCTTTTTTTTTTTTTCCTAACACAAAGAGAAATCAGGCCCTAACACCAAGCATTAGTGATAACGAGGGTAAACTACTGGTCTAAAATGATCTAGCAAGCCCATTTCCTACCCTACGATATAAGGCCGCACGATCATCTCCTACCCCAGGACACACAAAGCAGAAAGGCCTACCTCACTGGGTGTGTGTCTGGTGAGAGAGTTTAGAAGGGGGTTAAAAACTCTGCAACCTTAACAACTGAAGGACAACTTTTAGGGACAAGGAGATTGGAAAATCCACTGGGGCTTTCAGCAAGTAATAAATACGTCAATGAGCTTTTCTAAGCTCTTAAAAGAAACTCTTTGTTCTCTGGCCTCCCCCATACATTTTCACTGGAAGGCATCCTGGCCATTCCACTGGATCTGAGTTGGGAACCAGACATAGTTACAAGAGATTTGGTTTTTATGTCTACTTCAGATTACCTGACGAGAAGGAGGGCAGAGGGGTGACCTAAAACTAGTCCCTGATTCACTTAATAACTGTGCCCAAGTCAGAAAGTTAATGGTACAATAAAGTAACTTATCCAAAATGTTGGAATGTAGCACTGTGAAAACTGAAGGCCTATACATCCAAACCTACTGATGAACAACAGAAGAAACAAAATAAAATAGTCCTGGTGTCAGCCTTGTTTATACGCTAAGTGCTTCAGAGACAGACAAACAAAGCCGGGGCTGTATCTGCAATGAGACCATCATTCTCCAAGTCCAGTACGTGGAGAGAAAGCTACCCTCAGTCAGGATCAGCACCTCTGTGATTAGAGCGGGACCAATGAAATCTATCTCTCAGCTGGCCCTAGGAGGCAAACATCCTCACCCTTCAAGAACCAGATCAAAGACCACCTCCTCTGTGAAGCCTTCTCTGATAAGCCAGGCTTAGTCACATTGTGTCTCGAATGCTCCCTGCTGTTCATTCAGAATTTTTTGGCATATTTATCCCAAAGAATTGTTAACTTATGTTTCTGTATTTCCCTGCCCTATTGGACTGTGAAATTTGCAGAAAGGAAGCATATATCTTCTTTTGATTTGTACATTTGCTGAATGAATGAATGAATGAACATCACAGGCTTGGGTTTTAGTCAATTCATAGGGTGATATGTGTACTTTATGTTAAAATGGTTGAAATCTATACTAAGGACAGGGGCCATAAAGAAAATAAATTAGATTGTTTTTTAATAAACTGGAGGCAAACAGTATGAGAGGAAAGGTAAGAAAAAAACCCCACTAATCTCTGACTAATGGAATGTTAAATAAAACACATGGAATGAAAATAAGGTATTCAGCACCGTGTCAGCATCACAGCAGAACAGATATTCACCAGAAACACACTGTGTATCACCCACTTCTCTCTCCAAATAAATCAAAGGGATCTAATCCAATTTCAAGAAAGGATATATAAATGATAACTGACAAAACGGAATCTTACATGTCAGGTAAAATGCTGTAGAGGGACACTGCTGGTTATGTAAATAGAAAGGAAAGGGAAATCACAGGCTGTCTTGCCAGCAATTCTATCACAAAAGAGCACTCGGAACCTCTATCACCCACACAACCTTGCTTCTCTGAAAGCCTTGTCACCCATGGAGATGACCTCTTCTGGTCAGTCACGTCCCTTAATCCACTGAAATATAAGCCTCATGAGAGCAGGACTTAACTTTGTGTGTAACAATATCCCCAACACTTCAATAACGCCTGGCTCACAGCAGAGGCTGAATAAGCTTTTGTTGAATGAAAGCGGAAATGAGTGAGCAAAGGAGGGAATGCGGCAGAAAACTGAGAGGAGAGGGAGAATTTGTCTTCTACGTGTCTTTGTACACGCTTCAGAGCACTGCAGCAATTCAAGCTAATTTTTCCCACAATTTCGGTGTTTCTCATGAAAAAACAAAAGTTTTTGGGTGGGTGGGTGGGTGGGTGGGTGGGTGGGTGGGTGTGTGTGTGTGTGTGTGTGTGTGTGTGTGTGTGTGTGTGTGTGTGTGTGTGTGTGTGTGTATCAGCCCAGAGCAAATACTGACTGGTCAAGCAAAGAATGAGGTATATGTCCATTCACTTATTCAGCAGATGTGCACCTTCTACCCCACGACGTTCCAGGTACCAACACTAGGTGCAGGTAAAGGAGCAGAAAACGAGACCAGGCATAGAAAAAGAAGATCTTGTCAGCCTCACCATCATCACTAAGGCATCTATCTACCCAATGTCCTGATCAAAACCAGTAGACCCTAGCAAGTCAGCCCTGCATCAGGGCACAAAGTTCAATTCTGATTGGTATTATTCAAGACTAAGATATCAGAAAAGGTGACAAACGTGTAAGAGAGACAAGAAAAGATACAATGAAGAAAGGTAAGAAGAACAACTGGAGTTGTCTGGCCTAGAGAACAAGGCTGATTTCATTAGAGGCTTCAAATACACAAAGGGCTTTTATGAGATAATCCTGAGCATTTCCACAGCTCTCCTTTCTTTCTGAGTAAGGCCTGTAATAGGCATTTCCTCCTATTGACTTCAGAGATGCCTTCCTCGAGTCAGAAGTGAATGCCAATATTTTGCTTGCTGATATGTAAGCAAGGGCTTAGCATTCCTAAAACACACAAATACCAGTTTCCTCCTTCCTAGGCTTTAGCAGGCTGTCTGTACGCATTTCTTTCCCACCCTATAATTTCTTCTCCGCCTTTGTTAAAACTGTAAGCACATCTGCAAAACTAAACATGACACTGTAAATGACTGTCACTTCCTTCCCCCCCCCCCCCATACTCAGCAACCTGACTACAGAAACCAGCCCACTTCACCAGCATCTGACACAGGGTTTCCCTGGGGCAGGTGGCCACTTCACTACCTAGAGCTACCAGCCACGCATCCACACAAGCCAGTTACCCTGACTCCATGACCTGTGGAGAGAAAGTAGTAGATGGCTGGGGGTTGGCCAACGTGCAGTCTCTATTTGCAAGGCTGGGTTAAATCATGAAGGTGCATGGCACATAGGGACAATTATTAGTGAAATATGAGATCATGCATATTTGTAGTTCAGCATCTTTCCAACCCCCAGGCTTCACTCCCCCTTCCCAAATGTCAACCCTCCAACTCCTATCACAAGATGCCCAGTGATCTCTTTTTTGATCCCACATGCCCAAAGTGTCCACCAAGTAAAAGGCAAAGCTCTAGACTCATTTCCAGGCCCCACTGTACCCAATGCATCCACCTCTCAAAACAAACAAACAAAACTAGTATTAATAATCAAGAGAAACTGTTAGACAAGGAATGGAGACAACAATACAATTAACAAGGACTTCCCATGGTTCTCACCATAATGTTGCTCTTCCTATCACCCCAAATATCCCCATGGCAACAAATAACAACATTAAACTTCTAAAATCAAATAGAAAAAGGAAGCCTGGTTAAAGTGAGAATTCTTCTAATTATTTAGCTAAGCAATACAATTCTTATGGCAAAGGAAATAATTTACCGGTGAGATCTTTTTCAGAGACCAGTTTCCCCACCCTTTCTCCAAACTCCATGCTTAATGATTAGTTTTTGGTGGGGGTGACTGTTGTTTTAATTAAAGACTATGCAGTAGGAAATTCAGATTATAAAGTAACCCCAAGATACCACGATCCTCCATGCCACCATCTCAGCCCAAGGCATACCCTGCATACCATCTCCACTATCGTTTTCCTAATCTACCAACTAAAATACTGGATTTATAAAATGGGGCTGGCAAATTCTTGTTTTCTGTAAGACTACAGGCTCAAAATGGTTTGCTCCAAACCTCACCTCTGTCCGCCCTCCCCTAAACCACTTGACGGGCGACCCTGTCAAGTCACTTAACCTCCCTATGTCTCTAATCTCTCAGCTGAACAATTAACTGTGTTCCCTCATCTCATGGGAATGTTGAAAGAGATCACTATTAATAGACTAGTCCTTGCAAAGTTATTTGCTAATGCAAAACCACTACATGAGGGCTGTGTTCTGGGGACCACAGGGAGGTGTAACGGGAAGAGAAGATTTGGGGTCTAATGGAATCAAATTTAAATCCCAACCCTGCAACTTCTCAGCTGCCAGGGACCTCAGGCAAGCTACATATTCTGTAAACTTCAGTTTCTGTATTTGCAAAATGGCAAAATATACCACCTTTCCCCTGCTGCTGTTGTGAGAATCGGATGAGCTATGTATGTGGAGTACTTAAAGTTCCTGGCACAAAGCAGGCACTCAAACGTCAGGTTCCTTTGCACCTACAAAACCTTTTGCAACTTCTCCTTGACAATCACACTAGCAATGCCCTAGATAAGCCCCGCAAGATCTCCCGCCTGAGATACTGCAGCAGGCTTCTGTGTTCCTATTTCCAGTCTCATCACCATCCATCCTTCATCATCCATCTTGCTATGAGTAAGTGTGACCTTTGAAAATGCATCTCTCATACTATCCCCCGCTACTTAACATTCTCCAACAAATCCCTACATCCTACAGAGTTGAAGTCAAAGCCTCATAGAGATAGAAAAGACCTTTCACTAACTGGCACTCACTGACTTTAACCCCTCCCTCCTCCAAACTGTCTTTTGCGGCTCTTCCTACCATCCCATGTTCGTCACAACCTCCTGGGGCCTCTGCACATGCTGCGTGTTGCTCCCACCGTTCTCTGCCACATGAGCACCTCTGCCCACACAGTGCGGGAGTTTGGAGCCAGAGGCCATGGAGGGAGGTCCTTGGCATTCTGACTTTCCACAGCCTCTTTTTTTTTTTTTTTAAGGTTTATGTATTCATTTGAGAGAGAGTGAATGAGAGAGAGAGAGAGAGGTAGCTCATCTGGATGTGAGAGCGGGGGGCAAGGGGCAGAGGGAGAGGGAGAGAGAATCCTCAAGCAGAATCCCCACTAGGCACGGCCCCACACAGGGCTCAATCCCAGGACCCTGAGATCATGACCTGACCCAAATTAAGAGTCACCCGCCCGCTTAAACAACTGAGCCACCTGGGTGCCCCCGAGCCTCCTCTTCTGTTTCAGTTCGCTGTGAAGTTACCAGAGGAGGAAAAGGAGCACAAGGGTACTCTGCACGCAAGAGCACAGTAGGCAGCAAGAAGCAAGACAGATCCAGCTCTGTCTTCCTAAAGGTCACCGGAAAGGATGTCACAGCTGCAGCGAAGGAGGACGGGCCCCTGTGAGGCTGCAGGTGAACAGCAGAGCCCAGTCTGGGGCATGTGAAGGCTCATCACCAGCTCACCTACAGCCCCCACGCCTGGCCTGCAGGTCCAAGAGCCTGAGCTCAGGGACGACTGCCGTCTCTCCCAGAAATCCCAGGAGCCCAGCTATCTTGTCTCCTGGATACAAGCTGCCACAGCTCTGGAATGGAGACAAAACTTCCTTGCGTTAGAGGGTATTTCCTGAGCCTTAACATTTGGCAAAACACCACAAATGACTTTTGGATAAATACTGTTGCCAACTCACAGTGATGAAAATACCACCCCACGGTTCTGGAGTTCCCTGCTTCTTACAGAGGTCTTTCACAAACATCGCCCATACTGAACCCTCACAGCATCCCAAGTTATCGGCATCCCCATTTTATGGAGGAGAAAACAGCTTTAGAAAAACAAAGTAATGGCCTCATAGTCAAAAGAGCAGAGCCTAGTTCCTCCGTGGACCCACCAATCCTCATACACTCAGAACTGTCCAGCGAAGGAGCCCCTGGGGAAGAGAATTACTGAGCCTCTCTAGAACTTGGCAGCTTCCTCAATCACTCCTCTGATCCCTTTCACTGAGCACAAAAAACAAACAAAAAAAAAGGTCAACAGGAACAATTTCCAAGTCATTGGCACAAGGTACAAAAATGTCCATGTTGCATGCATCCAGATGCACTCCAGACAAAATGCAGGAGAGTAAGCCAGGCAGTCCCTGCAAAGACGTGGAAGGAAACCCCCCTTTCAGTACTTCTTATGCGCCAGGCACTGCACTCCACATTCTCATATGATCATACTGAATTTTTCCAGGTGTGAGGTAGCAATTACCATCCCCACCTTATAAGATAAAAACTGAGGCTCCAAGAGGCTAACTTGCCCTGCGTCACTCAATGGAGCCAATACCTAAACCCTAGATATTTCTTTTTTTTTTTTTTTAAGTAAACTCTACCCCCAACTCAGGGCTCGAACCCACAACCCCAAGATCAAGAATCGTATGCTCTACCGACTGAGTCAGCCAGGTGCCCCACAAACCCCAGATATTTCTAAACTCCAGGCAATACAAAGTCTTTGGTCAGGAAACATGGCTTCCTTTGAGAAAGGTATGCTGGAGACACACTATTTTAAGTTAGTATCACCTAAAACACACATAGCTCCAGCCCTGCAACACACCGCAAATCCAAAATACTCAGGTTCATTTCTAATTTCCCCTCTGCTCCTCCATCAGTGATCCTGAGAAATTTATATTAGTCTCTTAGCTCTTTTCCCATTGATAAAGAATGCCTTCCTCCTAAAAGTCATATTTTTCTGTAAGTGACCTAAAGGACTAGAGAGCAAAAGAACGCTTATGAAATTGACAATTTTCCATCCTCTCAAAGATTAATTCACTATAGTTACCCATGAGTGTCACAATTTCAAAAAACCATTTTTTAACCCAACAATTATCCTGATCAAAATAAGTCTCACACAAGATTCTGACCTTAAATACTGAGTGTAAGCAGCATTGATTAAAAGCCTTAAACTTATCCTTTTATTGGCAAACACATTCAGGGGCAGTTATTCACGGCATCTGGTTCAGAAATTAGATACAGAGTTAGCTGTAGATTGATTAGTGCTTAGTATAAAGAAGAAAAAGACTAATTCCTGTATTATTCCTGGCTCAGCAAGCGACAGCCTTGGCTTGGATCCATGACAAGGGGCCCAGAGAGACTCCAGGCCCCATTTGTACAACAGGAAACGTGGGCAAGCCAAAGCTGTGTTCTGACAAGTCGTGTTTCCTCCCCCTGGGAGACTGAACACCTCTGCAGAGAGCCAGGGCCCACCCCAGCCTGCTCACTCTCTCAGCAGGCAAGCATCTCACTCTTGCTAGAGAATACACTTCAAGGAGTCAGCGCCACCCCAGCTAAACTCAGAGAAAGGGCTCCTTAGCACTGGGGCCCTATCTGAGCATCTGAGGTGGAGGAATTCGGGCACGCAATGAGGAAAGGGGCATTGAGGTAATGAGGCAAATCAGCACCTGTGCTGATCACAGACATAGTAATATTTAACTTCCAGCGAGTACTCCCTGCTGGGCAGTGTAACAAACACTTTGTGTTTTAAGGAACACATTTAATCCTTGCAACTCTGTTAGATAAGTACTACCATGTCACCATTTTTGAAACAAGGTACCTGAGACACAGAAAGGCTAACAAGTAAGGTCCAAGGTCACATCCAGCCACTAAGTGGTGGAGACAGGGTTCAAACCTAGGAAGTCTGGGTTTCAGACTCTTGTTATCCTAAACACCACACTGTACTTCTTCAAGATGGTACCTGGCAATACAGTTGCGGTAAACGGAGCAAGCCCCTGTGTTATGTCTATTTCTGTGTAGCTGTAAAAGTCTGTAGGCTGAGAAACAATCCTGCAGGTTCAACCACTAATGAGTTAAGGCCTGAGGTTCAGACTAATACTCTAACCTTTCACCCACCCGCCTCCAAAAAAAAAAGCTTCACGTGAGCTTGAGAATTATTTTTCGTTTTTCTGGTGACTTTTAGTTAGTAAACCTTCAAAAGAGATGTGCAACTCATTTTTCTAAACAAAAGTTTTGCCCTGTACTGCTTGCTAATATCCCTGCTTCTTATTTTCCATGCCCCTCCCATTTTCTTCCTTCCATAGCTTCTGCGGCTTATTATTACAGTGGAACAGGAACAGGGTCTGAAGACTGGAAGCATCAGGTTTCTATTTCAGCCCACTCTCTAAATTCTGGGTGACCTCTGACAAATAAGTACCACAATTCCTCAAAGTCTGTCCTCCCTAATCTGTAAAATGGAGATAAGACCACCAGCTTTTGTGGACTGCTCAGTGAAATGATGCTTATGGAAAACACCTGGCTCATAATAGGCACTCGATACTTGTTAGCACCCCCTCTGCCTTCTCACCTGGGTCAGACCCACCTCCGGTCTGAACACCATACGCTTACCCATAAGCAAATTGTTTTACTGAAACTAAACTTGCAACAAGAGCTTTGCGATGTGCTCACCATTCTCCTCCAAGAGCCTCCACCTCGGATTTTCGTGGCTCCCCGCCCACTTCTCCACACAGTCACACACAAACCAACGGCAGGCATTTACTTCTGTGTCAGCAAGTCTTAAATTTGAGCCTCATCATAAACAGAATGAGAAAACAAGTGAATGCACCAAATGTACTATAAAGGCTACACAAATGGGGGTTATTGTCACAACTTGAATATCTGCAAGGTATTCAGATTCCTTGTAAACTCCTCCTCATCCCCAGGCCCTGCATTCCAGATACTTTTCAACATGTCTGTTCAACCAGCCCCTTCAGCCCAATTCAAAGAATCAGATGTGGCCCACTCTTTCTCTGCAGCTCTCCTGCCTCCTCCTTTCCTGCCTGTAATGCCAGGGTGGTTTTTAAAACAAATGAGAATGGCACTCAAGAAGCAAAATGAATTCACTTAGCTCTATGCTCCCCTCTCCCTTGCTGTTATTTATTTTTGTGTATTTCACCAGAAGCAACATTTGTCAACATGGCAGCCAAGAAGCCGCAAGCCAGGGAGAACTGTTTTTGTATAAAACAAATAACGTAAGCAGTGAAGGAGTGGTTTTGAATAAAGCTGCCATACGAACGGCCACAAAGTGCAAAATGGTGAGCCCCTGCGTTGGTCGTAGTAGCTGCTTCGACACCCAAAGAAACAAATACTTTAGAGGGGGAAAAGCTAAACTGGCTATTCACAGAGAAATTTAAAGAATTTCCATCACATGATCCAGGAACAGCAAAATTGGCATAGTCTACAACCAAAAGGAAGGGAAAAAAGGTGTGGTCTTCAAGAACTAGGGGGAAGGGTGCGGGGATGAAGACGTTCTAACAGTGTGGTGATGGTTGCACATACTTTAGTAAATATACAAAAAGCCACTGAATTGCACACTTTAAATGGGTGGATTGTATTGTGTGTGACTTAGATCTCATAAAACTGCTTAAAAGAAGGGGAGCAGTGGCTTCATAGGAATATAAGTGGGTAAAGAGGAAATGCACCTTGAATCACCCTCACTGACCTTCAGAGGCCTGAACTCCACCAGCCTCATCACTATGTATTCAGCCCAGCACCAGGAACACTGCATATGCCATTTTATTCAGTCTCAGCAACCAACTCTTCCGATGGCATTCCCAGTGTACAGGTGTGGAAGAGGGGCTCAGACACATCTAAGGGGACCCTGCTTCTAGTCAGGTATCTGTCACCAAGGCCCACACTCTTTCCACCTCACCCCATGGCCTCCCTGGTCACATGATCACATCACGAGGAGCAGGGTACTTACGCCGTATTGATTTTTTTCCCCCAGTAACTTAAGCTTATCCATAAGCAAATTGTTTTACTGAAACTGAACTTGCAACAAGAGCTTTGTGATGTGCTCACCATTTCCCTCTATTCCTCAAAGGACACCAAGAACAAGCCTGCTATTTTCGATGACACAATTTTCTCTATGAACCTGACTCACTCTACATACAGCGTTGCCCCTGAGGACTCCCAGGACAGCTGGGGCTGCCTGTTTGGCCCAAATTCCATTCTTGTATTTTAACAGCTATTATATCTCTTCCCCCTGCAGTCACCTAGCGTTCCTTGTAACTGTGTATGTATCATCAGGATAGACAGTGTCTCCTCCAATCCCTGTACAGGTAAGGAAGGGACCAAGGGAGCCTCACCAGTCACTGCTACTACAGAAGTAAAAGTAAAGTTTGAGAGCTTTGTTAAAGCTATTTGTCAATCAATGGCTTTTTCAAATTTTATAACCAGGTTTTCAAAAGATGAAGTTGTCTGTCACACATCTGATCCACGGATAACTGAGCTTTTATGACAATAATAATGATCAATATTCTATCTTTCATGTGACTTTTAACTTTTGCAAACCACCAGGCTACACTAGCCTTTTTAAAAATTACAGAGGTGGTCTCCCCACATACCTACCTTCCCACCTACTTTATTCCTCTGTGCAGATGCCTTATCTAGGAAGGCTTTATCCCGACAGTGTGTGAACTTTCCTGAGATACGGAATCTAAAACTCCAAGTAGAGAAGGCTGTTTTAAAAGGGAACGTGATCTCTTCCTCCCAAGCTCAGATTCTGTTGACAGAACCCTATCCACCATTCAATAACTCAAATTTCATTTTAAGAAAAGTCAATTCTTTTAAAAAAAAAGAGAGAAGAAAAGTTAATTCTTACAAGGAATGATAAAGAAAAATGCCATAATTACATTCTACCTACATTGGATTTCACTTTGAAATCTTTTTAATTAAGAAAGAAAACAACTAACAATGCTAAGCAATCTAATACTCTACTTAGTACAGAAACCCTGTGAAGTCTGCATGCTTTGTCCCCATTTTACAGATGGAAACAGTGGCCTAACAGAGTCTTAGCCAAATACTATCGCTCACTTTCTCCCTCTATTTCTATTTCTCTCCCTCTCTCTCTCTCTCTCTCTCACACACACACACACACACATTAAATGGCAAACCTCAGCTGTGAACCTCAACCTGTGAGAACCAATCTAGTATTGCAACGCAGCACACACAGTGGTAAATCTCAGGCTCAGAAGCCAGAGAGACCTCGATTTTAAATCCATCTTCACACTTACAAGTTCTATAATTTGAGTAAGCAACTTCCCCACGTATAAAATAAAACTGATAATACCCTGCAGGTCATCCTGAAAACAAAACAAGATCATGTCTATAATGCCCACAATTTACATACAGCAAATTATTTATGTTTTATTTACATCACATCATTTCATACTTACATACCATGTTATAATAGCCAGCCGTTACTAAGAATTTACTATATACAAGGCACTATTCTAAATGCTCTGTCCAAGGTCACAACACAATGGCACAGTTGGGATTCAAACCCAGGCGAGTGTGGCCCAGAGCCAAGGCTTCTACCCACTTTTCATTAGCACGGAAAGTTAACTTTACAGATGACAGGATCAGCTTCCATTCACTAGAGCAACGGATCTCAAAGTGTGGTCCCTGAACTAGAACTAGCAGTACCGGCACCACTGAGGAACAGGAAGATAAAAAGAATGCAATTCCTGGGCCCTGCCCCTAACCTCCTAAATCAGAAGCTCTGGGGATGGGGCCAAGCATTCCCTGTTGTAACAAGTGCAGCTCAGTCACCTGGAAGACTTGTCAAAACACAGATTGCTGGGCCCCAGCAATACATATGCTTAGGTTTCTGGCACAAAGAATCTAGAGGATGCTCAAACACAAAAATGCTAACAATGCCAGGCTCTGCTATCCGGCTTCTAGCTTCTTTTCGACCACCAGCCCTCTTCAGTCAGCTACTAAGGCACAGACCTAACAATGGTTGAAACTGGTGTCCCACCTCCATCATCTGAAAATGTGTGTTTACCCCCATAAACTCCATTCCCAATGTAGTAGTCAGAGTCTACTTAATACTCCCCCAGTAGAGCTCCCCTTCCCATTCAGAAAAAGCCAGAGTCCTCACAGTACCTACACAAGGCCAGATATGATCCATTCTTATCTTGCTGCCAACCTCTCCCGGGCTTCCTCTCCTATCTCTGTCTTTCCCACTTCTACCTCCCACTCTGCACCGGCCACACTGGCATCCCTGTTGCTCCTCAAACATGGCAACTGGTACCGACTTAAGACACTAAAATGTCACTTTAGAGAGCCCTTCCCTAACCCCACACTTCCATCCCAGCACACACTTATTCTTAAACCCTGCATTGTTTTTCTCCATAGAATGTATTACCATCAGATGTACCAAATATTCACTCGTTTATCTGCTTGTAGCTTCTTTCTCCCAAGTAAAAGGTAAGTTTCATGAAGGCAGACTGCTTTTGTTGTTGCCATCATAAAAGGCAAGAGAGGCAAGTACTATGAAGTATCCATAACCATATGCTCAGTGAATGAATAAATGGGAGGACCCAGTTAATCCCAAATGGCTATCCCAAAAAGCCAAATGTCATTTTAAAAATGTTGATGCATTAATTGGCATTGTTTTTGTCTTTTTATTACCAGTAACACAACTGGGTAACGCAACTTCCAAACCTACACAGAATACTTAAAATCCCATGTCTCTGGAAGAAATGCCATGTACCATGCAAACTGCAAGATTATTTTTTCTAAGCCCACACAAATATTACTTCCCCCCAAATGTAATTTCTAATTTACAGCTCCAAAATATAATCTATATTGGAATTTGCATAAAACTCAACAGACCTACAGCAAGATATTAAATTTTAAATTTGCATGCAAGAATGACCAAGTAATATTAGTCTAGCCAAGGAGATCATGTCTGTAAACTTGAGAGCTTGCAGATGTAATGAGAAGAAAAATTGTACACTTCAATGAAAGCAAGTTGATTAAAATGCTCTGGTGCAGTTGTAACAGTGCAAGGGAGGCAAAGTGCATTTCAAATTTCATAACCTGGGCTCTGATAACATAAGATAAGAGTCACTGCTCCAGCATAGGGCAATGGAGCATCCACTCCATCTGTAAACAGAACCAGGTAACAAAGGTAAAGAGCCTAGAAGTCTGAATGTCCCTATCTGGCCCTACACTCCCTTCGGATCAAGGAGATACATAACCACAGTGACTGAGAGCAATAGCAACACGGTAACCTTACCAATCTCATCAGCTGTAGAGCCTGAATTAGGCACTGTATATGCCTGTGGGTGTAGTGGTCTGTTTTGTTTTGTTTTAAAGAATAAGAGTCGCTTCCTCTCAGGAACTCTGAAATGTAAAGGTGAACTGCTCAATGATCTCTTCTGAAACAACCAAGGTATGGGACTAAGAAGCAGAGATGTTTAAGAAGTAGGCCTCAGGGGGCCCACAACTCTGCTCTCAAGAAGTAGCCAAAGCCACCAAAGCACTTCACAAAAGGTGTTCCACGAGAAGAACGTGGTGTTCAACAGGTCAAAGCCAAGAAGAGACTCTGAACCTTCTGAGGAGCCTGTTTCCATTGCTTTAGTCTGTTTTTTTTAATGGGGGGGGAGGGGGGAGCAATACATTTTTTCAAAGAATCCTAGTGCTCTCAAAGTGTAAAAATCACTGGTCTAACGGATTCTGAAGAGAAGTCAGGAGATGAATAATCAAATGCTAATCCAGGTATGGTGCCTTGCTGGCTGTATGACCTTGATCTTCTCTACCTCTCCAAGCCCCCATCATCAATAATCTCGACTCCCAGGTATTTATTTACTCAAGAGAAATGAAAGCATGCCTATACAAAGAACTGTATGTAAATGTTCTAGCAGTTTTATTCATAACAGCCATAAATTGGGAATAATCCAAAATTCCATCAGCAGGAGAATGATTAAACACACTAGGACATCCATATGATAGGACAGCACACAGCAGTAACAAGGACCAGACTCCTGACACCCACCAACAACGTGGATCAACCTCAAGATAATTATGCTGAGTGAAAGAAGCCAGACATGAAAGAGTACATAATATGTAATTCTATTTAAATAAAATTCTAAAACAGAGAACACTAATCTATGGTGATAGGAAGCAGATCAGTGGTTGCCCGGGGCCAGGTGTAAGAATGGGGGATTGACTGGGAAAAAGACCAGGGAATTTGGGGGGTGACAGAAATGTTCTAATCTTGATGATGGCGGTGATTACAGTTCTAAGCTCACAGAACTGCTCTATACTTAGAATGGATGCATTTTATTGCATGTAAAAATAAGGTTAAAAAATGTATGTCCTCCCTAACCCGTGACAGTGTTATTAAGGAACAAATGAGATAAGTGATATGTGGAAGCTTAAAACACAGGCACAGGGCATTAAACAGGTAAAGGACAAAGCCATTAGCAAACAACGCATCTTTCATTCCAGGAGCCAAGAGTATGGCACAGAGGACAGTCCTGCCCATTAACAATGATGAGAAAGAAAGTACTGGCACTTCCTTTGTGCCAGCCACTTAAGATCTTTACATGTATCAACTCACCCGTGTCAACTCACCTCACAACAATCCTATGAGTAAGGTATTATTATTTCCATGTTACAGATGAGGTAATGGAGGCTCTGAGGGTTAAGTACGCTGCTCAAAGCCAGAAGAAAAACTAGAGCATATGATTTTTTGATCAGTAAAAGAGTCTTACAGACAGCAAAGTACTAAGGCCGGAAAGCTATTTTCCCACCTCAAGACAAGTATAGAAGTGCTACCTCCAAGCCAAAGCCACCTTCCCAGTCAACACAGGACAAGGTGAGTTACACAGGAGACGCTCACTCCTTCTTCTCATGGATTTTGAGAACAAATGAAAACAGAGACACCAGAGCAGAAAAAGGAAAGTGGATAACATCTGTGTGTAAGTCATAAAAGTGGTTCACAGGCAACACATAATTAGCAGAATTAACTACCTACCACGTGAGGCTTTACTGAGTTTTAAATGTATTCTCATCCAACCAGCAACCCTGAGGAACAGTATTATGTTAACCATTTTATTCGTGAAGAAATCAAGTCTTGGACAGGTAAGATTACCTGCAAAGGGCAAGTGATAGAACCCACAGTTGAATCAAAGTGATAGAACCCACAGTTGAATCAAAGTTTGGATTATCTTCAAAGCTAGTAATGTTGTTTACATTTACTCCCATCCCAATCTCAGTGAAATCAATGTTTCAAGGAAATAACGGAAAAAGCTATGAAAGCACGGACATCAAACTAAACCTAAATTGTCTCCAACTGTTCCAGTATTTTTCTGAGAATGTAATGGCCAATGTTATTTAATGAGCAAACATGCCTGGCATAGCACTAAGGTGCTTTAGATATGAATGCAAGTCATCTTCACAGAAGTTTAAAAAGGTGGAAAGAAAAAAACAACTCTCTACCTAGAATCATGTATGGGGCCAAACTATTTTTGAAATGAAAAGCAAAATAAAGACAGATAAATTTTAAAAAAAGAGCATTCACTACTAATAGACACTCATTAAAGGAAATTAAATGAATTATGAACAAAGAAACTGGTAAACATAAAAGTAAATCTAAAATACCATCTGTAAAAAGGATAATAATGTCTCATTTGTATGTTTACAAAAATGCAAAACTAAAACATTGGACTTGGTTGCAGGGAGGGAGGTGCTCAGACTTAAAGCCTGGTCCCCTGCATTGTCCCAGGGGGTTAAAATGGATTAACTTTAGACTTAAAGTATACCCAGTTTCATTTCCAATATACATCCTCAAAACCAAACTGGGGTGCGGGGGTGAAGAGGAATGAGAAGGAACAAGGGGGAGATTGTGGTTACAGGATCAGCCAAGATCCCAAGGCCATTTTGTAAACCACCACCAGCGCACTACAGACAAAAATAGCTCTCAGGGAACCACAGGTGAGCCCTTCTGAAATAAGCCTGAGAGATTCCTGCTTGTCATCTCTTCTCAAAGCACCTGGAGACAAGAGTCAAGTCTTCAACAGATCACCTAGATGAGAAATCACCGCCAGAAGCCACACTTTCATACACTGTACTCTTTTTGGCCTCTGTGCAGGAAACCTTTCCAAGCAGGTTGGCAAGTCAAAGAAATGGTAACTAGACTCAGAATTTTCTATAGCTGTAACTATCCAAGCCCATCACTATTTTTAATTCTGGCTAAACATTAATGGTCTCCATGCAAAAGCCCTCTCCCACACCACAGAGCAGTGGTAACCTCACACCTGGACTCTATGCATCATTCCCCTATTGAACACAATTTTGATTTAAGTATTTTTTGTCAAGAATCTTTAATTATGTTTCACAATTGTGCCTTCCTTTCTTTCAGTTGCCTAAAATTTCAACTGCAGTGCCTCAGAAGTAGATTAAATAAAGATAAGCGCTTGTCAATCAGAGCTGGCTTCTCTCCCCCGCCTCCTCTGGTGACTAGTTCCAAATGCTGCCAATCAAGAAAAATCCTGCACATCAGCTGTCATTCATTCCTGTCTAAATGATGCTGGTCAGACTTCATTAGAAACAGTGTCCTGATCAAAACCTACAGCCAATCATGTCCACAGAACATCGAAGAAGCAGCTGGTCTTATGTAGCTGGTGTCTGGCACAATTCCCATTCCTGGAGGATGCAAGCAGGGCCAGCCGCACCTCCCCAGGGCCAAAAAAAAAAAAAAAACGCAGCTAGTCATGTCTCTGGCACATTTCAGGTTGCCGTATACATGTCTTCTGTTGATTTTGCTCCCACTTCACTGGCCCATTAAAGGTACTCTCAGATTTTATGAAGTCTTCCTAGCCAAAAAGACAACTGGGAGTTCAGTAGTCCTCTTGTTCATTAGCTGGTTATGCCACTGAGGGACTGAAACCAAGCTGCTTATTTGTTTCTGATCCTCCAAACAGCAGGTTCAGCCTTCCCCCTACACACACACACACCAGCCACCACTCCACACACTACCACAACATCCACACGCTCTCAAAACAGACCACATATACTACATCAGGTAAATACTAAAGAATCAGCACAAATCTAAAAGCAAAAGCCTCAAAGATCCAATTCTTTCAATGCAAATGCTTATCTCCAACTGTGGTGACATCACTTTGTTCTTAATAACATTTGTTTAAATGGAAGAGATGGATGGAGGATTAAATACAGCCCTTTAAGCACTTAAATAGTAAGCTAAAAACCAGGTAGAATCTGGCTTAAGGGTTTGGGGTTATTGTTTGGGTGGGGTTTTTTTGGTTTTTGGGGGGTTTTGTTTTGTTTTTTTGATCTTGCAAACTCTACTTTCTGGTTGGACTAGCCTGTCTGTCCCCGAGGTAGAGTGAGAAAGCTATATAGCCAGGATTCCCCACACCAGTGATGCTCTGAATTCCCACACATATGCATCTCCATTCAGGAAACTGGCTGTGTCGATGTGCAGGTGTGGAATCACTCAGAGGTGGGCAGGCCACATCAGAAGAAGCATTTTCCTGGGTTCACAGTGAATCAGAAGTTCAGTTATTAGTAACAGACTAATAATGGTTATTTAAATGTATGATTTCATCCTAATTAAAACCAATGGGGGAGAGAATTTGCATTTAGTTGCCTAGTAAATAGCTGTTATTCTACTTTTAATATCTGAAGGGTATTAGCAAGACAAGGTTCTCAGGGCAAGAGGAGAGAGAGGTGAAGTTGGTAGGCTGTTGTCCCACCTACTCACCTTACACCCCACCCCCACCCCAAGATCAGAAGCTTGGTTTTATACCATTCTCCTTTCACTCAGTGCTTTTTAACAACCTCCACCCATCCAACGCCCCCAGGACAGAACCTAGTAACATATTCCATCTTAGAAAGCTTAACAGTCCAGTACACCTAACAAAACCACCCAGGGACACCAGAGAGCATCTTACACACACACATTAATAACTGCGGGATATCTGATTAGGAGAATGCAAAATAAGAAGCCATTAATAGCAACCCTCATCTCCCTCCTCCACACTGATTACCAAAAGAACAGCAGCAGCTGAATCACAGCTAAATCCTATTCACAAGAGACCTAGGGCAACAAAGAGGAAAAGAACCTTTAGAGAGTGCTTCTCGAGGGAAGCTGCTTTAAGTCATTTTGATTCTGGCGTCAATCATTGACTGCCACAAACCAATAAACATGTACCACACAGGCAAGGACTAGATTCCATTCCTTCCCTCCCTCCCGGGGCTCAGCATAGAACCCAGAATACTTAATTGCCCTGCCAACCAAATTGCTATTTGCAAGGCCTCCAGAGGGACTCCTAGCGTCCAGGGACACACAGTCTTAAATGTTTACCCTAAGAGCACAAGCAACATCAGCCTTGGGATGGAACCCCTAGCCTCAGGGCAGCCTACTTTTGTGCTCTCAGAAAAGCAGACTAACCACGGCAGTCTCAACCAATGTTTTATGCTCTCTGCGCCTCAGTTTCTTTACCTGTAGCATACCTGTCACCTGGGGTTATTGTGGAAATCAAATGAATTAATTCACATAAAGCACTATAAAATATTGCCTAAAAGAATGTATGTGAGCTCTTGTCTTTCCCACTCCCACTAACCCCCTCCCTCCTCCCTTCCTCTCTTTCCATATATAGAGAAGGCAGGAGAAGGAAGGAAGAAGGAAGTGAAAAGAGGGAGGAAGAGGAAGAAGAGGGGAAAGAAGAAAAAAAGCTCAATCTAAGACAGTGTCGCTTAGATATACAGATAAAGAACCTAAAAGCCACCCCTTCCCTGCAATGAAATTTACCCCATCCCAAATCTGTAGGTCTCTCCCTTTCAAAGCCATAGCTTCCCCCTCCTGGCTTAGCAGACAGCAGAGAGGCCAGAATTCTCCTTTGCTACAAGGAACCTCAGCGCAAAAAAAAAAAAAAAATCATTAGAGTTTCCATAAACCTAGTATTTTGAGATTGGTGAGGGATGTGTGGATTTCCAAACTTTCTGCAAGTCAAAACGGATTTGCTGGTAGAGAGCCAATGTTTCCAATTTGATTTGGCAGAATATACCCGGTTAGGATGTTCTCTCAATGTAATTAGAGCTGCACTGTCAATGAGCAGTTTAGCTATCGACAATACCTGTTGCAATTTAATTTTAAATGTCAATGACTTGTTTGGGTTCACTGTAACAAGGCTTTTATACATGACAAATAAGCATCCTACAACAACAGGATGAATGATGAAAACAAGAGGGTGAAGAAAATCAATAGGCACCTTTCAAGGGGCTGCCTTTCAAATATCTCCTCGCGCCTGTGCTTTGAGCAGGACGCCCCGCTTCTGCCAGCGGTAGGATGGGGATTCAGGGAGGGCGTCACTGCCACCCACCTTCTTAAATGATGCCCACGGCTCTGGAGGAGTGTGGGTGTGAGGAACAAGCAGTCTGGTAACAGGAGATAGGCAACCTTGAGCAAGTTTTTTGTATTTGTTTTTTTTTTTTTAACCTCTTTACCTTAATTTCCTCATTTATAAAATTAAGGATAATTTTGAGGATGACATAAACAAGCATATATAAGCACTTAGCACAGCATACTGTACCTTAATTATGGCTCCATAAATGTTAGCCTCTTGTTATTCAATCAAGTTAAATGGTGACTATTGCTTAAAAAAAAGGCTCATGTTATATCAGAGTGTCAAATTCAATTATCTATAAATGTAGGACCTTGAGGAAAGTTGGCTCACTCCATATAAAAACTGAGGAGGAGAGGGTCCTACAGCAAAGTAGAAAGCCTGGCCCTTCTCTAGCATACATGGGCTCTCAGTACCAGTTGGAGCTCAGCATGGAGCATGGTCTGGTGTTGCTAGACTTTCTGATTTGCCAAGAATAACCCCAAATCTGGATTTTTATGTGAAATTTCCTGATTTTTAAATGTTGGAAACTGCCTCCAAGATTTTTTACATACCAGACAGGCCAAACGAACCATACCTGTGGCTGGACCAGGCTCATGGATTGTATGTCTGAGGACCTCTCCTGCCCAGAATAACCCACAGGACCTCTCTGGGAAAAATCCACCAAGAGTCTCTACTCATTTCCCATATAGGTAAAGGCTTACCATAGACCAAATCACAAAGGGGCCCAGAGAGAGCCTGGAGTGTTCTCTAAATCACAGGACAAGAAGTGGCTGGGCCAACAGCAGGTGCTTCCTTGCGGACTTATGGCTTGCTCACTGGGAAGGGAAGTGGATGATTTATGAGCTGCAAAGGTGATGCAAAATGCTAATCAGCTTTAAGCTGACACTGGATAACACAAGCAAATTTACATCTTCTCTAAAATAATTCAAATGCTTCTCATGCATAATAGCAGGCAAGGATAAAGATGAAGTGATAACACTTCAGAGGCTTCACAAAATATCCCAATTAATCTAGGCCATAAACCTACAACAAATTCTCATTTCTCTCTGAGAACAGGAACATACCACAACTGAAAAATCACAGGAAATACCCAAGTCAAATCATCAGCCAGCAGGTACCCCGACTGGTGTGCCTAGAGAATTTCACCTATTTCTGACATGGGTCATCCATGCTGAGATCTAAGACTTAATCTTCGAAGCAGATATCACAGACTTTCTGAGTCAGAAAGGACCTTAGAAATCTTCTCAATCAGCACTGAATATGAGATACAAACTTCCTCCTGATTCCTCATTCGACCACCCATTCAGTAAGCCCTGCCCTGGGAGCCAGACCCCGAGGCTGGCGGTCTACAACAGTAAACTTCCTCAGGTCCAGCCCTTTTGGAACGCACACACTCAATGTGAGGGGCTGCACGGCCACCTCCACCTTCACTCACCACAATGCAGCCACTTCTGGGGAGTACCAGGCTTCTAGTGAAGGGTCCTACAAGTTTTAGGGAAGAGACAGTGCCCCTCGGTCGGCTTCCATCCATTCTTCTCTTATTAACTGGTAGTCTAAACCCGATTTCTTTGGGGGAAAACAATATGCAGTATCTCATGAAGGCTGCCAATCCCCTGGTCTCCACCACTGCACCTATTTCTTTGTGTTCAGCCCCCACGACATCCACTTGCTAGTCCCAGGTCTGCTCTGTGGGACCACCAGAAGCATGACCCCCTCCTCCAGTGTAACTCTGCAAGCCTTTGAGGAGAGCACATGGCTCACCTACTTCCCCCCCTTCGTGCTCAGGTCTGACACCCAAGTTCCATTCTTCACAATGACAGATTTGGGGCACCTGCCCATCCAGTTGCCTCTTCATTCATTTGCCATTATAAATCCAAAAACTAGGTACTGAAGTGTCTGTTTTGGCAGTGGTGTCCTCCATAAAGTTTTTGCAAAAGGGTCTATTGGAAGACATCCCCTCACAAAATCCTACTGTGTCAAAGACTTGACAAAGGAGGATAAAGTATATCCTACAAACTGTCCGTGGAAAACTGGAGCTTCTAGAGGACAAAATGGGATTTTTCTGAATATCAAATGTGCCTGATCATTAGAATCAGATTTCTGGGACCTATATCCCAGACCCGCCGAATCAGAATTTCCAGGGGGAGATGCCTAGAAATCTGCATTGTTAAAAAATGTTGTATGTTGTTCTTACCGATTACATAAATATTTTATCAGAAACGTCTGTAAAATCAATAGACTAAATACAAGAAAATGAGACTTTTAATACCCGTAGCTTTAACAAAACAAGAGGAAGATTCTTATGACTTGTTCCCTTTCCTATGATTATACTGGTTTCCTCTTCTCTTTTTTTTTTTTTTAATTTTATTTATTTATTTGACAGAGAGAGACACAGCGAGAGAGGGAACACAAGCAGGGGGAGCGGGAGAGGGAGAAGCAGGCTTCCCGCGGAGCAGGGAGCCCGATGTAGGGCTCGATCCCAGGACCCTGGGATCATGACCTGAGCCGAAGGCAGACGCTTAACGACTGAGCCACCCAGGCGCCCCTCCTCTTCTCCTCCTTAAACTGTCCCGAATTCCCTGTGCCCCAAACCCCACTGATAATCGAAGTAGAATCTGGTTAATATAGCACATTGGATACTCCTGCATTGAAACCAGGGAAGAGAAATTAGTGTGTCAGACAGAGACTTTCAACTAAGAAGACCTCAATTTATATAAAAATCTTTTCAGAGCCCTTATAATCTCATTGACCATCTGCAGCACAGAAATGAATCCTGGAATAAGTGGTGCTAAGTGGTTACACAGCACTAGACACTCTGGAGACCCCCCCCAAAAAAAAAAGTAAAAGAAGTTTCTATCTTGTACTTGAAGAAGAACCTACCATTATGGGGAAACTCCCCAATAAGTAAGTGCTTAGACATTACGGGGTGAAAAAATGTTAAAGTAACTAGCTTGGTAGCAGTGATATGTATAAAATTCAAATTTCTCCAGCAATGGCTTATCATAGGATTCCCATTATCTAGTTCTGCATCATGCCCCTCATCCCCAGTGATTCAAACTCCACTGACAAAACAGAACTTCATCTATTTACTTTGAAGCAAATTAAAAAAAAAAAAAAATACAAGTGCCCAAAGCACAAGACTTTTTTTCTTTACCTATTAAACAAAGGGAAAAAAAAAAAAAAGAAAAACTAAAGAGGATCAGAGTTATTACTGGCACCTGAATCTGCAACATCAGAAAAAATGGCAACCCTTCAAACTCCATACATGCAAGAGCTCTTCATCTTAAGCTGAAAATGGGAAATTAATTTTCAAGTCTCTTGTCTAAGAGACAGCTTTTAAAAAGGTATTAACCTACATCTGGAGATTAATGCAAACATAGCCATCTTGTTTTAGTGGGTACAATCCAACTTTTATTAAGACAAAGACGGATTCAGAGTAATTAAGAGCTTGTCCAATATCCAGAATTTTATGACTCTAAATATTAGCGAAGCTGGCATTCTTACCAGCTCTGCCTCAGAGCTATTGCATTATAAATCCTTGGTGGTAATGAAACACCAGCTAAAAAGAGGCTGAATAAGTCTCATTTAAAAACCAGCCTTCCCGTGGAGAACTGCCCTGACTTTAATATAATGTATAGCTCCTCTTAGAACATTAATACTACTGGAAAAGGTGAGTGGCTTGGGATTTGATACTAAAGAACCCCAAAGAAGATAAACAAATGGCAGAAAGTATGTTTTAACAATGCTGGATGTTGAGAGACTCCCTGTTGCCCAAGTCTAGGAACACCTTGCTGATCTGGACAAGAAAAGGACAACACACCCACACTGGGGATGCTGGCAGTAGTTTTATCTGTGAGGCACATTCTTTACAGGGTACTATTTACACAATGTAGCAGAGTCATGGACAGTGTAAAACAAAACAGAAAACAAAAAAACAAAACTTTTAATAAGTTAACATCTCATTGTTTAAGAAATACCCCCAATGGGGTGCTCTCTTTTGCTACCAAATGCTTTTTTAAATGAGGTGGAGGTTATAGCCTTGACTACTACCTCCTCAGAGGAAGGTTTCTTCAGGGTCACGTTCAAACTCTCTCTGCCAAGAGGACTGAGGGGACACTCATGGAATATGACCAAAATACAACTGGTCATCATGTTTCCAGGCTTCATAAAATCCAAGACTCTTGGATACCAGGTTCCTAATCCAAGTTTCTTCCGTATTCAAAAGGCCACCAAAGGCTTAATCACATAGGGACTACAACATAGCTTTAAAAAACTAGTTCCCTCTCTGCTTTTTCATCAAATTTGCCACCTACCAACTAAACTGAGGGGAACGCCAAAGGTTCCCGTGCCCCAGCCCCCAAGAGTGATTATCTGAAAGGAGCCTGTCATCTCTACCCTCTTAGGAGAGAAATGACACATGTCACTTGTGTACCTCACCTAAGCCAAAGCCAATTCCCCCATATCCCAAAGGAATACATAGGACTTGATAGAATGGACCAGAGGAAAACACATCATGCACTCCATAATTAGCAAACCCAAGCTGCTAAACTGGCTGTTCTTCTCAGAGACATCCTCAAGTATAAATTACAGACCACTCTACATTCAAGGAGATAACACCCTTCACCCTTTTCTGTCCACTAGGCGCTTCCCTTCCCCATGAGAAACAGCCTCTTCCTAAAGGTACAAGTCTTACAGAATAAAAACTGTGCCAGGAAAAATAAATTTAAACTGAGACATCACGCTTTCTTTGACTATTCAGATACTGTCAGAATATAATAAATTGTCTCTTAGGGGATTAACAAAGGTACCATTTTCCAAAATGAACAAAGGGATTTTTTTTATTAAATACTTTAGCTTTTTCTTTTTTCCCTCCATAGCATAACTTCATTTTCTACTCAAGAGAGAAATGGATACCTAGAATTTGGGCCTTATCTACTAAAACTGACCACAGCCAACATTTTAGCATTGTCATGTCTGAAAATCAAATTGGAAAGAAAAAAAAAATGTAAACCAAGGACACACAGAAGTACACGTGTGATCTACCAGAAAAAAGAATTCCAGGGGAACAAAGTCGATTCTGCTAGCCAGGACTGCAGTGTTCACTGACTAGTAGGCCTTATGTGCAGCCCTCCAGAGTGACCGCAGAGACCACACACCCAAAATCCTATGTAATTATTAGAGATTAAGCTTACTCCCTCAAGGTAAGATTAAAGCACTGAACCTGCTTGGAGCACCTATGTGTAACTATGCCCCACCTTTTTGATTCCAAGAAGCAAACATTTCAAAGGCAAGGTCCCACAGTATTAATTAGCCTGCCATAGCACCCTGCATGACAACTAGCCCCCAAAGAACCATCTTCACTTTTTAAATCAACATATCTTGATACTAAAGGTAAGACTTGGGTACACAGAGCCTTCCCATCAGCCTCCAAGTCCAGCTAACATACACCTTCTAAGCACCAACTATCGTGCTAAGCACAGTGAAGTGTGGAAAAAATTTGTAATATGCTGTACAGAGTACTTTCCAGTGGATTGATTAAAGGAATCCTCACAAGAAATTTGTTAGCCATTTTACAGATGAGGAAAGGGTGGCCTTGGCAAGCCAGAGACTGACTTCCCTCTGGTCCCTTAAATAATAAATGGTAGGAATGGAGCTCCAACAGCGATGGGTATGGACTCTGTGACCCAGCTCTGGTACGAGAACACCCCCGATGAATAAGATACAACCTCCGTACTAAACACAGGATTTTAGAATTTGATTTATATAATAAGACACTGGCATGAGAGTACATGACAAACGCCAACTGAGCGTACACAGCTCTACAGGTAACTAAAGGGAACAACCTCTTGAGACTATGAAGAACCTCTTGAGACTATGAATAAAAAATGGATTTAAAAAACCATTCTGTACAAAGCACTCAGATTCACAGATGAGAAACAGCATGTTAAAGCGCTCTGTGGGTCATAAATGTTATACAAATGTTAACTGTTAATACACGTAATAATGCCAACTATAATTTCCTTGGCATTTGCTTGGCGTGGGTCAGGTACCATGTTGAGCTTTTCACATGCCTTTTCATATTTAATTAAACAATTCATCGGTATTATCCCCATCTTATAACTGAGGAAACAGAGTTTGTAGAGGTTGAATGACTTACCCAAGGTCACATAAGTAAGGGGCAAAATTGGGTTAAACAAGTCTTTCTGTCAAAACTCATGTTTTTTATCCATTATCTACTCTGCCTCCAGGACTTCTATTTCCTGAAGTCATTTTTCTTATCTAGTCCCCAAAATCCTCACCGAGTACTCAGACCTGATTCACACACTGCCTATTTCTGATGGTCATCCTCAGTTTATAGTTTTTTCTATACCCACATCCCCAAGTCCACAGGTCACAGGGTCGTGGTTAGCTTCAGAAAACAGCAAAGATCCCATGTGGTCTCTAACTACTGAGAAAAATCCAAGAAATGATGATGCACACATTAATCAAAGGTTACAGCTACTTGGTATTTGAAACACTTCTGAGGTTCTTAACAGTGCTTAAGAGAAGGCTTAAGTGCATTAAAAAAATTCTCTGTACATTTGTTATTCTCATCCCAGCTTTAAAGATGAGTAAACACAGACTTGTAGACATTACAGGAAGATAAGATAGGAATTCTGGCTGTTTCTATTCCTCTCCCAAGACCTGTGAATAACACAAGCTCCTGATTTAACCCACCTTTCCTCCTAGCACTGCAGGTTAAGAGGAGGACACATGAATCAACAGAAACTAAGATCGATCCAAGAAAGGTCTTTTAATTAAACCATAGGAAATAATGGGAGATAAAAAGCAGAACTGGTGCTATACCTCTCAAAGGATGAGGAGTTTGTTCATCTTAAGGCAACAGAAGAAGTCAAAAAAGAAAATTAAAAAAATTCAACCTCATAAACTCCTTTATAATAAAAAACTAAACAAAAAGGAATTTGGAAAAAGTATTCATGACAAATATTGCCAAGGGTTACTCTATGTGTAACATAAAAACCTCCCAGTAGTGGCTCAGATGTAGTTAAGCACCTGCCTTCCGCTCAGGCCTTGATCCCAGAGTCCTGGGATGGAGCCCCGCATGGGGCTCCCTACTTGGCGGGGAGCCTGCTTCTCCCTCTCCTTCTACTGCTCCCCCTGCTTGTGCTCTCTCACTCTGTCAAATAAATAAATAAAATCTTGAAAAAAAAAAAAACCTTCCCGTCAGTTGGGGGGGGAAATTCCAATCCATAAACCAGTAAAATGCAAACATAAATGAGGTTCAAGTTCAAACTAGTGCGCAACAATAAAGGGAAGGTACAGCCTTTTTAGAGATACAGTTATGAAAGAAATCCTGTAACTTTTATCCCTAAAAATGTAAATAATGATAATTTTCAAGACAAGTACACCTATATCACTGACGATAGTATAGTGTAAACTGTATACTGATAAAACCCTTAAAACAAAAAGGCACCCTGTTATTATTCTACAACAGAAAAATCTATCAAAGAAATTAAGGGGGCAGAGGGAATCCTACCCACAAATAATTTCTTTGCGGTATAACAGCACAAAATTGAAACTTCCAACATTAGAAGAATGTAAATCATGGCACAATTCGATGTACTATTATGCAGTCATTAAATTACTAATTATGAAGATACTATGGCAACATAAAAATGGCTTTTTTAATGTTAAGCAAAATATAAAACTGTTACGATTACACCGCCATAAAAGCGATGTGTGCATTACTGATAAATCCTAGAATAAAGGTATAAAAATGAGGGGGAAAAAAAGAATGGGGAATTTCTTAAAAAGGAATCTGTGAATGTTCTTCTCTGTTTACAAAAACATTATTAAAAGAGAGCTATGTGTATGTTGTTTAATACAATGGCAAGAGAGAAAGAAAAGCAATTCTCCTCTCACCCTCTACCCACCTGCTTCCCCGCCTTACAGAGAATACATATATTTACGAAAGAGTTAAAAGTTGCTGATATCAAGGCTCTTTCCTGGCTAAAATGTCTCACCCCTTACTGAAAAATGTGAGGTGAGAATCTGGACATGGTATTTTTGAATTCTATTAGGGATAAGAAAATAGTACAACCAACATGTCACACACACACACAAATATATTTATCACTGATACTTGCTTTCTGTGTGCACTGTAAAATCTAGCTCACTAAAGGATTTTCCATGCTGTTTCTACGAGGAAAACACTCAAAAATCCAATGTTCATCTGAATTTTGTAACACCCCATAGCCGGTAGATACCAGCTATTTTCCAGAGAGGATTTTCCATAACACTGAGCAGAAAGTTGAGATCAAAGCTCTGCTAGCTCTGACTGAAATTAATTCTCTACAGCTGTTTAGGGAACTTGTATCTCAGAAAGAGGGACTCAGCTGACTACTAGTTCAACCTCTCTCTTCAAGGAAAATGTGTTTAACAAAAAAAAAAAAAAAAAAAAGCCACAAGCAAGCACCTACCAGCCCACAGAGCTTGTATGTTCCCAAAGAGCAACATTATTTGATTGCAACTTTTTGTCCCTTTTTTCTTTAAAGCCTTTTAGGGAGGCAGATCTTCTGAAGAACTACCAACCCATGGGATGAATGGATGAATCAATGTTTGCCTAAAGACATTAAAATTTAAAAAGACAGAGAACCTTCAAAAAACCAAAAACCCACATAATCATTTCAGAATGTGCCTACCCAGTTCATTATTATGCAGATTTCACAAAACACTTCCCTAATCCAGGGGAGAGCTATTCTCTAAAATAATGCATTTATATGCTTTACCAACCAAGAGGATTCCTTTACTTCCGAGTTACTAGTTTTTAGGCTACATTTGTGGCAGGCTTAGGGTGAAGATATCTTTCTGAATAATCAGGAACGGTAGCCGCTTGGGCAATGAGAGTCCACGGGACGGCGGGGGGGAGGAGGCGTGCGTGGAGCGGGGGGTGGGCTTTCCTAGACCCAACAGCTTCTCAATCCCTCTCCATAGTCCTCGGAGAATTCTCTCCCCTTTTCCATAACACTGACCATCTCATCCATTTGGGGGCCCACTTCAACTTTCACACACACATTCCACCAGGGTGAGTTCCACCCCCAATAATCCATTACTGAATTTCTTTTTTGGCCTACCACACACTAAAACCCCATTAGCACATCAGTTCTCAACCTTTGCTGCACCTGGAATAACCTAGGAGTTTTAACAGATAAACACCTGGATTCCAACCCCAGAAGATTCTGATTTAACTGGCATGGAGTATGGCATGGGTATCACAGGATTTTGTAAAGCATTCTAGGTGTCTGTTTTTAAGAATTTGACAGTTTGATTCTAAAATTTTATATGGAAAAGCAAAGGACCTAGAATAGTCAAAAGAATCTTTGGGGGGAAAAAAAGAACAAAGAGGGAGGATTCACACTACTGCAGTTCAACACTTACTATAAAGCTGGAGTAACGAAGACAGTGTGGTACTGAGAGAAGGATAGACAAATATATCAATGGAGCAGAATTGAGAGTCCATAAATAGACATAAGCAGAAATAGATTTAAATAGGCAACTGATTTTCAACAAATGCACCACATAATATATTCAACGAGTAAAGGAAAGTCTTTCCAATAATATGCTAGAACAACAGGATAAACATAAGGGGGGAAAATGAACCTTCACTCTTACCTCACACCACACACAAAAATGTGAGATGGATCATAAACCAAAATGTAGATAAAGCTTCTAGAAGAGAACAAGGGACAATATTTCTATAAGTACGGTAAGCAAAGATTTCTTGGATAGGACACAAAAGACATGAAACACATAAGGGAAAAATAAGATAAACAAGACTTCATCAAAATTAAAAACTTCTGCTCATCCAAAAACATCATTAGGAAATTTGTAAAGAGAAACATTCTTATTACATATATCTGACAAGCGACTTGCATCAGAATATTTAAGAACCCCTATAAATCAGTAGCAAACATACAAACCAATTTTAAAATCGTGAAAAGACTTGAACTAACACCATACAAAAGATAACGCCAACACTGTTAGTCATCAGGAAAATGCACACTAAAACCATCATGAGATAAAGAGCTTTTCCCCACTAGAATAGCTAAAATTAAAGACTAACACCCCCAAATATTTTTGAGACTACGGAGCAACCAGAACTCTAATGCAATTGCTGGTGGGAACGTAAATTGGGACAACCATTTTGGAAAACCGTTTGGCAGTTTCTTATAAAGTTAAACATATACTCACTTACCTTATGATCCCACAGTCCCACTCCTAGACATCTAACACAATAGAAATGAAGACCTATGTCCATTAAAAAACCTTGTACAATATTGATCATTACAGCATTATTTTTAATAGCCAAAAGTTCTAAACAATTCAAATAGCACTCAGTAGGGAAATAAATGGTTAAACAAAGTGCATTGTATTTATACAATAGACTACTCACCAATTAAAAAAGAACTGGTATGTGCAACAACGTCGAACAATCTCAAAAGGAATATGTTTAACAAAAGAAGCCAGACACAGTGAAGTGCATACTGTATGATTCCAGTTTCATGGGAGTTCAAAACAGGTAGAAACTAAGGTATGCTGACAGGAACCAGAAGGGTGGATGCCTCTGGGAGGCTGGGACGGAACTGATTAGAAAGGAGGGCTAAACAACTTTCTCAGGTGATGATTATGTTCTCTAACTTGATGGGTTATGTGGGTTACGTGTGTTTGTTAGTCAAAATTCACTGATTTGTGCACGTAAGATCTATGCATTTTACTATGTGTAAATTACACCTAAAATTTTTTTCAGCCAGGTGATTTCAATCTGTAGCTAAGCTGAGAACCACTGTTTTGTGGATATTACAATGGCTAATCTAACATCTCCCTACACCTTCCTCATTTGGCCTCTCCATCGGTGAGCATCACAATGATTTCTCGTGCAAAGACTATAATTGTGCATATCCAGTATTTTCACATAACATCCTATATATTGCACCTTGCTGCCCAAATTCTGCATGTACTTTAACTGCATATTGATGAGCTGATCTGATCCTGGTATTTCCACATCACAGTGTACACCTATTTCAGGAGACACTGGGAGACATCTGGGAGAGCTAGCAACTATTCCCAGCACAGAACTTCCCAAGTACATGTCCCCTTCAAGTCTGAGCAGACCAGCCCTCAAAGAGCCTACACTCTGACTCCCATTTTCCACTGCCCCTTTAAGACAAACCCAGCCCTCTGGCAACACTGCACTTACCTTTAGGACCTCAAAAGGGGTCAGGTATCTCCAATGTCCTCATGCCAGTCTCTCTCCCCAGAATGTCAACCCTGCCTGTTTACAGGGCATACACCTTCCTGTCCTCTGAAACATCTTCATCATATCACCTCCTTCAGAAAGGTTTCTCTGATCTCTCTCCAAGCTGCATTTGTCCCCTCTCCCCTGCTCCCAAAGTACTTAATGATTATCTCTAGCACTTGTACACCATGCGGTAGGCAGTCTGCTGGAAACAGCAGCAGGCCTATCACACTCTTACAAACATGTATTGCATGATAATGTTTACTTTTCGAAATTTTGTGCCGGGGGGGGAACCATCTCTTATTAGTAAATCCTGATTACAGTAAGTGTTTGATATATTTCAAATGATTTTACAAATAAATTAATACCAATACTATACCTCTCTGCCCTAAAGTCAGCCAGGATAGAGGACCAAAAAAACAAAACAACAAAAAGAAAGTGACTATATATATAAATTTATTTTAAGCTGTGGTGAAAATCTACCCGGGTATTACTGGGAACTCGCAAACCTGACCTAAAAGATTCTTTGTGGAATATTAAATTTTAAAAACACTTTGGTTCTGGGGCATCTGGGTGGCACAGTCCATTGAACGTTGAACTACCGGTTTCTGCTCAGGTCATGGGATTGAGCCCCACGCTGGGCTTTGTGCTTTGCATGGAGTCTGCTTGGGATTCTCTCTCCCTCTCCCTCTGCCCCTCCCGCTTGTGCTCTCTCTAAATGAATAAATAAATCTTTAAAAAAAAAAACAAAAACCACTTTGATTCTGTTCATGTCCTGGCAGAGAGAAAGAAAAAGAAAAAAGGGGAAAGGAAAAGAAAGGAAAGGAAAAAGGAAAAGGGAAAAAGGAAAGAACGAACGAACCACTTTGGTTCTTAAATCTATAAAATATTTTACTTTTGATTACTTTTTTCTAATACTACTTGTCTTCGATAATACTATAAAAGTCTAGAGCAGTTGCTTGATACTTATATGTCCAAACTAACAAATCTCCTCTCCAGACGTATACCCTGAAAGAGTTGCTCCCCTCCAAGTCCTTTATCCAGTTACTCCATATTTCTCACATTCATGTTCAGTTGACAATAATAATCCAAGTCCTAGGCCATAATTTGAAATTCTTTGCAAAGAGGAAAAAAAGTTAACACTGGGGGATTTTTGTGGTTATTAATATTTATCCCTAAGCAGTAACATTCAATCAAATCCTTTTCCTTCAGCTCAGCAAAACAAACCAGAAAGTTAACCAATTCTGTAACCTTGAATCCTGATGCTACAGTTTTTGCTTTCTGTGCCTTTAAAAGTGCAATGTTTTCATTTCTCTGCAAAAAGTGCTGATCCAGAGAGCACAAGACAACAGCAGTCCTGTGGATATCACTTGTAGGGAAAAAGGAAACGTGAGAGATTAAAGAGACAACTCCCTCACAAGACCAATGATGAAATGCTTCATAGTCTTTTGAACAGGAACTTCTTTGAAATAACAAAAAACAAAACTGAAGATTCGCACAGGCCAAGGTCTAACAGCAGGTTGTTCTGCAACACTCCCTACCTCGCACAGCTCTTGAAAGCCAATGAAACTGTGAAATCACGGAGCCCGGAGAATAGGAGTCAAGAATTCATCTAATCAGTTTACAGACAAAGAAACTAAGGGTCAGAGGGGAAATGTAACTCCCCCACAGGGATGTGACAGACAATGTTGGGACAGATCAGGGGTTCGTCCAGGTGGTCTGACTCCTCCTGTTGAGTGATTTCTGCTCCCCAGCTGAACAGGATCCCCTGTCTACACTCAGGAATACCCTGGAGACCCCTGTGCTTGCCGGAATCAACACAAGTTACACTGCTTCTGTAGTTTCCTCTTGGGTCCCACTCTGCCATCCCCTACAACTGTACTGCAGACTTCTATCCTCTCTCCAGGTGGTTCCCAGACATTCCAGGATGCTTGGCTTGACTTCTGTCACTGCCTAAGGAGGTAGGCTGAGACTACTCATCCATTTCACTAAGCTACCATTAGAGTGTAATGAGTTGCTTCTTATACAATGCCAGTAGACTGAGGTGTGGAGCTCCACAGTCCATCACTTACCCACTGAATCATTTCTAGCACTCTGCCAATGAGTCTTTCAGACAGAGCAAGCAGAAAAGGCTTGGCTTCGTCCAGGATTCATCTGAGGATTTCTTGCAAAGCCTTAGAAATGCCAATGGCTATGAGAAAGCCAGAACTAACACCAGCTAACATTTCGAGAGCATGTATTGTTTACCAGTACTTGACCTAAATGGTTCACATATATTTTATTCATGCAGTCCTCACAACCACACTACGGGCAGATGCTACTACTATCCCCCATTTTACAGATGGGAAAACTAAGTAACACTCACACGGTCACGTAACTAGTAAGTGGGAAAGCTGAAATTGGACCTGGGCAGTCAGACTCTAGGAACTTAGTATTAACCACAAGCTATTCTGTCCTTTGCCTGAGTTAAGACTCTACAAATGGACCTATTTCAAAGCAATCATCATAAAACACTCCTTTCCTTCCCCCTTCCCAAAGAGAGGAGAACATTCCAAAATGTAAGGTTTCCCAAATTTCCTAAAAAGGTCTCAGAGAACCACACAGCCTATGTAACACTCCATATATACACAGGACTACAATCTGGCAACTCCAAATGTCCAAGGCTGAAGGGGGTGGGGGGACCCTCCAGGAGCTGCTGTGAATGAAGAAGGCAGTAAAAACCGGGATAAAGTGTCCAACTGTCTGATAGCCAGCCCTTCAGAATGCAGATTGCTGTGACCTGCAGCTTCACATGCAGGAGCACATCTCACAGGATCAAAGCCTCCCACCGGCTCTACATGAGCTCTCACCAACTGCTGAAACAGAACGTGTTTTGACATGTAGAATACGAGCAGCAAAAAGTCACTCCTCTAATGCGTGCTCTAAAAACTGCACAGGCCCCCTCTTGGAAACAGTCATGTTCTTCTCGGGGTGTAAGTGGCTCTGACACTTCGGTGATACCATATTCCAGGAAAAAAGCAATTCCAGATCTGTTTCTCTCTCTCTTTTTTTTGGTGAGAATATTTAAGTTCTACTCTCTTCAGATGTTTCTCTTAAAGCAAAGGACTCCTAACATTACCTAATTCTTCTAAAGGGAATTTTAATATAATTTCCTAAATATTATACTTCGTTTTGCACATCAACAATGTAAGCATATTAACAAAGTCCATCCATGAAAGGGAAACCGTTAAATTAATTGTCCAAGGTCACACAGCTGCTAAACACAAGTTGGAATGAGAATTCCTATCTGTATGCCAAGGCATTCTCCAATTAAACTTTTCTATTCTATGAACTAGAAGAGCATTTTCTTCTCCTTGTGTCCCAATGACACAGCTTTACCTATGCTGAAAAAAACTGAACAGCTGCAAGAATTACTAGTCATTGATCTTCAGCCACCACCTACCTACACACAGTATATCTCTATGTCTCCGTAAACAGAGGATTGCTTTTCATGCTCGTGTCCTTCAACCCCAAACTTTCTCATGCATTTCAAAGTTGGAAAAATCATATCCACCCCTGCTCTACACCCTACCTCTACCTGTACACCCTTCCCACTTCCATCCGTCCTCAGCACTATCTTTTGGATGTTGATGCTTCCCTGCTTAAAGAGTCTGGGGCTCCAACATCATTCATCCATCATCAGGGAAATACAAATCAAAACTACAATGAGCGATCACCTCACACCTGGTAGAATGGCTAAAATTAACAACACAAGGAACAACAGCTATTGGCTAGGATGCAGAGAAAGGGGAACCCTCTTACACTGTTGGTGGGGATGCAAACTGGTGAAGCCACTCTGGAAAATAGTATGGAAGTTTCTCAAAAAGTTTAAAATAGAGGGGGCACCTGGGTGGCCCAGTCAGGTGAGCACCCGACTCTTGATTTTGGCTCAGGTCATGATCTTGGGGCAGTGAGATCGAGCCTCTCATCAGACTCTGTGCTCAATGTAGTCTGCTTGTCCCTCTCCCTCTGCTCCTTCCCCTAGTCACACACTCGCTCACTTTCTCTCTCTCTCAAATAAATAAATAAAATCTTAAAAAAAAAAGCTTAAAATACAACTACCCTATGATCCAGCAATTGCACTACTGGGTATTTACCCAAAGGATATAAAAATACTGATTTAAAGGGATACATGCACCCCAATGTTTATAGCAGCACTATCAACAACAGCCAATTATGGAAAGAGCCAAATGTCCATCAACTGATGAATGGATAAAGAAGAAGTGGTGTGTATATATACAGTGGAATATTACTCAGCCATCAAAAAGAATGAAATCTTGCCATTTGCAACAATGTGGATGGAGCTAGAAAATATTATGCTAAGCAAAATAAGTCAGTCAGAGAAAGGCAAATATCATTGGTTTCACTCATATGTGGAATTTAAGAAACTAAACAGATGAACATATGGGGAAAAAAGAGAGAGAGAGAGAAAGGGGCAAACCAGAAAACAGACTCCTAACTATAGAGAACAAACTGAGGGATGCTGGAAGGGCGGGGGGAATAGGTATTGAGGAGGGCACTTGTTGTAATGAGCACTGGGTGTTGTATGCAAGTGATTAATTACTAAATCCTACACCTGAAGCTATTATTAAACTCTATTAACTGGGACACCTCGGCTGTTCAGTCAATTAAGCATCTGTCTTCAGCTCAGATCATGATCTCAGGGTCCTGGGATGGAGTCCCGCATCAGGTTCAGCGGGGAGCCTGCTTCTCCCTCTGCCTGCCACTCCCCCTGCTTGTGCTCTCTCTTTCTGACAATAAATAAAATCTTTTAAAAATAAATAAATAAACTCTGTTAACCAACTGGAATTTAAATAACCACTTGAAAAAGAAAAAAAAAAAAAAAAACCGTTTAGGGCTCACCACTTCCCAAAAGATAAGGTCCAAACTCCTTTCAAAAACTTCCCCAGTTAGGGGCGCCTGGGTGGTGCAGTTGGTTAAGCCTCTGACTCTTGGTTTTGGCTCAGGTCATGATCTCAGGGTGGTGAGACCAAGCCCAGCATCAGGCTCTGCACTCAGCATGGAATCTGCTTGGGACCTTCTTTCCCTCTCCCTCTGTCCTTCTCCCTGCCCCCATGCTCACTCAGTCCCACCTTCTCTAAAATACATAAATAATTTTTAAAAAAATTCCCCAATTAGATATCAACCTACATATGTTGGGAACGTTCTTCCCAGACATACACCCAGTCCGCTCTGCCATGCTTCACCACTGGCTGTGGTGTTCCAGCTGCCACACTGCACGCACTCAAGGACTTCCAAAGACAAATTCATCTCTAAATCTCTCCAACTCCACTCAACCTCTTTTGTCAGCCTACAATGTCCTTCCTTGTCTTGACCACCAAACCTCCTGTGGATCACTCTAGATCTAGTTTAATGGTGACTACCCCCAGCTTATTTCTCAAAGCTAGCAGCACTCTATTAGAACTATTATAATTATATACTACGTACTATAGGACTGCAACAGAGTCCTACATTCCTCTTCTCATCCTCAGCTCTTATCACAGTGATAGGCACAGGGACTCCCTAAAAATTGCCTCCACAAACTGTTACGGATTAGGTGCTCGGAATATGGTGCTGAGAAACACTGGGCCTCAACTCTCATGGAACTCACTTTTGATGGAGAGAAAAGGGAAAAACATTTAACAAATGAACACATGCTTGAGGGGGAAATGACTGCTATGAAGAAAAATAAAGCAGCATAAGGGGAGAGAGAGTGCTTGCTCTAGATCTTCGGAAAGATTTCCAGCAGAAACTCCTATCAAATGAGGGAGGGAGCCCTGAGGTTAAGAGCATTCCTGGCAGAGTGCAAAATAATGGTGAGAGCCTTGGGCAGAGTGCATGGCTGCTGGGGTACCTGAACCCAGTGGCAGCGGGAGGCAAAACATCATAGGGTCTGCAGGACATGCAGCCCACTACTTGCCCCTGGACCAACAAAAACTGACCCTGGTCATTCTGTACCGGCCTTGGCAACGTTCCTTGCTGCCAACCAGCATGACAACTGGGTGCTGTCGTGCTGAATGAAAGCACAGCCCACAGTACCCTGAGCTTCTTGGCGCTGCTGCTCTCCCTATACGTCTTCTCTGAGCTTCTCAGTCTTCCACGGCTCTCTCAGGGTGAACTCCACTTCACCTTCTTCAGCTTTCCTCTGAATAAAGTCTAGCAAATGCTGTGTTCCTATTTCCTCCTTCTTCAAAACATTTCATAGACATTTCTGCTGCAGTTCCCAAAAGATAGTAATAAATCTCCCTGCAATATGCTGGGCAGCCTTCTCCTCCTGTAATAGCAGCAGAAGCTATCTGACTTCTTAAGCAGAAGTTTCCTCCCTAAAAAGCAATATACTGACTTCTTACAAAATTATGCCCATTTTTTCCCTGTTACTCTAAAGCTTAACTGCTACATGTCCCTATAATTATTTCATTTCAAAGAAAAATACCTTTGTTTAGGCAAACCTAATACAAGGACTCATGAATTTACTCAAAAGATAAATTGGGCATGACTTTGGTTATAAAAGGATTTTTCACTTTAGAAAATGATTCATAATAGCATTACTATAAATGGCAAGCTCTCTTATTTCAGCCTAAATTTAGGAGTAAATTCTCACACAAATCTTTAAGGACACATCATGAGGTCAGGTAACGTGTATCTGTACCATGAGATCTTCTTTGCAAGAGCCAGGCTTGGATTCCCATCCTATATTCTTGGGAATATTATATTTAGCCACCACCAATTTGGAAACCTATTTGATTTATAATCATTCTGTTGTGAAAGACTGTAATTCCCAAAGTGTATATGCCTCAACTAAACAAATGTCTAAAAGTTTAGTAACTATAAACCCACCAAACAAACCAAGCTCCTGCTCTCTCCTGGCTGAGATTCCAGACTTAACAATTGCTCAGGTAGCCAACCCATATGTTTCCATTTTTCTTACGCACATTACCATGTCAAATCACTTACACTGTTCGCTGCCACTTCTTACAGAACTCTTCTTGGACTTTTTCTATGCTCACACTGTCTGATCATCAATTTGCATGTCAGTTCCTTTTAATTGGATTCCATCCAACCAGAATTACAGCTGCCTCTCTCTATGAAAGAATAAAGTGATTTTTTCCTTCAACAATGCCAGGGTCCCTACCAGGGAATCAAACTGTCACTCCACTTGCTATTAATTATCCTGAGCTATGCCACTGTTTCCCTTCCTTCATAAAGCCCTGAACCATATTCCTTCCCCCTGTGATTTAACAGCAGTCATGATGATGCCTTACATCCAATGAACCAACACAAGAGGGAAATCCGGGCATCAGGCATAGATGACAAGCAATGACAAGAATACTTTAAGCAGAGCATTTAACTAAAAGCAAAATCTCTTATACAAAATAAATGAGTTGGGAGGTTAAAGGCTTGTCTTATACATTTCTAGGGCAAAAGATCCCTCAACTCCCCATGGCAGTCCTTTGCACTATCTCAATCCATGAGGTTAAAGACAGGTTTCCTGACACCTAAATCTCTTTAGCCACAATATAAGCCTGTGATCTCTTGTTTCTGTGGTGATGGCAAAGATCTTACCAGCCTCCTCTGTATGACAATTCCCCTGGCATTTAAAGGCTCCTATTAAATCATTCTTCAGTCCCTACTTCTACGTGCTGTATCATACTCAGGAGAGTGACCAGGATGGAAAAAAGTCTCAAAACAGTTTCAAGTGAGACCCAGTTGAAGATACTGAGAATTTTTAGTCTGAATACTGGGGGGATATGATAGCGGTCTTTAAAAAAATCTCAAGGGCTTCAAGTGTGAAAGAGGAAATTAGATTTATTCAATATGACCCCAGAGAGTAAAACAAGAAAGAACCAATAGATTCTACACACTTGCAAAAAGACAGACTTCTCCTCAATATAAAGCAAGAACTTCCTGACAGAAAAATGGAGCTGTTCAAAGAAGACATTATCTGCCAAAGCAGGCCACCCATGTCAGCAAGGTGGGACAGCCATGTGGAAGAGACAAACAGTGCATCTGCAAGTCCCTGCAAGACAGGTTGGCCAAGCGGACCTCTAGCTTCTTTCCAACACTGAGAGTCTACAAAACTAATTAATCATTAAATGTTTAGGTGGCTGGGGTTTTATCACAATGAAGAGGTGTGAGGCTTTAAGGCAATGAATGTTAAGCCTCCCATCACTCACATACACAGGACACATTCACATGTTACAATTCATTATGCAATGGATTGGAAGGGAGCATTATATAATTTCAGCAAAATTTGGAAAAGCTCCCCCCTACTGTGGAAGATAGAATTATGGCTCCCCGAAGATGTCAAATGTCCTACTTCCTGGAACCTGTGAATGTATCATGTTACAGAACAAGTGGAATTAAGGTTGTAGGTGGAATTAAGGATGCTGGTCAGCAAATCTTAAAACAAGGGGATTATCCTGGATTGTCCAGGTGGGCCTAATATAACTGCAAAGGTTCTTAAATAGAAGAGGAAGATACGACTATAGAAGTGGGGAAGAGAGATGGCATTGTGAGAAGGACTCAATCTTTGATCACTGGCTCTGAAGATGAAGGAAGGGACAACACACCAAGGAATGAAAGGGTCTCCAGAAGCTGAAAACCCAGGTAACAGAATTTCCCCTACAGCCTCCAGAAGAAACACTGCTCTGCTGACACCTTGATTTCAGCCCAGGGAGACTCACATTGGACTTCTAACCTACAAAACTGCAAGATAATAGATTTGTGTTGTTTTAAGCCACTAAATTTGTGGTAATTTGTTACAACAGCAAACAGGAAACAAATACACCCACCAAAGATCCTGAGATGCCCCTACATTCTCAGAAAGAATGGGTAACATTTGAATAGTTTTAAATGATAATCGTTAATATAAGTTTCACTGATAATCTTTGTCTTACAATGAGAAATACAGACTAGTGGAAGTATATCCAGACCAACATAAACTGTTTCAACAATCAGCCTTTAGATGCCATGTCTCATGTCCATGTGATGTACGTGGTACATAACAGGCTCCCAATAGATTTTATTAATTTAAACTGAAGAGCCAAAGTTCAAATGCCATCGTTGGCCTCCTTCACTGACAGGGACAAAAACACTCTCATGCTACCCAGGACATGACTCTATTACTTAATCATACCTGAAGATTAAAACAGTGGATGAACTCTATCCAACTGCCCTATAATTAGCAAACGAAAGGAGAGTATATATATACATAATATGAGAGAGACTATATATATATATATATATGAGAGACAGAGAGAACAAGAGTCTTTCAATCATCTATGTTTCCTTCCCTTCAAGAAGGAATCACTCCAGATTACACTCCAGAAGACCTACTTTCACCCCCTTCCCAAACATAAATTCTACATACTACTGGAGGTATGGTTCCACTGATGCTGCAAAACCTGACGCAAAGTACATCTAAAATCATTGCTTTCTCCTTTCATTCTGCTCCCTTCCATCCCTTCCTTCTGGCCTCCATCCTCCACACAGTCCAGAACACTGTCTGCTTCTCTGTCCTATTTCCCCTAAGGGCTCTGTGCCCACCCAAGATGGAGCAGCTGAAATGCTGTAAAGTTTCCAAAAGGGGCCGCAAACACAGAGCTCATCAGGCCAACTCCTCTCTTATACTCTCTAATGCCCACACCCAGGAAGCTGGTGGCAAATGCCACCCAGGAATGCTTTGTCAGCCAGAGCCAGGCAGCCACTCCATGGCCTCTGCTTATTTTAGTGGCTAGGATTCTTTAAAACTGTTTATACCTGGCTCCATGCAAGTTTGCAAAGCCAGTCTCCCATCGCCACATTCTAAATCAAAGGGACATTCAACTCCATTGTGATATAAACCTGAGTCTGTCTTGCTCAGAGAGGACGGGAAAAAAAACATGGGAAACAAACATTCAAAACAGATTATATGTAGTTGTGGGAGAGGAGGGACTTTTAAAGCAGTGAAACTTTCACACACACATTTAATATTTGAAAACCTGCATGTCCCAAAGAGCTTTAAATTTGGAACTTCAGAAATGAAAAGTGTCCATCTTATCATTGACGAAGTCTCATTTATTTTAAAACTAAAGAAAACTGAACCTCAAGGTCCCAAGACCAGCAGGGAGGTTTTTAGGGATCATTTCCCTCCGGGCTCTCGTAACAGACACGCTCTCTGGCCATCTGACAGAGGGTAGTGGCTAGGAATGTACGCTCCGGGCCAGACTGCCTGGACTCCTCTCCCACCTCCCTCAGCTACTAGAAAATTCCTGATCCCCCTGTGGCTCATTTTGCTCACTCACAAAATGAAATGATTACAGTACCTTGACCTCACAAGGCTGTTAACATTAGACAAGTTCATACACATAAATCACTTAGACTAGTACCTGGCAGGAGGTAACTCCGCTAGTTTATGTGAGCAGTCACCACCCGCATCTGTCCCTCACAGGAAGTTCTCATAACGATCCCACTGGGACACAGCATCATCTCTGGCCAATGACCACCTCAGCTCGAACACCGAACACCGATCCCTCATCTCTCCATTCTGACCACCTACCACCCTCACCAGACATACTCTGCTCAGTGGGAAGGGCTATGACTCTGTGGTTTTTGATGGAAACAGACTGCATTTCAGGAAGAGCTCACTGAGAATACCTTCCTCCAGGGAAACCAAGTAACCAAGTGTCCTCAGGCTTTCTTTCCCTTTCCATGAACTGATGATCCCTAAGGAACCCTTCCACCACAGCACTGCACCAGCCTGTGAATTCTCTGTTCCCAACCCAAAATATGTCCTTGATTGCTTTCTGGGTAAGAAACACTGATAGTGCTTCATGAGCCACCAGTGTTCTCTCAATCTAACCACATAAAAAGTGTTCAGCTCCTTAGCCATTTAAAATCCTTCTTTCAACCACAGCTGAATCACAATTGCTCTGAACATTTCTGATATCATTTTTTGGCTTATGCCTCAAGAGAAATTATTTAAGCCAAAGAATTCACTGATGTTAAATCTAAGCAGACTAACCTAGGGAGTCAATAATCTCCTATGGCAGATTTGACTCCAAATTTAATTTGGCTTCCTCTTCGGAAAACTCTGGAAAGTTTGCCTTTAGAAAACTTAAGCAATACTGGAGGTTAACACCACTGAAGTTATTAACAGAAGGATGTAATATAAACATGTCTCAAGAACAGAACCAAAGAGAAGTCTCTGAACCTTTTGAATGAAAGCTATGTAAGAGGAGTAAGTATAAAACATATACATGACAAGTATGCTGAACACTACAAGATGTTGACGGAAAGAAATCAAAAAAGATCAAAATAATGGAGGGACATACTATGATCATAAAGTAGAAGACTCAGCATAGTAAACAATGCTCCCAAAACTCATCTATAAATTTAATGCACTTTCAACCAAAATCCCAGGAGGATTATTTAGATATAAGTAAAAGGATTCTAAGATTTACATGGAAAGACAAAAGAGCAAAACAATGTTGACAAACAATACAGGTGGAAGACTCATGCACATGCCCTCGCTCTTTCTCTCTCTCTCAAATAAATCTTTTTTAAAATTAAAAATAAATAAAAATGGCCGAAAGATTTGAGCATATCCCTCTCAAAGGAAGATATATGGATGGAAGCACATGAAGAGACAGTCAACATCATTAGTCATTAGGAAAATGCAACCTTAAGCCACAACAAGATTCTACTACATGCCATTACAATGGCTAAAATTTTTAAAATATTGACCATACCAAGTGTTGGCAAGAATATGAAGGAACTGGAACTCTCATTCACTGTTGGTAGGAATGTAAAATGATATAAACACTTTATAAAACTGGCAACTTCTTATGCATTTAAACATACGCCTGTCATATGACACAGATATTCCATTCCTAGGTATTTACCCAGGAGAAATGAAAATATAGGTCCATACAAAGACTTGTAAGCCAATATTCATGGCATATTCATATGTCAATATTCATAGTTTTATTTATAATGGCAGAAAACTGGAAACAAAAAAAAAGAAAACTGGAAATGGAAATGCCCCGAAAGAGATGAATGGATAAACAAACTTTAGTAAATCCAAACAACAGAATAGTGTTCAACAATAAAAAGGAAACTATCAATACATGCTACTACACAGATGAATATCAAAATAATTATGCTGAGTGAAAGAAGCCAGACAAAAGAGTACAAACTGTATGAGATTCCATTTATATAAAATTATTGGCAATACCAAATAATCTATGGTGCTAGAAAACAGATCAGGACAAAGAACAGAAAGAGGAAGGAGGGAAGTATTACAAAAAGGCATGAGAAAACCCTTGAGGGTGCTAAATATGTTCGTGATCCTAACTGTGGGATGCTTTCGTGAGTATATACTATCTCAGAACTTAACACATTACACACTTTAAATATGTGAAGTTAATTGTGTGTCAATGACATTTCAATTTTTTAAAAAGGAATTCAGAGGGAAAAAGTAAAATAGAAAGCAAAATAAAAAGCACAGTCTCTGCTCATGTCCTAATAGTTTATAGTCACATGGAAACAGCATAGGAAGTGCCACAATGAGGGAAGCATGGGGACCTACGGCACAAAGGAGGGGAATTACCCAGAATTGGGAGGCTGAATATGACTTTATGCAGGAAAGCCTATCAAAGCTGACATCTGAGCTACGGGTAAGACTAATTAGACTGATTAGACCTACAAGTAAAACTGCTTAGAAATTCCACATTTATTTTTTGTTTCTTTTTAAGTCAGACTCATCATCACATCTCATTTCAAGTGTATTATTTCATGATGATTATGTTGTATTTTAACTATAAAACACCACACATATTGCATACCACATATTACATACAAATGTACCTTTTGGAGATAGTCATTCCTCAGAACAATAATCTTGTCAGAGGATTTCACTAAAGACTGTTTTTTTGGTTTTTTGTTTTTTTTAAAGATTTTATTTATTTATTTGACAGAGAGAGACACAGCGAGAGAGGGAACAGAAGCAGGGGAAGTGGGAGAGGGAGAAGCAGGCTTCCCGTGGAGCAGGGAGCCCGATGCGGGGCTCGATCCCAGGACCCTGGGATCATGAACTGAGCCGAAGGCAAACGCTGAACAACTGAGCCACCCAGGCGCGCCCAGACTGGTGTTATTTTGTTCTGTACATAGGAAAATTGTAGAACTCAAAGTAAAGAACCAAGCTAATAATGTGACTGATTTTTTTCTCCTCTATTTTTACAAGATTAGAAATAAATTATGAAAAACTTATTACAAAGGAAACACAGGAAGTGCTTGTATAAATTGATGTAAAGCAAGTGTCCTCAGACTAGAAGCCTTTAAATTTATTTTATACTAATATATTATAGGCTTAACAAAAATATGTCTAGAGAACCACAGTGTATCTCTAATAATTCTAATTTTTTTACACAATAAGAAAATAATTTATATCATTAATCACAACCTTAAAAGAACTCTGGGAAGAAGTACACTTATAAGACTCCATCCTTCCACTATTCCTCAAAACCAAGTAATAATTATAAAACATTTGCCCTTTTCTCTTCTTCTCTGATTTTAACATGCTATGAAGCCTTCTTCCTGTCCAGCTCTAAATGCTAAGCTCATTTTTAAACCATTATTTTCATGTTAATTGCATGGGGGGGGTACAAACAGTCAAGGCAATGGGATGGAATCCCAAAAGTAAGTGGTCCCTTTTCCTTCGTCTGTGCTAAATGTATTTCAAAATAAAACACACAAGAAAACCTCAACCTCACTTTAAATACTGATTTCTACCTGTTCATTAAATGACTCATCTGTCCCATGGTCTCAGCCACCATGCCATTTTGGTGTTAAGGAACAAAGAAACGGTCCAAAATGGTCAAGAGAAGGAAGGAAAGAATAAAAGTCATGCAACATGCAAAGGAAACCACTAAGAACTGTATCTGGCATCAAGACCAGCCCTGACCATCAGAGCCTCTCCCACCGGCCAGCCCAAATCTCACTACGAGATGCCAGACATGCAGTTTAACAACTTCTACATGCTCTGCAGTTCGGGAACAGACATTAACCACGTCTTGTACCTGGCAGCATTTCCCCCAAACCTCCCTTCAACAGCCAGATAAAAGTCTGACCAGAGCAATGGAGATGTTAGCTTAACAGATTAAATGTTCACTGTCAGAGTGAAGCTAACTTCTTAAAAGATAAGACAAAGCTTCTTAAAAAGGACTTTCAGCTAAAGACTATAATTTGGAAGTTTAGATTTTTGTCTCCTGTATATACAATAGGACATAATCAGGAACTCACACTCCCTAACTTTAGCTTTTGTATAAAAGTCTGTTATTGTGACGAGCACCAAGTAATGTATAGAACTGTTGAATCATTATACTGTACACCTGAAACAAATATAACAGTGTATGTTATACTTCGATTAAAAAAAAAAAAACTATGGTTGCTCTTACTTATGCAGTAACCATAAATACTCAAGGACCTAAGATATGACCGACCATCTAGGTGCCCATACCAGCTGATTCTCTTTGTAGAGTATTATGGTGGCAGCCAGTCTGCTGCATCCCAAAGAACCCAGCCAAAAGCCTCAATCTCCGTTTCTTTAATTGCCAAATACATTGTATAACTAGAACATACAACCAGTAACAAGCTTAATTATAACAGTGGGCATTTTAATTGCTTTTGGAAAACTAGCCAACAACCTGTGGTATACAGCTTCAAAAGGATGCACTCTCATGAGCTAATTAAGATCTAAACCCTGACAAACTGTAGCTCTCACAGTGATATTCACTTGCAAGCTGTATATAAGTAAGGTATATAAAAGGATAATTTAGAAATTACTTATGGGAATTAAGGGACTTATTTAATTCGATTTTGCTTTGGATCTTCCCACAATTTAGAAGGATGGCCTTCAAGAAAGCAAAGTCTCCCAGCTGGGAAAGTCAAAATCATTTGCTTTGTCTAAGTCATTTCAGATCACTTCATATTTGGGCTTATTTAGCTGACTTGGAAAAGTTTTGGCTTTTTTTTAAAGAAAACTTTAAAGAGAGCAAACTAGAAAAAGGAGTAAGACATTTTGTGTGATGCTATTGAAACAATGAGTTAAATTTGGTCAATGGACACAGCTCAAAAGTACCAGTAAAGTTTTTCTAAGAAACAGGACAGCATTTTGCCTCATTTCTAACTCCTCCAAACTCTTCACTTAATAAAATAAATAAGTAAATAAAGTTTGGAGTTCTGGGTTTATTTTACTTAAGGACAAAATCGTCATGGTGAAAAGATTCACTAGAAGGAAAAATCTCTGATTTTGCCCTTTCCATCTGAGTCAGCACTTGCTTGCAGCAAACTCAGAGAACAAAAGTATCTCATTATCTACATTGATGAGTACTAGGACGGATGGTTTCAGAAATACCTTTATTTTTAAGGAACCATGAATGCCTCTGATTCCCCATCTTTAAGACTACCCTCATGGGTGAAAACTTCTCCAACCTATCAGAACGGCCATCTGAGCCTCACTCAACACTGAGAATGAGAAGTTACAATAAAAACATCATGGAGTGAAAATTCCTGGTTGTACTGAAGAACACCTTAACAACCCATTGTTAAACTGTGCTAGGCTAACTCCTTCCTCTGATACCAAATTTAACTCCACTGGGACAGCACAACACATGGCACCCACACAAAGCCCCTGCCTGTGATTCACACCAACTAGTTTAAGTCCACATGAGTATACGACCCTATTCTTGAAAAAGGCACAAGAGCCTGGATCTGGTTTCACGGCTTTAATGCCACCAAAGAGGAAGAAAGGAGGTTTCTAAAACTTCTCCTCTCTGCCTTTAGGCCAGTTCTTCCAAGGTAGTCTAAACCTGGCCACTAGCCAACCTTGTACAATCCTGCTAAGTCTGTTCATTACAATTATCTCCATAGCAATTGAGCTTTGACATGTTCCTAACCCGTAGCAAGGAAGTAAGTCCTTCATACGCAAACACCCAACCAGGCAGCAAGAGCATCTGCTGAGTCATCAGGGATATCTGAGCTACTTTTGGAGGCTCCGATAAACAAGCACATAACACCCCTCCCTCAGCTTCAACAAAAATGTTCCTGTCTTTGTAGCAGTAAATGGAAGGAATTCAACGTGGGACTGGTTGTATGTTGGAGATCCGATTTTCTCGAAGTGTTCTCAATAAAGCAACCAAATTCCACAACCTTCAAAAAAAATACCCACAATATAAAGGGTCCTAAATCAAAATTCAGTTAAAAAAAAAAAAACCCACAAAAACATGCCTTTTTTCATTATCATATATTATTTATTCCCTAAGAGAAAATACAGGAAGTAAAGGATGCAAACTGTAACCACATGATGGAATCATAGCTCTGACCTGACAGATCTCTCACAGACTATGTGCTAACCCTGGTTTAAATACGCCAAATACTGTAGACCCAGCATTCAGCATAGCACAAGATGGTGCCTGCCATCCCTGTGCCCCTCCAGAAGCTACTGCTCTAGATCCACTGCCAACCACTACCCCTGTCCCCAAGGAAGTGTCTGGTCACTAACACCCTCCCACATCTGAGCTCCAGAATCCCACCATCAGAATGCTTTCACGATGCTTCTGAAAGACTGCCAGGGTCTTTTTGTTTCTATTAGTCATCCATAAAAAGAGGAGAAAATCTCAAAAAGATTTTTTCTTTCAGTCACCCATAAAAAAAGACTTTAGGAGAGCTAATCAATCTGATGCCCAGGGATATTTTTTCTGCTTGTTTTTCTGTAGACACTAACAAAGCAGTGATATCAGACAGGGCTAAGTAAGGTAAACATCACAGTGTCCTCTCTGAGCCATTCAGACCTGACTTGAACAAACTGGGCTTTCACGAAGAGATTCAAAGGATCAAACACGTCACTCAGAACTCATTCTCGGGGTCCCCTTCTGGAACCTGAGAGACAACCTAGAAAACAAAGACCCAGAGAAGAAGGCTCTGCAGTCAGCATCCCAAGACCAACAATCCTAAAAGCCTAGATGGAGTCTCTAACTAGTTTTTTTAATAGACAAGACCGTACATACGGACAGCTGTAGATGATATGAAAAAATATGGCAAGGGCTTTAAGACTCGTTCTACAAGCCAGACATATACTAGATACAGTGTTTAAATGTACCAAATAAAGAAAGTTAGGGTTATTAGACACATATTTCAGTTAAAAAATTGTTTTTCATGAATGGTAGGTATCATGTTCTCACACCAAGTGGATTCGCTCTCTGGTGGACAGTCAAAACGAGATCTGGAATTTAGTCCCACCAGGGATGGGACTTGGTCTGCTCTGTTCACAAATGCATCCAGTAACCAGTGCCAGGCATACTGCAGGCATGCAAATGCTGTGTTCGTGCATATATCAAATGCAAATTTCTTTAATCCTCACAATCACCTAGATGAAGAAACCAAATATTAAGACATTTAAGTAGAATGCCCAAGGTCACACAGCGGGCAACTGGCGGCATGATATTTCTTATACCTGTATGTCCTGAGAGTAGATTCATGTATATTGGTTATTATTGGTTATCAAAACCATTAGGCTTACTGCACAGTTGACTCAAGCAACCATTTAATAGCTTATCCTAAATTCTGTGTTGAGCTAGATACTGTGGAAGTGGTGTCTACCTCTAGCAACTATTATAAATTATAAAACCCACCAAAGAAAGCAAACTGATGGCACTACAACCTAACCCACGACTAAAATTCACATTTATAAAAGCTTACCGATGGGGCAAATTTGTATAAGAAGCACGCAGATGAGGTCTAATCATTAAAGCAAAGAAGCAGCTAACCTGTTGAACACACTGCTGATCTCTTACTTTGGTGGAAACTGAAAAATCCTAGTTTAACAGTTAACTAAAAAACAAAACAAAACCAACAGTTTTAAGATGGGATAACTTATCCCATTCGAGAGTCAAGGAGCAATTCAGGTGTTCCCTATCAAGAAAAAGTCCAAGGAAATGAAAAACTTCCAGGAAAGATGTAGTGCAAAGATCCAGACCTGACCTCCCAGTACCTTTTATGTTGGTTTCCTGGGAACATACCAGCCTTTGTGTACTGCTTGGAGCAGAAACGTCAACATTCTTTTTTAACTTACAATATGCGAGAGATCATGTAACCAAATGAGGTAAAGTGTAATCTCATCACACAATACGACACAAACAGCTGTGAGTTCCTAGTTAAAGGACAGCAGCTCAATTCAGCTGCACACCTGCAATTATTTAATGTCTAGTTAAGCTTGTCTCCATTTAATAAATTACTTGATAATCACAAAGAGAAAGGGAAGAAAAGACATAAGCCACAATGGAGAACTGGAGACAAGGATAGGAATTAACAAACAAGGATAAAGAGAAACTCCTCGCAAAAGGTCTGGGGAACAACAACATAGCTGAGCCACATAAATTCAGGAATTCAATAGGACAGGTATTTTGTTAGCTTCTGCTCAGGTGCAGCGCAGGGGGTTAGCCACTGTAGGGGACCAAGGCTAACCTGTCCCACCCCCTACCCTCAGTGTGCTCACCAAGTCCCTGAGCTACTTTACCAGGCAGAGCAGAAAGATAAGGATGGAGTTCTCACTTTTCCAGGCGACTGAAAAAGCTGCAGGATTATCAATTTCCCTTTTCACTTAATAAAAGAATAGACACTTCCCCAGCCTTCCAACACACAGCCAGCTTTCGTCTGCCCGGGGAAACCAGAATAGAATGCGTCAGGACAATACAAATCTAGAGGCAATATCAAAATCTCATTTTCACCAACGGCTTCGGCCATTCCCCCCACCAGCTATTTCCCGAAATTCACCCAAAATAAATATATTTTTCTTCTATCTCCACTTCTCTTCCCGACAGCCCTCTGGTAAAACAAAATTGCCAGAAGGAAGAAAACAAAAGGAAAAGGCAGAGAGGGGAGGGGTTAAGTGGAGGACCTTCCATAAAACACTGTTATGGGCTAAAATGTGTTCCCCAAAAATTTGTATGTTGGAGTCCTAACTCCTAGTCCTTCCGAACATGACCATATTTGGAGATAAGTTCTTTAAGGAGGTAACGGAGTTAAAATGAATTCTTTAGGTTGGGCCTTAATACTACAGTTGACCCTTGAACAACACGGGTTTGAACTCTGAAGGTCCACTTAAACACAGTACCGTAAGTGTATTTTCCTTATCACTTTCTCTTTTTAATTTAATTTTTCTTTTAAGTAGGCTCCACACCCAACACAGGACTCGCACTCACGACCCCAAGATAAAGAGTCACATGCTCTACCGAGGGAGCCAGCCAGGTGCCCCTGTGACTTTCTCAATAACAATTTATTTTCTGTAGCTTACTGTGCCATAAGAATACACCATATAATACATGTAACATACAAAATATGTGTCAATCGACTGTGTTAACAGTAAGGCTTCCAGTCAACAGTACGCTATGAGTAGTTAAGTTCTGAAAGAGTCAAAGTTATATACAGATTTTTCACTACGCGGGGGGTCAGCACCTCTAACCCCCGTGTTGTTCAAGGGTCATCTGTAACTGGTGTCCTTTTAAGAAGAGGGCATGTGGACACAGCATGCACACACAGAAAAGACCATGTGAGGACACAGAGAGAAGGCAGCCTATCTGCAAGCCAAGGAGATTGGCCTCAGGAGAAACCAACCCCAACAACATCTTGATCTGGGACTTCTAGCCTCCAGAACGTGAGCTAATAAATTCTGTTCAAGCCACTCAGTCTCCGGTACCTTCTTACGGCAGCACTAGCGAACTAACACAGCCACAAATCTGACAATCAACTCGGAAGAAATAAGTAACTTCCCATGAATAGGCCCGTTCTAAATTCTTCAGCTGAATTTCCACCTGGATACAAATAAAAAGACCAACAACTTGTGGTATTTAATCCTTGCTTGTTGGACCATCCCTGGCTACAATCTGATATGGCTGAAATGACATGCATTCTTTCCACACAGCAATTTCTGAAGCCTTAAACTTGGCCAATGGACACTCTACTCAAATCACAAAAGGAGCCAGATACTGATACTGACCATCCATCCATGCATTCATTCTATTAGGCACCTACTATTTGCAGGGGAAATGAGGAAAAATTAAGATTTGGGGCCAGCTCCTACTAGTAGTACTAGGTAGTATTAGTACTAGTACTAATGATGTTATCAGGCTGAACTGAGATAGGCACAAAGACCTATCAAAGCACCTTGTTAGGAATGTCTAACACATAAATTTCCAAGTCTGAGAATACAAAAGAGAAGGGGAGGGCATTTTAGGCATAGAAAATGTAAAAGCAAAGGGAAAGAAACATAAGAGCAGGAACCAGAAGTGAGAATATCAAAATATTCCAGCTCTAACACTTACAAAGTGCATGATCTTGGGCAAATGACAAAAGTCTCTGATGCTGAATTCAATATATAAGATAATGCTTGTCAAACACCTAGAACTGTCCCTACCAATGGAGGGTGGGTTACTATTGGTTTTATTTTGTTTGTATCAGACATGGTAGATAATTCTATGGGCTGGACTACAGGGATGAGAAAGCCTAAAAAAAGAGGCTTAAACAGTATTGTGGAGGCAGACTATAAAGAGCCTCATACGGCATACTAAGGACTTTTGAAAACAGTGTATCCCAGGGACAACAGGAAACCTTTGGAGGTTTTTTTAGACTTCAGTTGGAACATGCAGAGTCTGGGATTTCTGAAAGAAGTCTCTGGTGGTGCTGGTAGAGTGAACAGTTGGGGGAGAGAGAATGAAGTCAGGGTGACAAAGCAGGTGCAAGCTGCTGGGCAGGAGAAAAGGAGACAGAAAGGACAGAGCAGAGTCCAGGTACATTTCAGAAGTGCAACAACCAAAACACAGTGACCTCCCCCAAGATGCAGTTTGTTTCAAAAAGAAAATGACAAAGGATTTAATTAAGCTGGCAAGCCAGGCTACTATTTCACACTCTAGAAACACTGTCCTACTTAATTAACTAATTTATATTCTAATAAATTTACATACATGCATGCAAAAAATAAATAAAAAAGAGCTAGCAAAACATGGCCAAACAGACCAGCGCTCCTGACCAATAAACACTCTCTTTAAAGAGCCAAACAACTGCAAAGAGCCTTTATTTTTAGCATTTAACATCTCTGATATTTACTAAAGTTTATAGTTCCTCTTCCCTGGGAGTTATTTTATTGTTTAAGTGGACTGTATTAATATTCGTACTTCCACCCTGACCATACCAGCAGATGAGAGCAAACAGTTTCCTCTGACTCTTCAACCTGCTGCTATTTTCATACCTAACCTACTCTAAAAGTATAATGATCAGCTCTAAATCTAGGCTTGAAGGCAGAGTACTAAAGGCCAGTACAACATTTACATTTCTCCCAGGCTGAGGCACAGAAATTCAGTGACAAATCAATTTTTTTTTTCTTTTACAGACTGGTGGACATGCAGGCTTTTGAGAAGAGGCAATACAGGTGAGAGGAGATCCAGAAGCAGAAGTTGGGGAATACCCTTCCAGGAGTCATCTTCATAACCCTGGCAATTTTTAAAGCATTGATCAAGTCGATAAAGCAGACACAGTCAAGTGATGGGGGATGCTGAACAGGTTCAGAGAGGTTGCCGGCCATACACTGCTATGGCCTTTTGCTGGCCAAAGTCAGGCCACCCATCAGGCTTGCAAAGAAGCAGCAGACCACAGATTAAAATTACTCAGGAGTTCTGCACCAATGTAATGGTCCCCACCTTTGCACACAGCTTGCCCCGCACACACCTGTAGAAATGCACCTACCCTCCACACGACCACACAGGCATTCTCTGTGCCTCCCCTACGGGCCTTTCACACCCTTTCTTTATATCAGTTATTTGCAAACAACCCTATCTCCTCATCTAGACTGTATGCTCCTGGAGAGACAGGATCCACACTAGAGTTCACCTTGGGTTGTGCCCACATAACAAGAATTCAGGACATGTTTAGTGAATGGCGGGTTAATCCCAGCAGCAGAGAACAGGACACTGAAGAGCCTCTAGACTACAGCAATGCTTCCAATTGACCTGTTAAAGTACACACTCTTCAACACCGCCCCCTGGAAACTGAGTCAACAGTTCTGTGGTAGGGATCCCCAAATCTGCATTTCTAACAAGACCCCCGGAGATGCTGATGTTGCTGGCCCACTCCAGCTCTGCCTAGAATAACCTCCCATCTGAAGTAGAAATCACCCCAAGTGCAATTCTGAGAAAGACCATGTAATAGCCACTGCACCCCTCCCCTCAGCCCCAGGAGAAAAAGGTGACACAGACAGTATGGATGTGCCCACAAAGATCTCTCACTGACTTTTTTCAAATGAGCCACTCACTTTCCTTCCTTTTCTCTCTGCCTTTGCCACTTTCTCCTTGCCTGTGCACAACCAGAACCACATCTGAATACGAAACTACAGCCCTTTTATTTGTGCTCCTCAAGAAAACATCCCAGGAAAACCGCAGGCTTCTCAAGTTACAGGTCCTCCCCTCTCTGAATTTATCTACTTTTCCCATAATAAACTCCCTCCATGCCAGCAATTAATCAACCCCAAAGACCACCCAGGAACAGCCAAGGAGAATGCTGACCTCTCCATAAAGCTGCCTGCCAGCACCGTGCAGGTCCCCGAGTCCCTCACAAGCACAGCAGTGCCTTCGTTAGTCCCATGAAGAGCCTGGCCAACCTCAGGCTTCCTTCTAGCTCTGCTGCCCTAGAAGAGCATGACCTAAACCCAGGGACACCTGGGAACTACTCCAGGTTCCTCTTTGGTTCACACTCTCTTCTTAGAGTCTCTTTGTCGGTACCAGCCCTTCCACTCAGGAGGCCAGGGAAAACACGTGGAGGGTCAGGCCCCAACTCTAGCAGCCAGAAGCTGCGTGACCTTGAGCAAATCAGATAAGCTATTTGACCCTCCATTTCCTCAGCTATGAACTGAGGATAATAATACCTCAAAGCTATTTTATGAGATCTCATTGAGGTAAAATGAAGTATGTAAATTTCCCAAACTGCAAAATACTACAGAAATGTTAATTATCATCTGGCCCTGGGCAAGTACTCAAACACTGGCTGAGTGAATGCCCTCTCCGTGAGTAGGCTGAATTCCTCACAAGGCAAAGGATGCGGGGAGAAGAAACGCTAATCAACAAGTCAAATTCCACACACCCCTGATGGTCTTTGAAATCATTGCTCTTTACTGCTTTTAAGCCGCTACTGATTAGCAACTCATCATGTTCCAGGCCTGCGCTAAGCACCTCACGAGTACTTTCACATTTCCTCCTCGCGACCCACTCCACGACGCAGGTACTATTATCCCCCTTTTACAAATGGGGAGAGTGAAGCACAAACAAGTGACACGTTCAAGGTGACACAGCTAGCAGCAGCAGGGCAGGAATGTGAATCCAGGCTTACTCTAGAGCTGGGTGCTCTTAACTTCCAGGGGAGGCCGACCCTGCGGCACACAAAGCTTCAAGGCAGGTCTCTGCCTGGGAGAAGCATCTCTACCTCTACATTCTAGCACTTGAGTCCAAGAACCAATTAACAGGAAAAAATGACAGCACGATGTTCCAGGAAAAAAAAAAAAAATTACAGCTACTCATTCTCTCAATTAGCATGTGATGCAGAGAAGGGGGAAATCACCAAATATTTAATGTGCTTGAAACCTGGTCTATGAAAGATTCAGTCGTTTGAAAACCACATTTATAACTGGAAGTAAATCCTAAGAAATATAAACTTGAGGCAAGGTTTTCACTTCAATAACCCGTCTAGTTAATAACTGATACTAGAAAAAGAAGAATGGAGGTAAGGCTCTAAATTGTATGCCCCAACAATGGAAGTTAGTCAGAAGCTCAGAGGAATCTCCCAAATCTGTCACTGGAACACCCCCAGAGGCAGCAGCTAAGTCATGAGTTGGATCTGTGTCCTTCTTTGGGATGATATACCTATGACAAGCCCCAGAATTCCAGGAGACCTGTACTTATTCAAACCATCTAACATAATTAACAGAGCTAATGATGGCGTTAAGGGGGGGGAAAAAAAAACAGTAAATCTTTGCAATTTTTCTCTGAGTCTAAAAGTAATTGCAAAATAGACAGTTTATTTTAAAACATACAAAAAAACAACAATAAAAACCCAATAGAAAAACAAGCAAGGAATATGACCAGATTGTTCACAAAGATCTTGGATATTGTAAAAGATGCTCAACATTACTCATATAGAAATGCAAACTGAAACCACTTTGAGATAGCATTTTCTCTTATCAGATTGGCAAAAATTCAAAAATTTAACCACAAAACCTGTTGACGAGGCTGTGGGGAAATCCCTACTCTTATATACTGGTACAACCAATAAAAATTGGTACAAAGGATATTGGCAATAACTATCAAAATTTGGTACAGAGGATTTTGGCAATAACTATCAAAATTACAAATGCACATACACTTTGACTAACAATTGCACTCCTGGGAGTTTTTCCTATAGATGTATAAATACCCAGGGATGAAATGCCATGTAATCAAAATTATCCAATGCAGCATCACTTGTAATAGCAAAGTACTAGAAATAACCCAAGGTCAGAACTGCTCCAATAAATAATAGTACAACCATACAATGGAATATATACAGCTTTAAAGAGAATTAGGAAACTCTCTCTGTACTGAGATGGAATGATCTCCAAGATATACTGATAATTACAAAAAAGAAAAATGCAGAGCCATGTTTATGATTTTTTCTGTATAATACATATTCAAATATATTTCTATTTGCTTTGAGAAATTATGGAGGGTACATAAGAAACTAATAAGGTGGTTATGAGAAGCTAAAGAATGGGGCATATTGGGTCCAGGAATGGGAGTGAGACATCTCTCTATATCATTTTTATATGGTTTTGATCTTTGAAGCATGACTATATTACCTACTCAAAAAATAAACAAAAAACAAAGTGTCTGCCTTTGGCTCAGGTCATGATCCCAGTGTCCTGGGATCGAGCCCCGCATCGGGCTCCTTGCTCCGCGGGAAGCCTGCTTCTTCCCTCTCCCCTCCCCCTGCTTATGTTCCCTCTCTCACTGTCTCTCTCTGTCAAATAAATAAATAAAATCTTAAAAAAATAAAAATAAATAAACAAAAAAGAAAAAGAAACCAACAAAAACACCCATCAATCCCACAACTGACAGAGTCAATCTTTAGATTAACCTCTATATGGATTATATTACTGATGGATTATCAGGGACCATTCTCCAAATTCTATTTCTATTGTTCCCTACAACATGCCTCACACCTCATACAACCTTAGGAGATGCACACAAATTTAATCTTAACCAAAAGAGTATAACCAAAAGCAGAAAAATATAAATGTGAAAATGTAAATATAAAAAAAAAAAATAACATAGTCAAAGTCACCTACAATGTTGGGGAATCTATCTTACCTCCTACCTTATGTTATCTGCGCCACTCTCCTTCCCTACCACACATACCTACCTCAAATCCTAACCTCTCCCTCCCCAAGCACAGATAGTAGAGAATTAAGCATTTTTAGCAATTAAAAACTCAAAACTTACTTGGAATCAAATTCAAGCCCAAAATCATGAATTAAAATCTCAAAATACAACCTATAACAACAAAGTGGTTCTGGCTGTCTTTAGTGTGAAAATTTGACATGTTGGCAGGTGCTGATCAGAACTGACTAAAGCAAAGGAAATACTTTATCCCACATTATCTCCAGTAGGATCTCGCATGTGCTCTTTGTACTGACTCCAAGGCTGGGTGTGCTGGAGGCCATTACAGTGCACAGGGCATGTGTGGTGTCTTACAGGAGGGCAGCCAAAATGAGGAGGCCAGTCTGTGACATCACTGATCCTACCAAGAAAGGGCCCCCAAGCTCACATATTACAACATTAGATGGTAGAAAGGCTTCCACTCCTTTTTTAAAAACCCTTTGGGAGACAAGTCATCAAAGCCCAGCTCACCTAAGTGCTATCTAGGGAAAATTATTTGCTTTTCTAGTAGATCAATAAGTAGCTAATAAGGTCAGAGACCAGAAATGAACAATCAATACAATGGGGAAGGCACTGTAACCTGTCACTGCTTTTAGCCACATCCTTTGTTCCTGTCTAGAGAAGGTTTTCACAGAAAGAAGGAACAACTAACTGTGTTGCCTGATTTCTTAACACACACACATCAACTTGCAAACATACCTCATTTCACTGTGCTTAAGACTATGAGACTATTATTAAGATATTCCTTAATAACACTAGTAGGACCAGAGCAGATCAGCCAGGGAGAAAACCGTGTCCTGGACAGCTCTATTCGTAACTGGAGTTACCAGGTTTTCACTAGTTTACCCAAAGTCGATGCTCAGAGTTAGGGAAACAAAAGGCCCCTGAAAGTAACATCCTGCTCTGCCTCCCCTTTCTCCTCAGGGGAGTCTCAGTGTCTTAATCAGCAGGGCCATGATCTAAGAGGCTCCGCTTTAAAATGCTGCACTATCACAAAATGTCTGATCTACTTGAAGAGGTGAAGGGAAATGCTGCATGCTGATCCAGCTACAGAAAGTTCCCCTGATACCTCATGAATTTTTGAAGCTGTCTCATAAATCAGTTCAACCAAGATCACTTAACTTGGTCTTGTTACAAATCCTGCTGCCACAATGGACAGTATCTGAAGTTGTAATTTTAAAATGTAAAAGGAAAAGGGAGAGTAGGAGGGACCCTTCCACAAAAGCTGGGGGTGGAGAGCTGACACTGCCAATCCTGGAGATCATGAACATATAGTTTAGGATGCCCAGGAAGTCAAAGAAGAGAGGGAGCTGATCTGAGAGTTAACAAAACGCTTTGCTGCAGAACATTCTTGTTTCTTTCACTTGCACTTATAGGTATAAAGCTGAGGTGCTCTGAGAAAAAACTTGGACCACTCCTTATAGCAAATCTAGAGAGCTGAGCCAACCCCTGACATCACCTAGCTCAGTGCACAACACCTTGGATGTGGTATATAAACCTTTTTTTTAATATCTGCTTAGAAGAGGCAATGTTTCTGAGGAAAGAAAAGATTGCCTCTGCAATTCAGCTTCCTTTCCCTGGCAAAGAAGAACATGAGATGTGCACCCTAAAGCAGTGACTCTCAGAATGGGGTCCCTGGGTCACCAGCAGCAGCATCCAGGCAACATGTAAAGCAAATTCTTACCCCCTCCACCCCCTAGACACACACTGAATTAAAAACTGTGGATGAGGTCTAGCAATCTGCATTTTAATAAACCCTCCAGGGAATTCTAATGCTAAATGAAGTTTGAGAATCACTGTCAAATAGTTTCTGCCTATACATAAATGTTACGCCTTCCTAACCTACTCCTCAGAAGTGAGACAACTGCTTAAAGATAACTCAACAATTTTTGATGTTTGGAAAGAAAAGTCCACATACAACCATGAGCAGGGTTTTCTGGTAGTGCTAATTAACTGCATATGCCAAGCTGGTTCAGTGGTGTTTATTAATCTATTCCTTTCCACTCACAGCATAGACACATACATTTTACCAATGAAAATGCAAAAATCAGGCCAAGAGCTAAAACAGTAGAAAAAAAATCTTTTTTACAAACTGGAACACATTAGGAAATTAATGTTACACAAAGTGACAAGAAGGTCAGACTCCTTGGGCAGAATGAAGGTCATTCTGCATTCATCTCCAATTGAAACAACTGAAAGAGACTCAAGAAAGTCTTCACTCCCTCTGTACGTGGTTAGGCAGCCTTGAGAATTCCAGGTTATCTGCTAGTATTTCTATAAAACACATTTAGATATGTGGGTAAGGACACTCAGAGTGTTTAAAGAGGAGGGGCATTTTCATATGCTGCCATCGATGACCCCGTCAACAATGAGCCTCAGTACCCTGTTGCTATTCTGAAAAAAATCCTATACACGTTGGAAAAAAATCTGTACCCTACCTGGTATCTGTTTTGGAGGGAAAGAAGCCCAGCTCAGACACCACTAACAGCTGTTAAGAAAGGATGGCCTAACTAAGGAAACCGACCTGAGCAAGGGGCTCTCTGTTTCTTGGCCTTTCCCTGAGAGGGGTGACCCAGCGAAAAAGAGGAAGATCAGAGGTCCTTCTGGGCCTCTGAGGCTGCCAGACATGTACACAGGTCACTGCAGACTTTTAGAAGCTTCAAGTCTCTGTCTTAAGGGCAAAACTAAACTTGCCCTTGGGATTGGAGAAAGTGCAAGAGGAAATGCAAATTCACATCCTTGATCTGACAGATCTGTGTGCGTCACAAGCCACAGATCTGTTCTAATGTCAGGGCCAGCAATTTTAAGAATTGTTGTTGGCTTGGTAATAACACATTTTCATCGAGAGCCTATAAGGCAAAATGCCAGAATGGGTCTCTTCCTATTGGGTTTATTTTGTTTTATTTTGTTTTAGAGAGAGAGCACGAGAGCAAGCGGGGGCGGGGGCCAGAGGGAGAGCAAGGAGAATCTTAAGCAAAGCCTGCCTGCCCAGTGCGGAACGAAACATGGGACTCAATCTCAGGACCCCGAGATCATGACCTGAACCAAAATCGGACGCTTAACCGACTGAGCCACCCAGGCGCCCCAGATTTCTACCTATCTGTATACTGAAAACAAGCAAATCTTGAGAATCAAGGAGGCTGCTTCTTTTGTCAGCCAGCTTATAATCAGAAGCTACTGGCAGAGAAACCACACTTAAAAATTATGGTTTAAAAAAAAAATCTGAGTACTGTCTAATTTCCATACCTAATTTCTAAAATATTCAAAACTAGAGTAATTTTGGTCAAAACATGTTAGTTTTATTCCAACAGTGGGGGAAAATGATTTTTAAATGAAACATTTTCAAAAAGCAGGTTCTTATGGTATGACAAAATATTATAAAAATATCATCGTGCCTATTAAGCTCTACTATCAATCTAGTTTTACAAGAACAGATTTTTTAATGTGATGTTAATATTTGCCCAGTGAAATATCTTGGTTAATATGTTTGTTTTTAAAATAAGTATTAAAAAGTACACGATTGGATCTGACTCAAGTGTCATCAAATGCATCCAAATCAGGACCTAACCCTAATCAAATATCAGAGTAGGATTTTTCAAACTGTTAATGGGTACTTTGTTTTATACCTCATAAGCTAAAATAAGCTGAAAAATAGCATGATATGGTACTTTATCCGTAATATCAACCCACAAATATTAGATTTTTGTGACTTTGTTAATGTATTTAAAATGATTAAACAAACGATATATGCATACGATAAAACACAGACTACCACCTTCTCTCCCACGGACACCCATTTCTGGAAGTACCCAAAATGCACCCCAAATTTTCCTGCTTTATAAAAACAGTACAAATTTTAAAGCCTCCTTACACTTATTTTCAGTGACACTTGTCTTTTTGCACAGCAAGAAAAGGTAATTTTATCTCTCACTGCCTTAACTATACAGAAACTACAAATAGTAAGGGCAGCTTATTAAATAATGAATTTCCATCTGCTTTCAATTTTGAGGGTCAGCATTGCAACTATAATTACTCCTTTTAGATAACTCCTGTCTACTGAGCACCCAATACAAAACAACAAAGGTCAACTGTACCACTTATGAAAACCTCAGGAGTTTAATGAGCATTCTATTCTTTGTTCCTCTAACGCAGTTTTCCCCATACATGGCTGGGCATCAAAATCACCTGGACAGCTTTCAGAAATTAAAAGATTCCCCATCCTCATCTCATTTAACCAGAATCTCCAGGAGTGAGACCCAGAAATCCCTATTTGCTTTTAATGGATAAATTTCAGAACCAATACTTGGTGGCAGGGAGTAAAAGAGCAACAAACAACAGTTTCACAAAAGCGCCCCTTGAACAATCACTCCTAAATCTACCGAAGCCATCACCAAAGATGAAACTGTTTTTAAAAGAGGAAACATATGAAAGGTAGAATGAAGACCTGGTGCTGCCCATGAAACTCAGCAAATCTCCCTGCCAAACAGTGTAAAAACCAGACCTGTGGTTCTCAAGCTTTAGCAGGCATCAGAATTGGCCGGGAGGCTTAGTGAAGTTGGAAGTTGGGGGCGAAAATCTGCATTTCCAACACGTTGCCAGGTGCCGCTGCTGGTCTGGTAAATAAGGCTTTGAGAAGCTCGGGGGTCGAGCAATGATGTGCAAATATGACCTGCAGCAGGGCCAGCTTTGTCACTAATTAGCTGCACAACTTTGAGCAAGTCCCAAATTCTCTAAGTTTGGCCTTTTTCTTCTTTTGAGGTACTATACCAGAGCATCTCCTCTAACGCCAACACTCTCTGGTTCTATGAAATACAAATTCCAGCTGGATTAGCACATGAAATTGCAGGAATCCTAGGGGTGAGAGGAAAAGGTTCCAGTCCCTGTGACAAGCAGTGAATTATATTAACAGCCAAAAACAACACACACACACACATACATACACACACACAGAGGCAGCAAATCAGTCTTTTTTTTTTTTTTGGTGTTGTCAAAAGCCAAGGGAAGTGTTGCTAACGCATATGGCCAAGGGAATAAAATTACCCTCTTTTCATTTTATTTCTATAATCCCATGCCTGTACAAAAAACATGTCATAGCACGAGTTAAATTTCCCCTTAGCACCAAGGACCTCAATTATTCACCAAAAACTTCCTGTGGCTTTACCCCCCCAAAAGGGGGAAATGGGTTGCTAAATTTATTGAATGTCAAAAATACACCAAGCACATCCTGTTGTTCATCAAGTCTCCACAACTGTATGAAATAAATTTCTCCATTTTACAGATGAAGAAACAGAGGCTCATGAGCTTAATTTAAGTAACTCACCCATGACAGACAGATAATTAATGGCCTAGTCAAGATCTGTATTAAGTTTTATACAACTCCAAACCTCTGGCTCTTTTTCACAGTGCAATGACTTCCCCATCATTTCCATCTACCACATCCCATAAAAATGCCAGGAGAAAAAGAGATCCCTTTCTTAAGTTAAAGTGAGGAGGGTTCTAATGTTTTTTTATTCATTTTGAAGGAGATCATCTTCAAAAAAGCCTATCAGGCAGTGCATTCCCCAGTAAGCTCCGGAACGGCAGAACCTCCAGGGTATTATTGTAAGACTGTTATATGTAAATTTTCACCCAAGCCTGGAAAACAGGACTAATATTATGAGTTTGATCACATTATTATTAGCTCACTTTGCACAGCACAAAACTCCCTTTAACAAGTTAAGTAGGTTGTTAGAGGATGTGGGGCAAAAGAAGATGAAGAAACCATCCCCCACTCCTCATCTACAACACAACCCAGATTGATATCTACCATGACCCTTTAAGATGGTCGAATTCAGAACAGTCTCAGCTGATCCCAGAAAATATTTCTCCATCTCTTCTTTTTTTTTTTTTAAGATTTTATTTATTTATCTGAGAGAGAGAATGGGAGACAGAGAGCATGAGAGGGGGAGAATCAGAGGGAGAAGCAGACTCCCCGCTGAGCAGGGAGCCTGATGTGAGACTCGATCCCAGGACTCCAGGATCATGACCTGAGCCGAAGGCAGTTGCTTAACCAACTGAGCCACCCAGGCGCCCCTCTCCATCTCTTCTTTTAGAAAAAGTTGACCACTGGGGTGCCTGGGTGGCTCAGTCGGTTAAGCGTCTGCCTTCGGCTCAGGTCATGGTCCCAGGGTCCTGGGATCGAGCCCCGCCATCGGGCTCCCTGCTCAGCGGGCAGCCTGCTTCTCCCTCTCCCACTCCCCCTGCTTGTGTTCCCTCCTCGTTCTGTCTCTCTCTGTCAAATAAATAAAATATTTAAAAAAAGAAAAAGAAAAAGAAAAAGTTGACCACAAAAACCAATCAACTACAGAAATAACAGATAAAAACTAAGCTGAAAGACATAAAGAATCAATAAATGCTATTTTTAAAGTCTGCAAGCACTGAACTGCATATGTAATAGTCCATACATGTAAGGACTCCCCAGCCTTACATTCATTCATTTTTTCCAATTAAATAAGCACACAAATTATGTTCCCACAGCAACAGTGTAGAACACTTCACATGCCTTTATCTCATAGCCCTATTGGAAGTATGGCTTTAAAGAAGACAGGTTTTTTAAAATGACAGGTGTTTTTTGTTGTTTTTTTTTTTAAGATTTTATTTGAGAGAGAGTACGCGTGAGCCCGCACACACACATGAGCGGGGAAGAGGTGGAGGGGAAGGAGCACAGAGAGGGAGAAGCAGACTCCCTGCTGAGCAGGGAGCCAGATGCTGGGATCCATCCCAGGACGCTGAGATCATGACCTGAGCTGAAGGCAGAGGCTCAACCCACTGAACCACCCAGGCGTCCCTAAAATGACAGGTATTTCTGTAACAACTCTGCATTTCAAAAAGCGGCCAAGAAAAGTGTCCTCCAAAGTTGTGGTTCTTTCTCCTCCATCCCTCTCTCTCAACCATACAAGAAATTATGTTTGTCCTTTCTACAGACCTGTAAGAGGCACGGGACTCTGCAGTGCTCTGCCTCTCCCCTGGAAGCAGTTTGCTAGAGGTCAGAAGGTGTTTTCCGGGTGGAGTGGGGTGACGGGCAATGCCACTGCCCTCCCTGAGGCACATCCACATGGCTGCTGTCACCCCTGGCCTGATGGACTTCTGCAGCCAGATGGTACAGCGGGCCACGGCAGGGAGTTAATGAGGCCAAGGTGAGGCATCAGAAGCACATGGGGGGTCAGTTCACTTGGCTCAGATCTAGAGCTACAAACTTCATGTCTAACCTCAGCCTGCTAAATGCTGACTGTAATGGAGGGGGAAAAAAAAAATCCATCCTCCTATAGGAAAAACACCTCCGGCCTTGGATTCCACTGAGAACAAATCATACATAGAGAATCATTAATCCTATCCTAGAGCATCAGCTCTGTGTGGGGCACTCAATGAAAGCAATAATGACCTCTATTTATTAATCAACTGACTAAGTGACCAACATTTAACTTTCGACTAGTATTTATTGAGTACCTACTGTGTACCACGCTCTGTTCTACAGCTATGGATGCAAGAGTGAACAGAAAAAAAAAAAAGTCTCTCCCCTCAAATAGCTTCCAATACAGTGGAGACTTAAAACAATATGAGTTCATATGGTGAAAAATTATTTTACTAGAAGTAAAGCAGAGTAGGCAATAGAGAAAAACTGAACAGAGGAAGGAACTATTTTAGACAGGGTCAGGGAAAGCCTCTCTGAGGAGGTGACTTTCTGGCATGCACTTAAGTGGATACCTGACATTTACTATAATTAATCTTCATGACAACCCCACGGGCAGGTGTCTGTATTTTACAAATGAGGACCCAGGGGCTCAAGGTAGTTAAAAGACTTGCCCAAGTTTATGAATATCATACCCAAGTCATACCTCTTGTGAAAATCAGTAAGAGGAAATCTCACTAAAGTGGACCAGGGATGCTAGAAGGGGAGGCTGGGGGGGGGGGGGCATACCACTCCATGTCAATTACATCAATTACAATCCCCTACAGGGAAGGATGTACATATTGAATCTCCTGTAAGAAATCAACCACCCCTGCAACTCGGCCAATGAGAACCATCATCACCCTGAACTCTTGGTTTTCTCCAAAAGACTTTCCTGTACAACAACAACCCCTCCCAAATTCCTCCTTCTCCACAAAGTAACATTCTTCTCTACTGGACGTACCCATGTTTGCCATGGCTTGCTTGTCCTGAATTAGAATTCTGTTATTCCTGAATAAACTCATTTTCTTCTGGTAAAATAACTTTTATTTTCAACGTTAACACTATATAATCCGTGGCGCCCTTTCCACTACCCAAAGGTATTAAGACAAAGCCTTGATCTCCAGTGCAAGGTGTACGAAACCCAGGAGTACTCAAGGGGATTCATTCAGGAACAGAAAGAAACTCAGATCATCTATGCATACTTATTTTTATCTCAATCCTTTAAATTTCTATTTTTGTGTTAGCTTAAAGTGAACAAATACAAAAATAATTATTATTGATAGAGGCCTGCAATCATATAAATTTCAAGATCACTAGAGAGGAGATGCCAAAGAAATAAAGATGGTCCCTCTTCCCAAGGACAGAATATTTCGTTCTGTACAGCCTATATTCTGTGAACTGAACTATAAATTTCAAGATGTAAAATGAAATAAAATAAGCCATACATGTGAATCCAAGGTGTGGCTCACTATGAGCTGAAACGTTTTCCTCTAGTGCCTCATTCAACCAACAGGCAGACCTCCAGGGCTGGGGCCCCATGCACCAATGATTACACAGTCTGTCCCCTGACAGGGAAACCTGTTTACTCCACACTAAAGGGAATCCACCAATTCATTTCAAATTGGTCACCAGACAGCAGCTGTCAACTGGTAATAACTTTTGGTCACTCCCTACCCAGGCTGTTTAATACACATGTAAACAGAAGTTTCATAAATTGTTCAAATGTGTATTTACTCAAAACACCATTATGGGTCCATCAGACTGTTACAGGCTATCAGCTAAATAATATGCATTTTTTAAAAGGCTTGGCAGCTTAATACATATTTTTACTGCTCGCATAACTCAAAAACAGCCTCAGAGTAAAACGTTTAATTTGACACATAAATAGTCCATTATATGGCCTAATCCTCTTTTGTGTTTTCAAAAAGGGAAGAAAGTGCCAGGGTATTTCAATTTGATAGGATGAGCACAGCAAAGGAGAGGGGAAAAAAATATTCACACACAGCTGTTGATCTTACTTCAGGGCCAGGCTTAAGGGGGTTGGTAAATAAAGAGGTATTTGAAAAGAAAGGGTATCTGGTTATCAGAAGCATTTGGGTTGATCTCTAAAAAAATAAAAAAAAAAGAAAGGCCTTTATTTGTATAGTCTCCTGGATATTAATCCTCACTCAAAATATCTAGTATCATTTACTTATAACTACAAATTGACCTGGTAGCCTAGTGTTTCTTGAAGTAGGGTCCTGAAACGACTAGTAACCACAGAAGAAACTCCTGTTGAGATCTATAACCTACCTATAAACTGACATATCTTTGTTAAGTTCTCAAAGGCAAATGTGCAATTCCACAGACACTCATCTTCTTTAATATGACCAAGAGCTACTTAGTAGATGCCTAATGAGTGAGAGGGTTCCCAAAATCCATTTTGATAAATTAAAATCAGCAAGTTGGCAGCATATGCAAAGAACTCGTAACTGGTCTACCAAGAACGCAGGTTGCTCTATAATGTTGCAAAGTGGACTCCGGGCGTGCTCACACATCCACACTGCGAGTCTCAGAGTTCTCACAACACGCTGGAAGGACAATTTGCCGTCACTGTAACATCAGTGTTGTCTTGAGCCAATCATGGTTTACAGTACTACTATTCTTTTGCTCTTCTTATGCTATGCTTTTCAATTATAAACTACTGTTAGTTCAGTTTTACCATTAGAAATTTGATTTGTTGAAGATTATCTGGTTAATCTCACAATGTGTTGATACTGAAAGTAGATATATACACAGCTAAAGGAGATATATACACAAGCCCATCTCCAAAATAATTACTTGTACAGTAAATCTTCGTGATTTTATGCTCTTGCTATCTACTACCAAGGCAAGTACAGTAAAATTACACTTCTTAAGTTTCTGGGACACTGCTTTATAAAATAAAAAATACATATGGCTCATACTATTATTTGCTCATATTGATACTGAATGGTAAAGGTGATATAAGGAACTTCTGCCCTACCTAACTGGGTTAAGTTCCAACATTTGAGAGCCAGTGCCCCAGATCAGTAAATCTTAACCTTTTCTGAGTCAGCCACTTCTATGAATCTGACAAAAGCTATGATGCTCTTTACACAACAATATACACAAGCATTAAGATTTGCATAATGGGACACGTTTCTTAATTCTGTAAAGACTTTACAAACCCAAATTACAGATGCCAAGACAATTTTGTACTCTCATTTTTCTAATGATAAATATTTTCAAAACAAGAAATCTTTAGTTTCCCAAATATATAAACGTTAATACTGAATATACTTTCTGAAACTGTTTACGAAATCCTGAGAATTCTGCAAGTATCTCCTCATTCTTAAAAACTGCCCTTGAGCTCCTTAACCCAATGTTAGAACCCCCAGTTCTAGACTTCATACTGTTTTCATCGTACTTTTAATACCCACTCAGAAAACTGTGCCTATTATTTCTTGATGCGTATCAGGATTTATTCCTATTTTCAGACATTGTGGTGCTTGTTACTTTCCACTACTGAATCGTTCTCCAAAACCCTAGCGTAAAGGTTTTACCCCAGGGGGGAAAATGACCTAAAGGTCTTCCATTCCAATACCCGTGGTCCTTTCACTATAAAGCCACAGCCCTGTAGGATTGGAGTATTGCCTTCTGTGTTCATTCACATCCCTTCACACTTGAGAAACTTACTGTCTCCTGAGGAAATCCATTTCATTTTTCACAACACTATGAGAAAAGTATTTCTTATATTGATGTGAAATCCGTCTTCCTGTAACCTAGCAAGCCTCTGTTCTCACCCCCATGGTTCCATACACAAAGTCTAATATGCCTCTTTTGCAGAAGACAGCCTCTTGAATATTTGAAAACGGAGGACACGGCCTCCCTTGCTCTCTTCTGCCCACCCAGCCTTCATGCTCTCGGGCCTGCCTCACCACCCTGATCATTTTCGGTGAATACTAGCACTTTATCTGGGTCTGAACTCAACACTCCAAGACTCTTTCAACGACAGAGTCAAAGGCCTGCACCCTTTCTCTGAATGCTTCTGCCAGTGCGGTCTCATTCTGTGAATTCAAACTCTGCTAGAAACTTGTGTGTCAAAACTCTCTGATCTCAGAAAACATGGCACTAACCTTGAGTCTGGCTTCCCCCACTATATTCAGTTCTAATCCTCAGAAATTGCTATAGTCAACAACTTGCCTACCTGGTCATCTTCTAAAATTAGAAGATGGCCAAGCAGAAGCAGGGGGAGAAGCAGAACTCATTCTGAATTCCCTAAGGAAGGGAGGTGGCAAACTGGAGGGAAGACAATTATGACCCACTTTAAATTTTTCCTATATTTCAAAATGAGTAGGTTCCTATCCAGTAAACAGAGAGAACTTCTAGAACTGGGCCTAGGAAGAAGGGGAGGCTTTAGATAGGTAGGGAAAAGACAAGGTCATTTCATGCCCCAGAATGATTTGAGCAGAGGTGCAAAGGCATCTGGCGTGTTACAGGGATAAGGAGTCAACCACAAGGTCCACATCACATTGCCTTAGGGAGGAAGGCTGGAAAGGAGACCGGGGTCACAGCACAGAGACCCTTAAAAGCCAGGCTACTGAATCCAGCTTTTATCCGAGAAGCGGTGGGGAGTCACTAAAGTTTTAAAGCAGGAGAGTAACATGATGAAAGCTATATTTTAGAGACAGTACAGGCCTCCATACACACCAGGCATTTAATCAATGATGCTGACCGGACATATAGATTCAAACTGCCAGGAAAGAAGCATCGTGTGACCTAAAATTTACAGAAAACCCACTTCCCTAGTGAAATCCACCTCAGCAACAGCTCACTTTATCTTTTGATTTTAATTAAGTACTAAGAAAGAAAAGGAAACAAAGAATGAAACTCAGACAAGCTAATATTGCCGCTAATGTCCAAGATTCCCTCATTCCCCTCCTGAATCAAAATGCATATTTTACAGTAAGCTAAAAATGACATAGAGGCATTAAATATTTACTCTTCCCATTTGCTATTATTTTTCGCTAGTTACTCGGCTGTAACAGTCATTAACATGCTGAAAAGGAACTTCATGTAAATTCATCACTGGTCTGGGAATACCACTGCTCCGATGTTCTGGCTTGCAAGCTACACCCAGCTCAGAGGCACCATTTCCCTACAGGCAGGGCCAAATGTCTGGTTCACTCACAATTTACAAATGATTATTTTTCTAATTAATCATTCATCAAAAAACATAAACAGCAACAGGGTGTGAAGACAGCACCAGCAAAAAACAGAAGGGGGCATCGATCTATCAAACCCTCTATCGCAGCAAGGCTTGGCCCTACTGAGAAGGGGCCAAGTAGAAGGCTCAGAGAAGGCTCCTTTGTCCGATAGGACTGCCTGTCCCAGGGTACAACCAGCCCCGAACGCTCTAGATGGGGTAGCTCACCTCACATACAGATCATGAGAACCACCTCCTCAGTGGTCTCTCCCTTCTCCAGTTGCTCCCTCAATGCCCACTCAATCACCTGCCCATGCCTCCTTCTCCCCAAGACACACAGTTACAATACCTCAAAGAGTATTTTTATCATGCCATAAGGACCTGTGGGGCTATTTCCAGTCTCAAGATGTCAGACTCTTACAACCTGAAAGGCTCTTAAATATCCCCTGGTGCAGGCCCTTCATTTTATAGCTGGGGAAACTGAGACCTAGGGAGATCCTAGCATGTCCACTATCATCTGCTGAACATGACCTGAGGCCCCCTGAAGCAGAGGCTTTGTTTCTTCTAGAGAGGTCTTCTCCCCTCTGCCTCTTTATTAACAGAACTGCAACAGGTGTAACTGCAACATGGCTACTACCTGCAAGAAGGCAGACAGATTCAAGATCTACCCACCTTTTTTTTTTTTTGAGATTTTATTTATTTGACAAAGAGAGACACAGCGAGAGAGGGAACACAAGCAGGGGGAGCGGGAGAGGGAGAAGCAGGCTTCCCGCAGAGCAGGAAGCCCGATACGGGGCTTGATCCCAGGACCCTGGGATCATGACCTGAGCCGAAGGCAGACGCTTAACGACTGAGCCACCCAGGCACGCCAAGATCTACCCACTTTTGAAAAGACTAAGTTTTAAATACATAACCAGGTTTCTAAAGAAGCTGTACTAAATCAGTACTAAAGAAATTAAGTTATATTTCTAAAGGATGTAGACACCCAATGTTTTCCCAACCACCAGGATTAATCAGCTAGATCCTGGTCTGCCTAGAAACCAAAATGATCCTAGTTCAAGTCAGCCTGGAGGGCTGACTGCTAATAAAAGGGCAAAGAGAACAGGAAGCGTTCTCACCAGGTCCTAACGTTAAAACCCATCTTCATGAGGCTTTACGGTCATTAAGAGTGCCAGGACAGTGTGCCAGACCAGGAAGCACTGGGCTCCAATCATGAGACTGAAGTGTGAATCCCAGCCATAAAAAGCATAATCTCTGTTCAGTCTTTCCATCTGTACAATGGGAGTATCCTCCCACCTACAGAGAAACACTATAAGGAAACAATATCCTCAGAAGTGTAAAGTTATTCAAATGTAGGGTACTAATCCAAGATGACCTTTATCATTTAGCACCATCATAACTAAGATATTTCATAATGATTAGAGTTTACACTTACTCAGGGCCCACTATGTGTAAGGTACCATGCAAAGCATCTTACATGCATTAACTCATCTAAACCTCACAAAAATTGGACACAAATACTATTATCTCCATTTCACAGATGGAGAAACCAAGGCACAGTGGCTCATTAAATTGTTCCAAGTTTACATATCTAGTAAATGGAAGAGCAAGGATTCAAACCAGGACATTCTGACTCACTGCCAGCACTCTTAATCACCAAGGTCTCCCTCCTTATCCCTTAATATCTGGGGCAGCAGAAGAGTAAGAAAAACAGGAGATGCTGAACAAAGAAAAACAAAACCCAAATTGGTGCTAAGAGAAATGTGATCTACCAAATAATTACACCAAGCCAAGCTATACATGGTATCGTTTCTAGATATTTGGGTTCTATGATGGAGAACAGGATTTTGGAACAGGTAAGACAAGGGAGAGGTACAACAGCCTCATTTTACAGGTGACAAGGGAAGGGTGGGGAGCAGAGTGTTGAGCTGAACTGCCTAAGATCATTCCCAGCAACTACAGCCAAAGTCTTGCAACACACAGACCAACATTTTGTGCACAATTAGGTGCCAATCTATAGGCCTCGGTCCAGAAGTACTATGACCTTAACAAGGATGATTAACCAATACTAATGAGGCTGATTCCAAGGGCCTGATCAAGCTTGAAACAAGCCATCCTAATCTTCACAGATGCCCTATTCTCACAGAACCACCCTTGTCAATTTGGGTAGGGGTGCTTGACAAACCTAGGGAAGACTTGTACGCTGTTGGTAAGATTGTAAAATGGTACAATCATTATGGAAAACAGTATAGATCCAAAAGAATTGAAAGTATGGATTCAAAGAGGTATCTGCACACCCATGTTCATAGCAGCACTATTCACAATAGCCAAGAGGTGGAAGCAACCCAAACATTCATCAAAGGATGAATAAACAAAATGAGATCTATAAATACAAGGGAAAAGTATTCAGCCTTAAAAAGGAAGAAAATCCTGTCACATGCTACAACATGGATAAACCTTGTTGAGGACACAATGCTAAGTGAAATAAGTCAGCAAAAAGACAAATACTAAATGGTTCCACTTAGATGAAGATCTAAGATAATCAAATTCATAGACATAAAAAGTAGAATGGGGGAGAGGGAGAAAGGGGAAGTTGTTGTTTAATGAGTAGAGTTTCATATCGGCAAGATGAAAAAGTCCTGGAGATCTGTCTCACAACAATGTGACTACACTTAACACTACTGAACTATACACCTTAAAATGGCTAAGATGGAAATGTAATGTCCTTTTTACCACAATAAAAGAAAAAACCTTTAATAATAAAAGGAAATACAATGACCAAAAAAAAAAAAGAGAGAGAGACATAGGTCTGAGATTAGGGTCATCTTAAGCAGTTGTTTAAAATAAATTCATACCAGACTTTATTCGAATTCAATTTGAATCAGATAGTATATTTGCCATGTGGACTATATATGCTAAAACAGAATGCTATAAATGCTCAGAAGCCAACTCTGAAAAACCCCTTCCTGTATAAGTCTACTTAGGTATTCACAAATGAATCAAAGAATGACTTGAATTGATAAATGTCTTCTGAAGAACAACTATGAAGAATTTCTACTTAGTATAAGGCAGCATGCCTGAACCCACTTCGTTCTGAGAATAACACACATGTGCAATTATATTTTTCCAATATAACAGAAAAAAAGATCAATGATGTCCCAAAACATATGACCTAAAAAACGTGGTATCTATGTTAAAAGAAAATACACAATGTTGAAAAAAAAAAAAACCTGGTTTAATCAAGAAAAGGTAAATGATTTCATTCAAACGTCCTTATGTATCACAAAAATAAAAACATTTTCCCATATCTCTAAATTCATCCAACTAAGGCAACACTTAACCATCTCATCCAGTTAAAATAAATAAAATAAAAACAAAAACAAAAAGATCTGCTTCATAGGGGAGAAGTATATAACCAAAATTTGTTTCTCTCCCCTAGAATAAACTATTACTGAGAGAAGATACACAATTACATATTTTACAAATCACATAAGGTAGAACTGCAAACCTACACACACACAGTCCTCTCATTTCCTGATTTCTTCCAGATTTAGACCATTCCCAAAAGTATTTTTTCATTCCTCAAAACTATCAATCTGGAAAGTAAATTTTAACACAAGCAGAGTTACTCTTTTATACCTGATGTCTGTAGAACAATCTACCAGGTAGCACACACCACTCATTTCTCATGAAATCAACATACATTTCAAAAAGGTAATACCTAAAATTATTGAACACTTAATTCTAAATGCCTTGTGTACATATTAACTAAATGTAATTCTCAGACCTGGCTTATAAAGTAAGGCCTGCAATCCCCATTTTACTAGTAAAATAACAGGTTCAAAGCTACGTGCAGCAATCATGGTTAAGCCTGGATGTGAACCATGGCAGACAGGTTTGGTAGCTCATGCTATTTACCACTGTGCAATGCTACATCAATAAAAGAAACGGATATCATCCTGCCATACCTCTAGAGAACCAAAAAGAAACTATGAATGTCAAACACTCTGGCCTTGGGTCAATCATAATCTCTCTAGCTTTGTTTTTCTTGTTGCGAAATAGGTATAATACCTCCAATGCTTGATAATACAGTTGGCCAGATAGTGACAAAAACAAGCAAAACTATACACATACACTTCACTGAGGCAACAGCGTGGCCAAATGCTCTCCCCTGATACCTCCCTGTTTCCACTTCTCATGTAAAGACGGGCTTTACTTTGCCAAATAAACTTTCCCATCCCCACAAAAGTAATTGACTACAGCAAAATGTGAGCATTATTGGCAAGAGCTAAACAGCAGGAGTCAGCATCTCTCTTCTAGGCTGTGTCCCTGTCTGAAACATAATACAGTGGGCAGGCTGTTTCTCCGAAATAGATGGATCTATGGTTTGAGGGCAGCGCAGAGCGTAAATCTGTCTCCGTGAATGGCTCACGCCATGTCTTTCTCGTTTTGTGTGCTATTGTGTGCTATCTGGCAATATATCTGTCGCAGCTCCACTTCCTCCCTTCCACAGGAACAAAAGTTGAGAGAGATTGGAAATACAACCCCAGGCACAGCCTTATAAAGGCAGCAATTGAGTTTCTGAAAATTCCAAGCCAACTCCAGGCAAAGCACCAGTTCTGCGTGTCGTACACAAGGCAATTTGGTTAGGTAATAACCCCATTTTGTCACCTTTTTTGTTCCACTTGCAATGGAAATCATATCAGAGAAACCACCACTTACCATAAAATTATTTGAAAAAGGACAACTTGATGTTGAGACCCTAATAAAATATAAATTGTACTTTTGCACACATCAGTCGCATGTGCCGCACCCAAAAGCCACTTCAAGAGGCTGTGGACAGCTGAGGGATAATTCTTGGTTCCTCTTGAAACACTGTGCACAGCCTCGGGGGAGACTGGAAATGCCAGCAGTACGGCTCTCAATGTCTCCACTCCGGCCCAAGACCAACAGGCCTGGCTTCTTCCAAGAATTGCCTGCGCACAGATCAAGGAAGGGACAAGCACCCTTCCCCCTTTTTGTACCTGCTCTAAAGAATACTGGCCTTTCAGATTAGCTCTTCCAGATTTCAGACATCAGCCTGAGAACTTGGAAGAGGATTACAAAATCACTAAGCATTTTGAAAGCAATTTATCAGTATCACTGCCAGCCACACCCCAAGAGCTTGCTTTGGAGTAACAGCTGCCTAGGGTCTCAGAGAAGGCTCTCCCAGAGAAGTGGCAAAGATCCTCAGGTTTAAATTACTAATCTCAAAATTCAGCATAGAATCTCAGACCATTTGGAAACTACTCTTATAAAAACCACCATTCAGGCTCAAAGCTACATGACTTGCAAATGATCCTGCTTCTAAGTTCGCTGTTGGTGCTTACAACCTAGGCAAAGAATGGAATTCAACACAGCTATAAAATTACTAACAGATGGTCATGTGCACTTAACCTTACACAAGTAAACAATGTGGGCAATGTCTCCAAAAAAATCAATCTCCCCAAGAAAGCTACAAGAATATTTGAAAAGCACCAAAATAAAAATGGGTGGTTTTGAGAAACAAAATTCAAAACTAGATTCAATCACCATCTGAGTATTACCCCTTCCCTAACCATAATCCATCTCAGCTTCTCCTTTCATCCATTTGGGCCTCTTGCTGAAGACAAGATAACATCCCTTTTCTTGACTCTTCAAAAAAACAACTTTCTCTTTCTACCTCTATATAAAACAATCGATATTCACTACTACTCGGCAATGCTAGTTAATCGTTAATGCTAGATCTAGTTAAGCACCCTGGTTTTACAACGATACACAAATGACCGATTTTCAATCATAATGTAGTAAAAGATACTCAGCATGAACTTTAATAAGACAGCTTAGCTTTCCTTTGAAGATTCAGAAGGCTCTGGAAAACTTAAGCCTTGGATTCACTGTTAGAAATATCAGTTATCACTAATAGTCAATGTACAGTGATGGGCAGCTTGGAGACCCACGGGGGACCACTAACTAATTCTCAACATCAGCCAAAGCAACTTAATTCTCCGGGCTTTGGGCTCTCCGTATTTATAAAGCAAGGGTGATACTCAGAAGCTATGTATACTTTTCCAGCTCTGACAGTCTGTACATCTTCAGAGCCCTTGTATGCAAAAAGCTCCACTTAATAAGATGTCCAAATAGACCAGATTTTCTATCCCTCTAGGGGAATTTTTTTTTTTTAAGATTTTATTTTTAAGCAATTTCCACACCCAACGTGGGCCTCGAACTCACAACCCTGAGATCAAGAGTCGCAAACTCTACTGACAGCCAGCCAGGCGCCCGTAGGGGGGCCCGTAGGGGGCCTTCTATTAGTTGATAATTCTCAAGGAATCTCTATGAACAGGCACCAAAAATGTCAACTGTGATTTTCTTTTATTATTAAAATGGATGGTGAGAAGTTGTGTGTCCTGAAAAGCATCAACACATGAAAACCAATGGACTTCCTTCTCTTATCTAAGTGAAAATCTGCTGCCATATATAAAGCAGAGTAGGAAAACAGAGTTTCAGGGGAAAAAAAGAAGCCCAAGCCTGCCCAGTGAAAAAATAATTAAAGAGAGAAATGAGATTCCCACAGAATACTGAAAAAAATCATTCTTCATTTTCAGCTTTTCTCCAGAATCGAGGTTATATGGAGGGTTTATGGCTACAAAGACGAAAAAAGGTCGTACCAATCTAATATTTAGAAAATAAGACTTATTTAAGTCAAGATACCTTGACACAGCTGACTTGAACCAAACTGTGAAGTATGAGACCTCTTCTTTGTATCTTCACCCAGATCACTTCAGATCAAGGCCTGAAAAACTACGAGAGAAGGCTCTGGACTCAGTTTAGAATGTGGTCATTTCTAGAAACATCTGCACTTTCAAACGTCGAAATGAGAACATGGCCTTGCCTCAGCAACTCCCTAAATGCATAAACAATTAGAGGAAAGTGATCTCAAGGAAGGAAAGGGAAAGAGTTTGTCCAGAGATGCTACCATCCCAAGATATGGGTTCCAATTTCTATAAAAGCCACCCTGGATAATCCCAGGGCCATACTTAGGGGTGTAAAACTAGTTTCTTTGGCTTCTCTATGCTTCACATCCCTACTAATATGCCGTATACTACACGTTGATGTTACTGAAAATAGTTTCTTATTTTTAGAATGCGATGGCATCCTTCAGACTAACTGGAGATATTTCTGAACACTGCAACTAGGTTCAGGAGTTGCTGATTCAACTTCTTAGGTATCCAGGTTTTAGACTCCAGTTCAGTGTTCCTATCCATCTCCAGCTCGCCAATATACCTTCCCCAGGTGGAGGAATGGTTTGCAAAACTATAAAATAAAAAATATAAAAATGTACTCCTCAGGGCACCTGGGTGGCTCAGATGGCTAAGCGTCTGCCTTAGTCTCAGGTCATGATCCCAGGGTCCTGAGATCGAGCCCCGCATCGGGCTCCCTGCTCCCCAGGAAGCCTGCTTCTCCCTCTCCCACTCCCCCTGCTTGTGTTCCCTCTCTCGCTGTGTCTCTGTCAAATAAATAAATAAAAATCTTTAATTAAAAAAAAAATTTACTCCTCAAACTCTTAAAGATCTGCCAAGATGATGCCAATCCTCTGAGATATGCATACAAATATACAAAGCATGTGGCTACGGGTGCGAGAGTCAAAATCTTAACCAAAAAACCACCCTGGGAAATGATCAAAGTATAAGATTCTGCCAGGAGAAAGACAGAGTCCTAGAGAGATTTAAGTATCTAGATGAATCTGTTAAAAGTCTTGGGAAGTTTCACTAGTCCTGGGGCAGAGTATACATGGTTAGAAGCGTTTCTTTCACTTATTTTCTATTTCTTTAATTTTTTTAAAAAGCAACAATAAAAACAAACATCAAATTTCAAGTTTTATTCCATTCTAAAAATTTCTAACATCAAAACTGGCTTCTCGTCCAGGAAGTAGGCCACATGCACAGAAAAGGTCAGAGTCTCACACCTGGGCTACTTATAACAGGTTAGTGTTACCAGAGACTTCTTACTAGATTTGGTTGGGTTCCCAGAACAGTAAAAGCAAGGACTCCCTTCTGTCTTCTTGCAAAAGTGAAAGCATTATCAAGATCAAACTGTGGTCAGACCAGTTTCTCCTCTACTGAAGTCCTGCACCAGCGTCAACTGTCCCTCACAGAGTTTAAGACACTGAGAGTAACATGATCACAAACACAGCCAACTAAAACATGGGGGAGCCAAAATGCATAGGATGTTGTACGCAGTCCCTGGAGTCTACCCCACAGACACCCTCTGTCCTAATGCCCATTCCTGTCCCTCTCACCTTCGCCACAGAGAATTCAGCTCAGCTGAAAACTTCTTTCCTAGCCAACTGACCTATGATCACAGCACAGGGGCTATACCAGAGGAACTCAGCTAAACAGCTTGCCTTCACCATACAGCTGATTTCATTACGCCCTCCACTGTTAACTTGGTTCCTTTTTGCTCAATAAATAAAAATAAACTGATTAAAATGTTTCTATTCTAAACCATGTCCCAGATACACTGGATGACCTCTGTCATCTAAGTATACCTTTGATTCTCGATTTACAAAATAGTTACGTAAGACTAATTTTATTTTGTTCTGGTGGTAAATCTATAAAATAAAACTTTCAGCATGTAAACATTTCATATTTAGGAAAAAATATGAGCTTACTTTGGTACTTAGAGCATCTAGGAAGAATAGTATGTTCTAAATTAATCAATACCACTAAACACTTCTGATTTCAGGCTTCTAGGTTTTCAACATCAGATTCTCATTCTTAGTTTAATAGTCCATTATCAATCCCCTTTTTGCCTGAGGAGCATGTACTGGAATATAAACTGATGTCAAATAGCTGATGTGACTTCTGAGCTGACTAACCCACATCAAACTCCAGTACCCATTAGCTGGTGCAGTTACCCTGTAATTATTACAATAAGACCTTTCTACCTATAAGGATGCAAACTATAGACAGAAACACAAATACAGCCTTATCCTGACCCAATTTGAGGGCCAAACTCTTTTTTTTCTGGCTTAAGTTTTTATTTTAATTCCAGTTAGTTAACCTACTATGTTATATTAAGGCATACAATATAGGGGGGATTCAATAATTCCATATATTACCCAGGGCTCATGATGACAAGTGCACTCCTTAATCCCTATCACCAACTTCACCCACCCCCCACCCCCCCACCCCCGCCCGCCTCTTCCCCCCCGCCCCGTAACTATCAGTTTGTTCTCTGTAGGTAAGAATCTGTTTCTTGATCAGTCTCTCTCTCTCTTCCTTCCCTTTGCTCATTTGTTTCTTAAACTCCACATATGAGTGAAATCACATGGTATTTGTCTTTCTCTGACTTCTTTCTTTTAGCATATACTCTCTAGCTCCATCTATATCATTGCAAATGGCAAGATTTCATTCTTTTTTATGGCTGAATAATATTCCATTCCATACATATATATATATTCACGCACATACATATATATACACACATACATACATAAAATACATACACCACATGTTTATTCATCAATTGATGGACACCTGGGCTGTTTCCATATCTTGGCTATTGTAAATAATGCTGCTATAAACATAGGGGTGCATGTATCCCTTTGAGTAAGTGTTCTTGTATTCTTTGGGGTAAATACCCAGGAGTGGGATTGCTGGGTCGTAGGGTAGCTCTATTTTTAACCTTTTTTTTTTTTTTTAAAGATTTTATTTTATTTATTTGACAGAGAGAGAGAGAGACAGCTAGAGAGGGAACACAAGCAGGGGGAGCGGGAGAGGGAGAAGCAGGCTCCCGGCCGAGCAGAGAGCCCGATGCGGGGCTCGATCCCAGGACCCTGGGATCATGACCTGAGCCGAAGGCAGACGCTTAACGACTGAGCCACCCAGGCGCCCCACTATTTTTAACCTTTTGAGGAACCTCCATACTGTTTTCCAAAGTGGCTGCACCAGTTTGCATTCCCAACAGTGTAAGAGGGTTCCTCTTTCTCCATATCCTCGCCAACACTTGTTTCTTGTGTTGTTGATTTTAGCCATTCTGACAGGTGTGAGGTGATATCTCACTGTGGCTTCGATTTGCATTTCCCTGACGGTAAGTGATGATGAGCATCTTTTCATGTGTCCCTTGGCCATCTGTATGTCTTCTTTGGAGAAATGTCTGTTCATGTCTTCTGCCCATTTTTTAATTGTATTATTTGCTTTTTGGGTGTTGAGGTACAATTCTTTATATATTTTGGGTACTAACCCCTTATCAGATATGTCATTTGCAAGTATCTTGTCCCGTTCCATAGGCTGCCTTTTAGTTTTGTTGACTGTTTCCTTTGCTGTGCAGAAGTTTTTTTTACTTTGTTGTAGTCCCAATAGTTTATTTTTGCTTTTGTTTCCCTTGCAGGGCCAAATTCTTAATGAGAATCTTTCTTCTTGTCACAAGAAACTTCTGAGGATACACACTTGGCCATAGACATTGGTAGAACTGGCTTCTGACTAAAAGAGAAGGAAGCAATCTGCCAGAGAGCCATGTTTGTTAACAGGCTTCTGTCTCTTCACTAGACCCCTAGATACATGCAGAGAGCAGACCAAGTCTGTTTTCAAGCTCCCAAAAATGACGGCCACAGAGGTACACCAAACCTTCTAGGTTCGGGAAATATAAGGTCAGGTGAGGTTCAGGGCTGCCTTTAATACAATCCCTAGCCAGCCTGTCATTCCCTTTCTTTTCTTACTGAAAGTGCCAGGGACAGGCCTGCCAGCTTCCTTTTTTAGTATCACGATCTCCTGCCTTAACCAGACAGTCTCCTTCTGTGTCCCACTAAAGCACAGAATACACTCCCTGTTTCTAAAAACACACAGTCCTTCTGAGGAATTTTTTTTAAGTATCTAGTGCTAGTAACAACAGGGAAACAGAAAAGTAGGCAAAGGGCTCAAGCTGAATTCCCTAATGCAAGCATTTACCAATGATTTGATCTAGGAACAAACTCTAGAAACATGAAGGGTCTGAATTCAGTCACCATAAGCTCAAACTGAAGTAACAGCCACTGAATGGTCACCCAATAGCAAATCTAAGTTGTTGGTAGTCCACTGGTTTGCAGCATAGCCAGAACCCAAAAATCACAACTAGCATTTAGCTGCCCTCTCCAGCAAAGAACAACTTCAATTCACATGTCTGATCCTTGCAAAAGACAAACCAGAACCAAGAAAGAGAAGGAAATGCCAAGAGCTTATGAAGACCCTTAACTCTCAATACAGGATAGGCATGTCCATCTCTGGGTCTCTGGGCTCCTGACCAATAAACTGTGTCACAACATCACTGGATACCATTCAGGGAGTGATGCCAGCTCCCAGCTGGGACAATGACTATTTGTGAAGGACTGACTGAGGACAGGTAGCTTATCCACTCCTTGACGTGTTCTGAATGTTGTCCTTGGTTCAAGCCAGCCCTTCAGAGCTGCCTACGTGGAACACGTGATCTTAACCCCTTATGGTCACTCTTTCCCTGAATCATGCTCTGTCACCATGTTATTAATTTGCACTGAGAGACAGTATAAAAACAATTATTTCACAAATCACTGTTGTGTTCTGAAAGGTAGAGTGCAAGGCCTCATCCTCTCCACTGAGGAAATCTCTCAGGAAAATTGCAAATGTTTCCCTCTGTGTTCCACTCCCTGAGAAAATAAGTATGTGGTCCACCTCTACATACTGATAAGAACCTATCCTATATGTTTCCACCCATTAGCCTCAACATGGTTGAGGTACTTTCTCTATACGTGTTTTCCCTTTGTCCCAATTTCCTCATCTTATTTTAATTCTGTTGCATTATATATGTTTTTGTAAACCAGTTCAAAGCTTTTTCTGGATGACCCTGAAAATGAAACAAAAGAATAAAATACTGTAATAACTACCATTTTCTACACAAATTGTGTTTCACCCAAATGACCAGCAACCTTAAGGGAGGGAGAAAAATCTAATTGTCCTAAAGGACCAATGGCATCTTCAGAACTTTATTCATGACCATATCATTCATCATCAAGCAATCAAAACCCTGAGGTCTATCTCAAACTTACACACTTGGATACCAGGCTGCGAAATCCAAGGTGGTAATGACACCCCCAACCCCACCCCCCAAAAGAGAGCAGCCAGAGTTAGGTATTAAAAAAAAGGAATGGACAAAACGCCTAAGTATCCCCTTACAGTAAGCACTGTCATGCAGGCTTTCTTACTTGATCTTTGCAACAATACTGGGGAAAAGGCTGGGCAAGTGTTATTACCCCATTTTACAGAAGAAACATTTCTTGAGTGATCTGTCCAAGGCTAATGAATGCTGGGACCAGGACTGTCCATTTATAATCTAAAAGTTTTTCCTCCACCAGAATCTACTCACATACAGAGCCTTCCAGGGACGCATGCAGAAGATGGTAAACTGAAGTACAAGTAAAACAAGAAACAGAAAAGCACACTTCATAATTATGCTCTAGAGTTTAAGGGAAGACACACTTGTCCACAAGCCTTTCCATTTATGTTTGACACACTTGTCCACAAGGCTTTCCATTTATGTTTTCCTAGCTAAAGAACTTAACAGCCACCAGACTTCCAGGACTCAGTATACTACCTAAAAAATAAATTTTCTTTCATCTTGGTCTGATCATGATGATGCCAGATGTTTCCAGGGCCCCACAGGTTTTTCTATGCCAAAATATTCCTAACTTGAAGTCTCAAGCCACAGATAGGTCTCTCCAAACAGAAAGCTTAAAACTATCGTTTTCTTTTTTTTTGAAAGCGCAGGTAAGAAGAAAAAAAATTATCATTTCATTACTGATTTTGTTTGCAGAAGATGAACAGAGACATACTCCCAATTCCCATCTGATTTCCTGGAATGGGCAAATGCATTTTTCTACCTTCTTTCATTCTTAAGTCTGTATTTATACTCCAAAGTTCAGCTGGTGTCTCAAAAAGATGGAATCTAATTTTTCCTTCTACTACAAATTTAATGCTTGAGAAAAGATTCAGTTCCAAAGGCCTGAATATCAGAAAGGAAAAGAATTTTAGAGCTGGAAAGGAACTTCGTAATACCAGAGAGGAGTTAATGCATAGCCCATCCTCAGGAATGCCCACTCTGTGAATGAAAAGGTCATTTCCATTTCTGCCCTATTCAGGCTTGCCCAGGAAGCACTGAATTCCAGGATTCAACCTTAGAGAACACACGGTTTGGGCATGAGGGTGTTTAGGGAAGGAGGGTAAAGTAGCAAGCCTCTGTGGTATATAAGCTCCTAAGTCACCTGTTTAATAACACAAATCACAGCAAAGTCATCCAGGTAGAAACGTTTGGATCTATAAACTCAACAATGTGGACGGACAACACCCAAGTCCTAGTGCTCATTATGTCACCTCACTGAGAAAGTAGAAACCAGGTTTCCGTCTCTAAACCCTCAGATCTGGAACAAAGCACCTGGCATACAGATGGTGTTCAATAAATATTCAATAAGTGAATGAATAAATTAACTTCACAGCCAACAAAAGAGTATAAAAATGTTGAAGCAATTTCCTACTCACACACAATACACCACACACACCTACTTCATAAAAGGAAAAAAATGAATTTTTTTTCAATTTTCTTTAAGGGGGAAAAAAAAATCAGCTTTCAAGTAGCTTTTGAAGCCAGAGTTATCTTGTCCAACAAAATTTGCCTTTTATGAAATGTTTACATATTAAATAAGAGTCCAATTTAGCCTATTTAATTTTAAATACCTAAAAGATAAACACATATTATTTATAATATTTAAATATGAGAAAATACCTAAATATCAAATATAGAATTGGGTAAATGGGCTATGATATATTGAAACAATGGTACTCTATATAGGTATTAAAATTAATTCTACAGAACCCTGAATGCTCATGCCAAAATATTACAGTAACAATAAATTAAAAAGTCAGGTTTAGGGATGCCTGACTAGCTCAGTTGGAAGAGCATGTGGCTCTTGATCTCATGGTCATAAGTTCAAGCCCCACGTTGGGTGTGAAGATTACTTAAAATAAAAAACTTTAAAAAAAAAAAGTCATGTTTAGGTACATCTACATACATATATATGTGTGTGTTTTTATTAAACTCCAAAGCCATGGGAGTGGACAAAATATTATGAGATGTATTTGCCCCCAAAATACTGGAAAGATATATGCCAAAAAGAAAAGTGACTATCTCTTGGTGGTAAGATTACAGATAACATTTTTATTTTGTGTTTTGGGGTATTTTCCAAAGTTTTATCCAGCACCTATACATATATAATGAGCGATTATAATACACATCCAAAAAAGGGTATAAAACATGTATATTTTCCAGAAAAATAATAACATGAACACTACTGTAACCAGAGTCATGGTTAAGAAACAAAACATCACAGTACCTCAAGGGCCCCTTATTCATCCCTCAATAATCAAATCTTTCCCCTCCCACAATCTAACTTTTACGCTAATCACTACTACCAACGAGCTGTTATTATTTATATGATCAGAAATTAAAATGACAGGTTCTTGCTAGAGGTATGAACATACCCCTATGTGGCGGGAAAAAGCTTAACCAATACTTTTAGTAGAACGTGATTTTGGTATCTTTTCCAGGAATGTACTTGTATCCACTCATAACTTCCTACTTCATCTGGTCTAAACATATGGCTGACCATAAGTTAGAAAAGATGGGCAGCATAGGGCTAAAGCTGACTTAATTCCAGTACCATTTTCCTAGCCAAGTGACATAACCAGCCACAAAGTAATTTCACAACAGTTTTGCAAAGAACTATAAGCAAATTGGTTGCTAGGTTCATGGAAGGGAGAAGAGATATTTACTTATGTTGATTGACAGAGTGTCTTCACAAAGCTTGCCATGTGCTAAAATGCACTGGTCTATTTTAAATACTGTATAGCAATAGTGGGTAGGTAGTTTCCTTCCTTCCTTGAGTAAGGTTTGAAGTGATCCAGCCACAATTACTATGTTGTGACTGAGGGTCTGGGGTACTAAATGTGCACTTTAGAAGATGAGTTTCATACACCTGGGACTCTCAGAAAATATTACTTTGTAATGATCACTGGAAATTACTAAAGCTGCACTACAATCACAACATTCATTATTTGAAATTTAAACAACCCCAAAAGGCAGCCACACTGCATACATGTATCAAAATAAAGGAATAAAATAGAGTCCCAAAAACTGAGCAGAGGCAAAATAAGTCAAACTGTAATGACCAAGAACGAGCTAGCCAAAAAACAGAGAATATCTGGAACAACTCACTATACACTCAGTGATTGGTCACCCTCCACTCGCTGTGCAGCAGCTACTAGGAGAATCACCTGGATGGGCACATCTGTTGAATTACTCACTATTTAAACATTCATTTGTTGCCTGCCATCAACTGTCATGCCATCAACTGCAACAGTAACTAAGCCTCAGACAAAAGATGTATTGAACAGCAAAAGGATTATTACACTTGGCGGTATTTTTGGAAGGCTGCTGCCGCATCAGAAAAACAAATGAGAAAAATGTAGCCATGTAGCTGATGAAAAGCAATACAAGCATAATTTTTATGGAGGGTTAGAGGTGGAAGCCAGGCTGCAGAGATGGTCAAGAGCTGGCCTCACAGCCAGGAGGTTTACCCCAACAGTAATTACTGCCACTGGAAAGGAAATGGGACCCAGGGGAGCAGAGAGCACATTCATAAAGGTAATGAAATGGAGAAGAGAGATTCAATGGAAGTAGTACATCCCAAATGATCTCCCTACTCCTACAGTCTTACTGTGAAAAATCTTGCTTTTGGCCCTTCTCTATCTTGCTAGACATGTGTGGCTTAAAAACAAGAATTATCAAATCTTATAGGGCAGGAACCATATGCCTGCTCTCCTATTGTTCCCCTTATCATGGGAACATGGTGAAGTACCTACACATGTCTCTAGTACAGAAGTACTGTGGTCTAGAAGTCAGTTTTTTTTTTTTTTTTTTAAGTTTTTATTTATTTATTTGAGACAGAAAGAGCATGACGTTGGAGGCGGGAGGTGCCAGAGGGAGAGGGAGAAGCAGACTCCCGCTGAGCAGGGAATCTGATGCAGGGCTACATCCCAGGACCACGGGATCATGACCTGAGCCGAAGGCAGATGCTTCGGCGCCCCCCAGTTTTTAACCAAAGAAAAATCTGTTAAAAGTAGATGGAAAAGAGTACTCACCAAGCAAAAGAATACTACTACTCCATCATCAAGGACATGGGCTATCTAAAGTTGGTTACTGAATTAAGTGTGGCATTTCCTGGAAAATGCAAAAGAACCCTTACCTAATTGTGTAGTATTCTCTCATTCAACAAACATTTGAGAATTAAAGGAATGCCCATATATGTGGGTCAGAATTAAGGAGTATTTTCCTGGCACCAAATTCCCAAAGAAGCTTCGTGTGTGTGTGTGTGTGTGTGTGTGTGTGTGTGTGTGTGTGTGAGAGAGAGAGAGAGAGAGAGAGAGAGAGAGAGAGAGAGAGCATTAAGATATCAGATTATTTTTAAGGTTTTGCAAAAGTCAGAAATATTCTTTGAATGCAGAATATTTAATTCTTAAATTGAGTGCTCTTATTCTCCATTTACCAAGGACATAGCACTCTAACTCTTGATGGCAATTCTCTGAAGAATCAAATAATATGGTCCAGGTATGCGCATTTCTAATGATCTACCTTCATGCAATAATAGAACTCAAGAGAGCCTAAAGAAATGAACAGATAACAACATGCCTGATAAACCATTTATCTCAAAAATCACTTGTGTAAAGCTGGTTTCTGGCAAATATGGCAACTTGTACAACCAATTGTACAACCATAAAATTTATGATTATTAACTACTTCAAAAATACTGAATACATGAATAATTTATTTGGAAGCTGGTGCTTAAAAAGCTAAACAGAAGGAATTTAGGAGAATGATACAAAGAACAGAGGGGAAGGTGAACACAGGGAACCTTATGGTACTAGGAAGAAACAACAGGGAAAGGTAAAGAGAGATCAAATCAGGGCTGCAGCTGGAACTCTGGATAAATCACAATGTCATCTGATCCTGACTATGGAAGTGAAAGTCGAAATATTTCTGTTGTTCAGGCACTGCATCCCAGACTCCCAGAGATCTAAAACCTAGCAGGAGAGCCCAAAGAATTTATCACTATCTGGTTCTTTGGACAGCTTCAACTTTGTCATCATCATTTCCAATGAGCAGTTTGAATCTTACCTTTTAAAACTCCCTTCCATGACATTCAAAGACCACCACTACTTTTAATTTATAGAGTATCATGACCTGAACCCCCAGAGAGAAGTGACAGGGAGAGGGTTACAGGAAGGGAGGAGACTCTCTTGATGAGCTGAAGTACATTAAGATGGGGGCACAGGGAGAAAGCAGAGACGCAGAGAAGGGTCTGAGCGAGAGAAACGCAGATCTGTGTATTTAAGGAGCCCCAGCTACCCACAGTGCAATTTTACTGGGCCTCAGTGTTACAATTTGCAAAGTGGGATGTGTTCTCCCCACATCACCCTGGCGCCAACCTAAAGAATGCCAAGCAAATAAAGGCGATGGGTCATCCAAACTTTCCTACCCTCCCTTTGATTCCAAAACATTTGTACCTACCTCCCAAATTAAAACCACAGAACTTAGGGGCGCCTACGTGGCTCAGTTGGTTAAGCGACTGCCTTCGGCTCAGGTCATGATCCCAGAGTCCTGGAATCGAGTCCCACATCGGGCTCCCGGCTCAGCGGGGAGCCTGCTTCTCCCTCTGACCCTCTCCCCTCTCATGCTGTTTCTCTCTCGCTCGCTCTCAAACAAATAAATAAAAATCTCAAAGTATATTTTCAAAATAAATAAATAAATAAATAAATCCAGAGAACTTAATGTCAATAATGTCACAGGCCCTACCAGCCAATCCCCTCAAACCCAAGGATTTCGTGTGGTAGTACATCAACACTAGTATGAAGTCTAATAGAAGAAAAAGACATAGGGGCACCTGAGTGGCTCAGTTAAGCGTCTGCCTTCGGCTCAGGTCATGATCTCAGGGTCCTGGGATCGAGTCCCGCATCAGGGGCTCCCTGCTCAGCAGGGAGCCCCCCTCTCTCTCTCCCTCTGCCTGCCCCTCCCCCTGCTTGTGCTCTCGTTCTCTGACAAATAAATAAAAAATCTTTAAAAAAAAAAAGAAAAAGGAAAAGACATAGTAAGTTGACTTCCGCCATGTTGTACTGTTAACCTCCTCAACATGACAGTTTATGACTGGGGCTCAGCTCTAAACTGACCGTGTGAGGAGGGGGCAGGGAGGGGGATGGCCACGTAAAGGCACACCTATGGAATTTGCAGTATATCGGGCAACGCTGTCACCCTGGCCCTGCTAAGCTACTCTTGACTGACAGGTCTTCTTCAGAGCGGCATGAGACACAGCACTTTCCACCCAGCGCTTGCCACGGTTTACTTGAACAAGCAGCCACTCTGAAAACCACAGCAATATTGCAGTGGTTAATGTAAAATATTAATGTCTCATTTGTTCAACAGTTTTGTGGAAATTAAAACTTTTAGGTTAATCATATACTGAACAATTTTAATTAAAACAGTTATAAAACAATTAATCCACAAGAGCTCGCTTGGAACTTTGCCAGCCTTATTGGTTTAATGCATGTAGGCAAAACTCATTTTTTTCCCTTTTGACTTAATGAATGCTAATATGTGACACAAAATATGCATACTAAGCTCCTAATACAGTTAGTCCATCTGGTTTTTCTTGCATTCTCTATTTGTCATTTTTCTTTGATAGCAAAATTGAAAATGAGTTCTCTGTGTTAGAAATGATAATGATACCATGTGCCATGCTTCATTAAAAACTGTTCGTTATAAAAATCTTCCAGGGTGAAATAAACACCCTAAGTGCTCTCTTCTTGCTATTACATATCTGGGAGTAAAAGGAGAGCGAGGCCCCCAGACCAGGTCCAGAACCACACTGCAGTTTGAGATAATACTGCCCTTTCACTGCCATTTCCCAAGATTCTTTCTTTCTGAAGGCGCTATGCGTCAGCCAAATCCTCAAGTGTTTCAATTTGTTCAATATTTTCTAAGACAAATCCTCAAGTATTTCAATTTGTTCCACATTACAATTTGTGTGATTCATTTTGGGATCTATTTGTTTGCCAAAGTAAGCACAGTTCAAGCCCTTTGTTGAATATTTAATGTATGCAAAATTACCTTTTAGCACAGGCTAAAAGACCTATTATTTCCAATAAGGCTTAAGAACAGCACTGTCTGACCACTATACTTTCAGATTGGTTTTCCAGGCAAGAGCCCAAAGAAAGCACACTCAGCTATTAGCTTCCACGAGAATACACCTCCCCATCCATCTAAGCCTTGCCGTGAATCCGCATAGTCCAGGCTTTACTGTTTATCAAGCTCCAGAAATACAAAAGGCACACACTACCCAACCCTTCTAGTTCATTAAAAGCACGAGCATAGGTACTTCATCTCAGCTCCCAATTCAAATTTAAGCAACTATACCAAATCCTTTTAGAGATTAAGAAATGAGTTCAATGTAATTCAGCCCTCAAATGGTGAAAATGATCCCCAGCATAATTATATTAGCTGGTACCTTCACATCTGGTGTGTATCTCGTTATTTCTGGTTGGGCACATCACATGTGAAGCATATAAACCCATAAAAGGTATTAGATTTCCCTTTTAACCACCTCTCATTCAGGCCAAAAAAAAAAAATTATGCTTAAAAAGCAGGCAGAATAGAAGATTTACCAATATAATCCAACATGGCAGCCAGGGCACTGGAGAAGTCAGTTTCCCTCAAGGTAGCAGAGCATAAAGCTGTTTGGTAATAAGAATGCCAGCTTATTAAATATAAATATCAACTATTTAAAAAAAACACCAATATTAAAAGCCTGATTTCAAACAACAGACATATGTGAAGTTCAGGCAATCATCTGAATGCCAGTCAGTCAGTAACAAAAGTAACCATTTTTATAAAAGTCTGTTCTGATAAATCCTAAACAGCAGCATTTAATAACCTCCACTTGTAAAAATCAACTCTTTTTTCTGGCCTGATCTATTTGTGGAAATCACACTGGACAGAACGAAGAGGAATGGAGTCATCGATCACAAATGTCCAGCTCTGAAGTTCTATAACTGCATAAGATTTCTGTTGTAGAACTAAAATCATAAAATGTGAGGGCTGGGAGAGACCCCTCAGAGATTACTACATTTTACTACAAACCTTCTCATTTTAAAAATAAGGAAAAATAATATAATCACACTTCTAGTGCTAGAAAGTTGAAGGCAAGAGCTAAAATGGTATTTATAGATTACCCAGGAATCACAACTATCTAAATACGTCCTTATCGCTGATATTTGAGAGGTACTTTTAATATACCGAAGCATCGAAATGAAGGCTCCAGCTCAGAGGTTCGTGACAACCCGCAGCTTTCAGGGACTCCCTTTCCTTCAAGGCACTGATTTCTCAACCAAGGTGATCCTGCCCCCAGGAGACATTTGGCAATGACATTTTGGTTGTCACAGCTGGGTGGGGTGAACTACTGATACAGAGGCCAGGGATGCTGCTGCTAAACATCCTACAAGGCACAGAACGCTTTACACACAACGAAGAATTACCCAGCCCCAATGTCAACAGTGCTGAAGAGCCTGCTCTATGGGGTGACTGCCACCACCACCAACACTCAGAGCACAGCTGGAACTGGAAAATAATGCCCAAGAACAGCTCTCCCCGTTGTAATACGATGGCTGGCCCTTCCAGGACGCAACTACCACATCACCCTGACTTTTCCCATTCTCTAGACAGTACTGAATGACAAGTCAAATCAACTCGTAATAAAAAAACAAGAAGCTCCAAATGTCTTTGATTCTTACCAGGAAGGGTTTTCTTAAAGGAGAAGAGAGAGCGAGAAATAAGAAGGATATAGAGGAGGGAGGGGAGGGAATACGGGCTTTAGAACAAGATAAAAGGAGCAAATAAAGAAGAAAAATTACCCTCTCCTACAAATCTGTGAAAGCATTTCAAATCATTGCAATTCCAGGCGCCCAGGAGAATCCCCCTTCACATTCACTAGGTGTGTTCTCCTAGCCCCATGCTATTTCACGCTACAATAACACTGTCATGGAGTAGCTGTGCAGCACCATTATGTGGTAAGTAAATGGCAAACATATCTAGACATAGCCCAGAACCTTTTCCACATCGAACACACAAATACACATGCAGCACTGCATGGTTTTATCATCCCCAAGGACAGCTTTGTTTGTGATTCGAGAACATACAACCCTCACCTTTGGTAGAACACTACCTTAGAGAAACCATGAGAGCACAACGGGAGTATCAGGGTTTTTAAAGGGAGCAGCTTTCATTCCCTTGGTCATTGGGGCTTAGGCCCTAGAGGTTTAAAAAAAAAGTATCACACCAATTGTCATCCTGGTTAAGCTTATACACAATTTATTTGTAGAGGCAGGTCATATGATGTAAACAAAACAAGCCTACCAACACCAGATGGCCAAGGTCCTAAACAGCACTCGTGTTTATGGGACTAAGAGAAGGAACTGATCACCAGGAGCTGCAGTAGAAGGAAAGGTTTTCACATTTTGCTCCAACTCCCCTAACCATCTAGGACAAACCTTTTCAGTTTTCAAATTAAACACTTTAAGATTTTTCCCTTCGAACATTTCTTACTAACTTGATTCACTTGTCTTCAGAATTTTCACAATATTTTGATAAGGCGAGTTCACCCTCCACCAAAGGTCTTTTCTGAATCTTCGTAACTCACAAATCAAACCTCCTAGGCTAGCAGTCCGCACCGCTTTCTAGGCGCCTCAATTTTTTTTAGCGATCAAAAAGATAGCCTGATGTGCTGAATGCTCTGCAAATGCACTAGGCTTACCCATGGGCAGGGGCAACAGAGTTCCCACCAATCTCATCTGCGTAGGGACACAGGGCATTCAACGGCTTTGATCTGCAGGCTTCCCACTGCGGGAAAGCTATGCGGCTTGCTTTCTCTCTGCAACTGAGGTTAAAAAGCGAAAATGCACTATTCCTTTGCATTGGCTCATCCTGGCTTTTCCATCAGCCATATCCAAGTCAGGATCTTCTCCAGAATCAACTTCTCACTAACATTACAGAACCTTCCCCCAAAATAGGTAAAATCTAAATTTACCAACAGGATCTACAGTCTGAGAAATCAATAATAATCAGTTTCCATCAACTGTATACCCTCTGCCCTCTGCCTCCTGACTCCACACAAAATGTGCCTGGTTTTGTTTTTTTTCTCTCTCTCTCTCTCCTGGAGGCTGCCACCATAAAGTCTAAAAAGGCTCAGAAGTGAACATATTAAAAATAAATAAATAAAAATCTGTAACTGTGTCAAACATCAAAATCTGAAAAGAAAAGCTCCTGTAAAACTCAGTGGTGTAAATGATGAAAGCCAGTTGTAGAAAAGCCTTAGGAGCACCAACCCCGTAGGTACAAAAGGAAAACAGCAGGAAGGCGGAAGCAGGTGGCCTGGGATGGAAAATTAATAGGAAAACACAGGCTTCTTTGAATGCTGCCAAGAAGTCCTCCAACAGAACCCAAGGAATGTGGAGGCTCTAAGCCTGGAATGTTGTTCTCAAATTCTCCCTTTTAGAATCCCCCGGAGTGCCAGGGCCGAGGGATGGGGCACATACCGCCAAAGACAAACCAAACTTAATTTTTCAGTTGGGTGGGAGTTATTGCTCTTTCAAGAGTTTTGTGATAGTGTTTACCCCCTATCGAAAGTCTCTCTACGTTACACAGCAAAATCAACTTGATATCGATCAACAGGATTACCACTGAAGGGGACATAGGAAGCTCACAAATCAAAGCTGTTGTACAAAGTAACCAGAAAGAAAGAGAAAGCACGTGAAATGGGGAGGAAGTTTATTCACACGATGACATATGGCCTCAGGCTGGATTTACACATCTTCTCAATGCATGATTTCAATGATGAAATCTCTGGGAATCAAGCTCTGAGGTAGTAGGTCAGTAAAAACGACATTAAGGGCTGGAGTCAGACAGATTTGGGTTTGAAACCTGGCTCCTCTGGCTACTAACTATAAAACCTCAAGCAAGCCAATTAACCAAAGTTCCCGCTTTTCCAGCCATAAGACAGGGGTATTATCCCTACATACCATGCAACGCTATTGCAAAGCTGGTAAAAAGGTATAAAAAGTACCTGTCGCATACTGGGTACCCCACAGGTGAGTACAGTGGTGTTCTTCTGAGGAAAACCTTACTTCCCCAGATTCCCAGGTAAGTTCAGGCCCATATTTCTTTATGTATCTTCTAACCTTCCTTCCTTCTCCTTCCTGCCAAATTCATCTTCTCCCTCAAACTCCAGCAGACTACATACTATTTCAATTAAGAAATTTTCCGTAAGTTACTGGTTTCTCACTTCATTCTGGAATATTCCAACACCCTCCAGCTCCACTGTTTATGAATGGAATTAAATTTGTGACACTGGTCATTTTAAAGATACTGTCTCAAAACAAAAGCCAGATTTCAAGTCACTGTATATTTGTTAGCTGTCATTTTGTTTTGTTTTACCTAAGAACATTATTGTCTTAAGAGTAAACTTTACCTATATCTCATCTGAACTCCTTGAAGCATTTTCCTTAACAGTCAATGGAAGTAGATATATGAATATCAAAAGCATAATCATTTAATTCACTAAACAATTTCACAGTGGTTCTCAAAGGCCACACTGTCTACATTTGATCATTGCTATCATTCTCTGCAGTGTTTACTTTTTAAGCCATGGATTTATTATTTTTTAAATGAATTTCCCTGCTAATGAACTAAAGAACCCACAAGGAAAGATACTGATGTCTACATGAACTAATTAATGCATTATACAGTACTGGGCAGTAATTTGCTCATGAACATCCCCAGGTTTATATGAATTTTCTTTCATCACAGAGGATGGCTTCAGCAAAGAGAGGAAAAGATGAATACAGGAATAGTTATGCCATTTCTTCGCTGCATGACCCGGTCAGCGTAACTTCTGTAAGCCTCATGGTGTCTCTTTATCTCAAACACCAGGTTCAGAACCTGGAAAGTTTACAAGAATTAACAAAACTCTTCTAACCCTCGAATAACATGTGTTTGAACTGCACGGGTCCACTTATATATGGCTTTTTTGCAACTCAGCACAATGCTGTACATGTATTTCCTCCTCCTCATGATTTTTCTAATAACATCTTTTCTCTAGTTTGCTTTACGGTAAGAATATACCACATAATACATATACAAATATGTGTTAATCAGCTGTTTACATTATCGGTAAGGCTTTCGGTCAACAGTAGGCTTTTAGGAGTTAAATTTGTGGGGGGGGGGGCGTGTCAAAAGTGATATGTGGATTTTCAACTGCTCTGAGGTCAGCACCCCTAACCCCTGCATCATTCAAGGGCCGGCTATAACTCTCAGAAATGAATCAGTACCACTAACACGTAAACCTAAGGTTACAAAAAGATAAGAGAAATAGGTCAGTCATTCATTCATTTAATATTCACTGAACACTTTCAGGATTGGAGTAACTCTGAGAACTCAGGTTTATATGTGAAATAATTCAAACAATAAGCACTTATGATAATACTACTATAGAATAGGAAAGGGGTCCTGTAAAGCACCAGATAGTAAATATTTCAGGCTTTTCAAGCCACAGGATCTCTGCTGCAAATACTCGATTCTGCTGTTGTAACACCAAAGCAACCAAGGACAATGAACTAAATGAATGAACATGGCTGTATTCCAGGCAAACTTTATTTATGGAAGCTGAAATTTTAATTTCACATAATTTTCATGTGTCATGACTAAATATTCTTCCTGTGATTTCTTTTCAACCGTTTAAAAATGTAAAAATCATTCTTAGTTCACAGTCATACAAAAACAGGTAGTGGCCTGGTTTGTCCGGTGGGCTATATATAGTTTGCCAAGCCCCGTGCTTGAGCGATGTGATAGGCATTTGGGCAGACAAAAGAAGAATTTGACAATTTCCCTGCTTTCAAAAACAGAACAAGAGAAGTTACCCAGAAATTACAGCATAATGTGACAAATGCTGAGAAGAGAGGTATGCCCAGTGTCACAGGAGCAAGACGACAAAACAATGAAAAAATGCAGTTTTAGTGTGGTCTTTCTATACATAACATTGTTAAAAGTTACCTTAATAAATAAATATATAATATTAATAATTAAATATAATAAATTAAAAAAAAACCACCTGTGACTTTAAAAAACAACCTTCACCACCCACATCTGCTAAGACTTTATCAGAACATGCCTGGGTACATTTTAGAACGTCCTTTTTAATTAGCGTTCCAGGCCAGAACCTCCGGCAAAATCCATTCTCCATTGATCTGCCAGGAAGCAAACATGTCCCAGGTGGTAGCTGACTGAGACTCTTAAGGGCAAGTCCACAGGTCTCGCCTGTTTATTTCACCTAAATCCTTTAGTTGTCACAGGTAATAGTTTTCAAGTACTCTGGGACAGAAAGAATCAAACAGGTTTTTTCCCCCAAGTGAAAGGTCAACGGAATAAATCAGCTTGGCCAGAGTCTCAAATATTTGCCTGCACCCCAGTGGTTCTGCCTAATCAAATCAGGTTTATTAGAGGGTCACCTCTAATCAGCACTAGGTTTTATCTGCATTTGGAGATGTTTAGGCAGATTTATTTTAATTACCTCAGAACAAACGAAGCTTGGGTCTTCAGACTTTAATTGTCACAACTGTCTGCCCGGATGTTTTGTTCCAAGGGGGAAGCTGAGGGAGCCAGGAGCCAGGCTGACATCATCAGCTGTGTATTTAATTAAAACAAGATGAAAGGCAGGCAGGCTGGGGAGGACAGTGTGACGGTCAGCCTTTCTGTCCCAGTGGCTGCACCACTCACGAAAATCTAAGGGGCTCAAGGCTTAGCTCCTTCTTTCCCTTTCCCCCTGCTACCAGTCTGACAGAAGGACCGTCTTTCCTGATGACCAAGAAGCAAATGCTCCAGTGTGAGCCTCTGGCTTCTCCATGAGCCCTGAATGTCACATGGAAAGAGAATTGGCAACTACCACCTCCTAAGAGCCAACGTTGAGGCCACAGATCCCTTAGAATACAATACAAAATAAGCCTTCGCAATAATGAATGGTCCAAACATGTGACATTTACACCAGCATTTCAGATGGGCTGGCAAGTAGCTTTCCTTCCTTGGACGTCTGAGTGACGCAAGACTTCATGGAAGAGCCAAGGCCTTGCCTTAATGCCAGCAGGCTTCTGTGTGCTAGTATCTTAACATCTGATTGCATCAGACTTTGAAGGGTCCTTTTTGAAATACCTGTGGTTATAAACCCAATCCCCTCCAACCCCCCCCCCCCCAAAAAAAAAAGCCTGCTGCTGGGCTTGTGATCCAACATCAAATTCAGGTTTTCAAGCAAGTTCTCCCATTTGAAAACAGAAGGAATAAAGTGAACCCAAGATCTGGGTGGTTCTTTTCTTGGTCAGTCTCAGAGGACAGGAACTATGTCTCATTCAACCCTTTTATCCCTGCCACTTTCCTGTGTTATACTGGGTGATTAAATCAAAGAATAGGATACACTTAATTGACCAACAGGTCCTATGCCCCTCCTTTTTTATTTTCCAAGGGAACAAGAAAATTCAATGATCTGAAAGGCAGAAAAATTGTGAGCAAAACACTTTTTAAAATTGAGCAAAGTTAACAATCTGGATAAAAACCAAGCAACTGTAGGATGGGTGTTTCTGTTTGTGTCGGGTCTTGTCCCCAACAGACTGTCAACACACTATTCAAGGAGTGTTAGGAACCTGAGCCTTTGTGGTAACCCCAGTTGAGAGCTCATTTCACGCTGGTGGCAAGCTCTTATCTCCCAGGAGGACTTTCCAAGCGACCAGTGGTCAGCTGTGCGAGGACTTCTAAGGGCTGTGAAGTCAACCTGTGTCAGGGCTGTGGTCACCACACAGGGGGGAAGGGGCGGGGGGCCGTTTGTCAGGAAGCCCCAAGAAAACTAAACAAATTCTGTCTGCCAAGATAGCTGGAGGCAGACATGTGAAATGGGGAAAGGAGTGGGAACATAGAGAGAAAAGAAGAAATGTGTCCTGCCAGCACCTCACCTCATCTTAACTTAATGATCGTTCTTGACCAAGGGGAGCACCTTACATCAGCAGCACCGTGAAGGCTTGGCCTGAGAAATAAGATGGGTCTTTGTTTTTGTCCCCATGTCTCTTCTCCTCTGTCCAATACAGTCTGGGCCTTTCAGAGCTGACATCAAAAGCACCACCCAGATGGTGAAGGAAACACTGAAATAGTTCCTTACAAATGGGTAATAAACCACAGTCCAAACCCCTCTCCCAACCAGGCCCCCACAAAGGCAGTTCCTTCCCTGAGATACCTCCCCCAGCTTCCTTGCAGGCGGCAGGGGAACCACACATATTCTGGGGAAGGCTGTCTCCCCTCTGGTAAGAGACGCAAAGTGCTCACCTTTGGATGGGGCCGAAAGGGGACTCCACTCCTCATCCCCTGAATTCGTCTACCCACTCCCCAGTGTTTCTCAAACTTTAGAGTACCATCAGAATGACCTGGATGACCTGTTAAAACATAAATTACTGGGGCGCCTGGGTGGCTCAGTCGTTAAGCATCTGCCTTCGGCTCAGGTCGTGATCCCAGCGTCCTGGGATCGAGCCCCGCATCGGGCTCCCTGCTCGGCAGGAAGCCTGCTTCTCCCTCTGCCACTCCCCCTGCTTGTGTTCCCTCTCTCGCTGTGTCTCTCTCTTCAAATAAATAAATAAAATCTTAAAAAAAAAAAAATGTTTAAAACATAAGTTACTGAGCCTCACCCCCAGAATTTCTGATTCAAATGGCCTGGGGTGGGCCCCTCCCCCTGCCAAAAAAAACCCTGCATTTCTAACAAGTTCCCAGATGATGCTGATACTTCTGGCTTAGGGACCATAATTTGAAAACCACTGCAGTAAGTTAATAAGAAACAAGAAAGTCAGGCAACTGTTGTTTTCATTTTTTTTAAAATATGACAGCCCCCAAATTAATAGAGAGCCTAGAGCTTTTTGTATGTGTAACACAGCTGCCAAAATCCTGAAGTGTTTGCTTTGTTGTGTAAGCAGCCGGTTGTGATTTTGCACTCAGCCACAAAGCAGGATTGTAGATTTTTTTTTTCATTAACTGGAGGATTTGCTTCATGTCTGTATTATTGTTTTACAGTTTCTAATTACTGGGCTGTGAAGTGCCAAATGGTCAACAAGCTTCCCTATTGTTATTCAGGTGCACCGGCTGGTGCCGGAGCTGAAAAGTGCCTTGTTTTATGGGGCTGCGGGATGGCATGCTCCATGCCTGTGGATGTTCACGTATTACTGCGACAGGAACACAAATTAACCACAGAAACACCACCTCGACCAATTAACTGATCTTTCCAAAGCAAGAGCACTTACGGCCTTATTTCCTTGCCAGGAGTCCTGTTATACCTGACTACAGAGAAGAGGGAGACTATGGCTAAAAAAGCCCACCTCTAACATTTTTTGTTTCTGGTTCTTTAAAACACAGAGTTGCCATCATCCAAAACCAATCCGAAACATTTAGTGAGTAAACTGAAAATATAAAGACCGTATAAAGACCACATAGGTCGGTGTGAAAGGGGAGATATCCCAGGTAAGGACAGCAGGTACAGCCAGAGCTCTCCTAGCTTGAACTCCCAAGCTTCCCCTGAGGAGCTGACAAGAGCCCTTGAATCCGGCTGCCTGCTGGAGACCTTGACCCCGCCTCCTGATTCCAGCTGCGTACAGAGTGGCAAGTTATTGAGCCTCTCTGGGCATCAATTTCCCATCTGTAAAATGAAAACAGTGATAGCACACATACTTTATTGGACTGGCTTGAGTATAAGGGATAATCCATGTAAATAAAATGCTTGTCACAGTGCTGGGCACATTTTACATAATCGATAAGCTTTCGGCATTATTATTGCTTCCTGTGAAGCTCCAGGGCAGGACATGGAAGGGTCTGTGCCCTCCTTCCCCTTGGGGATGTCAACAAACTATGGAGCGGTGGGTGGCTTCTCCTCCGTCCCAAAGGGACTCAGCAACACTGGGAGCTAGCCCAAGCAAGACTGGAAGCAGCTAGGGTGGGAAGCAAATCAAGACTTTAAAAGAGAGGAGAAAGAGTGTGATTATAAAGAATTAGTGAGCTCTTTCAGGCAAACTGGTCAGAAAGAACAGAGATGGGACAGGAAGAAAAAGCAGGAAGGGCTGTCTGCTGGCTGGTAAGAGCAGCTCTCAGAGGTCTCCAGACCAACGTTTCATACTGTAATCCCAAAGCATCTGAGAACTATTAGCACAGAATACAGAAGTTTTATAAATTTCTCCTACCCGGATCCAATGTTTCTCCTTGTTCAAAATCCCTCCCCAACCTCTTCCCATCTGGAACTGCCTCAACCGAAATGGACAGTAAGTTGAAAAAGAGAGAAGCAAGGATGTCTCCCTCATTGAGGGGAACAAGAGACCCAAAAAAAAAACCAAAGCTGGGCTGATGCAGAGGAGAGGGTGGACAGGGTGAGCCTCAGGTCAGAGGGGCCCAGGAGTAAAGGTCACAAGGACAAAATGAGTACACATTCTTCCAGCTGCTTCCTAACAAAGGTAACCCTGAGAAGTGTGCAATCAAGAATCAATAAAAGTAAAAAGGAGGCTATTTCTACTCAAGGAGCATGAAAACAAAACCCACAATTGCGTGAGCATGTGCATGCACATACAAAGAATTAAAAAGTAATTCTTAGTACACTTAGAGAAAATTACATTTCTGGCTTCAGATGTGTGTACTCTGCTATGCTCTGAAACTCAAGAGTGAGAAGTGTTCTGTCAATGACCCTAGCTCTTGAAAATACAAGTGCTATACAGGAAGAGAACACCGTGCACTTGACACACAGGAGGGCTGGAGAGAGATTATCTTCATCTAAAGGGCTAGCTGCACTTTTCTTCCTAAAAGCAAATCAAAATCATTCATCTATCATAACTGTTCTTCAGACTCCATGTCTGGCCCACCTCTGAAATGTTCTTTAGTCTTTTGGGACAGGACACAGATGTAGGGCTGCCCCACCAGAAAAGCTGAAACAAAGAAACAAGCTTAACTCATTTCTTGGCCTCAGAATAGGCAGAGTCCAGATGGGGGAATAATTAAGAGCTAACAAGTCCCCCAGGCTCTCTCAAGAAGGAAGTCCCCACTTCCACGACAGCGCTGGAAGTCCCCAGGTCACAGGGTCTCCTCAGCCCCTTGCATGCAGGCACCTTCCCATGGTGATTCACCGAGTAGCCAGATGTACCAACACATGCCTCACCATGCCTCACGTTGTGCATTAATGAACTCACGGGATCTTAACGGTGGACGCTGAACTCACAGGATCTTAATGGTGGACGCTCAGCCCCTAGCTGAGGCACTGTGCAACTTATTTTTAAAGATGCCTGGAAAAAAATGTCCTGCATCTCTGGAGGGCAATTCAGTATGCAATAATCACTTGTGGGTCTGAAGCCGTGTCGAACCAAGCTACCTTTAGCAAAGACCTAAGTCAGATTTGCCTCTTCCCCCCCACAGTTCCACCAGTCCTCACTGTGGATGCAGTTAAGCATATGCTCAGAGCCGGACACTCCCAATTTCTTGCCTTTTTTTCTTTTTCCAAAAAACAGTATGTTCATTACAAAAATTTGACATAACTTATATGCCTTTGTAAAGCTTTGCCTGTCCATAAATCCACAAATTGGAAAGAATCCTGTGGCAAAAAGGATGTTTTGCTTCAGAAAAATATGGTCACTGCATCTGCACAGGCAAGAGCCAATTCACACTTATCTTATAACAAAACTACAAACACACCCAGAAAATCACAGATAAAGATGCCTCCAGCAACCAAGTTCCAAGATTCTTTATTTTATTCCCAACATCTAGCACAGTGTCTCAACCACACTAAATACTCAGCACATGATTCTTAATGACAACCTCTAAAATGGATATGGGCTATAAGGGATGATTTCACAAAGCTAAAAAATAAAGCTCCCACCCATCCATCCACCCCCACACCTGCCATAATGACACAGCAGCCGATTTTACAACTATTTAGACATCTCTCTCTTGCCTCTCTTTCCCCCGACCAGGGCTAAAAACATCCCTGGCACAGACACTAACAGCCACCAAGCCAAAGACACAGGCTATTTTTCTGCACGGAATGTACTCTCTACCAAGTGCAGGTATCTACTTTCAAAGTATTTGGGATCACTTGCCCCAAACCAACAAAACCAACCTATTCCAAGAAAGTTAGTATCTGTCAGCTCACCTTAAGGGCCAGAGACCACCATAGAGAGTATAAGGGCAATGCTGCTTTATGCAGACCTAAATTCTTCAATAAGATTAACTTACCTAATAGGATTTAGGGATGCTATGAAGGCCATTATGGTGTCTCCTACAAGCTGGAGGCTCCAAAGGCTTTAACCATTCGATTTAATCCAATCTGGCCTAATCTAATCAAGGCTGTCTCCTGTATTCTGTCAGTGGACTTTGAGCAGTGATCTAAAAAATGAAGGAAAAACCTCCATTCAAATCATACCCTGCAGACCAAATATAGGCTAGCTTTCGTCTAAAAATAAGTGCAGACCTGACAAATATGCATGTGGGTCTTTGGCTGCCTTAATTTGCTAGTTTCTATGATCTACCTAGGCTAAGAAATGATTATACTATCTAGTTGACGCTTAGGTTTTAATTAAATGGCACAAGGAAGATTTCACATGTCGGTGATTAGTAATCTTACTCAAAACCCACACCTTTCTTCTTAGAGGAGCAAGGGTCTAATTTAGCAGCAAGCTCTCTGTGCCGACAGGTCAAAGCCAAGGCTGACTCAACAGCAAAGAGATCTCCTTCACTGACAGCACATGTCTCCATACAAGGTGGTTTCTGTCCCCTACGAGGCTGCAAACACTACCTCAGATGCCTAGCAGAAAGATGAAGGTCTAGAGCATTTGGGGTTTGCCTGACTCCTTCAATTGGCACACGAAAACCAGTAAGTCAGCTTACGTCCTAACCCCTCCAGTTTCCAGAGCTATTTCCTCATAGCGATCACAAGTTCATATGTTAACTAGTAGGGGTTAAAGTGGTGTAGAAAGGAAAAGAAAATAAAAATTAAATGTACGAGCTAGTATATTTTAGACCTATACCATGCAGTTCAGTACCTACAGGGGGAAAAAAAAAGGAAGTAAATATCTCAATATTTACATATACATATCTAAATAAGTACACGTATATTTGTGTTGAAATGATTAAAACTGTTGATATATTGGGTTAAATTATTAAAAATTTCAGCTGTTTCTTTTTACTTTTAATGTGGCTACTGGAGACTTTCAAACTGCATATGTGGCTCATGTATTTCAACTGGACAGCACTATTTTAGACAATCTGTTCACTTTAAACTCCTCAAAATTCCAGAGGGAAAGTACATTATTTCATCCCATTAACCCCATCAGATCAAGGCCAGGTGATAATCCTCAAAGCAAGAACAGAACAATCTTTGAATATTTACTGAGGCCTCAGGAGGAATGGGATTTGTGGATTCCAGTGAATGCACCTTGAACATGCTGTGTAAGTTCTCTAACTTCTAGTTGCTTGTCCGTATCTGATGTGAAGAGGCTTCACAGACCTCGCCCAAATCCACAGCTACCTGTGGTTATCTCAGGGCAGGACCACACAGATCAGGCAGTACCTGATTCTCGGCCAACAGAGGAGTCATGACTTCACAGGGCATCCAGCTTTGGGGACTTCTCCAGAACACACGAACTTAACAATCCAGGAATGTCTAGTTTCAAGTACTAACCATTGAGCAAACGGTCACCTTCCCACCACAAGAAACATTCCCTCGGGTTCTGCTACCAGCACACTTAAACGTAAGTGGCTTAGAAACAGCTGTTGTTCCCAGGAACTCAGAGACCAGTGAGAGATCCAAAAGGGAAACCCTGGTTATCAGAGAGAGGATGGCAGCCAGCCAAGACATCAAATGCGGAGGATACACAATTGCTAGATGTGTGCTGTCTCATGCCTTGTTCCTCACACTGCCTCAGGCCCCTCGAAGAACACCCACCACCTCCAGCGCCTCACCCAACCGCATCTGTACTCCCTGTGGTCCATAGCCTAATGAAGCGTTAAGAAAAGCATTCAGGTGCAAGTCTTTTACTCAGCAAACTTATGAGGAAACAGCAGCAGAGCCTCAGCTAAGGGCAAGGAATTCAAGGATGAGGAAGAGCAGGTCCTCAAAGGTCACAGTCTTGCAGTGGCAATCCGCACAGGAGTCTGATCCAGCACATGCATAAGCCCGGGTGAGACGAAGAGATGAAAAACAGCATTTCACACCGTGCAAGCCAGGGGACAAAGGCAAAGGACGGCGTAGTACATGGAGCAATAAGCAGTTCACTTTCAAAAGGCAGAGAAGTGGTGGCAAGGCCAGCTTCCTGGGCTTGCAAGCTGTGCAGTCTCCCAGGGTCGTGACTCAGAAGGGCCCCACACTTGGCTTAATGCTCTGCTGTCATCCTCTTGAAGTTCTTAATAATCTTTCGATAAGAGGCTCTGTACATATTGCACTGGGCCCTGCAAATTACATAGCTGATACTGGTGGCAAGAGATGGTGGGTAATCAAACAGGTCCTGGTGGGGCTAAAATGATGAAAAGCTCCTCTTTCAGCTTTGAATGACCCAACTGGCAATCCATGCCGTCATGGAGTGGCTCTCTATAGAGTCTGTGACAATGGCCAGGAGTCCTACTGCTAAGATTCCAAGTCAGCAGGTCTGAGATAAAAAGACTACGAAAAGTGCATTTTTAACAGGCTCCTGGTGATTTTGATGTCAGAAGTTTGAGAAATTGTATCTAAAAAGTAAGATATACTAACGCTTTATCTCTTATAGATAGAAAGGGTGCAGAGAAGGACTTTCTTCAGCAAATGTATCTTTCCCAAGCCCTTAACCCACTCCAGCCACACAACAAGAGTCTTAGATAGCACTAGGCTTCCGAAAAGGTTACTAGAGCACAATTTAGAGAAATAGCATGTCAAGAGCCCCATTTAATGAGTTAATCATCCTGACAAAGCACTAAGTACTGGCCCACTTTGGATGGTTGAAATTGTGCTACTACATGAAACTATGAGGGGAAGAAAAAGGACAGAGAAAGAAACAATTTCACAGTATACTTCTTAGAAGACAATGTTCCCTTCCCTTCCCTTGCTAGTTCTCAGTGATCCTTCCAGATTTTGCTCAAGTGTCACTCTTCAAAAACACCCAGGACTCTCAAAGGGCCTATGATTATCCTTTTTACCATTCATCCAATTACAGCTATGTGGCTATCGGTTTTGACTTTTTTTTAAATGTTTGTCTTCCACCATACAGCTCCATAGCATCGAGAACGGTGCGTGATTCACAAGTGCCTCCAATTAGCATCTACTTCAGGAGCTCAGCAGATACAGTGAATGAATTGAGAAAGGTTACAAGTTTGAGGTCAGCCATCAGAAAGAGGGTAAGGTGACTTTGTTCACAAAGCAACAAGGCAAAAAACAAGCATATAGATGAGCCTCTGACAACACAGCAAACCAAGGAGGCACAACTGGTGTTGTGTTGGCAACTGTTTACTAGTTCCATTCTTCAGGAGTCTTGAAATGGTATCACCCATTGGAACAAAGCTCTGTGTAACAGATAAAAGGAGGTAGTCTGGCACCCAGCTCCTTGGGCTGGTTTTAGAAACACAGCATACCAGAAGTCAAAGTGGTTTGTCAGATGCCTTCTTGATCCTCAGGTACCAAGACAGCTAGATACAGCAAGACAAACTTCTAAAAAAAAAAGTTTCCCACTCACTCTGGATGCAAAACCAGAGAGGTCCAAGGTATCTGAAAGTCTGTAAATAGGCTTAAAAAAAAGAAGAAGAAGGCTGATTCTCTAAGAGCACCATATAAACACATGGGAGGAGACATTAACCCATAGCTTAGCTCAGTGAGCATCATGGAAAATGACTGATTTCCAGAAAAGGCCCTGTTCATTTATTCCTTTGTGGGTTCCAGCCTAAATACTGCTCCTGCCTACTTACTTAACCATGTGTAAGTGATTAAGGCCTTTCCTCAGCCATCCAGCTTAAATAGTGCTAAGTTCTTAATTAAAACACTATAAAAAATGAACAACCAAATTCAGGTGCTGCATAATTTATTTACATTTATGTAACAGCTTCCCCCAAGGAACTCAAGGCATTTTGCAAACTTAAAATTATCTAGCAGATATTAATCTTCACAAAATTCCCAGGAGAAAGACAAGACTTTAAGGAGCATAATCAATAATAGGTCCCTTACCTTCACACACCCACACCTTCCTCCCACAAATCCAAGTGTGCACCACTCTAAGTCTCTCTAAGCTACAGGTCTAAACTAATTCAGAAAATCATAGGTGAGTTTTTTTTTTGTTTGCTTTTTTTCCAGGAAACCATCCCAAACAGGAGCTAATAACTATTTCACCACGTTGTGGAAAAAGTCACAAACCTTTTCTTGCATCTTTTCTATTCTACTATAGAAAAAAATCCCATTCCACTCCAAAGTTAAGTTTTCTAAACCAACTTAAAGATCAAGGGGGAAAAAAAAGTTCCTGAATTCTGATAGTCCCTGCTGTTCTGAATCTCTGTGACCTACCCTCTCAGGAGAATCTACATTTTAATAAATACCTCAAGCTTCCCAGGGCCTCTGAAGGTATTGAGAATATTTTATTTCTTAAGCTGGGTGGTGAGTACATGAGTTTTGGGTTTCTTTTTCTTCTTTCAACCATCTGTATACATATATGTACATAATTTTTTTAGGGCTCCTGATGAACGCTGTGCAGGTAGGCCAGGAACCCCGCTTTGAGAATACATACTGCATCAGACTCTCCTGCATGCTCTTTAAAGTAGAATCCTCTCATGAGTTGAATTCTGTCCCTTCAAAAGAGATATGTTGAAATCTTAATTCTCAGTACCTCAGAATGTGACCTTATTTGGGACCAGGGCTGTTGCAAATGCAATTGGTTAAGATGGGGTCGCGGTGGAGTAGGGTGGGCCCTTAATCTAATACACCTAGTGTCCTAAGAAGTTGGCCATCTGAAGACAGACACACGTAGGAAGAACAGCATGTGATCACAGAGGCTGAGACTGGAGTCACCAGCGGCAAGCCAAGGACCACCAGAGACTGCCCACAAACCGCCCGAAGCTGGGAAGAGGCGAAGGATTCCCCTACAGGTTTCAGAAGGAGCATGGCCCTGCGGACACCTTGATTCCAGAACTCCAGCCTCCGGCACTTTGAGAGAATGTACTGCAGTTGCTGTAAGCCACCCAGTATGGGTGCTTTGCTGCGGCAGCCCCAACCCTGGGAAACCAATACAAACTCCTGTAAGAGTGGTGCTGGAAATGTCTGACCATCTGATCTAATTTGAGAAGTCGGCCACACGTTCCAGAATCCTAAGAACATTTGTGCAGGAAAAGACCTCTGAATAACTCCGTTGTTTTGAAGACAAGAAAATACTGAGTTTCACAAAGAGTCTGAAATGCTCATCGTTAAAAAAGTAACTGGCTGTTATCTGCAGTGACGATATTGTTAGTAATACTCACTAAAACATCTAAAAAAATGAGACGCAAGACAGGTCCCTTTTTTTAAGCAAACAGACAAGAAAGCTCAGGGAACCAACAGGGAGTGTAGACAACGGAAGATGGTCTGGCCTCCTGGCTCTGTAAAAGAAGAGAGGAAAGGCCCTGGGACAAACACTACTGCCCAAGTAAGTTTTAAAGAACTTGTCTCTGAAACTATCCCCCATAGCCTCAGTTATTAGCCTCTGTTCCTATTTTTAAATTACAGGGTTCACAAGAACCCTGACCTGTGCCTGTTTTTGGGCAACAATATTTGCAAAGAGCTAATAATTGGAGGAAAGTAGTGAGGAAAAAGCTATCTGGTTCCACTATCCATCCATCCATCCTTTTAAGTGTCTGACTATAATCCACAGCAGACATACTTAGCAAACTTTAAAATACAGCCTCTCAACATTGTTACAATTAAGTCACTCTGAAATGTCATGAAAAGCAATCTAGTCCCATTAAAATCTTCACACTCTCATTAAAAAAGCACTTACAGACTTGAAAATGTTCCTAATACATTATTTAAAGACACAAGATGTACAGTGACTAAAATCCTTGTATGAGGAAGAATAGTAGCAGTCCACTTTTAAAAGAATGTACAAATTTGTGTCATAATTGGGTAATTGGCAAACTGCAGGTAGCAGTCAGGTTGTAATATACTACTTTAAAAGAGGCTTGGAGGGTGTTCCCCTCCCCTGAAATCTCAGTCCACCCAGGAGTCACCCACATCACATCTTAGTTAACGGTCCCTCCTGCTTCCTTCCAGGATTTCCAAGCCTGGAAAGAGGGAAGGGCATGAAGGGGAGGGGTGCGGGGAGAACCGGACCATTTCAGCTCACACCCCCAGGCCACTAGTCATCACTGTAAAGTCCTGACCTCTGGTCCATTTGGTCTCCTCCCTTTCAATTAGGGTCACTGCTATTTGTATGTTGCCATTCAAAGGCCTAAATGTGTTTTTACAGGCCCTAAATCCCCTGAGGAAACAGCAGGAGCCCCAGGCTGGAAGTCTCTTTTCCACTCCTTCCTTCTCCCAGCCCCCAAAACCCACACAATCCTCCTTTAATTCAGGAGCTGAGTTTTGAGCACTGAGGGTCTGACACCTGACTCCTAATCCTTTCCATGCAGAGAGATGCCACATGCCCTGGGGGTCAGCTTGACCCCAAGACGGGTTTCACAGGTCTAAATTAGTTTAGTGTTTGTTTCACTGAAATTACTGAAAATGTTGGGGTGCCTGGGTGGCTCAGTCGTTAAGCGTCTGCCTTCGGCTCAGGTCATGATCCCAGAGTCCTGGGATCGAGCCCCGCATCAGGCTCCTTGCTCAGTGGGAAGCCTGCTTCTCCCTCTCCCACTCCCCCTGCTTGTGTTCCCTCTCTCGCTGTGTCTCTCTCTGTCAAATAAATAAATAAAACCTTTAAAAAAAAAAATTACTGAAAATGTTGAGTTTGTATAAAAGAGAAGATTTATGACTCGGGTTCCTTCTCTTCCACGTGATTGTATATCAGTGTGTGATGCCTTCAGTCTCCGAAGGTATAAAATGAAAGGGATGGAATTCTGAAATCCTAAACCCTTCCTCCGAATCACTTGTGAGTCCTTCCTTTACAATTAAGTGCCAGGTCAAACAAATGACCCTCACCGCTTGATAATTTTGACGGCAATTATTAAAGTATTTTTTTTAAATCCCTGTTCAAGAATTCAAGATTTGTTTTCAAGCAGAAGGAAGATGGTGAGATTTTCTTGGTTCCTTTCCCCAATTCTCTTACTCACTGAGATCAATAATGTATTATACCATGCCACTGTTCGTATGACGAACGAAACTGAAAAATAAACGTAACATGTTAGTCATTCTTCTACGGTTAGTCCAACTGTCATTCAGTGAGCTCCAATTACTTGTGGAGAGCTCTCCCTAACTATTTCCTTCTTCTTAGATACACACGAATATCCCACTTGTACCAAGAGAGAACCTAGAGAGATAAAGTCAGGAAGTCAGAAAACTGGGGGAACAGTACTGAGCCCTCTGCAACGCAACCTATGAATGAAGGAATGAAGAACGAACAAATGAATTTTAAAAGATAAAAAAAAGAAAAAGAAAGGTAAGCTTCAGGAAGAAATTAAGAATTCACTATTTAAGTCCCCACCAACAGGCTGTTCCTGTTTGGCAGTACAACACTTAAAAACCAAAGGCAATATTGGGGTACCTGAGGGGCTCAACTGGTTGTGTCCAACTCCTGGTTTCAACTCAGGTCATCATCTCAGGGTAGTGAGCTCAGCATAGAATCTGCTTGAGATTCTCACTTTCCCTCTCTCTCTCTGCCCCTCCACCATGCACCCCACCCCCATGCTCTCTAAAATAAATAAATCTTAAAAAACAAACACCAAAGGCAGTGTATTCTGAATCATCATTTTGCCAAGAAAAAAAATCCAGAGACCCTCCACCAACAGTTATGACCACAGGTCAATAAAGAATAGAAATGGTTGAAATTATACACCACTCTCCCTAGCTTGGGGCTGCGAGGGGGCCAACTGCCATTCTGCAAGCTTCGTACTTCCCTGTGTACCTCTCTCTAAACAGAACAGCAGGGTGATGTGGGGGGAGTGTCTTACTACCATTGACTGGGGGACTTCAACAACAGACATTTATTTTCTCACAGTTCTGGAGGCTAGAACTCTAAAATCAAGGTGCCAGCATGGTCAGTTTCTGGTTAGAGCTCTCTTCCTGGCTGGGAGACAGCCACCTGACCTTCTTGCTGGGCCCTCACATGGAGGGGGGAGAGAGAGAGAGAGAGAGAGAGAGAAAGCTCTCTGGTACCTCTCCTTACAAGGGCACTAATCCATCCTGAAGGTCCATCCTCATCATCTGACCCAAACTTAAACATCTCCCAAAGGCCCCATTTCCAAATATCATCACACTGGGGGTTAGGGCTACAATATATGAATTTGAGGGGGGCATAATTCAGTCTCTAGCATAGACCTTCTTCAAGTTAACTCAATGCTGCTACAATCCTTGAACAAACACTCAGCACCTAATACCTACAGATGCTGCGCCAGGCAGGAAAGCAAAAAAATGAATGGGCTTCAAACCCTGCTTTCACCATTTATCTGTGAAATAATAATTTTTAAAAAAGCATGGCACAAAAACATTGTGGACCTGTAGCTTTATCTGAGCAGAAGGATTTTTCAGTCAGTCAAGGTTTACTGAGGCTCTTTCTGTGAAGTAAGATGTTCCAGCATACATCCACAGGAAAATATAAACAAAAAACGTTAAACATGGCTTCTGTCTCTCATATGTGCGGATAACACTCTTAAGGTGACCCCCACGATCCTCACCTCCTGGTGGGTCCATAGCCTTGTACAATCCTCTCTCCCTGAGTATGGGAGGGACCTCTGACTTGTTTCTAACCTGTAGGATACAGCAAAGATGACAGACGTGCGTGATTACATCACAAAAGACTAGTGTCTGTATCTGCCTTACTCTCTTGTTGGCTAAGAGAAAGTGAGCAGCCACATGGGGAAACCTCACATGACAAGGAAATGTGGGCAGCCTCAAGGAGCAGAGGGAGCCCCTACGCAGCAAGCAAACAAGGCCCCTCAGGCTTACCGCTGCCAAGGAATGAATTCCACCAACAACCTGAACAAGCTTGGTAGCGAGTCCTTCCCCAGACAAGCATCCAGATGAAGTCTCCAGTCCTATGCAACATCTTGACAGCAGCTGTGCGAAGGACCCAGCTAGGCTATGCCCAAACTCTGGACCCACAGAACTGTGAGATAATAAACAGGGCTTATTTTAAGGCCACAAAAACATTGTTTGTGGTAATATTGTTATACAGCAATAGATAACTAACACAAGACAATTTTCTTGAATGTACCACTTGAAGTGTTTTAAAATTCTTTTCCCTCACAAATCAACAATTGTCTGGGATTGTGTGGGAGTGGAAGTGGGGATGTTAATCTTTCAAGGAAAAGAACAGGAAGGAGCCTGAAATAAATGCCTAGAATTGTCTAATTACAGAGCTATTTATAATCAGAATGATAGCATTCTGTCCATGGAGGACACTAAAATGCATAAAGGTTCAGTGACATATCCAAGGATACGCAGTACATTCATCATAAAGCTGGAAGCCAACTTCCTGTAACAAGGCCTCTCCACCCAGACAACTTTTTGTCTCAACTCTCGATGAAAATACTCAGAATGTACCACGTATGCTTCTTCCTAGGTTTAGGATGGCAAACCCAACCAAGCAGTTCCTCTTCAGGGAAGACTCTGCAGCACCTCAATGAATACAGGTACGTATGCTGTGCATGGAAACAAATGGGAGGAATTTGTCTTGATTCATAGATATGGACAAGCTTGTTTTGCTGTCCTTTTTTTCTTCCCCTCAAAATAGGATAAGAACTGCAATCTTTTGAGAATTCTAGGTAATTTGGTTTTACTCCATGGCCTGTAGTCTTGCTACACCAAAATGGGGTATGGGGGAAGAAAAACTAAATGAACAAAGCCATTTAACCTAAAAATGTATCCACTTTTAAACCTCCTGGAATGGAATCCTCCCCAGAGAATCATGGAATGTCAGCATTAGAAGAGGCTCTGCTACTTCTGGTCCAACCCCCTCAGTGACTGCAAGGCAAAGAAACTTGCCCACGGTCACAAAAGAAAATGAACTAGGAGAGCGAGTCAGGCTGACTTCCAGTCTCATCATTTCCACTGCCCCAAACTGCGTATGGCTACAAATACTTTAACAAAAATGTCATCAATCAACACCCTGACCTTGGGCATCACACACAACCACCAGTTGGGGAACAGAGTACAAACTGAACTTATTCTTACAACAGTCCAGGTGAAACACAGGACGTAAGAGGAAGGTCCTGCAAAAACTGGCGACTACAAAATGTTCACGCGAAATAAAAATGCTTCATGATGTACAATTGCTGCACTCCTACAAAAATGTAATCGCCTTCTTGAGACTTAAGTCACATGTCCGCATTCTGGGGAGAAAAAAGCTATGGAAAGGAGCCATGCTCTCAGTAACACTACCACCTTCTCAACCTATGATTTGTATAAAACCTGTTTTTATTTACTGAATTACGGAAAGTGAGTAACTTTCACAGCCTTTCCCCCAAGTCTAAGCAAAACAGCTGAGAAGCACGGTTGGATGTGGTACATGCTGTGCCTGCAGGTCCTGGCCACAGAGAGACAATGATGACCCTGCTGTGTCCTCAAGTCATTCACATACAAGGCAGATTGTGATAAAGCCCATGATGGGTGTAAGCAAGGCTCTGAGGGGATTACAGATGATGCAATCAATTCTGGAACCGGGAAAGCATCAAGAAGCCTAGTCAGTTGAGTCTGGATGTGTAAGTAGAATTTTGTCTGGGAGATCTAGAGGGGTTCCAGTTAATTTGGTTTTGGCTTATTGTATAAACAGCAACTCTGTTTTAAATTTGGGGGAAAATACCATTCCTTCCTCTCTCCTATTTCTGCTCATTACACATTTGCGTACGTTACTGCTATCATCTGTTTACATATCTGTCTGTCTCCACCGGACAGCCAGCTCCCAAAGGAGCAGACGCAGACTCCTTTCATCATTATTCCCTGCAGTACCGGACAGGGCAGCCCTTGACACAAGTTAAAACTTCACCATTCAACTTCCACAACTGTAAAATAGCCATTAGGTCACTTGCAACTTCCTTTAATCTATCACCTAACCTTCAATCTCCAATGAAGCACAGACAGTCATTTTTAAAACAGAAGGGAAAAAAACCACAACAGGTCCACCACGATTTCACACAGGGTTGCCAGAAGCAGTGCTTAACATATATGCTCCATCAGGGCTGAATTAATTATTCTTAGCCAATGTTGCTGCTACTATTTATTCCATATTACTATTCCCTAACCCAACTTTCCTCTTTCACTGGTCAGAGCTCTGCAGACTATTAACAACTATTCCATGGGGGGCAGTGGAAAGGATAGGATTCCAAGTTCAAATAAATTTGGGAAATGCTGGGTCAAATAAAGTTACTTTAAGGCAGACATTTCATTGCTTTCAATATGCTAATATTAAAGTGAATTTCCAAGAAAGGAATGTAGTATTTATGGATTTTTTCATTTAGCCTCAGCATAGTTTGGTCTCATTCTTCTATGGAAGGTAAGGAACTTTCTGAAAAATTTATTCCAGTTAACAGCATTTAAAAGTTGAACAAAACAATAAATCTCAGTGGGACATCTTCAGCAAATACAAGCAAGACTGACAAGTGGATTCATTGTTTCATTCATAAAACCAATATTTACTGAGCCCTGCACTATAAAAGACAGACAAAGGCCCTGCACTCACAAGAGCTCAAATCCAGTGGCAGGGAAGAATGCCCTCCATCCCCAGCCTGGGAGATAAAGAACACTTTCTGGTCTCCCCAGGCTGGACACTATTTCTTTTATAGCCCCAAGCACCTGGTGTGTGTTCTGTGAATAACTGCTAGCAGCTTGATCACAGTAAAGTCTGTAGACATTTTCCAAATTCCCATGAAAACCAATCAAAACAGCAATAAAATGGACCGCAAGAAATCCATGTTTGGTTATTTGATCATGTGGATAAGCTTCCATAAAGGTACTCATTTTCACAGAATGATTATGCAAGACCTGGAAAGGTACCTTAGAAATCATTCATTTAAACCCCCTTGAATTGCCTAAAAGGAAACTGAGGCTGAGGTGTTGACCAAGATCATAATGTGAATCCAGGAATACAGATTAAGATGGAGAACCAATGACCCCCGGTTATGTAAGGCTGCAAAAGATGGGCCAAGACAGCAAGGCGCTGCTGTGACCATCTGCCACCTGGGCTTCTCTCTGTCCAGAATCAATAGTGTTATGAAATGACGATTCCCCGTCTGTCTTTTCACTGCTTTCTTTAAAAGGTAAGAAGTCGTTTCATCAGAGACAATTCTCTAAGCACTGTCACAACACAGCTTTCATGTCCATCATGGCCCGAGCCACCCTCAAAGAAGCATGGAATGACCTGGACCACCAGGAAAAACGAGCAGCGGGGTAGCTTTTGGGGGTCCTTGGGCACAACAACAGGTTTCAAGCCAACAAAACATCAAATAGTATGCTCTTTTAAAGAGAGATTATACTAGGGGCACCTGGCCGGCTCCATCAGTGGAGCGTGCGACTCTTGATCTTAGGGTTGTAAGTTCGAGCCCCACACTGGGTGTAGAGATTACTTAAAAATAAAAGCTTAGAAAAATTTTAAAAAAGAAATAGAGATTAGACGAAATGCATCCACTGTGGTCAGAAAATGAAAAACACAGCAGACTGCGTATTTCGTTCTAGGTTTGGCCCACAGCTCTCTCCCTAACCAGCTGAATGACCCTGGACCAGCGGCTAATTCTTTCCTCCATCTGCATAAGCAACAGCTGGACTAGATGTTATAATGGTCCCTTAGGGTCCCAAAGTCCGTGATGCTGGTGAACTTACACTATCCACAAAGAACTTGCCATCCTTTTTTTGAGCTATAACCAGTTTTGTTCCTTTTTGAGTCGAGATCTGCTACATTTGCATCAAGTACTGAATGTTACAGGACATAAAATAGATAAGTACTCTCTAGGTACATTTTATTATACTTCCCTATCATTTAACATACAATAAAGAGATGTACTATGAAATATTATGGAACCTAAGAGTACAGTATCCCATGCTGGCCTAACTACCATGGTGTCTAATTTCCAGAACTTACAATTTTAATAAAATCCTGTAATAATTCACTAAGAAGGCAAAAAGGCTGTAGTCACAGGAAAAAATTAAAATACAGAAATGTTAAAACTTCTTTTTTTAATTCCCCTTTCTCCTGGTTTGCCCTAAAACCAACTTTTGCCGCAAATATTATCTGGCACTGGCAAAATGAAAAGTTCCAAGCAGAAACTGTATTCAGAAGCTGCTTTCTATGGGCAAACAAGGCACGTCTGCACCCCACCGTGAATCAAAATACAGCCTGGCAAACCGACAGCACCTGGGCCTTGGGAGAAGACTTGACTTTACCTGCTTCAATTCTTGGCTAAATCCCTCATTTCCTGAGCAGGTGAGACCTTGGCTTGGATCTCCAGATAAGAGGTCAATTCAATGCATTTTGACATCCAGATGGCAATACTGCTTGGAGTAAATTAAAACATCAACGGAGAATGAAATTTGAGAGATGAAAATATAAAAGAAAGAGAGAAAGGGAAACAGAAATATGAGTTAAGAGTGTGTTGAATTTTAACAAAAACTGCGGCTAATGCTACCAGAGCAGAAAAAGAGGGGTTTGGGAGGCTACACTATGCATAAAATGAGAATTTTACTATTGATTTTAAATATAATCATACAAAGTACCACCTTGGGAAGAACACGCAATCCCAGTACTATAAGAATCTGGGAAAGACACTGATGAGAGAACTCTAACTTCTGCTTGGATCGTTAACTTGCTCTTGAGCAAAATGTCAATCTTTCTCCTGCATATCTATTCTTTTATTCATTCCGTGGACAATGAGCACCTGATATTTATCTGACTGCATGTCCAACATTCAGACACTGAAAATACAGCAAATAAGATTCAACACCAACTCTCGAGAATTCTAGCCCAACAGTTTAGACAAGTAAGGAGACTACAAAACAATGCAGCAGATACTCTAAAATTTAGACAAGGTGCTGTGATGGCTTCTCCAAGGGGAGATGGAGATGCCAGGGTTTACAGTCTCGCTCCTCTAGGCATGGGCTTTGCCACCTCAAGAAGATACAAACATCTTTTTCATACACTGGGCAGAGCTATCCCACTTCCTGTTTTGACTTTAGTCTATTTCTTTAGGTTGGTTCTTATTCATATGAAAAAAGTTGCTTCAGAATCTTCCCTGGGGAAAAACAAACCACTCTGTCTTAATGAAGCAGTCACTTGCTTTTTTATTCTATACCTTTTCAAAACAAAACACACCATCATTAAATTGAGCAAAACTCTATTGTACTGTTCACCTAATGCTGGAAAAAGAAGATTTATAAGGTTGATATAAATTTTAGGAGCAAGAGCAAAATTACTGATCAGGATTTAACTCATCTCTGAGTCAGGGCTTTCTATACTGTACTCTGTGTATCAAGAATAAACATAAAGCTCACTTTTACTGCCTGTCAATGTGAAAACTGGTACAACCTCTGAGAAGTACAATTTGGCAGTGTACACCAAAAACTTTAAAAACATGCATGCCCCTATCCAAGTAACTCAATATCTAGTAATTTGTCTGTTGCTAATAATTAAAGAATTTAACAAAGATTTAGTAAGAAGAATATATGTAAAATGCTGGTTAAAATATCAAAAAGCTGGAGCGAGCTTAAGTGTCCAATAAAAAAGAGACGGTTAAATATGTTTTGGTAAGCCCACAAAATGGACTGCTATGCAGCTATTTTAAATGTAGAACAATCTTTTATGAAATGTCAAGGTGTTTCCAACCTATTAAGTAGGAAAAAAGTAGAAGAGGCTTATATGGTGTGACCCCATTTTTATAAAAAAAATAAATAAAACATTTATGTACACAGATGCATGCATTCGCTTATATGGGGGAAAGTATAAAAAGACAAATGCCAGGTTGTGAATGGTTTTCTCTTAGTAGTAAGATTATCCATGATCTTATTTTCGTTCTTATCTATCTAAATCTTCCCATTTGTCTGCAATAAAATATGTGGCTTTTGTCATTTTCAAAGCTTTTTAAATTAGAAAATTAAAATAAGCAAACAGCATTTTAGTACCAAACTTGGTAGGAGGAAAAAAGAAAATGCAGCTGTCCATACCAAGGGAGAGCCCTTGTGTCCTGCCAAAGATAAATGTAAATTGTTTGGCTGTCGCTGCTACAACCAGTTCAATTAGCATCAAAACAAAGGCTCTTTAAAAGGCCACGCACACACTGTATGGGCCGAAGTCTAATTGAGCTAGTTGTAAATTAATTACCTAATGTTGTCAAAATGGGCAAAAAAAGCATTCATTCCCTCCATAGAGCGACCTGAAGCCGATCCTAAAGGTAAGCGAGAGACAAGTGTTGGTAGCGATAAATGTTTAGTTTTGTAAAATACAGCTACAGAGGCTTTCCAAGACATCGCTGATTCATGACAGATTTCCTTGCCAAGGCTTGATTTGTTAACGTCCCCTCCTCCTTTCCTAGTTTAAGTACCTCCTTTGGCAGAGAAAATGATGCATTTCTATTCTCTCTCCTCTTAATCCTTAAAACTTCAGTTCTGAGATGAACGAATCAGTGCCAAGTATCTGAAGGGATGGGATGCTGAAGTAGGGCCAGAACATTAATCCACGGTGCCCTCTGGTACTTCAGGGCTGAAGAATTCATTTCAGCGTTCCTAGTAAGACTGGCCCCGCATGCACAACTTTACCCCCTGCCTTCCTCCCTCACCACCCCCCCAAAACACCCTCATCTTACAAAATACATTTACTCTAACAATGCATCTCCAGTCTAGGTCAACTGCAGCATGTAACTGGAGACCAAATTATTACTCTCAGCCATATTTGCAGCCATCACAAAATACCTTCCTAGCCTCGAAACTCGCTATTTCTTTCAAGGAAAGAGGTGGGGGAGTCCTATGGTAAATAAAGCATGAACATCTTCCTTAAAGTTGTCACTTAAGTGACTTGAAATGAAAACATGCATATCCCAAATGAGTAAACTCAATTCCCATTTTGATTTGCAAGCACACAGGCAATAAAGAATATGCCAAGATGCTGCTTTCGAATGACCTTACCTTTTCAGAGCTCAGACTGTGAGCAGAGACCTATATACCTGGAGGGCTGGATAAACTTAGTTTCGTTCCAGTTCAACACACATGATGACCATGAAATTAAGTAAACAGCACCTACAACTGAGTTCTTTAAAAAGAATAAGAATGTATAAGGAGCAGATTCGGATTTTGAACCATGGGTAGATTTACTCAGAACACTTTGCCTTGAAAATCATATAAACATAGTCTCTCTGGGATGGAGAGACCTCAGAGGTCACTAATTCCTGGTGTTAACCCCCATCACAATAATCCAGGTGAGTGATAAGTGTGTTTGCATGCCCTCAGCAACTGGAAATCAAGACCCTGAGAAAGCACTATTAGAAATCTATTCTTTTTATATGGAATGCCTGATTGTGCCTCCAATGTGAGTAGGAATGACCACCTGGATCAAAATCCCTCTTCATGAAAAACCCTGCAAATACTTTAAGGTAGCCACCAAGTATCCTCTGAACCATCTCTTCTACACGAGAAACGTTCCCAGATCCACTTGTCACACAGCAGGGTTTGTGATGAACCCCTTCACAATTCTGATCCCTCTTCCTCAAACCTAAAAATCCTAATTTTCAAGATAACTGATGATAGTCATCCATTCATTAAAAGCCTCCAAAGTTCCCTCCACCCAAGTACAGCTGATAAAAGTGTATTTGATTAGGACAGGTTAAGGGTAACATCCATTTATCTATTAGCAGGTATCTTGTAGTGATAAGTCTGTGGTGAGATCTCCTTTCCTTTTAAAAGAAATAATAGGGGCACCTGGGTGGCTCAGTCGGTTAAGTTCTTGATTTCAGCTCAGGTCAAGAGATCGAGCCCTGCGTGGAGCCCCACATCGGGCTCTGTGCCGGGCATGGAGCCTGCTTGTCTCTCTCTCTCTGCTCCTCTGACCCCCCAGCTCCTGTGCTCACTCTCTTTAATAAATAAAATCTTTAAAAAATAGTAATAAAAGCTCTCAGGTCTCACTCCATCTAAACATTTGCCAAATGAAAATTAATTATTGTGTGTATATAAAATTGTTACTGGAATTCTAAATGCTTAAGATCTGAAAGAACTACAGAATATAAGCTGGCTCAGCTCTATATGAACATTGAAAAAATAATAAGGGAATATAGCATAAGCCTAAGGGACAGACTTGCCAACCCATTTTTACATTCCTGTCTTTCTAAGCATGGATCAAGTTCTTATTTCAGATTTTGTCTATCTTCTGGTCTTTTGGGGGTCTAGGACTCAAAGGTAATCAACACATCCTATTAATCAAATATTTACTACTATGTGCTCAGTATGGTAAATAATAGCAAGACTATAAAGACCTAGAACACATAATCACTGTCCAGTAAGTTAAAATCTACTTAGATAACATACTTCTTAAAAAATAATAATGAAAGACAGTATATACAAAAGTTCAAAATAGGTGCTACAGACATTTGAACCACCAACAGTGACGATAATGCCCTCTAACTCCCTCCTGGCCCCAAAAGAACAATATCCAAATAAATGGACAAAGAATTTTACCCATTAATAACATTTAATTCCACTGACTGCCCTCTTCATCCAAATCTATCCAACCCTAAAATGTAGCATTACCAGAGCTGCAATATTTAAAGAATTTTTGTTCCCCAAAGAAACATATGAAGTCACAAGAAGAGAAGAGCAGAACCTTAATTAAAATTGAATTACAAAGTTATCCTTTGGGATAAGAATATTATACATAAGGGGTTCTAGTATTTTGCTAAGTAAACCTTCTACAGCAGTTCAAGATGGACTTCTCTAATGTCTAGTTCTGTTCTGTGAACAGTGTTACTTGGGGATTTTAGGAGCTAAGGAAGGATGAGCCAGCAATCTAGCTGGTAAAGTTATTTTGGAATTAAGCAATTCAATGGACATGCTGGGGATAGAATGCAACATTAATAAGTTAGTCTTTAGGTATATCCATGGAGTGAAAGCTGTTATGGATAATTCAGCTAATTATGTATTATAAGAAAAGTGGGCGGGACCTTGACTATGTATCCTGGCTAAAAAGTTCCTCCATGAGACTGACCACTCACAGTAAAGCAGTCCTTTAATATTAACTTTGATTCAGTTCACCAAAATAGCTATGTCCCATACCGCTTGGTCTCGTTCTGACCACGCCCCAGCTGCTACACTATGTTTTCTTCTCTTTAAATATTTTAATTGGGGCAGAAAACAGGTGCAATTCTCAAACTGCTATTGCCTCTCAAAAGGTCAAAAACATCATAGGTGGCAAGAGAAACTGTCTTTTTCCACCATTTTCGGAACAGCTGTACAAGTGCTAGACCCGGGTTCTTAACCTTTTATGGGTCACTGACCCCTTAGAGAGTCTGATGAAAGCTAGAAAAATGTGTGTACACAAAATCTCCTGCCCATGACTTTTGGGAAGTTTGTGAATCCTTTAAAGCCCCACCAAAAGTTAAAAAACTTCTAAGCCAGACCGTGAACCCACCGGGGCGGGGGGGGGGGGGGGAGGGGGCGGAGATTGTGCTCTAATTCTGGTTTCTATGCCCAGTTCTTATGAAAATCATTGCCCCATAAGTAACTAATCGTCATCCACTCAAGACAGGGATAAATGGATAAGAATAAATGGATGAATTTAAAGAAGAGTATTACAGTTCTCTATCTTAGTGGCTTCCAAATACGATTAATCAAAGATCAGGGTGCTTTTCAGAAACGAGATCCCTGGGTCTCACCCTCCGAGAGATTCAGATTCAGCAGCTCTCTCTGTAAGTGGTATTCAGAAATCTATGTTTTTATAAAGTTTCACGATGAAACCACCGATGTACCTTAACTTAGTGGAAGAAAAACTTTAATTTTTTCCCTAATATGTTATTTAAAAAGGATATATATATCCATGTGTTGCACAAACAGAAACAGAGAAAGGCAACTGTCCAAACTGCTCCAAGTGGGCCTGACAAGCTGTTAAGTGCGAGTTTACAATTCTGATACTTAAAAAAAAGAAAAAGAAAAATCTGATTAGTGTATTTGGTGGTTTGTTTGTTTTGTTTTCCCTGAAAGGTCATGCTGTGATTCACAACCAGTGAGAACTCCACATCGTTAGAAGCCCAGCTTTGTTAAACCTTCCTGACAAGTTTTGACACCACAGATTCAAACCACAAAAAAGGAATGAGTATGCTCTAATTTAGACGAAATTCTTGACCTGGATAAAATTCTGTTTTACAATAAAAATATGTTCTTAACAGAAGAACATATGCCGACACTTTCAAGGGTGTAAATTATGCCCCATTTGTAAGACCTCGTGATTAAGAGACTAGGCTTAACCTACCCAATCAGGTGCCTCAATTTCCTCTTCCCTACAAAACTGAAAATTTAAAAATCCTGTTCCTTTCTCATTCCCATTTTCTACAGCTCAATGGGATTGTTCCTTCCTTTCTTCCTTCCTTCACACAATAAATGATGCTAGACCCCAGACTGGGTGCCAGGTATCCTAGCCCCTCGCCCCCCGCCACAGTACAAGGTGAAAACCGCAGACAGCAGATCCCCTGCCCTCGTGTTGCTCACCATCTACTGTCCACAGTTATTTTAGGAAATTACTTCATGTAAACAACAAACTCCTTACTAGAGCCACTATATGTCATACAGACAACAACGTGATGAGTCAAAAGAAAGAATCAGGACTGACGGTTTGTATTGGGAAGTCAGGACACCTCACTGTGATAAGATCTTCCACATCCCAGTAACATGGCACGTGTGCTGGAGGGAACCAGGGCTCAGGGGAGTCAAGATGGAGTTCTAGCCCAGGCCCAGCTTCCTGTGTGACCCCTGGTTTGAACCAATTCATGAGAATCCCACCTACCCTTGGTTTAGAGCTAAGTACTTTACATGCATTATCTTCAAAACAGCCCTGAAGAGACTAAGAACTAGGATGCCGTGTTATAAATAATAAAACATGCTAAGACAAGTTAGGTAACGTGGTATGTCTTGTTAAGTAGTGGACCCAAGATATAGAAGTCTGTTTGAGTCCAAACTATACTAGAATTATGCAGACTCAAAGAACTGTACAGAGTCAAAGCTTCCTTCAAAAGCTAATGTGATGTGAGTCCATGGAACAGAATGTCGTCGTCTCGTTTTACAGGTCTGGAGGCCCAGAAGTGCCTTGCTTGGAGTAGCCCGTCTTGTATAAAATTCGTGTTCGGTCCCAACAAAGCTCACCAAGACACTCCATCAGCTTCTCATATACTACACTTCCCTCTCTCCCTACAAAATGGTGATAATCTACCTTTCTCAAAGGGTTGTTGTAAAACATAAATCAAAATAAAATGGTTTATATAAATTTAAGGCAAGTTATTAAGAGTTCATGCCCAAGAACGGCCGTGCCACCTCAGGCAGGTCACTGAATCGTATCTCAGTGCCTCACTCCCTCATCTGTAAAATGGGGATAGTAAGAGTGAGAACTTCAGTGTTATGACAATTAACGGTGCCTCGAACACAGTAAGTGCCCAACTAATGCTCATTATCATCATTATAAACTTCCTAGACATTCAACTGCCTGTGAGCTGCTACCTTAGGAATAAGCAAGTTTCACTACTGCTAAAGACTACAGAAAACATCTTGGTAATTTATTTACCACAACGTACTTGCTCACAAATGCAATTTTTTAAACTAAGAATTAAATATAAAATTGAGGAAATTAAAGAGTTGCCTCTCTCTACTGGTCTAATTTACCCACAATAAACCCCGGCTCCAAACATACCTCAATTAAAGGATAGTCACTGGCGGTGCCCTGCTCCCTGCAGCCTTTCACACCTCCGGAGAATGTGCACATACAGTCTCCCTGCTTCAGAGGGCTGTTCTGAGAATAAACTGTTATAAATGCCCTTTGTAATCTTTTGACAATGATGCTACATAAGCACACATTATTGTAGGCATTGTAAATTAAGTATGTGGTTACACATGACAATACAAGAAATGCCTGAAACATCTTTCTGTTCCTCAGCATCCAATTAAATTGCCATTTCCCCTAAGAAAGAATTCTGTTGCATTATCCCATAAAAATGACACCAGCACTGACACCACCACCCCCCAAGATGTGCTGTACACGGTCACAGCACCTAAGAACTCATCTCATCCTCACAACAACCCCGCATTACTATTTTTCCACTTCACAGATTAAGACACTGAGGTAAAAGGACACGAACCTAATAAGCTGCAAAGCTGGAATGTGAACCAAGGGATGGGACTCCAGAGAACCTGCCGTTAATCTTCACAACACCGTGACCTCCGAAAGCAAGATCGCTCTTCGTAACCACCTCCCCCTGCTCTTAATCCACAAGATACCGTGTTCTCCGAAAGTAAAATCTCTCTTCATAACCACCACCCCGGCCCCACAGAATGTACCTGTGCCTATTAACACAACTGCGTGGACACTTCAGTAACGATAAAGCATCTGGTTTAACCGCTCTGCGAACCCTGAGTCTCCAGGAGGACGGGGCCCCTTGCCTCCTCTGTATTTACATAACCCCATTCCTTGTAAACATAATGTTGGTGCTCAAGAAAGTGATGAATGAATTAATAAGTGTTACCACAGAGCATCTTATCATTCAAAGAGACTAGATTCTTTTTACACTTTTTTATATTACACTTTAATATTAACCTGCATTTAGGGGTTAATGTTTTGCTTTTGTTTTCTTTCTAAGCAAAACTAATCTTATTTTCTCTGCTCAGGCAATACATTTCATTAATTACTAATTCAACAGACCAAAGAAAAACAAGCTATTCAGCTGTCAGATCACATAAGACCTTTTTAATACTTCAGTCTCGTGGAAATTTTTTAAGCAGAATTTTTTTTTTCAATCCCATTTCTGTTTTAATGACTTAAAAAAGAAACTGCCCTTATGGGGTAAATGAGCATATAAAAGGTAATAAACATTTAATGATCCAGTAATTGGTTATATCAGAGCAATCACTGTTCAGTAATTAACTTCTTTTTTGGTTTGTTCACTTGATATTTTCAGCACCTTTGACAGGGCTGGAATTATCCATATTATTTATTTCATAAGCTAAAACCTTTTGGAGGATCCCAAAAACACAACAAGGTTTCCAATCACCCACCTTCATCTTGGGAACTTTCCAATGTGGCCTTTTAAGAAGCCAACTGATTTGCAAAACCAAGAGCAATCCAAGCCCTCAGTACGGAGTGGGCACGGAAGCAGCCGAAATGACATTACCGCCAAACTGTGGGGGCTGTGGACATGGCAGCAAGGAGGGGTTAAAGGAAAACACAACATAAAATTAGAGCTTAAAAGATAGCAAAAAATAATTAAATCACACCACCAGGAAAGAATACAGTGAACAGCTGGTATGTTGTTACTATGCAAAATTACAATTAAGCTCAGGTTAATGTCATTTCCAACTAATTACCCACAGTCAGTTGGAAGAGACACACACTAAGATTTCACTTTACCTACTCGAATCGGTTCTCCCTATTTATGTGTTTCTGGCAGCCACACAGCAACAAGGTTCCTCACCATTTTTTTAATGTCACAGCTACCCAAGGGTACCCAATTCACTTCGGTCAAAGGGGTCACCTCTTAGCAGTAGACGTTAGGAGTTGCTAACATTTCAACACCTCCCTGTGGTCACACTTCTCTCCACATGACACTTCCTTCACACCAAAATCATTCATAGTGTCTTCTGCACAAGCCTAATTTCCTATGTTCCAGTCTCACGCTTTCTCCTCCTACCCTCTCTTTTCCCTGTCCAGACCCTTTTTATAATGCCTTGCACAGAAAGGAAAAATACTGGTCACTTCACACTTGGTGTACTAATCATTCCTTATTACTGAGGTGCTTGACACCTTAGTAACATAACTCAGTCGTGTTTTTTACCTCCATGTGTTATCTTGATGAGTCCCACCAGAATCCAAAAAATGAAAGGGAACCCACCAGCACCACCATGACTACAATTCCTGTCATTTCACTGTCCACTACGGCCATCTGCCCAAATGGTGAGGGTCTCTGAGGGTCTCTCCGGGTCTGCCCTGTGAAGGGTACTTGTACATAAATAAGCACAATGGGACCCAGTCTCACAGGGGCCCTGTGGCTTCCACATCTGACAGCATGCACACAGAACTACTTCAACACCAGAAGCACCCTTTCCTGTAAAAAGAAGTCAAGCTAATTTGAAAGACCTTCCTGAATCTACTTCTGCTAAGAGTTGAAGGGGAGAGACAAAGGTCCCACAACCCCAAAGCAAGAAAGAATCTTCTAATCTAAATCACTCGAGCTCTCCTATTATCCACGCACCTTGGGCGCTGCCCCAACGGCATGTGGAACCAAAGTGCATGACACCACCCCTCCTGCTTCACACACGCCTGAAAGCAGAGGTCAGATAATTTATGTTACTTGCACCTCTGAGAATCTGCCTGGTGAAGAGGATAAAAAGGAGGGGGGAGGGGAGAAAACGGCAGCAGTTTCTTTGCTACTAATGGACAGATAACTGCAGAGTGCCATAACAGATTTCAGTTCCTTTGTGAACACAGGAATATTTATTTAATCAATGTACTGTAACAAAACAAGCCTCTGGTGTACTTTTGGAAAAATGGAAAGCCATTCAGGCAGGGTGACTGGAGTCTTGTCACCTGTTCAGCTGATACTGGAGATAACCAGAATGGAGGAGTGTGAGGTAGCGGGGAGGGGGCAGCTCTCACATCCACAGAACCCACGTGCCTGCCAGGGAAGTACAGATGCGCAGCCCCTGGCTCATCATCATTAACCACCACGGCCTGCAGCGAGGACAGCTCTCCCTTCATGCGAACACAGCTCATGGACGGGCTTGCTGCACGTCCCTTTACCATAAGCATCCCCTTCCAAAGAAAACAAGCAAGCTTGCTGTTTATTAATACAGCTAGAACTTGTCCCACTAAGAATCTAATGATTCTTAAGCGTCAAAAGAAAAAGGAAACAGGAAGGACGACTGGGTGGCTCAGTCGTTAAGCGTCTGCCTTCGGCCTTTAGGGTCCTGGGATCAAGCCCCGCTACTCAGGCTCCCTGCTCTGTGGGGAGCCTGCTTCTCCCTCTGCCTGCCGCTCCCCCTGTTTGTGTGCTCTCTCTCTCTCTCTGGCAAATAAATAAATAACAAAATCTTAAAAAAAAAAAAAAGGAAAAGGAAACAGAAAAAGCCCTCGGCAAACTTCATTACCTTTGGTTTTAAATGCTCTGAATGGAAAGGATCTGGAGGAGAGATTATTCTAGGGTGGAAAGAGGAGGGTGGGACTTCTTTTATTTTTGGTTAACTAAGAATAAGAAGCCACCTTTCCTCCTGTACCAAGATAAAGACATTTGGCTACTGAGACATGTTTACCAGGCCTACCAGGGCAGTAATGACAAGACTCATTTGTTTACTAGAATCGTAACTGCCAGGGCTGGAAATCTGTCTTTAGACATTTTTCAAAACTATCATGAGAATATTTTCAGTGAATTAGATTTCAGAAAAGATAGAACCTTAGAGCTTAATCTTGATATACACTGAAAGCGTTAATAGTCACTGTCAGGAACTGATTTAAAGGCTGAATCAAAACAAAGATAAGCAACACAAACTTAACATTACCAAAACTTACAAACATGAGAATGATCAAGAACTAGTACAGAAAGAATGCTTTTTTCATTTGTACCTTATTACAGTGTTCTATCAACTTACTTATATGCCTAATATGGGGGATTTGAAGAGAAGTGGTGGAAGCATAAATTTGAAGAACATAATAAAAATCAAATATTTTTGGCAATGTTCTATTTCCTTACCTGGGTCCTGGTTACTTGGGTGTTCACTTCATGATATTTCATTAAGCTGTACACTATACTTACTTCAGGATGTGTTCTACTTCACAATATATAAGGTCTTAAAACCAAATAGGCATGAGTGTTTTATTTTCAGAAGAAGTTTGGTAGCACAGAAATTAAACCACTTAAACCACTACCATTACTGATGACCCAAGAAAACACTCAAAAATGTTCTAAAATAGCGATTCCAAACCTTCTGTGCAGGGGGCTTGCTGTAAAAGAACTCGGGGTTGGGGGGGGGGGGGGCTGTTAAAACCACGTGCCAGGGCCACACAGCAGGGATTAACTTTCAGTAGATCAGGAACAGGGCCCAGGAATCTGTATGTTTAACAAGCTACCCAGGGGGTGAACATGTGCAACCCAGGGTTTCGAAACCACTGCACAAGGCAGGAAGAACTTGTGTTTCCCAACAATCTGAAACCACCCCATCCCAATTCTCCATACCCAAGATGGGTGACAAACTGTAATTATTTAGGAAAGTTTCAGAGAAGCTTTAAGTAACAGAAACGGTGCTCTCATCAAATACAAAAAACACCTGGCTAAGGTTTTCATGAATATTCTCCCCACAATTACAACATCTCCCCTAAAAGGAGACTGATATTAAGTCATAATCACTAAGTTACTCGTACTGGGAACCTCATCCTGAAAATTTAAGAACAGAACCTGTGAAATCAAATTACTCGTCTGTGGCCACTTGGGATTTAGGGTCATTGGCAAAATCTGAACCTGTGCTTTTCCACAGCACCTCTGGGAGCCTGCCCCTACTCTCATTATCATCATTGTGGCACTGAGAGTTTAGATTTCCAGAAGTTTAGGACACGACCAAAGTCATTTAGCTAAAAACTCAAAGACAACTGGAGCTCAAAGTTTCTAACCCCAGACAAAACTGCTACTCACTATAGACCAGATTCCCATCAGGCGTCTCTGAAGGGTTAAACACAATGCACATTTCCGCTTTCAAATTCATATTCTCTAGTTTTAGATAACCACATTAATCTGGGTTGGAAGCACTGCAGTAAACTGAATTTTGCTTTTGGGCATGCACAGACAACAGCAATTCATAGATAGAAAGAGCACTACCCTGGGGTCTTTTATCTGAGAGCACAATCAGGGAGCCTGCTGGATAATTTGTTTTAGAATACCAGAGCACTTGTTTTTAAACAAAGCATTAGCCAAGGAAAGAGGTTACAACAAAAGGAATCACAGGACCCAAAGAAAAAAACAAACAAAAACAAAAAGCCAAACACCAACAATCAAGGTGGTTCTATCCACCCTCCTTTTAAAATCTTATTTGCCAGACAAGGAAATGTAACTAAAGAAGGCTTGCATTTAGGACTTTTTCTTTTTTTCTTTAGGTCTTTTTTTAACTTTACCCTCCTGTGGGATACAACTAATTTAAATCTAAAAAAAAGAAAAAACAAACACTTGCCCTTCCACGAATCCTCAGAAAACTCAAGTCTGAGGACAGCTCTTCGCTCCACTTTTTTAAGTAAGCCTACTAAAGGCTAGAGAGACACGTCCTCAGGAGTAGGTCAGATAACCCCACAGGCAAATGTTAGTTTCTAAAATGCCTACCACCCTCCTCCCTAGGGCAGAATCACACAGTACCTAGCTATTTTAATTTAGTTCATCCACAGGAGTGACACAAATTAAATTTGTAAATTTTTAGTTCAGTTCAAAAATTTTTTAATGGAAGCAATACAGCACAGTGGGAAAACCAGTGACCTATATATTAGACAACTTGGGTTGCACATCCCAGTCGTACCACTCACTCACTAGGTCGCACAGAGCAGTTATGTAATTTTCTAGATCTCCATTTTCTCATCTGTAATAAGGTGACAGCCTAAGAGGGAGTACTAACACCTCTGAAAACATGCATAAGAGGGGGAGGGATTAAGAAAGGGTCAAAAGCCCCATTTAAAAAAAAACAAAAACAAAAACAAAAACAAAACAGCATCCGAATAAAACACTTCAGAAGCATTTATTTAGTCCTGTGGTGCAGTGGTTCAAGCCAGGCTCTCTAAAGCCACAATGCATGGGGTCCACCACTCACACACTGTGCGACCTTGGGTGTAAACTCTGCAGCTGTTTCCTCGCCTACAAAATAGGGTTCATACCTACCACACAGGACCTTTGTGTGAGGATGACACAAAGCGATTTCAGCAACTAGAACAATACCTGGGCACATAGGCACTCAACAAATACTAGTTCTCATTAGTATTATTACCAAATATACCAATACTGACTTGATGGTGGAGATAAAGTTGACATGTACTTTCATACCCTTCCTAATCAAAGGAGAAACAAAAAGATCTTCGAGCTATGTAAGAGTTCTGGTACAATCTTCACTTCCGTAAACTCTCAGAAAGTCCCTGCACTTATTCCAAAAATAAGTCCCTGTGGGCAGGTACACAAAAGTACTGGACTCTATGCACCTGGACACACAGTCCTGGAGGACCCACAGATTTCTAAGAGCACCCCACCCCAGGAAAGCCAAAACTGGAAAAAGAAAGCATTCTTATCCTCTGAGCAACAAGAACAAAAAAATCTCATTTCCCACCCTTTCACACACTAAAGTCAAAGTCTACTTTAGCAATCCAAAAGCTTATAAAACTTTATTTGCTTTCTTATTATTTTAGATGATTCTTTTCAAAGAGCTTACAGATATAAGGAGTTCTTTATATGATGAGATTTATTTTTCCCTCTTTAGTCAACAACCATGGCCGGTAAAGACAATGACGCAGCAAGGAAATCCTATCTACCACTGTTTTCTTCCTCCACTTAACCCAAAGCTATAAGATTTCTTTTTCAGTATTTTCTCCCTCAAACTTTATGTATTTTCTTCTCAAGATCCAGTTTATTGACTGACTCCAAAAATCATCTCTAATGCATTCCCTCTATCAGGGATCCAACGGTATTCATCAGTGCCCAATTCCCTGACGGCTGTGGGAAATGGTGACAGATTTGAGCTTCACTTCCGATTAAGTCTTCCCAGGGAAAGTAACCTGAAAGCCTGGCCCAGTATAGAGACCTAGAAATAAACTTCCCTTTCTGCCTTCCTTTCCTTCAAACTTACAAGCACACAAGTGGATTAGGGGATTCCACTTGAAGCAGAAAGAGAGCTGAGTATCATTATTTCTTCGGTATCTTCCCTAAGCTTGAAACTTACCCTGTACATCTTTTTCATTCTCCTCATTTTAAGCTGGTAACTGATAAAATTCAACTGATTCCAAAAGTCCCTCCAAACTTTAACGTCCGAGCATTTAGCATCTCTTGAAGAAATAATTTGTGAAAGCATTTGTAACCGAAATGATTTTAAGAACCAAAAAACTTAAGCCAAATTAGGCAAAAACGCTTCCTACCTGCCAGATGGTTCCCTAGAGCTCTTCTAAAGGAGGATTACAGCTCCACCACATCATTTTCTCTGCTAGACACACCAAAGGACAATGTGACAGCAGAATGTAACACCCCTCTCCCCCACAGAATGTCATTCCTTGACATCAGGGGCTCTGTTGACAAACCCCAGTGGCTGAAACAGTGCCTGGCACAAAGAGAAACTCAACAACCATTTATTGAATGAATGAGTGGGCAAAAGGGGTATGGGTACACTGGATGGGGTGTGGGTGTCCCAGAAAGCTAAGGCCCACAGGAGATAATTAGGCCCCAAATAATTGAGTTGGCAATACTTCTGAAAAATGTCACAGCCTCAGATGTGTCCACAGAGAGCTGGCCACTCTGTTGGCAGAAGATACCTTACTATACACCTTAACCCACAAAAGACTGATAAAGCTGTGACTCCGGCCAAAAAGTTCTCATCTGCCATCGATGGCTCAGAGCCTTCCTGTAAAGATACATGTGACTCCAAGTTTTCTAAATGAAACCCTAGGTCCCCACTGACTTCTAAGGCAGTTTTTGTTTTTTTTTTTAAGATTTTATTTATTTATTTGACAGACAGAGACACAGCGAGAGAAGGAACACAAGCAGGGGGAGTGGGAGAGGGAGAAGCAGGCTTCCCGTTGAGCAGGGAGCCCGATGTGGGGCTCGATCCCAGGACCCTGGGATCATGACCTGAGCCTAAGGCAGACGCTTAAGGACTGAGCCACCCAGGCGCCCCCAAGGCAGTTTTATAAGAACTTCCAGCTCAACCCACTTACAACCGTAGCTCCCAACATTTCTGAATGTCTCAGTCCCCTCTCTAATGCCTCATTCCTAGTCTCTAAATGCTTTCTAACAAAATATGTAAACGTATCCCCAGTTTATCTCAGGGTAGGGGGATGATGGCATCAGGAGAGGTGCACCCCAGGACATCACCCCTCAGAATCTTGGGAGAGCAGACCACATTAAAAAGTTCATTAGAGAAAATGAAAAAGACTTGGAGTACAGCTCACTAATCACATGGCTTGGTACTGGGCATCTGAGAAAACCCAGTGAAGAAAAACGGCCACCTTCCTCCAGACAGAGGATCTCTACCCTGACTGCACAACAGAACCTCCTGGGGAGCTTTTTAAAGTTCTGATGATGAGGTAGGGGCTCCCTCCATCCTCCCATGGGTACGGGGACTTCTTTTTTAAAGCTCCCCAGGGGATTCTAACGTGCAGTTAAGTTTAAAGAATCCTCTGCTCTAAACCTTACAGTTGACTCGCTTCCCCTTCAGACAGTACACACTAAAAATAACCTGCAATTTTAAGTATGGTAAAATGCCTAGGTTTGTTAAAGATAGTGGTGGGTCCATGGGCATTGGTTATGTTATGTTTTATATACACACATACACATATTTTTATACAACTATATTTTAAAGCAAACTTACCATATATTTGTCCTCAAAAGCACAAGTATTAAAAAGATGATTTTTACATTCCTAAGGAGTATAGTCACTAGTGGTGTCTGGGGCTTTTATTTCACTGGAGAACAAAATTAAAACCACTTCAATAGGGTCGGCTGACTTGAAAACACTGGCCTAAATTCTGTTAACACACTTCACAGTACAGGTCTTGAAAAATGCTCCAAATTCAGCTCGGAAAGACTGAAGATATCTGCTTAACCAGTAATCCACCTACAATAAGCAGAGTTGCCAGGACTGAGCCAGACTGACTGTGAAATCCTCTATATAATCAAGTATTTGCAGACATGGAAGAGGGTTGTGACAAGACAATAATACTCCTAGGGCTCAGCTCTAGAACCATCCTAAGATGGGGTGGAGAAAGCATATTCCAGGGAAAGTTTATCAGAGACCAGCCCAGAAAGGCAGTAAAGACCCTGGAATCAGACAGTCTAGCCACACGACCATGGGGAAGTTACTTCACTTCTCTGAACCAGAGCTTCCTCATCTCTAAAATGAGGAATATGTTCCCTGTTACAGGGCTGCTGTGAGGGTTAAATGTGATAATGTTCCGGGTGCAATGAACATCACGTGCACTGCCCTTGATAAATATTAGCCATTATTATCATTGTTGTTATTAAAGCAATGACCCAATGATGGTGGATTCTGGCACTGAAGAACAAAGCTATTACCCAACTGATCACGATTGGCATTCTGTATATTCTTGAAGCATGTCTTTCAGAAGAAGCATACCGATAAACAGGAGAGGAGACACAAGTGTTCTGGCCTCCAAAACAGATGTCCCACGGCTCCTACATCCCGCCACCAATGGGGGCAGCAAGGGTACAATGGGAAGCTCCCATAAGGGAATACAACATGTGAGTTCTAGATCTGGGCTTGTTTTTTTTTTTTTTTTTTTTTAAAGATTTTATTTATTTATTTGAGAGAGAGAGAATGAGAGAGAGCCCATGAGAGGAGGGAGGGTCAGAGGGAGAAGCAGACTCCCTGCTGAGCAGAGAGCCCGATGCGGGACTCGATCCCGGGACTCCAGGACCATGACCTGAGCCGAAGGCAGTCGCTTAACCAACTGAGCCACCCAGGCGCCCCCTGGGCTTGTTTTAATACCAGCTGGGTGATCATGGGAAAGTTCAAAGACTTTTTTTCAGTTGGGAAATGAGGGCTTTGGACAATTGTTTTCAGCTGCTTTTAAACTTCTTCAATCACACTGGTTTAAAAGTTCCCACAGGCCCCTCCCTCGTCTCTGCCCCTCTCCTCCTCACTTGCCCCACTCTGGCCACCGCGGCCTCCTACAGCTCCCCCCACACCAAGCCACTCCTCCCTTCAGGCCTTCCCTCTCCTTGAATCCTCTGCCCCTGACTCTCCACATTTCTTGCTCCCTCACTTCCTGGAGGTTTCTGTTCAAATACCACCTCCGCAGAGAAGAACTACCCGCACACCTGCGAACACCTACGATGCTCACTATCACATCCTTATCCTACTTTCAAACACCCATCACCACCCAATATATTTACGTGTTTATGACTGACAGTATGCCCCCACCCTGCTGGACTATAACCTCAGCAGGTATCTCTCAGTCACCATATCATCCCCTGTGCCTACAACAGTACCTGCCTAGCACCTAGAAGTGACTGATAAACATTTCTTGAATAAGAGAAAAAATGAATCCAGATACCTTTTACTTCCCAAAGAGAATCTTACCCTAATATGTAAAACAGGTAAAGGTGGAGCTCTGGTTAAATGAGGTCAGGGCCTCCCCTCAGCTGATTCAGCATCCCCCCGAGGTGCCCAAAACCACGGACCAAATGATCTCCAAAGTCATTTACTGCTCAGAAACTCTCCCAGTCCACATTATTTCTGTTAGACTCCAAAGGGAAACATTAAATTTGATGAATGACTTTCCATTCTGTGATTTCACTTACTAGTCACTGACAGCTGCATCGAGTACCCTGAAAATTCAAAGCATACCATGTCCCAGAACTGCTGCATCCCTAAAATATCTACAACCAAATAGCAGGCATGTAAGAATGGCCAGGGGAAAAAATTCCAACTCCACGGGACAGGGGTTGATTGGAGGGTGTCTCTTTCCACGCCCTGTCACATGGTCCCTGGGCCTCTGGGACCTGCCTCTCACCACTTCCAAGGGCGGTGGGGGGTAAAGAAGAAGGATGATGGCCTCAGGACTCATGTGAAGACAGATGTTATACAATGGAGGATATAAATTTGGGTAACATGGCAGCCACCTGTGGCTTCCTGACTCCACTACTTCATCTTTTTTTTCATCCAATGACCTTACACACAGGGAAACAGAGGTGGAGGGAGTCTCCTAGAGAAGAACTCTGCAGGAGGCATGAACAGTTGGAAGAAACACTCCAGAGAAGCCAACCGGCTAAAATACTGTGAGGAGGTCTTATGCACAGCTAAAAGACCTCCGCAAAACGGCAGAGAAGATATAAAATACACTAAGCAAACAAGTCAACAGGACCTTTGCAAATCTGCAGCATCCTAGCGGTGCTGAACTAAACAAGAGTTATTGACTAGAAGCGTGGTGACCCATCCTCTAACACTGTAATCTAATCCTTAAACTAAAGACAATTTAATGCCTTTGCACGTCTGTATGTTTTCTAATGACGCCATTGCTGTCAGCATACTACGGGAGAGCTTCTTGGAAGATGGAAGTAATGACAAAGCACATCGTTGGGAAGGCAATTATATGCAGTACTAACCATTTTACAATGGCCATATGGGCTGTATTTCAACAGTGTAATTTCCAAATCAGCCTGAGCACACATATTTCCCTGTCCCTAATCCCAGGTACACCATAGTAAATGAAATAAGGGTACGGATGAAATATGGGCAGCAGATGTAGAAATCCCTAACACGAAAGCTAAAGTCATGTTCATCTGTAAACAGTAAACAGAGGACACCCACTGTCCTGGAGCAAAACCGACACCCATCTCTACCAGTCCCTTAATTGAAAACATCAGAAGGGTGTATTACAAACCACCAGAGGGGCAAGGAACAACACAAGGAAAAGTTAAAAAAAAAATACACAATTCCTACATGAGTGTTCATAATCTGAGACAGGCCCTAGAGGTAATACAGAACTCATAGTTTACAAATATATAAAATTCAGGTGTAAGAGATCACTTTTAAAACCCTGGACTTGAAGGTATGGTTCCCATTACAGCAGGTTTTTATAGTTAAATTCTTAAAAGACATGTTTTGACTTGGGTCTACCCTACAATCACAAACTGGGCTAAAAACTAAGTCTACTGTATTTCCATCTTGGATGTGCAAAAGGATAACTGTGCTCACTGAAGCAGTTGGGAGAGAGAGATGCAATACCGCATGTCTCAGAGCATGATGGTTCCAAGAAAAAAAACTGCCTCCTGTCTTCAAAAAAAGACACTGTTCAGAGAAGTGTTTAACTTGACTGATCTTCATATTCACCAAGAAATCTTGTGAAATTTCAGGCCCAAATGAGCGTGTGTGTATGTGTGTGTTTTACTACTCCTCAAGCGATGGTCATCAGCCAGGTCTGAATCCTAAAGTCCTAGAGCATGAACTTGTGAGCCCCATCTTGGCCCACAGGAGAGGAGGGGGCTTCACAAGAATGTACAGTACTCTAATCACAGCTGGGATTTCCTTAAGAAGCAACTCTAACAGTCATAGTCATTAGCATACTCTTTGTAGCATAAACAAACATCCACAGGGTAGAATGGGGAATGGGAGAGAACGATTTGCAAATGTGCTTAGAATAATGACAGGAAACAATGACAGAGGAAATAATGCACTATTTGTCACCAGGTATCTTCAAGGTACAGATATCAAGAAATGCAAAGAACTATTTAGTATGGTTTTCCATCAGGAAGAATAGAGTACCTATCAGTTAAAAAACAAAAACAAAAACCTAGCAGTAAGGTCTGTTTTACCGCCAAGAGAAGTTACTTCCTAGAATAAATAGAACCAGACAAGACAAAATACTTAGGAATCTATAGTAGAAAATAAGCTTATGCCCACAGTAACCTGTTGAGAGGGTGCCAGTCCCCTCTCCAATTTTACCCTTCTGCTTCAGGGGGCTGTGGTATGAAATTAGTGAGCTAAGTATATGAAGGGATTTAGTATAAGGACTGGCACGCAGTAATCCTCAACACTATGAGCCTGAACCCTTGCCTTTGACAAAGGCTTAAAATCTACCTGAGCAATGTGACCTGGGAAAAGGTCAGATTTTAATACAGGGATAAACAGCGAAAGGTGGGGGGAGGGAGGGAGAGGGAGAGAAAGAAAAAAAAAACAACCCAATAACAAATATACTTGTAGATGCAGCCACCTACTGTGAGCTCCAGCACTTAAAAAGAAAATAATTTCCCCAAAAATGGTGAGGTACTCTCCCCTCCCTAAATCCTATTATTACATCTAGAAAAATCCTCTGTAACCAAGACAATTTTCAGCAGCAAGGAACAAATGTGGTCTACCAGAGACCCATCTGGAACTCTCCCACAAAATGAACCTGTAGTAAAAAGAAGGGTAGAAAGGGGCAAGGAGCACAAACTTTTAGGTCAGGTATAAACCGCTGCATTTCCTGCCTCTCTCATACTGACCTTGGGCAAGCTGACTGAACCTCTCCGAGCTTTAGTTTCTTCAACTGTAAAATAGGGAAATCTTTCTTTCTTTCTCTTCTTTTTTTTTTTTTTTTTTTTCCCATGAGGTAGCTCTAAAGAGATAGTGAATGCAAAATTCTGAGCACAATGCCTGGCCCAGGGTAAATACTCAGTAAACAGTGGCTCCCTTTTCAAAAATGTCTTTTCATGGCATTTTTGTATAAATAGGTTAACTGTAAATAAGCACTGAGTACCTACTATGCATGGATTATCGAGTAACAGAAGCAACAATTCTAAGAACTTCATATAAATGATATATGTAGGCAAAGTACAGAAGCTAAAGGTAGAGAATAGAGGAAAATAACACAATATATTAGAAATTTAGGGGAAAAAACTCTGGCTGTCTTTTCCAAGGTTCTAGTCATACTCCCAAGCGACACACAATAAGCCATTATGGAGCATATAACAGACCAAGAAAAAATTAATAGCACTTGAACTTCCCACCAGATCCCAAATAAAACACAGAGTACATTGTGTCATGGTCAATACTTCAAAAACTTCTTTAGGCTGGGGACCCAAGATCTCAATCCATGGGAAAATCATTTCAAAATAATGAAATACTCTCAAAGCTAAGACATAAAGCATTTCTCTGACCTAATCCATATCCCACATTAAGACTATCAATAAATGTTATCATCATCATCATCATCATCATCATCTGTGATTCTGGGAACAAAATAGCTGCAGATTAATTGTGGTTTGAAATACAGATAAAAGGATGGTTTTATTGGATAGGTTTTGAAGTATGACTGATTTGAGTGAGTAAGCCGCACTGTCATTCTTTAAGAAGTGATCGAGGGAGCTAGAAGCAGTGTAGATAGGCTGAGTTAAACAATTTCTCGTATTTTCAAATATTGTATGAAACTACTCTTAAATGCAGGAAATACTTCTGGAATCAATATTTAAAAACAGTTATGTTCCTTCAACTAAAAGTGACCTGGAACAATCTGGTCCAGTTCTATATTAGACTAATAAAACAAATTTTAAAGTACACAACTGTCTAACATAGCAGGTTTCCACATTCAGGTGTGAAATCGCACCTCCCAGAACAGAGGCTGAATTATCCCCCTGCCTCTCACCTGTAATTATCATTTGCTCGCCCTCCCAGGTGGCTCTAAGCCACCACATCTCCTCCCAGGCTCAGGTCTGGACAAATAAACTCCCTCTGGGGCCTCATATGCTATAGGGGGTGAGAAGGAGGACAAACACAAAAACTTCATGCTCGCTTAGACAACTTCTGAAAATATCTATTTTCAACATACAGTATAAGAGCAATTTGACAAAATGAAAACATCCTATGTCACCATGGTGAAGGGTAAGAGTTTTTCAAAATAAAAAGAGTAAATTTACTTCACAGTTTCTGTAGAGGCCAGCTTCTTCCATTAAGGCCAATTCCAAAAATTTAGCAAAAGATCTTTCATCAGTTGAGAGGGCATAATTAGATGTTTTGATTAAAGCATTTTCCTCCCCTGGTTAACAAGATATAACAGATGTCACCGACTTCCCTAATAACAATACAGCCCTGCATTTGGCATCTTTACAATTTTAAAACTGAACTGTCGTATCGAAAAATTATAGGTAGGGTGTTTCTATACAATCATGACTCTGAAGTGGTTATGACATCCCTGGACTCCCCCAAAGAACAGACAGGAAAATCATATTCCATATTCAGAGCCGCAAGCCCTCCTTAGCACACACTTGAAAATCACCCTCTGAAATCTGACTGATGCGGGCTTATTCAAATAACCACCAATTATTCCTGGAAGCACCGACCAAGTGAGGTATGAAACCTGAACAGAAAATGCAAATCTCACAGTCACTTTCTTCCAGGAACACAGGGAACACACGCAGAAAAGTGTCGCAAGGAAAGCAATGCCCATCTAAAGAGACCCACACTACCAAAATCCCAGCTTCCCTGCAGAGAGGAGTACTCTACTTGATGTAAAAAAAAAAAAAAAGACTCGTCTTTTTCACAGTAAGATTCCCTTGATGCATTTGATCCAATTTATAAAAATTCGATTTACACCAATTTTGTTAACATATCAGTTCAGAGTGTAACTAGAGATAGGTCTGCATTTTAAATGGGAGGTAGCCTCCCTGACTTAAGTTCAACCCAAACATCCTGGTTTAACAACTCCATTCATGACATCAAGCACAGATCTAAAGATTACTCAGCCCCCTTGTCAGCAGCATGTGTTATTTATAGCAGTATATCAATCATGTCTCCTTATTATTTCCTACTTTCTGGTCCTAAGCTATTTGGTCTGCCAAATTAATACATTCCATTGCTGCTGCAAACCTAAACAATGCTTGATAAAAGATTAATAAAATAGTTGGGTTCTCTGCAACCACACACACACCCAGGGAAATTCATCAATGTCTTCTTATTTGCATATTTGGCTGACTGCCCCCTTCAGCAAATACGTGAGGCACAATGCTCAGGTATCCTGGTTTATGGTTTGCATTTAATTCAGGGTGTCAATCTGCTTCTGTTTTAATTACATCCATCTTGATATGTTATTACAATCTCATGAAAACTTCTTTTCATTATATGAATGGCTATAAATATATACACATGACAAACAGTTGTTATAAATTTTCTGGTTCAGCAATAAACAGGCAAGATGCCTTAGCCAACACGTCATATGGATTTAATATTTTGAGTCTTTCTTCTTCAGAAGAAAAGTTTGGTTGAGACTTTAATTCAACTACACTCCTAAATTCACTTCAAATATTTTGCTAGCAATGCCATTAAGTGGCTGAGTTTCTCTGGGTACCAGGCTGAAGAAAAATACTATATCCAAATAAAACGTTACAATTTTAAGTAGCCCATATGAAAGTCTTCTTATACCCAAATAACTACTGCACCTTTCCACTGGACATTCAAGAATAAGGAAACCTCACATCATCACTCTAATATTTACTTTTCCATCTACGTCCTCTTTATGGGGAGTAGAGGGAGGTCGTTTAGAAAAGACTAATGTACCCACAGAGAAAGGCCAATGAATTACAGGGTGATACACTGGGGAGGGAGCAGAATGCTTTTAGAAGGTTCTTGATACTGAGTAATAATCAGAAAATTTCTCAGAAAAAAATAGGAAGCTTTATAATCATGGGCATTCGTCTTCATTTGCATTATTATTTTTGTTTTTAAAAAACCTCCTTCTCAGGTTCCCAGTCCTTGGGAATCCAAGTACAAAGCAGAAGCGGTCTCCTAGCTTCAGTGGATAACAGTGAGAGCCATAACTCCCAGTGTGATCTTGAGCAGGTCAATTAACCCCTCTGGGCTGTGTTTTCATTTGCAAAATAAGAGGTAGAACTACATCACTAAAGACAACATCTGTGCCTCTAACACCACTCCCGGCTTGGAAAGCACATCAGCCAACAAAGACTGGAGTGAAATGGATTAGAAGGCTGCTCTAAAAAAAGCTGAGGTCCTAACTTTAGAATAACAACCCCTAAAGATGTAGCTCTGCACATTAATTTCAAAATGTAATTTTGACAAGTAATCAAATCCCCATAAGCAACGAGCAAGGAGCCAACTTTGCAATATGCAGCAATGCACAATACCACACACGTGTTTCCCCTTTTGCCCCAGTGAAAGTCTCCTTTCACTTGAATGATACAAAATCATTTCTTAGAACAGCACAATCCGGACCTTCGTTATTTTCGTCATTTTCGTCAACGGAAGCTGGACTGTGAGCATGTGGCTGGAAAACAAGTGAGAATCTAATCCCCGTTGTTTCATTTACATTTTCGTTCTTCCTTATGTCTTTTCTTTTTCATTATTTATTATTTATTTATTTATTTGATGGAGAGAGACACAGCGAGAGAAGGAACACAAGCAATGGGGGGAGCGGGAGAGGGAGAAGCGGGCTTCCCACCAAGCAGGGAGCCCGATGTGGGGCTCGATCCCAGGACCCTGGGATCATGACCTGAGCCGAAGGCAGATGCTTAAGACTGAGCTACCCAGGCACCCCCCTCATGTCTTTTCTTACTCAGTTTTTTTTACTATAGAAAAATATTCACTGAACCACCTTTAGCCAGCAAGCATAACTGAACAGGGACCCAGCAAACAACCAAAAAATTCCTACTTCAGTGTAACTATTGAGGGATAACTGCAATACTGGACTCTTAATTTCTCTTTTCAAGCTCTAAAATATCACTGCCATCGGAAACTCTGCAGAAACCTAAAATGAGGTCGGGAGGTTGGTGCTGTGTCTAAGTGGCAGGTAGGTGTGGGGGGACGAGGAAGATGACAACCCTCAGGTGTCATCACAACTTGACCCTGGCATTGTCTTAAACCCTATCCCAGATTCAGATATCCTGCCAATGGAAGAGTATCAGATTTCACCCATATAACCAAGAGTCACAATCTGTCTTCACAGGCTGTGCTTCTGTATCTAGCCCAGGTCATTTCAAAATGCCTCAGTTAACACCAATCACAAAGTACCTGCAATTTTAAGGCTTTCTGACAAAACTGAATCCCAACCTGCATTAGCCATTTTTCACTACTTACAACCTGTGGGCTTTCCCCTTCTCTTCTCGTGACTCCATTTTACTGCACTTGGGTTTTCCAAGGCTCTTAATAAAGGTACCAAGGAGATATGACACCATGAGGTATAGTGGCAAGCTAAAATGACAGTCAAGTCTTTAAAAATATATTTGTATGTACCAGTTGGTAATTTGTGTTTGCTCAGGCAGATTCTAACTGGAGTTCAGATATGAATGAGAAATCAGAATGATGAGCTGTTAACAGCCCAGAAAACTGTGGCAAGCAATTTACCCTCACATCAGAGTCCTTCAGACAGGTGAAACTCAATAAAAGTGTGGAATTTTAAAGTTTCCACCTTTCATCTGCAACTTCCTAAATCCATTAGCTTTTAGCAATTGCATTTATAATTGATAGTTCTACCTCAGTAAAGGAACAAAGAAAGAAGGAAGGGAAGTTGGGAGGGAGGGATGCAGAGAGGGAGGGAGGGAAGGAAGGAAGAAGGCAAGCAGTGGGTAGGTACAGAATCTAAATGGATCCCACAATGAGACTGCTACATACACTAATCTGTGAAATAAACACCTGCAAAGAAAAGCAGCAAGACATATGCTTTCAGGCTACAGGTCACCTTGCAAAGGATAGAACTAGAAACCTAAAGATGATTGAGCCACAGAGGCCCACACTTGCCTCGTCTCCTCCTAAGCAAGCAAAGACACCCAAACTATGTGAAATCCACTCTCCCCCTCCTCAGTTACTAACAGCATAAAGAGGACCTATTCTCTGTGACCTTAACAATGATAACTTACTGACAGCATACCCCCCATCCTGCAGGCCTGTTAGAAAAAATGAAGGAAGAACACAGCTCAGACCTGGAAGAACAAAGACAAATTCAGTCTCCCACCAGCCTTAAAATTCTATGCCCCTCTTCCAAGGGGGAAAAAAAAGTCTGCATGCATCTACTCATGGAACACGTGCAGACTGTATAAGAAAAACAGTTCTGACCCAGCTAACAATGTCCCTAAATTGTTTTTGATCCTCTCCTGTCTTGGGTTTCACCAAATTAATTCCCATCTTGCTCTTCCAAACTTCAATTATCTGAGAGTTTTCAAATCCTGATTTCAGAATCTACCTCATTTTTTTCCAGAACTTCCTCAAATGAACAGTTGCTATCCCATTACCAAGTTCTTTTTCCTGTATCTACAGAATATTAGGCTCAATCTTAAACCTGAAAAAAAAAATTGTTTCTTGAGAAGAAAAAAAAAATTAGCATGAGGCACCTTCACATAATTAGGCTACATTTAGTGTATTTTGACTAATCACAGCATAAAGGTAAAATAAAATGTAAAGCCACTAACCCACCATCCGCCACCCTCTGCAAGTGGACACACACCCACACACCTCCCATCAAGAAGTGCTACAGACCCTCTGTCCAAAAGCTTCCAAAGTTTGTAGCCATTGGGACCTAAATTATTCCTTAACAGCTGGCCTCAACTATTATTTTGTCTGGGGACATATCCAATCCTAACATTCTCTCAAACTAATTTTCACAATATATAGTACTGTTGTATAGAAGTACAGAATCTTTATCACCCTCAATGCTCCTTGAATCATGGTGAATGTTCAGGGGTTTTTTTAACCCCTTTTCAAGAGAACACTGTCAGAGGATCAAAGGCTAATCACTAACTTTGTGATTCATTTTTTAAATTTATGGGTTCATTTATAGCCTGTCATACTTCCAAAAAAAGAAGTGAAGTAGTCTATCTCAAGAAGTAACACAAGCCACATGGAACCATCATATCACAATCTTCAACCTCTTCTCACATAAACACACCTGAACTGATGCTCTGCCTCGTATGGTAAAATACTCAAATTCAGTACCTACAGTAAAATACCTGAATTCATAACCAAGCACATTATTCCCACTCTTCCTTTTATGAAAACTTTCTCACCACTTAGAAATGCCTCAGATCCTAGGGCTATGCATACTTTCAGAAGTGAAATGCTGGAACTGACCCATTTACTCTGTAGTCCCATCCCAAACTTCCTAAGATAGAAAGTGAAAAATCCACTGAAAACAGAGCTCTACAGCTTTCCCCGGTTGTGTAACAGCAGAAGGGTTCTGATCTTTCTTGAACTACAGTTCATACATAAGCGAGCAAAAGGCAAATAATCTGAAACCTTTATTTTAACATCACTGTCAACGTCCTCTGTCATCCAACCTTCTTTCCCAGCTTGCTAAAAGCAGCCATACAGGAAAACAGAAGGGACTAAGAGACAATAAAACACACTGGCTGGAGGGCAGCTTGGTGGCATCAGAACTGCTGCATCAGGATTGCTATCACACCGGAAGGGCTATTAATGAGAATCACTCACCAACACTCACCTCATGGTGGGGTTGCTAACAATCAATGAAAGAACTGACACCAGGTGGGACAAGGGAGCTGGAGGAAAAGTGGACTAATCATCATTATTTTCAACTCCCCTTCCCCTTAGCACTCCCACTTCAGCAGCAGCCTCCACTCCAACTCCAAACTTCTGGGCCTGATCGTCCAAAGTCGTCTATCACCAGCCCACTCACCCTATACTCAGAGACCACCAAGTTCCAAGATCTGGAGGGGACCTTGGAGATCTTTTCCGGCATTCCCCATATTGGATTATGGATTACAATGCCAAGAGTAAGAGTGCCCTGTGGTCAAATAAGTTTAGGAAATAAGGCACATCCACATTGCCTTCTCTGATATTCAAAATTCACATTTGCATAATAAAAAGACCTTTCATTCTGGCAGAACAAGTCACCCATTTAATTTTGTCTTGCCCCTCAAGTTCCAAAACAACTTGAGAGTAGATCACACTTTTTTTGATCCGGAACACAACTTGTGAACATCCAGCAGAGATAGGCTCCCTTCCATCTTGGGTACCTGTGCTCTAAAATTAGTCTAAACCTCTCAACTAAGGAATGAAGAAAATATGCTTTTAGAGAGTAACTTCCCCAAGTCTGTCAACTAGTTAGGAGGGCCAAGCTTGGAACATGGGTCTGCATAGGTGTCCACTTACACAATTCTGTCAACTCATTTCTACCAGCCCTTCCTTGCCCCCAAGCCCTAATCAAATAGCATCTCAATCCTCTTGTTGCTGTGCTTCCTCAGGATTCCCTCTCCTTAGACTACTCTCCCCATCCCCCACTCCCTATCTATCCAAATTTCTTCAACCTTCTAGGCCCCATCTTCACCAAGAAGCCTTCTCGAACACTTCAGCCTATCTCACTACTCCTTCTCTGAAGGCTCACTGCACTTAGTTGGTATTAGACATTTGAGCGCCCGTTTCAAAATTATTTTATAAGTGCTGGACTTAATTTATCAACTACATACTCCTTCAAGACGCTACATATATTTTAGGTTTCTTTCCACTCTTTCTAGGCACTCCGTAAATATTTGCTGATACAAGGAACATGACTAATGTTGTTTTTTAAACAAGTGAAGTATGTGAGATTTGACCATAGTAAATTACGGTATCTTGTAAGTACATCAACTTCTGCACAGCCTATTTATGTTACCAATGTGTAGGTAAGCCCTGAAACAACTAGGAAATGAAGACCACATGAAAGTCTTGGTTTGATCCTCTAACCACCAGAAATAAGTCTTCCTTCATTTTCACAAGCCTGCAAAACTCCAACTGGCTTCCTGTCTGCTAATCCCACCAACTTCATCTCTGCTTCCCTTGGTCAGTTTTACAGAAAGAGGCTGCCCTTAAAACCCAATGCATAACAGGGAGGGGAAATGATGGATTTGCAAAGTGAAATTTTCAGCCATGGTGTTCATGTGGCTTCCTAATCAAGATTACACAGAAAGAAACCCAAATAAGAACAGAAAGGCAGTGTTATCTGGCACATCAGGGTACAGACACTACTAGAACCCCAACATTTCCATTTAGATTTCGTTGGCTGGAAGCCATTTAAAAAAAAAATGAGGCATGGTATCTGAGGATATTCGCTCTCAACCTATCACTCAAAAAATATTCAAATAAACAATATCATATCCAAATGGTAATCCTGCTTCTCAAATGCATAATGAAAAGAACACCACGTTCAACTTTAGCCTCCTCACCTACCCTCTTATCTTCTACCATGAGACTCTTCACAATCATCTACTTGAACTTCAGGGCACAATTACTCGAGACAAGTATCCCTGCAGAATATGAAACGACCTCAGCCAGTTTCACTGCCTATAAAGTGTGGGACTTCTCAAACTACTCCTATAGCTTTCATCATCTTAAATAAAAATCAGACGATAGTGAAAAATAATCAACTTAAAAATGCAGGTTCTCATTAGGCAAGTTTCTTGCTTTTACTCCAGTATCAGTAAAACCATAGTTGAACTGGAACCGTTTTTATTGGCACACTTCATCATGACTTAGGAGCCTCTTCTTTAAAAGGGAAGTCAAAATCAGCTACTCAGGACAAAATCATGGAGTCAAATAAACCCGTTAACATTCTAAGTACGCACCTCCACAGTTTGCTGGCTAGTACTCGGAGCCAGCATAAGTTCCAAGCCTAGCTGTGCAAGCCAAGATTTCTAGTTTCTTATCACATCATACTAGCAGCAGCCCTGGTGATACGTGGTGACAACTGATTTCATTTCTACACACAAGGCACAAAAACGTATTAGGTACTTATGGTACCTAATGGTAACTCTTGGCATCTACAATAATTCCTAACATTTACAAGCACTCCATTAACATGTATTTCTGTCCAAGTTCATAGTTTACTTGCCTATTTCCCAATAAATCCTCATATTTCGTGGTGATAGTTCAGTAAATCTTGTAAACTGAGAACAGTGAGACACCAGAGGTTTTAATAGTCACTACACACGTATGTCTGACCATCCAACAGGCACACAAATGTGCTAAGCAGCAAACGGATCCAACTTTTCCCACAGAACCAGACATGTATGATGATTTTTATTCCCCACTGCATGTTTTTAATATGAAAAGTTTATTTATAGCTTTCCTACAAAAGCCAAGCCTCTTAAATATGAATAGTGACAGGATAGTTGAGAATATTAGAAGACTGTTGTTAATTTATGTAGGTGTGATAATGGAACTGTAGAGTTTCTGGTGGGTTTTCTTTTATGAGTCATTACATTTAGAGATACATACAGAAATATTTACTTATTTCTCACATCCCATCTGGGAGCAGGGAGTAGATGGGATACAGACGAAACAAGATGAGACACGAGTTGGTAGTTGTTGAACCTGGGTGTTGGGAATATTAGAGTTTATTATACTGTTCTCTCTACTTTTGTATATGTTTAAATTTTTCTGTAAAGTTTTAAGGGAACTTTTTAAAAAGTTAGACCTTTTAAACCTACATACAGATATGTAGATGGTATTTAAATATGAAGGTAGCACAGCATTCAGCTAACCAAAGTAACCTGGGCTTTGAATCTGGAAAAGCAGCAGAAAAAATAACCACAGCAAGGAAAGGAATGTTATTAATGCTACACTCTGAACTTGATCTTCTCTAAAAATTAAAAGTTTTTTAAAACTCCAAAGAAACCAGAATGGGCACATTTTCTCTCAAAAGCTAAATGGATAGACGTATACATCTCAAGCCCAGTCAAATATCTGTTAAAAGTAGAAACAATAAAAAAAAAAAAAACCCAACTGCATAAGTCATTATCTATCTTTACTTGGCCTTCAAAAATGTTCATGGGAAAATGCAGGCTCCTCTTAACTTACTTACTGTGAGGGGCCACACAGCAACCCAGAATAGCCATGCAGAAAGCAGAACCACTTGTAACCAGCTCTTACAAATAATGTCCTAAACCAACCACAGATAGCAATGGCGAACCAAATTCTAGGCGGCATTTCCTATGAGGATACATGCTGCCATTTCAATCCCTATTTCAAATCGAGAGAGAGGTCACGCTGTACAGTACCCTCCCACCTTGGCAAAGTTAAAGCCACAGTTAGAATTATCCTAATAAGTGGTGAGCTTCAACACTCAAAATAATTGTGTAAGATCCATTTTAGCCAATAATCACAAGTTCTAGAACCAAAGGGCAACTGATTCAATCTCTAACATCAAAATCTATGGCAACCAATACCACCACCACCACCAACCTCCTTTCCTCCCCAACCACTGGCCACCATCCTCCACCACCTCCACCACCACCACCACCACCACCACCACCAGCGGCCCAACCAAAAAGCAGTTCAAAGAGAAAAGAACAGCCCTGACAGGAAGGCTTCCTTTTTAAAAATATTTAGACCTGACACCCAAACACACATGCAGAACCAGCAATCTAAACCTGTACAGTTACTGCATGTGAGATTTAAGCTGTCATTAACAAAGCTTCCATCTGATCGTCTCAAACAATACCATAATAACAGCAAAAAAAATCAAACGGAAAGCGAAAAGTTTCCTTCAGGAACCTCAAACCATCACATCAGGTGCATGAAATACTAGAAACCAACTCCTATCTGGGTTTTGTGCTTAAGAAAGCGGGACCAACTCTGCAGAATCTCAAAGCCTTCTGTGTGTGTGTGGTGTGTTGGGGGTGGGGACAGGGACGTGGGGGGGAAGAAAGGGGGTTACATCTGTGGAGGCCAATGACTGATGCCAGCACCAAATCTGAACCCTCCAGGTAAAGATAGTTTACCCCAGGCCCCTGGACAGTCTCTGTCTACCCACCCCCCCCCCCCCAGGAGCCGGTAGCTGGCAGGATAATGTGCATTTGGAAATGAACGCTGCAGGTGCCCAAGGAATAAAGAAAGACACACATACACATACACACACACAAAGCCAATCAGAAAGAAAAAGAAAAGAAAACACAAAAAGAGGAAAGGGAGAGGGACAATTCGGTGACAAGCCCTTCAGATACCAGCTAGGATTTTATTCCTTCCTCCCACCAGTCTTCCCTGGTGTACCTTTTTCTGTCCTTTAACCAAACTGCTCGTGTACACACACACACACACACACACACACACAAATGTTCCTATGTGTATAGATATTATAATTAACCCTTTCTGTAATAGCCCCACATAGAATACAGAGAGATATTCCATCCTTTCCTCTCTTCTCTCCCCTCCTCCCTCCTTTCTCCCAACCGAGAGAAAACGCCCCCTTCCCCAGCTTCACCAAAAAAAAAAAAAAAAAAAGAGCAGGGGAGGGGGGCAAAGAAACCACAAAACCCCATCAGTCTCCAGTCCCGAGGACACCCAGAACCAGAAAAGGTATATACTATACAGACACACACACACGGACATATGGTTCTGTAGAAAGCACACAGAGAACCGTCCACAGGCGCCCCAAACCCAGCAAAGAGACTTCCACCAGCCAAGAAGCCATGATTGGGGAGGGAGAGGAGGAAGGAGTAGGGGCAGAGCTATCCGTGGAGGGGGGCGCATTGTTGTGATGCCTGAACCCCTTTCTCCCTGCCCATCTGCTGAGGAGGGGGTGCGGGGAGGGGGCGCAGGCGAAAGGCGAGCGAGAACGAGGAAACGAGGAGACCAGGCACGGCTTTGCGATTCCCTCCTGCTGCCTGTCTGCCCGCGCCCCCAGCTCTCCCCCCAACAATAAGACCTCAGCCTAGACAGACAGACAGCCAGACAGACCGGAGCGCGGCGGGGGAGGTAGCGGAGCCGGGCGCAGCCGAGTGGGGTCGTGCATAAAGGGAAACCGGGGGGAGGGGGTCCCCCTTACCTCCAGCGCTTCAAAAGTGACAAAGCTGGTCATGGCAAATCCATCAATGATGTCCTCTTCGGCCGAGGTGGACTCTCTCCGCTTCCTCCGCGGGGGTCTGGGCCGGGACGGGGCGGAGGACGGGGGCTTCCCATTGTCTTCCTTGTCGGAGCCCGACGACGAGGCGAGCGAGGGCGCCCGGGTCCGGCCGGCCCCGCCGCCGCCGGCCGCGCCGGCCCCCAGCCCGCCCCGGGAGCGCCTCTCCCGGTCTCGCTGCGACCGCGACCGCCGCTTTTTGCGGAGTCCATGGCCCCGCGTCGGGCCATCCATGGCTCTGCCGCGCCGGGGTCTCCCCGCTCGCCGCCCGCCCGCCACAGGCTCCGGCCGCGGCCACACAAAAAAATTGACACCAACCCCTCCCTCCCCCTCCTCGGCTTCCCTCCGCCCCGTGGAGGGCGCGGGGGAGACGGCGGCCGAAAGAAGGGAGAGAGGGGAAGAAAGAGAGGAGAAAGAGAAGGGGGAAGGGGCGGAGAGAGGGAGGAGGGACGGGAGCGAGGGCGAGAGGCGAGGAGCCCAAGTGCGGGGCTCCCCACAGCACCGCGGGTCGGAGATTCCTGTGAGCAGCGCCGAGCAAAGTAATGGCTGAACACACAGGTCTCCTTTAGAGGCAAAAAAAATAACTCACCAAGCAGGCAATAAATCAGAATAGCGGAATGCTTTGATCAAGAGACTGGGAGGCTCCGGGGAGCCCTCCCCGCGGCCATTCTCCGCCGCGCCCCCCGCCCCCCGAAAAACGCCGGCCCCCCGATTCGAAACCGGGTCCGAAAAGGTCGCGGGAAAGTGGGGGCAATGAACTTCACCCGCCCCTCGCGCAGGAAAACACCCCCGCCGCCGCTCACACACGCCTCAGAGAAAACTCACTCCCAGGCTCCAAAATTTTTAAGAAATGCATCCAAGGGAGGCCAAGGCTTCCGAGTGACCTGAGAGGGACGAGACCCCCCAGAGAGGGAAGCATAATAATGAAATAATTGGGAGGGGAGAGGGCGAAACTGGAAGAGGTGGAGGAGAAGGGAGGCGGAGGAAGGGAAGGAGGATGCTGGAGCAGTCGTGGGGCTCGCTTTTCGGTCCTGGAGGGGGGAGGAGAGGAGATGAAAGAAGAGAAGAAGCAGACCCTGACGCTGCCACCCACCCCCCACCCCTCAAAAAAAATTTTTTTCCAGTCCCAGAGAAGAGGTCACCCTTCCTCAAAAAAGGGAGGGGGTGAGTCAGTCGACGAGGAAAGCAGAAAGAAATCTCCAGCGGGAGAGACACCGATGTGCCGCCGCCGCCGCTGCCTCTTCTCTTCGCCCAGCCCGAGGGAGAAGCGCGGCCAGGAAGCGCCGGGAACGCCGCTCTCGCCGCCGCCGCTAACGCTGCCGCCGCCACCGCCGCGAGAGCCCCGAGCCGGAGGGTGCACGGCGTGTCCCCGGGCGGCTGCAGCGGGAGCCCGGGCACGGCCCCATCCTCCGCCCGCCCGCCTCGCTCAGCTCCCGCTCCTCCCCCTCCGCGGCCGGCCCACCGCCGCCGCCCGCCTCAGCCCAGCCCCGCGCCCGCCCGCACGCGCGCGCGCACGCGCCCCCGCCCTCCCCGCGCCTCGCTCGGCGCGCGCTCCCGCCCCCGCGGCCCCGGTCGGCTGGATCACGTGGCCCGCTGGGCTCCCTCCGCCCCCGCCCCCTCCCCAGTTGTAGAGTGTGTAGAAAGCAAAAGGCTGGGGGCTGGCCGCGCTCGCGAGCCCAGGGCATGCGCGCTGGGGCGGCCGGGCCTGCGCACTGGGGGCGGAGGGGAGCCGGGAGTGGGGAGCGGGGGCGTGGAGGGGGCTGCCCGCGTGGGGTAGGCTGCGGCCCGGCGGAGTTGGCGCGCGAGGGTGTGGAAGCCGCGGAAATAATGCCGCGGGTCGCACCGGGGACGCGTCCGGGCCACTGTCCCCTGTCTACTCCGCGCTCCCGGCTCCGCGCTCCCCGCAGCCTCTTCGGGACACTTGTCCCTCGACCCCCTACACCAGGCCTGCCAGAGGCGCCGGAGCAGCCTGCTCGGGAGGCTCCCAGAGTATTTATCCTGGGCGACCTGCGCAGCGAGGGAAGGAGGGATTTATGAGAAGGGACACAAGGGGGGGGCTTCCCTGGGAGGGGGACGTGACTGCAGGCGACAGAAAAGGGAGAGGGTGCCAAAGGGCGGGCCTCTGCTCTGCTGGGGGACACTGAGAGGCCCCACGGCCGGAGTTGGAAACTTTTCTCCCACGTGGTAGCAGAACGCGTGACCGAGTGACCCCGCGCCCGTATGACCTCTGGGCCCTCCTCGCCTTCTAGCGGGGGCCCCTGGGACGCGCGGGCGGCCTCGGAGCGGGAAGCGCAAGGCTGTGCGCCGGGGGCCGAACTTGAACCTCGGCAGCCGCGGCGGGCGAGGGGGCGGGGCTGGAGGGGCCGGGACCGCCCCAGCCCGAAGACCGGTTGGACACACAAAACTCTGTCCCTACCTCAGCCGGCCTCCTTTATTGGGGAGCGGACGGGGTTCCCCGCTTTTCCTATCACTGCCCCTCCTGCCGCCGCAATGTAGTTGATGCTTATAAAAAGTTGACTTGAAGAGTTGACTGCAGCCCAGAATCGATCAACAAGAGACCAGCCTCTCTAGGTAAAATAGCTGTGCGTTTTTCAGGGCACTGGAATTGATCTGTCCGGATCAGAAAGACGCCGACAACCCTTTCTCACCAGCCTGTTAGCTACCCACTTCACTTTGTGTCTGGTACATAAAGTACTGTGGCACATCACCCCTTATCCCCAGTAGCCTACACTTGGGGAGGAAGAAAAGGAAGAACTGACATTGTTAAATTGTTCACAATGGGTCGGGCACCGTACTAGACGCTTTCTACATCATTTCTCCTCTTTACTAAAGCTACACGTTTTAGTATTACTGGAAGGAGGTGGTAAAGAAAAGGGCACGACAACCTGACATACCCAAGATTGGTTGATTCATTAATTCATTTATTCATGTAACAATCATTAGGGCCTGCTGTGTACCAGGTAGTTCTACGTGCTGGGAATTCAGTGGTACACAAAACATAGAAGGTCCTTCCTTCTTGGGTTGTAGCAGGCAAGTCTCGCCCATCTTGCACTCTCTGGCCATTTAATGGTCATTCCCTTAAGTCACATTACTTCAACATCCCCTTTTCTGGATCTTTATGAAATCAGGGTTGGGGCGGGCAGGATGGGAGGATGGTGGGAAACAAGTTACAAGAGCAGAGAGGAGCAACCACTGAACTGTGAATAAGACAGGCTTTCTGCCTTCCCAGGGAACAGACCCTTTGACCTTAGGCAAGACTCTTAAATGACTAGTTTTCTCATCTGTAAATCAAAGAGTTTCAATTAAATGTTCAAAAAGTTCCCTTTCAGGTCTACACTGGCCTGCTCAAAGGATATCTTTTCAAGTAGATGGTGTGCTTTATTTCCTGAGAAAAGTGACCAATATAAGGGATCTGATTCAATTTATTAAGAACATGGTGCCACCTACCAAGATTACCTCCCTAGTGTAACTGAGCTTGCTGCCCCTGGAGCAATTAGCTAAAACAGTGCCTCGGTACAGAGTGTAACTTTTGTGTTAACCTCTAGGATGCTGTCCCAGCAGCTCCTGAAATCCACACTAAGTTTATCAAGTTCACGCCTCCCAAAAAAAGGCAAGTTCTTTGTCATTTAAAGGAAGGACATGGGTTCATTTTTAGGGTTTTTAGGAATGTGAAAGATGTTTAGACACTGATAAGTTTCAGTGAAAACTAAGAACTAACTTGCAGTTACAGTCACTTTTCACAACTTTAGGGGTTGGGTTAAGGAAGGTGTGAAATTGGCAAATATAATAAAAAGTATAATATTAGTGACTTTCCAGAGTAGCCCTTGGCAGTCCTGTCTTTAAAGAGTAATGTCTGGTAGGAAAAAAAAAAAAATGGATGGTAATGCACTGCATCCAAGAACCTTGCCTCTGGCAAGAGTAATTTGCAAATGCATTTTGGGATAATGTTTAAATGATTTTTTTTCAGGTCCAAGTGCAATGCTCACTGGAATTGGTAATGCCTTTTGGGTCAGAGTTTCAATTTTCTTCCATCAGAGAATTAAAATTGTTTGTGTATTATGTTGCCCGTATCTATTTCTAATTCTCCATATCATCCATGTTGTAAGAGCAACATGATTAATGTCGTAACGATTAATAACTACCATATAATAAGTTAAGTATTTATTGTGTGCCAGGCTCTCTTCTAAGTTATAATATCTCATTTAATTCTTGTGAATTTTGAGAAAGGTTTTATTATACCTGTTATAGAGTTGAGTAGACTGAGGCTTAAGGAAGTTAAGCAAAGGGGCACCTGGGTAGCTCAGACGGTTCAGCGTCAGACTCTTGATTTCGGCTCAGGTCCCCGTTTCGGGGTTGTGAGATGGTGCCCCATGTCGGACTCTGTGCTGGGTGTGGAGCCCGTTTAAGATTCTCTCTCTTCCTCTCCTTCTGCCCCTCCCCATCCACGTGTGTGCATGCAAGCTCTCTCTCTAAAAAAAACAAAACAAAACATCAAGCACAGGTAGCATGGCTTTTCATGGGAAGCTTAATTGGGCTTGAGTGACTCCATAACTTGTTCTCTTCATGGTTATGCTGAATGCCTTCCTCAGAATGATTCCTCAAGAGATCAAATGCTATGTATAGAGGTACAACCACTTTGGAAAACTGGCAATATCCACTCAAGTTAAACATATGAACACTCCATGGCCCACCAGTTCCTTTCCTAGGAATACACCAATGTCAAATGTGTACCAAAAGAGATCTATTAAACAGCTCAGAGCATTATCATAACCCCCCAACTGGAAACAACCCAAATGTTCATTGGCAGTAAAATGGGGAAATAATTGGTGATCTATTCATATAATGGAATACTATACATCACTGAGAATGAACAATCTACTTCCAAATGCAGTAACATATATGAATTTCATAAACATGATGCTAAGTGAAAGAAGCGAGACACACAAGAGTATGTGTTGTGCAAAAACAGGCAAAACTCATTTATGCTATCAGAATTCAGGACAGTGGTTACCTTTAAAGGGGCCTACTGACTAGGAGGGGACATAAATAGGGCTGCTGAGGAGTTAATCATGTTCTGTTTCTTGGGCTTGGTCCTGGTTGCACATGTTATGTTCAGTTTGTGAAAATTCATCAAGCTGTACTATTATAATATATGCACTTCTCTATGTGTATTATACTTCAAAAAATGTAAAATGCTATGTATAAGTGTGGAGGGTCTTGTTTGTATACATATGAGTATTTATAGGATTCTTTAGTTTTTCATGTATCAGTGACACTGTCCAAATGCTCATCAACAGTAGAATGGATAAATAAGCTATGGTTTATTCACACAACACTACACAGTGTGAATGCACAATGGAATACTGTATAGTAAACCAAAATAAAGCATAGCGTAGGATCAGATTTCTTACCAGGCAGAAAGAAAGATAAAGCTTTAACTTGAAATGGGCAGTTTGAATGAGCTCATAATTCATATCAGCAAAAGCTTAGGTGAATTCTTTGCCAAAAGATTGTAGTTGATAAAGAGTAAAGCTCAAGAAATAATTCCATAAGAGGTTGCTTGTTTAGTAGGGAAGATACTCAAGTGGTTCTGGAAAACACAAAGGAAAAAACTTACATCTGTGTTCAGGAATAAAATACTTAACACATGAGAGCCTCTCCAGTTGTGCAATCTTTTATTCGAATCGATGATTAATACTCAAACTATATCTTGAACATTCAACCTTGACTAGTCAGAGAATACTATTACAGCTCAATGACTGAACTAAACTAAGCATTCCAAGCAGCAATAGCTGTCTTCGGTACCAGATTTTCTAAATTACTAAATTTTTATATCCCTCTGAAGTCTCACACTTTGCACTCTGCCAACAGGGCAATTATTAATACATCTTTCTTTTTTTTTTTAAGATTTTATTTATTTATTTGACCGAGACAGAGATAGCAAGAGCAGGAACACCAGCAGGGGCAGTGAGAGAGGGAGAAGCAGGCTTCCCGCCGAGCAGGGAGCTGGATGCGGGGCTCGATCCCAGGACCCTGGGATCATGACCCGAGCCGAAGGCAGACGCTCAACGACTGAGCCACCCAGGCACCCTTAATACATCCTTCTTGATATTACATACTAGTATATAATATTTGAATTTAATTTATTAGGAAGATTGATTTTTAACTCAAGGCAGCTTAAGGTTTATGTTTTGGTCGTTTATAACTTTCAGTTATTTAGCGTGTGTGTCTGCCCTGAGACCAAGGTAGAACTGAGCTGGTTAATGGATCTATCTTCATGCCATTTCCAAATGAGCAAACGGGAGACTAACACATTTACTATCCCTTCTTTAACCCTCATAAGTTTTTTTTAATAATAAATATTCCTGGAGAGAAGTGATAGCTTGCATTAACTGACACATAGCCCGTCAGCAAGAACATTATTGTAACTTTGCCCTAATTATCACCTGCTGTTTTAATTTTTTTTTTCTGCATTGGAAGTTGTTTTTCAAAGTGCAGTTTTAATGTTCAAAAAAGGTGGGGGGAGGAAATGTGTGGTTCAACTTGCTAAACGTTATGCCACTTTCCATAATATTGTGCAATAAACTTTGATCATCTTTACAGGTGCCCGTGATGAATGACGCATGGATCAACCCATAGTCTTCAGAGTCTGTCATGTGAAGCCAATGAAAGATAGCTGCTAGTAACCAAATAATGATCATGTAAAAAGGTAGTTCTGCAAATTTTAATGAACTTCAGGTTTTCACAAAATTAACCAGTCTTTCTGTCCCTTCTCAAGGCAATGCCTTCTGCTTGACATGATCAGATGGGAAAATTGATGGATAATCACAAGAAAAAACTTTAAATGACTTTTTAAAGGTACCAGTGGAAGACCTCTGTATTTATTACAGGTTACAACTCTGAGGAACAATTTCTCTATGGGATTTGGTAGATGACTTGTGATGAATTGTGATTTTGTCTTCATTTTTATTTGAAGAGCAATATAAATCTAAAAGGATCATATTCAGAATAGGTAACATCCTATTTGAAAAAAACTATCAGTCCTTTAGAATTACATAAAGAATATAATAAATTATAGCCCAGACCTAATTGCAAGCTTCTATTTATAAAACATAATAATTATTGGGGTGCCGGCTGGCTCAGTTGGAGGTGTATGTGACTCTTGATCTTAGGGTGGTGAGTTCGAGCCCCACGTTGGGTGTCAAGATTGCTTAAATAAATAAAAATTTTTAAAAATAAAAGTAATAAAATAACACATAATAATGATTTTAAAGTTCTGTGTTCAAGGCCTTTTGTGGTCTGGTCCCAGTTATATTACCAACCTCCTTTATTATAGCATATTTCTATGCATCCCAAGCTAAGCACTTGCATAGAAGACTTGCATGCCTTTCCCCATACTGATGCATCAGCCCAGAACCTCCTTTCCTGCCATCTGAACTTGCTAAATGTCTCCTCACCCATCAAGACCCATTTATCCATCAAAACCAATTCATCAAAAAGCTTCCTCTGATTGCCACTTCTATTCAGAATTAACAGCTTCTTCTCTACTTATGTGGCATTTTAATTTCTGTATATTTTAATTATCCTTATAGCTTTCAAATTAATATAGTAAACAATCATGTACTCTTGCCATGGTTTAAGAAATAAAATATTTCCGGGAGAACCTGGGTGGCTCAGTCAGATGAGCATCCGAGCTCAGGTCTTGATCTCAGGGTCGTGAGTTCAAGCCCCTCATTGAGCCTACTTAAAAAAAATTCCAAAATACTTGAGTCCTCCTCTGTACCTCTTCTGAAATTGTATCCTCCCTCCTCCCACTTTTTTCCTTCCCCCTCCCCCCAGGAGGATCATTATCCTAAATGTCATGATTATTATTGCATCCATTTCTCTCTATTTTTACTTTATTAGAAGTACTCCTAAACAATATATACTATTCCTTTGCATATTTTAAAATATATACATGATATCAATCTCTATGTATTTTTCTAAAACTTGTTTTTTATATTCATTGTTTTATTTCTGAGAGTTGTTGATATATATAGTTCCTATGCATTTTCACTTTTGCCTATTTTAGTGTATGACTATTCCATAACAGACTTATTTATATCTTGTCAATAGATATTTAGTAGTTTACATTTTTTTTATTTTAATTCCAGTGTAGTTAACGTGCAGTGTTCTATTGGTTTCAGGTGTACAATATAGTGATTCAACACTTCCATGCCTCACCCAATGCTCATGATGATGACTGCACTACTTTTTTTTTTTTTTAAAGATTTTATGTATTTATTTGAGAGAGAGAGTGAGCACAAGTGGGGAGGAAGGGCAAAAGGAGAGGGAGAAGCAGACTCCTGCTGAGCAGGGAGCCCCACCCGGGACTCAATCCCAGGACCCCAGGATCATTGAGCCAAAGGCAGATGCTTAACCAACTGAGCCACCTAGGCACACTGATGACTGCTCTCCTTCACCCCCATCCCCTATTTTCCCCATCCCCCTACCCACCTTCCCTCTGGTAAACATCGGTTTGTTCTCTGTATTTGAGTTTGTTTTTTGGTTTGTCTCTTTTTTCCCCCCTTTGTTCGTTTTGTTTCTTAAATTCCACATATGAGTGAAATCACTGAATTATCTCGCTGAGCATAATACTCTCTAGCTCCATCCATGTTGTTGCAAATGGCAAGATTTCATTCTTTTTTATGGCTGAGTAATATTCCATTGTATATATATACCACTCCTTCTTTATCCATTCATCAGTCGATGGACACTTGGGCTGTTTCCATAACTTGGCTATTCTAAATACTGCTGCAATAAACATAGGGGCTTAGTGTTTTTGTATTTTGGGGGTAAATACCAAATAGTGCAATTACTGGATCAGAGGATAGTTCTATTTTTAATTTTTTGAGGAACCTCCATACTGTCTTCCACAGTGGTTGAGCCAATCTGCATTCCCACCAACAGTGAACGAGTGTTCCTTTTTCTCCACATCCTCGCCAACACTTGTTGTTTCTTGTGTTGTTGATTTTAGCCATTCTGATATGTGTGAGGTGATACCTCATGGTAGTTTTGATTTGCATTTCCCTAATGATGAGTGATGTTGAACATCTTTTCATGTATCTGTTGGCCATCTGGATGTCTTCTTTGGAGTAAATGCCTGCTCACGTCTTTTGCCTATTTTGTTAAATCGGATTAGTTGTTGTTTGGGTGTTGAGTTTTACAAGTTCTTTATAAATTTTGGATAGTTACCCTTCATCAGATATGTCATTTGCAAATATCTTCTCTCATTCAGTAGGTCATCTTTTAGTTTTGTTGGTTGTTTCCTTTGCTGTGGGGGAGCTTTTAATTTTGATGTAGTCCCAACAGTTTATTTTTGCTTCTGTTTCCCTTGCCTGAGGAGACATATCTAGAACGATGTTACTGGTGGTTTACAATTTTTTGTCACTATAAATAACGCAGATGCACAAGGAGACAGGGCCCCCTTTTTTTTACACCACTGTTATAGAACTTATTCTTCTGTTAATTTTGTTATTGTATACACATTCTGTGACCTTTTCTTATCACTTGGTAAACGCTATAGGATAGGGACTAGGCAGGCAATAGCAGTTCCTCAATAAAAGTTATCTGGCTTGATTTATCCTTCCTGTATTTGAGTTTAGATTTTGTAGATTCAGGCTGTTGTGTTTTAATTATAGTACAGATGAAGACTTGAATTTTTGGATTTTCATATATTTACTTCGGAAATCCTAAAATGAGGCCTCAAGGGGCAGTTGATTTTGTCAGACTTAGTATGAAAATGGGCTCCTATCAAGCATCTGTCCTTAAAAATGAGTTGGTAGAATTTCTGAGCTCCTCAATGCCTCTGTCAGCTTTGGAACACAATAGAGTTTCTCTATGAAATTGTGATTATCCAGTGATCTCATTTTTCTTCAAGTGCCTTTATTCTTTTGAAAGATCCTAAAAAGAGGAAACAACATCTTCATATGCAATGAAAATTTCTTGATGTTCAGAACAAACAAACACATTGTTGTTTCAACTATTCAAATAAAGAAATGTTGCCAAGGTTCTAGGATGGGCTCATATTATCAGGATTTTTCATGAAATTGTTGTTTAAATAGCAGGGTAACTGATAAGAAATGAGCTATCAGAAGAAAATATTGATAACTTAAACTGTTTATATGTTGTCAATACAATTCTACCCTATGTATGTTTCCCCCCAAAGTTTTATTTCTTAAATTTAAAAGAGGATTATTATATATACAAAGATATTTACAGCATTATCACTTATAATAGGGGAAAAAAAGAAAAATAACGTAAATGTCCTACAATTAAGGATAATTAAGTAACTTATAACATGGAATTTTATGGGGACACCTGGGTGGCTCAGTTGGTTGAGCGACTGCCTTCAGCTCAGGTCATGATCCCGGAGTCCTGGGATCAAGTCCTGCGTCGGGCTCCCGGCTCGGCGGGGAGCCTGCTTCTCTCTCTGACCTCTACCCTCTCATGCTGTTTCTCTCTCTCTCTCAAATAAATAAATAAAATCTTTAAAAAAAAACACAAACATGGAATTTTATGGATTTATTAAAATTACATGTATTATTTTATAAGGATATTTATCTGTTAACTAATAACAGAATTATATACACCTTGTGATGACAATTGCTTTCAGAACTGTTAAATTATATAGTCTGTATAAAGTGTAGAAGGAACACAGCAACATATACTGTCACTTTATTTTAGTAGTAATATGGGTGGAAATTTATTTTTAAACTGCTTTTCTATATGTTAAATTCATTCAATTATACATAAAGCTTTGTAAGTATCGTATTTCTTTTCGAATAAGGTGTGTGTATTAGGTGACTGACTGTCCTGGCTTGCTTGGAACCAAAAGGTTTCCCGAGATAGAGGACATTCAGTGCTAAAACTTGGACCATCTTGTGCAAACTGGGACCTTTGGTCACGCTATAATGTGTCTTTGATTGGTAGGAGAAGGTGGGACGAAACTGTAATTTTATTTCAATTGTCAGGATATAAACTGGATACCAGTTTGATCACTAACTAGAAATTATTTATATTTGAAACTCTACTCTTCCATATTGTGGCTAATCTTGTAAAATTGCATACAAAATCTTAAAGAGACAACCTTCTACTAATTGCATATTCACCTGGTATCTATTTCAACAAATGAAATTACTCTGAGCACACATTAATTGACATAATTACTGAAACACCAAAATCAGATTAGCCACTGTATCTCAAAGAAAAAAAAGAAAGGAAATCATTGCTCCAGCAAATTGTAAAAGTACTAAAAAAAGAAAGAAAGAAAAAGGCTTGGGAAGGTTGTTCAACTTGTAGATAGTTTTTTAAATAAAGCCAGTAAAACATGGCTATTTCAATATTCATTCATGAGATAATTCTGGGTTCTTAACGGTATATTTTGGCTACATCGCAGCTTAAAAGTAAGTCTTTCTAATATCCTGCACTTTGTTGATTGTTCTTCTAATCTCTATTGTGTGTGTTTTAGTGGATAGCACTCTTACTCAAAGACAAATTGTACCCACTATTATTATCTATTTTCATAATTAACAATCATACAGTTATTCTAGAAACCCAACAGCAGCAACAATGACATCTTTGTATTTGCAAAAAGCTTACTTTTCAAATTTCTGGCTCTTTTTCCTAAAACACTGACATCATAGTAAAACATTGTTCTGCCTGCTTTGGGTTCAAATCGTCTGATAAATTAGAGAAACATGGAGATAACAACAACAAAAAAAGACATATTAGTATAATTCTGCAAAGCAAAAACATCTCTGCTAGCACTTTGTCATTTCTGTGGCTTGAGTACATGGAATCTATTGTTTCATGGTCTTACTTCCTCGTTTCCTATGCCAGATTGTTCTTGCTACTTAAAATGTAATTTCTTGCACAACTCACCTTCCATGCTTTCTGTTCCAGTATTGTTCTATTATTAGAATACCTTTGCTTTCCAGGGTCTTTTATCAAAGCTCATTAGCATTCTTGATCATCATCATGATTATTGCCATTTTTATTTACTTTTGCTCGTCTGTGCAGAATGTTTTCTTTATTGCAACATTGTTTTGTTCTATCATTAATAACTAGTCTTACATTAGTATAGAATTCTGCTTTTTGTTGAAAATTGATTCCCATGAATCAGAGAAACATGAAGAAAACAAATGTAGACACACTGTGGTACATTTCTTCAAAATAAAAAGAGAGGCTCAGATTCTTTGTTACTCTGGTTTGACCATATAGAATCAAGCACTTCACCACCTATAAAATCTTTTACAAACTTTTGCTTCTACATTATTAATTTCTAATTGCATTTCCTATTAATAATAACTTAATTTTATCTAACAGAAATATAGTGATATTACAACCAAATACATAGTGGGGTCAAAATAAGGGGGGGAAGAAAAAATAAGAGAGGAAGATGTACTTCACCGTAAAAAACAAGAGAGATTTTTATGCATTATTTGTATTATATGTACCATTCTCCTCAAGATGTAGGTCTTGTCTCATATTATGGAGAAATTGCAGAGACAGAAATAGTAGAATGTGTTTGCTCTGTTCAACACCTAATAAACATTTACTTTTCTTGTATTCCCCATGTTAGTCACCCCAACCTTAGCCTTCACTTAATACTGCGTAAAATTCTAACAGCATGTCAGAGTTTCTGTACCTCTGCCTTCACCACACTTAAACACAAACACACCAGGACTTATCCGTGGTCAGGTCCAAATTGACCAATTCTTTCGTCCATTCTGCCAGAGATCTGTTGGTTATCCCAATTCACCTTTGTAGAGGACAATCCAAACAGTAATTTTACAGCCACCATTGGTGAGGGATGCCAAAACCTTTGGGAAACAGGATATTCACAAAGTCTCAGTGTTAACACCTAAGATCACTTATTAATTACGAGGGGAAAGGGAATTTTAACATTGCAGACATTTGGTAACTACCGCTTTAACCAAATGATCAAACACTGCATCATCAATTATATCATATACCTCTGATGTCATGCAGTGAGGACACAACAATATGTATATAATATTCCTTCCAAAAATATTTAACCTGAATCTAATCGAGACACAGCGAGACAAATCTAAAGTGAGGGATATTCTGCAAAACAACTGGTCTGAACTCTTCAAAAATGTCAGTATCATGAAAAGAAAACAAACAGAAAAAGGTTGGGAAATTGTGGAACAGGGGAGGGTAAAGAGATAGGACGAGTGAATGCAACAGATAATCCTTGATTGGATCCTAGAATACAAAAATAAGTAAATTCAGCTGCATAGGACATTATTGGGACAACTGGGGAAATTTGAATATAGAGAATATTTTAGGTAATAGTGTTGAATCAATGGGGGCACGTGGGTGGCTCAGTTGGTTAAGTGTCCGACTCTTGATTTCAGCTCAGGTCATGATTTCAGGGTTGTGGGATCGAGCCCCGAGTCGGGCTCTGCACTTGTCAGGGATTCTCTTTCTCCCTCTGCTCCTCCATCCCCCAACTCGACTCTCTCTCTCAAATAAAAAATAAATAAATCTTTTAAAAAATAGTATTGTGGGGCGCCCGGGTGGCTCAGTTGTTAAGCGTCTGCCTTCAGCTCAGGTCATGATCCCAGGGTCCTGGGATCGAGCCCCGCATTGGACTCCCTGCTCCACGGGAAGCCTGCTTCTCCCTCTCCCACTCCCCCTGCTTGTGTTCCCTCTCTCGCTGTCTCTCTGTCAAATAAATAAATCAAATCTTTTAAAAAAATTAAAAAATAAAAAATAGTATTGAATCAATGTTAAATATCTCAAGGAATTGTCCTGTGGTTATGTGGGAGAATGCCCTTTTTCTTAGGATGTGTAAAAATATTTAGAGATGAAGTGTCATGGTGTTTGCAATAAATTCTCAAATGGTTTGGCAATGCCTATATATGCAGGAAGGGAGCAGAGAGAAATAGAAGTGGAGAGGAAGCAAATGTGGCAAAATGTTAACAATTGGTAAATCGAAGTGAATGGCTTTTCATTGTATATTCCTGCAGCTTTTCTGAAAGTTTGAAATGTGACACAATAAAAAGCTGGGGGAAACGTGGTAAACCAAAACCTTGCATTTCTCAGGAAAGGAAGTCCAAAAGTTAGTATATTAAACCAAAATGCTTTTCTTCAGGCCTACAAGAAAATACGATAGACTCCAAATGTGTGGGCTTAAGCATCACTGTAAAATGAGGCAGGATCAGCCCAGTAGGCCAGCGGGACATTGCTCTAGAGACTACGTTGTTATGTATACTTGTTTCAGGAGATATGTATATTTACAGACATACATTTCTCTCTCCTATTCAATTATATATGTAATTACATATATTATATATTTTAATATATCATTTTATATATCATTAGAGATGCTATAGTCAAAGATACCCATCTTACAAATAAGTAAGCAGAGGCCCAGAGAGGTATGGTGCCTTGCTGAACTTAGAACCCAGGAGTCCTGTGCTTTATTAACTATTTTAGGCTTCCTGGGGCACCTGGCTGGCTCGGTCAGTGAAACATGTAACTCTTTTTTTGTTTTTTTTAAGGTTTATTTACTTTAGAGGGAGAGAGAGAACATTCAAAAGCATGTGCGAGCAGGGGGAGGGGCAGAGGGAGAGAGAGGGAGAATCTCTATCAGACTCCACACTTGGGCGCAGAGCCCAATGTGGGCCAGAACCCTGGGAACATGACCTGAGCTGAAATCAAGAGTCTGATGCCCAATGGACTGAACCACCCAGGAGCCCCTGGAGCATGTGACCCTCGATCTTGGGGTTGTGAGTTAGAAACCCACATTGGGGATAGAGCTTACTTAATAAAAAATATTTCTTAAAAAAAATCAACTATTTTAGGCTTCCTCATTTCATTATTTCAACAAAAACAACAGCAACCACAATAGTCAATTTAGAATTTCCCGAACTAGTTTAATAAAAAGCCTTTACTTTTTTCATGCTACACAATTCATCTCTCTTTTTCTACCAATCTGTGAAAATGCAACTACAGAACAGAAATTTACATGGCTCCAAAACCTTAAGCATATGAGATTTTTGGAAACTAACTGAAGACAAACTTATAATAGGAAATTATCATAGCCAGAAAGCAAAGTTTGAGGCCATGTGTTTCTGTCTATAAAAGTGACAGGACAGAATACAGATTAAACTTCATCGTCTAGAAAGAAATGATGCTTCATTTTCAAATTTGAATGAACTTTTTTAAAATTTATTTTTAAAAATTTATTTATTTATTTGAGAGACAGAGCAAGCAGGGGGGTGGGTGTGGGAACAGAGGAAGAGGGAGAGAAGGAGTCTCAAGCAGATTCCCACTGAGCATGGAGCCTGACACAGGGCTCCATCCCACAACCCTGAGATCACGACCTGAGCTGAAACCAAGAGTTGAACACTCAACAGACTGAGTTGCCCAGGCACCCCTTGAATGAACTTTTTTTACGACCATTTTTGAGATGTGGTGTACTATTTAATGGAATTTCTTTTTTTTTAATATTTTTTACAATTTACTTTTTTAAAAGATTTTATTTATTTATTTGACAGAGAGATAGAGAGAGCCGGAGAACACAAGCAGGGTAATGGCAGAGAGAGGGAGAAGCAGGCTCCCCACTGAGCAGGGAGCCCAATGTGGGGCTTGATCCCAGGACCCTTGAGATCATGACCTGAGCCAAAGGCAGATGCTTAACCAACTGAGCTATCCAGGCACCCCAAATTTCTTTTTTTAATTTTTTTTTTAAGATTTATATACTTGAGAGAGAGAGAGCAGTGCTCGGGCAGAGAGAGAGGGAATCCAAGCAGACTGCACTGAGCACGGAGCCGAGACTCGGAGCTGGATCTCACCACCCTGAGATCGTGACCTGGGCGGAAACCAAGAGTCGGACATTTAACCCACTGCACCACTAGGCACCCCTACTTAATGGAATTTCAAATTAGAAATTTAGTTAAATTCTGAGCTAAAAAACCTTTTCCTACCACTCTGCTTGATACAATCTATGTGTGAGATATAAATGTGCTCGAAGTATTTCCACTCTAGTTTCTAACTCGAAGAAAAAATCCCCGGGGGTGAATTCCTGTTGCTGTTGCTGTTGGATCCATATTGAAAAACCCAAGCCTCACTTCCCATTAACACCTCAGTTGCGTGGACGTCTGTCGTGTGCAAGAACATTCAAGGACTGCAGGGAAAGAGTGACAGTGGCATTATGCCCATGAGTGACTGCTGCCCAACATCCCTCTCTTTTTCTACCAATCCTGTGTGAAAATGAGACTGTGGAGCAGAAGGACAATAACATTATAGTACGAGTGACCTTAACAGCAAGTAAACCCTGTTATTTGAATGGAGTAATGGATAGGCCTGAGCATTATCAGTCACTCTGGGAGTGACGGAAGTACACTTCCTGTTAGAGCATCAGAGTAAAAACCTTTTCAGCATTGCATTTGTCTCAAGCAAGCAAAAAGGAGGTGATGCACAACAGTAAGAATGCTGTCTTCTGTACCACTTTTTCCAGAAATCTTTCATCTCAGCTGATGGAATCTGACATAAAATTAATTTGCTTTTTTTTTTTTTTTTTAAGATTTTATTTATTTATTTGACAGAGAGACAGCGAGAGGGAACACAGGCAGGGGGAGTGGGAGAGGGAGAAGCAGGCTTCCCACTGAGCAGGGAGCCCGATGTGGGCCTAGATGTGGGGCTAGATGTGGGGCTTGATCCCAGGACCCTGGGACCATGACCTGGGCTGAAGGCAGACGCTTAACGACTGAGCCACCCAGGCGCCCCTTAATTTGCTTTATTAAACATTCTCATCCCTCCTATCTCTTCAGGTGGCTTTTATTTTGCATACAGTGTGTGGAGTGCCGTAGAAACCTTTCCTTGCCTTTGGTAATGAAGATCCTTGCTTTCCCCCCTCGAGGTATTATGACAATCTTCTCTGTAAAATATGGACATGTTTGCTGTGTGAACAGTGTGTGTATTTCTTTGTTTCCTTCCTTAAGTATTATCCTGGCATAACTTCATTGCTCCCAGCTGAATGCTGGAACTTGACATTAAGGCATAAAGAACCATGTAGGAAAATATCTTCCACCTGGTGCCAATCTACAAATTCTTACTCTTCCTGGAAGAGAAAGTCATTCAGGCACATGTATGGTACCAGAATCTGAAGGCAATGAAAGAAAGACCTTCTTGGCTATATTAAAAATAATTTTATTCACCCTCCACGAGGCAAACCTGGAAGAAGATTAAGAGATAAGTTGCCCCCATTTATCATCATACAATCAATACATTCACTAGACATTTCCCCTGACACTCTATTAAACCAGCCCCCTCTACTAGGAAGATAAAACTCTTTAAATAGAAAATAAGTAGACAGTGATGAACAGCAATATTATCCCTGCCTACAATTTAAGTTCCCAGGACTTTGGTAAACTTTTGAATCCTCTCTGCTTGGGGCATAAAATTCTATTTCCCTGCTATCTGGGGAAGAGCATTTGAATGACTTGCTCTTTCACTGGAGTTTCATATTATAGGACAGAAGAATAACTCCTATACTTAGAGAATGAGTAGCAATGGCCTAGGTTTGCCATAAGTAGGGCATTATGACCCTACTAAATAAAGGACCAGGTAGATGTATACCCAGTTCTGCTTACCAAAATGACCCACTATGGAAAGAGATTTATTATAAGGAATTGATTCATGTGATTATGGAGGCTGAGAAGTCTCATGATCCTCCATTTACAAGCTTGAGACCCAGGAAGGCCAGTGGTATTGTTCTAAGGCCTGAGAACAAGGAAAACTATTGGTATAAATTCTAGTCCAAGTCTGAAGGCCTGAGAACCAGGAGTGCCAATGATGTAAGTCCCAGTCCAAGGGCAAGAGAAAACCAACGTCCCAGCTCAGTAGTCAGGCAGGAGGTGAATTCTCGCTTCCTCTGCCTTTTTGTTCTATTCAAGCCCTCAAGGGACTGGATGATGCCACCCACATTGGGAAGGGCCAGCTGCTTTGCTCAGTCTACTAATTCGAATGCTAATCTCATCTGGAAACACCCTAATAGACATACCCAGAAATAATGTTTAGCCAAATATCTGGGCATTCCATACTCTGGTCAAAGTGACACCTAAAGTTAACCATCCCAGTTAGGAAACTAATATTTATTGACATTTACCAAGGTGCCAGGCAATGTTGTTTGTGCTTTGTATATACATTAGCTATCCCACTTACCTGGAGGCTTCAGGAAGGTGTAGACCATGTCTCTCTCGCCGAGCTTTATATTCTCAGTATCCAGCATAGTTCATAAGCTCACAGGGACTATTTACCAAATGAATAAATGAATAGAAGGACCTCATCAAATCCTCAAAACAAGCCTATCACGTGGACAAGGTAGGGCACATCTTCATTTTCCAGATGAAGAAATGGGCCCAATGAGTTGAAGAACATTGTCATCTTGTTAGAACTTTGAAGAAGTGTTTTCTGGCTATCTAAGCATCTTTCCAAATAATAAGAGTAAAGCAAGATTCTTATTGACTAATAAAAGACACATTAAATACTAGAACAAGCCTGTGAAATCCAACATCCCGACTCGTTCAATAAAGCCCTCACCACTCAAACATAACACTCTATATCTCTCTGCATAGAGTGGGAGAATAGCTTTCCATTTAAAGCAAAAGACTCAAGACATTTTCTCTGTCAATTTACCCAACACAATGACACCAGATGTGAGGATTGTGTAAAACATCTTTCAAGAAGTTGACTGTGTTATGTGAACAGTATTGTCTTGAATGAGATACCAGCTATTACCCATCCCATTTTACAGATTGGGAAAACAAGCAATAAACTACCAAAGTAATTTAAAGCTGTGAGTAGAATCTGGATTTCTTCAATCCCAGTCTTTCCCCCATCATAATAACCTTCTAGTGTCACTTCCTAGAAGTCTCAACTGAGCCCACATGACTACAGGATTGTTTTGTTTGACTCATACAGTATTACTATATTTTGTTGATTAAACCTCAGGAGATAGTCTATGCTAATCTTAATTGCTGACCACTCTTAAAAATCCAGATGATCTGGTAATGCCAAGTAGACTTCCATGACCACAATGTCTTCCTTTTACAACCTTTACTTTTGTGTGTGTGTGTGTGATAAAATATACTTAACAGGGGCACCTGGGTGCTCAGTCAGTTAAGCATCTGCCTTCAGCTCAGGTCATGATCCCGGGGTCCTGGGATGGAGCCCCATGTCAGGCTAGCTGCTCAGCGGGGAGCCTGCTTCTCCCTCTCCCCTCTGCTTATGCTCTCTCTCTAAAATAAATAAATAGAATCTTTAATATATATATACATAACATACAATTAACCATTTTAATCCTTTTTAAGTGTGTAATTCAGTGACATTAAGAACATTCACTATGTTGTGCAACTATCACCACTATCCATTTCCAGAACTTTCCCATCAACTCCCTGGGATTCCCTCCCCTCCTCTAACCCCTAGTAGCCTCTGTTATATCTTTCTGTCTCTATGATTTTGCCCACTCTAAGAACCTCAAATAAGAAGAATCATACATATTTATCCTTCTGTGTCTGGCTTATTTCACTGAGCATAACATTTTCAGGTTCATCCATGTTGTAGGGTATCAGAATTTAATTTCTTTTTAAGACTGAAAAATAACCCATTGTATGTGTATACCACATTGTGTTTATCCATTTATCTGTTGATAGACACTTGGGATGTTTCCACCTTTTGGCTACTGTGAAAAATACTGCTATGAACATTGATGTACAAGTTTTCTGTTTGAATCTCTGTTTTTAATTCTTTTGGTATATACCTAAAAGTGAAATTGCTGGATCATATGGTAATTCTATGTCATCCAGTGGATAAGATGGGTAGAAAAATTTAAAATTCTTGAATGGCTAAAAATACCTTTATCCTATCTTCAAATTTAATCAGTAGTTTACCTGGGAACAAAAGTCTGGGTTGAGAATCATTTCCCTTCCAGATATTGAGGCATTGCTTCATTTGCTCTAAGCTTCCGATTTTGCTTTGGAAATGTCTGATGCCATTGGGATTTTCAATTCATTATATGGGATCTGATTTTTCTTCTCTGTAAGGTTTTTGTTTTCTAAACTTTGAAAAGACATTTTTTTTAGAACAGTTTTTGAGTTTTACAGCAAAATTGAGGGGAAGGTACAGAGATTTCCCATATACCCCCTGCCCTAATACATGCATAGCCTCCTCATTATCAACATCTCCCATCAGAGTGGTGTATTTGTTACAATTGATGAACTTACATTGACACATCATATCACCCAAAGTCCATAGTTTACATAGAGTTCACACCTGGTGTTGTATGTTCTATGGGTTTGGACAAATGTATAATCACATGTATCCATCATTATGGTGTCATACAGAGTATTTTTACTACCCTGAAAATCCTATATGCTCCACCTATTTATCCCTCTTTTCCCTTCCCCACAACCCCTGACAACCACTGATCTTTTTACTGTCTCCTTAGTTTTGTTTTTTCCAGAGTGCTGTGTAGTTGGAATCATATAGTAGGTAGCCTTTTCAGATTGGCCTCTGTCACTTAGTAGTATGCATTTAGGATTTCTCCATGTCACTTCATGCCTTGCTAGCTCATTTCTTTTCACCGCTGAATTATATTCCTTTGTTTAGATGTACCACAGTTTATCCATTCACCTACTGAGAGACATCTTGATTGCTTCCAAGTATTGGCGATTATGAAGAAAGCTGCTATAAACATCTATGTGCAGGTTTTTGTATGGATGTAAGTTTTCAACTCCTTTGGGTAAATACCAAGGAGTGCAGTTGCTGAATCATATACTAAGAGTATGTTTAGTTTTTGTTAGAAATCACCAAACTGTCTTCCAAATTGCATTCCTATCAACAATGAATAAGGGTCCCTGTTGCTCCAAATCCTCATCAGCATTTGGTGTTGTTGATGAGTGCTCTGGATTTTGGCCATTATAATAGGACCTCACTGTTGTTTTAATTTCTGTAAGCTTTCAGAATATTCTTATACTTTGACTTCTGAAATTTCATGATGCTATATCTTGGCATGGAATGTTTTTTCATCTGTTATTATTAGGCACGGTGCCTATTAACTCAGCCCCTTGTAAGCTAGGATGTTTTGGTTTTGGTGTTTTATAATTTCCTCCTCTTCATTCTCTGGAACTTCAATTATTCATATGTTGAAACTCCTGAAGTGATCTTCTTACTGTCTTATCTTTTCTCTCATATTTCCACCTCTTTGTGTTTTTGTCTTAATTTCTGAAAGATTTCTTCAACTCTGTCTTCAAACTTGTCCACTAAATTTGCTTCCCAACTTCTAATTTCTAAGACCTATTGTTTCCGTCCATTTTTAAGGCATCCCATTCTTTTGTGCATATATCAGTTCCTCTCTCTAAGGCTATTCATAGCTGTTTTCTTTCTACTCTCTTGACTCTTTTTATTTTGCTTTCCTTATCCCTGCCCCATCCCCACACCCCCACGTGTGTTGTTCATTTTGGTCTCTGTCTTTCATTTTGGAGAATTTCCTCCAAATGTCTGGTTCCTTGGCTGTCTGTTCATATTAAAGAATATGGTATTAATAAGCTAATCTTAAATACCAGGTTCCAGAGAAGGTTGATGCATGGAAAGCTTCATCACAGGGTGATGCGGCTTCAAGCTGGCTTTGTCACTGATACAACGTATAATTGCTGGCATCTGTAGGTCTTTTTTTTTTTTTTTTTTTCTGGGGCTGTTAGTTTCAGCAAAGAAGAATCTTTTCCTGCCAGGCTGACTGTGGGGAGAAGAGAGATATAGCTTGACTGTTGGGCATTCCAAACACTCAGCTAGGTAAAGGTTGCACGGGTCCAGAGAATGTCATAGGCTTCAGAATACCACACAATTACTAAGTTTTGGAGAGTTGATAGGACTCTGTTTTCTTATGTGGTTTTTTCCCCCTTTTTCTCAATATAAAGTCTTACTCAGAATGGAAAATTTCAGAAGCTAAAATAACTCTACTGCATATTTTAGACAGGGGAACAGGTTGGCCTTTTGTCACAATGAAGCAAAATATTCCTGAAAAAAAAAAAAAAGCCTGCTTTTTCTGAAGTTCGCCAGTTTGGATGTTTGTCATGCCCCAGAAACTGCTGGTAACAGCCCAGGATGGTAAGGGGGAATAAGAAAGTTTGGATCTGTCTGTGGATGTTGAAACTCTGAAGCTCAGCCAAGCCATGAAGTCATTTTAGGGTCTAAGAAATGGAAGTAAAAGCTTAGAACATCACTAAATTGTAACAGATGAACTGAATTCCAACCAAAAATACAGATATCTTACAAGATTGTGTTCACAAGCAAATGTCTGCACTATTGTACTGAGACATTGGAGAAATGCAAACGGGGCCTGAGGTTTGAGTTGCTGCTGCCAACCAAAATATATGTTCTAGAAAACAAAAGGAATGGGTTTTTGAAGGGCAGAAAGAAAGCAGTTCTGTCTGATGTTAAAGTAAACACACCTGCAACCAAGTAATTATTCAGCAATATAAAAATACTGCCTATACAATATAGTCCAAATCAAAAAAGAGCTTGGGTTTTGATTTATGTATCATAAATTAGCTGATAATGAGAGATGCATTTTTATAAGAAGTTAGATAAAGGCTTTTTCTAAATCATCTAAGATTTTGGAAAAGTCCCCAAATTTTATGTTTTGTCCTTTAAAATTTAAAGACTGAGATTGAGTTTCTAGAGAGGGAAAGTTGACCCGGGTACACTTAGGAGAAGCAGAATATTTGGATACTCACTATTCTCTTTTGGGTGACTCCAAACTGCAGTATTTTTTATTTTAAAAAATTTTTACATGTTTTTATTTTATTTATTTATTTATTTTTAAGTAAGTTCTACATCCAACGTACGGCTTGAACTCATGATTCTGAGATCAAGAGTCGAATGCTTTATCAACTGAGCCAGCCAGGCATCCCCAAACTCCAATATTTTTTAAAGATGAGATAATGCTATATTCTGAGCCTTTTATTCTGAGGTGGTCCAAGTGGTCTAAACAGTGTTTGATCAAAGTCTTATTCTTTTGAGATTTATGGTGCCCCCTTTAACTTCTGGGTAACTGTTGGCGCCTGGTTGGCATGTCATATCATTCTCTTCAGATCACTGAAAGACAGCTTCCCCGAAATTTATCTTCAGTTAATAATTAAAGATACATACACACATTTATATAAAGGGAGTGACAATAGCAAAATATTGGAGGCTATCTAAATATCTGTGAGGGATTGGAAAGAGGGGATTCATCCATGAAAAGAAAAAAAAGAAAAAAGAAAAAAAAAGTCTGCCAGCTTTGCCAGGGTTTGACTTATTGTGTTTATATGTTTATTGCCTAAATATGTAGTAAGTTTAAATAATAGTAAAAGCATATAAAAATACCTGGAGTAAAATGAAAATCCAGTCGACCCTAGACATCTGGTTTACCTGATGCCAAGAATCTGAGATAGTTTGTTTGGAGGTATGACATATATATATAAAGTACACAGATCTTAAACTAGATGAACTTTTATACATGTATATATATATACACATATGTAACCACCATCTAGAGCTAGACACACAGTATTTCCAGCATCCCTGGAGGGATCCACCTGCCATTCATCTTCTCAGTCAAATCCTAACTCAAGTACTGCCCTCCGTAACCTCTAGTCTGACTATATAGGGTTTTAAAAAATATTGGGCAAACAGATAGATCTCTCCAGTTATAAGAAGGTTTGGTTTCAAAATACTTGGGCTTAATGTTTCATTTTTCTTCTGTATTGTTCAGTCTCAGTGCTACACCCATGGAGGGAATCAATTTCTTTCCTGTCCTTTTTCTGTCAGTTTCTGTAATTTTCCACAAAAGATGAGGAAAACAAAAATTTCTCCTCCTATCCTTTTATCTCCCGGGAACTACTGAAATATCTCTTTACCTACTTGAATTTCTCTTTTAAGTGGCAGAATAAGAACCACAAAAGGAACTGTTAACAACAAACAACAAAGAGTTTAATTAACAACCTCTTAGCTCACTTCAAAGGAGTGAACAGTACATGTAAAAGAATAAAATGAAATACATGGTTAGTAATAAAAAAAAAGTCTTAAAAACGCTCATGGCTTTTGACCCAACAATTCTATATCTAAAAATGTATTCTGAGGAATATTTAGAGATGTGTGCAGAGATCCACACACAAGGAGTTAAAAACTGGAAATGAACTAAATGCCCCCAAACTATAGAATGTTTAAATATAGTAATTCATTCAATGGAACACCACATAATTCCTACAAATGCAGCTATTGAAGTAAATTTATAAATAATCATAGTCAAGAATGTGAAATATTAAAAAAAACAAGTCACAAAATATTATATATACAACAATGTCCCATTTTTGCCAGTAAAGGGCTCTGGGCTTTACCACTTAAAATCTGTGTGATCATGGATAAGTTGCTTAATATCTCTGAGCCTGAGAGTAAATTATTTTACATTTATCTGTGAAATAATGACAAAACAGCAAAAATCACATCGTGTCATTGTGAAGATTATTTCACATTTATGCATCTTGTTAACTATGATTAATACTAATTTGTTATTAATATTAATTTGCTATTATTAATATGTTAATATACTAACCTATTGCATGTTAAATACTATAAAATTGCATGTTCTTAATGTAATTTCTGTGCTTACAATTTTGAAATGATACCCAACTCTTTTTTTCCTTATAATGGCAGAAATATTTTGCCTGTGAAGCCATAATCCATTTATTCTCTTTCTTCTTACCTACTGTATCTATAAATTTTGGATTATTTTAGGCTGTCAATAAATCTTAGTGAAAAATAAGGCATTATAAAAGCATCCTGAAGACAAGATTGCAATAATAACTAAGAGTAAGTTAAACATTAATTTATCCTTTCGAGAATAATAAACATACCTAGGAGGGACTTAAGAGTCCATAAATTTCCTTTAGTTCAAGACTTTTATTTTATCAAGAGATGAAGGAACAGAGGTTCAATTACTTTGCTTAACCTTCTTCCTAAGTGACAGGGCTGGGGCTTGAACCTGGTTTTGTTGACTGCTCTCTCAACTCTGTCTTCTGGGTGCAGGCATCCAGCAATTACATGTGATAAAGTATTCAATTCAATGCTGTTGATGATAAATCAGAAAATTGCTGAGCTTTTTAAGGTGAATAAAAATAACTTCTGGATGGCTAAAAATAAACAACATTACTAAGCAAAATTTTTCATTCGTAGCTATTTTCCTTACCTATGCAAATTAGAAGCATAATGATCCTGGAAGAGACAGTACATTAAAAAAAAACAAATCAACTAAAACTCACTGTATGATCGTTCATTGTCCTTTGGATGTAATTTTCCCCTGAGAAATGTCACCAATAAGAAGGCTCTTTATTGGAAAATTACACTTTTTAAAAAATCTCTTCTAGGGGCGCCTGGGTGGCTCAGATAGTTAAGCGTCTGCCTTCAGCTCGGGTCATGGTCCCAGGGTCCTGGGATAGAGTCCCACATCTGGCTCCCCCCTCAGCAGGAAGCCTGCTTCTCCCTCTCCCACTCCCCCTGCTTGTGTTCCCTCTCTCACTGTGTCTCTCTCTGTCAAATAAATAAATAAAATCTTATTAAAAAAAAATATATCATCTAATCCTCTTACAGATGTATGTACTTCTCCTGCAAATGTAATACATACCTTTACAACCTAAACACTTTTTGGTCCTTTTGAGGGTTTTTTTCTGTCTCAGCCTTTTATTCTTTTTACTTTAGTTTTTAACAATTGTCTTTCAAATTGTCTGATCAGTGGGAGTTTTGTAGTCTCTTTTCATTTTCTTTCTGTGTTCTTTCTGAGAGTAATTCTTTTTCATAGTTTGACTAATCTTGTTTTCTTGCTTATGCAAATGCATTACTAATTCTCACCATTTTTGCTTTTTATATCTTTTCCATTTCTTGACTCTATCCATACCTTAATTTCCAAGATGACTCTCCATGTTTTTTCTAAATATCTGTCATTTCTCTACGTCCCTAAATTATCACATCCCTTACAGATCTCTGAGTAATCACACAATTTCTCACCCATCGGTGCAGGGTGTTGGACTGGGTTACATTGTGAGTACTTCTCCATATTAAAAGGTTTAACTAGTCTCCATCCATACTTCATTTATACTTTATAATACCACTTCCCTATATAAAATTGAAGAAACCATTTTATTTATTTTTAAAGATTTTATTTATTTATTTTTAAAGATTTTATTTATTTATTTTTAAAGATTTTATTTATTTATTTGAGAGAGAGAGCGAGCATGAGCGGGGTGGAGGGCCAGTGGGAGAGGGAGAAGCAGACTCCCCGTTGAGCAGGGAGCCCCAGGACCCTGTGATTGTGACCTGAGCCAAAGGCACATGCCGAACCAACTGAGCCACCCAGGTGCCCTGAAACCATTTTGTTCTATTAGGTAATTCCCATCTCGTAAGTTTCAAATTTACCAACAACTACCCTACCCTTGTACACCAAGACCCACAGCAAGGCCCCAGTCGAAACACTGGATCCTTTAGAGGAGCAAAGGAGGAAGGAGGCTGCAAGAAGAAGGAATGGCTAGGAGATCTGTCCTGGAAGAAACTTGCTCCAAAACATCCTCTTCACACTTTTCAAAACTCCAATTGTGTCCCCCTAGGAAGGTTAAGGGACATTAACCACAGATGACTGGGAGCCTGAGCATGAGTCCAACAGCTTCCTAATACCTGGCAGGGACATCAGGCCTGGAAACTCTGCTCAAGACAACAGGAAACCCTCCTCTGTCTTTTCCTTGCTTTTCCTCTTCTTTCTCTTCTGGGTCTTTCCTTTTGCTGTCTCCTCTGTTCTCTTGCATTTTGCTGTTCATTCCTCCTAGGGCTCAGAACTCAGGCTGCTTCTCGTAGCATTATTGCAAAGGTAGAGTTTTAATAGTTAAACAGACTTCTGTGGGTCACTCTTGGAACTTAACCGCCAATTACCACATTGCTTCTGAGGGAAGGGCTTGGCCAGTTACAAAGCCAAACAAAGAAAGCTATTAGTGAATGAAAAGACGGAAAACAATCGAATCTGTAAATTGAAAACTCTTTGTTGTTTTTGTTTGTTTTGGGGCTTAGAACTTGTATTCTATTTTCAAGGTTTTGCTCTTCCCAACTAAATATTTATGTTTTCCAGTTCTTCAAAATCATGTAAGCCTTTCAGGAAATGCTTTGGAATTTCACTTAAATCTGCTTCTTTTGGGGTGCATCACAGTTGTTCTCTTTCTTACTCTTGATTTTACGTAGTCTTCCTGGACTGTTCTCTGTTAGCCAGATTCATTGTGCTGTCAATTTTGGCCTTTTTGATCACCTGGTTCACTTGTGTCCCCTCACTGTTCCTACTGCCGTAGGTCAGTCCTTGTCATGGCCTTCGTCTGGGCACACAAATCCAACCCCCTTGTCATATCAACATGAGTACTTTTATGTCTACTTGTTATCTCTTTAGTATTTTGAAGTGCCATCTCTGTCTTCTGCTAACCACTTTATTTTTTCCTTAACAAGTATTAATTTTTAAGATACTTTACTTTCTCTTCCCACCTCTTCATTTTATGGAAGGGGCATATCTGAGAGAGGTCTTTTTCTCTTTGGTGGCTGAAGTTAATATTTGTCTTTCTGGCGATTTTTATTTTTATTTTTTTTAGAAGACTTTATTTTTAAGCAATCTCCGCACCCAACATGGGGCTCGAACCCACAACCCTGAGATCAAGAATCTCACACTCCACTGACTGAGCTAGCCATCTTCCTGGCGACTCTTAAATGTCCTAAAAGACTTCACTATCTTCATCCTCTCTTCCTTTCTTATCTCTCACTTAGGCTATTTGTTGTTGCCATTGTGTGTGGGTCTCCTCTACACAGCGACCTCTCTTCTTTATCATTTTTAGGAAAACTTTTCATGCATCCACATGAGCTTCTCATCCAGAGTTTGGTCCTTACTGGTGTAGAGACACCACCAGAACTACACACACTAGATGTATGATTGCCACTTGAACCACTGTAAAACGGCCTTTGCTTGTGTTAAAGGGCTACTCCAGAACGCCTTACCTATCTGTAGATAGAGTCAAGCCTGGACAAGAACACCACTAAAAGCTCTGGCAGGTGTCAGCGTCTTTGCCTAGGTTGTTCACACTGCCCTACTTCAGCAGGATGCACATGGTGACTTCCTCCATGGAGCCCCTGCTCATCAGTAATTCGGAGGGTTGCATTAGCTTTTAGGCTGTGAAATGATAACCTCCTAGGGCTAACAGGAGAATGGGAAAAGTTAAGGACCAGGGAAGTATGCAATGTTTTGTTTTGTTTTTTAAATGCCAGGATGGAGAAAGCCTAGACTTCTGTTTTCTTGCATTAAGGGTGACTGTGTGCTGAAGATGGGAAAGTAGGGGGACCGTGTGCATTCAGAATATGACAGCCAAGACGGGTAAAGAAGTAGAGGCATGATTTTCTCTTCAGATCTCTTCTCTTGTAAGAAACTGTCATTTTATCTCTTTGTCTTTGATTCTCAGGTGTAGTTTATAATGGCCTTTGCTTTCTGTTTAAATAACATGATGACTCAATAGTGTATTACCAAAGATTATTGCCACTAAACGCTTTGCCTTACTGTACACTCAAGTATAGTTTAATGATATCCCAGTACAATACTATAGGCTGATATGCCTTAGTTATGGTTATTTTATTCCTAATTAGCACATTAATTTTGGCTTTTATATTTCACATGCCCTTGTATTTCTTTTAAAAGTTCTTCTCCCTCTGTATTCAATGTAAATGAGGCATTATGTGTTTGCATTGTATTTATGAAGCACATACCATGTGCATTTCATATTCATTATGCATGAGCACCTAACAAATTGCCTGGCACATCTTTTAAAAATATGTATAGCTTTTTTGAGATATAATTTACATACCATATAGTTCACTCATTTAAAGTGTGTAATTCGGTGGCTTTTCATATACTCACTGAGTTGCACAACTATCACCATGATAAATTTTAGAATTTAGAATTTTCATCACCCCAAAAAGAAACCTGTACCTCTTAGCTCTCACCTCCAAAACTCTCCCTCCAAACCCTTTTCAGCCCCAGGCAACCACTAGTCTAATTTCTGTCTCTATTGACTTGCCTATTTTGCACATTTTATATAAGTGGATACACACATGGTCTTTTGTGACTGGTTTGTCTCAGTATAATGTTTTCAAGGCTCGTCTGTATTGTAGCATGTACTAATACTTCGTTCACATTTATTGCCAAATTAAATTCCATTGTAAGAAAATACCGTAGTTTATCCATTTATCAGGTGATGGACATTTGGGTTGTTTCTACTTTTTGGCTATTGTGAATAATGCTGCTATGAACGTTCATGTACACGCTTTTTTGTGGGCATATGTTTTTGTTTCTCTTGGGTATGTACCTGGGAATGGAATTGCTGGGTCTTATGGTAACTCTATATTTAACCTTTGGGGAACTACTAGACTGTTTTCCAAAGTGGCTGCATCATTTTACATTCCTGCTAGCGTTGCATGAGGTTCCAATTTCTCTATACCCTCACCAATACTTTTTATTATCCGTCTTTCTGATAATAGCCAGTCTAGTGGATGTGTAGTGGTATCTGATTGTGGTTTTGATTTGCATTTCCCTGATAGCAAATGATATTGAATATCTTTTCAAATGTTTATTGGACATTTGTATATCTTTGGAGAAATGTCTACTTAGATCCTTTGTGCCTGGCACATTTTTTTTTTTTTTAAGATTTTATTTATTTATTTGACAGAGAGAGACACAGTGAGAGAGGGACCACAAGCAGGGCCAGTGGGAGAGGGAGAAGCAGGCTTCCTGCCGAGCAGGGAGCCTGATGCGGGGCTCGATCCCAGGACCCTGGAATCATGACCTGAGCTGAAGGCAGACACTTAACCACTGAGCCACCCAGGTGCCCCTGTGCCTGGCACATTTTAAACACTTGAGAAATTTCTCAAATAATTAGATTAATTATAAAATTAAATCACCATAGTAACCAGGCTAAGTAGATTTTATTATCTCGGTTTTAGAGACCAGGATTAGAAGGTGAAATGATTTACCCAAGGCCACATCAATGGTCAGTTGCTTATTTAAGCTTTTGGATCCTATCTCTCTCTTATTAGGGACAAAATGCTTTGGGTGATGGCCTCACTGTATATCTGTCAAGGATACAGCCATGGTGAGTAATGTCCTCTGATAATGGCCACTTTGTATCTTGCCAAACGTCCCACAAAAGACTGCAAATCAGAATATGTACTTGACTTTGAATTAATCTATCAGTTCAGTACATTTCATTCTTGTAGAGTTAATTTGTTACCTTGTCTTCTATTCCGTTAGTTTTCAAGCCACATTTTAAGTGATTACAGACTGACTTATTTAGCCAGTTTCAGAGATAAGATTAAGAAAGAACAGTTAAGGCTTGTTTTCCTTCACTTTTAACATTTGTAGGAAGACCATTCTTAGATATGTCAAAGGTCACTTAAAAAGATGTATTTTATTTAATGATCAAAGAGGAAGATAACTGGCATTCATATCAGTCTTTGCTTTTTTTTTTTTAAGATTTTATTTATTTATTTGAGAGAGAGCACGTGCGAGATAGCACAAGTAGGGGGGAGCAGCAGAGGGAGAGGGAGAAGCAGATTCTCCACTGAGCAGGGAGCCCAACACGGGGCTCCATCCCAGGACCCCAGGATCATGACCTGAGCTGAAGGCAGACGCTTAACCAACTGAGCCACCCAGGAACCCCAGTCCTTGTTTTAAAACAACATGCGTTGTGAATTTCTAGTGTCCAGCTCTGTAAAGGAAAATAGAGTACTCTTTAATTCCTTTGGCAGACCCCATCTACTGTCCCCAGACACTGCTGAATTATCTCCAGCTCACCCCCTCACCCTCCTGTGTGTTGCTTCTTCTTCCTGCTCAGTTTCACCATGAAGGTTGGCTCTGCAGTTCCTGAACAGTGGTGGGATTTTCCTTGAGTGGCAGAGTTTGCTGCAGGAAGTGCTCGGGCCAGTCAGCAGCCCCGTCCGTTGGTCCCAGAAGTGACACCATGACATGGTGAAGAGCATGGCATATTTTCTGCCCTGCTGCCCACCGGCGGAGGCTTAACCATACAGATGTGGAGCAGCCTTGGAAATCTGCCAATGTAAATGAACGGAAACGCTCATCATTTGCCCACATTGCACCACTGACCTGGGTGTTGAACTGAATCCAGCTCCAATTTTACTTCCTCTGGCCTTTCACTAAATATTAAATGACTGAGGTAGAATTTTTATTATGTGTGCTTGTGTGCTCTGCACTGGCTTTGGAGCAATGTGTTCTTTTCATAGACCTGAGGTGTGTTATTAGAGCTTTTTGTTTCTCCCAGATGCATTAAAACTGCTTTAGTCAAAATAAAACTCAGCTTCATTCTGGGCCAAGCAGCAGGAAAGCAATTTAGTATGAGCACACACAGGACACTTAGGGCAGTGGCTTTCTGCCAGAAGATGTTACAGTGTCAAGTGTGGTGCTCCATGGGACAGTGTTAGTCGATATTTTAGCTACTTATGCAGAGTCAGAATCCTATGAGCTCTAAGATCACAAAAGTGGCTGAGAACTGGCTAGTAGCTCAGAGGTCACCTCATCTGGCCTCTTATCTAATGAAAAATTGTCTCCATTGTGACCCTAAGGGATGGCCACTCAGTACCCGCTGAAATGCTTCTGGTGATGGGGAGCTCACTCCTTACCAGTAGATACGTCTATTTCACTGCTGGAAACTTCTGGTTCTTAGAATGTTCTTCCTTATACTGTGATTTTCGGATGTTCCCAGACTTTCCTTTCAAAGGAAGTCTTTTATTCTAACAGTAATATTGTCAGAAAACCAGTTCGTACAGAAGATAAATCATGAAACTTCCCACTTTGAAATGTTCAGTGGGTGGTGGCACTGCAAATTCCCAAAAGCTAACTCCTAAACCAACCACAAACCAATTACTCCATCCACCACATTAGATCTCTGGAAATTAGAGGTGCCAAAAGCACACATTAGTCTGAGCTCCTGTTATGGAAAGTGTTGTGTGTGCTGGATTCTCAGTGTAGGCAAAGTCTTAGATTGAAGTTTTAAAAAGTTATATCAGAATTAATAGTAGTATGATTTTTGTTATAGACTAGAAATTTAATAGAAACCATTGAAAATTGAGCTTAAAATGCCTAATTCACTGTAATTTTGGATAATTAATCTTGCTTTGTTCTTGGCCAATATTTTGGTATACTTTTGCTTATTACAGAAACTTTACTTTGGGGGGCACCTGGGTGGCTCAGTCGGTTAAGTGGTCTGACTCTTGTTTTGGGCTCAGGTCATGATCTCAGGGTTGTGAGATCGAGCCCTGGGGTGGGTTGCACACTGGGTGTAGAGCTTGCTTAAGATTCTGTCTCTCTCTGGGGGTGCTGGGTGGCTCAGTCGGTTAAGCATCTGCCTTCAGCTCAGGTCATGATCCCAGGAGCCTGGGATCAAGCCCCGAGTTGGGCTCCCTGATCAGTAGAGAATCTGCTTCTCCCTCTGCCCCTCCCCCTGCTTGTGCTCTCATTCTCAAATAAATAAATAAAATCTTAAAAAAAAATATTCTCTGGGGCGCCTGGGTGGCTCAGTTGGTTAAGCGACTGCCTTCGGCTCAGGTCATGATCCTGGAGTCCCGGGATCGAGTCCCGCATTGGGCTCCCTGCTCTGCGGGGAGTCTGCTTCTCCCTTTGACCCTCCCCCCTCTCATGCTCTCTCTATCTCATTTCTCTCTCAAGTGAATAAATAAAAATCTTAAAAAAAAAAAAACTATTCTCTGTCTCCCTCTGCACCTCCCCCCACTCTCTCTCTAAAAAAAAATTTTATATATATACACATCTTTTCCAAACTAGCTATTTCTTGTTACATTATTGTGCCTCTTTTCCCTTTAAATTTGAGGGTGTCATTTAAAGTTTTGGGGTCACGCATAGGAGAGGGGCCTTGGGAATCCCAGGCTGCAGTGTGCAAGGGGACTTTTGAGATGGGGTGCTCATGTACCTCGCTTTGCCACACAAAGTTGTCCAGTTTAACATTTGTCCTGGCAAAAATGTCCCAATTTTTACCCTTAATTATGTGGTCTCTCTTCTTAAAGTTCACTTAGTTCGATATTCTCCTCTTAGATGAGAACGGAAGGCCAGAGAAATTGAGTGACTTTCAGAAGATGTCCCGAGCAGGGTGGTGACTGAGCAGGGTCTGTGGCCACCACACCCACCTGTAGAAATGACAGTCGTTCTGTCAGCAGATCAGGCTCCCCTCTTCTCCAATGAGCATTCCATTTCTGGGGGACAGCTTGTGAGGCCCTCCCAGGCAGATTGGAGTGCGTCGGCCGGTTATAAAGGCGGTCCTAGCAGCAACCAGGGGGAACGGCCCCATCTGCCCTAGGTGTTCCTTACCCCCGAAAGGACAGCATTACCTCATGCCTGGTTCCTCCTCCAGTCTTCCTTTTCAATGAAAAAATCTTATTTTACAAACATTTATCACCATCTGAATCACCCCCAAGTTCTCTACATGTTTATTTCCTCAGGTAACTCATGTCAGAAAATACAGTCTTCCAAAGGTGTGCCCAAATATTTTTGTATGTAAACATTAAAAAGAGAACTGGCTGGGGGTACCTGGCTGGCTCAGTTGGTGGAGCATGTGACTCTTGGTCTTGCTGTTGTGAGTTTGAACCCCACATTGGGTGTAGCGATTACTTAAAAAAAAATAAGAGACGAAGAAAAGGAAAAGAAAAGAAGAAAGAAAAGGAAAGAAAATGGAATAAAAAAGAAAAGTGGCTAATGATATTAGGCTGGAGAGATGAACAACAGTGGCCAGAATGCAAGGTATGAATGACAAAATCACGTTTAAGCTTTGAGACAATGTATTAATGGCGAGTAAGTCACTCGAGGTGGGGTCCCTAGTTCCTGTGTCATTAATAGGGCAGAAGGTCTCATTTAATTAAACAAATTTTAGCCTTCGGGCAGAAGCCTAAAAAGAAATCACTTCTCTTTGCTGATAGTTTCTTCCTCTTCGCCCTGACTTGGATTAATAGCTGGAGTTTGATCTTTGTTACAACATTGACACTTACACGTGCTTACACACAGCCCAACAGCAGTGGGCGGTCCTCACCAGGAATGGGGAAAGCGGGAAACTTCCTTCAACACCTCCTTACTTTGTGTTGAGCCAGCAACTTGAGGCTGTTTCCCAAAGCTGCAGGGAGGCTGTGTTAGTGGAGAGGGAACCTGGGAAGGAGTGAGTCCTCACCCTGCTCCTAAGAGCTCTAACTGGGACCAGAATTGTCCAACGATATCGCGGGCATTGCTTAAAGACTCAAAAGGGTGTTGTGTGCATTTCACAGACCTCTTTATTTGTCCACATCCATTCAAATACAAGATTTGTATATATTTAGAAGGCTCGGTTATTTAAATGATCACTGAGGATTAAAAGAATTCTGGAACCTCCAAGCCCCTGCTGGGTTACTAACTTACCGGCTGTTGTGAGGGCAAATTTTTTCAGCTGCTCGACCTTCCATTGCCAATGGAAATAAGCACAGAATTGGCTTCTTTTCCGAGATCTAATTAGAATTATACTTCCCCACTGGTGGCAGAATAAACACCAAGTTCCATGTGGCTTTGTGCCGGCCATTTTCTCTGTCTGCAAAGCCTTCCCATCACCTGCCATGGGTCAGGATCAAGCGCTTGATCTCCCCGGATGGAAGTTATCAGCGCCTCTCCTGAAATCCGACAGCACTTTGTCTCTACCACTTAAGGTTTATAGCCTCACAGGCTGTGTACCTTATTTCTCGAGTAGAAAGAAAACTCTTTGAAAGAAGAACTGTGTTTTATGCATCTACACGTCTCTCAAAAAACATAATGCTCTGGTTGGCATATAGTAGGTGCCTAGGACATATGTCTTAAATAAAAGGTTGGTAAATAGAAAATGCTTAATTATAAGAGAGGTAAATACTCTTTATTTCCTCTGAGGTTATTTTTCTCTTTAAATCTACGTCGTTCTGACATGAGCTAAAGGAGGGTTCAAAGGAACTTTCTCTCAGGTGCCTTCACAGGGCCAGGAAGCTGGGAGTTGTCCTTTGAAAGCTAGAAATAATTCAGTTACTTGAGGTCATTTGGACAGCTCCTCATCCCCTCCCCCCACAAAACCCATAGTGAACTCATAGTTATCTGGTTGTTTGTTCTTCTCTTGACTGACTGTAGTTGAACCGGTGTGTATAACTTGGACACGTAAGATCTGGAAGATATTCTCAGTCCCTCTCCCGCAGTAAGCAGAAAAATGACATTGTTACACATATTCTAATCTTTTGCATGATGCTTTTTACCTGTTCCTTCTTGTTTTATTCTCTTGTCAGTCTTTCAGGTAAGACTAGCATTTTTACCCTAATTAGACAATTACGCATCGTGATGCACTAATTTGTTAACCTATGTTCACAAATCATTTAATTACTACTGCTGGCTTTGATGTGCTGTTATTATTCAGTTATGGGAGTAAATAATTCGACAGCTAACAGGAAGAAACTCATTATTTTCCGGGAGATATTGTTGTTATTTTCAGTGTTTTAAAAATACTTTAATCAAAACTTAAAAAAAAAACAACCCGCTTTAATCAAAACTTTTAAGAAATCTGACATAGTGCTTCATAATTGTAGTAAATAAACAGAGTATTCACTGCTTTAATATAAGCAATGATTTGGGGGCTAAATACTAGCTCCTGAATTTCCCGATGAATAGATTTCTTGAAAGAAGAAAAAAAGAACTTTTTTTTCTTTTTCCTTCATGACAGTTCACGATCTCCCGTGATGGTGTAATTTATAAAATGCAGCTTCTAATATTGATTTGTGAGGCACTTGATGGCCGGAGATAAAAGGAGCAATTTCCCTCCTATTCGGTGCTGCGGTATACTGTTGCTCAAACTTTCTTGATCTTCTAGTGCTGTTAATTCCATCTATCTGGTAAGCACCTTAGCTCACTGCCACATCCCTGTAGGCACTTCTGGGTTCTCTCCGTACCTCTCTGATGAACAGAGAAACGGGGCTGCCAGGTGCAAACTCCCATCAGATTTCACTACTGCTTCTGCTGAGAGTTTGCATCCAGGATCAATAATACCGTTATGCATTTATATGCAAACATCACAATTACTCTAAGCAATTAAGTTCTTACCTTCTCTGTACTCCTCCAGTAATAACATATCCTGAGGAAGGGGCATGCCTGTCATATTATTAAGAGATAACTAGGTGAACCTTGTAATAATATTATTGACCCATACTGTTGCCATTTCTCAGATAGCATATACATGCTCAGACTGTTATTTATCTTCCTGTGAATTTCTCTGGGGCTAAGCCTGTGCCCTCTACCTCTTAGCATCTCTGTACTACCCCGAAAAGTACCTGGCACACGGCAAGTGGGCTGTCAAAGGAATGTTTGTGGTTGGTGTGCAATAAAAGTGATTCAGTGAATAAAGTAACCTTTCTCCTAGTAATCCAAGGTGTGGATAAAATTGTTCCTTATGTTCGTTCCTGTTATGCTCAAATACCCTCTTCCTAAACTTTTCCTGAGACTTTTAGGTTGGCACTGCATGCTTCCTCGGACTGGAAACTCACTTTCCAATGACAGAAAACCACACCAAATGAACGCTAATCCAAGGTGTAGAAATGCAGACCTTCCCTACGTCCTTTCTGTTAGGATTAAGGAAAAGCTGATCCGGTGGTATTTTTGCATTCTTTTATCCCCTATGGGTCTGTAGCCCACACTTACCTTCAGACAGCTTGCATCTTCATTTCCCCCAAAACTAGCAGGGAGAGGTGAAGGGAGTCCTCTAACTCCTGAAGATTTTGATGGGAAGACTCTCTAACACCCTGTCTGTTCAGCGGCATTGGGTATAACCCCTTTATGACAACAGCAGAGTAACAGTGCTGTGATTCCTCCTGATGAAAGCATGGAAACCAGGCTGCCCCAGGCTGCCTTACCAAACACGATACTGGGGCAGCCTGGAGGCACGGGGAGTGCTGTGTGCTGCTCATCTCACTAGTGAGGTGCTGGTATTTCTGGAAAGTCTAAAAGCCTTCTTTGTTGGAAATAACTGACCCCTTGGAATTGTAGTTGAAAACATCTATTTTTTAAAGATTTTATTCATTTATTTGAGAGAGAGAGAGAGTGAGAGTGAGAGAGAGCATGAGTGGGGTGAGGGGCAGAGGGAGAAGCAGGCTCCACACTGAACAGGGAGCCCGATGCGGGACTCGATCCCAGGACTCCGGGATCATGACCTGAGCCAAAGGCAGTTGCTTAATCAACTGAGCCACCCAGGTGCCCCTGAAACCTCTTTAAATGATGCTTTTGTAAGTTCATGAGCCACAGCTTAAAATAAGGGGACACCATCCTTCCTGATTTGGTTATCTCACTCGGGCTTTTTAAGAGGAGGGCCAGACGCACATGGGCTTGAGACGGCCTCATCAGAGAACCCTAACAACCCGCTCTGGCCCCTCCTGGGTCCCCTTATTCCCCACCAGCTCGTCCTCCCAGGATCCTGATTTGAGGGCAATCCGTAGTATCAAAATATTTGACCAATCTCTTCTCCGAGTAAGGGAATGTTGTTTTTGTTTTGTTGTGTTCTTAAAGATTTTTATCCATTCATTTGACAGAGAGAGAGAGTGCACAAGCAGGGGGAGTGGTAGGCAGAGGGAGAGGGAGAAGCAGGCTCACCGCTGAGCAGGGAACCCGATGTGGGACTCGATCCCAGGACCCCGGGGCCATGACCCGAGCCGAAGGCAGACACCCAACCGACTGAGCCACCCAGGTGCCCCTTAGTAAGGGAACGTTAAAGAAATAGGGAACAGCTCTTACCTGGCCCCTAAATACAATTAAAATGATTGCTTCAGCTGATAAGATCTAGTTGTCCTCTCTTTTTCAGTAAAAGAGAAACACCTAACCGACTACATGAATAAATGAAAACGACTATATGAATAAATACTAAGTATTAATAAATGTAGACACAAAATTATTCTGGGTGTTATGAGGTGAGGAACACTCATGATTCTTCATTCTTATTTATTTATTTATATAATGGGGTTTTGACAATCTCCTGATTGTCATTTTCAATGTCATAAGCTGATTTGTAGTTAGGTCTTACCTTGGAAAGTGCTTATGTTTGGAAACTTTTCATAGATTAACTGAATTAGCTAGAGAATTTACTAAATCTCTTGGTCTCAACTCAGCTGAAAAATCTGCTTGCCACTGAAGAATTTCACTCTGATCTACAAATTTGTCTGACAGTGTCAATAGGGAGAGTTACTTGTGGAAGAGGGACTGAGATTGAGTCCACATATCTGAACGCTTAGAAAGCCACAGTGGTTAAAAGGCAGGTCTCCACCCCTCTGCCCCTCTGGCATTCTGACTCAGTATCCTCTTTTGGGTTCTACCAAAAGCAGAGCCTTAGACAAAGATTTTAGAATTTAGAATTTATTTGAGAGGTAATCCCAGTAGCACACCGGTGGGGTCTGGAGAAAGGAGCAGGGAAGGAAGGAAAAGCCAATAAAAGGTATGTTAGTGAGAGGGTTATCACTGTGGGCTACTTGACTCGACCCCAAGGGGACTCGGGAGACTGCGGGACACACACTTCAGAATTCTCCCACCAATAAGCAAGGAAGGTGGAGTACTTATCCACTAGCTTCCGTTCCTCATTGATTGAAGTCTGCTCCTAGAAGCTTTAACTCCCTGACACTTCTGGCCTGCCTCGGGGATGCACACAACATGCTTCTGTGACCAAAGAAAGCCATCAGGCAGAAAATCACAGAGGTATGGAGATGGGAAGCTGTCTGTGTGCATGGAGCTGGTCATAGAAGCTGCAGATAAAGGAGAATATATGGGCAGGGCACCGACAACATCTCCTATCACCAGGTGGGGCTTGGGAATCTGTGTTTTTAACCTCAGATGATTCTGACCTTCATAAAATTTGAGAACCACTGATCTAAAATGCAATCTGATCATGCTCTACTCCTTTCGGAGAATCCAAAGCCCCTAGTATGGCATAAAGAGTCCTGCAGGTTCAGGTCCTACCTCTACGGTTACATCTCCTACTCCACAGTTTTCCTCCCCAAACTCTGGATCCAGCCATCAGATTACTTGCACTTACCTGAAACCCACGATGTTTTATACTTCTGCCTTGTACTCAGAACATTTCAGCTTCAAGTAACAGAAAACTTAACCAACAATGGCTAAAACAAATAAGGATTTATTTTTCTAACACTGCAAGAAGTCTGGAGATGGGCTGCTGTTGACATTGGTTCCGTGGCTCAATAAAGTCAAGGCAGAAGTCTGATTCTTTCAGATTTGCCTTCATGGTCCCAAGTGGATGCTGCAACTCCAGGTATCACATTTGTATTCAAGTCAGGAAGGGGCAGCACCAACTCAGCCAAAGCTTTCCCAGAAGAACCAGCAGAGTTGTTCTCTTAATGCTTCATTGGCCAGAGCTGTGCCACATGGCTACCCTGAGCAGCAAGGAGGTAAGTAGATACTTCAGCTGTTACAGACTCCATAGAGGAGGCAGAAAGGAAGATGAGGATTGGAAAGTTGGAAATGGGATTAGGGTACTCTTTTCTCATCCTGTTTGCCCAAGGAATACCTATCTAACTTTCGAGATTCATATTTCCCCCCCCAAAAAATTCATATTTCCCCTAATATTTAATTTTGAAAATTTTCAAACTTTCAGAAGAGTTGAAAGCACTATATTGTGTACACCTGCTTACCCACTACCTAGATTCTACAATTGATATTTTGCTGTATTTGCTTTAACACATCTCTATCTATGCATTCCCCTATCCATCCATCTAATCCAGCTTATTTTCTGGATACAAATCAAACTAAGTTGCAGATATCAATATACCTCCCCCCAAATACTTCATCATGTATGTCATTATGTAGAGTTCAGTATTTGTTTAGAGTTCTTTTTGAGGTGAAATTTACAAGCAACGAAACGCACAAATCTTAAGTGTACCGGGCGATGAATTTTGACAAACACATATATCTGTAGAGCCAAATCCCTATCTAGATGTAGAATATTACCAACGCCACAGGAAATTCTGTCATGTCCCTTCCTAGTCAAGGGAAGGGACCACCGTCCTCCCAAAGGCAACTACTGTTCTGCTTTTTTTCATAGCAGATTAGTTATTCTTGTTCTAGAACCATACCGTATGAATCGAAGTAAAGTCTTTTTATGCAAAACTTGGGACACTTTCAGATGCTTAAGAATTGACTCCTTTGAATATCTGTTGTGCACACACAGACTTCCGAAATATAACTCTAACATTTTTCCTTCACATATTGTTTACCCATTTATCTTTCCCTTGTAGTGTGTGATTCCTTCAAGGGCAGAGATCCTTTCTATTAATCTTTGTATTCTTAGTACAGCTTCTGCAGACATTTAATAAACATCTGTTGAATGAGTTGATGAGGGAATAGATTAAAGTTACTGGGTTGTAATAGGTTAGTAGCAAATTTTAGTTCATTTCCCTTCCTTTTGTAGAGCCCTTATCCCATTTCATTAGTTAGCTGTGTGGGCAACTGTCTTTTTTTTTTTTAAGATTTTATTTATTTGACACACAGAGAGAGATAGAGCAGGAACACAATCAGGGGGAGTGGGAGAGGGAGAAGCAGGCTTCCCGCGGAGCAGGGAGCCCGACGCAGGGCTCCATCCCAGGACCCTGGGATCATGACCTGAGCCGGAGGCAGACGCTTAACGACTGAGCCACCCAGGCGCCCCGGCAACTGTCTTTCCTGCTAGTTTTGCCCAGCTTAGGCCTGGTTGTGCCTTAGTCAACTTTGTAGCCAGTGTTTGGCACAGTACCTGGCACATCGTGTACATTGCTTGGAAGGTACGAATGAGCACCGGGACTGTTCATTGTATGGCTGCATTCCTGATGATTCTTAGTGGTCCTTTCTCTTAGCAAGGGGATCCAAAAAACTTTGGTGAGAATGGGAAGATGAGGTGACACTTTGTTTTCCATGTATCACAGCTGCACAGTTGGTGGTCTGGACTATGTGGAGCAGACAGAGTGGGTCTTTGCTGAGCCTTGAACATAAAGCCCTCTTCCTTGGTCCATTTACTTGCGGGCTAGGACCCCTGTGCAGGTAATGCATGCCAGAGTGCTAACTGACCACTCAGATGGAGCTGGTAAGGGCTCCCAGGGAGGTTTGCATTTGAACCGGGGAATCTGGACCTCTCATACTCTGTGGGCAATCTGTATTTCATCCAGGCAATCTGTATTTCTTCCCATTCCATGTACTTTTCCTGGATTGTCCATTATGAGGGGGTACTATTCCCCATTGGCTCTGACTGCCAGGTCCCACTTGGTGGAGCTTCATTCCATTCTCATATTCTTCAATTCTGGGAGAAATAAATCCCAAAGTCAAATGCCTCTTAGGGAGGAAAACTCTTTCCAAAAGGAGACTATGCTTTTAAGGCACCATCTTGGGCCTTTCACCAGCGCATGGATTTAAGGGTGAGTAGCAGTTTCTTGGCTACTCCTTGTAAGACTGGTTTTCCTCTCGGGGCTCCTGGGTGGTTCAGTCAGTTAAGTGTCCAACTCTTGGTTTAGGCTCAGGTCCTGATCTCCTGGGTTGTGGGACTGAGCTGCGTGTTGGGCTCCCCACTCAGTGGGAGTCTGCTCGGGTATTCTCTCCCTCTGCCCCTTCCCCCACTCTCTCTCTCTCTCAAATAAATAAATCTTAAAAAAAAAAAAAAAAAAAGAAAAGAAAAGATTGGTTCTCCTCTCTCCAAGCACCATGTCTCCTCCTGTCCATCTTCTTTTTACCACCCCCTTTGGAGCCAAGGTCCCAGATTAGATTAGTATGGCCTGATTTTGTCTTTTATAGTGGGGATACAACATTAGCTCACTGACAGAACCTGGGTCCTGCAGAGAGAAATGGTCCTGCAGCCTGGCCTACCGACCTGAGCATCAGACCTGAGTCCTCACCTTGGCTTCACCATTGGCTCTCTGTGTTACTTTGGGCTAATCATTTCCGTACTTGGAGCCTCAGTTTCCCCATCTAGCCAGTGTCTTAGACTCCACCTAAAATCACTGCCAGGTGTGGAATGACAAAAGTCAGGTTCCATTTGAAATATCAAATTTAGGTTCCACATGAAAAGACCTCAGCTGGCAGATCAATAAGGGTCCCAAAGAAGTCATTTTTCACCTGTGATGTTTTTCATTCATCATTATCTGCCCTAATCATCTCGTCTCTAGTGCCAGCCCGGGGCCGACAGATCTGTCCAGCTGCACAGTTCTTGCTCTCCTGGATGGGCAGCGAACACGGGAGGAGGCCAGCTCGGGTTGGCCTGGCTAGAGCAAGACGGAAGTATTAATCAATGCAGAAGTGGCTCCTGGCAGGAGATCAGAAGGTTTTGTCCAGATTCGTTGAGTGAGCAGAGTGGCTGTAGACTGAGGCTGTATGTTAAGAAAGGTGCAGAGCATGAAGGCATTTGTCTGAGGGCAGCTACCACAGCAAGTTGGAAGCAGGGACACAGTGACTGGAACACCTTGTCCGTACTAATGAAGCATGGAGCACCATGTGTTTTGCGTTAACGCAGAAGGCTAGCTAATGGATTAACTTGGACAGCCTGTCTTCTCGAAGTGAAGGAAGGGGTGACTATAATGGAGAGCCAGAGTGCTGGCCAGCTTCGGGAGGGGAAGCCAACGAGGACAGAAACGCCGAAGGCTTCTCGAAGCTTACTGGAATGCCTTTTCCCCAAACTGGAGCTCCGACGCGGAGCGGCTCCCCTCGTATACACCATCCAACCGTTTCCAGAGTCTGGTTCTTAATTAGAAGAGGTGTTTTGGATGCGTGTCACACCCCGCTTCTGCTAACAGCACTTCTACCCTGCCTATTGCATGAAGTGACTTTGTAAGGACCTATTTCAAAAGCTGGAGTGCAAAGGGAAAAGTGGTTCTCAAAGCGAAATGCAGTGTAAGAAAGAATTAAAAGAGGAAGTCAAGCATTCATCTTTATCAGAGCATCTCAACCATTTCTTTGCTACACATTGTTATTAAGCACAAATGTACCTTGCGCTTTGTGGAATCCTGATAGATGAACGTTTAGGTGATTAAAATGGGATAAATCCAGGGGCATTTATGCTTTCTACAAAAGGGCTCCTCGCTTTACCGAAGATTGCCTTCAGGTGTTCTTTTTTTTAATTACTTTTCTGAGCACTTAAAATACCATCTGATTTACACACCTCAATTGATTCTATTCTACCTCAACCTAACTTTAAACTGTCTTCCTAGGGGCAGGAAGAATGCCTGTTTCTCTCTCTCTTAACATTCCTTCTCTCCTTTCTTCCCCTTCCCAAGGAGCGAGGCCTTTGGCTGGTTCCGGGTTTGCTCCGGGGCTGGAAGGTATAATCCAGGGTGTGGAGATAAAACTCAATCCCAGAGTTGATAAAGGAAAAATGGGGGTCCCAGGGAGAGGACACAACTTCTTTGAGGATATCTAGCAAGCTGGTGCTACTTCCATTTTATGATACTGTCTCCTTACTGTAGTTCCTTGCTTCATGCCTGCCTGTCCTAAACCGTGGCCCCAGTGTCTCAGACTTGTTAGGGAGTTGTCGGGAGTGAAAAAACAAACCCAACACATAGCAGGTATCACTCACTTTCAACTTGGTGAGGATTCGTTTACCGGATCCTCTTCCAACGGCAGCTCTCTAAAAACGGTTGGTGGGGGTGCTAAGTCCTGGAGGCAGGGAGCCAATTGGCCAGAGGACATGGGCTCAGCCTGGAAAGTTACACTGGACTGAGAGCAGTTTGAGTGTCTGGAGGAGAAGGCAGCAGAAGAGGAAGGTGAGAAAAATTCATTACATGTTTTCAAATTCCATTTTAAAACTGGCTTTCATTATTATTTTTTGCATTATATTCTTTGATGGCATGTGCCTTAGAGACTAAGTGTGCTTTGAAACCAAACACTGAAATTGCTGTCCATTTTATGGTCTTCATATACTTATCTCCCACCGTCTTGAATCCATTGCATTCTGGCTACCGGCTCCCCACTCTCAAGGTCACCAATGACCTCCATATCCCTAAATGCATTGGATGCATTTTTTAGTTCTTATGGTATTTAACTTCTCAGCACCACTTGACTCGACAATTCCCTCATTCTCGAAAATCTGTTTATCCACCGTTAAACCAAGTCTTCCTGTGTTCTTCCTAGTTTTTGGGACACTCTTTCTCTCTTTTATAGAGTCTTCTTCTTCTGCCTGCCCATTAAATATTGGAATTTTCCAAGGCTCTTTCCAGGACCCTCTTTAATTCTCACTTTATAATCTCTCTCTCTCTGGGCAATGCTGTCTTGTCCACATCTATGGCTCTGCATGAGAATGACTCACAGATTTGTATCTTCAGCCCAGACCCTTGTGTTCCACCTCTCCAAATCAACTCTACTTGGCCCTTTTGTTGGTTACCTTAGGATCTGAAACTCAATAAATCCCAAGCCAAATTCATGATCTTCATCCGACAAAGCTGGTCTTCTTAAAGTGTTTTCATGGTACAACCATGGACCCAGTTGCACAAACCTGGAATGTTTGGGTCAGCCTTTACTTCTTCCTACTCACTGCCATATTCAATTTATCATCCACTCACATCAAGGTTACCTACTAAAAGTCTCTCAAATTCATCTGCACATACATAGTCCATCCTCCTCCACGTGGACTTCTGCAATATTCATCTAACTATTCAACCACATCCATCTTGGCCTCCTTCCATGTGTCCTCTACAACAAAATCTGAAATAATCTTTCCAAAGTACAGATCAAATTGTGCCTACCTCTCCCCATGCTTAAAGATCTTTTATGGTTTCTCATTGTTATTAGAATAAAAATTGAAAACCTTTCACATAGGAGCAACTTTGTGGTCTTCACACTGGGCTGCAGTCTCCCATGCTCTGTCATCCAATCACCTTGACCTCCAATTGTCATGTTGAGCTTCCTCCAACCCCAGGGCCTTTTCACATCCTCTTCCCTCTACCTGAAACATTGACCTTTCTCCTTTCTTACCTCCGGTCTCCTCAGATCATTTTACTTTCCCAGGAAAGCTGTGCTAGCTAGGTCTCTGTGACAAGGCCAAATCCCCAAATTCTAGGTTCCTAGCATAACGTATTCTTCTCCTTTTCTTTTTTTTTTTTTTAAGAATTTATTTATTTATTTGAGAGAGAGAGAGAGCATGAGCACAAGCAGGGAGAGGGGCAGAGGAAAAGGGAGAAGCAGACTCCCCACTGAGCAGGGAGCCCGACGTGGGGCTAGATCCCAGGACCCTGAGATCATGACCTGAGCTGAAGTCAGATGCTTAACCAACTGAGCCACCCAGGCACCCCTCTTCTCCTTTTCATAAAAAAACCTGGCATGTTTTTAAAAACCTGACATATTTTTAAAACACATGACTGGTACAGTGTTTTGATGGAATATGTGGATGAAAGCAACATCGCATTCAGTTGAAATTTTACATTTGTTGATACAATTATTTGATTGTCTATTCCTCACACTAGACTGTAAACTATAAGAGGTGGGATTGTATCTGCTTTTTGTTATCGTTGTGTCCCTAGCGCTCAGGGTGATACCTGCCACACAGTAGGCATACCACAAATACTTGAATATCTTCTTATTAACTGTACCTTGGTTTTCTTGTCTGGAAAATGGGCATATTACTCTGAACCCAACCTGGCTTACAGGGTCTCTGACAGAATAAAATATTATAAGGGAATATGTTTTGACAAACTCAGGTGCAATCCAAATGTAAATGTGAGTTATAGACACTTGTGAAGGAAATGGGTCGCCCACAGTTACCACGGAAAGAATACATTAAAGCCATTTAACTGCATTACCTAAATGAGCCAAAAATGTTCTGGTATCATGTTCTGAAAATTTGAGGACTATTTAGCCCCAAAATTGAAATTTACCAGACAACTACACACATCAAATTTGGACTCTTCATGTAGCAAATGTGATGGAGGGTTTCTCAGCTGATTTAATCTACAAGATAGGGAACAGCTGGGTCTTGAGATTGTTCACTTGGCTACATAGATACTTTCTGTGTATAGATAGTTTAAGTACTTAAACTCTGTCGATAAATGATAACTCTTGAGATTATATTCATTCTCCTGCCAATCTATGAGCAAATGCAGCCTGGGAGACTTTTCCCTTCCAAGAGAAATCTTCCAAGAGTAGATTTCTCTTTGTGTTTCAGTGTCTTTACCTATAAAATGGGAATACTAAAACTCCCCTGCCTACCTCAGGGTCATTGGGAAAGTCTAAAATAAAATTAAACAGGGGCGCCCGGGTGGCTTAGCCGTTTGGCATCTGCCTTCGGCTCAGGTCACGATCCCAGGGTCCTGGGATCAAGTCCCACATCGGGCTCCTTGCTCAGCAGGGAGGCCTGCTTCTCCCTCTCTCACCCACCCTGCTTGTGTTCCCTCTCTTGCTGTCTCTCTCTCTCTCTGTCAAAAAATAAATAAAAATCTTTAAAAAATAAAAAAATAAAATTAAACAAATGAAATTATTTTGTGAAGCTTAAAGCTCAACACGCATGCAATTCATTCTTAGTAGTAGTAATTGTTGGTATGATTACTATTAACATTCTGTATGCAAGTCATACCTATTAATAGCCACAATACTTAATTAATTTATCGTATTCATGGTCAGACACCTACTAAGGAACAAGTAATGTCTCTCGGATGACTTGGGGGGAGAAAACCAACAATCAGGAATCCAGAATGCTTCTAGACTTAACATTTTGTTTTCCCCAAATGGCCCTCTTCTGTCTTTCAAAGAATCCTGCTGTACCACTAAAAGGAATGGATTTTTCTTAGTCAAAAATAAATGCAATAACTGGATAATGGCAATGTAGGACTTCAGACATAATGGTTGGCTGCTCTGAGCCTCGTTTCAGCTGTTGGTCCTGAATGGGGCCCCAGCCCTTTAGGCACACATTCCACTAACACACCGAGCAAATCTTGCATTTTAACCACACATTCCAGGGTTCAGGGAGTAGAAATCTCTTTAATTATGAAACAGTGTGCACATTTGCTGAGTGCACATGAGGTGCTATTTTATAAATGCACAATTATCAGAAAAAAATAATTTAAAAACTAACGCCCAGAGAGATGGATCCAGAACATAGTAAGAGAGGAGACAAAATTGTATTCAGAAATACAATTTCTGAATAGAAAAGGCCTAGAGACCCTTTGGGCTAAATCCTGTTGGTTCAGAGTTTTGCACCTGTCGGCGTCTTTCATTTGCTTCAGTATAAGATATTTCTCCAGGCTCGTGGACAACTCTGAAATTGCAAAATTGGCATGGAAGCACATTCGTGGAAATGTAATCTTGTCTTCCCCAAGTCAGGGGTGCTGTGAGCTATACTGGGATTCCACGTGCCAGGGGGAGGAAGAAACCTGAACAGTCCCAGAGAAAAGTGACCGTGGTAGAAGAGCTTCCATCAGAAGAGCAGGAAAAGCGTAAGAAGTTCACATTTTTAAGTGATTGGAACAGCTGCCAGTACTGTCTTCCAAGGATGTGAGGTAACAATAAAGTGGGGCAGCTGATCCAGACTCCCCAGGCAGCGGAACAGAGGGAAGGCAGCGTCCTTTATTAAAATGCAGCTGGGGTGTTCGAGGTTAGGCATCAAGGGAAACTTACTGAAGGCAAGGACTTGTTCATTTCTGTTCATTTCTGGACATCAGCTCCATAGCTTGAGGAATTTTAAACAATGGAATAGAACAGCATGAGGCGGGGCGCCTGGGTGGCTCAGTTGTTAAGCATCTGCCTTCGGCTCGGGTCATGATCCCAGGGTCCTGGGATCGAGCCCCGCATCGGGCTCCCTGCTCCATGGGGGGCCTGCTTCTCCCTCTCCCACTCCCCCTGCTTCTGTTCCCTCTCTCGCTGTGTCTCTGTCAAATAGATGAATAAAATCTTAAAAAAAAAAAAAAAAAAAAAAAAAGAACAGCATGAGGCTAGTTTATTTGGAGCCTGGGAGATTAAAAAAAAGGTCAGGGGTGCCTGGATGGCTCAGTCGGTTAAGTGTCCGACTCGGTTCTGCCTCAGGTCATGATCTCCTCGGGCTCTGTGTGCCCGGGCTCCACAGTGTGGAGCCTGCTTCAGATTCCTTCTCCCTCTCCCTCTGTTCCCTCCCTGCTCCCACACTTCTCTCTCTATCTCAAATGAATAAATAGAATCCTTAAAAAAAAGGTCAGATTGTCTCCTCTTCAGCTGGATCCTCTTTCCTCCAAGGATGCGCTAACTTGGGTGAACTGGGGTCAGTGTGCCCGGGTTTGAAACCAGACCTTCCACATACTGGCAATGTGGCCTCAGACAAGTTACTTAAATCTCTCTGTGCCTCAGTTTCCTCCTTAGTCAAACAGATGATAAGGACAGAATGTTCCCTTGAGGCCACCGTTGTGGGGATTAAGTGAGATGGCCTATGGAAAAATCTTTAGCATAACACCTTCCAGGTAGTAAGCACTTAATACACACTAACTTTGTTACTGTGTTAGCTTTCATCCTTGGCTTTCTTGCCTCCTTGCCGCACACAGTCCATGTCTCTAACCCCAGCCGCATTACTGTCCTCTCCTGGCCCGCCTCGGGCTCCGGGATTGTACTTCTACCATCTGGGCAGGTCCTATCCACCCAAACCCAGCGTGGTTTCCCACGCCAGCTGACTCTTTCCCCCAGACATCCAACACGCTGGTCACCGATACTTTCTCACTGTAGTCTGCTAGACCAAGACTTCGGAGTCCCCTCTGACTCTTCCCTCTTGCTCCCCATTGCTATTTTCCCGTCCCTTTAAAATGACTTTTAGTCCCCTTCACTGCCACCTCTCACTGACTCCCTGACTTCAGCAAGATTCCGAACCTTCCCCCCCCACGCCCGTCTCTTTCGCTGCCCTACTCATTCCCACCACCCCCATTGCCAGTTCATCCTAGTCTATGCAATCCAGTCACCTTGCTAATCTACCTAAAATTCTATTTTGCCTAGGCGAGTCTCTTGCTTAGGAGCCAAAAATAGCATCCAACTGTCACTGCGGTTGAAGGCAGGCTCCTTTTTGGGGTGCTGGGAGTGTTTTGGATCTGAATCTGGATGGTGTTTCCATGGCGTATTAGTCTCCTTGTGCTACTGTAACCAATACCAGAGACTGGGGGGCTTAAACAACAGAAATTTACATTCTCAAGTCCTGGGGGCTGGAAGTCCAAGATCAAGGTGTTGGCAGGTGGGTTCCTTCCGAGGCCTCTCTCCTTGGCTTGCAGATGGCTGTCTTCTTCATGTGTCTTCACGTGGCCTTCCCTCTGTGTGTATCTGTGCCTAATCTGTTCTTATGACTGGCTCCTAACCTCCTTTGCTTATGGGGATACCCTAAGATGTCATTATTGGATGAGGGCCCACCCTAATGATCTCATTTTAATTTAATTAGGTCCTTAAAGACCCTATCTCCAAACACATTCAAAGGCCCTGCGGGGTTCAGGGCTTCAGCATACGCATTTTGGCAGGGAGATACTATACTTCAGTCCATAACAATATACACAGGTAAAAATTAATCAAACCGTACTCTCAGTGTACGTGTACTTCACTGTATCTATGTTATACTTTGACAAAATATTTTAAAAATGGACAGCAGTACCAATAAAAAATCAACTTCCTTTGCTTAACCTCAAATCCTATGTTCTCTCCTCCCTGTCTTGGACAAATCCTTCCTATCCTCACTTCCTGTATTCCCCCCACACACTCACGCACTCACCACCATCTTTGTTTCTGTGCCTACGCTCACGTCTTTCCTCCTCTCCATAGCCTTTATTTAATTAATTAATTTATTTATTTATTAGAGAGAGAGAGTGAGCACATGTGCGTGAGCAGGGGGCAGGGGCAGAGGGAGAGGGAAAGACAGAACCTCAAGCAGGTTCCACACTCGGTGCAGAGCCCGACATGGGGCTCGATCTCACGACCCTGAGATCATGACCTGAGCAGAAACCAAGAGGTGGACGCTCAACCGACTGAGCCACCCAGTCGCCCTGCCCCTCCATAGCTTTTAAAATCTTTCAGGGCCCAGATCAAATTCTACCTCCTGCAAGCACAAATTTATTCGCACACTCTTTTTTTCCATTCAGCAAGCATTTATGGAGTGTGTTTTATGAGCGGAGACCAGTGTTCTGGAATATTGAGTGAGAGACATGTTCCCCACCCTCAAGGAGCCTGCCATTTGTGGGAAGACGGATGAGTAAAAATCAGCCAGCCATGATAAGCGGTGAACACCGGGTGGCTAAGTCTTGATCAGGCTGCTTCAACAAAATACCAGAGACAGGGTGGCTTGAACAGCAGAAGTTTACTCCCCACAGTTCTGGAGGCTAGGTAGTCCAAGATCAAGGGGCCAGCAGATTTGGTTAATGGTGAGAGGCCCCCTGCAGGCTTGCAGGGAGCTGCCTTCTTGCTGTGTGTCCTCACAGTGTAGAGAGTGAGCTCTGGTGTCTCTTTCTCTTTTTAAAAAGGTATGGACCCCATCCTGAGGCCTCATGACCTCATCTAGACTTAATTCCTTCCCAAAGGCCCCACCTCCAAATACCATCACATCATCACATCCGGGGTTAGAGCTTCAACAAAGGAATTTTGAGAGAGCACAAACATTTAGTCTGTAACTCAGGGCATAATGTGAGCACAGAGGAGCGGGACGTAACCAAATTTTGGAGGATGTTTCCTAGGGCAGGTCATCAAAAACCATAAGGATGGGGCACCTGGGTGGGCTCAGCAGGTTAAGCATCTGCCTTCTGCTCAGGTCATGATCTCAGGGTCCTGGGATCGCGCCCTGCACTGGGCTGCCTGCTCAGCGGGGAGTCTGCTTCTCCCTCTCCCTCTGCTCCTCACCCCCCTCAAATAAATAAATAAAATCTTTAAAAAAAAGACCATAAGGATGAGAAAAGATTAGCCATAAGGGGATGCGGAAGGGAGAATGCATTCAGGGGAGAAGCCTCTTGCGAAGGTCCCAGGATGAACGAAGGCACGGCAGACGAGGGAACTAACTGCAAGCAGTTTAGTGTTTCTGGGGCAGAGGGGCGTGAAAAGGGGTGATGGAAAGGAGGGTGCCGAGGCTGAAGAAGGGCTCCAGCAACTGCTCAGGGGACGTTGCCCTTCACCCTGCAGGCAATGGTGGATGACTGAAACATGAGTCAGTCAAAATTGCAGTGTAGAAATTGCTCCTTGGCAACAGAAAGGAGGATACATTAGGGGTGACCCACTGGAAATTCTCTCTGAACTCTACGCCCTGATTTAGAAGTTAATGGCCTGTTTTTGCTCCGGGGGCTCTAGATTTCTCTCTCCTACCTGATTATAAGCTTGTTCAGGGCAGGGACCCCATTTTCCCAAGGTGCCCAGCGGAAGTTCTCCGTAAAAATTCCACAAGGATCCTCTTCTGATCTTTTCTTTCCATTGCTATGATCAGATGCCACTGTAACACTTTTCTTTCGGTAAAGAATGTCCTTGCCACACGATTATTGTACTTATTTTATTGGACTTCCTTGGGCATGTCCAGAAAATGGTCTGATGTCAAGGGCAAAGATCACAGCGCTGTGGTCAGTGACAGTTGTAAAGCAGGGGGGCTCCTGGGACTGAGGGCTCTTGTTAAAATGCAGATTCCGATTCAGCGGGTCTGGGGTGGAGCCCGAGAATCTGCTTTTCTGACAAGCCCGTGCAGCCGCTTCGAGTAGCAAGGGGGTTCGGCAGTGGAGGCAAGACGTGCACCAGGTCATCGAAATTCCCCGGGGCCTCAAACTTCTTCTTTCAATAAGGCGTTGGTCCCGTTGACCTCTTTGAATTAATCTGCGATTTGGTAAGTTACATTTGGCAAAAACCATTTTGAGAATCTTGAAGAAAAGAGGTATGCGAATTCAGTCCATTATAGTTATTAATGTTCCTGATAGAGGGGCTGTGGCTTCAGTTCCAGTGGATTAAAAAAAATAATCCGTTAATCTTCCTAACGTAGTCACTCACCACTTGGCTGGGCACAATGTAGATTATTGCTTTGAACGCGCTGGGCTAAAACGGAAATCTCCAGTTGGGATCCTGTTGCATTTACACTCCATTTGGGGCCTTGCCGTCTCGGATGCATGTTGAAATAACTTTTCCATCGCAAAACAAGCCTCCATGTACTTTAAAATAAATTTTCAAGGGGTTCTGTGTAAACCCCAAATTCACCACGGCAGCCAGGAAGGAACAGGTGCAACCGAGTGTGGATTTTTGAATTTAAACATCTCTAACTGGGGATTTGGATGATGGGATCCCTGAAGGTCTCAGCACTGCTACTGTATGCGCTGAAAAGGGTGGATAATGAAGAGAGGTATAATCTCATTTGTTACGGAACGCTGTTTGTGACAGCTCATTGGAGCCCCCACGCTGAAGGCCAATGGAGAGGTTAACCGTTTCTTTCTTTCTTTTTTTCTCTCGCCCCCCCCCCCCCCCCCCCCGCCAAATACTGATTATTCAAAGCAGGGGCAGGAGAATCAGAGAACAGCATCACAATAAGATAAAGGCAGTACTTGTTTTCAAATGCAATCCTCCTCTTTGGAATTAACAAGCTGCTGAGGGGAGGGACGGCACAGCAACATCCTTGGGACTGCTGGGTTTCACTGAATTCGGGCAAGGCCTACTGCAGGGAGCCAAGAAAATGTAAGCCCAAGGGGCCGATGGGTCAGGTGGGGCTGTGCGGGTGTGTGCTGCGGAGGGGCGGGCAGGGGTGGGGGGAGTGGGAGAGGGAGAAGCAGGCTTCCCGTGGAGCAGGGAGCCCGATGCGGGGCTCGATCCCAGGACCCTGAGATCATGACCTGAGCCGAAGGCAGACGCTTAACCGATGGAGCCACCCAGGAACCTCTGGTCTTTTTTTAAATGAGTGAGTTTGCGGCAACGTATGCAATTGTGAAAAACAGAATGATAATAGTGTGCCTTCCCTTCTTCGCCAGCGTTCTCAACCTGCAGCTACAAGCTGGGTGTAAGCTGACAGGACAAGAGTAAACGAGCGGCTGTCTGGCATGCTCAGGAAAGGCTACCTTCCTAGCAAGCCTCCCAGGCAGGTGCAGGATCACCTCACTGCCCAGACTCCAGGAGTCCGGCCCTGCACCCAAGACTCCAGTTTCCAGAGAGCCCCCTTGCATTGCTAGAAAGCATTCTCACATCCCACGCTGCTGGCCTTGCCTGTTTGTGATGTCGCTCCTGTTTGGGCCTTTCGCCATTCTTCTGGGTCGTGCAGCCTCGAGTCCCTCATCCCGTGGGGCCACTTGGATGTTGCTTTTGTCTCTTTCTCCACCGGGATGCCAGCTAGGTTGCCTCCGCCTCTTGCCCTAAATCACAAAGCTCTTCTTCTCCACCCTGCTCCTTCCAGGAAGCCGGCTGTCCCTCGTACTCAGCCCGCCCCATTCTTCTCTCTGCATTTCAGTTGGTCCATTTAACTTCAGTCTTATGGTTTCTTTGTTTTCTCCAAAGCTTTTGCCACCCAAACCAAAACAAATAAAAATAAAACCAGACATGTTCCTGGGAGCATTGTTTGCAACATCGTAGTGGAAAAATGGCTCATGTATGCGTCTTTAATTTCTTCTTATGCTATTTTAGCTTCTAGCTGTTGGGATCTAGATGGGCAGTGGCTGGAGTTAACAGCAGAGCAAATGGACCCAGCACACCCTTGTGAGCTCACAGACTGCAGCCTTGAGCTCTTCAGGGAAATACGTACGAAGGCAGTTCCTAGCTGCCGACTGTTGCGGGGGCGGGGGGGGGGGGGGTTGCTGCACTGGCAGGGAGACCATGTGGGCTTGGCCCCTGAGAGCTGGGGACAGTCACTGTACCTCACCGAGCCTCAGTGTCTTCATCGGCAACATCACCCTGCCATTCAGGGGGGTAAACTGAGATACTCTGGTGAACGTGCCTGAGAGCCCATGGGTGTCCAGAGCATGCTCATCTATTCATTTAGGAGCCCCAACCCTTGGCCAGTCTCCAAAAAGCTTTGCTATTTGTCCGTCTTTGTAGACATCGCAAACACCAAGAGTCATTTTCCCGGAGACGTTAGATGGAATACAACCGTGGGCAGGACCCCGGGGAAGGAATTCTACCAGAGGTGAAGTTCTACTTGCCACGCCTGGTAGATGCACCTGCCCTGAGTCTGGGCAGGCTCAGAATGGGGAGCGTTGGGGCACCTGGGTGGCTCAGTCATTGGGCGTCTGCCTTCGGCTCAGGTCATGATCCCGGGATCCTGGGATCGAGTTCCGCATCGGGCTTCCTGCTGGGTGGGAAGCCTGCTTCTCCCTCTCCCACTCCCCCTGCTTGTGTTCCTGCTCTTGCTCTCTCTCTCTGTCAAATAAATAAAATAAAACCTTAAAAAAAAAAAAAGAAGGGGAGCTTCGCCGTGATTCCTGTGCGCTAAGCGGAGACTCTCCCCAGTGCCACGACCTCCAGGCTGTCGATGTAATGTGGTCGCGGACGGCAGGCCCACCTGGGTTCAAACCCTACTCCTGCTGGCTGTCCACACGAACCCATACAACTCTAGTGTAGCCAAAATCTATGTATGGAGTTCTGCTCCCTGTCAGCCACTGTGTTGGGTGCCGGGATACTGTGGTGAACACAAAAATCAGGGTTTCCGTCCTCACAGACCCCACGGTCATGCTTCACTGCTCTAAGCCTCCATGTTCCCACTTGTAAAATGGGAATGATAAGAGCTATCTTGTAAGTTTGCTATAAAATATAAAAGAGGTGACAGCTAAGGAGCTGAGAATAGTGCCTGTCACGCGGTAGATATCTTTTGACAGGACAGCTCTGGCTATTTATTACAACTCTGAACCTACTGTATTGTTTTCCTGGCACCAGAGACATACCTATCAGTATCTAATGATTAGGCCGGCGCTGTGGGGGAACAACGCCTATGTATGTGAATATGCTTAACGTGTGTTTAAATAAATGTCGGAAAAATGGCAAAACACGAAATGGTGGGATTGCCGCTGGATTACTTGATTTTTTAAAACAACTATGCATTCCTTTTTGAGCCAAAAGCACTTCAATAAAGTTTTAACAAGCAAAAAATATATAGATATATTTTTTAAAGATTTATTTATTTATTTTGTGTGTGTGTGAGAGAGAGGGAGGAGCAGAGGGAGAGGGAGAGAGAATCCCAAGCAGACTCCACACTGAGCATGGAGCCCATCACGGGGCTCAATCCCAGGACCCCGAGATCATGACTTGAGCCGAAACCAAGAGTCAGGTGCTCAACCCACAGTGCCACCCAGGTGCCCCAAAATATGTATATTTTTAAATAGCTCGATCTCTTGGATGAAATTTTCTCTTCCTAGGAATGTGGACAAGGTTCTCCAAAACAGTTCCTCCACAATAATCGCCCAGCCCCCTGGCCTCCGGCCACAGGTACTGCTCCCCGAACCCAGCGTAAAGGGCTAATGTGGTCGTTAGTCTGTTTCCTTCTGCAATCTTCTCCAGAGCTACCCAAGTGAACAATAATCATTATCATCTCTGACAATCTGAGAAGATTAACTCTAAGGGAAAAAACTGAAAAATTGCACGTGCAGGTTGTATGACGTGTCTTAATTTTAAAGCTATGTTGAAACCACAGAGCACTCTAGCATACTCTTATTTATCAGCGGCAATTATTAGGAATGCCAGTTTGTACAGTACATATTTGTGTCCATAAAAACGCGGTACATACTGACCTGTCTGGTCTCTGAACTCCAGATTGCTCGTTTGCGTGGATATCTTAATTTCTCCCAGTCCCCAGACCAAGCAAGACAAGTAACAAAGAGCTATTTGCTCCTCATGGTAGAGTAACAGGGTGTCCCAGAACAGTTTTCTTTGTGGGTGGCCATGTGCAGCCTGCCAGGGTTCTTGGCCCGAGGGGAAGGCTGAGGTCACGGTTTGGAGTAGGGCTCAGGCACTGGGCCAGTCTCCCTCAGGAGCACCTGGAAGACCTTCTGAGCACTCCTGGGGGATCATAATGGGGAGAGGAATGCCAACAGGGTCAGAAGTCTAACAATGCAGGTGGGATTTGGCACTAGATACAGTTGGGATTACCTACTGATGAAATATCATTTGTACCCCAAGTTGGTAAGATCTGGTAAGCATTTGGGATTGCAGTAAGAAAGGCAGGTGCTTTTTCCTCTTTTTTGGATAGTTCCTTATAATTATCAAGTTCTGGCAGGAGTGGGAGCTGGGCATTTTAGACAAACTTTTCCACTTTGCACATTCAAGGAGTGGCGTTCCCATACTTGAGGTCTTCTAGAGACCCACATTCTTCCCTCCTCACCCCGCGGTTGTAGATCAGACAGCGAGCCCTACTTTATCCAGAGAGGGGGACTAAACCTCCCTGGGGTCCCAGCTGAGCTTGTCTTCCCCCAGGTGATAAGGGCCCTTTCTGCCTCTAATTTCCTACCTTTAGACCTGGGCATGACAAATTTTGTCATTTCCCCCTTCCCCCACTCCTTCCCCAACCTCCGGCAGTCAGTACTGGGACAAGGCTCCGCAGTCACTGTGTGGGTTGGTTGGCCTCAGCCCCATCAGCCTGCCCCACAGCCCACCACCCACCCCAGCTCTCAAGGCGCCAGGGTGAGGGAGAAGTTAGAGCTCATAAACTCTAGGGAAACCCTTCAACTGCCAGAGTTTGGCTTGGTCCCTTATACTATGAAGCATTTATAAGCATTTAAAATTCCTGAGCACTTATATGATTTTTTTAATGAACGCAGGGCATGCAAACTAAGCTCTGCTTTTGAGACTATGACACTTGTATCTCTCAGCACTACGGGGGCCGGTGGGGGAAAAGCTTCCTGCTGCAGCCTTTCTGTGGAACCTCAAAAACATTCATGATCTCTGTGAGGATGCCTCTCCTAGGCTGTGTGACCCCAGTTCCCTGCTGTCATACTGTCACTCATTATGGGCCATTGGCCAATGGCTACTCAGGTACTAAGGTAGCCTTCACGTTCAAGAAATAAGTCTCAGGAGCCTTCAAATTTGCCTGTCTCTAGCCCAAAATCTATGTACAATAAGGGTTATTTGAAGCCAGAGGTGAACAGGTAGTACTGAGACCCCAGGTCAGAGAGAACGCTGAGCTTGCCTGCTGTGTGTTCTGAGCCCCAGCAACCTCCCTCCAGCCACAGTCAGCCTGGCCTGAATACCAAAGAGTGGTTTTTATATTATTAGTGATTTATTACCTCTTTTTCCTATATCAGATCACTCCCAAATGGTTATCATGAAGTTAATCTTCTATCCTTCCTCTGTCCTTTATCTTATCAAGTGGGGAAAGCCAAAATATTTGTAGCAGACACACACAACCCTTGGGGCTAGATGTGAAGCTAAGCAGGTAGATTTTAAGGTTTGAAAGTTTTGATTCCTACACCTGAATGTTGGTGTCAGGCCTCGCTATCTGACCTCTCTAGGCCAGTGATTCTGTTGGCCTGGAAATCATACTCGAGAACCACTTGTCTAGATCAACATGCCACCGCACAGAACCAAATTTAAGTAACTTTTGTTTGGTTGTCTATCTTGTGGTCACATTTAAAAGGCTAACTGCCCTTTTATATATTTAATCATGATTAGGCTGATCAGTATGGGTGACTGGCATGGTAAGGCCATGTCTGCTGGGGTGTCAAGATCATTGTACCTAGGACTTTAGTCAATTCCTGCAAACCATTTAGCTTCACAGTCATCCCTTGCCAGTGGCTATGACCTTTTACCTGAATGAACCTAGAAATCATAACATATAAGGTGGAAACTCTGAGGCTGAGTAGAATTTTGGTAATAGATCCAAGTTAGGGACTTTGATTGTAGAGAATCAAATACAGTCTAAAATCCTTTGACCACATAATTATGCCTCTGAAAAAAATCTACACCAAGTAAATAACCAAAAATACAAAAGAATATTTGTGCACAAAGATGTTCACCATGTCATTACTTAAAGAGTGAAAAATGAGAAGCAAATCAAAAGCAAATTGTAGAGTAAATGTAGGATGTTAGTATAGGTAAAATTGAGTGCAGCATATATTGCAAATCTGTCTTCCCAATTTTTTTGTAAACCTAAACTGTTCTAAAATAACAAGTTTATTAATGTATGGTATATCCAATTTGATGGACTATTGTGCAACAATTAGTTGTGAATTATCTGTGAAGAGTTTGTAATAATATAGAAAATTATTAAGCCAAGTCAAAAAAGAAAGATGTAAAATTATGCAACTTTCTTTTTTTTTAAAAGGTTTTATTTATTTATTATTTATTTTAGAGAGAGAGAGTGTGTGCACAGGCATGCACACGTGAGTGGGGGAGGGGCAAAGAGGGAGCGAGAGGAACAAGCAGACTCTGTGCCCAGCGTGAGCCCACGGCAGGGCTCGATGCCACAACCCCGAGACCATGACTCCAGCTGAAACCAAGAGTAGGATAGCCAACCGACTGAGCCACCCAGGCTCCCCCAAAATTATGCAACCTTCCAAACAATGTATACCAGAGACAACTTCCAGAATGACAGTATGAGGAGCTCCATGGATCCCCTCAGCCAGCAGAACAACCATTTATGAGTAAAAAGTATTAAAAAACAACAACTGGAAGACATTGGAAATTGTCATAAAGGCATACAACAATGGGAAAAACATTTATTCAAGAAAACATACAAAATCACATTAAGAATAGTTGGTCTGTGGCATTTGAGCCATGATGTGCTTCCTCTCCCTGCCTCCCAACCCATCCCTCAGCTCAGTGTGACCGAAGCTCCACTCTGGGTGGGTGCAGCCAAGAACATTATCCCAGTTGAGGGCATTTGTATCTCCCAGGAGGGGTAGACCACCAGGGTTTCTCATCCTCCTTCACATCCCCCAGCTGTCTGTTGCAGGAGCTCTAATCCAGGCCAGAGCAACTGAGGGGTCTAGAGTTCTCTTTCTCCACACAGCCTCCCCTTATAGGGTGGAAGCTCTACCCTAGGTGTGGGTAGAGAAAGACAAAGAGAAAATCTTGAAATCAGCAATGGAAAACTACTCATGTTTAAGGGATGAGATTAACAATTGACTTCTCATCAGAAACGGTGAAGTCTAGAAGATAGTGGGATGATGCAGTCAGTGTGCTCAAAGAAAAAAGCCTGTCAACCAAGAATCTGACATCCAGTAAAACTATCTTTCAAAAATGAAGGTGGGGCGCCTGGGTGGCTCAGTTGGTTAAGCGACTGCCTTCGGCTCAGGTCATGATCCTGGAGTCCCTGGATCGAGTCCTGCATCGGGCTCCCTGCTTGGCAGGGAGTCTGCTTCTCCCTCTGACCCTCCCCCCTCTCATGTGCTCTCTCTCATTCTCTCTCTCTCAAATAAATAAATAAAATCTTTAAAAAAAAAATGAAGGTGAAATCAAGATATTTGCAGATAAACAAAAATCAGAAGAATTTATTGTTATCAGAGCTGTCTTATGAAAGTACTAAAGAAAGTTCTGCAAGGCTGAAAACAAGTAGCCCCAAGCAGTAGTTCAAATCTACACAAAAAAGGAAAGAACGCCAATAAAGGTAATTAAGTAATTATAAAAGACAGTATAAATGCATATTTTTCTTTCTTCTCTTAATTGGTTTGAAGAGCAATTGTGTAAAACTATACACATACATGCATATATACTTGTATTCTTGGGTTGATATCATATAAAAATGTAACATTTGACAATAACAGCACAAAGGAGGCAAGTGGGAGCAAAGCTGTATAAGAATAAGAAACAACACCAGATGGTATCTTGAATGCACAAGGAACAAATGAAGAGAATCAGAAATGGCAAGTAAGAAGGTTCCTATAACAAGCTCTATAAATACTTGTTCTTATTTCCTCTTTCGTCTTCTTTAACAGACATAAAACTATGTAACATAATAATTATAGGAATGTATTGTTGGGTTTGTAACGTCTATAGATGTAATATGTGTATCAATAATAGTATAAAATGTAGAAGATGGAATAGAGCAATGTAGGAGTAGTATTTTTATGTCTCACTGAGATTAGTCACTATAATTCTGAAGTAGATTCTGGTAAGTTAAGATGTATGTGGGAAGCCATAGAGCAACCATTAAGAAATAACAGAAATTTGTGTAGTGAAAGAATCATTAAAAGGCATTTAAATGTTACATTACAAAATGCTAAATTAATGCAAAAAAAAAAAGAGAAAGGAGAACAGAAGAACAAAAATGACATGAGGCATAGAGAGAACAAAAAGTAAAATGGCAGATATAAACTCAATGATAGCAGTAATAACATTAATTGTGAATGGATTAAACAATTCTGTCAAGAGGCAGAGATCATCATACTGGATAAAAACAAGAACCAACTCTATTCTGTTTTTTAATTTTTTATTATTTTTTTAAAGATTTATTTATTTGACAGAGAGAGAGCACAAATGGGGGAAGTGGGAGAGGGAGAAGCAGGCTGCCCACTGAGCAAGGGAGCCGGATGCGGGGCTTGATCCCAGGACCCTGGGATCATGACCTGAGCCGAAGGCCGAGGCCCAACCGACTGAGCCACCCAGGCGCCCCAGGACACATAATTTAGATCCAAAGATACAAAGAGGTTGAAAGTAAAAGGATAGAAAAGGGTATATCAGCAAGTATAAGAAAGCTGGAGTGGTTATACTAATACAGACAAAGGAGTCTTGAAAACAAAATGTTACTATAGATAAGGAGGAACATTTTATAATGAATGATAAAAGGGTCAATTCATTGGGAAGATTTAACAATTGTTAAGTATATATATGCATCTAAAAACAGAGCCCCAAAACACGTGAAGCAAAAACTTGACAAAACTAAAGAGACACAGACAATCAATAATTATCATTGGGGACTTCAATACCCCACTTTTAGTAACAGACAGAACAATGAAGTAGAAACTCAACAAGGAAATAAAGGACTTGAACAACAATATAAATCAACTAGAGGGAAAAGATTTCTATAGAACACTCTACACAACAATAGCAAAACATATTCTTCTCAAGTATAGATCCAGTATAGATCATATACTAAGTCATAAAAAAGCTTCAGAAAGTTTAAAAGCATTGAAATCATGAAAAAAATATTTTCTTCAATCATGATGGAGTAAAATTAGATAACACAAGTAACAGAAAGAAATTGGGGAAGTTCAAAAATACATGGAAATTAAACAACACACTCCTTTTTAAAAAATTTATTTATTTGAGAGAGAGTGAGCGAGAGGGAGCGAGCATGAGTGGGGGCACAGAGGGAGAGAGAGAATCTCAAGCAAACTCCCCTGCTGAGCAGGGAGCCCGATGCAGGGCTCAATCCCAGGACCCCGGGATCTTGACCCAAGCGGAAGGCAGACACTTAACCAACTGAGCCACCCAGGTGCCCCTAACACACTCCTAAATGAAGAAAAATCACAAGGGAAATGAGAAAATACATTGAGGAATGCCTGGCTGGCTCAGTTAGTAGAGTGTGCAATTTTTGATCTTGGGGTCATGAGTTCAAGCCCTAGGTTGGGTGTAGAGATTGCTTAAAAATAAAATCTTAAAAATAAAAAAAAAGAAAGTATATTGAGAGGAATGAAAATGAAGATACAACATACTGAAACTTGTGGGATGAAGCTAAAGCAGTGCTCAGAGCTAAATTTACAGTTGTAAATACCTGTATTTAAAAAGAAGAATGATCTCAAATCAATAACCCAAACATCCATCTTAAGACACTGGAAGAAAAAAAGAAACGAAACCAAAAGCAAAGAGAAGGAAGAAAGTAATAAAGATCAGAGTGGAGATTCATGAAATTGAAAATAGAAAAATGATAGAATCAAAAAAACCAAAAGCTGATTCTTTAAAAAGATCAATAAAATTGGTAAACCTCTAATTAGAGTGACTGGGTGGCGGCGGTGGGGGAGGCTCAAATTACTAAAATCAGGAACAAAAAAAGAAACATCACTAGTTACCTTAGAGGAATAAAAAGGATTATAGGGGAATACTATGATCAGCTATATACTAACGAATTAGGTAACTTAGATAAAATAGATAAATTTCTGGAAAAACACAAACACCAAAATTGACTGAAGAAGAACTAGAAAATCTGAATAGACCTGTAACAGATAAAGAGATGAAATCAGTGGGGCACCTGGGCGGCTCAGTTGCTTAAGCGTCAGACTCTTGCTTTTGGCTCAGGTCATGATCTTGGGGTTGTGAGATCGAGCCCTGCATTGGGCTCTGCACTTGGTGTGGCGTCTGCTTGTGATTCTCTCTCTCCCTCACATCTACCCCTTCCCCTGCTTGCATGCTCTCTCTCTCTCAAAATAAATAAATTTAAAAAAGATGAAATTAGTAATTTAATAACTTTTCACAGAGAAAAGCCCAGGCTCAGATGATGTCACTTCTGAATTCTATCAAACATTTAAAGAACAATTAATATCAATTCTTCACAAATATTTCCAAAACATAGGCACAAGGGAATACTTAACTAAAAATACTTAAAGCTTATTCTGTGAGGTCAGTATTAACCTTACCCCAAACCAGGCAAAGACAATGCAAGTAAAGAAAACTATTGCTTGGCCTCTCTCTGTCATGAATACAGACACAGAAATCCTTAAACATATACTAGAAAATCAATTCCAGGGACACAAAAAAGTGATTGTACATCATGACCGACTAGGATTTGTCCCAGGAATGAAAAATTGGTTTAACATCCAAACATCAATCACTGTAATATTCTATAATAAAAATAACAATAACTACAACCATCTTAATAGACACAGAATAAGTATTTGAAAAAAATTTAACAGGGGCACCTGAGTGGTTCAGTCAGTGAGGCATCTGACTCCTGATTTAGGCTCAGGTCATGATCTCAGGGTCCTAGGATCAAGCCCCATGATGGGCTCCATGCTCAGCGGGGAGTCTGCTTGAGGATTCTCTCTCTCCCTCGCCCTCTGCCCCTCCCCCCACTCATGCTTTTTCTCTCTCTCTCAAATAAATAAATAAATCTTAAAAAAAAATTTAACACCCCTTCATGGTACAAACATTTCACAAACAAGGAATAGGAGGGTACTTGCTCAACCTGATGAGGTGTATAAAGTACAAAAAACCCATAGCTAACATACTTAATGGTGAAAGTTTGAGAGCTTTCACTTTAAGATCAGAGTAAGACAAGGATGTTTGCTCTCACCACTTGCATTCAACGTAGTACTGGAGGTTCCAGCCAGGGCAATTAGTCAAGAAAAAGAAATAAAATACATCCATTGAAAAGAAAGAAGTAAAATTACCTCTGCTTGCAGATGACATGATTTTATATATAAAAAATCCTAAGGAATACACACACACACAAACTATTGGAGTTAATAAGGCAGTTCATCAAGGTTACATGGTACAAGATCCATACACAAAACATCAGTTATATTCTATACAGTAGCAATGAACAATTCAAAATAAAATTAAGAAAATAATTCTACTTACATGAGCATCAAAAAGAATAAAATGCTTAGGAATAAATTTAAAAAAGAAATGCAAGACTTGTATGTTGAAACTATAAAACTTCCATGAAAAAATTAAAGAAGATCAGGGTGCCTGGGTGGCTCAGTCGTTAAGCGTCTGCCTTCGGCTCAGGTCATGGTCCTAGTGTCCTGGGATGGAGTCCCACATCGGGCTCCCTGCTTGGCAGGAAGCCTGCTTCTCCCTCTCCCACTCCCCCTGCTTGTGTTCCTGCTCTAGCTATCTCTCTCTCTCTGTCAAATAAATAAATAAAATCTTAAAAAAAAAAAAAAATTAAAGAAGATCAATAAATGGAAAGATCTCTGTGTTCATGGATTGAAAGACAATATAGTTAGGATGGCAACACTCCCCAAAATGATCAACAGATTCAAGGCAAACCCTTCCAAAAGCCCAGCTTCCTTTTGTAGAAATTAACAAGTCATGGCTAAAATTCATATGGAAATGCAAGGGACCCACAATGGCCAAAAACAATCTTAAAAAAGAACACATTTGGAGGGGCGCCTGGGTGGCTCAGTCGGTTAAGCGTCTGCCTTCAGCTCAGGTCATGATCCCGGGGTCCTGGGATTGAGCCCCGCACTGGGCTCCCTGCTTGGCGAGGAGCCTGCTTCTCCCTCTCCCTCTGATTCTCTCCCACGACTTGCGCTCATGCTCTCTCTCTCAAATAAATAAATAAAATCTTAAAAAAAAAAAAAAAAAACACATTTGGAGGAGTCACACTTCCTCATTTCAAAACTTACAAAATAGCTGCAGTAATCAAGATAGTGTGGTACTGGGGCACCTGGGTGGCTCAGTTGGTTAAGCGACTGCCTTCGGCTCAGGTCATGATCCTGGAGTCCCGGGATCGAGTCCCACATCGGGCTCCCTGCTCAGCGGGGAGTCTGCTTCTCCCTCTGACCCTCCTCCCTCTCATGCTCTCTGTCTCTCATTCTCTCTCTCGCAAACAAATAAAATCTTAAAAAAAAAAGATAGTGTGGTACTGGCATAAGAATAGACTTAGAGATCATGGAATAGAACTGAATCCAGAGATAAACTCTTTTAACTTTTATCGTCAATTGATTTTGAAAGGTGCCTAGGTAGTTGAGTAAGGAAAGACTAGTCTTTTCAGCAATGGTGATGGGACGACTGGATATCTACATGTAAAAGAATAAAGTGGGAGCCCTTCCTCACACATATGCCACAGTCAACTCACAAAAAATCATAGATCTAAACGTAAGAGCAAAAACTATAAAACGCTTAGAGGACAATAAAAGAGTAAGTGTATGATCGTGGGCTAGACGAAGTTTCTTAGGCATGGCACCAAAAGCAAAAGCAATAAAAGAAAAAAAAATAGATAAATAGGACTTGAAAATTAAAAACTTTTATGCTTCAAAGGACACTATCAAAAAAGTGTGAGGACAATCCAAAGGGAGAAAATATTTGCAAATCACGTACTTATAAGGGACTTTTATCTAGAACATACACAGAACTCAGACAATTCAATATGCAAGGACAAGTAACCCAAGGAAAAAAGATATTTTTACAAAGAAGATATACGAATGACCAATAAGCACATAAAAAGATACCCGACATCATTATCCACCAGGGAAATGCAAGTCAAAACCTAAGTAATCCAAGACTACTTCCCAGCTACTAGCATGGTTATAATAAAAGACAGGTCATCCCAAGTTTCAGTGAGGATGTGGAGAATCCGGAACCCTCACCCATTGCTAGTGGCAATATAAAACGGTGTAGACACTCTGACAACAGTCTGGCAGGTGCTCAAAAAGTTAAACATAGAGTTACCATAAAACCCAGCTGTTCCACTGGTAGATATATACCCAAGAGAATTAAAAGCTTATGTTCACACAAAAACTTGTCCAGGAATGTTAAGAGTAGCATTATTCATGGTAGTCAAAATGTGGAAACAACTTGAACGTTCAACACCTGATAAATAAAATGTGATATCTGGAATTTCTAGCATGATTGATACTGAGGCTATCTCCATGGGGAAGTCCCTTTCATAAGATGGTAATGCATATTTCAAAGCTTTCTGTTCCCCATTTTATAGAAAAGAATGAACTTTCTAGAAGCTTTCTAGGTTATGTGAGTTTGGGAAAGTTCCTCAACCATGTAATGTTTGAGGAACAACATTGTAATGTTGTAATGAGGCACTTTGTGCCTCAGTGTCTTCATCTGAAAAGCAAGGAGATTAGTATTCCCTACTGCTGGTTTGTAAGAGAATTAAAATGATATAATAGGTAAAAGCATCGAGCTCATGGTGGGCACATATTAGACCTTCAACAAATGTTAGTTGTTTTTTTGTTTTTCCCAGCAGCGTTGGTATTTAAGGAGACCTTTACTGCGTACTGTGTCTGGCAGACCTCTCTTGGTTGCAAGCGATAGAAACGGGACAGACCAGATGAAGCCCAGAGAGGATTTTTTGGCTTATGAAAGACGACTGGGAGAAGGCGGTGTTGGTATGGAGGATTGTGCGACTGGTCTCAGCGATGCCCTGAGTCAGGACTCCAGGGCCTATAGAGGACTCTCCATTTCTTGCCTCTCCGTCTCCTTACCTGTTGGCTTCATTATCCCTTACCGTACCCCAGTTTCTTCCACATGGTGGGAAATTCAGCTCCTGGTGCTTCCGGACTCACATTCCCCCACTGTGACCTCCATTGCAAAAAGACCCTTTTCCCTTAGCTGAAAACCTTTGGGAAGGACTCTGATTGTCCCAGCTTGTGCCATGCATCCACCCCTGAGGCTGGGGTGTTTGGGTACTTGGGAACTAAGATGGGCAGCTCCCACTAGAACTATGAGGTCGAAGCTAAGAGGGTAACAGCTCTTCAACAAAAGAGGTGTACTGGTCTAAGCAGGGGCAACAGAAAGTAGCAAGCACTGGCATTTGTACCCACTAGGTGCTGATGAAGTGGAGATGGTAAAAGTCCATAGCACCTGATTTCAGCCTCCATTCACCATCCTGGCTGGAAGACTTTGTGCAGTGAACAAATGGTACAACTGTGCACAGTGGCCCTGTGCTCCCACCTCCAGCCCAAGTGTCTGATGAGCCAGATCCCAGAGCAGGCTCTGTGGGCAAAGAGTTTGTGTTTAGGGATAAAACCCTCATCCAAAGTTGGAATACCATCCAACTAGGTAGACTATCCAAAAGGGGTTAGCCAGAGAGAGTGTGAAGCTACAGTGTGGAAACCGGACTAGAAGGATAGAGCCCAAAGCACAAGGTGGTTGGTTGGTGGATTCCCCAAGGACTTGTTACTTGGGAGGACCGATCTCTAGCTGCATTTTAGAGGAACCCTGTGACCCAGCGTGGGCAGGGCCAGAGAGCCTATGCTGCAGCTCACCTTGGCCACAACTGGGTCCCCATGGGACTGTGATGATAACTCAGTACCTCCACCTGATAGCAGCTCCAATAGGCATGGCAAGCAAAGTCCCTGTGCCCCAGCCCACCAGCCATGTCCAGATTGCCCTTCTAAGGAGAGTGGTCTAGAGGGAGGAGCACTCTGGTGGCGGTAGTAGCCATTACATCCGTTGCAGCATCAGCCCAGAAGCCCCTAGAAATGGTGACAAATTCCCTGAAGTGTCATCTGCCTTCAAAATGGAACGGCCCCAGGAAAATAAATGGGGCGCTCCCACTGGTTAATTGAACCTCTGGTGCCCATTTGTACGTGTGATTTTGCAAACTCCTCCGTGGCTTGCAAAGGCTGTCCCTAAATTTTCCTTTCAACAGTGCACTTTCCCTTTCTCTTAGATGTGCACGACAAGAACCAGGCTGCCCGCGAATGCTTTCCAGGTCAGATGGTTGGCTGCTTCTTCCCTGTAGCTAAATAAAGGACCATCTTCAAAGGAAGAGAAGGCGAGTCCATCTGGTCTCTCTGATTGCACTGGTCAGGGGGAGTTCCAGCCAAGTCCCAAGCTGTAGCTATGTGGACAGTCAGCTCATACCACCCAGAATCTACATCTGGCTGCCAAATGCACCTTGCTCTGGCCACCCACGTACACGAGACCCAATGAGCAACAGCCCCAGCATTCTCCTGGCTGAACAAAGAGGGTGATTGCCACAAGCAGGGCTATTGTTCCATTGGCATTGGCATCAAAGGCCCAGGCCAGCTCCCCTTTGTCTGTCAGCTGCTATTCAGAAGGAAAAGAGAAGAAAAGCAAACCAATAGGTTTCTTGGAAAGAATCATCTGTGTACGTGGGACGTTTGCTGGAGCACTGCGCTAACGTGATTCTAATAACAACTTGTAAAGCTACTTAACATGGAGAGCCTTACCAACACATATTCCAAAATGTCACGGTGCCTGGTTATAACGGGCACGTTATTTCCCGGATTTAGAGCTGTTTAGAGTTGAGTCATCCCTGCCTGCTTATGTGTGACAAGGTTTGGACCTGGTGTTTGGGAGCAGATGATCACATGGACGGTAACCTTTTTACCCTCCGTCAGCATTAAGAACATGTAGTCTTGTCTTCCGGTAACATACTGCAAGAGCCTCTTCCCCAGAAAGCCAGACTTTTTTGCACCTGGCCCTTTGCCCATCTCATGCCACCAACAGCAATGGGCTCTTGGTACCTTCACATATGTCAGCTTTTTTTTTTTTTCCTGAATCATTCACCTGCACCGGCAGATGAAGCGTCAGGCCGACACAGCCCTCCCTGGCAGGCAGGAGGATTCTTGGGGGTGGGGGTCGAAATCTTTTTCTTTGTATTATGAGATACTTCTGACACGCTGAAAAAGAACAGATAATAAAAATAATGATCTTGTCATTTCCACCTCTGGGCTTAAAAAAAATTACAAAAAACAATGTCCTTTGTACTCTTTCTGATTGCTTTCCTTTCTCCCCACCTCCAGGGGTCTCCATTCTCCCCCATGTTGGTCATGCGATGCACTTAGCGGGCTTTTATAATGATCCATACACAACTCTTGTTTTGTGTATTTTGAAACTTTGTGTTAAGTGGCATTTGGCTACGATGCAGCTAGTAATTATGCTTTGGACTTGCCGAAGCTGGTACAGAGAGTGCTGGCTGATAGGCTTTCCCTGCTGGGCAGTGTTCCCCAGGACGAATACACTTAGACCCACTCATCTATTTTTCAGGTGAGGGACCCTTGGGCTGTTCCCAGTTTGTCACTCTTAACAACACTCCTGTAACGAGCCTTCTTAGGCAAGAATATTTTACTAACATTTTTTTTAAGACTGCTGGTGCATGGTGATAACACAAAGCAGCCAGACTTTTGGTCAGTTTTGTATTGTTTTTCAATTTCTGGGAGACAATGCACTCCTTATCGATGCACCCAGTGTGGATCCCACCCGCCAACGCTCTTGATTCTCCACTGATCTCTTGGGCCATCTTTCCATCTACTTCCTGACCTGTGCCTGAGCTCTTCAGCGTCTGTTTCCTGAGGTCAGCTTGTCTGCCGTCTCTAATTCCTTCTACCAAGTCTCCCTCCCACCGGACTCTGGCTTCCCTTGCCCCTTTGATTATACAATTTCCAGCTATTTTAGGTGCAAGCCTCACATGGTCTTGCCCCAGATCCTGTTCCCGTGGCTTAGATGCTCTTGGCAAGCATCCCTGCTGAATTCCTCAGGCCCTAAGAATAGAGATAAGAAGGGGGAGATGTATAGAGTTTTCTCTGAATCCCTGATATTCCTCATAGGGATTGGTGCAGAGAAAATGCTCAGTGATTGAATGATTTACCGAATAAAAGGAGAAGGTAAAATGGAATTTGATAGACGTGGTATAGGTTGGGGATACATACGATCCTTCTAACAATACAAGTAGATTGAGTCTCCTTGATTAGAGAAACTTTTCTGGAAACACTATGGCACCTAGCTAAGTTATTTAAGAGAGCATAATAAATCTGATGTTTCCTTTCACCTGACTGCATTCCTGAAGGGTATTCAATGTTCAACACCCACACATACATACACCCTCAGAGGCATACACACCATCACTTCCATTTCCTGAAAAGATTCAGTGATGATCTATTTTAGGCACTGCTAAGCAATTTCAATAGAAGACTACCAAGTGGTCTCTTGAAGTAAACTCTTTTTTTAAGTAATTTTTTTTAAGGATTTTTATTTATTTATTGAGAGAGAGAATGATAGAGAGAGAGCATGAGAGGGAGGAGGGTCAGAGGGAGAAGCAGGCTCCCTGCTGAGCAGGGAGCCCGATGTGGGACTCAATCCCAGGACCCTGGGATCATGACCTGAGCCGAAGGCAGTCGCTCAACCAACTGAGCCACCCAGGCACCTGAAGTAAACTGTTATTGAAGTATAACAAACGTAGAATGCACAAATCATGAGTGCGAGTCAAGCGAGTAGTCGCAAACTCAACTCACCTGGTAGTCACATCCCAGAACAGACCATCTCCCAAATCCCCATTTGTGCTTCATCGCAGTTACTACATATCTCCCTAAAGAAAACCACTATTCTGATTTCTAACGCGGTGGATTAGTTTTGCCTGGTTTTGAACTTCACGGGAATAGAATCATATAGTATCCATTCTCTGATGTCTGACTACTTTCGCACAACCATACGTTTGTGAGATTCATCCCACCCATTGTGTGTCATGTAATTCATTCATCTTCATTGCTGTGTAGTATTCCATTGTACAAATATATCACAATTTGTTCATTTTACTGTCGATGGGCATTTGGGTCATTTCTAAGTTTTTGACCGTAATTAATAGTGTTGCAGTAACATTCGTGTCCATGTTTTTGTGGGTGCACACATTTCTTTTCGGCAAAAACCGAGGAGTAGAATTGTGGGTACACTAGTTATGCGTATGTTCAGCTTTCATATTGCCAAGCAGTGCACGTATCATTTTACGCTTGTATCAGCAGCGTGTAATAGCTCAGTGGTTCCTTCCAGCACTGGCATTTTCTGTCCGGGGCATAGAGTAAAACTCGATGCCCTGTCTTCCACGTCATAGTTCCTTAGAAATCCCAAATCCTTTTGTCTTCCAATTCTACCACTTTCCTGATCTTTCTGTTTCTTTGCTGACTCCTTTTCCGTTGACTACTCTTTACATGTAAACTTTTCCCTGAGATTCTATCTTCTTCCTTTTTGCTTTATTATTCTACCTGTCCTAGACAATTCATTCATTTATTTATTCAGCAGATAATGAGTCTCTAACTGTACACTAGGGATTGTGCTAGCCAATGAGCAAAACAGCCATGGTCCCTGCCCTTAATTCTATGGGAATGGAAGTATTCAATAGGTAAATCTCATGGATGACTTTAGAATCACAAAGAACAATCACTGATATGAAGGAAAAGAAACAGGAGCTGTGAGAGTAACTTGGGGACTTAATTTGGATCGAAAAGTTCAGGAAAAGCCCCTTTGAGGAATCTCAGGTAGAAAGTTGAGTAGAAGGCAAAGGAATGGGTGTTGGGGAGATAAAGGATCTGCGTGTGTGAAGGCTCAGAGGGAGGAAGCATGGAGTATTCAGAGGCCATGGGAAGGTCAGTATTGGAGCTTGGGGAGCAAAGTAGCTTGCTGTAAGTCCAAAGAGGGAGGCAGAAGACAGAACATGTGGAACCTTGGAGGCCATGTCAAGCATTTTGTATTTTATGGCAAGTGTAATGGGAAACCATTGAAAGGATATAGAGTAAGATGTCTGCAGGTCCTGATGGACTTGTCAGATCTCTCAGGCTGCTGTGTGGGGATGGAATTGGAAAGAAGCAAGAGTGGAAGCAGGGGGATCAGTTGGAAGATTATTGCAGCAATTCAGAGAAGAGATAATGATGGCTAGTAGACAGTAGAGGGGAGATGGAGAGAAGTGGACACAGGGGAGAGATAACTGGGGAGGGGACAGAACAGAATGAGCAAGATCTGGTTCCCCATTGGAGGTGGTGGTTGAGAAGGAGGAGTTGGTTGAGCTGTTTCTGAGATTTGTGACCCAAGCAATTGAATGAATGGAAGAGCCACTCTCCTGGTTGAGGGAGACTGGAGTTGATGCAGATTTAGATATGTGTGTGTGTGTGGGGGGGGTTGGGAGCTGGGGAGGATCATAGTTTTAAGTATGTAAAGTATGTAACATTTTGTTATGCCTTTGAGACACACAGGTGGACATACTTTATGGACCATTTGGTGCTGAGATATTTCATTCTCAACAATTTGCCCCAGCACTCTCCACTCATGTTAGATGAGGCATCCCATTGCTTCAAGGAAAGGCAGACATAGTTGAAAAAAAAAGATGTTAAGGATTAGCTTTTTTTTTTTTTTAAGATTTTATTTATTTATTTGAGAGAGAGAGAGCATACAAAGCAGGTGGAGGAGCAGAGGGAGAAGCAGATTCCTTACTGAGCAAGGAGCCTGACGTGGGTGGGGCTCAATCCCAGGACCCCAGGATCATGACCTGAGCTGAAGGCAGATGCTTAACCGACTGAGCCACCCAGATGCCCTGGATTAGCTTTGTTTTTAAAGTATATTATCTAACAGAATAAAAAGAAAAGCTGTTGGAAATCCTGCCATTTGTTACAACATTGATGGACCTTGAGGGTGTTAGACTAAGTGAAATAAGTCAGGCAGAAAGACAAATACTGTATTATCTCACTTATATGTGAACCTAAAAACAACAACAAACTCACAAACCTAGAGAATAGATTGGTGGTTGCCAGAGGTGGGGGCTGGGAGGTGGGCACAACGGGTGAAGGCGGTCAAAAGGTACAAACTTCCAGTTATGAGATTAAGTAAGTCCCAGAGTTGTAATGTACAGTATAGCAACGATAGGTAACAATACTGCATTGTATATTTGAAAGTTACTAGGAGGGTCAATCTTAAACATTTGCATCACAAGGAAAAAAATTATAGCTGTGTGGTGATGGATGTTAACTAACCTTACTGTGGTGATTATTTCACAGTATATACATATGTCAAATCATTATATTGGACACCTAATACTAGCGCAATGTAATATGTCAATTATATCTCCATTTTTAAAAAATGTAAGAATTTAAAAAGCGAAACAAATTTAGAAAATATATTGCTTGATAAAAACAGGAAAAGCAAACCCTTTCCATTTGCAAGGGACAGATTTAGTGGAGAGAAGAAAGGATTTATGATTTCTAAGGAGGTAAAACCTGGAGAAACGAGCAGAGCATTTTCATTTTAAGCCCCGCAGGAGAGAGGATGAAAGACAATGTCAAGGCAGCTTCCCATCATACAAGAGGCAATAGCCTCTTCCAGGCAGAAGGAGAAGAAAGTGAGAAGGTTTAGAAAGTGTATTCTTTAGAAAGAATATACTGTGGATGTGACATCACAGAAACCAGTGGAGAGAAAGTATTTTAAGAAGGAGTGAGTAATCCACCTCATCAAATGCTGCCAAGAGATCAGGAAAGAAGAGAACTGCAGAGTCTCTGTTATCAGCTCTAGCAAGATGGAGGTCGCTGATGGTCTTCGCAAGAGAAGCCTCGGGGCTGAGGGAGGAACAGGAGAGAGGAATGGACCGAAGAGTACTAAAGGGGATGAGAACGTAGAGTGTCTTTGGGGTGGGGTGGGGTGGGGAGACAACTCTTCGTAGAAACTTGGATGTGTAGGGGGATGAGAGAGAGCCATTATGTAGAGGAGGATTTGAGATCAAGAAGAGAAATTTTCCTAAGATGCAACTTCCTAGAGCATACTTGCTTATAGATGGATAAGATGGAGATGTAGGAGCTAAGTACCTGAGAAGCTAAGCCCCTGAGAAGGCAGAGTACGGATCCTTCCATACTCCTCCGGCTGCTCTGGTGGCCATGCAAGTTGGCTGCTGAGCTCTTCTGCTGAGCCAGGCATGGTTGACTGATAGCCCCAGCTGCCATGCTTCTGGGTCCACCCCCATGTCCCTGCTGAGGCCACCTCCCACAGGCTGTTCCCAGTGAATGACTAAGCATGGTGATTCTGGCATGAAGACTCCTCATGGCTCTGGCCAAATCTTTCTTGGAACTGTACTGTCATTGGAGACTCTTCCTGTCCAATCTTCCTTCCATCACTCCTTCACAGGTGCCAGACCTCCTTATGGCCTGAAGTCCCTCTCTGCCTTCTGTGTCTCCTCCTTTTTATCCTTTGCAGGCATCTCCCCCACTAAATCTCTTGCACGTCTGATCCGGTCTTCACCTCTGCTTCTAGGAGGACCTGAACCTACGATAGGGAACTGACGGCCACATCAGTCTTTGTCCGTGGACTCCTTCTTCTGCCCATCTGACTTGTCTTTCTAACTTCCGATTGGGGTATTGCTGTGAGCGACCCCAGATGGCTTCTTCACCATTATTCTCAACCCTTCAACTGAGGACCTCGTTCACACTGCTTGCCAGAGTGATCTTTAAAGGTAAGCATTTGGTCATATAATCTTTAAAAACTGAATTAGCTTCCCTAGTTACCTGTTTTATTTTATTTTATTTATTTATTTTTTTAAAGTTTTATTTATTTATTTGACAGAGAGAGTTCAAGTAGGCAGAGCAGTAGATAGAGGGAGATGGAGAAGCAGGCTCCCCACTGAGCAGGGAGCCCGATGCGGGGCTCGATCCCAGGACCCTGGGATCATGACCTGAGCTGAAGGCAGAGGCTTAACCAACTGAGCCACCCAGATGCCCCTCCTAGTTACCTGTTTTAAATGCTACAGAGGCTTCCCATCATGCCTAGGATAAAAATGAAAGTCCTCACCATGCCCTCTGTGACATCCAGCGTATTCCCCATGCTATTTCTCAATCAGGAACAGATTGTTCCTTTCCTCTTGCTGTTCCATGGAAGACCTTTCCTCCAGATCTTCAGGCGGTAAGGCCCTCACTTTGTTCCAGTCTCTGCTCCAACGTCACCTCCTCAGAGAGACCTTACCTGATCACCTTACCTGAAATGATTGCTCACCCCATCTTCACCACCGTCATTCTTTGTCCCCTTTATCCTGCTTCATCTGTTTCTTGGCATTTATCGTGCTCTGAAATTATGTTACTTATTTGCTTATTTGGACTCAATAAATATCTAAATTAAAGAATACCAGTCTTTAAAGATTCTGGCAGCTAGATATCATCTAGAGCAACAGAATCAGATAGAAATATAATGTGAAACACATATGCAATTTCAAAGTTTCTAGGAGCTCTCTGCTATGTCCTAAGCTTCCTAAACAGTGAGCATGAATGGAGTTTGGTAGTTGTATGCAGAAAGGCAACTAAAAACCCTGGTGGCCATAGCATGAGGCAGAGGAAGTCCGCCTCATGGGGGTGAAAGTATCCTAGTGTTCATGAAGGAAGCACTGAAAGGAGAGACGTGCATCTTGGCTTTACCATGAAGTAGTCCTATGACCTTGGGCAGGTCACTTGGGTTCGGGATGGCAAACAACTTTTACCTTTCGATCCATCTTCTAGCAACAGATAATGGCTGCCTGCAGGTCTACTTTAAAAAGGATTCTGAGACTTAGTCTGAGCTTCTTGGGAGAGAGTTCCTTGATCCTTGATAGTGATGTCTGCCCTGGGCACCACTGGGAGAATCGAGCTGGATGTTCTGACTCCCGCCAAGACTCAATTTTTTCCTCCTTCCAAAGAGGATAAAAATAACAGCTCTGTCAGCCCAACATAGATACTGTGAAGCTCAAACAGAGTAAGCTGAGCAAACGCTATGAAAGTCTAACATAATACTAAGATATTATGAGAAATATACTTTAGTGGGGTCAGGGATAATATAATGGGTTTGTGTGTGTGTGTGTGTGTGTGTGTGTGTGTGTGTGTGTGCCTGCCTGCATGTGATTATTTTCCCCCAAGAAACAAAGAGAAGTTCAGGTCACTATTTTCCAAGAACCTGGTTCTAGAAAAATAGTTGTGCCAAGCTCACAATATGGAAAAGCTGTCCTAATGAAGATTAAACCAATCGATAAGCTTTTAAAAAATCTTCAATTTGGCTTTTGCCTCCTTAGAGTCCATTTATTACATGTGTGTTTACACGCATTTAATCTATAACTTTTTTCAAAACAATGGTCTCTTTACAAGTCATTTTGAATTTTTAAAAGGCTCAATTTCTGCTTCCTTGGGAGGGAGAGTGTTAGTTTTCCTCTTTTCTAGACCACTTACAGTCTGGCCAAATTTACTCCTTCTCTCTACCTGGGCGTCTTTCTGGGCTTTTTCCCCTCTCTGCAGGTGCTCCGGCTACCTCAGTGAATCTGATATTTTTGATTCAGGAAAAGGCTTTGATTCTGCAAACCACAAGCTGTTACTCATGAAACTATGACAACTTGGTATTAGCTACAAATCAATGAACTTTTTAAATGCAGTCAAAGCAACAAAACTCGCTTTCTGCTAAACCTTGATAAGCCCACCCCGGAACCTGCCAAACCTTTATCTTAACAGCCATGTGATCTTTGCTGCTTTGATGGACCCTTTGCTGGGTTGACAAGGATTACACATCTTGTAGGAGCTGTTGCCCTCTCCGGAAATGTTTGTAAGGTGGCTGCAGGAGAAAAGGGAATCTCTTTCGATGCGTGGGCTGTGTTAGGTCAGCGTTCTCAAATAAACCCATCCTTAGCCCCCCTCCTTGTCACCCGAGCTGTTCTTTTTTTTTTAAATTTTTTATTGTTATGTTAATCACCATACATTACATCATTAGTTTTTGATGTAGTACCCGAGCTGTTCTTTAGAGACAAAATCAAAAATGGGAATGTGTCAGGGAAGAGTTCAAGCCGGGACGAAGTGCTCTTGGCATGACTCACTGGTGAGGGCATTTAGATCTTTATTCTTCTGAGGTATTCTATGGAACCAGCCCCCTACCCCTTGCTTCATAGCAGGAGTAGTCTCCTTCTCTCTCCCTTGGTCCTTAGTCAATAACCTGTGTGTAACTGGGCCACTTTGACATCTGGTGTTTTTCCTTAGCACTGTGACCCTTCATTTATCTTGGGTTTTCTGAGATCCTGGCAGGGTCAAACCCCAGTTTCCCACAGTGGTGAGGAAAAACCCTCATCCTGACTTTCCTTTCCCCTCCCCGCCCACCACCCCTATCCCTGGGATTGCCTTCCAGATTAGCTGCCTGCACACAAGTCGCTGTCTCAGGGTCTGCTTTCCAGGGGCATTCCAGGCCAAAATGGGCTAGAAAGCAGAGCTTCAGGTTGAATTCTAGAACGGGAATCACTCTATGGTCCGCGGGCAAGGGGGAAAGTGGTGTGATGACTCCTGACTTTCAGGATCACCGGTTACTAGACTCTCATCAGAAGGACACTGACCTAAGGGTCAAGTGGAAGGCACAACATTACTTATACAATAACATTTGAGTCATAGGGGGACAATGGTAATCATGAGGATTTTAGTGCTGGTTGACTTCTGTTAATTGCTTTAGGAGCTAGGGTGGGTATGTTCTGCGTCACCTGAGTTAAGCCAGGACTACATTTCACAGAATCCCCTTTCCTGCATAATCTGGTTCATTTGGGCCACATGACCCACGTGAGATTTGGAATGTGGCCATATTTGTATTACAATGAGCAGGTGTCTTGGCCCACTCAGGCTGCTGTAACAAAATAATAGCACAGACTGGGTAGCTTATAAATAACAGAAATTTATTTCTCATAGTTCTAAAGTCCAGAAGTCCAAGAACAGGGTGCCGGCGTGGTCTGGTGAGGGCCCTCTTCCAGGTCAAGGACTTCTCATCCTATCTTCACATGGTGGAAAGGGCTAGGGAGCTCTGTAGATTTCTTTTGTAAGAGACCCATTCATTTTTTTATGAGAGACCTAATCCCACCTAAGCACCTTCCAGAGGCCCCACCTCCTAAGACCATCACATTGATCATTAGGATTTCAACCTATGAGGGGGTGGGGGGCACACAGACAGGCCACAGCAGAAGGTGAGCAGGATACAAGGCCCTGTTCAGCTCACGAATGTCATTCCTGTTCTGCTGGCTGAGACTCGTGGGTCTGAGCAGTGCCAGCCCACAGCTCCTCCGGCTCTCACACGATCTCCTCCTTCGGCTTCTCTGACTCCTAGAGTAGACGGTCTGCCCAGCCGGCTTTACTCTCAGCTCTGGACGTTGTGCCAGAGAGTGCATCACCAGCTCCCACAATGGCATGAGGTTGAATCCCGGTAATAAATCCCATATTCTAGATCATTTCTAGGGGTTCTGCTCTTTTTTTTTTTTTTTTTTTTAAGATTTTATTTATTTATTTGACAGAGAGATACACAGTGAGAGAGGGAACACAAGCAGGGGGAGTGGGAGAGGGAGAAGCAGGCCTCCTGCTGAGCAGGGAGCCCGATGCGGGGCTCGATCCCAGGACCCCGGAACCCTGGGACCATGACATGAGCCGAAGGCAGACGCTTAACGACTGAGCCACCCAGGCGCCCCTAGGGTTTCTATTCTTTTGATCAAACTCTGACTGATACAGAAGCCCTGAAAATAGAAAACGCGGGCTCAATTCGGCTGTCAACTCAGGCACACGGCGAATGTCAGAAAGCTCAATTCGGCTGTCAACTTGGGCACACGGCGAATGTCAGAAAGCCCCCAAGGCAGTTTTTAAAGAGATTCATCTCCTGCAGGTTTAGGGCAGACAGTGCTGATATCCAGGCTCAGGCACCAAGGGTAAGGATCCAGAGCTGCAAAGGACGGTGAAAGCACAACCTCACCAGGTCTCCTATGCCAAAGGCAGGGCCCTGATAGGAAAGGACTATGAGTTCGGGCCTTCGGACAATTGAATAGACAAGCCCGAGAATCTTGGGCTCCCCAGATTCTCCTATTACTCTGGGCTGGCAAAAGCAGAATCTCTCCTCTGTGAGGAGAAAGCAGCCTTCTCCTGCCTGAAAACCTATAAAACCTCACAGGATGATTCTGGTCTTCCTTAAGGTCTTGCCACTCATTGCTCTCTGACTGTGAGTTACGGTCAGGTCATAGAGTGGCCCAAAGGGGGAAATACAGTCACTGCTTTGGGAAGAAATAGCACCCTAGTCCTCCCAGTTGCAGGATCTGGCTGATAGGAACTGTAGGAATGGGGGGGAGGAAACATGTGGAGAAATAGATCCTAAGAAGACCCACCAGTGATGGGACACCAAGATCTTTGCTCAAAGAAGCTCTGGATGATTTCCTAAGACTTATATTCCAGTTTACTGAATTTCTTTTCCCCAGTGTCTAGTCTGATGTTCAACCAAGCCTCTGATTATTTTTATTTTGTGGACTATATTTTTCATTTTCAAACTTCTACTTAGCTAGGTTTTTTTAAGTGCTCCTATTCTTCCCTCCCTCCTTCCTTCCTTCCTTCCTTCCTTCCTTCCTTCCTTCCTTCCTTTCTTTCTTTCGTAAACTCCACCCCCAGCATGGAGCTCGAACTCACAACCCTGAGATCAAGAGTTACCTGCTCTACTGACCGAGCCAGCCAGGCACCCCTGTTCCTGGTCTTTTTAAATAATATCCAGTATTGTCTAATAAATTCTATTCCTTTATATTTAAAAATTAAAACAGTTATTTTAAGGATTTGTTTTTAACGATTTTAACGATTATCTAAATTTCTTAAGGACGTACATTCTGCAATTTGTTACCTTTCTTGTCTCTCTCTCATGAGGCTTAGTTTCCTTGTATGAATTGTAAAGATAGACTGGTACTCTGGGGAAGTGTGTAATCGGAAACCAATTTTACTTTAAAAAAAAAAAAGATTTTATTTTTAAGTAAGCTCTACATCCAACGTGGGGCTCAAACTCACAATCCTAAGATCAAGAGTTACGTGCTCCACCTACTGAGCTAGCCAGGTGCCCTGAAGTTCACTTTTATTTCTGCTATCTTTTAAAATTTTCTTGGTCAGACTAGTTTTTCAACTGCCCTTGGCTATAAATTTGTTCAGGCTCCATGCCTTTTTGACTCTTTTAGGAAATAGAAATTTCTACAGTCACCTTACATCAAAAGCATAGTTCATATCCAGTCCCATGTAATACTCAGTATTTAAATTTTCATCAAAAGGCCAAGACTTTGCCTCTCTCTTGCAGCAGGTTATTCTGGAAAGGGGGCATGGTTGAGTTCTTTTTCCCTTCCTTCCTTCTTTCCTTCCTTCCTTCCTTCCTTCCCTCCCTCCCTCCTTCTCTTTCTTTCTTTCTTTCTTTCTTTTTTTCTTTCTTTCTTTCTTTCTTTCTTTCTTTCTTTCTTTCTTTCTTTCTTTCTTTCTTTCTTTCTTTCTTTCTTTCCTCTTTCTTTCTTTCCCCAGTTTTTTTCTGATAACTGAATGAGAATGGTTTCTGATCCCCTGGGACTGGAGGAAAGCTGAGGGGAGGCAAGGCGAACATTCCTAACCAAGTGGTACGTGATTAGATGGCTCTGTGCTAGCTGAGCCTGGCAAGTGTTTAAAGTTGACTTGTTTCCCTTGGGTGTGTTTGTGGATTCTTCTGAGACTTCCTTTCCCATCTGTCTAATGTTCCCTTCATCTGGGTGATGCACATGCCTTCAGCTGTCTCATGTTCTTTACACAGCTCCTAGAGTTGGTGGTACCTTCAATTTCTCTCTGCTGAAGCCTATTTACACCTTACTGTGAACCTATGTCAACCTTCTCTTCCATATGGCCCACATTCAGTCCATGGGAAACACACATGCATCTTCTATCCTGGCACATTCGGGAAAATAGGCTGAACCCAGAGCATCTGTCTTTCCTCTGGCTTGTCTGTTCACAGCCTACCAGACGGCTTCTCGCACATGGGATTTCAGGTGGGACTCAGACACTAGTCCATGCTGTCTGACGTTCCTCTATATCTCTCTCCCCATTGTGTGGAGTGGGTCTTGGCACACCAACAACTCTCCAAAGAAATCCACCAATCCCCAAGCCCCCTCCTTGATGTGGGTGGGGAGTGTAAGAGTCCCCTAACTAGTTTTTAACCACCTCCTTCGAAATTTCTGCATGGGAGGCTGACTCACAACTTACTTTGAAATCCTTTATCTATCAACATGGGATCTCAACCCATTGAAGAATTTTTAAATGAGAGCCCATCTTGAATGGGAATGGATTTTCTTTGGGTGACTCATGACCTTGGTTTTCACAAGTGTCCTAACCAGATGATTCCATGTTTGCCCTTCAAGTTTCATTGTTCCAGGCTAGTGTATATATTAAATTCTCAGTATGCAGTTCCTGCACCCTGGCTGTGGCTGTGAACTTGGACTCCACTCCTGAAAATGGTGCCAGTTTGGGATTTTGATTTCTCTCAGGTGACCATTTTACCACTTGGAACCCTGGGTAGATAATCCATTCCTCCAACCAGCTGAAGATGTTTTTAGACATTCTGATTCTTTTTTTTCCCCCCAATTTCTCCACTAAGCTTGATTCTCTTAAGAAACCTTAAGGGCATTAGAGTGGGTGATTATGCAAACAACAAAAAATTCAGCCTAAACTAGCTTAAACCAAAAACAAAGTGGGGAGAATTTATAAGCTCCTGGAGAGGCTCTGGTTAAGTCTGGCCTCAGGGGAGGCTTTATCTGGACACAAACAATATGACCCACGCTATTGTTCCCTCCTTCTTTTCTCAGTCCTGCTTGCTCAGAGTTGGCTCTGTTCTCAGGAGGGTTTCCTACTCCATTTGCCCCGTTGGCACTTAGCTACTTCCAGCGCAGTGGTTCTCAATTTGGGGTGATTTTGCCCCCTAGGGGACATTTGGCAATGTCAGAGACATTTTTGGTTGTCAGAACTGGGGAGGAGGGGCAGGATGCTACTGACATCTTGGTACATAGAGGCTAAGAATACACAGGACAGGTCCCCACAACAAAGAATTATTCAGTCTCAAATGTCAATCGTGCTGAGGTTGAGAAACCCTGACCCTGGTCAACATGCTTTCTCTTCTGTACCTAGTAGGGAAGACAGAATCTGTGTTCCAGAATTTCCTAGAAGAAAAATAAAATCCGGATTGGAACAGTTTGATAAGTCACAGCCACTTCTCAAAAGACATTTTCTCTCTTTTGTAACTGAAGCCTTTTCTCTTCATTTCCCTCTTTCTCCCGGATCTTTATTATGTTGGCAGACTTAGCTTCTGTGCTTAGATTCTCCTAGTTTTTCTGGCCTCTCTTCCATTAGTGGGTGGAGAAAGGAGGTGTGTAGTACACACATTAAATCTTACTTTTGCCACTTATGTATATATTTATTTTACATGGTTGAGAGCACTTTATGCATGTTGCACACAACATAATATTGAATATTATTCTTTATTCTCTTGATACTGTATAATGGGTATTTCCCATGCCATCAAATACTCTTTATAATGAACATTTTAAATTTCTGCACCAGAGTTCATCATATAGATAAACCACACTAAAATTAATTATTACCTATTAATTTTAGTGTCTTTCATAGTAACTACAGAATATGAGGATGGATTCTTAATGTGGCCACTTCTTGGACTTTAGGAGCAAAACTAATGCAGGCCTATGTTTGTTTTCTCTGAGCTAAGAGTATAAAGACAGGTTTAAACAAGTAGTTTCCAAATCATTGAAGACTGTATTTGAGTTACCAGAGGAATTTGTAAAAAATATAGATTCCTGGGGCACTTGAGTGGCTCAGTTGGTTAAGCAACCGACTCTTGATTTCAGCTCAGGTTATGATCTCAGGATTGTGAGATTGAGCCCTGTGTGGGGCTCTGCCCTGAGTGTGGAGTTTGCTTATCCCTCTCTCTCTGCTCCTCCCCCTACTTGTGCTCTCTCTGTCTCTCTCTCAAATAAATAATAAATTCTCATTCTTAAATGCTAGTTGTTTTATAATGATACTTTTGGAAGTATGGTACCAAATGGTAGTTGTAGTTTGTCATTCATCATGGTCAGGCAATAACTGAATCCCGTTCTTGGCTTAGGGAATGCCTCATTTTTTGAGTCTTAGTTTGGGGGCAAAAACTACCTTGCATAGACCCTAAAAATATTCTATACTTGGTTTTTTAGTGTCCCTTGAAATGAGGGCCCAGACATGGGACTTAGGGTCCTCCAGTTGGTTATATCCATATTGGACTTTAATTTTGTTCCCAAAGTTATAAGAAGGCAGGGATGGGGAGTTTCCTTAGTAGAGGAAGCAGCAGCAATGGTGGCAAATTGGTGTTCCTGATGTTAGAGAAGCAGAGGGACCAATGGAAGTGTCCAGATCTCAAGACCAGTGTCAATGGTTTCTTCATCAACTCAGTTCTGAGCTGTGGTTTGGGAATTGTTTCTGGAAGCCGAAACTGAAACCTTGTTCTCCAATCCATGGTGATTTTTTTTTTTAGATTTTATTTATTTAATTTGTCAGAGAGAGAGAGAGCGAGTGAGCACGCACAAGCAGGGGGAGTGGCAGGCATAGGGAGAAGCAGGCTCCCCGCTGAGCAGGGCACCCGATGCGGGACTCGATCCCAAGATGCTGGGATAATGACCTGAGCCGAAGGCAGACGCTTAACTAACTGAGCCACCCAGGCAGCCCTCATGGTGATTCTATGAGCTATCCAATATCCACAAACTAACAAGCAGACAACCAACTAACCAACCAGTCTCTCTTTTTCTGATCGATCATACAGAATCAGCTTCAGTGTATGAGCTTTCAAGGATGGATCCATTGTACTATTATCCAGGGAAGCAGTAGATATGTATTTTAGATCCTAGTTAACAAAGATAACTTTCTATTCCGAAGAGAAGTTGTAAAAGCCTATGTTTTTGTCCTGAAGCAGCAGGGGTCATCTCAAGTTTTCGTGCTGGTAAGCCACAGGGGAACCCGTGGACAAAAAGCATTTTCCTTAAAATGGAGCTAGAAATGTGCTCAGGAGCCTGGATAAATTCTCATCTGAGGCCCTATGATTCCACATCGTGGAACCAGGAAGGGAACATTGTGGCAAGGAAAACTGGAAGGCCATGGTTCTAGTTGGCTTCCTGGGTGTGGAGTGACCTGCAGGGAGTTCCAGCTGAAGCCTCTTCACCTATGTGGTGAAGCATATAGGCCCACCAGGATGAATTAGCTAAAAATCATACCATTCAATTATAGCATGCAGTAACATGATGGATGAAGCTCTGTAGTATTTTCCATTTGAACATTGATGGATTCCTGCCCAAATCAACATTTTTTTCTTTCTTCTTTCTTTCTTTCTTTCTTCTTCTTTTTTTTTTACATAGTTGAATTTGAACTGCTTTTTTTGACAGTGATTAGCCAACAGTTTGAGTTGGGTCTTAAGGCTGTTCATGCTGTAAAGCTGTAACCCTGTTTAACTCATTCATCTTTCTATTAACTATGGTGGGAAGGCAGGTATACCATTCATCTGAAATAGGATCAAGTTGCCTCGTATGTAAAAATCAAAATGAAGTAGGATATAGAAAGCCCTGTTTTATCCAGTTTAAAAATGGAATTTTGTCTGACTTAAGATCATGCCTAGCCATTCTGATTCTGGCCATAGTATTATAATACAGGTTTTGGGCCATGTTAATCATCTGGGATGTTTGCCAAGATCATCAAGTTAGTGAAAAGACAGTCCCTGTCCAGAGAATCAAAGGCTGATGATAGACTAATAAATGTGTTATGAAGTCTTATGTTGTTCACAACTAGCTCCTCGAGATTTATCATATACAAGAAGCAGAGTGTAGAGTTGTTCTTGTGGATAAGTTGTACCTAAAACCTTTTTGCTCTTCATGCAAGATGCTTGGTTGAGAGGCTTACTGAGAAGGAAAACAATATGGAATTCTGAGAATAAATCCTTCAAATTAATGAGTTTGTAATCTTCGATGGTTGATAGAAAGCTCCTTATGAAAATGGGGTAAATTCTACTTTATGTTAGGTCTGAGGGATCTATAATATGAAGAGTCATTTCATGTAGAATTTTCAGTAAGGATTGGGGTAAACATCTATACTTTGTCTTAAAGGTAATGAGATATGCTGGGGTGGAGGAGTTTCCTATACTCAAGTATAGAGAATTGGGGATTCTGCAAACCATGGAAGGGTCATCTTTGGACTGTGAGCTCCAAAAAACTAATTTTTTCTTTGGGCGCCTGGGTGGCTCAGTCAGTTAGGCCTCTGACTCTTGATCTCAGCTCAGGTCTTGATCTTGGGGTTGTGAGTTTGAGCCCTGAGTTGGGCTCCATGCTGGGCATGGAGCCTACTTAAAAAAAAAAAAAAAGACTAAATCAGTTATCAGTAGGTACTTGGTTTTCTACAGTTTCTCACAGAAGTTGTGTTATGGGCAGCCATGCAACCAAATCTATTAAGGCTAAATCTAAATCTCGTTAAAAGTAAAATTTGGCAAATGAAATTATTTATGAGGGGCTTTGAGCCTGAATTTCTATGTAGCTTCCTATGTGTTCCAGTTGTAATGTCAGTCCCTAATTTTGTCAAGTTTTATTTTTTTCTTCCCAGACATTCAAATTAAGAGGCCAGATTACCATTCTCCTGGTGGCTCAGATGTGTTGGATGACAATCAGGAATATGTTTAATCTGCCCCTAATGAATGATCTTTTTGTGTTTTTTTTTTAATCCTTTGGAACCCAGAATTTTATTTATGAAAACTTAAAATTGGAACTTATTTTGAAGACATAGGTGTTTACTCACAGTAAGACAGGATGGTAAATATGTTGGGAGGCTGCTTGATGCTTGGTCAGGGCAAGAACCAACAGTCATGGTCTAGACAAACTGTTTACCTCAGGGGTCCAAGAAGTCATGGAGCTCAGATTCAAATCCAGTTCTACTTGGTTTTTGGCTTTATATTCTTTACACTTTAAGTTTTAGGCTATCCATTTTTATACTGTTTCAGAATAAGTTAGAAGTTAATTAGAAATATAGGTAATAATAGTGAATGAGGAACCTGGGTCAAGTCCAGGTACAATTAATATTTTAAATAGTTTTGGGGTGCCAGGTGGCTCAGACGGTTAAACGTCTGCCTTTGGCTCCGGTCATGATCCCAGGGTCCTGGGATCGAGCCCCACTTTGGGCTCCTGGCTCAGCGGGGAGCCTGCTTCTCCCTCTCCCTCTGCCTCTCCCCCTGCTCATGCTCTCTCTCTCTCTGTATCTCTGTGTCTCAAATGAATAAATAAAAAAATCTTTAAAAAATATTTTAGTTTTATTTATTTATTTTTAAATTTTTTATTTTTTTTAGAGAGAGAGAGAGAGTGTGTGAGAAGGGGAGGAGCAGAGGGAGAGGGAGAGAATCTCCAGCAGACTCTGTGCTTAACAGAGCCCATCCAGGGCCTCAATCCCACAACCCTGAGATCATGACCTGAGCCGAAACCAAGAGTCAAACACTTAACCAACTGAACCACCAGGTGCTCCTTAAAAAGTTTTATAGAGATAATGTAGATTCCATTTAATCTATTTAAGTACAAATCTATGTTTGCTAATATATTCACAAGGTTGTGCAACCATCATCATAATCTAGTTGTAAAACACTTTCATCTTCCCAAAAGAAACTCCATGCCCATTAGTAGTTACTCCCCATCTCCCGTATCCCCCAGCTCCAGGCAACTATTAATCTAATTTCTGTCTCTATAGATTTGCCTATTTTGGATGTCTCCTATAAGTGGAATCATACAGTCTGTGATCTTTTGTTACTGGCTTCTTTTCCTTAACATAATATTTTCAAGGTTCATCCGTGTTATAGCTGTTGTCAGTATTTCATTCCTTTTTCTTGCTAGATAATATTCCATTGTATGGATATACTACATTTTGTTTATCCATTCATTAGTATTGATGAATATTTGGGTGGTTTCTATGTTTCAGCTATTGTGAATAACATTGCTCTGAATATTCATGTAGAAGCTTTTGTGTGGACATATGTTTTCAATTCTCCTGGGTATATATTTAGGAATGGGATTGCTGTGTCCTTTTGAGGAACTGCCAGATTGTTTTCCACAATGGCTGCACCACTTTACATTCCCACCAGCACTGCATGAAGGGTTCAGTTTCTCCACATATTCACCAGCACTTGTTGATATTATTTTTTACCACAATTCATTTGTATTTTCCCTTTCTGTGCCCTCCTGTAATTTCCCAACACTCCTGTCCATTGGAACCCACTCTTCTGGGCTGTTTCCCAGCTGCCCCTGGACCCCCAGCGTGCTGTGGCTACCTGAGATTACTCATGAGTACAGAACTCATGTTTTGGACTTTCCCCTTCTCTACCAAAACATAACCAGCCCATATGCTATGCCATCATAGCTCTGCTGTGTTTGTATATCAATTGAATAAACTCATTTTACTAAGAAGTAATGACTGCAATAGTTTGCTATGTGGCTACTACTGGGAAATCTGGATTTTAACAGGGGACTCTTAAAGATATATACCTTAGTCTATGGGATAAATTCCAGCATAATTTAGGTAGGATGAAGGAACATGGTTGAGAGATACATTTTCAGCAGGGCCTAAATGACAAATCTGACTTAATTTGGTTTCTTTCTTAAACAGCTCTGCAAAGATGCCTAGAATAAGGAGGCATCTTGGCCATACATATTGGGATAAGAATTCTTCCTTTCATAGAAAACCGCCCTTAATGTGATGACGTGTATTATTGATCTGGTCTAACTCTAGGTAAAATCCTATTTGGCACGTTGCTTAGCCAACTTTCAGCCAATTGGAAATAGTTAAATAATTCCCTAGCAGACTACAGTGGTGTGAACTTGACCAGATCAATAAATGCAGAACAGGCTGAGTAAACATATTTTTGAAGACTGTCTGAGGGGTTCCAGTCATCCCCAAATGCTGCCACCTTTGGCACTGGGTTTTCCATTCTAAGGATTTATTGGAAGAATACTTAGAAGATCTTAAAGAACATTTCACCTCTTTTTGAATCCGTGGGAAAATTGGCTTTCAAGTGGTTCTTAGTCAAATAAATCACTTTATGGAGCTGTAAATGCTGTTAGACATGTTGTTGCTTCTCCTCTGGCAAATACTTGGCTCTCACCATGTTATGGGAGTTGGCTCTTAATGGTTCTGCTCTTCAGGAGCAAGGGAGCTGCCGAAAACAAGTTTGCACACTGTATAATTTCTACGGTTTGTATTAATGCAGACAGTATCGTCACCATAAAGAAGAAAAATTACCAGTGGAAGATAAAACTAAAATACTAGTTGCATTACAATCGCATTCTAGTACTGCAATAAATTGCATGAAGCCAATAAAGCAAAGCTAACTGAAGATATTTGGCACACACCAAAAATGAAATGAGAGTCATTATCCTGTCTGCTACAGGGACATGCCTCGATGTAGTTAAAGCAATAAACTACCTGGGAGTAATCTTTACTTATTTTAAATTGCATATTCCAATTGCAAAGCTGTTTCTGGCATTTTTGCCACATTTAACTTTACTGAGCTCAGCAAAGAATTACATGTCTGACTAAGTCATGTTTTTACTAAATGTGCTTCCTCTCTCCAGTAACTAATAACTCACTTGAGTCATTATATTGTTTATTCTAAAATTAATCATGGTTTTCTGCCATAAACTAGCTTTTCTCCAACAGACTGGAACTGAATTGATCCTGAACTCCAATCACTCCTTACTTTATCAGTAGCGTCCGATCTTTCCTTACTAGGATCCTGGGCTCTTTAGGCTTTTCATCATCAATGAGCCTTTCTTATCACTGAAGGAACCTAAATAGGTCGAACCTGTTGGGATTTGAGCAGTGAACTTTTCTAGAGTGGTAAGTAGTTTTCCAGGAAGACAGATTATCTGAGTTGATGGGTGATTTGCCCAGGTGTACTGTTCTTTTATATGTTAATAGATTTTTTACCTTCAAAGGAACGTTCCCTTGAATCAGCAACCCAGAAAGCCTTCATGTCTTTAAAAGGATAAGAATTTACAAGTTAGATAAAATCTGGTCAATGGATTACCTCAGCAGTATCCCAGGCTATGTGGGGAGTGGGCATCATTGTTTCCTGGGTAAACCAATGGTAGAGTTAGGGCTGTTCTCTTGATAACGGGAAGGTAGAAGGAGAATGGGGGGAGGAGGGGAATTTTTGGACGGGAAGCAGGCTCTGTAAGAGGACGGAATAAGCCTGTCCTTGCTCTAATCTAGTTACATTTTGATTGCGACATTGCATTAACAGTGCTGTTTGCGTTCAATAATTGAGGTGTTTTCGTACCTTGTTTTGGAGGAAAGCAGTCTCACACACTGCTGGCAGGAATCTAAATCAGTGCATCCTCTGTGGACGTCATTTGGGCAGTATTCATTAAAAGCCTTAAAAATACGCATCAGTAATTTGGCCTAGCACTTACATCTAGAAATTTCTTCTAGGGAGATAATCATGATTGGGCTAAATCTGTTTGTCCAGAAAGCGTTGTAGGAGTAAAAAGCTAGAAACTATCTTGACATCTCAGAATTAGAGACTGCTTAAGGAAGTTCTAATAGGCGCACAACGAGGGTACCCTGCCCCAGCCAGTAAATGAGTTCTCACGGACCTCAGAGGGGAACACACGCGCTTTGGGAACAGGTTCATGAGATTATCACCTAAAAAGCAGGTTATAAAATAGCAAGCACAGGATTGTGTCATTTTTTTTTTTTTGGCCATTAATGTATGTATTTACATAAAACAAACAAATTAATGCATCACACTGGTAAATGTGGTTGCGCTTGGTAGTGGCATTCTAAGTGACTTATTTTCTTCTTTTTTTTTTTAAAGATTTTTTTAAATTTATTTATCTGAGAGAGAGAATGGGAGACAGAGAGCATGAGAGGGGGAGGATCAGAGGGAGAAGCAGACTCCCCGCTGAGCAGGGAGTCTGATGCGGGACTCGATCCCGGGACTCCAGGATCATGACCTGAGCCGAAGGCAGTTGCTTAACCAACTGAGCCACCCAGGCGCCCCTATTTTCTTCTTTTTATTTATGTGCTTTCCAAGCTTATTATAATGAGTATGTATTCCTTCTGTAAACAGATAAAAATACAGTTTGAGAAAAATTCTTAATGAAATTCATGTATTACAATGATTATTCGAGTGTGAAATACTGTCTCGCCCTCCGTCTTGAGGCTAGCAGGGGGCCGAGTCCCAGACAAGCCTCTGCTCTTTCCTTCTGGGTCTCCCTCCTCCGCTGTACCCTGGGCAGCCCCAGAACCATCTCCATCTGTGCATTGTTGGGATTGGGGGTCTTGGATCCCATGGGGATCATATCAGCTGCCGTGGTGGAGAAGGGGTTCATGGAGAGGGTTCTGAACTGCTTCTGACATCCCATTCCTTTCCCCAGTGCACCCCTTCTTCATTGCCCTGGAGGTTTTGTGGGTGGTGGGCAGCATATCTTCTAACGACTTTCCAGCCCCTTCTGAGAGAGGCAGGCATCGAAGGGTGTGAAGAACTGCTCTGAAGTCAGAGGAAGTTGGGTTCGGTTTGTGGTTCTGTGTGCCTTTGGGCAAGTCAGCTTCTCTGCATCTCCGTTTCTTCATTGGTAAAATAGTTCTTGCTATTCTATTGCCTTTGACTTGGGTTATGCCCCAAGTGCATGAAGGCCGCTGAGGCTGTCAGAGTATGCCCCGCCCCCCAAAATACTCCACTTTGGCATATTGATCATTTTTAAATTTTTATTTATTTTATTTTTTTTTAAAGATTTTATTTATTTATCTGACAGAGAGAGACACAGCGAGAGAGGGAACACAAGCAGGGGGAGTGGAAGAGGGAGAAGCAGGCTTCCCGAGGAGCAGGGAGCCCGATGCGGGGCTCGATCCCAGAAGCCTGGGATCATGACCTGAGCCGAAGGCATACGCTTAACGACTGAGCCACCCAGGGGTCCCTTGATTATTTTTTTAAAGATTTTATTTATTTAAGAGAGACAGAGAGCACAAGCTGGGGGAGCGGGAAAGGAAGAGGGAGAAGCAGACTCCCTGCCCAGTGGGGAGCCTGACACGGGGTGGGGGGAAAGGGGGGGTTCGATCCCAGGACCCTGAGATCATGACCTGAGGCCAAAGTCAGACGCTTAACTGACTGAGCCACCCAGGCGCCTGCCCCTTGGCATATTCGTTATTTTAAAGTGAAGGCACTCAAACAATAGCACATGTAAGGACACTCTGACCTTCCTTTTTCTTCTTGAAGGCAGGAGATAAAACTCCCCTGGGAAAGGTACCATCCCTGTGCCGGGAAGAAAGAAACATTCTTATTACCAGAGACGGGGAATCAAGGTGAAGAGGAATCTGTACAAACACGCCTTGTTAAACTAACCCTATAACTGCATTCCTAGTTATTTTTCCACGTTTAACTGCCCTAGCCCAAACCTCTTTATTTTGTCATGTTTTCACAGTTTACTACTCTTTGTCCAGCCTAAAATATAAGCTTTGGGCCCTAACTGCTTCTTTGGGTCTTCTTTTTCTTGTGAAGTCTCCCGTGTGTATAAAAATTACTAAATAGAGGGGCACCTGGGTGGCTCAGTTCAGGTCATGATCCCAGGGTGCTGGGATCGAGTCCCGCATTGGGCTCCCTGCTCAGCGGGGAGTCTGCTTCTCCCTCTCCCTCTGCTGCTCCCCCTGCTTGTACTCTCTCTTTGTCAAATAAATAAATAAAATCTTAAAAAAAAATAAAAGTATCTGTTGACACTCAAGATTTACAATTACTTTCTCTTCTAATTGCTCATCTCCAGGTCAAACGATCAACAGTTCTTAGCTGCCCACAATACACAGGACACCAAGCTGCATATATTCTAGTTCAAAGTAAAAGGGACTAGAAGAAAATGTTCTTTGCTATGTTCAAGGTTCCTGGTTTCAATCCATCACCGAACTAATAACCTAAAATCAAATGGTGTATTTGCATGAGAAGTGTCTTCCGAATCGAATGCAAATGAGGTGAATGATGGCACATTGTGTCTTCTTCATTATGGACAAAACCACTGGCATTAATTAATTACATTTTCTTTCTTTTCTTGCAAGGTAACTGCCCTTAAATTTCTGCTACAAAGAGAGCGAATTCCATTGTGCTTCCATCAAATGTCAGCCTTTCAATAGGTGGGATTTGTTTTTGCCGATGTTTAACAGACCTTCTAGTCTTGCCTATTCCTTTCCGTTTGGCCTGCCGTGTTCATCACGTTTCTGCAGGACGTCTGTGCCATCACAATGGGCATCACTTCAGCTTCCTTTGGGAGTCCTTGTAGGTGTTAGGGAAGCCATGTTTTTCTACAAAGATGGGGAAAATTACAGCTGGGAGACTGACTTTTCCTCTCAAAATGAGACTTTAAAAATGCCAGCCATCTGAAAGAACAATAAATAAAAAGAAATAACTGACTCACTTTTGTCCCCCCCTCTCTTTTAAATCAGCCTCCTTTTTCCTCAGGTTGTAAACTTGGTGACAAATTGAATTGATTCAATGTTTTATTACTCATTTACAGCAAAATATTATGCAGTCTTGGCAAGTTGATGAGTGACTATGTAACTGAAACATTTTTACAATAATTCGAGAAACTTTGCTGGTACGATCCAGAATCATGATATAGATGAAACTAAGCAGGCAAACATTAGCCTTTCTGTTACTGTCTGGCTGCCTCTACAAGGTAACATTTATTCAAGACTTACTATGCACCCGGCATGGTCTTCCTTTCTTTTTCTTTCTTTCTTTCTTTCTTTCTTTCTTTCTTTCTTTCTTTCTTTCTTTCTTTCTTTCTTTCTTTCTTTCTTTCTTTCTTTCTCTTTCTTTCTTTCTTTCTTTTTCTTTCTTTCTTTCTTTCTTTCTTTCTTTCTTTCTTTCTTTCTTTCTTCTTTCTTTCTTTCCTTTCTTTTTTCTTTCTTTCAAAGATTTATTGATTTATTTTAAAGGGGGGGGAGGGACAGAGGGAGAGGGAGAGAGAGAGAATCTCAAGCCGACTTCGTGCTTAGTGCGGAGCCCATGGTGGAGCTTGAAACCAGGACCCTGAGATCATGACCTGAGCCGAAATCAAGAGTTGGACACTCAACCAACTGAGCCACCCAGGTGTCTCAATCTTTGACTCAATTCTCACAATGACCCTATTGGGGGCTGTTATATCTAGGCACTATTTTTTTTTTTTAACCTTATTTTATAGATGAGGAAAGGGAGGCTATGTAAGGTTTGGTAAATTGCCCAAGATCATCACACTGCTAGTCAGGTTTTTTTTTTAAGCTTTTATTTATTTAGTTGAGAGAGAGAGAGCATGAGTTGTGGGATGGGCAGAGGGAGAGAGAGAAGCAGACTCCCCGCTGAGCAGGGAGCCCGACATGGGACTCGATCCCAGGACCCTAAGATCATGACCTGAGCCGAAGGCAGACACTTAACTGACTGAACCACCCAGGCGCCCCTGCTAGTCAGTTTTGAAACCAGACTCGGGGTGCCTGGGTGGCTCAGTCGTTAAGCGTCTGCCTTTGGCTCAGGTCATGATCCCAGGGTCCTGGGATCGAGCCCCGCATCGGGCTACCTGCTCAGCGGGAAGCCTGCTTCTCCCTCTCCCACTCCCCCTGCTTGTGTTCCCTCTCTCGCTGTGTCTCTCTCTGTCAAATAAATAAATAAAATCTTAAAAAAAAAAAAAAAAAAAAAGAAACCAGACTCTGTACCTCATCCTATCATCTGTCAGCACCTGTCTTCTTCACCACCATGTTAGAACTTTGCTCGGCCATTCTTTAGGAGCAATTATAAGATTATAACACTCATAGCCAATGCTGTCGATTTGACTTTGGACATGTGAAGCTCCTTGTTTCTTGAAGGAGCAAATTCTCATTTCAAGGCTGAAATTAGAGATGGATGGAAACCTTCTATTTCTTGTATGTCACATAATCATTTTTAAAAAGAGCTTTGTGTTGAGAGAAATCTATCATCATGTTTGAAATGGTTTCAAACTGAATATGGAAAAGGGAAGGCTTGACCACGTCAGGACGTTTTGAACATGTCTGCATCATAGAGTGCTTGGTGTGTATCACCTGCCCCTGCTTCCTGTTCAGTCCTGGCCTCTCCTGAGGCCGGCTCTAGAGTTCATTCTGCTTGAGGTATTTTTGCAGCTGCAGGGCACTCTACATTCAGCAGGCTCAAGCCACACTCTTGGTCTGTCCCCTTACCCCTTGGTCTGTCCCCTTACCCCTTACCCCTTTCCCTGTCTGGTTACTAGCACAATCATCCTGAAGTTATTTTAGAGAAAAATGTTGGTAATCGTGTCTTCCCTGATTCTCCCAAGCCAATCTAATTCGCCTATTCAATTAAACACCAAGTGTTGTTGTTTCTAGTTCAGATCATCTCTCTAATCAATCCCTCCCCCGCCCCCCCCGCCCTGTTTCTACAACTATCTGCCTGGTTTGGCCCCTTGTCATCCCTCTGCTTAGATAACCTCAAAGCATCCCCATCAGTCCTTCTGCTTGTAGCCTCTCCACCTTCAACCTTTTTGCCAGGCGTTCTTTCCTGACGTCTGTGAGCTTCAGAAAGTTTGACTCCCGCCCCGCGATTGCTTAGAAAATTCTGTGCCTATGTCCAGTTTCTCCCACCACTCCCCGCCACCCCAGGGAGAGAATCTACAGCTCTCATGAAATTCTCAGAGGAAGTTTTGATATGGCAAAGATTAAAAAATCCTCCGCTGCTTCATGACTAGAGTTGCCAGAGTGGTCTTTTGAAAACATGCATGTAATCGTGCTATTGCTTTGCTTGAAAATGGATGAAACTCTTATTGTCCATAGGACCAAATAGAAGCCCTTTCTCTCAGCCTGTACTGTTGGTTAATCTCTCCATATCTGCTCTTCTTTACAAATAGGATCCTGATTTTGTTCAGGGAGGCATTGTGCACTCTGAGGAGTACTAAGCTCTCTAGACTCTCTTGCGGCTGGGAACGTCCATGTGATCCAATTCTGGTCAGGGAAAAGAAGTGGATGTTCCCTGGGCGGGGCTCGTGGGACATCTCCTTTATGGCTCACTCTTCACTTTTTCCTACAGGAATGCTGATGCAATGTGACATTTTGTAATTATAAAATGCAAGATGGAAACCACGTGCTAATGATGGTGAGAGCAAGAACTCCTTTACCTGCTTTCTATAGACTACACCTACGTTCCTTTTTTTGCGGGGGGGGGGAGGTGAGAGTAATAAAATCCTTATTTGTTGAAGCCACTGCTGGTCTAGCTCCTAGAATCTGGTCTCAAACTCCAAATCTCATCTCCCCTCATTGTCTCCATCACCTGATACTCTATGCCATATTTCTTTTTCCAACTTATCCTGCACTTCAAAAAGAATCTTTTTGTTTTAGAATAGTTTTAGGTTTCTGGAAGGGGTGCAACGCTAAGTCTGATAATTCCCATAGACTCCCCACCCAGTTTCCACTACAATTAACCTCTAACATTGCCATGGTACATTTCTCACGACTGGGAAACCCACGTTGGCATATCACTATTATCTCAACTTCAGACTTTGCTTGGATTTCAGTGTTTTTTTGTTTTTTTGTTTTTTTTCACTGATGTCCTCTTTTCTCTCCCCAGGATTCCATCCAGGATATACCACATTACCTTACACGCCATTCCTTCTTTGGTGTCCTCTGATATGTGACCATTTTCCAAGCCTTTCCTTGTTTTAGATAACCTTGACAGTTTTGAGGTATAGTGCTGGGTATTTTGTAGCCTTCTCTCAATTTGAGTTTGTCTGGTGTTTTTCTCATGATCAGGCTGGGGGTATGGGTTTTTTTTTGGAGGAAGACTACAGAGGCAAAGTGCCTTTCTCATCACATGGCATGATATGTATATATTACTAACATGACTTATCTCTGATGTTAACCCTGATCATCTGGTTAAGGAAGTGTTTGCTGGATTTCTTCACTATAAAGTTACTTTTATTTTTTCCTCTTTGTATACTCTTTTCTTTAGATGCAAGTCACTAACTATGTCCCACACTCAAGGTGTGTTAAGCTTTATCTCCTGGTTGGGGGGGGGGATTATCTATATAAACTATTTGAAGTTATTCCGTAAGGAAGACTTGTCTCTAAGCCCACAAGTATTTATTCATCTGGATCATTTATTTACAGCTAAGTATGGACTCATAGGTGTTTATTGTATATGTTGGGTTATCATCCAATACTACACTATTTTATGTCTCAAATTATTACAGCTTTGACCACTGAGGATCTTTCAGATTGGCTCCTGCGTTCTTTTTTTTTTTTTTAAAGATTTTATTTATTTGACAGATAGAGACACAGCGAGAGAGGGAACAGAAGCAGGGGGAGTGGGAGAGGGAGAAGCAGGCTTCCTGCTGAGCAGGGAGCCCGATGCGGGGCTTGATCCCAGGACCCTGGGATCATGACCTGAGCTGAAGGCAGATGCTTAATAACTGAGCCACCCAGGTGCCCCGGCTCCTGCATTCTTTGGATATGCCCCTATCTTTTTGTTTTTTGAGTACGTTTTTTACTTTTTGGTACTGTGAGATATTCTGGGCTCATCTTGTATCTTCCCTGCCCCAGCCCTAGAAGCAGCTATAACTCCAAGGAGCCCTGGTTCCTTTTATTGGGGAATGGTGTTGGAAACCAAGATATGGGTACTTGGTGTGCTCATTGCTCCTGGGACGTCATTGCTTCTTAGGCCCTACCAACTGACACAACTAGGAAATATATGTTTGTGTGTATACTAACTCATGTCCGTGCATGTACCTATAACGATATCTGTCCATCTGTGTCTATATTAAGCTAACAGTGAGTCCATGCTAAAGCCCCTGACTCAAATCCAGCACCCTATGGCCTATTCTAGCCTTTCCTTCCTGCTTATCCTTAATTCCCCTTGCCAACAGCAATGAACCTGGCTCCCATCAACCACCATCTATTTTCTTATTGGTTTATTTCCAGTATACATGTAAAACAGTTCCCGAATTTTTAACCTGGAACCCTGTGAGAAACGACTTTACCAACTAGACTACAATATGTATGTAGATTGCCATTTGTCTTTGGCCTTACATTTTCCACAGTAATACTTAGATCTCGGCTTCTTTTCCCCAACCTCCTTCACACGTTTGTGCAACATTTTGATTCTTTTATCACAGTCTGTGTTTCATCCTAGGATCTCCCCAACTCCTGGTTGACTTAAAAAAAAAATCTGCATACATTGAAGTTCACTTTTTGTGATGTAAAGCTTTATGGGTTTTGACAAATGCATAAAAAATGTACCTACCACCCCAGTTCTGTTCAGAATCTTACCATCCTAAAATTACTCTGTGGGTCCCCTTTGTAGTCCCATCCTTTTTCCCCACACAGTTTTACCTTGCCTGAAACTTACTTATGCTCATCTACTGGTGTCTAACTCCTCCAATTAAGGATGTCTCCAACACCTTCGCATTCTCACCTCCCAATCCCACAACACACATTGCAACTCAGACATAATCTTTATGAAGTTTCCTACAGGACTCTGCTATTACTTCTATTATAGAATTTAAATTTTATAAAGAAATCATTATTTTAGTTTTTTGTCTTCCCCATGCCATAGTCAGCTCCTTGGGACCAGAGACTATGCTTTATTCCTGTTATTTCTCAAGAACTTGGTTTACAGTTTGTGCTCATTAAATGTTGGTAGTTTTCTGAATTGGATATGTTATAGCTAATATTCAGATTAACCAGCTAATTAAACTGAAGAAATATTTATTGAGCACCAGATAAGTTCTTGGCAGTTTAATAGGTGCTGGCTGTGAGGAATACAAAATGAGTATCATATTTTAAAATTTCTGTGGGTTTCTAATGTCACTGAAACAATAGTTCGTGGTTGATACTGAGATGTGTTTGTGGTCAGGAGGTTGGGGCCAAGGGTGAAGAGAGGTCCTAGTTTGGTATTTTGGCTGGGCAAAATTTCAGTGATCCAGCATCACTGTTTTAGGGTATCAGGAAAAGAAATATTGATTCGGAAAAGGAAAAAGAAATTAGGCAGAAACAAAAAACAAAGGTAACTAGCTCTTTCAGTGTCTCCTCTTGAAAGGGAAAGGACAGACTCAGAGGCCCCAGAGCTTACCTGCTGAGCTATTTTTATGCTCCAAAGGCAGGACATGTGTGTTACATAATAAAGAATTTGTCCAATCTTTGTCGAGCTTCTAAAACTCTTGGAATTTCCCAAATGACAGGAGTGTCTTTGTTATTCATGAGCCCTTCCTCCTGTCACACCTGAGTTTATGCTAATGAGGTGACTCCAGGTGGGCTCCCTGGTAGTCAGGAATGGGGGCTGGTCACCAGAAAGGCCAACCGTATGATGAGAGGGTTGGGACTTGGAGCCAGCCTGACCTATAAGCAGCAGGGGGATTGGAGATTGAGTTCAGTCACACGGCCAGTGACTTAGCCAATCATCTTGACATCATGAAACCTCCTTAAGAAGTCTGGACATCAGAGCTCAGTGGAGTTTCCTGGTTGGTGAACACACCGATGTACTGGTAGGGTCAAGTGCCCCAATTCCACAGGGAGAGGGTACAGAAGCTCTGTATTCGAGACCCTCTCAGACCTTGTCCTGTTTCTTCATTTGGCTGGTTGGGGTTTGTATTCTTTATAATAAAATGTAATCATAAGTAAAATGCTTTCCTGAATTCTGTGAGTCAATCTAACAAATTATCAAATCTGAGGGGGTCATGGGAACCCCCAAATTTGTCACCATCAGTCAAGAGCACAGGTGGCCTGAGACACCCCAAAGTCCAGCTGGCATCTGAAGTGAGGACAATCTTATGGAGGACTGAACATTTAACTTGTGGGGTCCGTGCTAACTACAGGTAGGTAGTGGCAGAATTGAATTGTAGTAAACCAGTTGAGGTTGAAATAGAATATGTGCACCACCGATCAATGAATCAAGAGTTGAATTCCAGGCTTGAGTTAAGGGAAGAGTAATGTTTGAGGGACTGGCCTCTTTCAAGCTTCTCCAAATCCCACAGCTTGTAGGTTTCTTGCTACTTTTCATATGATGGTGAAGGCAGGTGGGTAGGTGCTATAGACTGAATGTATCCCCTCCAGATTCACATATTGAAACCTAATCCCCAATGTGATGGCATCAGGAGGTGGGGATTTTGGAAGGTGATTAGGTCATGAGGGCTGAAGGCTCATGAATGGGATAAGTACCTTATAAAAGAGGTACCAGAAAGCTCCCTTTCCCCTTCTTCCATGGGAAGGCACAGTGGGAAGACCGCCATCTATGAACCAGGAAGTGGGCTCTCACCAGACACCAAATCAGTTGGCATCTTGTTCTTGGATTTCCACCCTCCAGAACTGTGAGAAATAAATGTCTATTGTTTATAAGCCACATAGACTACAGTATTTTGTTATAGCAGCCCGAATGGACTAAGACAATGGAGGATGGGAAATGTGGGCCTGGTGCTGGGCCCCTGGGGAGACCATTGCAGTAGTAACTCTAGTGCGGAGTCTGTATTTGCCCCGGGCCTTGGGGGCCACAGACCTGTGGGCCTCATATAGGGAGATTCCTAATTCCTGATAGTCATGGTAGTAGGTGTTTATTTATTTTTTTTCTCTAAAGGTAAATGTTATTGATATTGATATTCAAATGCTGTGTTGTTGAAAATAATTGCATTGGCAAAACCCAGCTTTATGCTGACAGACCTAATTCTGACTGAACACAATTCACAAATCAATAAACTGTTATTATCTAAAGCTCCATGCCAGGATCTGAACACTGCCCTAATTTAATATGACTTAACACAATTCTACATTACATTTCTACCCTTGTTCTGTCAGCTCAGAGAAAATACAAATGTTTTTGAGGTGGTGACACCCTGGGTTACACAGGCCTGACTCCTTTGGGTGTGATTTTGGAGAACAAAATCGCAAAGTAGAAAGGCCCCTGTGGGGTCTCTCAGCTTGTTTCTTACTCTCTTTTTTCCCCACCAAGACTTTCCTTTATCAGGAGAACAGCCATCCTCCAGCAGGAGCTAGCTCATGAAGGTGGTACTTTTCCTGGGGGCATTTGCGTTTTAGCAAGAAAACCTTGAACACCTGGAAGTCATCAAGGCTCGAAGGGAAGTGTTGGAATGTGCTGGGTGGGAAAATGCCCCAGGAGCAGAGAGGTGGCACAGGCCCAGCATCAGTAAGGCCTGGGTTCGAATTCAGCTCTGTCACTCTCTGGCTTTGTTAACTTAGGTAAATTTTTAACTCTTCTTGGGCTCAGTCTGTTCACCTACAATGCCATGGAAAGAGAAAACTGGTATCTATTGAGTGTTTTATAGAATTATCTCATTTACCCCTCTCCATAGCCTTATCTAGTAAGCATTACTATTCTCAATCTACAGGAGAGAAAACTGAGGCTCAGAGTGAATACAGAAACTACTCAAGAACATGGATCTGGTGCTAAGTGACAGCATTTCTGAGTGTTTCTGAAACCGGTGGCCTGAGACTTTCTCGTTGAGTTGTCCTCATGGAATGATTAACTATTCTTATTCACCACAAAACACCCTTCCCAAGGGGACTTTGGGCAGCAATGAAAGGTGAGTTCTGGTGAGTGATGGGAAGGTAGGCTCCCATCAGCTTCTCAGAAGTGGGGATAGCTATGGAAGGAGGAGAAACCTAATCCAAGGCCATTTGCCCACTGATTGTTCCTCCTTCCTCCTTGGTGATGGGACCCACCGTTGTTCAGATCACAGTGATGGCAGCCATAGTCATTCCATTCCCCAGTGGCAGATTTGTACTTGCTCAGCAGGCCTCCATATAGCTGGCTGTGGTCATCTGTCCCAATTCTTCACAATGAGATGGAAAAAATCATCTGCTGAAGACTTCTGGAAAGAAGGTGTCCTCCAATAAGAATAGTGAGGTATGGGAAGAGACCCCTTTCTTCCCTTCCTTCTCTCAGTGGTGTTGTGGGAAGATCTATGTATAGAATGGCAACTGCCATATTGTGACCACAAAGTCAAGGCAACGAGAGTGGCAGAGATGCCAAATCATCCTGGTACAGCTTCTTACCAGGTTTCCAGTTAGATGAGATAATGCCACATCTCCATCATCTAAGTCACTCTTGACCCCGCATTCTATTACTTTCAGTGGAAGGCACCCTCTCTGATAGTCCTGGTCTGCAGGAGAGTTTTCTGCTAGGGATTTTTAGGTGGTAGTGATGGCTCTGTGAACTTTCAGGCTAGAATTTCCAATGGGCTGGTCCCTGTGAGCTATACACATTTTTTAGCAGACAGGAATTCCTGGAGGAAAGATATCCCACACTTTATCCATTGGGATTGAAGGACAAGAGCACAAAACTGGCTTTTTTTTTTTTTCCTTAAGAGAGGGAGAGGGAGTATGTGGGGGAGGAAGGGGCAGAGAAACCCTGAGATCATAACCTGAGCTGAAATCAAGAATTGGATGCTTAACCAACTGAGCCACCCAGGTGCCCCATGAACTGGCTTTTTAATTGCAGGGCCCAGTGCACAGTAAAAATCTGGCACCTCTTGTTCAAAAATTATAAAGAATTTCAAGACAGTGACAGCAGAGTATTAACACAAGCATGAAGCCTTCCTGAGCATAGAATCTTCTATGACTGTTCAGGTCATCTGTTCATGGAGCCATCTTTGCAAGAGAGAGACGGTTGAGAATTACTGCCTCCCACCCAGAATTCAGCCACATGGCTCTCTGTTGGTGGGAAGGAAGTTTCTAGTGTCCTTTAATTCCCACTGAGTTGTTTACTACTCAATTTTCTGGTAAGACTATCTCTTTGGAGCTTGTGTTTTCTTGGCTGGGGTCCCTTTATTTTTACATATTTGTTCTGATATGTTTCTACTCCAAACTTCCACGAGAGGGAAGGGAACAAAAATTATTGAGCCCCTTTGCACCAGGTGTTCATGTGTGTTGTTATCTCTTTTATCATTACAACCTTTAGAGGAGAGGTATTTTATATCCCTGTTTTGCAGATGAGCAAACCAAGATTCAGAGGCATGAAGTGACCTGAGGTGGGGTTGAGATTTCAATCCGAGCTGGTCTGTTTCCCAAGTCTGGACTCTTTCTTCTGCATGGCCCTGCATCTGTCCTCCCTGGGTTCCCTCTTCCAACCCTGTGAGGCTACAATAGCACACTTAGTTTCCATGAGCGAGTCCCCTCCCTCCCAAGTGAAGTGGGAGCATTATGTCTTGTTCAGCTTTCTCTGTCCACGGCAGGGGATGTTTTAGCAATTACTTTACACTCTGTTTAATCCCATGGGAGTCATTACTGTTGGAGGGTAACAATAAAACAGGCTCGTTGGAATTTCCTGAAGGTAAGGCTCTCCTCTAAACAGTTTCATTGTGCTCAACAGTAATGGCAGGGGCTGTCCCTCTCCATGACAACTTTGATTGGCAGGGAAATCCAGACTGCAGGCTGGAGCCAACAGTTTCTTCTTTTGTCACAGGGCTTGGGCTATGTTCCAGGCACCATTGCAAGTGTGAGAGCCAAAGCTGATAGATGCCCTTGATAATCACCCTCCCCCAACCTTCTAGTCCACCTCTTTGCATTCCATAAATATTTCCTGAGTGTCCACTCTAATTGCCATGTTGCTTTGGGGCTGGAGAGTTGAGACAAAGCCTCTGCCCTTAAGGAGTTCACTAGTAAGATGGCAAGACGAGTTAATACACATAGTACAGTACAATAGTAAAAGTGTGTCGAAGAGGAGGGATTGACTATTTATCTGCAGGGAATCCAAGAAGATTTCTAGAACCGGGGATCCCTGAGTTTTAGTTTGTGAGATTAGTAATGGTTTCCCAAGGAAGATGGATGTGAGGGTAGGGAGCTTTCTAAGCAGCATTATGTATGTAATAGTTAGCTATTACTGCTTAACAAATCACCCCAAAACTCAGTGGCTTAAAACAATGATCAGTATTTCTCATGGGTTTGTCTGTGGACTGGGCTTGGCTGGGGACTGGCTCCATTCTGTGTGTCTCTCATCCTTCTGGGACGAGATCACTAGCGTGTCTTTATCGCGGTACCAGCAGAGGCAAGAGAGAACAAGTGGAAACATGTACATGGTCATTTCTGCCACTTTATTGGCCAAAGCAAGTCATATGGTTGAGTCCAGAGTCAAGGGATGGGGATGAAGGTGTGCCGATGATGGGAGGACAGCACAAAATGAAAGGGCTTAGGGTATGGATATAAGGGCAGGGGAACATTCGGGGTCATTAATGCAACTTACCGAGGAAGAGTTTCTTAATGGTGAGCGATCCGGTGAGCTGGATGATTCCTTTTTGTAGGAGACTGTTGTGGGTGCTCAACAGCATCCCTGACCTCTACCTGCTAGATGTTTGGAGCATCTCTACTTGTGACAGTCAAACATGTCTTCAGAGTTTCTGAATGTCCCTTGAGGTGTGTGTGTGTGTGTGTGTGTGTGAAAACTGCCCCCATTTGAGAGCCACTGTACCAAGATACATTAGAAAACTGAAAATATTCCAAAATTGTTGGAATTTATGATGCAACATAAGAAAATAGGTGGTGGGGGGCGTTGAAGAGGAGTGAAAACAGCTGAAAATACACCTGCTTAGGTAGGTAGAGACTGCTTTTGGAGGATCCCACAGGCCAAAATTAGGAACTTCGATTTTATCAGAGGATATCAGATTCGGGGTTCGGGAAGTTGACTCTGGTGTGTGGTGACCCAATCATCTGCAGCAGCTGACCCCATCATTCCCAGTGTCAACCAACAGCCAGCCTTGGGGCAGGGCTTCACTGGGACACAGATGCACGGCAGTGGCAGCTCTCTTAGGCACAAGGGGGGAAAAGGAGTGAGGTCACTCACACAAAAGGCTCACACCTCTGTGTGCTTCATGGGGCACGGAGCATTGGTTTATCTCCACAACTGCATAAAAATTAATGACAGCCTTTTTCTGAAACATTTTGCTCCTGGGCCTCAAGGAATACATTGTTCCAATAATTCCTTTGATTTTTCACATCAGGGAATGATGCAGCTGAGTAATAGCATTCATATAAATACTTCTTTGCCTTTCAGAGAGCATACACCCTTCTGAATTGTACACTGCAATTTAGAAATTACACTCACATGTGGAATAATGTGGCTCGGTGTACTTATTAGGGAGGCTGGCATCAGTCCTTCAATTGTTAAAGATCCCTGGGTATTTCTATTATGGTGTAAATTAGCTAGTATTTTTCAAAGTTCATTATTGCTATTTTTATGTCCATTATTTATTTATAAGGTGTTAGAGGCACATACAGGTTCATGGCCCTTACAAGAGAAATGTCAGCTTGGCATTGCAGGTTTTAGCATAGAGACACGATACCTTTGAAATCAGGTGTTTTTGTTTTGTTTTTTTCCAAGTTGATTTGATGGTTATGGTTTATAGCACAAATGCGTAGAGGGCGTGTCTTCTTTTTTTATTGAATTTTTACCCAAAGGGACAGATGCCTGTGGGAATGGAGAGCTGGCAAATGGTGGTTTTTGATGGTATAGGGAGACCGTTTTCATTTCATGATGGTGGAACCATAATGTCTTATGGGACTCTTCCTGTTCCCCTGTGAAGCGAGCAGCCCTCGAGGGATGAGATTTAGTTGTGTGTGATGTTTCTAGGCCCGCCAGAGCAGGGTTTCCCAGAAGTGCTAGATCCCAAGAATTACCTGCTACACATCCTGATTCTAGGTCCTCATCCTGGGAGAGAGGCCTGGGAATCCGTATGTTTACCAAATACTGCAGGTGCCTCATTGCTGAGCAAGTTTGGGAAGGACTAGGTTCTTAGATTTGGTTCTTCCTTCTATCACTGAGAAGTCTTCTCAAAAATCCAGATTTCTTGGCTTCACTTAAAAATCTCTGGGGGTAGGCCCCTAGAATCTATATTTTAAAAAGCTTTCTAGGTGATCCCTCCAGTTTAGGTAAGAAATACTGCATTAGATTCCAAATTTCATGAAGTCAGAAATCAGGCACCCACCTTATCCACCCCTGTGTCCTAAATATGCCTGGAAGAGTGCATAGCACCGGCTCGATAAATATTAATTTAATGAAAGAAGTCTTAATACATCATGCTCCCATGAGTTTCTTGTCTATTGCTTTTTTTTTTCTTCTGTTCTTTTTCAGACTTTTCCTTAGGAGAGAAACTTGCATTTAATTGACCTAATGTTAGGGACTCAGGGTGGGGAGGGGTTAGCATTTCCATATCTGATGGGAAAATTTGGGGCTAGCAATACAGGGTTTATAAAGACAAAGCAAATCCCAAACAAAAACCTTTCTTCTTTTTTCCATACCCTTGATCTAGAAAGTTCTCACAGGACCTACCCTGTATCTTTCTAATCTAATGATCCTGCATGGGAACTGCTCTGGAGGGAAGAAGAGGAGCCGACTCTTCAGACGGGGCCAGTTACTTTGGGCAAAACACATGACTGGACATAACATCTACTCTACAGGGTTATGGTGAGAATGAAGGTAGAGCTTGAAAGCTTCTAGCAAAGTGTAAAAAGTATGGAAAGAAGGTGTAGATTCATAAAAAAATTACTATCTTTGCTCTTTGGAGGCAGTGGATTCTCATAGAAAGAGCTCAGCTGTTGGTTCCTGACCTGGATTCATACCTGGCTGTGTCACTTATGAACTCTGAGCCCCTCCCAGCCTCTGGCTCTGAGCCTCAGTTTCCTGGTACTTTAAAAGACGGAAAGAATGAATGGGGAAAGGCACGTGCCTGTGGAGAATTTGGTTATGGAAGGAGCTATCCTTGTGGGCGTCCAAGCAACCAGTCTCGTTCTAAGATGCCCATGAGATGGAGGACACGGTGGTTGCAGCCTGCCCACCCAGAGGTCACTTTCATTGTCATTGCCGTTTCCGACTCCCTCTCTGCTGGATGGGAGAGGGGGTGGAGGCCAGTAATTGTTCATTGCATTTTTAAAAATTGTGGTAAAAGATACATAACCTGAAATTCATCATGTTAACCCTTTTAAAGTGTACAATCCCCTGGCATTTAGCCCATAAACGATGTTGTGCAACCATCACCACTATGTAGTTCTAGAACCCATTCATCGCCCCGTACCCGTTAAGCAGTGACTCCCCAGCCCCCAGCCCCTGGCAGCCACTGATCTGCATTCTGTCTCTATGGATTTGCCCACTCTGCACACTTCATACAAACAGAATCATAGAAGATGTGGCTTTTTGTGTCTGGTTTCTTTCACTTAGCCTCCCGTTTTCAAGATTTATCCATGCTGTATACTAATCGCACTTTACAGATGAGGAAACTGGAAGGTAAGGAAGTCGTCCAAGGTCATTTGCAGCCCAAGCAGTTTGGCATGGGCCATTCCTCATCTTTATGTCCTTGGTAGGTTGGGTAGGTTGTGCCCTGAGGAAAAAGGCGCTTCGTCACAGTCCTAATTAGGTGACCATGGTGCTATCCATTCAAGGCTCTTCGTTGGATTCAATTCTATGAGATAAGTGATCTGTCAGGCTCTGGCTTTGTCCAAACTTCTAAAAATAAACCATATTTCTGGGTCAGCAGCTGGGAGGGCCACCTCAAACAATGACAATCCCCAAAACTTTCATCCTGTCCTCTGGTGACTCCCTAGTTAAAACAGCATTTCCCATAGACTCTGATCGTGTCTCCATCCCCCAACCCCCTACCTGGATGCCGGGAATTGACGTGTTTAACAAGCGTCCCAGCTGGTCCTTAGGAAAGAAGATATGGTCAGCTGGTACTAATTCTCTACTATAGATGGGAAAACTGAGACTCAGCACGGTGGGGGGCAGGGGGAACCTCTCGTGGCTCTGGATTTGGTTCCTTTGACTTCTTCTAAGGAGGAGGCCGGAGGTATCAGAGTGTGTTACTTTCAATAAATACTTATGTTTTATGACCTACAAAGCTCTTTGAGAAATGGTTACATCAAAGGCCTATTAATCTGTGAGCTCCTGGAGGAAAAGGACAGATTGTTGGCGTGCCCTCCCAGGATGTTAAAGATTAGTGACGACAGTAACGGGACTGAAAACGATGATGATGATTAGACTCAGCGCGGGGGCCTGGATCCAGTCCCTTAACTTCTCTGGTTGGAGTGTCTTCCTTTGTTAAATCAGGATAATGAGACTCTCCCGCTGTTGTTCGTGAGGCCAATTAACTAAGATCTTGGAAGGACTCAGACCTATAAACACTTTGTAATCTATTCAAATGTAAAAAGCTTGTTGACTAGGACTTTAGTTTATGAACTTAAGCATATAAAAGCCAGAAAATGCAAATGTTCAGGTCTGCCTTGTGAAGTCAGGCTGCCAAACCCATCCCTATCTGCCCATAATAGCTTTCCTAGCAATTCAAACCCTGTAAAACAGCAACCCATGGTTCTGCCTTACAAATAAGCAAACAAGCATCCCTGTATGGGATGGGCATGAATTGGTCTCCATCAAGAAATTTTTTCTAGTTATAAATAATGGTTTGAGGGGTGTGTGTGTGTGTGTGTGTGTAGGTTATAGATGTTTTTTGGAGTTCCTTTTTCAAGACGGTGTCAAGACTAAAATAGTTAAATGGCTTTTGCATCTGCTTTTGGAAATCATGTCAATTTAAAATAAGTTGTAATAAAACTCCTGTCTTCATTCGTTTGGGCTGCTATAACAGAATACCATAGCCTGGGTGGCTTGTAAACAACAGAGATGTATTTCTCAGAGTTCTGGAGTCTGGGTGCTGGCAAGATGAAGGTGCCGGAAGGTTCGGTGTCTGCTGAGAGCCTGCTTCCTGGTTCATAGATGGTGGTCTTCTCATCATGCCGTCACGTGTTACAAGAGCGAGGGAGCTCTCTGGGGCCTTTTTTCTTAAAAGATTATTTATTTATTTATTTTAAGATTTTATTTATTTATTTGACAGAGAGAGAGAGACAGTGAGAGAGGGAACACAAGCAGGGGGAGTGGGAGAGGGAGAAGCAGGCTTCCCGCGGAGCAGGGAGCCCGATGACCCCGGGATCATGACCTGAGCCGAAGGCAGATGCTTCACCGACTGAGCTACCCAGGGGCCGTCTTTCTTTTTTTTAAACTAAGGACACTAATCTCATGACCTAATCATCTCCCAAAGGCCCCACCTCCAAATACCATCACATTAGGGACTGGGATTTAATGCTATATATACATTGTGTGGGGGTGGGGGTGGGGCACACAGGCATTGTCTATAGCAACTCCCAGCACAGAATTCCCGAGTTTTATGTGTATCTAGAAATAGACATTCAGGCTGCTCTCTGACCATGCTCAGGCTGAACAAAGGGGAGGAGATGGGAGAGGGGCGTGGGGAGGGGTTGGCCTGTCTGAACACCCCCACCATCACTCCCACTCTTCCCTCCGCCCCACACCATCGCCTTCCCCTGTGAACTAGTATCTTTTGTTGTGTCCATAATGTACCAAACATTTTAACATTTCTTACCTCACTGAAGCTTGAGAACAACCCTGCGAGGGAGTCAATGTCTTTATTTCCACTCACTTTACTGGTGAGGAAATTGAGCTCTAGAGACTGGACACTTGCCTTGCCCTGCCTTCTTGGTTCAGGGTCATGTTTATGATATCCCGTGCTGCTTCCCTCGTGTGAACGACACCTCCCCAGGGATGCTGGTCCTGGGACAAGTAATGACACGGATGTTAGAAGATTTTGTTCTGGATGATAGCGACCGATCGATCAGGCGAGGGAGCCCTCCTGGATATGGGCACTTGACTCGGGTTTTGGGGCTCCCCAAAGCTGTGGCTTGGTAGAGGCTCCCCTTTCCTGAGGGCACGTCTGGCCTTGTGCGAATCTACTGGTGTGCCCTCCAGCCTCCTGGTTAAGTGTGAGATTTCAAATCCTGATTTTTGTATTTCTCAAGTGATTTAACTTCTTTTGCCTCAGCTTTCCCTTCTGTTAAAAAAAAAAAAAAGTAATAATAGTAATAGCCACAACAGTGTGTTCCTCATGGGGTGATGGCAAGGATTAAGTGAGTGAATACATAGAGAATCGTTGTGAGCTCTCACGATCGGGGAAGTCCCGAGGCCACACAGTGAGTGAATGACATGACTGGAATGCACGTCCAAGCCTCTCCAAACCACTGAACTCTTCTCCTTCGAGACTACATACTTGTACGTGCCAACACACTAAGGCCCTGATGTCATCTGTTTATTCAATCAAACATTTACTGAGTGTTTACTGTGGGCCAGGCCAAACTACACGCTGAGAATAAGGTCTCACCATGAATAAGACATGGGGGGTGGGTGGAGGCACGTGGGTGGGGCTTGGCATCTGTAGTGAAAGAGCCTTGGCAGGCCTGGGGCACCAGCCATGAACGTGAGCCGGGGGCCATGGAACTTGGATCACATTCTCATCTGGGAAGGCTTGGGGTCTGCAGTGTGGAGAACAGATAGGGTGGGCAGAGACAGGGAGATGAGCTAGCCATTTATTACAGAAACAGGAGGTAGCAGGAAGATAAGGGCAGGGAGGGCTCAATGAAGGTGTTGGTTGTGGTAGGGTTGGGGGGGTTGGATTCCAGAACCTTCCCCTGAGGCTGGAATGGCTCTACCTAACTTTTTTTTGGCAGGGGGGAGAGGCAGAGAGAGAGAACCTTAAGCAGGCTTGACGCCCAGCGTGGAGCCCAACATGGGCTCGATCTCGCAACCCTGAGATCATGACCTGAGCCGAAATCAAGAGATGGACGCTCAACAGACTGAGCCACCCAGGCGCCCCTCTACCTAATTTTTAAAAAGGCCTATTAAGCTGCCCTCTGGTGACTTCCTTTGTCCTTCAACTACAGTTAACCAGCCATTTGGTGGGAACTGACAAGGTGCAGGGATTGGGGAGTGTCCTGTCATCTTTGCTAGGCCCTGACAGTGTATCTCCAGGAACTTCATTTAATCCAGGGGCTTGAATCTTTGTAGGTGCCTGGTTAGCTGCAGGAAAGGTACTACTGTTAAGGAAGGCTCTTTACCGACGAAAGACCTGGATAGACTTTGGAGAGCCTGAGGACACCAAATGCAGGCCATTTAAGGTTCCCTTGCCACCCCAAGCCTGGCACCCCAAAAGCCGGAGGTTGCAAGGCAGATAGATAGAAGAGGCTTCCAGCGACTGAGTATCGCCTTAGTGAAGGAAGGCACTGTGGAGGTGTGGCCCCTACTTGAAGGAGGAAGATCCTGCCGGTGTCCAGCTGCTGCCCCAGCAGGGGGCTGCTTCCCAGAGGCCTGAGCCGAAGCCGATATGTAGCATTTGCCAGTTTCCGAGGTTTTAAATATCCCATCCCGTCAGATCTCAAACTACTAATGTGCCATCCCTAAACCCAGAGCTGGGAAGAGACACACAATAGCTCTATAGCATTTCCACAGTACTGATAGAACACACATAAATGACCTCAAGACCATAGATGGTCGTCTTAGTAAAATGAAGTAAAAGAATTAGGAAATGATGATGTTTAAAGATTTATCGCCTTTGTTTTTAATATAGTTTAATTGTAAGTTCATATAACTTAAAAATTTTTAAAGATTTTATTTATTTGAGAGAGAGAAAGAGAGAGAGAGAGAGAACACAAGCGGGGTGCAGGGGGAGAGGAAGAGGGAGAAGCAGACTCCCTGCTGAGCAGGGAGCTGATGACACGGGGCTCGATCCCAGGACCCCGAGATCATGACCTGAACTGAAGGCAGAGGCTTGACCAACTGAGCCACCCAGGTGCCCCCCTATAACTTAATTTTTAATAATGGCTGTGCAAAAGTCCTGGTGAGAGCTGGTTCCAGGACCCCACTGATTTGGCCAGTCTTAACCGTGTTTACCCCTTTTTGTCCTATCACCTTGCAGGTTGTTATTACCGCTGGGGGTTGGGCTAGATTTGCTGCTCCAAACGAACAGCAGAATGCTTTCCCATTAGCCTAAGTTCAGAGAGCTCCTCTGTTCCCTACAATTTTCCCCTGCAGAGTCTCAGCAGCATCTCTTCCCGCCATCACCTAGCATAGGTCAGGATCCGTCCCCTTCAAGCGGATTGTTGCAGTGTCTGTCCTTCCTGGCTGTCCTTTCTTCTGCTTCTCTCCTTCTCCCATCCACCAGGCCACGGAATGGAGTCCCGATCGCCATTCTGATCATGTCCCTGCTCTGTTTAGGATTCCGCGGTGGGACCTGCTCCTTATCAGATCATTCCAGGCTCCCTGCTCTTTTATCAGCCAGGGTACTTATGCCCCCCTGTTGTGCAGGGCAGACCCCAGTGCCACTCAGGCTGAAGGTTCTCTGTTCTTAATACACCGAGGCCACCCGCATGCGTTTGCTGGCGTGTAGTGTTTTTCCTTGGTCAGACCTACTGGCAGGACCCTCCCAAATCATTTCTGGAACATATTTCCATCTATGGCTTTGACTCACCTTTTGGGGGAACTTTAAAATTTTAATCAGCAGCACGGAAGGAGAGAACGAAAGGCATGGAAGTCACCATTTCAGCAAAGATGAGTCTGGGCAGATTTGAGTTTGAATTCAAACTCTTTTTGGGACACACTGGCTGAGTCCTTGTTCTGAGAGGTGGAGGTAGGGAGGACAAGACCACTGGCTGAGTGTGAAACACTGAGCCAAGTCGATGGTTTTGTCATCACTTAGGCAAACAAGTGAGCAGCCTTAGTATTCGTGATGAATGCGGTTAAACACAGTGTTACACAGCGCACACGGGCCCGTGGATGGCCTGGGAGAGGTAAGAAAAATGTCTTACATGCAAAAAACACACAAAACAAACCACTCACTGTAACCGTTTATAAAGCCGAAGAAAAATCAGTGAGCCCTAAATAAAGTCTTAGTTTTTCATGTTTTTCCCCCATATATGTAGACAATGACCAAGCTAGAACAGAAATCAACAGAGAAATAAATCAGATTCACGCAGGATTCATAGCCTATGAATCAGGATGCCAAACAGGCCATGCCCACCCACCCACTCACCCACCCAGGGCCTCCTCACCACCCTGTGGGATCCCCACCAGTCAGCAGTGTCTCCTTGAACTTCTAGCAAATCCTCCCACTCAGTGCAGAGGAGACAGAAATCTCACACCAGGACCAAGTTCCCTGAAGCTGAGTGGTTTAGACAGTGTTTGGAGAGAATGTTTTCCCAAAAAAAGTACTGTCAAGTTCTTTGTAAGTGATTTATAGTGCACGATCTCTAAGTGTCCTACAATAATTAGAATGTAATAAGAGCAAAATTTATTATTTACTAGGTTCCAGGCACTATGTTAAGTACTTTATAGGTGTTATCACAATTCATTATCACAACGGTTTTATGATAGAAGTAGGGTGGATATTAAAAATATTTAACAAATGGTCCATATTAACCTTTTGATTGTAAGATGATGGGAGTGGTTCTTGGGGCATGGGCCGGGAAGGCAGGGTCACTCAAGGGATCGGGGTGGTTTCTACTGGGAGTATTTTAACAGCTGGTATGACCACATAGTTACATACCATCTGATTACCAGCCCCTGGAGGCCGGTACTGTGAATATATGCATTTGACAAATGAGGTATGTTAATAAGGTATAGATACAACTTTGATGAACAGAAAATACCGAGTGTCGGTAGCTTACGCACACATGTTTATTTACTTTTCACAGAGACAGTAACTACACTGAAAAAGGTTGCTGAGGGCTACAATGTTCTGGTAAGCATGGGAGAAAGCATTTTTTTAAAAGATTTTATTTATTTATTTATTTGAGAGAGAGTGAGCACAGAAGGAGGAGAGTGAGAGGGAGAAGCAGATTCCCAGCTGAGCAAGGAGCCCAATGCAGGACTTGATCCCAGGACCCTGGCATCATGATCTGAGCCGAAGGCAGACGTTTAACCAACTGAGCCACACAGGTGCCCCGAGAAAGCATTTTTGTTTGATTAAAACATAGATTTTTTTTTTTTTTACCTGTTGATGGATGTGTGAATAAACAAAACGTGGTACCCAGTTACAATGGAATATCATACAGCCTTAAAAAGGAAGGGCATTCTGACACCTGCTATAACATGGATGGGGCTTGAGGACATTATGCTGAGTGAATCAAGCCGGTCAAAAAGACATATACTGCAGGATTCAAACGAGGTATATCTAGAATAGTCTAATTCACAGAGACAGAAAGTAGAATGGTGGCTGCCTGGGGCTGGGGGAGGGAGGGTGGGAGCTATTGTTTAATGGGTCCCGAATTTCAGTTTTACAAGAGGGAAAGGGTTTTCGAGATTGGTAGCACAACAGTGTGAACATATTTAACACTGTTGAGCTACACACTTAAAACTAGTTAAGATGGTAGATTTTATGTCATGTATATCCTAGAGCAATTAAAAATTTAAAAATAGGGCGCCTGGGTGGCTCAGTTGGTGAGGCGACTGCCTTCGGCTCAGGTCATGATCCTGGAGTCCCGGGATCGAGTCCCACATCGGGCTCCCTGCTCAGCGGGGAGTCTGCTTCTCCCTCTGACCCTCCACCCTCTCATGCTCTCTCTATCTCATTCTCTCTCTCAAATAAATAAATAAAATCTTTAAAAAAAAAATTTAAAAATAATAACAAAACTAGGTAGGACTTGAGTAACTGGATGGGGAAGGAGGATGGGAGGGAAAAGGCACATGAAGAGGGAGAAGTCTTTTCCAGAAAAGCTCTCCCTGCCCTCTCTTGGCCCATCTCCATCACCATTCTTGCTCTAAGACGTAATTATGATAGGTCTGCATCTCCACGCAGAGGCTTTATGCCTCACATAGAACCTAACAAAGACTCATTAATACATGCTAACCGACTGAATGGATAGTAAGTGAAAGTAGGTAATGTTGAAGAAACATGGACTTGGGAATGCTATGGCCGACTCTGGTGGTTACTCATCTAAAGCCCATCATCCCAACTTCCATCTCCCATGCTTGCCTTTACTATGGAGCCTAAAATTCCCACCTTTCTTGGGTTCTCTGAGAGTTAAGAGTAGCCAGGGAGCAAGGTCTGAGCAAGATGTGAGCAGAAACCTACTAGGAGAGATTTTTTTTGGGGCGGGGGGAGATTTTCTTTAAAAAGAGAAGCCCATATTGATGCCATGCCACAGTCTTTTTTTGTGTGTGTTTGTGTGCTTTGGAGGTAGATGTGATGTCTGGAGCTATGGGAACCATCTCATGACCATGAGGGAAAGATCAAGAGAATCACTGAGATGTCATTTCTGATATCCCTGAGATGCTAGACCAATACCAACGGCAACCCAACTCTGGATTTCTTATTCTGTGAACAAGATAAACCCTTAGTTGCTTAAGCTACTAGATGTAGGCAGAAGCACTCCTAGCTAATACAGATATGATCCTCCCCCTTCGGACTAGTTAATTCTTACTTAGCTTTCAGGGAGTCAATGTAGAAGATACTTTATTTAACCCAAAAAATATTTGCTTGAGTGCCTACACCATGTCAGGCTTTGTGCTAGGTTCTGAGTCTTATTTTTTTTTTTAAAGATTTATTTATTTATTTGAGAGAGAGAGGGAGTGAGCCCGCATGTGTGAGTGGGGGTGGGGAGGGGCAGAGGGAGACAGAGAGGGAGAGAAGCAGACTCCCCGCTTAGTGGGGAGCCCGTCGTGGGGCTCCATCTCAGGACCCCGAGATCATGACTTGAGCCCAAACCAAGAGTCGGCCGCTTAACCGACTGAGCCACCCAGGCGCCCCTAGGTTCTGAGTTTTTCCTAGCTTTTAAGGAGTCTTCCTGGACCCCTTAAAACTGAGTGAGATATTCCTTCTCTGTACTCACATTGCAGCTTCTCCTAATTCCTTTCACAGCCCCGATGACCTGTGTTGTCATTTCCATGTGTAGATTCTCCATTAAATGATAAGCTCCTCGAGGGACAGAGATGACGCATCGGTGTCGTTTCTAAGTCCCCAGCGCCCAGGGTAGTGTGTGACCCACACAAGAAGCACTAAATCCGTTGAGTGACTTACTGAAAGAAAAACCACCGCTGCAGGCCAGGCCGGGATCCCCAAAGCACAAGAGCCTCATTTGTTAGCTTTCTGGCGTGTTAAGGAGTCTCTCTGTCTGACACACCCACATGCACACGCACACACATGTTCCCACACGCACACATACCAGTGAGTGCTTGCTCCCCTGGACCCAGCTCTGGCAAGGATTCCTGTCATGATCTCACCTGAATCAGGCACATGGAATGGGAATGGGGAGCCAAGGCCCTTTATAAAATTAATTATGAGCAGGCTCTGAGAAGCCGCCGCAGAGATGCTGGCAGCCGGGTGCTTAGCCTTTTGGCTGCAGGGATCGGACACTGCTGGGAGGAACAGCGTGGGTAAAAATAAGCTAATTAGGCCTGGCATGTGGCCGTGCTTTGAGAGTGGCCCACGCTCCCTCGGTACATTTGCTTTCTCTGCGCATCGGAGAGAGGTCGCACCCCTGGACCAGAGAGCCCTGGGCGACTTGCTGGGGCTGCCACGCGGGGGGAGGGGAATTCACCGGGTGGGACGCGGGCTTGAGGTCCTTCTGTTGGACACGTTGGCTGTCGGTAGCTCAAACGAGGAGAAATCTACCCCTTTCTGAACCGAAACTTACGGTAGCACTTTTCCATAATGCTTGGCATCTGGGAGACCCGAAGACCCTGCCGGATGGACATTCTCGCCTTGCACGTGGGGCAGTGATAAGAACCAGGGTGCAAATATCAGACAACCCAGAAGTCGGTCTCTGGGACCTGCCACGAACTCCCGTGCCCTCAGGGTAAGTTACTTCTCGTCTCTGTCTCAAATGCCCTTCTCTGCAAGGGGATCCTAGTCATTAACCCAAAGGCTGTTTAGAAGATGAAAGGAGTGTAGAGAGGGTGCCTAGGACAGTGCTTGGCATACCGTAAGTGCTCAATTAGTCGTAGCCATATTACCATTATTTTGGTAAACATGGTTTGTTCCAAGGAATACAAAAGGAATACAGGCTAACTCTGTGTGTGTGTGTGTGTGTGTGTGTGTATGGAAAACACATGCATATGCATCCCTTTTTGAACTTCCAGATTTGAAATATCTGCAGATGGAGGTTTCCTTTGGATAATTTTCAGGTCTCCCCTCAGCAGTGTGTTTTGGTTGCTAAAGGGAGCTTCACAGTTACTGAGCCAAGCACATGCCTCTTCCCATTCCATCTCCCCGAACAACCCTATCAGGTCGGAACAAATCTTTTCATTTTAGGGGACCCCCAGACCCAGGGAGGGTCGCATTCACCCCAGGCTCCCCCCTGCCACCTTGTCCCCCCAACCCGTGAAGATGCACCCCAGTTCCTCCCCCTGCTGTGCTGAGTTGCAGCGTAGTCTTGTGGATTAGGCACCCTCCTTTGCAGCTTTGTTCGAACTGTTGATTCTGGGGGCTTGCTGTACTGCTCCCTTTAGTTGAGATGAGCTTGTTCTTTACTCAAAGCCAACCTGTTTGCACAAAAGCAGGAAGGAGCCCAAAGATCGCTGAATATTTAACATTCACAGGCAACCTTTCACAGTAACCAAAAGCACTTGAAACATGACCCAGGCAAGGGGGTGGGGAAAGGAGAGGACTGGAAGAAGAGGCCAGCCATCCGCCGTCGTCGCTGCTTCTCACAAGCTGGTGGAAAGGCAGCCGGGTTAGGGCAAAGTAACACTAGCCAGCTCAGCTAACGTGCACACCCACCAACGGCAAGTGCCTTTGGCGGTAGATTTTGGAACACCCCCAACGAAAGTGCTGGTGATGGAGATGAGCCTCTGGGTATGTGCTCAGATGTAGACAGGTAGTGTCTTGGAGCTAGGGCCGGGGGTTGCAGCTCAATCACACCCTTGGATTTCCCATTCATCTAGAAGGCAGACAGCTGGGCAGGTCCCCCACGTGAGCAGCAGGTTGAAGGAACACTCGGCCCAGGCAGAAACCGCTCCCAGAAGGACACGCTCTTTACTCGTGGTCTGACTTTTGGGTCTTAGCTTGCTGGGAGTTTTCCTTTTAAGCCACCTATAAACATTTTTCTTCCTGCTGTAACACGTAGGGGGTACATGCACCATATTTCCTTCTTAATTGCGGACTGAGCGGTACAAATGCACTGAATGGAAATATAATGCTTGTGGATTGGGTTGAATTGGGTTGTCAAGTTACATTCAAGAAAGTGTTCTTTAGTGGGGAGCAGGTACATAAGGCCAGAGTTCTTTCTTGGTTGGTCAGGTGAAAACACAGGGGAGGAGTGATGCCAGGTGTAGGATTCTACTGTGGCCGGTACTCACACAAGGCAGACAAATAGAATAGCTCATGTCCTTCGGGAGAGAAATGCGGTTTAGAAATACAGTGCCGTTCTTTTTTTTTTTTAAAGATTTTATTTATTTATTTGACAGAGAGAGAGATAGCGAGAGCAGGAACACAAGCAGGGGGAGTGGGAGAGGGAGAAGCAGGCTTCCCGCCGAACAGGGAGCCCGATGTGGGACTCGATCCCAGGACCCTGGGATCATGACCTGAGCCGAAGGCAGACGCTTAACGACTGAGCCACCCAGGCGCCCCCGCACTTTTTTTTTTTTTTTAAATAGGCTCCACATCCAGCGTGGAACCCAGCATGGCCCAAATTCACGACCCTGAGATCAAGACCTGAGCTGAGATCAAGAGTCTGATGGCTCACCAACTGAGCCACCCAGATGTCCCTGGGAGTCTGTACTTTTTAAAAAGATTTATATATTTATTTTGGAAAGAGAGCATGAGCGAGAGGGGCAGAGGGGGAGGAAGAGAGAGAATCTCAAGCAGGCTCCATCTCACAACCCTGAGATCATGACCTGAGCCAAAGCTGAGAGTTGGATGCTGACTGAGCCACCCAGGTGCCCCTGGAATCTGCATTTTTGACAGTCCCTTCACTCTCCCTGGAGATCAAATACCTATGACAGTTCATGGAGAATGGGGGTAGTGCCTCCTTCCCTCTGATGGAAGATGCGTGCAGGCAGAGCAGAGCACGAGGCATCCCTGGTGAACAGCTGACTGGAGAGGACCGGTCGCCCCATTTTGTGGCAGCTCTTCGGGATCTAGGCTGATGGTTTTGGCTTCTGGAAGCATCTCTCACACAGATGCTGATAGAATTGGGACTCCACATCTGGAGGTGAGCTTCGCGTGAGGTAATACATTACATGCATCTCTTTCAGGCAGGGTACATCGAGTGAATTGGGTGGCGGGGAGATGGACCAGGAGAGGGGTCTGGGGGAGAACACAGGGTTCTGGTCGGACTCAGAACCCTGGACAGCCTGCCTTGCCTGTGTCATCGCTGGGCTTTCCATTCTAGTGGGGCAGAGCGATGCTGAGCAAGGAGACACGTGGTATGAGAGTCTTCTCAGACTGCAGTATAAGGGACAGGAGAAACTAGAGGTGGGTCTGAGAGAGAGAGAGAGAGGAATGGGGGTGGGGGAGTGCTGGCCAGCCTAGGTGATGTTTGGAACAGATGCTCCAGCAAGGGGCAGTTCTAGCCTCCACCTGCTTCGGACGCAGGGAGGCCGTGCTGTCCTTCACCCCCATCCACTCTGCACCTTTAGCTCGCACCTTGTGGAAAGCACACGTGTGCACGTGGGGTGTGGAGGAAATGCCCTTGATGCTGAGAAGCCCCCATGGGTGCGGACCTGCTTCGCCAAGCACAAGGTGGGGAGAGTGTCTGGACGTCACGCAGACCTTGGTTCTGCTGGAGACGCAGGAAAACCCGAAGGAAGGGGTGGGGGGCCAATGCCGCGGGAGCCTGTTAGAACCCGTCAGCATGCCCGGCTTCTAATTTCTGCTCTACCGCTTGCCAGCCTTCTACCCCTGGGCAAACCAAAGGACTTCCCAAGCCTCAGTTCCCTCTGCTTTCGAATAGAAATAATACCAAGCTCAGAGGGCTGTTTTCGTGGTTCAGGGAGAGGACACGTGCAAAGCACTTGGCAGAGGGCCTGGCCTGTGGTAGCTGCTGATCACGTGTCCTTCCTTTCCTCCCGTCAAGCCTCCCAACCCTACTTTCCTTCCTTCCTTCTTCCCTTCCTTCCTTCCTTCCTTCCTCCCGCCCACCCTCCCTGTACTCCCTCCTCCCTCTCTGTACTCTCTTCCGTCCTCCTTGTTCTCCTCCCTACCCTCCTCCCCTCCTCCCTGTCCTCCTCCCTCTCTGCTTTCCTCCCTCTCTGCCCCCTCCTCTCCCCTCCTCCCCCCTGCCCTCCTCCCTGCCCTCCTCTCTTACCCTCCTCCCTCCTGTCCTCCCTGCTCTCCTCCTTCCCCTCCTCCCGGCTCTCCTCCCTCTCTCTTCCCTCCTCCCTCCCTCCCTCCCCTGCCTGCCCAGGAAACACTGGTGGCAGAGAGACTGAGCTGCTCCTGGCCTCCGACTGCAGGCCAAGGAGCCAACACCCACCCTCTCCGTGTGTTCCCAAGCCCATTAGGAGAAACGGGATGAAGGTGGAGAAGCCTGGTGATTTTGCTTGTGCTTGTCTCGGAAAGAGAAAAGACATTCTTTTGATTCTGTTTTCTCTCTCCTTTAAAAAACACCCAGCACCATGCTGCTGAAACAGGAACCTTGTTTGATCTGCTCCTTTATCTTTCTCTGCTGGCTTTGGGCTGTCTTATTTGGGATCTCAACAGAGGGCAGGAGGGAAAAGCTTCCAGAGCGGTGGAGGAGGGGGGCTGTGAAGTGCCCCTCCTTTACAAAGCAGAGCTGGAGTGAGCGGTTCTTGGCTCACCAGCTGCGTGGATGAGTGTGCTTAGCTGTTTTTGGCAGCCAGCTCCTGGTTTATTTGGCCCCAGCTGGATCTCTTGATTTCAGCTAAGAAGGGCTGTTATGTCCTCATTTTGTGGGGAAGGGGTGCATACATCTTAGCCTTAGAAACAGCATCTGTGCAGCACCTACTATGTGCTTAGCTCTACCCAAAGTAAGCCCCGGGAGAACTAGATGAGCAAAAGTCTAGAATTGTGAGCACCAGAGGAGTTGAGAGCTTTAAGGAGGTAGAACTCTTCTAAATTCCGAAAAGGTCTAGTTCACCCAACACGTGTTGAGCATCTGCGGCGATGTGGTTCTAGCTCCCACCAGCCGAGTGGGAGAGAGAGAGAGATGAGGAAGAAATCACAACCTATAACGGGACAAGTTGTCTAAGAGAAGCACAAAGAAGTTTCTGCGGGAACAGAGAGTGAGTAGGCTGGAGGAGGGAGAATTCTAGGATATCAGGGGCTGAGGAAAAGGGTGGTCCCGGCAGGGGTGAGAGGCTTTTCTCGCTGGTCCCAACATTCACCCCTTGATTGTTGGAAGTGGGGGGGGGGAGGGGAGTAGGAGGCGCCTGGGGGCCGGGGCCTCTGGCTGTTTCCCGTAGTCAGAAGTCTTTCCGTATTTAACAACGGATTCTGTCCTTCTTGGTAGAATGTCAGTCTGCTCTGAGGTGAGAGAGATGACCCCATGGAAACGTGGGATGGCTTGGGATGACTGAAGCGTGGGCTGAGCCTGGGGCTGTGGTAGGAGAAGGGGAAGGAAGCACGGGCAGAGGATGAATAGCCTTTTATACTCCCCTTAGAGCTTGGACCCTAGCACAGAGCCACGGGGAGCTGTTGAAAGGTTTTAAGCAGGGTGGCCACGGGAAGCGCTGTGTTTTGGATGGATGGCCCTGTGAGTTGGGACAAGGTGGGTTAGTGAGGCAGGGAACCGCATCTGGAAGCTTTTTCAGGAATCCTTGAGAGAAGTGAGAGTTCAAATAAGGCTGTGCCCATGGGGAGGAGGAGGAGGGTTTAAGAAACATTCACAAGGCCAACTCGGGGCAGACTGGATGTGCAGGGTTCAGGACGAGAAGAAGTCTTTAGGGTGACTCTGGATTTTGGTGAGAGTGAAAGGTGGCTCCAGGCAATGGAATCCAAAAGAAGTGGCCGCGGGGTGGGGCTGGGGGTGGGGTGGATCATGGGCCAGTTGGAGAGGGGGAGGACTGGGTAAGGAGGGCTCTGTGGGTGAGCAGCCTCCACTCAGGGAGTCCCGAGAGTGAAGGCACAAGGTGTCTATAGGGGATCCCGTTGAAGCCAGTGATGTGCATAGAGGCCAGAAGGGGGCATAGGTTGGGTGGGTGGCTAGTGGCATCCATGCCTGGGAGCCAGCAGCAGGGGTTTGGGCTTCATGGCACCAAAGAGTGACAAACTGAAAGGATGTCAACACTAGACCAGTGTTAATATTGGGCCGGCCGCTGGGTGGGGGCTGGGCTGGAGGAAAGGCTGCTGCAGAGGAAGCCCCAAACGGGAGGCTAGTGTGAGGCCCACTGAGCTCTAGGGATCTGCGGGGCCCTGGGGGTGCAGTGTGGGCGGCTCAGGGGCTGCTGAAAGCAAGGGGGAGTGTAAGCTTGGCGCTCTCACTTCACTGCTTTTTGCTGGTTTATCTTTGGGGTTTGGCAAAAATATTTCATTTGACCTCAGAGTTCTGCTAAAATAAAATTGGAAAACCGCTGGGGTAAGTGAAGAGGGGAGAGCTGTAAGGCGAGCACTGAGACTAAGGGGGGGGCGGGGCAAATGGTGTGAAAACAGTGTGGTTGGGGGCTGTGTTCTAGAGCAGAAAGAAGGTGAGCTGCGTTTCTCCTTCAGATTTAAAAACTTGCACTTTGGGTTTGAAGCTCCGAGGTACAAAGGAGTAACAGGAGACTTAATTATATCCTCTCATTTTCTCCGTTCACAAATATTTATTTTGTGCTTTATGTTATGCACTGTGTAGAATACAAAGGCCCAGCCCCTTTCTCTGAAGGACCTTAGTGCTTGTGAATCCAGGAACAGCTACACCTCAAACACTAGTTAAGCCAAGTGTGGTGAGTACGAATCTAGGTAAGGGCACAGGGGCCCAAGTTCAAGAGATGGGGTGCGTCTCCTCAAAATGCTGCCGAGCAGAGAATGGCTCAGATAAGGTAGAATGAAGGTTCTAGAAACAGAATTCCCAGTGAGGGCCTCATGAGCAGGGGGAATACTATAGACTGTCTGAGTTTCCAGCCTCCTAGAGAAGAAGAAAGAAAGGCCTGGAAGGAAAGGACCAGAGAGGGGGAGTTGCTGGCTGGTGTCACACAGCATTCAGGTGTGGGATCTGGTAGGCAAACAAGAACCAAGAAGAGAGTGAGGTCAGTCCATCAAGACAACATGGTGGGGCAAGTAGCAGACAGGATTGAGGGGTAGGAGAGCAGTGTCCAACCTTGGTCCGCGTGGGGTATCCTGGAGAAATCACTTCACTACCTTGGTTTCCCCAGTTATGACAAGGGAGTTTCTGTTTCCAGAGTCCATGGTAGATGTAAGGAATTCCATCCACAGCATTGTTCCCCTTTGGGCCCAGACACAGCCGCATTTCTCCCCCCTCACCCCAGGCAGCCACTCCTCAGATGGTGTATATGTGTGCGACGAAACCAATTTGTGAGCCCTGGGCTCACAAATCTAAAAAGGCACTTTCATAAATGACATTTTAGGATTCTATAACTTACCAACAACTGCAGACCTGGCTCAGGTCAATATGTTCACGAGCCCTGGGATGTCATTTCCCTCCTTCTCTCTGTGATCGGGGAGATGTCAAACATCCATCCGAGTTTTAAACTCAAGTGCCAGCCCAGCACAAACCTAAGATTTTAGGAGTCTTTTGAGCCTTGAGGTCATGTTTTATGAATTTACTATATCCACCTGCACAGAGAGAGCCAATAACTTTCCCCCCCTAGCTTTATTGACATAGAATTGACCTGTAGCGTGTGTAAGTTTAAAGCGTACAACGTGACGATAACTTGTATATTGTGGAATAATTACCATAGTAGGGTTAGTTAACACCCCCATCATCTCTCATAATTACCATTTCTCTTTTGTGATGAGAACATTTAAGACCTGCTCTCTTAGCAACTTTCAGTGTATAATACAGTATTGTTAACTGCGGTCACCCCCAGAACTTGCCCATCTTATAACTGGAAATTTGTACCCTTTGAGTGACATTTCCCCATTTCCCCCACCCCCTACCCCTGGCAACTACCATTCTACTGTTTCTATGTATTTGGGGGTTTTTTTGTTTTTGTTTTTTTTCTAAATTCACATACAAGTGAGATCTTGTTTGTCTTTCTCTGTCTGAGTTATTTCACTTAGCATGATGCCCGCAAAGTCCATTCATGCTGTCACAAATGGCAGAATTTCTTTCTTTCTCATGGCTATTTGAATAATATTCTAATATACATATTTGATATACATATGATATATATATCTCTTAACCTCTTCTTTATCCATTTATCCACAAATAGACACATAAGATTGTTTCCATATGCTTGTTATTGTGAATAATGTTGCAGTGAACATGAGAGTGCAGATATCTCTTTGAGATCCTAATTTCAATTCCTTTGGGTAAATATCTAGGAGGGGGATTGCTATATTGTATTGTAGTTACAGTTTTAATTTTTTGAGGAACCTGCATATTGTTTTCCCTAGTGGCTGTAGCAATTCACATTCTTACCAACAGTGCATGAGCGGTTCTTTTTTCCACAACCTTGCCAATGCTAGTTATCTCTTGTCTTCATGATAATACCCATTCTAGTAGGTGTGAGGCGATATTGTGGTTTTGATTTGCGTTTCCCTGGCAATTAGTGATATTGAGCATCTTTCTTATGTACCTGTTGGCCATTTGTATTTTTCTTTTGGAAAAATGTCTATGTAGTTTCTCTGCCCATTTTGAATCACATTGTTTGGTTTTTTTGCTATTGAGTTTTCTGAGCTCCTTATATATTTTGGATATTAACCCCTCATCAGATATGGTTTGCAAATATTTTCTCCCATTCAGTAGTTTGCCTTTTCCTTTTGTTGACTGTTTTCTTGGCTGAGGCTTTTTCGTTTGATATAGTCCCATTTATTTTTGCTTTTGTTGCTTGTGCTTTTGGTGTCCTATCCAAAAAATGTTGCCAAGCCCAATGTCAAGGACCTTTCCCTAATGTTTTTTTTGAGGAATTTTAAGTCTTTAACTCATTTTGAGTTAATTTTTGTGAGTGGTTTAAGATAAGGGTCCAGTGTCATTCTTTTGCACGTGATGATCCAGCTTACTCAGCACTATTTATGAAGAGACTGTTCTTTCCCCATTGAGTGTTCTGGGCTCTCTTGTCATGTATTAGTTACCGTACATGTAAGACTTTATTTCTGGGCTTTTGATTCGTTCTATTTGTGTGTCTGTTTTTATGCCATTGCTATACTGTTTTGATCACTATAGCATTGCAATAACAGTTTAAAAAAAAAGTAAGCTCTCCCAAGAGCCTGGGTGGCTCAGTTGGTTAAGTGTCTGCCTTCAGCTCAGGTCATGATCCCAGGGTCCTGGGATTGAGTCCCACATTGGGCTCCCTGCTCAGTGGGGAGTCTGCTTGTCCCTTTCCCTCTTACTGCCCCCCCACCCCCCGGCTTGTGCTCTCTCTCTCTCAAATAAAAAAACAAAATCTTTAAAAAAAATAAAAAGTAAGCTCTTAGCTTTGTTGATCTGGTCTCTCTCTCTTTCTTTTTTTTTTTTTTTTTTAAGATTTTATTTATTTGTCAGAGCGGCAGGCAGAGGGAGAAGCAGGCTCCCTGCTGAGCCAGGAGCCCAATGTGAGACTCGACCCCAGGACCCTGGGATCGTGACGTGAACCAAAGGCAGACACTTGACTGACTGAGCCACCCAGGCATCCCTGGGCTCTATTTCATTTATTTCTGCCCTGATTTATGTTATTTCTTTCCTTCTGCTAACTTTTGATTTAGTTGTTCTTCTTTATAATTTCTAACAGTTGGGTAACAGGATCAAAGGTGGTCTTACATGAGGCAGAGGGATTGGGGTTTCTTCCCTCTTATATTAGGCTATAAACTGTGGCCCAGTAATCCTGGGAATCAGGCTCTTGGTACTGTCAATGGAAGAGGCCTAAAGAATTCTGAAAGGACTAGCAATGGTGTTTTCAACCCAGTGCTGGAGAACATGACCCAAGAGAACGCACTTCCTCTTCAGCTGTCATAAGTGAGGTGAAGGACACACACATACAGGAACAAAATATGTCCCAGACTGGCTTGGCATTTCCTCCACCCTGGTCTAGGCCAGCAGTCCATGGTGCAAGTAATGGCTTATGTAGTGTGTCTTGGGTGTTTTTCATGAAACTATATGTAGTCAATTTAAATGAATGTCCTTTATTCTGAGACTTTGTTCTTTCTAAATTTGGGGGGTTTAAATATTATTTTGTGAACTGGTGCTAGCATATTTGTTATTGTTGTTCTTGCTTTGGCAAAGGAAATAGTTGGCAATTCTATTTTAGCCCCCAAATCTTTTTAGGAAACTGTTTCAGGGCATGAGATCTAAGTTCAGGGGAGCCACAGATTAAGCTCTAGGTATTTCGTGAAGGTATCAGTGGCTGAGATGTAGGCCCCAGGGACACTCTTGAGGCAGTCCCTCTTCACCTTCCCTCCATTCTAGACCCTCTTGCTCTTCCCTACACCGACTGTCTTGTTCTGGATTCCTCCCTTTTGGCTGATGTGACCTTTGGACCACCTGCTTGGTTCTTGATCCTGCCATCATCCTTGTGTGCTGACCTTCAGAGGTCCTTTTATTCATGTGCTTCTCCTCAGTGGCCACTCCAGGCCTCGTCCCAGGCTCCAGAACCCCAGCCCAGGACCCATGGCCAAACTCCTCATATAGAGCCTCAGAAGTCAGTCTGCTGTGTATTTCCCAATTTGACAATTTTATATGTTATCGATGAAATTTCCCTCTGGTTTGCATTTTGGTCATTTGGCATGCCTTTCCTGGATACCAGGCATTCCCAAGAGCACTGAAGACAGGAAAGCTATGTCAGTCTTGGACAATACTGTACAAAAATGTGTCCATGGAGGTGTCTAAAGAAAGGGCAGGCTGCCCCCATGGGACATGCATTTACAAATGTAAACACAGTGTGGGCACTGGTGTGTGTGCTCAGCTGAGGGGAGAGCTGTAATCATGGTCCCTCTTTTGTGTTCATAGTTGTGAGTTTTTAGTTAAGTCACTGCAAGGAGATGCCTCATTTTATGGATGAATAACGTGGAGTCTGGGCTGGAGTCTCTCCTTGAGGCTCTTTCTAAGTCTGTAGTCCTCTCATCACAGCTTGGTTTGAGGTCTTCTGTCACCTCTGAGAACTATAGTTGGAGATCGCTGGTTCTGATGCCATCCACATAGGATGTAATTACCACCAGATGGGACCTAATGGGTTAACCTCCAGCTTGGGTGACTGCAGCAGAGTCTGAGATGAGGAGAACCTGGCTCTCAAGGGCCTTTTATTTCTTACCTACCCCCCCCCTTCCTTCCCTCCCCCACTGCCCCATGACTCCTTCTTCAGTGGGTGCTGAATTTCGAACTGAATTATTCTTGCATCATTTCGGTTGTATTGGTTTGTTCTCTTTGAGCAGCTATTGCTCTCGTGGAGGGCTGGGGCTGGGTCTTTTCAAGTGGTGTGCTGGTAAAATGTTTCATAAATGGCTCTCTGGAAAAGAAAAAAGCCCCCGTTGGTAGCATTTACAGATTTCGAGGTGCAAAAAGCCTCCCACCATGGCCAATTTCAAGCTACCAATGGGATGTTAGTGAGGCCAAAAAGAGATGGGCATAGCCGGTAGGTTCTCAGGAACTCCTTGTTCCACAGCACCTCTATGGCGAGGCTGAGCAGGAGAAAAGAGGACAGAGAGAAGGTGCTGCTTACACCCTCCTCTTCAGCCATTTGTTGTTAGCACCTGTGAAAAGAGATCTTTCCCTAGATGACTTTCCATCCTCGATCGGTGGCCAAGTGGTCTTTCTCAAACATACCTGGGATCACGTCACCTTTACAAATCTTCAGTGGCTCCCGATTGCCTACCAGATGAATTCTAAATGCTTTTGCGTGGCATTCAAAGTCCTTGAGGGTCTGATGCCCAACTGCCTTATTAATCCCACCACCAGCATTCCTTGCCGTGGATTCCATGACCCACCCACTCTACACTTCCAAACCACTCCAAAGATCATGATTTTAAGCCTCCTGACCTCAGTATGTGCAATGGTCTTTGTCTCCCTTGCTTTTCTTCCACCCACCAACTGGAGAATCCTTACTTACTCCTAAGGGCTCACTATGTGTTGCCTCCTTTATGGAGTCAGCTCTGACATCACTTGGGCAGTTAGACTCTCCCTAAAGTGCTCCTTGCAATCTTTATTTATTTTTAAAAATATTTTATTTATTTGAGAGATCGAGAGAGAGCAGGGGTAGGGGCAGAGGGAGAAACAGACTCCCTGCTGAGCAGGGAGCCCAATGCGGGACTCAATCCCAGGACCCCGAGATCATGACCTGAGCTGAAGTCAGATGCCCAACTGACTGAGCCACCCAGGCGCTCCTCCTTGCAATCTTTACATAACTCTATTAGAGCATCAATCCCTCTGTATCATATTGTTACATAAATGTTTATCAACTGTGAGCTCTTTGAGGGCAAAGAACATTTCTCATTTGTTTTATCCCTCGCACCCAGTGTTACGCCCGCATGTAGCAGGTACGCAATAGCTGCATGTTAAATCACTAGCCAGAGAGACAGTTGGACTTCCCCTCTCGTTACTCTACCCGTCTCTGATTCAACTGCATAATTAGGAATCGGCAGCAGTTTCAATCCTTCCCTCCCCACCTGGACTTAAACCAATATTAAAAAGTCATATTTGGTTGACTGTTGTCCTTCTAGGCAGATGAAAGTGGCAATTCAACCCTTTCTTTCTTATCTACCCCTGCATGTGTCAGAGTAGTTGAATATGGTGTGTGGGGTGCCCTGGCTCTCTGGTGACTTCTCTCGATTTAATTAGTCTGACCTTCTGTGATAATCCCCCTCGGACGTCCCTGGCTCCACCCCTCCCCACACCCCCTGCCTCCACTCCTGTGTATCCTGTTCAGTCTCCTGCCTTCATCAGCACAAGACCAACTGCTCAGCTCAGCCTGTATCATAATTCACCACTTGGCTCTCAAAAACGAACTTTTACTCCAATGGAGCTGCTCTTAGCATAAAAATTGGCCTGAGACAGCTAGGAAAGTTTATCTTGGAGCCAGCATGGGGTCTGTTCCTCCAAGTCAAATATTTCTCTTTAAAACTAGAATGAGCTTTAGTGTGGCACCACCAATGGCTTCCTGAAATACTGGTATATCTTTAAACATTAACATTTAGTTACAGTGCTGAAGGCTTTCTGGAGAGTTTTTAAGTCTCTCCCTGCTCCTCCTCTGAATAAGCAGGGCTTTCCTTTTATTTCGGAGCATGCAATCTCTCTGTTCAAGAGGGGAAATGCACTGAAATAGCTCCATACTGGGTTAATCAAACAGCTATATATTTTCAGTCCATCCTCACAGGATTTTCTAAACGAGGTAGAGGGGCCACTTTAGAAACGATCCAGAAAGTCAAAGTGGTACCCCTGGAGCTTCTGCTCTTTGGGATGCTAGGAAAATTCTAGGGGGTTTAATGTGTCCTTCAAACCCCTAGGCCAGGCTACATTGTTATTATTTTATCCATATCCTATTTGTCTTACTATTTTGGAATAAAAACATAGCAGTGTATGAAGAATTTTCGTCTTTCTCAGCAGTGTAAGATGGAATGGGGGTAATTTGTAACATGGGTCTATTCCACACTTTTTGATATGTACCCTGGGCCAGAAATTATTCTATCCACTGAAGATACAGAGATGGGGCATGGCCACTGCCAACGGGAAATCCACAGCGGAAGAGATGGACACACCAGCAGAGAAATACAACTGAGGCACATTAATGGGGTATCTGGAACCCAGAGCAGAGGATAGCTAGCTTGTTGAAGAGAACAGGAGAAGCTGTCCTGGAGTTTCTACAACTGATGCAGGTTGGAAGGAGCACTCACAGCATCTCGAGGAGTGGGTGGGAGTCTGGGGTGGCTTCAGCACAGGAACACAGGAGTGGGGCATTGGGGATGAGGCTGGAAAGGTCTCTGGGACCACACTCTAAAAGGTTTTTCATGCGATTCTAAGGAAATTGGATCTATCCTGTTGGCAGTGTAGCTATGGTAGGATTTGAAACAGATAAGGGTATACTCTGGTTTGAATTTTTAAAAGATAATGGACAGTGGTATGGCAGAGAGGGGAGCAGAAGCAAGTTAAGGCTATGATGATAGATTCAGAAAAATGATTTGGGTCTCAATGAAGTCAGTGGCAGCGAGAGCGATGGGAGGGAGATGTCTGCCGCTGCTGATTAAGATCATCATGCAGGGGCTCATGGTGACAGCAACCTCAAACACCATGGCTGCTGAGGAACCTGTGAATCATCGGGGGGGATGCGGGAAGCATGGTAGGGCAGCCATTCACCTACGGGAGGTGGGAAGAAGTGTTTTAGGGTCAAAGGGCCACAAGATTGTGTGGCAGAATAGTTACTACTCCTTAAATATCCACATGCTCACCCACATTTCCCAGTTCCCTTGCTGTTAGGTGGGGCCATGTGACTGGTTCTGGCCAATGACCTATAAGCGGAAGTTAGGTGGGGCCATGTGACTGGCTCTGGCCAATGACCTATAAGTGGAAGTTAGGTGGGGCCACGTGACTGGTTCTGGCCAATGACCTATAAGTGGAAGTTAGGTGGGGCCACGTGACTGGTTCTGGCCAATGACCTATAAGCGGAAGTTAGGTGGGGCCACGTGACTGGTTCTGGCCAATGACCTATAAGCGGAAGTTAGGTGGGGCCATGTGACTGGCTCTGGCCAATGACCTATAAGCGGAAGTTAGGTGGGGCCATGTGACTGGCTCTGGCCAATGACCTATAAGCAGAAGTTAGGTGGGGCCATGTGACTGGCTCTGGCCAATGACGTATAAGCAGAAGTTAGGTGGGGCCATGTGACTGGCTCTGGCCAATGACCTATAAGCAGAAGTTATCTATGATGCTTCTAGGATGAAACAAGAGCCGGCTCCTCCCTTGCCACAGTACCTTGGAAACCAGGTCTTCCTGATGTAGCTGTAAGAGGCAAGTCCCCTGCATCCCTGAGTCACCTCTGGAAAGGAAACTGCTCTGGGGAATTGCCAGATCCACAGTGAAATTTGCATGAATAAGCTGTAAATTTTTATTGCTAAGCCACAGAGATTTTTAGGGCTCTTCGTTACCACAGCATAACCTATCCTATCCTGACAAAAACGCCTCCCTCTTCCTTAAGGCTGGTCCAGTCTGGGGGAGCTGGGACGAGGCCAGTATCTATGCCTGCAGGTTATTTCAGCTCCTTTACCACAAGCCTCAGAAGAGTGTTTGGAAGGAACCCCCTGGCAGAACACTTTGGCTCCCCTTGGCTGGAGAATATGACAGTTTCCTCAAGCAGACAGCCCCTTGGGAGAAGAAAATGATTATATGGTGAAATGCCAGAGTCCTTCGCGATGCCAGAGAGATTGACAGCAATTCTTAGTACTCCTGGAGTATGTGTCATCCTGAGAAAGCATAAATGTATTACAAGCCTCCGGGGGCAGGATGAAAGCTTCTCCGGTCATCAATAGTATATGCCTCTTGTCAAGCCTGAGGTAGAAAAAGAAGCCCCGGTGGGAAAGGGGATTCAGAATCATGTGCTGGAGGATGAATGGCTAAGGAACCTGGGGATGTTGGGTCTGGGAGGAAAGAGGACTTGGTGGGGGGGTTCCATGATTGGGTCTTTAAAAATTCAAGGGCTGTTACGTGAAAGAGAGCAGATTTATTTTCTGGTGGCCCTGCAGGGCAGAGATAGACCAACACATGGGCATTACATGGAGACGGATTCCAGCTCAGTAGAAGGATAAACAGGCTACAGACTGAGGCGATGGAAAATAGCCTGTTAGGGCTGCCTCAATGGGTGGTGGGTTCCCCATCATTGGAAGTGCTTCATCACAGGCTGGAAAACCCACTTGGTAGAAGTTGCTGTGATAAAGGGAGAAGTGAAGGAGGAGACAGGCCAGGGCTTAAATACCTGCTTGATTTCCATTCCTTCCACTCCAAGGCTGTGTGATCTGGGGCAAGTCAAGTGTCTTTCCTGAACTGGTTGATTTAATTATGAATTAATAAGGCCTACCTCTGCTTCACTATAATAAGATACATGATGTGAAATATATTTACAAGCCGATTTTGAGAAATATTGATAATAACACTATCATCCAGCACCACCCTCCTGGGACCTCACATCTATCGGACACTTCCTCTGGGCCACAGGCACCATGCTCGGCACATCATCTCATCTGACACGGACAGGAACCATTTGAGACAGATCCTCTCTCTATTTTACACATGCGAAAACCGAGGACTGGAGTGACTTGCCCATGGTCACACAGCTGGACCGTGGCTCTGGAGTCTAAACTCTGACTTATTCAGCTTGTTAGAGCTGTTCAAGATCAAAATAGAAGATGCATGTGTGGCTACTCTGAAGGTTTTATCTCAAGAATGTCATTGGATGGACAACTGATCTTGCCGAAATTAACTTTGCTTCTTATATCTTCTTCTGTCATTGTATGTGTGCTATTCTGTTGGGTACGGTGGATGTTTTACTGGATATGTTCCAGTTACCTTTGGCTACACAATGAACTATCTCAAAATGTAGTGACTCAAGGGGTACCTGGGTGGCTCAGTCGTTAAGCGTCTGCCTTCGGCTCAGGTCATGATCCCAGGGTCCTGGGATCGAGCCCCGCATCGGGCTCCCTGCTCAGCCAGGAGCCTGCTTCTCCCTCTCCCACTCCCTCTGCTTGTGTTCCCTCTCTCACTGTCTCTCTCTCTCTCTCTGTGTCAAATAAATAAGTAAGAATTAAAAAAAAAATGTAGTGACTCAAACTGACAATAATTATTTTATTATTATTTCTCATGCTGCTAGGGGTTAGCTGGGTTCAGCTAGGGATCCGTGTTCAGGATCTCTCATGTGGTTGCAGTCGACGACAGCTGGGGCTGAAGTAATCTCAAAGCCTTCCTCACTGTATGTCTGTGTGGTGGTGTTGCTGTTGGCTGGGACACCCGCCTGGCCTGGGCTTCCCCACGGGATGGTGACTCCGTTTCAAGAGTGAGCATCCCAATAGAGCCAGGTGTTTTTTTGGCCTAGCCTTGGAAGTCACAGAACGTTCCTTCCTCCAGAGTCACGGATGCTCCCGGATTCGAGAGGAGGGACCACAGACTTTCACATCCCAATAGGAGAGGGCTGAGAGGTACATGTGAGGTAGGTGGTATTATTACGGAAATTTTGAGAAAATACAGCCTATCATTGGCTGATAGGATGCATTAATTCAAGACATTTTCTTGGGTGAATAGTAAATAAAGAGCTAGAAGAGAAAGGGCTGAGGATTTCTACACCATTTCCATTTTGTGCTTGTTTCACTTTAAAGAAAACCATTCCAGTTGGTGTCTCATAATTTTTTATTAACTGAAGCATTGGCTTTCAACCAGGCCAGTCCCTTCATGGACTATATTCTGTTGCATATTTATGTATAAAAATGACTATCCCATAGCTTACAAAAGCAACAATAACAGTTATGTCGTTTTCTGCCCAAAGATTTTGCTAGAAAGTATACTATGGACATTTGTTGACTGATTTGAAAAAATTCCTTTATTCTTTTAATACTTAAAATGTGTGTGTGTATGTGTGTGGGTGTGGGTGACATTGGTCATGATTTCTCTGGTGGAAAGGAAGTGTTTGTAAGAAAACCTGAGACTGTGGCAGGTTCATATAATACAGCTCTCTCCTTTGGGAAATTGTCCTTAATGTTTATGCCTCGGATGGTCCTACAAGGAGCTGAAGAGGCCTGGATTCTCTTTGACTGAAGTGTATTCTGAGGAAAATATGAAAGATTAAGCCTTGTGCTTGGGTCTTTTAGTTCATTGTCCTGATGGAAAGAATTCTGTCAAGGGAATCTGGGCAAGGAGTTGGGCATCATGTCACCTGCTGTTAAATTTTGACAACTGGGTTTTACATGCCTACCAGGCTATGTGCATCAGAGAGGAAGAAGCAAATGAAAATAAAACTGCAAGTGTGAGACACCATCTTGGTTCTTCAGGGCATCTTAGTGGCTTGCCATGGAACCGCCTTCCCCTTATTTATTGTGCAGGCTTCCACTTCTGGGGCTGACAGTGTTCAGGCTTAGGTTTCCCCTTCTTGTCTCTCCAATCCTGTGGAATCCATGCCGGTGGTGTGCCTCATAAGCACTTCCAGAAGCAGTGCCTTTCGGAATTTACCTCAGTGAATGGGGCGCTGAGGAAGAATTGGTTAACTCTGAGTCATGGACTGGAGTGGGACTAGGAGTCCACAGGGTCACTGAGGCAGAGAAAGGGCAGGTGGAAGAAGTGATCTCAGGCTGCATGGAACGTCGCTGTGTCTACCCAGAGAGAGACTACCTCATGAAGTCTACACATGTAGATATAAAGCAAGTGGGACTTTTATAAACTAAGGTGGATGTGAACCTCTTACATGCCCAACAATGAGACCCAAAGAGGGAGAGAGAAGTGAAGACTGAAGGAGACCAATGCTTTATAAGAATTGTTTTAGATTTTTAGAGTGCCAGTCTAGAGAAATTAGAATTTATAAAACACACATATGATATGTATGTTTCATATATGCTCACATATATGTCACATACATGTCTCATGTATGTTTAAATGTACATGTATACAACTTGAAAACACACACTCATAGTCCACACATAGAAATACATACATACATAGAAATAATAGACACAGATTTGTTTTTGAGGGGAGGGTGTTACTTATATTACCTTCCCTAAAGATCTTTTACTCTACCATAGAATCCCTTAAGACTCACCATTCCTTCTCTCTCTCTCCCCCTTCCTTCCTTTTTCATCTTATTGTAGAAAATTTCAAACATACACAAAAGTAGAGGGAATAGTGTAATAAACTTTGAGAAAGAACTCCTTTAAATACGGGTTCTTTGGAGCATTTATAATAGAGTTCAGTTTATAAAAACATTGCCTAGGAAGTTTGGAAAGACTCCCCTTTGTGCAAAGTGAAGAATAAATATATTTTATAAAATTATTCTCAGGAGGTATGTGCACATGATAAAACTATGGAGATTTTCTGACCAATATAAGTCAGAAAATCCAGTAGAGTAGCAACACCAGAAAGGCTCTTTCTCCTATACATTTCTTTTTTTAATTTGGCCTTCATGAGAATCTAAATCTAAGGAGAAACACAGAAAATATTTATTTAGGCCAATGCTTTTGGCCAGTTTTTTACAATGTGTGATATATGATGCAAGTGACCAATTATTTCCGTGAAATAATCAAGTGGAAAGATTTTGTTCCCCACCAAATTATCTAATGGTTTCACAGAATCAACATTTTAAAGCATGATTTAGACTGCACTTTCACCCCAGTGCTATGTGGCCCAATGAGGAAGGAAGACATACTTGGAGCTGGAGGTTGCATGTTCTGACTGGGGTTAATGGTCATCCAGGGGCCGAGGCGGATTGAGCAGAACCTGCCCTTGGGCCTCCACTTGTGAGGGATCCCAAAGGCAGAAATGAATTCCTGGACTTGGAAATGATGGCCAAGAGTGGACTTGACTCATAGTTGGGGAGTTGAGTGTTCAAAGAGAAGTGTTGCTTTGGAGGGACACCTCTGGTGGCAGGGGGTGGGGAGGGGTAGGAGCTGAGGAGATGAGAAGGATAGATATCAAGAAGGAGGAGGACAGATGGTTCAGGATGAAGTCTGTGAACCAGGTGAAGGTGTGAGAAAGCTGTTCTTAGTGGAACTGTCTCCACAGCAGGCAAGGATCCTGCAGACGTTGAGCCATGATGAAACAATGGTCAGTGTCATCTGCATGACACCATCTTGGGGGACATAGAGCATGGTTCTCACACTGTTGCATATGACAGTCCCTAGGGAGCTTTAACACACCGCCCCCCATGCCCAGGCTGTACTCCAAACATATCAGAGGCATTGGCATTTTTAAAAAGTTCCCTAGGTGGGTCCAGGGTACAGCCAAGTGAGAAGTAGTGGCATAGAGTGACAGGGTCTGAAGGCACTGGGGTCTGTCCTGCCACTAACACTTCCAAGTTATGTGATCTTGGACGAATCACTTAACTCTTCTTAGCTTCAGTTGTCCGGCTAGAACTTGAAGGGCTTGGACTAAATGATCTCATTGGTGGTTTAGATAAATGACCCCAAACTTCTTTGAGAGGTAGAGTCTGTGTTCCCTCCCACTGAATCTGGACTCTGTGACTTCCTGCCTGGGAGAGTATGGGTGGAAGTGATCCTGTGCCACCTTCTGGGTCTTGGTCTTAAGAAACTGACAGATCTCCTTTCCGTCTTTGGGGATACTTGTTCTGGAACCCAGCTACCATGCTGAGAGGAAGCCCAGACCACACGGAGAGGCCACGCATGGGTGTTCCAGCGGAGACAGCCATCTGAGGCGACAGGGGATCTCTAGCGTCAACTGCCAGACATGGGACGCTGCCTTCGGATGGTACTGATGATCCTCAGCTTTGAGGCACTATCAGCTTTGAATCTTTTTAGCTGATGCCCCAGATAGGCCTCGTGGACAGACAGGCTGTCCCCACTGCGTCCTGTCCAAATTCCTGACCCACACTGTCCTTGAGAATAATACAATGGGCGCTTTACTTTCTGAAGTCTTGGGGTGCTTTGTTACACAGCAGTGATAACCAGGACAATCTATCTGCTTTACCATTTAAGGAATGCTAGAGAATGCTAGTTTAACAGAGTCTTTAAGAGGGGTGGACTCTGGAGGAAGACTGACTAGGTTCAAATCCCAGCTCTGTGAGTTAGGGTACATTACTTACCCTTTTTATGCCTGCCTCTACTCCCTCATTAGAAATGGGATACTAATAATAACCTCCCTCGTAGGGTTGTCATGTAGATTAAACAACTTAATATATTTAAAGAGTGAAGCCTATGCAAGTGTCTGCAATGATTATAACGATGGTGATAAAGAATTGGCTTAGCCTTGGTTTATCTGTAATTTGCAAGGTGTTGGAATGAAGCAGGGAGGGTGGGGGTAGGTGGGGTTGCTGCACAAACCGGCCATGACCCGCATTGCATTTGCCCAGCCTTCGTCCCATGTTGCTAAGTACTTCCAGGGACCTACATTGTTCTTAGCTATTCAGCAGGTGTTCAAAGGCACCTTGGAACTGTGTATCATGTCTCTGGACCTGTCACTGTCACATTGCTCAGAAATTGGATTCTGCAGAGTGGAAACATGTGGCTTGTTGGCAAGGCAACTGGTTCAGAGCAGGGACATTTCCAGGCTGAGAGAGCTTGCCTTTGTCAATTGGGTTACAGACCTCATAAAAATCTATTTGTTTGTGTTCTTTTCTGGATGCTCAGAGACATCGGGCCACCTGGAGCCACGAGGGGAGAGCGCTCTCCACAAATGTGTATCTCCAGCTGCACTCCTTTCTTTGTCCATCTTGGCTGCCAAAGCAAGCCTGTGACCTTCTCAGTGTGGGGAGTGCCCGGGCCTGGTGAAGCGAGGACAGTGTGTCTTGGCGCCATGTTGGAGTGGGGAGGGCCCGCAGCCCTGGGTGCTTCAGACATTTCTATTTTTGCCTCGAGGTAGATGGAGAAATTCAGGAGAGGGTTTGCCGCCCCTGTACCCTGGTGCACGGTGTCATCAATTTCCATTTAAAAACCAGAAGGGTAGCCTTCTAAAATACCGAGTTTTGGGTGTGACAAATAGAAATTTATGGCACAAGGGTTAACTACTGAACTGTTAAAATCTGTCAGCGATGCCATCATGAATGAAATGAGAGACTAGGAAAGTTGAAAAAATGTACGTGCTTCGGGTGGCAGCATGGGATTTGGTGACTGATGGCAAGTTCTTGGTTTAAGGGCTGGCTCTGCCATTCTCGGCCCCTTGATCTTGAACAAGTTAGCCTTTTTTGAGCCTCCACTTCTATGTAAGAAAGACAAGGATAAAGACATCATGTCAGAGCACTGTTGTGAGGGTCAGAAAGGATCAAGTCTGTGCAAAGAGCTTTTTAAACCATAAAGCCTGGGGCACCTGGGTGGCTCAGTCAGTTAAGCATCTGCCTTCAGCTCAGGTCATGATCTCAGGGTCCTGGGATCAAGCACCGCATTGGGCTCCTTGCTCAGTGGGGAGCCTGCTTCTCCCTCTCCCTCTGCCTGCCACTCCCCCTACTTGTGGTCTCTCTCTCTCTGTCAAATAAATAAATAAAATTAAAAAAAAAAACACACCATAAAGCTTGACAGGTGTCCAGCTATGTAGAGTGGTTTGGGGTGCCTTCATAAAGGATCCTTACACCTGGTTGTCAAGGTCATATAATGTTCCTTCCTTCCTTCCTTCCTTCATTTATTAATTCATTCACTCATTTATTTATTCCACAAGTTTATCAAGCATCTGCTGTGTGCCAGGCACTGGACTGGTTGCTGGGAATATAATGAATGAACAATACCGTAACAGGTCCCTGTGTCTCTGAGCTTAATTCTGGTGGGTGGAAACACAGATAAAAATAAATAAGTCAAGGGCACCTGGGTGGCTCAGTTGGTTAAGCGGCTGCCTTCGGCTCAGGTCATGATCCTGGAGTCCTGGGATCGAGTCCTGCATCGGGCTCCCTGCTCAGTGGGGAGTCTGCTTCTCCCTCTGACCCTATCCCCTCTCATGCTCTCTCTATCTCATTGTCTCTCTCAAATAAATAAATAAAATCTTTAAAAAAAAAATAAGTCAAATGTGATATATTCAACAGTGATAATAGAAATAGTGTTATGTAGAAAAATAACACATGGAAGGGGGATGAGGTCCTATGGGGTGGGGAAGACTTTTGCTTTAAATACCATGTGGGGAAAGGCACCACAGAAAGGGTGGCCTTTGATTAAAGACTTGAAAGAGGCGAGGAAGAGAGCCGTGACTTTACCTGGGGGAAAATCTTTCCAGGCCAAGCAGACAGGACCTGGAAATGCACCTGGTGAGTTTGAGAAAGGGCAAGGAGGCCAGGTAGCTAGAATGAGGAGAGGGGGAGAAAAAAGGGGATGCGGGCTTGTTGGTTTCGGAGCTAGATCATCCAAGGCCTCATTCCAACACCTTTGGCTTTTTCTCTGAAGGGATGGGAAGCCCTTGGAAGGTTTGGAGCAGAGAAAGAATATGATCCTACTTAGTTTTAAAAAATAAAATAAAAAATTTAAAAACAGCATTATTGAGATAAAAGTGACATACAGTAAACTACACATATTTAGAGTGTGCAATTTGAGCATTAAAAATGTTTTAATTATGGTAAAATACTCATAATAAAATTTACCATCTTAACCATTTTTACATGTATAGTTCATTAGTGTTAAGACCATTCACGTTGTACGACCAATATCAACTTGCAAAACTAGAACTCTATGCCCATTAAACAACAACTCCATTTGCCCCTTCCTCTAGCTGCTGTCAACCAGCATTCCTCTTTATGACTATGAACTTGACTATTCTAGGTATCTCATCAGGGTGGAATCACACAGTATTTGTCTTTTTGTGACTGGCTTATTTCACTTAGCATAATGTCCTTCAGGTTCATTCATGTTGTAGCAGGTGTCAGTCATTATAGATTATTGTTTTCTAGAATTTTATATGAATGGAATCAGAAGTATGTACTCTTCTTTTGCCTGATCTCTTTCCCACAGCATAATTATTTTAAGGTTCATCCATGTGATATCAATAGTTCGTTCTTTTTTATTGCTGAGTATTATTCCACTGAATGGGCATACTACTATTTGTTTATCCAATTTCTCTGGAGCTTTGGGTTGTTTCCAGTTTTTGGCTATTAACAATGAAGCCGCTCTGAACATTCCTGTACAAGTCTTGTGTGGGCATCTGCTTTCTGTCCTCCGGGGTAAATCCCTAGGAGTGTAACGGTTAGATCATGTGGGGCATACAGGCTTCACTTTTTAAGAAATCATCAAATGCTTTTCCAATGTGGTGGTACCATTTTATACTCCCGTTACCAGTTTGAGACATCCAGGTGCTCCACATCCTTACCAATATATGGCATGACCAGTTACTTTAATTTTAGTTGTTTCTAATAAGTGGGTAGTAGTAGTCTGTTCAAATCATTTGTCCAGTTTTTTATTTTTATTTTTTAAAGATTTTATTTATTTATTTGAGAGAGAAAGAGAGAGAGCATGAGCTGGGACAGCGGGGAGGAACAGAGGGAGAGGGACAAGCAGACTCCATGCTGAGGATGGAGTCCGATGTGGGGCTTGATCCCAGGACCTGAGATCATGACCCGAGCTGAAACCAAGAGCTGGATGCTAAATCAACTGAGCCACCCAGGTGCCCCTGTCCAGTTTTTAAATTGTGTTATTTTCTTATTTTTGAACTTTGAGAGTTCTTTGCATATTCTGGATACAAGTCCTTCATTGGATATATGCTTTGCAAATATTTTCTCCTGGTCTGTGGCTTGTTGTTGGTTTTTATTTTATTTATTTATTTTTTTATTTTAACAGTGTCTTCTGAAGAGTGGATCTTAATTTTGACAAAATAAATTTATTAGTTCTTTGATGGATTTGTTTTTTTAAGGTGTCATCCGTCATCCCACTTCGGTTTCCAGAGGGTCCCCCTGGCTGCTCTGTTGAGAACAGAGTCAGTGGTGTACAGAGGTGGAAATGGGGAGACCAGTTAAGAGGCTATAACAAGAAGACAGGCAAGGGATGATGATGGTTTGGACCAGGATGGTGGTAGTGGTGGTGATGAGAAGAGGAGGGATTGGGGTATATCTTGAAGATAGAGCCCATGGGTGGGATTTTCTGATGAATTGGTTGTGAGAGAAAGAAGAGTCTGAGGGCCTGGCAGGATGGTGCCTCTTACCTGAGATGGGAAGGCTATTGGCAGAGCAGGTGAGGGCAAAGATGGGGAGCTTGGTGTTTGACATATTAAATTTGAGATGCCTCTTTGACATCCCAAGTGGAGTAGGTACTTGTACATAGGAGTTTGAGCGCAGTGTGATTCAGCCTCTGGTCATGCCAGGTTCTGGGTCATCCCCTGACATTTCTCTTCTTAATTTATATCCTTTGCTCAGCTTGTCACTTCTTTTTTTGGAGCTCATATACTAGCCACATTAAGTTCTGACTCATGTAGATGTTCGCAATTCAAGCTCAAGACCACAGCCTGGATGGGTTCCATGTCTATCCCTCAGCTACACCTAATCCCATTTGTCCTTCCCAAGCCTGTGACAGTGAGGGAACTGACAGCCGAGAAACGTTCCATGTATGTCTGTGTAGTGGGTAGAGATTTTCAGGCCTTGCTGACTTTTTGGGAGGAAAAGCCAAGGAATGCCTCTAGCTCTTTCCCTCATCGCTCTGACAGCTGTCTCTCCAGTCGTTGGAATTATTCCCATTCATAGATTTACAACTGGGGACTAACACTGGCTAAGTCTATCCTGCTCCTTGAGGGTAGATTCTGGCCACATGACCAAAGGGAGAAGTAACCACATTCTCCTTGGTCTTGCCAATGACCCTCCTCACTGCCAAGCAGTGTCCCTGGAATGAGGCTGTTCATTAGGAGTGGACTTGGATCCATTCTCAACTACCCAGAGATTTTCTGGAGATGCTTCTGAGTCTCAGTTTTAAGAAAAAAAAAAAAAAAAGTTCATCTTTAAGGAAGACAATCACTAGCATTAGTATATTATTGAGGCCAATACATGCCTCCTTGGTCCTTTGGGCAAGTGAAGCAGCGCCATCCGCCTGTGGTCCCCACACGCCACATGGCATCTCCGGGGTGTACAGGGTGAGTTTAGTATTTCCAATGTTGTAGATGCAGTGATCCCAGATTTAATGCTAGGCTCCCTTCAAAATGCCACTCCATTTTAGGAGATTTTTGTATCTTCTAATTTTGTTTCCTTCCAGATTTCTCCCTGTTGTACTAAAACCAAATAATTCAAAAATAGAAGTGCTTTATCTGCTGTGCCGATTTTCATTATTCCTTACTCTGTCTTGGCCTTGTCCAATTGTGATGTTTACATTGCTGTAATCGTATTGGATTGGTACAATTTTATATTATCCTTCTTCTTCTCCTACTCCTTCTACTACTACTACTACTTCTTCTTCTTCTCCTTCTCCTTCTTCTTCTTCTTCTTCTTTTTTTTAAGTAGGCTCCACGCCCAGTGCAGAGCCCAATGTGGGGCTTGAACTCACGACCCTGAGATCAAGACCTGAGCTGAGATCAAGAGTTGGTTGCTTAACCGACTGAGCCACCCAAGGGCCCCCTATATTATCATTATTCTTAATAATTGAGTCCTGGCTGTGTGCTACGAACTTTACAGCCATTTTTAAGAGCTTCATTTAATGTTTATAGTCACTCTTTAGGTACTTGTATTACCCTCTTTTATGGATGAGGAAACTGAGGCTCAGAGCAGAGACTCATCACTACCCTTTCACATTCCAAGAACATGGGATTTGGTAGCAGTTGTTCAATAGCCACTGATTGTGCAATTTGGGGCAAGTCACTTACTTTTTCTGATTCTTAGTAATTCCTACCTACCTCCTGAGACCATTCAGGACTAAGAGAAGTAATGTATCTGAGGGTGGTTGATAAACTGTAATTTTTATTATAATTACAAACAATAGTTTACAACGTTTCCTTAATAATTTTATTGTTGGATTTAGATCCTCTTTTATTAATTAATTAATTGATTGATTAATTTGGTTGTTAGAGTGACATTGCCATGAATACCTCATGTACCTTTATTTTTTATTCTTTATAAATCCCATAGGAGAAAAAGCTACATTGTGGCATTTTAAGATGATTCCCCGATATGGATCTTCCAAGAGATGATGTCAGTTCACGTGGCTACCAACAGTGTGTGCGGAGACTGGTTTTGCCACAGTGTTGTAATACTGAATAATTTCTAAAATTCCTCAAAGGTGGTGGGTGTAGGATGCTACAACATTATTTGAGTGGATATATCTCTGATTGCAAGTGAAGTGGAACGTTTCCCCACATGCTTGTTTACGAATAGCATCTCTGTTTTCATGAATTGTCTCCTTCAGTTCTTTGCCAGTTAGCATATTAGGGATTTAAGTTTTCAGTGTCAGTATACAGAAGCTCTTTACATAACAGAGAAATGAACCCTGTTTTCTATTTGCTGCGAATGTTTTCTCCAGATGATATTTTTCCTTCGATTTTAGTTCTAGCTTTACCAAATGGTTATTTATTTCTACAATGTACAAACTGTCCATCCTTTATAATTTCTTCCAACTTAACTTATAAAGTTATTATCCCTTGTGCTTGCTTTCACAGCACATATGCTAAAATTGGAACAATACAGAGATTAGCCTGGCCCCTGTGCTATGATGACATGCACATTTGTAAGGTGTTCCCTATTTTTTATGGTGTAAGAATTATATCTCAGTAAAGCTGTTACCAAAAAACCCTAGAACTTATCTTCCCTCTAAAGATCTGAAGCAGTCCAGTAAAAGAAGTTCCTTTTTAGAGGTGAGGGTTTTATTTAAGTTTTTCCTATTCATATTCACTTGGGATGGGTGACTATAATTTTCTTTTTTGTGTGTTTTACCTTTATTGGGCTTTAGGAAGAAGATCATGCTTACCTAATGGACATGAAGGTACTCTTATCTCGTTTTGCACTCTGGATGTTTTATACAACATCGGGATTATCTGTTTCTTAAAAGTATGAAAATTATTCTTGTGAAACACTGGGACCAACTACCTTTTTTAGGTTGTTATCAGATCATTTCCTCAACTTCTTCCTTGGTTATTATTCTGTTTAGATTTATATTTCTTGAGTTATTTCTAGTAATCTATATTTTTCTAGAAATTATTCATCTCATTGAAGATTTCCATTTATTAGCTAACAGTATTCTCTTTGGATTTGGAGCAAAAAAGCTGTTTTCTATATTTTGTCCTATCTCCTTCCTCATTTCTAATTAAAAATGTTCCCTTAATTATATTTGTCAGAGTTTGTTTATTTTAGTAGTCTTATCAAAAAAACAGCATTTGAACTAATTTATCATTCTCCTGCCTTATGTTTTACAATTTATTTATTTCAGCCTTTATCTTCATTTACTGCTTCTTTTAAAATTACGTTTCCCCTTAACTTTTAAATGGAAGCTTTTGTTAATATCAACTTGGATAATCCTGGCCTGAATAGGATTCTGAAGACTGAAATGAGTTGGGGGAGAGAAAGTGATGTAGTATCATGATATGTTTATCAGTCAGGGACCGGCCAGGACTATGGAGCCCGCACCAGCCAGTTCAATAGAGGGAAATCATTTGGGAAGTCATTGTGAGGTGCTGGAAAAGCTGAAAAGCCCAATGGGCTGGTGGGTCAATGCACAGATGAACAGGAACACAGCTGCAGGGACTGAAGAGAAAGGAGGGGCTGTAGCCAGACCCCAGGATCTGGGTGCCTGGTGGGACCCGGAAGCACAGGTCTGACGAGAAGCTGCAGAAGGCAGAGATGGGGAGGAGGGTGGGGGAGGAACTGCACTCCGTCCTCCAGTCTCCTCCCAGTGCCTCTCTTTGGCAGAAATTAACCAGAAGCCAGTTGGCACCAGAGTCCGAGAAGTGTAATTGGCAGGGTTTGGGCTGAATAGGAAAGGGCAGCCAATGGGCCTGGGAACAGACCACGATCAGCAGCGGCACCTTCCCTTCAACGAGGCAAGGTCAGAAGGGTTTGTGTTGCTGGAGAGATGACAAGGCTAGCACCAGGATGCTGTGGAATCTTTGCTAAGTCCTGCTGGGTTGTAACTTCTGTACCCGTTTCTCCTTCTCTCTGTCTTCCTTGATTTCCATCACTAAACCCATTTTATTATTTTATTTTATTTTTAAAAATTTTATTTTGAGAGAGTGTGCATGCAGGGGGAGGGGCAGAAGGAGAGGGAGACAAGCAAGATTCCCTGGGGAGCCTGATGTGGGGCTGCATCCCAGGGCCCTGGGATCATGACCTCAGCCGAAATCAAGAGTCGGACACTTAACCCACTGAGCCACCCAGGCGCCGCAACTGAGCCCATTTTAGAAAGGGAAGTCAAGTTTCTGTCCTGGCTCTTTTCTCAGTTAATTCCCCCACCCTTCTACCTGCCGACCACCCCTCACCCCCCTCACCCCCCTCACCCTCGTGTTGGCCATCTGACCACAGCCTGGATTCGAACCTGGACCTGCATACAGGAGTGCCCAGCCCCCCATCTGTACTTTTGGCTTCTTTGTTTCCTCCTTATGGCGGAAGAGGCCCTGGGCTGGGGTTGTGGAAGAGTTTATTTGTATAGAGGGCCAGTTACCCTCGCTGGCCCAGGAAGCCTGAGGATCAGGCTAAAGTTGTAGTTTTTAATCTTGACTAAGTCAGACTCCTTCTTGAGGCGTTTTGGAGACCTTTAGGAAGATAATGCCCAACAGTATTCTCCCCTGGATAGCACAGGCCCTGCCCAGAGAAGGGTGGGCTTAACTAGAGATTTATATGTCAATATAAACACCTAACTTCCGTTAGGTTCCCCGATACACAGGATTATGGGAGTTTTCCAGATGAAAGGCCCTCTCTCTGTACCCTAGTTCTTAAAACCCCTGCACCCAGTGTCTAGCACCGCACTGTCCACCAGGAAGGTGTGGGAGGGCACTACGATGGGCCTATGCGAATCTCCTCCAAGAATCGGAGAGAAGAGCTAAGACACACACATGAAGAATTAGGACAGGGCATGATTTTATATATTAGCATACAGTAATTAGCATGGATTCAAGTGCCAAATTGAGTGATACCAACAATTAGAGAACAGGACAGCATGTTGTAAGAGCAGATTACGTGTTATGAATAGTAAGCACAAGACGAGTTAGGAAAAGGAAATAAATGGAGCCTGGGGTGGGGAGGGGGTTGTGGGACGGAGGGACATTTGGTCTGAGTAATGCTGGAAGATGATAAATAATAACATTGAATAACTTTAATTGGGAGCTTTACTGTGTACTATGTACTCTCCTGCGTGCTTTTCATTAAATCATTTGATTTTTACAGTAGCCCTATGAGGTAGGTCCCGTTTTATAGATGAAGACATTGAGGCACAGAGAAGGTGAGTAATTTTTCAGTGACACACCTGGACCGTAAAGGAGCTTGATTGGAACCCACAGGCTACCTTCAGCCCTTATGCTTAACCACTGGACTGTATAAGTTGAGTTTCCTCTTTCTTCTGAGATACTCGGGAGCCCCACACTTGGGCTGGGTGAGGTGGGGGCAGGACCAACCAGGGAACAGCAGAGTATGAGGCCAAGGGTGATCAGAGAGGTGAGGCCCAGCGGTATTGGTCAGCTGGTGGTGGGCAGAGAGGCCAGCTCTGTATCCATCCGCAGAAGCCAGGCAGAGAGGGAGAAGCCAAGCATCAGCTGCAGGTGGGAAAGAGGAAGTGGCTGACTCTAGGGTGGGGCGATGCTTCACCTGCAGCCTCTGTCTTCCATCCCTTCCCATCCCGCTGGGAGCCCAGTGTCCCCCATTTCAGTGGCTTGTCTCAACAGCCTTCCTTCCCAGCCTCCCCTTGGCCCCAATCAATCACACTGTCTGAGCAAGTCTCCAATTCTGGAAAAACCCAACTTTCTGTAAGCCTGCAGATGAGCAGCTAAACTCTGGAAGAAAAAGTTACCCATCAAGGCCAATGGGGTTTAACAGAAATTCATGCTTGCTGGTGGTAGCAGCAAAAATTCATGGCTACTGATGACAGTGGCATTCTTAGCACTGCCTATCCATCCTACTATAGGTACAGCCCCATTATCTCTTGTTGGGATGTCTGAATTGGCCTCCTACCTGGTCACCATTCTTATCCCTCTACAAACCAGTTTCCAACATTTAGCACCCAGAATGACAGCACTAAGGAGGACCCAGGTAATGTCACCTTCTGCTTGTGCCTCAGCCCCCTGCTTGCTTCCCATCACACTTGGAATGAAATTCACAAGGTCCTTGGTGACTTAGCTTCTCCCTGCCTCTCTGACCTCATCTCCAACCACATCCCCCTCACTCCCTCTGCTCCACTGACTGGGTGGGAAGGGCTCTCTGTTCCTCTCTGTTCCAGCAATCCTTGACACTCCTTGTTCCTGCTGCCTGGGGCTCCCTTCCCCAGCTATCTCCATGGAGGACTTGTCATCGTTCCAGTGCCCTGGTCTTCTCCCCTACCCTGGGTAAAGCTACACTATTTCCATTTTTTTTTATCACTTTTTTTTTTCCTCTTCAAAATACCTATCACCAGCTTAAATCCTTATTTGTTTATCTATTATGGCAGAGACTGTTAAATGTCTACTCAGTACTTATTCTCTTCTTTACTAATAGAACCCTGTTTTCTTTGTGGCAAAAATCTATCCAGTTGGGATTGTATTTCTCTACCAGCCTCCCTTGAAGGTAGGAGTAGCCAGTAAGTTGTATGTATTACCTGTGGACCAGATCTTCAGGGAAAGCTCTCTGTTGGGAGATACCTCCTCTTCCCTTCCTCTTTTCTCTTTCTTCCTGCTAGAATGTAGGTAAAACGCATAGGGCTGTGGAATTCCAGGTGCTCTGGAAGACGGAAGCCTTCCAGAGCCATTTTGGAATTCCAGGTGCTCTGGAAGACGGAAGCCAGGTGCTAAGGATGGTAGATCAGAAAGACAGGAGGAGTCTGGGCCCCTGATGTCATTGTAGAGCCACCCTATGAGTCTTGGAGTGCCAACCTCCAGACTTATTTTATGTGAGAGAAACTAGACTACAACTTGGTTAAATTGGTATTATTCGGGTTTTCTGCAATACTCAACCAAATCTAATCCTAACAGATAGACTTATTTATAATCTTTCTTCCTTGACTGGAATGCAACCTCCATGAGCCCAAGGACTTTGTCTTTACTATTACTACTAAATCCCTGGTACCAGAATATCATCTGGCACGTAGTAGGTGCTCAATAAATATTTGTTGAATGAGAAGTGTAGGGTAATAGGGAGGGCCTGATGATATTTCCTGAGGTGAAAAGTCTACGGGGTAAGGATCTGTCAGGGGAGACTAGGTGACGCGGAAGTGGTAACACCAAAGCCTCAGGGGTCTAATATGACAGAAGCGTATTCCTGCTCAGTTATGGTCATCTGCAAATCTGAGCAGGTTTCCAGGCACTTGTTCTCTGTGTCCACCATTCTTGGCTGCTTTGACCTTGTAGCATCTTTACTCAAGTTCACCACGCTTCAGAGCTCACCATGGCAGAAACCTGCCTGGAGAATCATGAGCCAGCTCTCCCTTGCTTCTGCCTGGAAGTGACACAGACCATTTTTGTTAATATTTCACTGGCCCAAGTCAGTCAGACGGCCATGACCAACTTGAAGGGGGTGGGAAGGGAGAGACGTGGAAATATTGGAGGGCACTGGTAGTGTTCACCATAGGCTCTAGCCAGCCTCTGAAACTGCTGAGGAGGGAGTGGGTAAGAGTCCTGAGCACACTCAGACAGGGAAGCAATGGTAGGTAAGTCCCATGAGGACGGCCCTTCAAGGGTGGGGGGTGGAGGAGGGGAGAGAAGCCATATGCACATTGATGCTACCTTGAATTCACCTCTGAAGTGTGAGGATGATACCTCCTCAACCACACGGACCAACCTGTTGCTCAGCCAGGATTATTGAGAGCACCTGCTCTCTGTATTAACCTTGGACTTCACTTTTGGTACCATCAGACTGTGCCCTGTTTTCTCACGTTGTCCCGCTCTCCGGGCCTGCTTCGTGGGCAACGCATTGTAAACCCTAAACCTTTGTATCATCTTTGCTCACATTCAGACGTAACAGCCCTTCACTTCGGGTCCCATCACTTCGGGATTTTGAATTAAGCCATAAACTAATTCAAGCTAAGATGTGATAGTTTGATAAAATAACTCACCTCACATATTTGCATTTTAATGGAGGCTCTCAGTGCCTTAAAGCAGAAGGGTTGTAATTTCAGGCACCCTGGTAAGCAGGTTGGGAAAATATTTTTCTCCAGAGGAGCCTTTTAGTGCTCCTTAAATCTTATCACACTGCTCTGCAGACAGAACAGGACTGACTCCCTTGGCTGATTTCTGTCACGTTCCAAGCCAGATACCTCCTGGGAAGAGGGCAAAATGATAACAACATAGGCCCTGTTTTATTAAGTATATTGGCAGGAGAAGAAAGGAAATGTATTCAGAGGAAATGGACTCAGGTGTGCAGAGAAAAACAAATAAACCACACTACTACCCTGTCCCCTGATAAAACATCCATTGGTGTTCATAGCGGAATTATGCTGCTTTTCCATAAAAGACAACTCGGGCTTTTTGTGCAGTTGTGGAAACAGCTAGGTTTCTTCCCCACTGTTTGACATTTTCCATGCTTGTTGCTAAATCTTTGACAGAAGCATTAGCTGGGCTGAAGAATAATAGTGTTGTAAGAAAGCTGATAATGGCCTAGAAAAAAAAGGTATGTATAATACATACCTTGACATTGAATCGCTGAATACTTTAATAAGTAATGCACACAAACGGAGGCCTTTTGTGTTGACATAAAATGTAAGCTCTACCTTTCTTCTCATTGAGAGGCATAAAGAACGGGAGAGGAAAATAGATGGGAGAAATTCAAATATTTTCCTTGGGGGACTTTGATGTGCCAATGTGCTATATACACCAAGAGGTTCTTTTTAATTTCCTTAAGTGTTAGAGAGAGAATGAGAACCAGAGTGAGAGGAGATACAATGTGTGTTGCCTTTCTTGATGTGTTCCAGAAACCAGTTCCAGATGTGAGAATCTTATGCTAACGTGGCTTTCAGAATCCCAGGGGACTCGATAAGCTCACTTGGAGTGAGCACCACCGAAGTCAAAGGGGCCTGGGCTCCAGTGACCAAGAGCCAGAAGGGGTGCCAGGAGTTCATAGGACCTGAAATGAAGGGTCCTCGGGTGGCGCCATGGGGCGGGACACAGGACCACAGACAGAGCCTTCAAGATGAGGAGTGAATATGAGCAATAAAAGGAGCTGGATATGTGAAGAAGGTTTGGGTGACTCCTATAATTTTTTGACTTTGGTTTTTGGGGAAAAGAGAAATCTTATCCATTTCCATAGTAAAGACTCCCCTACTAGAATGTCAAATGATAAACTTGAGACCTTTTTAGTCCTTTCTCTCGTTTTCAAACCGTCTCCAGGAAAACTGTTACTGCCCCCACCCGCCTTCCTCCTGTCTTCTGCCTGTTCTTTGAGCAGCTACTGAAATGCTTCTTCCTGGGGGATATTTCCCGATCCTATGGCATGAAACTCTGACCCCAAGCATGCCTAGCTGCCTCCTGCGGATTATACTTAACCTTGACCAGAAATCGATTTTTGGTTAAGGTGTATTTTTGACAGCAGGTAACAAAAATCGAGGCTCACAGTGGTTTTAACAATAAAGATACCTAATTGTCTCGCCTAACAAGAGGTCTGCTGTTAGTTCTTTGGTGGAAGCCGAGGTTCCCTAATGTCATTAAAATCTAGGCTCTTTTCTCATTTTCTACTATGTCATCTCTGCTTATGGGCATTTGGACCTCACGCTTAATACCTCATGGTCGCCATGATGTACCCCTTTACATTCAAGGAAGGAAGAAGCAGGGATCTCAGTGACAAAAAATCCTCCCTTTATCAAGGAGGGGGAAAAAAATGTTTCCCAGAAGCCCATCAGCAGACTGGCTTTCCACTCTCATTGCCCAGCGCAAGATCACTGCCAGAGGGGCTGCCAAAATTAGCATCTTTTCAAGGGAAATAGAATTGTCCACAATTAACTTAGATTTATAATGATTCATTGCCTTGAACTGGATAGGTCCTGCTGGTAAGTAAAACATGGAAGGTGGTAGGCAACCAGTGTCTATCTAGGCATAGATGGTACATTTTTATCCTCCTACTGGTTTGTGCCACAAACATGTAACTTACCCTGCCGTGTCGCTATGTCCATAGGCAGTGGCTATAAATACTTATACATGAAATATATTTTTTCACTGATTTCCATTAAAAAAACTTAGGTTTATATGGAAAGTATTTTGCCCAAGATTAGACCAAATCACATGCTTAAAATGGTGATAATACAGGTATCGAAATACAAAACTCTGTAGGTGATTTCCATATTTGAGCAATAGATGTGTTCCCCTAAGGTGACTTTAGGCTAAGTGAATCCTGTATTTCTTTTAACCATTATCATGAAATTGGGGATATATTCCCACTGGAAAACATTCTTCTGTAGTTGGTAGAAGTAGCTGAAAAATGGCAGCATATGAAGTTTCTAGATGGTGGCCCAGCTCCCAAATGGGGCTTTGCATCAGAATCACCTGCTGGGGTTTTCTAAAATTACAGAATTCCCAGACTTCTCTTCAAATTGGGAGAATCACCATTTCTGAGAAGGGAGCCTGGGGAAATGTGGATTTATAAAGCTTCCCAAGTGATGTTGATACACAGGGAGGTTTAGGAATCATTGCCATAGGCTCAGACCTATAGACTTGTGGAACTTAATGGGATTTGGAAATACATTTGGTTCAAATCCTTCATTTTACAGATGCAGAAAGAGAATGTCAGAGTGTTGCTAGCAGACATTAAGAAGTGTACAGCAACTGAGACTTGACTTCAAGCCTCTGGAATCCGGAGACTGTGCTGTCACCAGGACATCACCCTACTGGGGAAAGGGATTGGGCATATTTCATATGGTGCCTCCAAAGTTTTATGGTCTTTTCTGAACCTGGAATCTACTGCTTGACTTCATATCTCTTACTCCTCTCTTTGATCAGAGCTTTCCCCAGAATGTAAGATTTCTATGAAAGTCATCAAACTCCTTATTCTTAGAACTTCTTCCTTTGGGCCAGAGATGTACATCGCCCTTACAGAACCAGGTTACATCATTTAATTTGCCGGGAACTAATAGCAAAAGGGATACCCCCCAAACAGAAATCTTCAATCTGAAAATCTATGACATATATATTTTTTTCTGTGTTAGCAGTTTTGTTCAAAATTTTGTAAAATGAGCATATCTGCATTTGGCTGTTATTAATGACAGAACCACGAAGCCATCGTATGTAAGGGAGGGGCACTAAGATTTCATTCATGAGATGAACTTTTTGGGGAATGACATTTCTGTGTGTGTGTGTGTGTTGGCAATTTTGTTCAAAATTTTGTAAAATGAGCATATCTGCATTTGGAAGTTATTAGTGACAGACCCATGACGTTAGCCTATTGTAAGGGAAAAGGGAAGGGTGCTAAGATTTCACTCATGAGATGAACTTTTTGGGGAATGCTTATTATATACTAGCTCTTAGACCCAATGCTATAAGAAAGAAGGCTGTAGAAAGGTTAGAAAGGTTTGGGGATGTTGGGGGAAGAGAGAACTATTAACAGACTACTATAATATAACATGATAATGGCCACATTCAAGGAATGCACAAAGCACAGTGATATTATGGAGAAGAGATTCACTTCTTTTGGGGTTGGAGTGGGAGGGGGCTTTATACACAAGATGTGACTTCTGAGTTGAGTCTAATGATGAGTAGAAATTCATAAAAGAGGACTGACATGCCATGTCTGTGCAAACAACATGTGCAAAGGCCCCCCCCCCCCCGGGGTTTGTGGGGGAACCGGAAGTGCTGTATGGGGTGTGACAGAAGGTAGAAATGGCAGTGGAGGGGCCAGCTTGAGAAAGGACTTCTGTGATAGGTTAAGACATTTGGGCTTCATCCCATAAACAATGGGGACATGCTGAAGAGCTTTCCGCAGGGGAGTAGCAGGCTCGGATGGAAGCTGCATTGGTGGGGGAACATTCTGAAGGCAGGAAGTCGCTTAGGGCTTATTGCAATCATTTGGTAAAACAGGGTAAGAGACTTTCATGGCATAGAAATAATGGGGATAAGGAAGAGGGAAGGAGCCACTAGGTGTTTAAGAGTTTGAATTGACAGGAACCCGGGGGCTGACTGGATGTATAAGCTAAGGAGGAACAGTGGAGAACAATCCTCATGTTTTGCATGTTGGGAACAGAGCAATGAGAGGAACATTTTGTTTTTTTTGGCGGGGGGAATATAGTGAGTTTAGTATTGGCCCTTGACTTGAGGTACCCAAAAGATATAGGGATGAAATGTCCATAGGCAAGAGAGACCTTTCTGGGGCTGCAGCTTTGAGATACATTTTGATGTTGATGTATTGATTTCCCATGTTGACTAAGGAGAGACCTGAGCCCGTAAACCAGGGGGCTCCTAACATGTAAGGAAGGAGTGTGTTTGTCAGCTTGTCTGCCTAACAAGCCACTCCAAAATTTGAGACTTAAACAGCAAGCATTTGTTGTTTCTTATGATTAGTGGTTTGGCTGGGTGGTTCTTGGAATGGGCTGGCTGGCTGCTCTAAGAAGGCCACTCTCAATGTCTGGTGGTTGGCTCGATGTCAGCTGGGGTAATAAGATGATTTGACCACATGTCTCTCATCATCCAGCAGGCTAGCTCAGACTTGTTCCTATTGGGGTGATTTAAAGACTCCCTAGAGGAACAAAAGAGGGGGGAAAAACTCCAATGCACAAACACTTTTCAGTTTTCTGCTTCAGGTGTCACATTTTCCACATGTCATTTGTCAAAACAGGTCACTTGGCAAGCCCCAGATCCATGTGGGAAGGGACATAGATACAGAAAGGGGAATTACTGTTGCCATTTTTGCAAACACTCTCCCACAGGGGCGTGTTAGGTGGAAACAGAACCCGTGAATATCCGAGCATCTACTTCGTGCCTGCAGCATGCCGTGCAATTTCAAGAAGTTTATAGAGGCAAGAAATCAGCTCAAAGTCATACTTACTAAGTGAATGAGCTGTCATTCAAATCTTGCTCCATCTAGGTCCAAAGTTCATGCTTGATTATACCTCTACTGTCTCTGTTTACTCAGTATAAGCTCCGTGCATGGGCAAACCTTCACACTGTGCTAATAATTCCTTTTGCCTCCCCTGAAACAGACAGAGAAGCTAAAAAGAATAAAGCGAACCTTAAAAATTTTTCAGATTAGAGGTTAGGTGCTTGTATTTGACCATTTGTCCTTGATTATGACTAAGGTAATTGTTTATCTTACGGCTGGTTAAGGATATTAGGACCTTAAAGTGCTGCTAGCACATTCTGGGCTTTGGCACATTTGGCTCCGGATGACTCACAGGGAGTGTTCGCTTGCCTTTGATGGGTGTTTATTTTTCCTCATTAAGTCTGTGTGCAATCTATTCTTTCTGCAAATGCTGATTTCTTCCTTCAGGCCTGCTTTCAAGGGGAGTGCCCTGCGGCAGGTGCTTTGCTGCATCCTTACTCCCCTCACGTCACCGAATCTATTTTACATGGTTCGCTCTGAGCAGAGACTCTGCATGTGGGGTTTTTATCGTGTGAGAAGGTGTAATACTCGAGGATCATCAGAAGGCCCCGGGCAAGTTGCTTCTTCTCATCGTAACTCCTTTCCTGGCTTACGAAACAAGAGGAGTTGATAGATGATATGTAAGTTCGCACCCACCTCTAAGGGCTAATCGTGATTTGTGATCCTTGCTTCTCGGGTCCCTGGAGAAGGTCAAGGGCCCAGGTTAGCTTAGGGTATGAAATTCTGTGTGATCCTGGGCCTGAATATTTCTCTAGCATCATTTCCTGCCACTGCCCTTCATGGCCATGCCATAACACTAGCTCTTTCCTCAAAATCCATGTGTCCTCATGCCCTCACTCTGCACCCATGGTTCCTCTTCCTGGAAGGTTCTTCTCCTTTACAGTCCTCTTCCCTTGTCCTTGAAATCCCAGCTCAAACCTCAGGGTAGCGATTTCTGTGGAGGCTTCCATAATCTCTACCATGGCACCCAAGCTCACGGCAGTACTAGGGACTCATCTCTCTGTCCTCCAGTGTCCTGTGTATATATATCTCTAGCGAAGCAAGAGCACCCTGTGTCACAATTTTGTGTCTCTTCTTTGTACTAGGAATTCCAGCGTGGCATGCTTCTCCGTGTCTCTAGCTCCCTAGGACAGTGCTTGGCACATAAATGATGCTCAGTACATGAGAAGATAGAGAATAGCTGTCCCCATCTTACCCCACAGGTCTCCAACTCCATCCAGCATCTTCTGATGGTGGTGCTGACCTCCAGCTTATAATGCTGGGAGGATGTATTGTAATTGTTGTCACCCCTGTAAATATTAGGGGTAACGTCTTTAGGTTTAGCAGATTGGTGGGGCAGCTCTGGCTTCTGGGTGCCCCTTATTGGATTCCAGGCAAATTCTAGTTTCACTGGCCTCTCGTTTGTGTGATGTGAGGTCCTTGGAACTTTCTAGTCTTTGCAGAGAATGATCAACTATTGTTCTGGTTTCTGATACCTCAGATGGAGTAATCTAATTGAGGAATATGCCAGATGGGTTGAGAACAAGAAAACCAGATGGCAGGGGGATAATATAGGGGGATATCACTGAAGTCCAGGAAGGTTCCATGCTTGGGTCACTGGGAAGATGGTGGTGGCGTCATTTGTAGAGGTGCCTAATGTGGGAAGAAGATCAGGTTTGGGAGGTAAGACGATAAATGTTTGATCATGCCAGGCTTGAAGTATTTGTGGGACACCATTGTGGAGTTGTTCAGTAGGTAGTCAACATGGAGACCTGAGGCTAGGGAGAAATAGGTAGGAATCATAGCGAGAAAGACAGGGTTTACTAAAGGTGAGACGGTGGGTGGGCTTGCCAAGAGAGAATATATAGAGATGAGGAGTAGCTGTTGAATGGATACTTGGAGAACACCTAGTCTAACCATGATTGAGAGGGATGGGGAAAGATGTAAGGTTCCTGGGAGAATATAAAACCATGACAATTTATGGAGTAGAGTTCATTGAGTTGGTTTGGTGACTCTTTTTTTTTTTTTTAAGATTTTTATTTTATTTATTCGAAAGAGAGAGAGGAGAGAGAGAGAGCACAAGAGGGGGTAGGGTCAGAGGGAGAAGCAGACTCCCCGCTAAGCAGGGAGCCCAATGCAGGACTCGATCCCAGGACTCAGGGATCATGACCAACTGAGCCACCCAGGCGCCCTGGTTTGGTGACTCTTAAAGGGAACTCTTACTTAAATATCTTATATATCTTAAATGAAAAATAAAATTTGTCTTATGGAATGATACCCTCCTTAACTATGTGCAGAGCGTTTGAAGGTTTGCCCACAAAGGCTGGTGGTCTGACTCAGGCAATCTGATTAGCTGAGTCAGCTCAAACAGCAGGTAAGGAGACAGATACTGCACGGGAGTGGGGAAAATTTCAATAAGATGGGATAAAATAGGAGTGTCTATTGACACAGAGAATCACAGGGGTTTTAATACTAGTAGAATTCTTGACTGCTTTTTTATTTTTTATTTTATTTATTTATTTTATTTTTTTTTTTAAGATTTATTTATTTATTCATTTGAGACACAGAGATACAGAGAGAGAGAGAGAGGGAGAGAGCATGAGCAGGGAGAGAGGCAGAGGGAGAGGGAGAAGCAGGCTCCCCGCTGAGCAGGAAGCCCGATGCGGGGCTCGATCCCAGGACGCTGGGATCATGACCTGAGCCGAAGGCAGACGCTTAACGACTGAGCCACCCAGGCGCCCCTGCTTTTTTATTTTTATTTTTATCTTTTTAGAGGGGGTCTGGGGGAGGGAGAGAAAGAATCTTAAGCAGGTTCCATGCCCAGTGTGAAACCCAACATGAGGCTTGATCCCATGACTCTGAAATCATGACCTGGGCCGAAACCAAGAGTCAGATGCTTAACCGACTGAGCCACCCAGGCACCTGCCTTGACTGCTTTTTAAAATAATGTGGGTTTTTATTTTCTCCCTAGTCTTTCTTTATGAGTAAAAGGTATATATCTGGTTTACAAGTGCAATAACTGGATGCAAATGGGATGAACTCTGTGCTTTAATTAATTGATTTATTTTTGGTGTTCACTCAGGCCTCAGAAAGAGGCTGCTTTATTGGAAGTATTCCGTTTTGGTTTTTGCTTTTTTTTTCTTTTCCTTCTAATAAGCAATCAGTACTCAGAAACACATTGGGAATTCTTATTTATTGTGGTAAAATATACAGAAAACTTACAATTTTAACCATTTTTAAAATTTTACTAAGTTTTTAATTTTAATTCCAATATCATTAACACCCAGTGTTATATTAGTTTTAGGTACAATTTTAACCATTTTTAAGTGTACAATTTAGTGGCATTGAGTACATTCACAGTGTTACGCAACCATCACTACTATCCATTTCCAGAACTTTTTCATCATCCCGAGTAGAAACCCTGTAGCCATTAAACATTAACTCCCCACCTGTCTCTCCCCCCAGCCCCTGGTAACCTCCACTCCACTTTCTGTCTCAGTGAATTTACCTGGTCTGAGTACCTCATATACCGGGAATCATACATATTTATCCTTTGGCGTCTGGCTTCTTTCACTTAGCACATCCTTGGGAATTCTTGACAACTCTCTGGAATTTGGCTGTGCCCCTGTCTTGGATACGGATTTCTGGTGTATGTGACAGAACTCCTTAATTATTTTCTCAGAGGTGTTTGCTCTGCCCCCTCTTGAAAGAGTGCACAGAAGTTTCTCCTCAAAGGAGCCACTTTGCACCTTTTAAATACAACTTCCAATTGCCACAGTTGTGTGACGGGTGTCTTGGTGGTGGTTTCCCCTTCTGCCAGGTCCTGTAGTGGAGAAGTCTGTAAGCACACGGTGCTGTGACCTGCCTGCCACGTGGGTGCCCCACGTCACGTGGCTCTCACCATGGAGGGGACCCTGGAAATCCTTTGCGATGTGGTAGAGCGCCCGGGCTTCCTTATCCTGAGTAACTGCGGCCCTGTTGTGTGAGCACTCATCCCATGTCAAAACCCTTCTCCATTTTAATGGCTTTCGTAAATTTTTTTTTTTATTATTATTAGATCCAACAGACATAAAATTACTTGGCCAAATGGCTAGAAAAGTTTCCAAATGCTTACTTCCCAATTTCTGAAATGATCTCGTCATTGTGGCCCAGCGGGGCATCATCCCCACACCACACCCTGAGCAGCCCCCCCACAGGGAGCGTCACACGTTGGGGCAGGTTGCTTGGAAGCACACTTTATAGATATTCTGAAATGTCTTTTCTCTCAAGGCAACTTTTCCTCCGACAGAATCTTTACCCCTTACACTGTGGGAAGGGATTGGTTTGCCTGAACTAAATCTCTAGCTATTACCCAGCTTCTGAGGAAGAGGCTGTCCTCCAATGGTTCTGCATCATATTTCTGTTAGGAACTCTGATGTGAAGTGGGGAAACATCAAGGGCTGGAATTCTTTTTTTTTTTTTTTTATTTTAAATTGTATTTATTTTTTTTAAGACAGAGCACTCAAGTGTGGGTGGCAAGGGGCAGAGGGAGACGGAGAGAGAGAATCTTAAGCAGGCTTCATGCCCACCAAGGAGCCCAAAGGGGGGCTCGATCTCACCACCCTGAGATGGTGACCTGAGCCAAAATCAAGAGTCAGACACTTAACTGACTGAGCCACCCAGGCGCCCCACGGGCTGGAACTCTTATTGGAGCTTTGCAGTTGTCAAATGTGGTTCTCTCAAAGCCACTGTTGTAAGGCTCTGTTGTATCCATTCTCAAGGTGACTCATCAGCATGCCACTAAGAAATTGTTTGGGCTATCTCGCTGCGTTAAGTGGCCCAGCTCTGCAACATATAGACCAGCTCCCAGCCATTTTGGGGGTCTTATGAATAATATTTAAATCTCCGAATGATTCCCAGTGCTGATAATTGGGTGTGTACCATAATTCTACAAGTTGATTCAGTGTTGAGTCTCAAGTGACAGGTGGTCTTAGGGGAAGCTGGGAGCGTGAGAAATCTTATCAAGACCTATGTTTGGGCTCCACAGATAGGTGATGCCACAGGACACTTCTGCTTAGGGGGTTATGATGAAGAGTCAAAAGATGGCCTCTTAGCATGTGAATTGCAGGATGCAGGCCAAGGACTTCAAATACCCTAGAAGAGAAGGAGACAGGGCACTGTAGTGCACCAGATATGGGTGTTGGCTTTAAGACCTGGCTTCCGTCCTTCCTCTGCCATTCATAATCTATGTGAGTTTGGGCAGGTACTTAACCTCTCTGAGCCTCATGGATTAAAAATGTTAGGAGGATTAAATGAGAGTGTATATATGGTCTGCGGCCTGGCGTATAGCAAGCACATGCATGGTGGTTTCTGTCCCCTCTGTGATTTCTCTGCCGTAGTCCAGAAAGCAGCTTTTGAATGATCAGGTTATAGGTGGAAGGACAGTCAATTACTTCACAGTAGTGGTTGAGAACAGATTTATACTGCCCGCTGTTGCACTTTATTTCTGCCCCCCTGGAGAGTCTATAGTCCTCGTCTCTTAAAGAGATTGTGTTTGGTAGCAACAAACAGGCTTTTAGCAAAATGGTTCTCTAATCCTGTTCAAGCATATTCTGGACTCACAGTAAAAATGCAGATGAAAACAAAAATGAGCTATCACTTTTTACTTATTGGTTGGGCCAAGATCAAGGGTTCGATATCATGTTGGGTTAGGAAGGGTATTGGATAACAGGCATTGGGGGTGGGGGAGAGTAAATTGGGACGTTTATGGAGAACAATTTAGTAATTTCTATCAAAATCCCCAATGCATATTTTAGTTCTAGAAATGAATTTGTGCTTGCTCCTATGCAAAATCAAGTATTTCCTGATATGTCATCCTCAAGATCTGTTTTTAAGTGAAAGATGCAAATGGATAGGAATGTGTAAAGTTTGCTTTGTGTACATAGTATTGAAAAAACTCATTCATATATCTGAAAAAGAACATGTTGGGCTGCTAAAGACATATTTAACTGTGGAAACACAAAGGAAATGAAATAGGACTACGGTGTCCGCAAGAAAGTGCAATGACATGCGGGCTTCTCTGTAGGCATGAAGCATGGGTCTTCCATAGCTCTTTTCTTTGGAGTGTGACATGGGGCCAAGTTGAGGCTGTTTTGTGGTTTTATTCTCAGCCCTGAGGATAGGGTCTGTCCCAGTAAACGCTGGTGAATGAATGAATGAATGAATGAGGAAACTTGACCTCTTTCCTGAGCTTGCCACTGGATGAATCCTGCCAGTGGGAACCAGGGAGTTACTGTACCACCATATTCACCTAACGTTCACTGCAGATAGTTTGGAAGATCTCAGCTGTGGTGGTAGAGAAGCAGGACCAATGCCCATATGGCCTGGGACCATGTGACCTGATTATCAATTGCTGGAAAGAGCCAGTGATATTATACAAAAGAACCTAACACTTGGCACCATTTGAAAGGGTACTTGACATAGAAAACTTCCTGCGGGGGCGCCTGGGTGGCTCAGTTGGTTAAGCGACTGCCTTCGGCTCAGGTCATGATCCTGGAGTCCCGGGATTGAGTCCCGCATTGGGCTCCCTGCTCAGCCCGGGGTCTGCTTCTCCCTCTGCCCTCTTCCCTCTTGTGCTCTCTGTCTCTCATTCTCTCTCTCTCAAATAAATAAATAAAAATCTTTAAAAAAAAAAAAAAAAGAAAACTTCCTGCGATTAGGTCAGTTTTATTAGTTATTTTATAAAAAAATATATACATATTTGTGATAGAAAATAAGGATAAGCAAAAAATAATAATTAGCAATCCCACTAGCCAGATATAGCCACTGTTAATATTTAGGATTTGTCCTTCTTGTCTCCACTTATAACACATACACATACACACATACTCCCTTTCTTTGTTTTTTTATCAAAAACTTTTCAGATGTCAGATATTTCAATTAAATTAGGTCCTTAAATTTTTTTTTAAATACAGTTGACACAGTGTCACATTAGTTTCAGATGTACAACATAGCGATTCAACAAGTTTATATCTTATGCTGTGCTCCCCACAAGACTAGCTGCCATCTATCACCATACAACACTATTACATTATCACTGGCTATATTCCCTATGCTGTGCCTTTTGCTCCGATGACTTATTCACTTCAAAACTGGAAGCCTGTATCGCCCACTTGCCTTCACTCATTTTGCCCATCCCCCCATTCCCTCCCCTCTGGCAACCACCAGTTTGTTCTCTGTATTTACGGGTCTGTTTCTGCTGTTTGCTTGTTGTTTTTTTTATTCCACGTATAAGTGAAATCATATGGTATTTTCTTTCTCTGTGAGACTTATTTTACAAAGCCTCTAGGTCCATCCATGTTGTCGCAAATGGCAGGATCTCATTCTTTTTTATGGCTGAGTAAAAGTCCATTGCGTGTGTGTGTGTGTGTGTGTGTGTGTGTGTGTGTGTGTGTGTGTGTGTGTATCACATCTTCTTTATCCTTTCACCTATTGATGGACACTTGGGTTGCTTCCATATCTTGGCTATTATAAAAATTCTGTAATAACCATAGGGATGCGTATATCTTTTCATACCAGTGTTTTGGTTTTTTTTTTTGTAAATACCTAGCAGTGAAATTACTGGCTCATGTGGTAATTGTATTTTTAATTTTTGGAGGAACCAACATACTGTTTTCCACAGTGGCTACGCCAATTTGCATTCCTACCAACAGTGTACAAGTGTTCCTTTTTCTCCATGTCCTTGCCAATTCTTGTTATTTTTTGTCTTTTTACACACTCCCTTTCTTGAATAATCCCATTTCTGTTTTATATAAAACAAAAATTGGAATTATTCAATCAGTTTAATAATTTATCTCCTTATTCAGTCTTATTTCTATTTTTGTACTTTGCCACATTCAGGCAATGATTTAATGTTCCTTCACCTTCTGTAGGTCATTCTCATACCTTGAGTATTCTTACTCTTATACTCTACTATATTGTTTTAGATTGTAATACTCTTTTCTGATTATTCTCCATATCATTAAGATGATTTCTCCTACAATCGTGCAGAACGACTTTCAGATCTCTGAAATGTCCCATCCTTTTCCTTTGTGGCCACTTCTGGACTTCTCTCTGCCTTGAAAATCTCCCCAAGTCTTGATTTCTCTTACCACTTGGTTCCTTTAGACCTTAGCTCTCCAATGTCAGTTCCATAAAGAAGGCTTACCTCGCTGTCCATTCAATTACTTGTCCCTTCTCTGCCTTTTTATTACACCTTGCACAGACTTCGGTATCTTAGCACACTCATTGTGTACTGTCATTTTTGGCTTCCTTGTCTGTTTCACCTGTTAGATTATAATCTTAAGTAAAGGAACAATGTCCATTCAAACTAAATTTGACAGGACTGAGCAAATATAGATGTTTAATAAATGTAGATGAATTGAGCAAAAGCAGAAAATGCACACAACCTTTTACAGTTTACATGAGGGCTTTCACATGCTTTACTTTGCTTAGCTGGCTTCTCCTGGTATTTCCATTTAGGTGAAGAGAACCCATCTTATGAGTCACCTTTGGCTGTTCTTTGACCATTCATCAACTCCTCTTCACGGGAGCAGAGGGCTCTATCTGATTGGTAGTCTGGAAAGAATAACCTGGACATGCTGAGCTCAGTGTAGCCCTCCTATTTCCTTTTGGGAGTAAGCTATCTACCGAGAGTCTGAGATTTCCTCTACTCCTCAAGCCCTACACCTTAATTTGATGTCCCTCTGGCGTGTGGGGACCTGCCCCCACCCAGCATGGCTTCAGACTGACCAACTCATCTGCCTCATTCTGGGGTTCAGGTGGCAGTCCCATTTATCAATCATTCTCCTCTGTCTTCCAACCTGGCTTCTTTCAGGAATAAAGGTGAAAATTCTGGTCTCTGTCTTCCTCTTTGTTTTTTCCCTGGGTGGAGAAGAGACATAATACTTACAGAGGTGTCCTAGGCAACCCCTCTAAGTGATTTGACTATTATTCCCACTTAATTGATGGAAACTGAGACACTGAGTGGTCAGCTGACAAGTCTATGGTCATGGCTTTGCTGGGATCTGATATCAGGTTCTCTGACTCTCCAAACACCAGCTGGTTTTTGGTTTGGTTTGGTTTGGTTTTCTGCTCACTATCTGGACTGGAAGTGGTAGCCCAAACTGCCATACAGGGTGGAGGGAGGAACCCGGGAATCTTAAAGTCCCTTCCAAGAGTGAGTCCATAATTCGTCTCTTAGGCTGGTATACAAGTTGTCCATTTCTTTGTTATCCTTCCCATGGGGCACATGCCAAATTGTTCAGTAAATGTACACTTACCACCAGCCTGATCATTTAGCATGAGAAGCCCTCAAGAACAGAAACAGGCTGTGTAAACATTCACTACAGATGGTCGCAAAGGAGCTATGAAGTCATGTCTTCAGTATGGGAAGGACTGAGCCATGGTTTTCTCAGTCCCACCCATGGGCACAGGTCACAGTGCTATCAGTCACCTCATCCTCAGAAATGAGGACTGTGAGCCTAAGCGCTAGGGTAGGGGCTGCTGGGCTGCCTGACCACTGGCTCCATCCCCTGCTTTGGGGAGCTGAGCCAGGCTTTCTGTTATAGCATGCAGTTTCTCAAATAAGCTTAGCTTTGGAAAACAGTTTCCCTTTACTTTTTATGTGTTTTCTGGGCTTTCAAACCCATGGGTATTTTGAGGGAAACATAGTCCATATGTTTCTGATTTACTTACATTAAACTTGCCAGAAGTTTCTTTTGTGAAATCTATTTCACGTCTGGGAAAGCTTCTCAGCCTGTTTTTTAAAGCCTTTTAGCCTGGATCTTCACACTCAAAAGGAAGCGGAGAATTGAAACAATTATTAGGATATAATTGAGACCAGAAAACCCCCTTTGCCTTTGTTACCTGAGCATTTCTGGGAAAAGGTAAAGCTAGAAGTCCTGTGTTACAGAGGTAATTTTGCCCTACTTATCCACTTCACATTTCATGTGCAGACACAACCTTTAAAGACTAACATCCTTCTTCCAAGCACCGTATGCAAGGTTTTGGTTTTCTAGTTAAGTTAATCTTGGTTAAGTGTCCCTGGTCTGTTTCCTATTCAGAAATCTCTGAATTTGAGTAGGTTATAAATCTGATAAAGTGCTTTTATTTATTTATTCTTTGCTTAGAGGAGAGAGTGACATAAATCCAAGGAAAAATAAATGTACATAAAACTTTCAAACTATACTACTAACTTTCAGATGATAAGTAGTAGTATTTTTATTAGCAATAAATGTCAAAGCACTGAATAGTGGTTGGGAGAGTTGACGTGGTGGGAGAAAGAATATATTGGGAAGAAATAATGGACAACCCACTTAAGAATCAGGGAAAGAAAATTAGAGCCAACCCACCCAAAATACACATCCATTTAAGAAGCTGAAACTCTGTTTTCATAGTCATCTAAATTCCTAACCTGGAAGACTGTTTGCAAGTCAAATGCGGGGGTGACGCTCTGGGACCTCCTAAAAAGCAGAACAGAGCACCCCCGTCCCCAAGTCCTGGCATAGTTACCATATTTTGGCTACTGCCTACTGTCACGTTCTGGCTGAATTTTCGGTTTTTCCCTTAACCTTTATAACATTTCACAAGTTGAAGTTTTGATTTTGGAAACTTATTTCCCACTTTCCTTCCCTTGCAAAACTGAACGTGTGCTTCCTCTGAAAGGTCTTTATGCTGAGACGTTCCAGGTATTATAGGTCGTGACCATAGGGAGACAACGTGATAGGTAAGGCAAAACCAGAGGTCCTTTGGAAAGAGCTCAGACTCTAAAAGGGGAGCAGAGGTTTCAAATCAGGCATTGCCTTTGAACTCCCCTAATGTGTGGAATTCCCCCCCAAAGGGGTGGAGGAGGTGGGAAAGATGGGGGAAGGAGAATGGCAAAGAGATGGATTCGCTGTCTCTTGTTCTCAGTGGGACCTCTGGTTGTTGGCTTCTTCCTTTGAGCAAGGCTTCTAGCAACCCTTGGGGCTATGGTCCTATCTATCACTGTCTCTACTCTTCTTCTTAGTCTTTTGGGGAAAAAAAAGTCAAATCATGCACTTTTAATCAAGAAAGGGCCACGATGATCCCATCATCGAACATTTTTATTTTACAGTTGAAGAAACAGAGTGTGATCCAGAAATATTAAATGGTCTCCTGTGGCCACAGAGCTGGTTAGTGGCTAATCTAGGACTCAACTCAAAGTCTGTTGACTTCTACAAGAGACTTTTCTCTTGCAGCAAGTGCCAAGATATAATTTGTCCTCAGAAGATACACAAGATGCTCAAAATTGCATGTTATTGATACCCTTTATAATTTATTATTTAGACATTTAAGATTTTACAAATGTGAACTTTCAGATAATTATATATTACTAGATGTCACTTCATGAAATATCAATCTGAAATTTTGTATGTTGAGGAGTTGGTATAAAATTAGAGATTCACGTCCTATCCCCAAGAGCATACTACTTTCCTTGCCTACTCTAAAGGGTTTATTTTTAAATACGAGAAGCTCTGCATTTTTTTTCATGCGAATTAAACCAGATACAAACCAGATGAAAACCTTTTCTTTGCATTTCATTAATTTAATTTTTTTAATTTTTTTAAATCGACAAATATTTATTGAGTACTTACGTGTGCCATGTGTTTTTTCAAGTGCTCTCTCACCTAAAAAACAGATGCCACCTTAACTTTCATTTTCTGCCCTTGGAATTATGCCCTGCCTTTCCTGAATACTCACCTTATCCACACCTGTCTATAAGTTAGCAGGTTCTACACTTGGTTCCACCAGTCCCTGTCAAGGCAGATTTGTACACATTGTTTATACCCCCTGGGCTTCCATTTCATTATTTGAAGAAGGCAGTACTTGGGGTAGATAGGCAAGCTTCTTTCTGGAACTCTATGACAATACCGGAAGCAGATACTTTTCTTTCAGTTTCTTTGGGAAAAATGCGGGACAGAAAGAAAGTTTTCGGGGCTGATCCAGAATGCCAGGAACTCCACTCTTTCACATGGGAAAGGCAAAAGAGTGACTGCAGGTCAACGGATCCCAATATTTTCTGAAAACTCGATGAGGTGGCCGACGCTGATAGTTGCGTAACGCTATTGTTCTCTCATGGTGCAGTGTGAAGTGTTTTCCTAGTGTAGCTGTTTTGACACAGTGTCCTAACATGTCACTGAGTTCTTCACACAGGCATTTCCCATGCAATGCTAATAAACTCAAATCCCCTTCAAAGCACAATTCCAGATTGATTCCATATATGGGTCTGGATGAGGAGTGCGCGCAAACACTGTCATCATGTATCTTAGGTACAGGGCACAAGATGTTCTGCTGCATTCCATGGGACAAACCACAGCTCTAAATGTAATACAGAACAATGGCGCTTTTTGAAACAGAAAATCGCCACTGGCTTCTCAGCGTGACAATAAAGGCACCACGTGTTTAGGCCACTCATACGTCATTGCTGTGATCTAGCTTTCACTCTTCAGTGGGTTACTTTAGTGTATATTTTATTGCATGCAAGTTAAGATCTGGAAGAACAATCTGTAATTGTGTTCCGTTTGTTAAACTCTCTTGCACAATTGGCAACCTTCTTTCTCAGTTGACCAGGGCCTCTGTTCTGGGTGCTGCCGATACAATGCTTTCTCAGGAGAACGAGCTGCTTCAGCGAAGGTCAAGCAACTCCTTCATGTGTTTGCTTGCATGGCAGTGGAAAATTCAGATTACAGAGGAAGTAAATGCAAAGGTCAGGAAAATACAGATTCAAAGTCAAATCCTCATGTTTTTGCTTTTCTGGCAGGAAATGACAACTGGAGTCAGACAATGGGATTTTAAAGGAAAAAATAAGGAGAGGATGATATTTCAGTTGTGACAAGGAACCTTTGGACAACTCTCTTATGCTTCCTCACCGCAGAGGGGCCAACTGTCTCTCAGAGCCCCTCAACACACGCTGGTCTGCTCTGAAACCTCAAGATAGAGTGAAAAGAAAAATCCAAGTTTCAGAGTCAGCTGGGTTTCAACTTCCAGCTCATCGGCGTCTTAACTCCATGACATTGAGTGCGTTGACTTCTCTGAGCCTTGGTTTCTTTACCTTTAAACAAATAGGGGCAAGGATTCCAATTCTTCAGTGTGATGTGAGGAACCCATGATGTACGCAGAAGTGGTTGTACCAGACTTTGCACACAGTAGATGCTCAATAAGTGTTACTTCCTTTTTTTTTTAAGATTTATTTATTTATTTGAGAGAGAGAGAGAGACACAGAGAGAGAGAGATTGAGAGAGAACATGAGCAGGGGCAGGGGCAGAGGGAGAGTCTCCTAAGCAGACTCCACGCTGAGCATGGAGCCCAACTCAGGGCTCGATCTCACAATCCTGAGATCATGACCTGAGTCGAAACCAAGAGTTGGACCCTCAACTGACTGAGCCACCCAGGTGCCCCAATACATGCTACTTCTAAATGTTGATATTCGCCCATATTAAAGACAATCAGATATTATTTGACCTCACAAGTCTTTCTTTCTGGGTGGGGATGTTGTGTTGTCCAACATTTCAGAACAGTTTCTGAGAGACACAAGAGACTCTGGTACAGGACTGGAGGACCTTTGCTTATTTGTGGTTTCTGTTGACTTGAATCTTCCAAATGCCAGATCCTGCATGATTTTCTGCATCCTCTTTCCCTTATTTGATCTCGTGGGGTTTGTCTCCTTGCCTGCCTCAAACTGCTGAGAAGCCCCGACACCTGACTCATCCCCTTTCCTTCCAGCCTGGGCTTCAGCGTTACCCCAAAACTTTCTAGTTATTTCTGGTAGAATAGTAGCAGCTAACATGTATTTGGTGCTTACCAGGTGTTAGGCATTAGTCTCACTTTACATGATCTCACAGCAACCCAAATGAGGAAAATGCTTTTCCAATCTACGTCCGATAGTCAACTACCTGAGGCTTGAAGAGGCTGAACAGTGGGCTGAAGTAAGTGGCAGAAGGAGGATTTGAATCCAGGATGACAAGCCTTCAAAACCAGTGCTTAGCTGATGTGCTGGAGAACTTTTCCACTACCACCTGGTTGTTGGACTGGCCAGAGGTTGTTCTTACAGCATGTAAGGGCGTGGACTCCTTCATCCTTGAGGGGGAGAAATTGGCCACAGAAGCCACTGAGCTGAAACATTCAGTGTCTATGAACAGGATGCAATTAAGTCTATAATCTGTTATGATCACCTAAAGGATCATTTGGAAATGAGAACTCTTTCCAATGAGCAGTTCAGATGATGTAGGTGTTCATGTTTGATACCCATAATGTCTGTGCTTATTCCAGATGGACAAGCAGAAAATATCTCCAAGTGTCTTCAAAATGAACAATTGGAGGAGTCAGAGTGCTCCTTCAGCTTTCAGACTCTAGGATCTTGCACACATTAGAGCTTCTAGTTCGAGAGCTATGTCCCTCCTTTCAGAGCAAGAGAAGAAAATGGCTTCAGCCTTCAGGAAGACACTATTTACTGGCAGAGTGGGGACAGGTTTGGAATCTCCCTTCTGGTCTGGCCTTCAGCATGGTGACATCACCTCCTAATGTCTTAAGTTTGACAACCCTGGGTGGGGGCAACACGGAGGTGGGGGTGGTAGAATTTAACTGTTGGTTTAGAATAACTCAGGGAAGCCAGGCAGCCAGATGCTCAGTTGGTGCTTATATTAAAAAAAAAGAAGATAGTAGGAAGGGAAAAATGAAGGGTGGGAAATTGGAGGGGGAGACGAACCATGAGAGACTATGGACTCTGAGAAACAAACTGAGGGTTCTAGAGGGGAGGGGGTTTAGGGGAGGGGTTAGCCTGGTGATGGGTAGTAAAGAGGGCACGTACTGCATGGAGCACTGGGTGTTACATGCAAACAATGAATCATGGATCACTACATCAAAAACTAATGATGTAATGTATGGTGATTAACATAACATAATAAAATAAAATTAAAAAAAAAAAGAAAGAACCAAAGGAAGTGGGGTTTCTAAAATTTTTGTAGAGTTTCTGTAGATAGAATGCATGTATAGTCCCCTTTCCCCCTTGGATTGGCAAGGCAAAGAAAGTAGGACTGCTCGGCTTCCTGGGCATTTGTAACTGAGCCAAAGGGCTGCATGGTTTGGAATCTGACAAGGCTGGGTTGAAATCCCCATTCTATTCATTTTTAGGAATGTGATCTTTGACAATTTAGTAATCTTCCTTGAATTCCCCCAACTTTGCGTTGGGGATAATCCTATAGCGGCAATTAACAACTGGCCCCCAAATTCTTTGATACTTCTTCCCCTGAAAGGTGGGTGTCTATGTCTCCTCTCTTCAAATCTGGGTGAATCTTGTGACTGTTTCAGCGAATAGAATATGGCAGAAGTGACGCTGAGTGGCTTTTGGGGCTAGGGTGACTAAACCACCTAGCCTCTGCCTGGTATCTTGAGACACTTCCTCTGGGGAAGACAACTACCACATAAGAGGTCCAGCTACACTGGAGGGGCCATGTCTACAGACCCTGTTGAGCAATCAGCTGACAGCAGCATTAACTAATAGCTGTCTGTGTGAGCAATGTAGGGCATCCATGTCCTTTGACATGAGGACATCCATGTCAAGTCCTCATGACAAGCCTCATGCATCTGACACCTGACACAACTGTGTGAAAAGTCCCAAATGAGAACTGCCCAGCCGAGCCCTTTGCAGATTTCTGACTCAAAAAAATCATGAGCAAAATCCAATTGTTGTTTTATGCCACTAAGTCCTGAGGGTGACTTATAACGCAGCATCATTAACCAGAGAATACACCAATATTGGACAGTTGCTGCAAGGATTACATGAGGGAACATATGTGGAGATCCTCAGTGTTTAGTAGCTGATGAGCAAGAGTTTCTTCTACACTGGTCTTCTTCCCCATCTAAGATTGTTATCGATGCCCAGGATGACTTTGTGTTCCTAGGATAATGGTTTTTGGCAGTGGTTGGAGGGACATAGTGAGGTTATCCCCCGAGTGCCATCCCTGTCTTGCCCCTGTGTGTCTTGAACTTGAGTCCCTGCCTTGGGGCCAACTGTGGAAACTGGGGGCCATGTAGGTAGACTTAGAAACCGCAGTAAGACCTGGAAAGGTAGATCCCAGCATTGAGGACCGACTGCCAATCTCAGAGCTCACTGGGCTTTTCTCACTGCCCTAGCTTTGAGAAATTCCCACAGAGAGGATTCAGAATGCATGCTGACTTCAAGGCAGCTACTTTTCTTCTTCTGTTCACTTACCAAGTTCAAATTTGTCCTAATACACCAGGGAGTACAGATAGGAAGGGAAAGGCCGTGGGCAGAGTAGTGAGGGTGGGCCCTTGAAAAAGAGGAGTCCCAGGACATCAGAGCTTCATGGACGCCTGTCCTGCACGTGTGGGGTGGGGTGGGGCTTGCGCCAGTTGACAGGAGGCAGAACTAATTCCATGTGGCACGGATAGTGAAGGAGACTCTGAGACCTAGCTGCACATCCTTTAGGTGCCAGGAACAGAAACTCTGACATATGCTAATTTGAGAAAGAGGATCTCTACAGTCAGGTTATTGGGAAATCTCAAGGCGTTCAATTGCAAAGAGTCGTTAAAGTAATCGTCCAGAGCTGTGTAGCTAATGTGTGGCGAAGTTGGAACTTGAATCCATGACTACTGTCTTAGTGTCCAGTATGAGTTGCCTACCCACAGCTCTGGATCTTTCAGATAGAGTCTCTTGAAGAGTACAGTTGGAACTAGCTGTGGCCCAGAGAGGGGTTTTGAGTCAGATCACCAGTCCCGGCTGTGGCATGCAGGACCCTTGTGGGCTCTGGGTGGGGGTGGGGTCAGGGGGGTCGTTCTCTAAAAAGGGAATGTGAGTAGAGAGGAAATACTGAGCATCGTTAGCAGACCAAGGGTCGGTGAGAGGTCACAGCACAGAGCGGAGGTGTCCCTGTGGTTCCTCCGTCCAGGTAATGACCTCCCACCAGGGCTGGAGTTGGCACGAGGCTTCCTGGCAGAGGAGTGAGGTCCAAGGATGTCTGAATTGTGGGTGTTCTTGCTCCTGTCTCCAGTCAAGGAGCTACAGCCTTCTGCCTTTAAGGAAGAGTGTCCCATCCTCTCTTGACTAAGGGATCCAAACATCAGCAGAGACCTATAATTTTAAAATAATACAACGATTTTTTAATGCTGAGATGGAGATCACAAGGAAGGAAGATTTAGTCCTGCCTTTCAGACCTCAAGGCCAGGCCCAGCTCTGCCCAGCAGCCCAGCTACATGATTAGCATTGGCATAAATGCAAGTTGTCCCGTGGTCTCCTCCCCTTTAGACTGTGTGACTTCCTGGAGGGCCAAACCACTCTCCCTGGTTCCCTTGACCTCAGCCCGGCCCCGGGGGGTGAAGGGGGCTGCAGCTGTGCCCCTTTTAAAAGTGGTGTCTCTGGGAGGCTCGGGGACTTTGATAAAACACCATGCTGGACTCGGCTCCCCTAGCCAGTAAACTGAGATAAGAGCCCCAGTGAAACCAGACATTTGGATGTCAGTGTTTGTGTTTAGGAGAGAAGAAGTTTATTTGGAGACTAGAGAAGGAGGCTCTGCTCTTTATAAAACAACAGAGGGAAGGGCAGCCTTCGTCGAGCGGCTTCCATCAGGGAGCAGATGGGGCTTTCAAGGCACAGGAATGTTTCCAGATGCTACATGTGCCTTTGCAAGACAAAGGCAGGCTCTGCAGGGAGCCATAGGGAACACGGTTGCCCCTGGGCCTCGAGACCCACAGTTGATCGTTCCTACGAGGGCATAGAGCTCCCTTCTGCACCCCTCTGCCTGGGACCAGCCTCAGCGGGTGCTGCCAACATCAGAAAATCAGGCGGGTCTGATGTCTCAGGACGACAGCTGTCAGGGAAGGTAGGGAAGGGGGTGGATCAGTCTGATGATCCAATTTGTCCTGGGGCCAGGGTGGGAGGGCAGCGCTGATGTGGCCCCAGTGGTTCCCCTTTATCTTTACTACGGCCCCTGCGGTGTGTTTGCCTAGCAGGAGATCTAATCATTATTCCCTTGGGCTAGCTCTGAGAGGGGCTGCTGATGGCTGGTAACTCATTTGTGGGCTCTGATGGACACTCTGTGCCCACGTTAGGTCTATATGTGGTCTGTGTATGTTGTGTCACACACTTTCGGGTTCCTAACATGCTAAGGACTCCCGGATGATGTTACCTGTCTAGTGTTAGGGCAGTAACAAGTCTGGGATACTCCTCTCATGCTTTGGGGTGTAGCAAGGATGCTTCAAGAGACCTCATGAAAGCTTGAATCAATCTGATTGTCCTGCCCAGTAGGCATAGACAGAGAGTTAACGGTATACTCTGTATTGCCCTTAGTCACCTTGCTTGGCTACATGTGTGTGTGCATACACATGTGTTATATGTGACTGCATGTTGTCACCCTCCTTGGCTACACATGTGTGTATGCATGCATGTGTGTGCACACACTTATATGTGCCCATGTGTGTATGTGCCCGCATATACTTAGTCCGTGTCTCATTATGTTATGAAGGGAGAGTTGGTGGAGAATATAGTAATGGGTGTTTTCCTCTCTACAGTGAATCTCAAAAGTTTCGGAAGGCATGTGGCTCTGATATGGAATGGGCTCTGGAATCCATCTGACTAGTTGGGATCTCAATTCTCCTTCACATACCAGCTACATGATTTTGGTTATTTAACTTCCCTGAGCACTACATTTCTCATTTCAAAGACCAGGTTAATCACTGTGTTTACATTGCAGGGTTATTGTGAGGCTTAAATGAGATAATCCATGGCAAGTATTTGGCACAGTGCCTGTCCCATTGTAAAGGATTTATAAATGTAAATTACTACTATGATTAATCAATATCTCTAACGAGCTCTCAGGATTGCATTATAGATGGGCTTCGTGTCTTTAAATCTTTGCTGAACTCATGCATACTTACAGCTTTACCAGCCTTGGGAGAAAATGCATCCCAGGTGGGGGTTCCAGGGAGCTGGAAGCCCCTGGGTGACACAGCCCTTCCTCCAAGACGCTGTCCCACATGTCAAGCTGAGTGTCTGCTGGCTTGACGTTTTGAGTGTCCATCTTCCTCTCCTGGCTTCACTCCAGGTAGGGATTGCTGGCCAAGGTCACTGGAGCTCTCCAGGTCTAAACTAAAGGATTAAAGCAACTTCCCTCCAAGATAAATACATTTCCTTCCATGATGAATAAGCTCATTACCTAATTGAAAAAGCCTTGCAAATGGCAAGAGAAACCATGGGAGAGTGTGTGTGTGCAAATGTGTATATGATCGTGTTTGTGTGCATGTGTTTGCGACCATGCCCGAGGGTGCTCATGGCCATGTGCACCCGCATGGAGTGAGATGAAGAAAAACGAAATCCGTAAATTCCATACTGCTGTTCATGGAGCATCTTCGGAGTTTGGGTCTGAAGATTATAGTTGAACTCTGGCAGTTCATTCATTGTTTAATCCTTTAACTGATGACCGTGGCGGATGGATGACAGGAGCACATCCTTGGCAGGGAGGCAAATTCCATTTATTTGTTTGTTCCAGTTGCACAATTTAGTGGAGAGCGGGTGATGGGAGGTCACCCATGCTTCATCGTTCAAAATGTTGTTATAAATAACAATTAATCCACTTAGACATCTGGCTCCATTCAACCTGGAGAATCCTACTGGATATAAAAGATCCTGGAGAAGAATGTTGAGAAGGAAAAGCAGTTTTCCCATTCCTTGGCTCACTCTGGTCTTCCAAACGCCCCAGGTTTTCCAAGATGAGGAATATTCAAGAGCGCGGGTGCCACCTCTTAATTCCCGTCGTTTTGCCAGCATCCTCTCTTTGGCAGTTAACCACATGTTACCTTGGGATGTTTCTTAAATTGCTATGTTAAACTATTTAAATTTCTCTTATTCGTCTGTTATCGGTGTATTGTCTTCTTAAAAAGATTACAAATTCCTTGAAGGCAGGGATTATCCCTTAGCATAGGTACAAGATAGATGCTTAATAGCACCGGAAGTGAACACCCAGTGAACTTCTGTTGTGTGCCAGGACCTGGGTTCGGAGCCTTCATACACACTTGGCAAGATTTGGATGTAGACAGCATGGAGAGAGAGAGAGATCTACCTGAATTCCCAAAATAACATAAAGCCCAACATCATTACGTAGCCTAACATAACACAACGTAATAAAGGGAAAAAGATCAGAACTGTAAAATAGTGAAACAAAAAAAAAATGCGATTTTATAAATTTGGAGAGAATATAGTAACAGCTCTGGTTGGATGCTCTTTACAAGAGATTTATGCTTCGTATTTATATTCACAATCTGGTTTCCACCTTCATTATGCTCTTCAAATTATTCTTTCTAAAATTTCCGATATACTTCAATTAGCCAATCCATGGGTCCATCAGGTTTGGTGAGGAAAACAGAAGCTAATCCATGCATTCTGGGTACAAAGAATTTTTTTAAAAATATGGACTTTTTTTTTTTTTTTTTTTTAAGAGCAGTTTTTGGTTCAAAGCAAAACTGAGCAGAAAGTACAGTGAGTTCCCATATATCCCCTATGCCCCGCCCCACAGGCTCCCATATCCCACACCAGAGTGGGACACTTGTTCCGGTCGATAACCCTACACTGACACATCGTTGTCACCCAAAGTCCATGGTTTACATCAGGTTTCACTCTTGGGGTTTGACAATCTGTAGGTTTTGGCAGATGTATGATGACGTGTATGCGGTACTATGGTATCATACAGAAGAGCTTCACTGCCCAAAAAAATGCTCTGTGCTCTGGGTACAAATATTTTTATTGTAGGGTTTAGAGATTTATTTAGCTATTGGAAGACATAGGGAACTGAAGTGTGTGGTAATCCACCATCAAAGATTTTAGCCTGGTGTATCAAAATGGGGGGTTCAAAAGAGTTCTCTGGAAGCTTCTGTGGGTCTCCTGTCTGACCTTGTGTCTTGCTTCATCTGCCCTCAGAAAATAATGGGCTTCCAAATCTCTCTCCAAATGACTGCCTTTCCCTGGGAAACTCTAACTCAGCACCATATGGGGAAGGGGATTCTGGGAAATGCTTTTCTCACATGATACTTAAGTGAGAAGACGTTCCAAGTGGCTGGTAGTGATGAGAAGACAACAACCGTTCTCTAGTTGACCTTTCCATGCAAAGTTGGCCTTTCTATAGCATTAGACCCTCATCTTTCTGGAAATTCACTTTCCAGAGAGGCACAGCCCAGTGTACTGAATTTATTTTTGGATTGAGCATCTATCTTGAATCCCTGCCTCCTTCCCTGTCTTAGGATCCAAGCAGGACAACCTAGAAGAAAATCCAATCCAGTATTATTTCCCCTTTGAGCTCAGAACACATCAATACAGCCAGAAACTTAGATGATCTGTTGTGTTTTATCACCTCAAGGTCTTTTTTCTTATTCCTTGGGCTCTATCACTATATTCTTGGGTCAGAAGTATTGTTTTGAACTCCCTCCATCTCTTTTTTTAAACATTAAAAAATAACAGTATACCTTCAATTCAGTGTTATTATTTGTAGTAACATAGCATGTGAGTCTTAATTACAGCACCTCATCAATGGGAAGAATAACTTGTTGAAGCCAGAGTCTTCTAGAGGGCAGGTCATGATTTTGCTGAGATTTCCAGGGTTTAATTTTGGAAGTGACACCAGATCCAGCAGCAAGAGTGCATTAGCTCAGGCTGTTTAGGACCTCCCAGCCTTTTCTGCTCCAGTTGTAACTGATAAGCAGCTGCTTTGTCCTGTGAATAGTAAGATAAAGCAGGCACTCCGCTCAGCACTGCATGTAAAATACGAATCACTTGAATGTCATGGTCATTGTCATCAAATTGATGTGAGTCCATCCTGTGTAAAGCTTTTCCATTACTAAAACAAAAGAAGAAGAGCAATGAGCTTTCCAGCGTTTATTTATTCAAGGAGGCTCAAAGTACAGGTGGCCGCATTCACAGCATTGAAGATCCTTCCTCCCTGCTGAACGGTTTCATTGTTTTGGGGTCGCACTTTGCAGTGAATGGGAATCTCTGAAGATATGAAATGCGTAAGTAAGCCTCCATAGCAAATTAGTTTCTGTTGTGCACCACCTACTTCCAGGTTCAAACTGTCTTTATATCTTGCTCCTTGTGTTTCTAAAGCTGCAAATAAAAATTCGTGACTCAATCCTGCACTGCAAATGGTTTGAGGTCATAAAGAGAGGCTCTCTCAAATTTGTGGCCACTTTTTTTTTTTTTTTTAAAGATTTTCTTTATTTATTTGAGAGAGACAGACACAGCGAGAGAGGGAACACAAGCAGGGGGAGTGGGAGAAGGAGAAGCAGGCTTCCCGCAGAACAGGGAGCCCGATGCGGGGCTCCATCCCAGGACCCTGGGATCATGACCTGAGCCGAAGGCAGACACTCAACGACTGAGCCACCCAGGCGTCCAAATTTGTGGCCACTTAAGTTCACCAGCCCTTGTCTCATCTAATAGAATTCGGATCATCACTTGAAGCACCTGAAGGCTGGCTTGCCTCCTAAAACTCCCAAAAGTTAAGAAAGACAAAAACACCCCCTTTTTCTTTTTATTATAAAAGCAAAGCAAATTCATTTGAGAAAATCTGGAAAGTACTGACAAGCAAAACCAGAAAGCCAATTATAATGCGGTGCTCAGAGATTACCACTATGGAGATTTGGGTAAATATTTTTTTAAGACCTCTCTTTGTTTTTATTTTTATCCTTATTTCTATTCCAGACCCATCACTATCTATATATAAACACCCCTGCACACACCGTATCTTTTTTTTTTTTTTTTTTAAAGATTTTATTTATTTGACAGAGAGAGACATAGTAAGAGAGGGAACACAAGCAGGGGGAGTGGAAGAGGGAGAAGCAGGCCTCCTGCGGAGCAGGGAGCCCGATGCGGGGCTCGATCCCAGGACGGTGGGATCATGACCTGAGCCAAAGGCAGACGCCTAACGACTGAGCCACCCAGGCGCCCCTGAGCCACCCAGGCGCCCCCACACACCGTATCTTATCAGTGATTAAAGATATGTACACTGTGCACTCTCTGATGGTCTGGATTAATTTACATATTTAGTTATATATCATTCCTTATTCTGTAGCATCATATCTAGTGGCTGCCTCCTGCTTTTTAACATTCTTTATGCAATAATGTTTCATTATATCACCTCATAACCAAGTTTTCTCGACACATCTATAGGAAAATCTTGTCCAGTCAAGCCGGAAGCATGCAGCTGTCAGAGCAACTTGACCGAGCTCAGGCTGAGGGCTATTCTGTACACTAACCCATGAAGAAAGGTGTCACTGAGCAGAGGTGAGTGTTGTGCAGGGTGTGTGCGTGTGAAATGGACCCCAAGATGACTGTGTTCGGGGGAAGTACTTTAGTAGTAGTCACTTTGTTTCTCCAGCTTGAGGACACATATAATTTCTTTTACCCTTGTTTTCTTCCAGTATACGTAACAGAGACCAGCAAATACTGATTGTAGAACCATTTGTAGGCAATCATGAACTGGTAATACAACCAGCCTGTCTGTCTGTATTGAACACAAAGCGTGCAAATTTTGGTAGATATTTGAAGAGAAATAAACGTAAAAATTCTCCCACCTCAAATGAGTGTCAGGTACTGTGGCTACACTGGTCACCTTATTTTTTGCTAACAGCCTCCCAGTTTTGTTGTGGGTATTGTCATGCATACCTTGCTCAGGTGAAATAATTACTTTTCCAGCCTCCTTTGCAGGTAGGTAAGGGCCAGGTCTGGCCAATGAGTTGCCATGGGAATCTATGGGGACTCTGGGAATGTTTGGACTTTTTCTAGTAAAGGGGACTGGCTTGACTGCCTTGCTCCTTCTCCTCTCCTTCTCCAGTATTCTTGCATTGAGTATAGATTCAGTGTCCGGAACTGTGGCAGCCATATTTTAATCTTGAGGTAGGGCAAAGAAAAAGAATTCCTGGTCTCTGGTGGCATTATTGAGCCGCTAAACCAAGAGCAGCAACTTCCCATCTCCGGACTTGTTATATGAGAGTAATAAACTCCTACTTGTCACTATTAAGTCAGCCAGTCTTTCTGTTTGGGTGCAGAGATCAATCAAAAAATGCAAATGACCGAAGATGTTTCCTAGGAATGATGAGAAGTTTCATTTGGCTGGAACAGAGAGTATATCAAGAATAGGGGAGAGGAGTTTTCAGGTTTAGATTTGGATCATAAAGAGAGTTTATATGTGAAGCTTATCTGGAATATTTTGAAAGTAGTGGTGAATTTATGCTCAATTTGGTAAACAGTAGGAAGTTACTGGCGATGTTGGGGCAGAATTTAGCACATGTAAGATGGCAGCAGTGGGAGAGATGAACTGGAGTGGAGGGAGGTAGGAGTTGGGGCAAGAGTCAGGAGGCTATTGGTGCAAACTAGCTACAGAGTATTGAAGACACAAAATAAGGTGGTGGCTGTCTTAGTCTGCTTGGGCTCCTGTAACAAAACCACAGTCAGAGTGGCTTAAACAACAAAAATTTGTTTCTCACAGTTCTGGAGGCTGGCAAGTCCAAGACTGGCCAAAGGTGTTGGCCAATTTGGTTGTTGGGGAGGACGATCTTCTGCCTTGTAGATGGCTGTCTCCTCACTGTGTCCTCACATGGTGGAGAGAAAGAGAGAGATCTTGGCTGTCTCCTCCTCTTCTTTTAGGGACAACAGTCCTATTGGATTAGCCCCCCCCCCCCTTTATGACCTCATGGATCCTTCATCATCTTCCCAGGGGACCTATCTCCAAATAAGTCACCCTGGGGGGTTAGGGCTTCAACGTATGTACTTCGAGGGGACACAAACATTCAGTCTGTAACGGGGACCATGGGACGGAAATAAAGGCTGGTGTCTGAGGCATTGCAGGGTCAAATCTATGATTGATGGAGGGGAGAAGGCAAGTGGTGATCAAAGATGTTTTTGAGTGTCAAGCTTGAGTGACTGTCAGAATTGTGACACCATGTATAGAATTAGGAAATTTAGGAACGAATGCAGATTTTGGAAGTAGTAGGTTTTTAGGCCAATTGAACTGGAGGCTGGCTGTCGGGATGTGGTGGCTTGCTATAAACTTTGGGGGCACGTTTCCTATGTACCAGACAGGGGTTCTTTAGGTGCTTGATGCCATTTAATTAGCAAACCACCCTATGGGGCACTGCTATTCTAGTCTCCGTTTTATAGACAATGAAACAGACATCTGTGGCATTCTAGGCTGGAAAATTATACCCCATATTACTAAAGAAACCTGTCAAATGAGATCGCCCAAACTGCTATGGGTGGTCTTTGTGAACCATGGAGAACCTAAGTGGTTTGGAAAATTGGAGAGAAGCAAATGGAGATCGGATTTCCAACCAGGAAAGGAGATGGGGTCCGCAACTAAAGAGGCTTCAGGAATGCCTCGTGGAAGATGAAAGGCCTGGCCGTGAGCACCTAGAAAAGGAAACCACAGACCTAACAGCCAGCGGGGGCTCACCACGAGCAAGTTCTGCGCCATTAACTTCATCCAGAATGCTGACAGTCAGCACAACGTTTGGCCAGGAAAAGGACAGGCGAGTGGAATAGCTACCGATTAAAGAGCTTTTATTTTTAAAGGGACTGATTTAAAAGTAAATGTTAATCCAGTGGGAAGTGTCTAGTGACATGCTTTGGAGCTTTGCCCTCGCCTTATGATTTCTTTTCCTTTTAATCTGTGATTTGCATGAATATTTGGAAAGAGGTTTATTAAATTCATGCACAACTTCAGGCTGTAAGCCTCGTAAGCATGCTGGAGATAAAAATCAATATCCTGAAGGGTGTGAATGAGAGGGCGAGGGGGCCGAATTTAACCAGCTCAATGCCCTGGAATAAGTGTGAGGTCCCACACACAGGTTCAAGTGCTCACGGATGGAAAGGCATGGCCTGGTAGCGCCATATGTGAAAGGGAGTGTTAATTGAGAGTAAATGACGTAATATGGCTGAAAAAGAGTAAGTGTGATCTTGGCTGGCATTATTGCAAGCCCAGGGGTTCTAGAATTCACAACAAAGTTGTTAGAGGTATCTTTGTAAGACATGGATTGGCTTCTATCACAGAAATACTCTTGATGACTCCCCACTAAGTCCAAATGTCAAGGCTTAGGATATCTATCTCAACCCTACAGCTTATTTTTGGCCTCATAGTCTATCCCACCTTCCCCCTGGGGTATCTGATACATTGGTGTCACCAGAAAATGCTGTGTTCCTGGATGATACCAGGCCACTTTGTGATAATGGCTTTGCTTGTTCTGGAATGAACCTGGACTCCCTCCCTCTCAACCCTCAACTTCTTTGTTAAAAAGCTTCGTTCCTTGAGAGAGAGAGGGCAGAATTGTCCCCTCATCTGCAAAGTCTTTCCTAACTTCCACTCCCATATTCTAGCACCTAGTATGACTTAACTCCTCTCTCTACCAGGATTACAGGGCTCTTCATACAGAGACCCACTTTCATGTCTCATGATTACTTGTTCATTTCCTAGTCTCCCTTGATGGGAGGGCCATTTCTGTGATCATTTCTGTATCCCTTGTGCCTAGTTTGGTGTTGTGTACTGGGAGCATTCCAACTTTTGTTGGGCAGAACAAAAGGTGGTTGAATAATTCAAGCAAAAGTCCTTGTTCTCCTTCTGTACGATGTAGTTAGGTTATTATAAATATCCATTTTATAATTCTACCAGTCTTTTATCTACCGATAACTTAATGCTATAAGGGAACAATTAAAACTGGGACAGATATGCCAAGGCAAGCGTGGGTGTGCTTTTACTTTTTTAATTTTTTAAAAAAGATTTATTTATTTGAGAGAGAGAGAGAGAGAGAGTGTGTGTGTGTGTGTAAGCAGGGGGAAGGAGAGGGAGAGGGAGAGAGAATCTCAAGCAGACTCCCCACTGAGTGCGGAGCCCCACTTGGGGCTCGATCTCATGACCCTGAGACCATGACCTGAGCTGAAATCAAGAGTCCGACGCTCAACCGACTGAGCCACCCAGGTGCCCCTGTGGGTGTGCTTTTAGAGGGAGAGGGAACATGATGGACAGACCTACAAATTATATGGACAAACTGAAGTTGAAGTATAAGAGAGCAACCAGGATAGAGAGCACGAACTTCAGAGTCAGAAAGCCATGGATTCGAGTCCATATTTTGCCATACTAGCTGAGTAATTCTGGGCAAACTACTTAACCTCTCTGAGCCTCAGTTTTCCTATCTATAAAATGGACATGAAACCCTCATAGCATGGTTCTGAGGGTTAAATGCAAAAAACAGGGGTAATGTATCTGGCAAGGGCTATGGCACGCGGTAAGCCTCAGGAGCTGATGCTTGTTATGTGGTGAAGGGATCACAGAGCTGCTGGTCCTTGGTCAGGAGGGAGGCCTTGGGACTCATGTTTAGTATCTTGGGGAAGAGGGATCGGTCTTGGTCTACATGGCTCCAAATGGTAGAACCCAATGATTGACAGCAGCAAGGGGGTGGAACTGAGCTCAAATCAAGAGTCCTGAGAGAGTCCCAGGTAACTTGAGAAGAGCAAGGTAGCAAGCTCCCCATCACTGGACATATTGAAGCTCAGGTTGTTGTGGCCTTGTTGAAGTTGTATGAGAGGGGACTCAACCAGCAGGGCAAAGTTAAACCAGGGTTCCTCTACTAACTGTGAAATGTGACGATCTATGGTTCTGGGTAGTTCTAGAATAGGAGTGAACCAATGGTCTCTTGACTACAAGAAGAATGGATTTTTTTTTTTTTTTTTTTGACTGAACAGTTAGAATGGGATGGGGTGGTTCCTCCACCCTTGGAGCCGTCAGGAGGCCAGTCATATCCCCAGAAGCATCCCTGTGCTCTGAGGAAGGACCTTGTCCTCCCCCCGTCCTTAGAACCTAGTGCAGCTCTAGCACATAAAACCTGTTGAATGAACATATGAGTATATGATTCTGAGAAGGAAAAAAACCATCACCAGTGTCCAAGCTTCCAACATTGCTTATCTTATCAATGTCAGGGTCCTATTCTGGAATTTCTCTGCTAAAAATTCTTCTTGTGCTCATGGGACATTATAAATCTTTCAGAATATGTTATAATTACATCTGAGTACTGTTAGTTCTTATAAGAAGCCAGGAAGAGGAATTTGTTTTTGGCGAATAGGAGTAAAAAAAAAAAGAAGAGAGAGAGATTCCTTCTGTTTAAGCCCACACCTCTTGGAAAGCCCTGGCATATGCCGCCGCTAACCCAAAACTACTAACATATCCTGCCTCCCATGAATGATTTGTGTTCCTTTGGAAACAGCCTCCCATGGGAAGTGCTGGAAACAGAACCCTTCCTCCCCCTGCTTCCCTAAGAACAACACGAGTCAACAAATCTGGAAGCCTTGCCTCTGTCCGCTTTTAAACAGTTGTTACTGAGAATCAAAGTCAGCCCACAGTGCATATGGCTTGATTCAAGTGGCTACATCGGGAGAACACAGCTCCAGGAATATATATAGCTTTCTGCTCTCTGCAGACTCTCTCCTTTTGCTACTTATCACTCCATGAATCAGTAAGCAGCAGCCTGTCACCACGGTCACCAGTCATCAGCTGGACAGATTCTAGTGGCCATAATCTCATCTCTATTTCCTTTGAACTCCTGAGAGGGGAAGACCGTCGGAAGTTTTATTCCACTATTTTTGCTGTTTGATGCTTTAAAGTGAGGACTGTGTAGGTTGCCTACACACATCGTTGCTGGAGCGATTTGGGACTTGAGGCAGGAGGAGGTCAGATCGGGGACCTCAAGGACACAAAGGAGGAGCGAAAAAGGGGTCAAGTCTTCCTTCTTCCGGGGGGCTGGTTTTGGTGTGGCTCTCTTCTCTTCCACACCGAAGGTGAAGCAGATAAGACAGGTCCTGGGCGGGCCAGGCTGAGAAGATAAGACAGGTCCTGGGCGGGCCAGGCTGAGAAGCAGCTCTGCCCTTAAAAAAGCCAAGGGGGGGGGCAGGGAGGGGGCCCTGGGAAGGGGACATGCAACAGGCTGCTCAGGGGCTACAAGGGTCATCTTTTTTTTTTTTAAGAGTTTTTTTTTAAAGATTTTATTTTATTAATTTATTTGAGAGAGAGAGAGTGAGAGAGAGCATGAGAGCAGGGTGAAGGACAGAGGGAGAAGCAGACTCCCGGCTGAGCAGGGTGTGGGACTCAATCCAGGACTCCAGGATTGTGACCTGAGCCAAAGGCAGCCACTTAACGGACTGAGCCACCCAGGCTCCCCCAAGGGACATCTTAAGGTAAAGAGACCAGAGGACCTTTTGATTCCTGTGTGGGGCTCAGCCTAGATCACCAGGCTTCTGGTGATCCCCACATAGGGATCTGAAGCCAAATCTTCAGCCCTGGACTCCCTTGGGAATGCAGCAGGGATGGGGATGAGGGCAGCCCTGGCCAGTGCCGGCCAATCCTTCCAGATCTGGTCCATTTACCCTTTACAATAACAAACATTTGTTCTTCAGTAGACAGAGGTGAGTTGATGCACAGAAGTTGGGGGTTTTGGGTTAGCCTCCCGAAGAAACTCGTATTGTTAAGAGAAGGTCTGGTTTTCATTAGCAAAACTCAGAGAGAGAGAGAGTTTGTGCCTTGATTTTGATTAGTAGGAATCTGGGCTTGGCAGGGATGGAAACTTCCGGGTTCTTGAAAAAGCTCACTTTAAAATAAGCAGACTTCTGGTGTAAAACGCCTTTAGTATCTGGATTGTGGCATGACTCACTATTAATAGACTTTCATTTCACTTTATTGTCTTGTTTTCATTGAGTTTTGTGTTGTTTTCGTTTTTTATTTTTTTCCCATTCAGTGAGGATGTTCCCTAGAAATACATAGGAGATGGACTTAAGCTTTGGGAGTTGGTGGAGTTTATCCAAGAACAGATTAAGTCAAATGGGGATGAGGGCTCTGAATGCAGGCGGTGTGTAATCTTCTTTGATTGAGTCCAGGGAACAACTTAATGGATTTATCCAAAAGTGAGTAGTTAAGAAGGAAGCAAAGAGGTGACAATCAAGCAATTTCCTACCGCTAGGAATCAAGTATGCTCATTGGAGGTGGAGAAGGAGGTAAGTGAGTGGGATTATTTAGAAATCAGTATGTGAACAGAAAGTGCTCAGATTTTGGGAGGTAACTCAGGGAGCAACAGGATCAACTTAAAATAGTTTTCAATCTCCTGGCTCTGGAGGGAGTTCTGGGAAGAAGAACAGAAGGTGAGGATGATCAATGTTGAGGGGTCAAAAATGACTTCGCTCAGACGGGGTTGGGAAGGAAAAATATGCTCATCTGAGGGCAGGTCAGGTTTAAAAATGCATCTGAACCTGTGTTCTGGGAAAGCAAGAGTTTGAGCTGTCAAGACTAGGGGAATTCAAATGTTGAAAGAAGACAAGAGTTACGGGATTTTGGACCTTATGATATTCCTGACAGCCGGTTTGGGAAATTCCCCTAGAGGCAGAGGACATTCAGAAAATTTTCAAGTGGGCTACTCCAGCTGGGGAAATTTGGAAACTAAGGGGAAATGCTCTCTTGGAGGCAAACAATGTGGGACAAAGCTAAGGCATCCCAGAATGGAAGGAAGATGCAGTCGCCACAGAAATTGCCATGTTGCACAAGTAAGGAAGCCTTGAGAGCCTTCAGAATGGGAGAAATCCAGAGAGAAGCATATGATGTGCTCCTGGGATTAGGGGAGGATACAAGGCCAGAGGTTTTGATGGAGGCTAGGTGCTGTGCTACCAGGCAGAGTCCCATTCAGGGTGCCTCGTATGCAGAGTTGGAAGGGTACATGTACAAATTGTTAAATTGTTGAAGGAAATCAGTTTTATTGGGTGAACCTTAAAAGAAAGGTCTTAAGGAAGGACATGGTAGACTGGTCCTTTATTTACTTTCCGAGAGGTGTTTTCTTAGGATATGGCAAAGTTGCTGTCTTGATGAGATTCTTCCATCAAATGAGTGTTAATTTTATAGGTGGTGGACGTTGAACACTAGCCTGGCTTGACTGACATGCTGGAAAAACTGAACCATGTGGGAATTTTTGGTTCTTCCTTTACATTGCTTTGGTTTATTGTTGTTGTTTTTGTTAAACTAATATGAGCTCTTTACTTATGATGGATGGTAGCAGCATGGATCTAGATTCTGTGAGATGTTGAGTTTAGGAAACATTGTATCTGCTTGGGAATTGATGTTAAGATTATAAATTACTCTAATGGTCATATTTGGTTTGGGGATTGAGTGATTTTTCTCAATATTCTGGAAATGGGTCTTTTCCCCTATTATATTTGTTTCCCTATGATTCCCTGAGATTCTGGAAAGATCAGACATGCAGGAGATTGGGATAATCACAGTTTGAAGGTGATAATGTTCCTGTGGGAAATTTCTCAGTCAGTGGAAAATACTGAAAAAGAAACCCAGGTCTCAAATGCACTTCCTTTGGCCAGGGTTGAGCCGATCCAGAAGGAAAGGAAAGAAATCAGGTGGCTATGTAAACATTACAGTGAGACTTTAATTGCTCTGAATTGATCTGAATGAAGGAGGGAAGATGAACATAAGTAGGATTTTAGATATTGAATTAGTTTTGCCTTTCTGGAATGATCCCAATTTAGCCCAGTTTAGCTTTCTGTAATATTCTTGTATTAGCTTTTTAACTCCTGCTCTATCTTTAGTTATGTCATTTAAAAAATTTCTTCTGTTATTTCTTTGTGACTTTTCTCTTTCTGCCTCATTAAATCTCAATAGAAATTTGTGTCTTTTATTGATCTTTTCAAACAGTCAACTCTTGAATTTGTTCATTCCTTCTACTTATCTTTGTTTTCTGTTGCACTGATGTCAGTTCTTACCTTTGTCATCCCTTTCTTCCACTCTTTGTAGATTTTTAGTCTTGTCTGCTTACCCCCCCACTCCACCCAAGTTCTGAAGTTGGATATTTAATTCACTAATTTTTAGCCTTGCCTTTTCAATGTCAGAATTTAAGAGTATAGATTTCCAGGGCACCTGGGTGGCACAGTTGGTTCAGTACCCGTCTCTTGTCTCAGGTTGTGATCTCAGGGTCGTGGGGTCAAGCCCCACATCAGGCTCTGTGCTCAGCATGGGGTCTGCTTGGGGCTTTCTCTCAGTCTGCACCTCCCCCCTGCACACTCTCTGTCTCTCAGATAAATAAAGAAATCTTTAAAAAAAAAAAAAAGAAGAGAATAGATTTCCTTCTACCTACTCCTTTATCTGTATGCCACAAGTTTTGATAGGTAGTATTTTCATTCCATTTAATTATAAATATTTAAACATTTCTATTATGATTTCTGTGTTGATTTGTGAGTTATAGAGAAGTATGTTTTTAAATTTCCAAATTTATAGTTATTTTAAGTTAATCTAAAGATTGATTATGATCTCAATTGTACTATAGCAAGAGAATATGGTATGCAGGATACTGAATTCCTGAAAATATTTAGAGAGTTGTTTGTGGACTAGTACGTATCTATTTTTTTGTAAATAGTCCATGTGTTCTAGAGAACAACATTTATACATTCAATCTAAAGATTTTATTTATTTATTTGGGAGAGAGAGAGAGTGGAAGAGCATAAGCAGGGGAGAAGGAGAAGCAGAACCCTGGGATCATGACCTGAGCTGAAGGCAGACGCTTAACCAACTGAGCCACCCAGGTGCCCCTATACATTCAATCTAACTTGTGAAATATGTTAACATGTTTATATCATTTTCCTTCTTGACCCTCCCTTTCATTTAGGATGTGGCCCTTGAGATACTCTGGTTAATGTAGGGTTCTCAGCTTCCCCTTCACTGCATTGCATGGACACCCAGCTTTGTCTCCTATGCCCTTAGGAGTGGCCATTCATTTCCAAAATTCTAGATTCTTGGAATCAACATTTTCCCAAGGCAACTCAACTCTGGTGTTTGCTTGAAAGTCTGGTGTTATAAAACTGGTTTGTTGTTGTTGTTCTTGTTGTTGTTTGCCCTTGGGGATTTTCCTTATTTTCTTGTGAGCTCAGGAATGCACTTACTTTCATTGTAATTCTCCCATCATCCCACTATTTTGTGGTAGAAGGCTGTTTCAGAATATCTTGGAGCACCATATTGCCAGAGGCAGAATTCTCTAGATATTCTTTACTGAGAAAATAGTAGGTAGAACTCATCTCTTCTGTCCCTTCTCATTTTTCTATTTATTAGGCCTGGAGTAAGACATAATCCTCAGGAATACCCAGTGGTCTGCCATCTTTTCGATGAGGAGGAGATCGAGCTCTTCTCCCGGGAGAGAAGCAAAGAAGGTTCAGGTTATTTTTCTCTCCAAGCCCTATTTTTAATGTGTGATGATTTTCTCTTCCATTGCAGTTGGAAGTATTGGTCTGAGATTTCATATCAGTTTGGTAACACCGTTTGCCCCTTGCTTATTCATGCAGATATGTTTTAAGGAGGAATTTCAAAGAAAATAAGACCATCGTGGTGGTAATGCCGACATACTTAGAGGGAAGTGGAGGGAGAGAGCAGGAAGGAGACAAAGGAATGGGGAAAATAAGACTTAAAATAGGTCTTGGCTTACATATAAGTTGCATGGTGGAAGTGGAGAGCCTGTTGGCATAATTATGTGTTCTGGGCCCCTAGATTTTCAGAAAGGGTCTCTTTCCTAATTTATTACTATTGACATAAACAGGTCATGTAACAAAGGATTGCTGCCCTGCTGGGTTTATGCCCTGTTTTGGGATCAGGGTTTGAAAACATAAGCACTTCCATTAAGTGCTTACAATTTGGTATGTTGGACAAGCTATAAAGAACAATAAGAAAAATACACAGTACCATATGATCCCTGCTGGTGTATAGTATTCAAATAGTATCAGGGTTGGGGCGCCTGGGTGGCTCAGTCGGTTAAGCATCTGCCTTCAGCTCAGGTCATGATCTCGGGGTCCTGGGATTGAGCCCTGAGGGGGGCTCCCTGCTCAGCGGGGAGCCTGCTTCTCCCTCTGCTTCTGCCCCTCCCCCTGCTCATGTGGGCGCTCTCTCTCTCTCAAATAAATAAATAAAATCTTTTTAAAAAATAGTATCAGGGTTCATTTGGGGCAAGTTCACTGCAAACCAGAGGAGTCAGAGAAGTCTTCCTAGAGAAATAAAGACAGGAATTGGCCTCCATTTTAGAGGGGCAAGAGAAAGATAGCAACCAACTCTCTGCATAGAGGAAATGTCTGTCTGTCTCTCCCACTCCTGAGGTAGGCCTGCCTGTGGAGCAGAGGGCCCACATGACTTAGAATAACAGTGTAATATTGCTGACTTAAGAGAGCTACAACTTTCTCATTTTACAAATGAGAAAACTGAGATTCATGGTATCAGCTCACAGACCCTCAGGGCTTCTGACCCTATACCTATTAGTCTTCCTCCTTGTACTGTTTTTAAAACCTCCTATAATTATACTACTCCTCTTGGTTGATCAGTAGTTACTTCAGACCATAACTGGAGTATGACTAATGCATGGAAATGTATAAGCGTTGCATGGACAGTAATAACATAAGAAACAGTTATTGATTTTACTTTGTCTGTAACTTACAACTGTCTAATTCCGTGAAATACCTGCGATAAATAATTAGTTGGTATTTGCAAATGCTTAGCTCTCTCTAGAGTAAGGTGCTATATTAATATGAAGAAAAAGATCCTTAGTGTCAAGCTCGGGACCTCTGGGCCTGGGGGTATCAATTAGCTGAAAAAAAATTCCTAGAACAAAAGTTAATTTGATGATCTATTACACAGAAGAGTCAAGGTAAAGAAATAATAATCACAAATGATTTAGCCTGAAGAAAAGGGGGGAGACTCCATGAATCACCAGAGAGAGGACTCTTGATTTTCATCTTATTTTTGATGATAGGTTTTTTTTGTTTTTACCAATGTTTGCAAAGGGGGTATGCTGAGCCATCTTTGGGCGAGGATGACAGGCTCTGTTTGTCATCCCTGTAGCTGTTGTCACACCACGGCAATGGGTATCAGCACCGAGTTCTGAGAGGGAAAACATCACGGTAGAGAAATTATCTTTTGAAGTAAATGGAAACCATTTGATGATAGCCTGAGAGATTGCAAACACCAGGCATACACCGAAAAAGAAGAATAGCTTTTCTCATAGGGGGACTGGGAACTCCCAAGAAGTAATGTGTGTTGCAGTAACGAAATCTCATTCCTTATTCTGGAATCATCTTCCTTGAATAAATACTACATACTACCTCTCGGTTAGCGCCATGTGGAAGGGCCCACTCATGTTTCTGGACCTGGGTCTAGGGGTTGCAATTCCCTGGAAGCTGATTTCTTCTTACTGTTGGACCTTGATTTTCCAACTGGCCCATCTTCCGCCATTCTACCCACAGCTCTTGGTTTCCATTTCACCGTGGACCTGCTTCCGCCAGCCGGATGCCCATTCTTCCTATTATCCCACTTCTACTAGAAATTACAGCGATTTTTTTTTAGGTTAAGTACTTGAAAACACCATCCTAGAGAAAGCGTTCCTTTCTGTTTCTAGACAGATCTCCTTTTCTTGAGAGGTACTCACACCCTCAAGCCACGTAGCTGGAGTAATTCCTGGAGCTTCCTAAGGAGACTGGAAGGGGTCTCAGATAAATCGCCACTGTCCCCATTTTTGGGGGGAAGCAAAAGAGGCCCAGAGAAACCTCTAATTCGTGTTATAGCTATATAAATATAAAGCAGTCAGAAGAGGGCCTGATATACTGTAAATAAAGAATACCATTATCTGTGTTGTTTAAATGACCAGGGACAAAGCAGGAGCTCAGGAGGTCTAAGATGGACCAGGTTGGAAGGGGATGGTGTATGGGGACAAAGCAAACCCAGCAGGATGGTTCGAAGTCAGTGCTACCCCAATTTTGCAGGATGGTAATATTTATCAGGCACACTCAGCTTGCTTGAGCCAGAGAGGAAGGGTCTAGGGCCCACATGGCACCCTGGCAGCTGAGAGATCAGCATCTCAGCTTCCTGTAACAACACGGTGCGAAGCCTGGGCCAAGCACTCGGGAACAGACCGTGACAACGAATGGAGAGCTTTCTGAACGGCCGTGGCAGGTAGCAGGGACGGCTCAGGCATCGGGGTGGCGGTGTCAGTGAGGTCCGGAAAGAGGGGCCGGCTGTGCTGGGGACAGCTGCTCGAGTGGGGCTACGCCTCCCTTGAGCACAGGTGTCTTCAGGAGGTCCAGGCAAGCTGGGGCAGCCTCAGGCAGTCTCCGGGAGGCCTGCCGGAAGATAAGGCCCCATTCTTGGGGAACTGAGGCCTTGGAGATGTTAGCCATTCTCCCGTGGTGCTCAGTGCTCTGACCTGGGGCAGTGTTGGCCTCACAGCAGAGGGGAGGACTGAGCAGCAGGTGGGGCCCAGGGGATGCGGGGACAGGCAGGCAAGGCAGATAGGCCTCCATAGGATGTGGCAGGTGACCTTGTCTCTGTCTCTGACTCTGGTCAATGTTCTTTTCCACCCCACACTGTCATTTCTTCCAAGCTCCTCCGTAGGTTGAGCTGCATTTACGGTCGTGCCAAACCCTCCATCCGAAGGCTCCTTGCCATCTGGGAATCTTCCTTCAAGCTGTTACTCGGCCAGACTTTCTTCCCCTTTCCTCTACAAAGCTTTCTCCTTTAGCCACAAGCAGCATGGTGATTTCCAGCCTTAACTTCTTCTAATAAAAACTAGTTTTCTTTTCTCTGATGATAAAAGCCATCCCTTGTAATTTGGAAAATGGGGAAAATCAGAAAAATACAAAGAAGCGAATAAAGATATCTATAGTCTTGCCACAGTAGCTTAATTCTCCTGGATGCCTTTTCTATGTCCTGGGATGGAGTGCGTAGAAGCATGGGCCTGGGGTCAGGGTTGGGCCCTGTCTCTTCACTAATTACATATTTCATCTCGGGCAAGTTGCTCAAGGTCTGGGTCTTATTTCAGTACCTATAACTCGTAGGTATTTCTACCTTTCTCTTGGGCTGTTATAAGAGTTAAATAATATAACGCCTATAAAGTGCAAAGTACAGTTCCCAGTGTGCAGTAAATATTTAATAAAGGATAGTTTTTTTTAAAAACAGGGATCATGTACTACATGTCTTTTTTTTTTAAGTGTTTTTTAATTTAACAGCGTAATCTGAGTATGGTACATATGAAATACTCTTAAAGAACGGTCATTGCAAATCTACAACGTGTTTCTGGTTCCAAATTCTTTTTTTTTTTTTTTTTTTTTTTTTAAAGATTTTATTTATTTATTTGAGAGAGAGAGAATGAGAGAGAGCACATGAGAGGGGGGAGGGTCAGAGGGAGAAGCAGACTCCCTGCCGAGCAGGGAGCCCGATGCGGGACTCGATCCAGGAACTCCAGGATCATGACCTGAGCCGAAGGCAGTCGCTTAACCAACTGAGCCACCCAGGCGCCCTCTGGTCCCAAATTCTTATCCTACGATGTAACTTGCTTGGACTGCCATTCCTAAGAGTCAAACTATAAAGCGTTAATAGTTGGATATACTTCCAGCAATCATTTTTTTTTTTATGTCTGTTATGGAATGTTTTATATTGAAAATATTCTGGTTTGCACTTAGGTAAGTCTGGGGTCCATGTGCTTGAGTTTTCATTGTTAGAGTATCTGTAGTTACAAATTCACACAGGGAATTAGCAGTCCTCAAATATTCACAGGCGGACTTCAAAAATTAGACCTGACTCAGACATAACTCCGTTTAACACAAACCTGTATGACATCAACATTTGGCCAGTTTTGCAGATGATTTTCAGATGTTTTGGCAGCAGAGTGTAAATCAAAAGCAAATGGAAATTGCAAAATTTGTAAACAACACAGGAGTTCATGAAGTTGACGAAAGTGATATATCTAGTGGAATGGTTCCTATTGCTTGAAAAATCTTGACAAACAAGGATCTCACGAGTTACAATTGAATACTAGGAAATCAACCAACTGAATTATAGAAAATGAAGATTGAGCTATTAAAGCAGAAAAAACTGGAATATAAAGGAATTTAGAGGGGCACTTAGCTCCTTCGAATATTTCGCAAAAGTTATGCTTTTCATGATTGTTCCCGAGGGGTTGTTGAGGGTGATATATCTATATTAACATAAAATTTTGCTGAGAAAATTGTGCCCCGACTTCCCAGTCAGCCCTTAATTCTTTGTACTTTAAGAATATGCTTAGAATTTTATTTATTTTTTATTTATTTTTAAGATTTTATTTATTTATTTGACAGAGAGATAGCGAGAGCAGAATACAAGCAGGGGGAGTGGGAGAGGGAGAAGCAGGCTTCTCGCTGAACAGGGAGCCCGATGCGGGGCTCAATCCCAGGACCCTGGGATCATGACCTGAGCTGAAGGCAGACGCTTAACCGACTGAGCCACCCAGGCACCCCTATGCTTAGAATTTTAGCCTCCGTTTTATTAAACAGAAAACAAAAGGACCTCTTTAGAAATTTTCATTTTCATTTTATTTTTTGAGATGAAAGTGCAGTCAAAATCTTTTCACTCTTTACACTGAGATTTTGGTCCCTGTTTCACATGGATTCCCTTCAGATGGCCCCTTTCCAGCGCCAGTCATCCTGGAATATCGAACACCTTCTGTGTATGTTCCTCTGCTTTGCCAACAACCGGTGGGGTGTAAGTTTTACTGGGTGAGAGGCTACACCCAGGTAACTGGTTCAGTGTGTTTCCCAGTTACTGGATGACCATGTCCTGTAGTAGACTAGAACTGAAAGCCCACTTGAATTAGTATGCTTTGAATTTTTAATGATTCTATTAACCTCAATCGTCAAGATATGCTTATTATTATGCTTTAATTAATATATAGCTCAACTGGAAAGAATCAATGGGGGAGGCTTGAGGACTTCCCTTCTTGGACAGTTTCAAGAAAGAAATAGATAAACATCAGTTCCAGACTCCTGAGACATTCATCTGCGTGTAGGCGGAGGGTGAAGCATGGTATCTTTGGTGCATCCCTCGGCTCTTGCAAATTATATTGGAAAGTGCCCTGGCATCTCTGGGCTCGGACCTTTCGACTCCACCACGTCGCTTTGCCATTTGCATTGACCAGGTAGAAACAGAGAGTATAATGTACTCCAATGTAAACCTTGGAGTTTGCATGGACTCTCTACCCTCCTTTGGTTCTGAAGATGGGCTGGTTGACATTCATTGGTTGAACTAACTGCTCTTCCTTGGGTTGAGAGGACCCCCTTAGCTTTCTCCTGCCCACTTATTCTTGCTCTGGTCATCAGGCTGTTTGGAGCTTTCATTCTTTTTGTGTTTGTGTGTTTGCCAAATTAGTAGTTTGCTCTTGTGTGTTGACCTTTTTAATATTCTGTATTTTGATTGGTTGGTCTTACCATTCTCTCATTTTCAGCCTGGCTAACCCTCCAGGGAAGAGGTGAAACAGCTATCCAATAAAAATACAAAATACTGAAAAGGTCAAAATACACTATTACAATAAATTACCATAACTCAAACAGGGAAGCAGGCATTAAAATTCTGATACGTACAAGGATAGAGATTGGCATGAGAGTTGCAAATGGCACAGCATTAATGCATTTGGATGTCAGAGTTCACCCAGAAGAGAGTAAACATTCTAAAACCGGAGTCTCAACATCATCTGGTGAGTCTCCTCTGCTGCCGCGTCCCTCCATGGTTGGGTAATGCAAAGCTGCTCTCAACTTCACTGTTTCTCCTTCTTCCCCAGAAGTGGGGACAAGAGCGGGGGAAAAAAAAGAGCAAACATGGTCTGTGCGAGATGAAACTCTTAAATCAGGCTCACGGAGGACCCATTAGAATTTATGGCCGGTCAAGACACAGAGCATCCATTTTATTTATTTTATTATCTGGGTCCCATGGACTGTCACTCGGCAGAAATGACACACAATGCATGCAAGATGGAAGCACGGTCTCCAAAGCCCTTTCATCCCCCTTGCAGTCGGAATATTTATTCTAGGGATAGTTGGCGAGACGTTGCAGAGAACCTAGCCCTAACTCAGGTTGGCCGCGCACCTGCTGTGGCCTATGCATACACCCCTAACCTAGTGGGTCCCTAACAACATCAAAGTCTTTGTGAATATGACTCAAGACGTTGGAGATACAGATGCCTAAGACAGTGTCTGTCACTTTGTGAGTCTCAAGCGATATGAGCTACCCCTCGCTCTTTCTCCCAAGCTCTGGGATCTTGGACAAGTCTCTTAACTTCTCTGGGCCCTGATCCCCATGTGTTTTCTAGAGCTGGAAGAAGAAACCTAGTGAAGTGCATGAATCAGTGACCTGCCAGGAAGCGCCCCCCTCCCCACACCCCCCTCCAACCCACGTGAGGCACAGAAGCCGAATAAATCAAATCTCCAACCTGGAAGGCCATTTCATATTGGTTGGATCAATAGGAACTCCATTTTCCCTGAGACCTCGCCAGCAAGCATCACTGGGGGCTCCTGACAGCCGGGCTCCTGGCATCTGTGGTCCCCTCACCTCCCACTGCCTGTCACCCAGAATGATGGCTGACCCCCTCCAGGGGGGCAGGGGGTGCCATCAAACGCCTGACAGGCCTTCGGGGGTGGAGTCTCCTGCTCATGGGCAGCCACCATCTAATCGGCTCCTGCTTGAACAAATTATCTCTTAAGTGGTGGCGTGAAGAGCGCTGTGTTAATCTACTAAATCGTAAACCTTCCCTGCAGTGTGACGCCGCTATCCCAGGCAGATACTAATCTGCAGTCGTACTGTCAGTTACGGTTTTGACACCAACACTCTGAATTGCCAACAGAAAATCGTATTTGACATTTAATTCCAATCATGCAGAGCCTTTCATTGAAAGCGCTGTCAGTTTACCTTTATTTGGGAGAAGGGGAGACAATATGCTCGTGTCTTCTGGAAAAAAAAAAAAAGAATGAAGGAGGTGGGGTGGAGAGGAGAAAGGAAGAAAAATCAAACTTCAAATAACGTTACCAGTTGAAGAAGGACTTTAATCCTCACGATGGTCTGACGCTGGAACCACTCCCACACGCCTCTGGTTTTTAATTCTCAAATTTACTGCATTCCAGCAAATCTCCATCATTTTACATGGCTTAGGCACTAATTCAGGTCAGATAAGGATTAATTAGTCAGTGTAAACTGGCCAGTGGCATCAGTGTGCCAATGAGTGTTTTAAAATAATCGGCTCTTACTTTGAATCGGTATTTTCTGAGGGCGGGGCCCCTGGAGTATTATAAAATTGCAATCAGGTATCTGACAGAACTGGAAATGAGGAAAAATGTCAGTTTTAGCAGTGTTTAAATCTCACCTGCCACTGAAATGCCACCCCTCTCAAATTGGGTCCTGTGGGAAATGAAGGGGTGGAGGGAAGGATGGAAAGAGGTGTTGTGCTCATTGGGCAGGAGATCAGCCTTTAAAATCAGGGGTTTGCAAACCTGGGGTTGCTGGGCGATTAGCCGGAGCGCTTGTTAAAAGACAGTTTGCTGGTGGGTGCCCCCCACCCCCAGGGTTTCTGATACAGTGGGCCTGGGGTGGAGCCTGAAAATGTACATTTAAAAAATTTTTATTTATTTATATGAGAGAGAGGGAGGGAGAGAGCAGGGGGAGGAGCAGAGGGTGAGGGGCAAGCAGACTGCGCTGAGCGCAGAGCCCGATTCGGGGCTTGATATCACGACCCCTGAGATCATGACCTGAGCTGAAACCAAGAGTCAGGTGCTTAACTGACTGAGCCATCCAGGCAACCCTGAAAATGTGCATTTTTAACAAGTTCTTCCGTGATGCTGCCAGGCTGCTGGCTCGGGACCACACTTTGAGAATCACTGGCTTCAGATAGGGTGGAGCAGAACGACAGGGACCAGAACAAGAGAATGGGGCTGGGGAGGCATTGACCCCCAAATAGTCCAGAGAGCACATCAAAACTTCCAGACATGGCAGGTGGGTCGGAAACATGGCCCCGCACCAGCCAATAAATGAGGAGTAGGGGACCCATGACGTGGTGTGGCCAATCTTTTCCCCCCTCACATGCTGCCTTCCCAACCCTTTGACTGTCTTCGCAATACAGATGAAAGGAAGGAGGGGGGGCAGAGGTTAAACTGAAGGTACCCTATTTGAAGCACAGAAGATGGAACAGAAGGGGAAAGTTTGGGTGGGGATGCTCTTCCCTCATTATTTGCGGGAAGCAGGTATGGAAAGAGTAGGTGAAGGGGACACAAAAAAATCCAAGTTAAATTCAAGTCTTGGCTCTATACCTTAATTGTTACTTGGCTCTAAGGCTCAATTGCTTCATCTATAAAAATGGAGGTAGTAATACCTTTTGCCTAGAATTGCTCCACAAATTAAGAAAGTGCACCCCTGGAAGGAGTGACACAAAGTAGCTGCTCAGTAAATGTTTGCTGCTTTTCTGTTCTGCACCTGTCCACCACCCAGGCCATAGGCAGTGAAGGCAGGTATGTTGACATTGACTCCTTGTTGTTATGCAGCAGATGAAATTGCCTGCAATGTGCCCCGGACCTGGAGGGGAATTTGTTACTTCCCTCTGCCCAGGTCAGGTGCTGATCTTTATGAGAGAAGATTCGGAGAAGCCAGTTGGTTATCTGAGCATTTGGGCAGGAGACGAAGGGAGAGGGAGATGAGGGGGCCAGACCGAGGGGGGTAAAGAGCAGAGCAGAAAAGTGGCCGGGGAGGTGTGTCCCCCCTATTTTAGACTTAAGGGCCTCTATAATGGCATCTAATGCTGCCCCGGGGTGGAAATTCTACTCAAGATGATGCTTTTAAGAAATATTCCACTTACACGGATGCACCACATATGAGGCATTCTATTCCCATAGCAACAGTGACAGAAATGGCAAAACTTATAGTCTCTTTCAGCTGGGCTTTATGAGGCAAGTGTGTCTTCTGGCTTCTGATGGTAACTCTCCTGGGCCGACCTGAACCTTCCAGCCCTTTGCATCATGGCCACCCGCTGGGAATGCCAGACCACCAGGCTGGTGAAGGGGGTTCATGCCACAGCTGTTGGCTGGGAGCCTCCGGGGAGGCTGTCCATTAGGGATACACATGGCCCTTGCCCCAGAGATGGTAGGGTTTGGTGGGGGGACATGTAACCTCAAAATTTTCTCACAGTATGAAATGTGTTTTAGCAGGACCAAATGACAATGATAGTCAGGCAACCAGTGATTCAGCAAGAAGTAATCAGGTGGATTTCTAAGACGAGGAACTTGGCCTTGAAATGAGAGATTGGGGGCACCTGGGTGGCTCAGTCGGTTAAGCGTCTGCCTTTGGCTCAGGTCGTGATCCCAGGGTCCTGGGATCGAGTCCCACATTGGGCTCCCTGCTCAGCGGGAAGCCTGCTTCTTCCTCTCCCCCGCTCGTGTTCTCTCACTATCTCTCTCTCTCAAATAAATAAATGAAATCTTAAAAAAGAAAGCAAGAAAGCAAGCAAGTAAGCAAGAAAGGAGAGACTGACAAAAACATGGTGGGTCTCTGTCTTGGAGGACCTGGTGTTGCAACAGTTTATCAAACAGGGTCTGGTGGCCAGGGGCTGGGGAATAGGTACCATCATGGTTAATGTGATACGTCAATGTGACGGGGCCGAGGGTGTCCAGATCATACCTTATTTCTGGCTGTGTCTGTGAGGATGTTTCTGGATGAGATTAGCATTTGAATTAGTAGACTCAGCAAAATAAGATTGTCTTCCCCAATGTGGGTGGGCATCATCTGATCCTTTGAGGGCCTGCATATAGAACCAAAAGGTGAAGGAAGGAGGAATTCATCCTTTTTGCTTCCTGCCTGCCTGCGCAGCTGGGACATTGGTGTTCTCCTGCCTTTGGATCTCGACATACACGGTCAGTGTTCCCAGCTCTCTGACTAGGACCATACCTACCTGGCTTTCCTGGGTTCTCCAGCCTGCAGAGGGCAGATCGTGGGACTTAGCCCCCATAATCATGTGAGCAGCTCCTCATCATGAATCTCTCCACATATATATGCATGTGTGTATCCTTTTGGCTCTGTTTCTCCGGAGAACCCTAAGGCAGGGGCCAATGGGGAAGAAGCTCAGTTTTAGGAATTAGGCCACATTATCAGGGCAGAAGAACTGCCTAAAGTCTGAGCGCTCAGAGTAGAGGACTTAAGCCCCTTCATTCGCCCTCATTAAAGGCAAGAGTGGCTCAGAGGTCTGGGAGGGGCTGAGCCTTCCCCTGAGACCAGGAGACTCCAGGAGAACTGTTCGGGCAGGGATCAAGGTGGGCCTTTATTCTCCCTGTCTGCCTCCTGTTTGCAGGTGGCTAGTGTACCAGACAAGGTCTGGGAGGGCTTTGTGCTGCTCCGTTCCAGAAATGGTCTGACTCTGAACGCGGAGTCTGGAGAGGGGAGATGCCCCTGAGCTGTTACCTTGGGCTGCAGACTCCACCTGCTCTTCTGAATCTCCCAGCACTGAAAAAGGAGCCCTTCCTCCAATGTTTGCTGTCCCTTTCTCCATTTTTCCATATCCCCTTGCCATTTCTGGGGAGCAGAGAAAGGGGCGTGGGGAGTATGTGCGTGTGTGCGTGTGCACATGCCTACCCCCCGTGCGCACGGGCTTCCCTGCTGGTCCGTGTCTGATACTCTTCTTGTCGCGAGAAGACTTCGAGGCGGCTGTGGCAACAGCGGGGACCGATGTTATTGAGAAACTCGGAAGATGTGTGAATTGCCCGTTTCACACCGCTCCTTTAATGCCGAGGTCCTCCCTAGCGATAATGACAGGAGGAGGACGGGAATATTGTGTTTTCTGTCCCTGCTACTGTCTGGGGCAGCCAGCTGCTGTGCAATCTTGTGAAATCCATAGCCACCGACCGGGTGCCCGAGGCTTCCCCAGTCATGGGGGTGTTTGTTTATTTTACCTTTCACCATATCAGGCTTAATTAGCGCAAGCCTGTTTCTCCGGTCTTAACGGGGGCAAGGGAGCCTCGCACCATGCCTTCCCTGGGTAGACAGCCAGCAAACATTTATCAGTGATGGTGACAGTGACAAGCACAAAGAGAATTCTTAGCAGTACAGAGGTGGTGAGATTTGGTGGATACATCTGTGCCCGCAGCCAGATTTGAACCGGAAGAAGCCAACCAATTGCCTCCATTAGTATTTGGAAGTTTCTTCTTGATAGAAAAAGGCTTTTCTTTGCAGAGCATGGACTTTATTGCCTTCAAGTTCACTGGGTAACCTTGGGTCGGGAACTCTGTATTTGTGCATCTCAGTCCCCCCCGGCTTCCTGGAGTTATTACGGGAATCAAATAAGATTGAATGTGCTTAGTGTAAATTAACTCAATAAATACTAACGGTTGTGACAGTCGCGTAATGTAGTGGTTAAGGGCATGGACTCTGGGGCCAGACCACCTGGGTTTGAACTTTGACTCGTGCCTCCCTGCTGTATGATCTTGACTTCTCTGTGTCTCAATTTTCTCATCTGTGAATGGGGACAATAAGAGAACCCACCCGATGGGGTTTTATGATGCTTGAGTAAATGAATTTTGTAAAGTGCTTAGACTGGTTCTCGGCATATCGTCACTGCTATGTAAGTATTCATAATAAATAAATAAAATTAGGCATCGCACTGCAGAGTATCATTTGGAGAAAATCTCCTGACAGTGGGACAGTAAAAATCCAATCTTTCTTAACACTGCCACTTTGGGATTATTTCTGTATTGGCCAGCTTTGCCCATGCAATAAACAGCCTCAAACCTCAGAGAAATAGGAATTTCTCGCTTATGTTTTAAGTGCGCTGCTGTGGGTCTGTGGGGCTCTGCTCCATGCCTTTCATCACTCTGGGGCTCAGGCTGAAAGAGTAGCTCCAATGTGGATGTGCCCACACTTTTGATGGAAGTGAAGATCATGTGATCTGAGCAGACCCCTGCAATCGCATATAAAGCAGCTGTTTGGATGTGACATGGCCGATCCCAGACATATCACGTGGCAGTGGACCTGAATGCACAATTTCCTATCTGGAATGGGGGTCGTGTGTATGACTGAACAAGGCAGCTTTCTAGAACAAGAACCAAGGTAGTGAGGAGATATGGCACCATTTCATGAGGAACGGTTGAGACAGTTAGCCCGGAGAGCTTCTGATGTGGTAGATGTCTCCACATATTTGAAAGCTATTTGGTGACAGATTCATGAAATATATACTGCGTAGCTCTGAATTAGGGTACAAAGCACAAAGCAGAGTTGGCTCAGCGTATATTTGTGAAAATGGGCTGTCGATCATGGCAATGGGTCTCCTCATGGTCAAGCGGACACCCCAGTTACCGGAAGTATTTAAGTGGTAGCATTAGCAGGTCAAATGAGACGACTTAGGAGGGCTTTGTGTCATCGTGAGTTCCCCCAAATTATTTTCACTCTGAATGGAAGCCAACTCTACCTAAGTTTGAAAAGTAGTGTCAAGTCATTTGGGATCGACAAGTGTGGCTGATTAGACCCCAGCCTTAGCCTTGCATGAGACCTACAGTGAGATGTCATGGTCACTGGCACTGCTCATCAGGCATTTCTTTTTCTTCTGAGCGAATAGGAAGATCTCACCTCCCCACCCATTGTGCAATTAGGCGTTTCCGTGGGCTTCGCTTTGACTGATGAAATGTGAGCGCTGATGATGCGTGTGACTTGCAAGAGGAAACTTCGAGAGCCCGTGTGATTCACCATGCTCCCCGAGCAGATGTGCTGGGAGGAAGCCTCTGTGAGCCTGGGGACTTCACCGATTACAGAAACAGATTCCCTTGCTGATCTGCGTTGCTCATGTATTAGGACTGAGAAACAAGCACTGTCCTAGTTAGTGAGATTTCTCGGGTTGCTTGTTACTGCAGCATCATCTCGTTGAGCTTGTTTGCTTATGTTTCCCCCATAAAAGCAGCGCTGTCTGCTGAACCGCATTTGTGATGGTGAATGTTCCAGTAGCCCAGTGAAGAGAGTAGAAAGAGACAGGTGAAATTAATCTTAATAACATACTTTATTTAGCCCAATATATCTAGAATATTATTATTTCATCATGTAATTGATGTCAGAAATTAACGAGGTCTTTTACACTCTTCTTTCCATCCAAAGCCTCTGAACTTTGAGGTGTATTTTTTTTAAAAAATTTTATTTATTTATTTGTCAGAGAGAGACACAGCGAGAGAGGGAACACAAGCAGGGGGAGTGGGACAGGGAGAAGCTGGCTTCCCGCTGAGCAGGGAGCCCGATGCGGGGCTCGATCCCAGGACCCCGGGATCACGGACTGAGACACCCAGACGCCCCTAGGGTGTGTTTCACACTCCCAGCACCTCTCAACTGGAGCTAGCTACAGTTCAAGTCATAGCCACGTTGGCCAGCCCGGATTAGAGGCTTCGAGAATAAGACTTGGCTTTCTAGGGACACGGTTAAGGGGACGCCACAAGCTTTTTTGCTATGGGTTATTTAATTGGACCCAGATTCATGTTGCGAAGGGGAAGGATAAGCATTTATAAAAAAAAAAAAAAGCAGGAGGTCTGTTATATTGATTTTCATGTAAACAGAAGGACAATGGAATCAGATTTTACTTTTTATCTAGTAGCAGATAGAAACTATGCCAAGGATCCTTTTGTACACATGATTTGTGACTTTTAAATAAATGGGTAATGCAGTCATGCTCAAAGCCAGACACCTGTGTGTGTGTGTGTGTGTGTGTGTGTGTGTGTGTGTGTGTGTGTTTGCAGTAAAAAGTGTCCCCCTCCCCCGGCTCACTTCCTACCCACCCCTCATCTCTACCGCATACCACCTACGACTAGTATTAGTGGTACTAGCTCCTTTCAGAGTCCCTTCATGTATATACATACAAAGGTGAACTTCTCTTCTTATTTCTCTTTTACACAAAAGGTAGCGTACCACACACACTTTTCAGTACTTTGCTGATTTTTCTATTTCACTTTAACATACGTTGGAGTTCTTCCTATGAAGACATAGAGACGCTCATCTTTTTTCTTTGTGGGACATTGAGTTGTTACACCATAATATTTAACTAGTCCCTTACTGATGACAAGGAGACTCATGCTTTTGTAAACAATGCTAAAATAAATGGCCTGTGTGCATGTCACTTTGCGTGGGTATAAGGATATCTGAAGGATACATCCCAGAGGTGGCATGGCTGGGGGTAAAGGACCAAAGATTGATGTCATGTTCTGCTGACTTGTCTATCACGGACTGAGAGAACTGAGTTAAAGTCTTCTGCACCTGGCAGGTTTTTGTTTGTTTTACTATATGTCTTGGTGACTTCTGCTTTAGGAATTTGCTGCTAGGTAGTTGGATATATACATGTTCATAACTGTTATAGGTTCATTGTGAATTGCACCCTTTCGCATTAAATAGGGCCCTTCTTTGTGTCATTTAATGCTTTTTTGGCCTCAGTTCCACTTTGTCTAATATTAATATCATAGACCTGGCTTTCATTTTGTTTGCGTTTGCTTGGTATACTTTTGTCCAGGCTTTTCTTTTTTTTTTTTTTTTAGAGCATGAGTGAGAGCGGCGGGGGGGGGGGAAGTGGGGAGGGACAGAGGGGGAAAGAGAATCTTAAGCATGTTCCATGCCCCAGGGGGGTTCGATCTCACAACCCTGAGATCATGACCTAAGCAGAGATCAAGAGTCAGATGCTTAACCAACTGAGGCTCCCAGGCCCCCCCACCCCAGGCTTTTATTTTTTAAAAATCACTTTGTTTTACATCTGTCTCTTTACAGCCTGGAGTTTGTATTTTCTTTGTGTTATTACCTAAAAAACTTTTACTTTTAATAATGATTGAAGCTCATTTACATACTGATAGGTCTGCTTGGGTTTAGTTTTTCGTATTTTATGCGTTCTTCTCAAGTATTTATAATTACTTCTTAAGTGTTTTACTCTGTGATCTTTGCTGTGTGTGTGTGTGTGTGTGTAGTTCTTCTGATATTTAGGAGGGTTGGTGTTTTTGTTCTAGTTGTTACCTTCATAAAATTAATTATAGCTTTATATAATTCTCTCAGCCCCGATTTTTCCACACAGTATCTAATGGTTTCCTAGCACGTACGGATATAAACCTAATGTATTTCTGTCCGTTTGTCCTTCCTTTCTTCTCCTTAATTCAGACTTCTCCTAAATTTGGTCAATAATATTATCTTTCCTGCAGCTTACATTTGAACTGTCACTAGGCTTTTATTACTTCTCATCTACTTGATTACTAGATTTGTCAGCTTTATGTAATATTCTCTGACTCTCCTCTGTTACCAATGAGGCAAATAGCAGAATTACTCTACCTCCTTCCTTCTCTGTCTTCTCTTGTCCATTTTTTTGTTAACTGTGTCGTTCCTAGATTGTCAAGTCCTATGACACTCACATTCTCTTCTCTCATCTAAATCCGTGCATGTGTGTTTCATTTTTTCCACTCTGAGCTGTGTGTATGGAAGACCCAGCCAATTCTTTTGCTTTGGCACCTCAGACAATTCTCACACGTTGCAACTGACCCTCTAGAAGTTTCCTCAAGTAGGGCGTGGGTCAGTGATCCTGGAGTGTGTGCAGGGTCACAGCTGTTTGTCAGTGGTCCTTATACTTGGAGGATAATTTGGATAAATGGAAAATTCTTGTCTCAGACGATGAATCCCTAGGGTGTTTTAGGTAGTTCTCCAGTGTCGTCTAGGGTTGGGTATTGCTGGGGAGAAATCTGAAATCAGCCCTTTTTTTTCTCTTGTAATCGAAATTTTGAATGCCAGATCAAAGGATTCTTTACCCTGAAAGTCCAACAGCTTTGCCAGGAGATGCGTTGGTGTTGACTTGTCTGGGTCGATTTCCCTGACCATAGAATTCCTTTTCAGCAGCAGTGTCAAGCCTTTTATTTCAGGAGAGTTTTCTTGAGTTGTATTGTTAAATATTTGTTCTCCTTCATTGTTCTGGCTCACTTTAGTTTTTTTCCAAGGGAGTCTGATATTGGCTCTCGTCTGTCTGTCTTTTACATCTGTGCTTGCATCCCTCGTGTGCTGCGACTCCTCGTTTCATTTTGTGGCTTTTATTCAACTTTGGCAAATCTGTCTTCATGTCCCTTTTTATGTATTTTTGCAGCGTCTTCTCCCTTTTGCACCTCTATATTTTGTTTTCACTTTGCTCCTGTGATGTTTGTTCTATTTTTTTTTCTAATTCTGTCCTGAGTTTTGCCAGCCACATTTCACTGAGAACTTTTTGGAAATCAATGATTTTTTGTCCTTTGCTCATATTTTTTCTTATGGAGTCTCTGTGTTGGTGCTGAACCAGTTATTTATATTATTATTATTATTTTTAAAGATTTTATTTATTTGACAGAGAGAGAGAGAGCATGAGCACGGGTAGGGGCAGAGGGAGAGGGAGAAGCAGGCTCCCCATGGAGCAGGGAGCCCAAAGCAGGGCTTGATCCCAGGACCCCGGAATCATGATCTGAGCCAAAGGCAGGTGCTTAACCGAGTCACCCAGGTCCCCCAAACCAGTTATTTATATTATTTATTATGACTGTTGTTATCTATTTATAATCTCTATGATATTCTATATCCTACAACTACCACATTAACTGCTGAAGAACACAGGGGTTAGGCAGTTGAAAATCCATGTATAACTTTTGGCTCTTCAAAAACTTAACTATTGAAAGCCTCCTGTTGACCAGAAGCCTTACCAATAACATAAACAGTTGATGAATACATATTTTGTCTGTTACATGTATTCTGTACTATATTCTTACAATAAAGTGAGCTAGAGAGAAGAAAATGTTATTAACAAAATCATAAGGAAGAGATAATACATTTATAGTATTGTATTGAATTTACTGAAAAAAAAAATCTCATATATGTGGACCCATGCAGTTCAAACCCATGTTGTTCAAGGGGCAACTGTATTATTATCCTTATTCCAGCTATGACTAGTAATAATAATACCGTTGTTGTTATTCATCATGTAATTCATCGCAGAATGGGTTGGGTTTTCTGAGCTGGCTCTTTGTTAGAAGATCCTGGGTCGGGGGACGGGTCTGGGCAGCCCTCTTCAGCTCCCTGGAGACAGACTCCCACCGGCCAGGGCTCAGCCATGATTCTCTGTGCCTCTGGCCTCAGCCACCGGTTCTGTTCACTTGATCCCTGTAAACAGCCCTTCCCTTCTGACCATGTCAATGAGGTGGCTCTTTTCTGAAATTTGTCCCCACTGGGCTCTTCTGTCACCCCTGTCGCTTCTGCTCTTCACACTTCCTCCAATTCAAGCCCAATCTCAACCAATCTGGGGGGGCCCCTTACATGCCCTTGGGAATCTGGATTATATCCATCTCTGAATTCTGTGGAAACTACATTTTGTGCAGTTTATAATTCTCCTTTTGCTTTTGTGTCATTTCTTGTGAGGGGAAGAAGTAAAATGAGAAGTGGGAGATGACTACTTATTGATCTGCCATGTTCATACCGGAAGTCTTGCTTCTCAAACTGACTTGAAATCCACGTACTGTTGATATTCTTTTGGAGCACAGTTGTGGGGCTTATTTTAAAGCCGGGAGTGCTTGGTTGTAAGTAGAGAAGGCTGCTTTATGAAATAGGGTTTTCTCTTAGCAAGTATTTCCAAAAATACTTGGAACAGTGTTATTCCTTATGAATCTCTACCAATTCTGGATACCTTCCTCAGGAATCCAGAAAAGATGCTTTTATAAATCAGCAAACTTGTATAATTTATGCCTGCAGGCTCTCAGAGAGCTTGCCCTTTGTATCGGTGTCTGATCTAAAGCCGGAGAATGAATGGCTAGAATTCTGGCATCCTACCGTGACATCAGACAGCCCTGGGTCATCACACAAGGGCACTCTCTTATACAGCTCGTAGGGCTGTAAATTGGTACAAGTTTTCTGGAGGGACTCTGGCAATCCATATTAAGAAACCGAAAAAAATTCATACCCTTTCAGCCAGTAAATCTATTTTTAGGAATTCAGCCTGCGGACATAATCAGAGCCACAGAGATCAATGCCCAAAAATGATTACCAGAAGTTGAACACAGCTTAAAATATTCGAGGGTACTAGTTAAGACGTGGTACGTGCATTTGACGGACTAGATATCATTCATGAAGCATTTTAGTGTTGTGGGAATACGCTTATGATATTATGTTAGGGTAGGATATAAATCTATAGGCCAAGTGATCTCAGTTATGTGAAACATGCAAAAAAAAAAAACAAAACCCAACTGGAAAGAAATATATCAAGCATTAATAATGAGCATTTCCAGTTATGAGACAATAGAGTCATACTTATTTTCTCTGTATACTTTGCTGTGTTTTGAATTTTTCTCCAATGAGCACATCTAGTATATTTTATATTGGCCTTTTATTTTCAATTTATTTTTTTAGGAAATGCATTCATGTGGGACAAAACTCAAAAGGCATAGGGATATATAGTGAACAGTCTATTGCTCGACCTCTATCTCCTATTTGTTCATTCATTCATTCATTCATTGCCTAGTTCTTCTCCCTGGAGGAAACAGTATTCTTTGTTTCGTGGGTGTATGTTCAGAGATATTCTGTGCCATCCAAGTAAAAACCCCCACACATGTATCTTCTTTTCCTCTCCCTTTCTTATATAAATAGTAGCAAACTACATACACGCCATTCTGTTCCTTTTTTTTTTTTTAAACTTCATATATTTTGGCAATGATGTCATATAAGTATAGAAAGAGCTTCTTAGAGTTTAGGAATTGTTGCATGGAATTCCATTCTTTGGAGGTACCTTGATTTGGTTAAATCAACACTGAAACTGTTACCGATCTTTTCCTGTTGTTATAAACAATGCTGTGATAAATAACCTGGAACATAGGTCATTTCAAACATGTATGTTGTTTATAATCGATGAAAGCTCATTACAACTGTCAGCAGGGTTCTAGGAGACGTCTTGCTGCCCGTGTCCACCTTGACAATGCAATATCAACTGAAACAAGACTGAGTTGGGCAGGCCAGACAGGAGGGAAGAAAGCTCTTTCATGGCTGAGGGATGCGAGCTGTGTCATAGGTATAGTATTAAGTTAGGCTTGTTTCCCAAGTAGTAGTTCATCCATTTCAGGAACCCTTGTCCACCTGACTTAACGTCTGTGTAACATCTCATTGAAAACTCCTTGCTGATAGCTCACTGCTATTTTTCACACTTAATGTGGGGCTTGTAATTCTTTAAGTCTCTTAATTTCTTACAATTCTTTAAGTCTCTTCTGCTAACTTTTCTCATTTGATGCTTGTTAGACCATGGAAGAGGGTAGAACAGTTAATACCCCATTTCACGGGTGAGGACAGTTAGCAAGCTCTGGATCCCTTGTTTGGTTCCTACCCTAGTGCAGCCCCGAGCCAGCACGCTCCAGCTCTAGCCCCTGCTCTCTTCCTTCCTGTCCACGAAGTACATTACAACTTTAGCTTTCTCAACTTCTTTTTTCCGACAGCCATTTTTCGTGAGACAACTCATTTCCTTACTTGGGGCAATATTTCACCCCCAGCTTCTCTTGGAGATTTTACCAGGATGTCACATTGCTTAAAACTAGACCTTCTATGTTTGATTTCTTCATTGAGATTTTATGGCTCTGGTGGGCTATTTCCAACTAAAAATATTGCAGCTGTTCTCATTGGCATTGAACTTTAGAGCTTCTGTCTCTAATTTATCTTGGTGTTGGAGCAGACCCAGAGCTGTTTTCTGAGGACAGTCTTGGCCCTTCATGGGGCTACTCACTCAACTCACCTCAAGCTTATTTCCTGGTTGGGCTCCTTAATTTACAGGCAAGGATATCAAATATGCTCTTTGCTCTGCAGGCTGTTAAAGCATAAAGATCAGCCTTTAAGCAGCAGCACGGAGTGTCTGTCCTCCAGCTCCCTGTTGGAGGACAAACCCCTGAATCCTTTGTTGTCTAGTTCTTAAGCCGCACTCAGCAAAACCCCAATCTTCTACTGATTTTCCATATATCCTTTATTGCCACCGATGCAGGATACCTTTCTCTCCTTCTGGAGTCGAACTTGAAATTTTAATCCACTCCTTAATCCAATCAACAGAGAGACATAAAGCATGACTAGGTATCAGTGCTGGTCGCCAGTCGAGGTGTTGGGAATACAAGGTGTGAGCAAGACAAAGTTGCTATTCTCGAGAAATTTGTATTCTAGTTGGAAGAGACAGATGGATAGATGTTAAACAAATAAAACGAGTAAACATCTAGTATGTCAGATATTGATAAATGCTATAGAGAAAATTAAAGCAATTTAGGGGAAATAGAGTGAAAAGATGTAGGTGTGTGTGTGCATGTGCATGCATGCACTATTTTTAGGGAGGTAGGGTTGGAAAAGCTTCATAGTCATATAACATTTGGATAGAGACCAGAAAGAAGGCGTGAGGCCCTTATATCCTGGAGGGAAGAGCATTCGAGACAGAGGGCTTCTCATGTTTCAGGGGCAACAAGATGTGGCTGGAACAAACGGGGGGGGGGGAAGTAGAGAGGTGGTACGGGGGGAGTGTTGGAGTTGGGGCAGGTGCCAGACCACCCATGGCCTCTAGGTGTATTAGGCAGGGTCCTCCAAAGAAACAGAATCAATAGGATATAAATCTATGTTTATATCAGAAGAGATTAATATATACAATATTATAATATAAATATATGTAACATATGTATATAATTAAAAGAATTATGAGGAATTGCTTCACATAGTTATGGAGCTGAGGAGTCCCACAATCTGCCATCTGCAAGCTGGAGACCCAGGGAAGCTGGCTGTGTAGTTCCAGTCAGAAAACCAGCAGGCTTGAGACCCAAGCCAGTATTTCAGTTTGAGTCTCAAGACAGAAAAAGATCAATGTTCCAGCTCAAATCAGTTAGGCAAGTAGAGTTCCCTCTTAGTCAGCCTTTTGGTGCCATTCAGATCTTCAACTGATTGGACAAGGCCCACCCACATTAGGGAGGGTTATCTGCTTGACTCAGTCTACTGATTTGATGTTAAATTTCATCCTGAAACACCCTCACAGACACACCCAAGATGCTGTCTGACTAAAGATCTGGACACCCTGTGGCCGAGTTGACACATGAAATCAACCATTGCCATGGGCAGTAGTAACTGGTTTTTACTTGGAGAGAGATGGGGAGCCACTGGAGATTTTGAACAGAGGAGACTTAAGTTCTAGCAGGATCCCTGGCTCTTGGGTTGAGAATAGACTGTGTGTGGGGGTGTAGAGCATGGGGGGTCAGGCAGAGAGAAGAGTTGGGTGGGCCACTGAAATCATCTAAGTGAGAAATGTGGGTGGCCTGGACTAGAATGGGGCTGATGGGCACAGTGTGAAAAGGTTGTGGTTCTAGATGTATGTTCTAGATACACTTTAAGAGGGTCTGGGGCACCTGGGTGGCTCAGTTAGTTCGGTGTCCAGCTTTTGATTTTGACTCAGGTCCTGATCTGAGGGTTGTGGGATCGAGCCCTGAGTGGGGCTCTGCGCTCAGCAAGGGTCTACTCGGGATTCTCCCTCACCCTCTGCCCCTCCCCCTGCGCTCTCTCTCTCTCTCTCTCTCTGTTAAATAAATAAATAAATCTTTAAAAAAAAAAAATAAGAGAGGGGCGCCTGGGTGGCTCAGTCGTTAAGCGTCTGCCTTCAGCTCAGGTCATGTTCCCAGGGTCCTGGGATCGAGCCCCACATCGGGCTCCCTGCTCGGCGGGAAGCCTGCTTCTCCCTCTCCTACTCTCCCTGCTTGTGTTCCCTCTCTCGCTGTGTCTCTCTCTGTCAAATAAATAAAATCTTAAAAAAAAAAAAAATAAGAGAGAGAGAGAGAGAGACTGCGGGCTCACAGAACCTTGTCCATACTTTTGTGACAGCACCTCTCATTTTGGACTGTAATTGCGGACTTGTTTGTCTCCTGCATTGAATGCTGTTTTAGTAATCTTTGTAAAAATAGCAATATAATAATAGCTAACAGCTCCTGAGCTGTGCTCTGTGTCAGTGACTGGGCTCAGTGCTTTATATACATAGTATCTCATTTGATTTTCACATCAACCCTGTGAGCTTATTCTTATTTTATTGAAGTATCGTTGACAGCCAGTGTTACAACTACAAACATGTTATTAACCCAATGTTATATAGGGTGTTCTTAAAGGCTGGAAATATTGTTATTTTCTATTTTAACCGGTTGCATATGTCCTCGAGGGCATTATGTAGATTTGTTTTGGTTTTTAGACTTAGGGAGATCCTGTAAGTGAGCTTTAGACGCAAGAAGGTTTAGAAACTTGTCTACAAGCTCACACCCTTAAATGCCTAGCGCTGTGTTTAGTACCTAGCAGGGACTGAATGAGTGGTGCTCATTCCTTCACAGATATTTCTCAGGTCCACTGTGAGCCAGGCTCACGGGGAATGGGGACAGAGCATTGAAAAGACGCCCAAAGTCGCCTCCCTCCTGAAGCTTGTGTTCTAATGGGATGGCACGCTTGGGGGCCCACGAGTAACCCGTCCCATTTTGGCAGAATGGAAGACTAGAAGGAAGGCTTGGCGCGGTGAGTAGGGACAAGCCAGTTGAGAACCCTGAACGCAGGTGAGGAGCTTTATTTAGAAAAGAGGCCATGCCTCTCTAGGTGAAGACACTGAGCACGCTGGGCAGCCCGATGATGACGGGCTGTGTCTTCCTGGCTCATCTGTTCTTTCTTTCTCCCTCGTTCCCCTGCAGTGCAATTACAGAGCAGTACTGGCGAGGCTGAAAATCCTCCTCCTTTTGACTTGATGCTTTGGTCAACAGGACACTTCCTCAGTGGGACATCAAAGGAGGTGACTGAGCAGTAAGAGGGATCGCCTCCAGAAGCCGGGAGAACGTGTTGCCTCTGCAGCTCTTCGGAGGGGCCTCGTCAGCCAGCAGCTGTGCTTGGCGTGTGAGCATATGGCGGGGCCTGGTGTGGCCCAGATTTCACTCGAGTGCCCTTAATGAGCCGGCAGCTGCTTCTGTCGCTGCCTCCCCGTCGCTGCCCCATTGCCCTGGCCCTCCCTGCCATCTCCGCGACAGTCTGCTCCACGGGCAGGGCAGCGTTCCTCGCTCCAGCTGCTGGGTGCAGGTGGGGAGGGCAGGACCCGGAGCAGCTCTCCCTTTGCCCGGTCAAGATCAACTATTGGCACCGAAGCCCACCGAAGTGATGGGCACCACAGGGAGCTCCGGGGGTGCTCAGCCCTCCTTGGAACTGGGCAATGGCTCTGTAAACACAAGGCATAAAATAAAGACATGCAGCCAGTTTAATTTTCACGTAAGGCACAGTCGGCTGGCGGCAGTAACTATTTGGGGGGAAATTCAGGGTGCGGGCTGCAGTAGACACTGAGATTATGCAGACCTGGTTCTGCTGCTGAGAGTCGGGTGCCATTGGGCGAGGCACCCAGCTGCACTGAGCTGTAGTTTGTCATCGGTGAAATGAAGGAATCAGAGCAGGTAATCACCCCCCGCTCCCCCCACCGCCACGACTGTCTTATTATGGTCACGGTGCGCCAGGCACTGATCCGAGGGTTTTCCCTATATTGGGTACACAGATATCAACTTTCTCTGTTTCAGACTGCTGTCTCCCCCCATGTCAGAAGACTCTATTCCCTCAATGTAATTTTTTTTAAAGAGTTTATTTATTTATTTGTCAGAGAAAGAGCGCACAAGCAGGGGGAGCGGCAGGCAGAGGGAGAAGCAGGCTTCCCGCTGAGCAGGGAGCCCGATGTGGGGCTCGATCCCAGGACCCTGAGATCATGACCTGAGCCGAAGGCAGACGCCCAATGACTGAGCCACCCAGACCATCCCTTCCCTCAATGTAATCTTACATAGAACCCACATTGCAAACAGAACTTTGGGCCCGGCTTTGGACCCGGTCCAGTCATTCAGCTTCCCCTCCTGCCCTGCAGCGGCTCCACCGAGGAGCACAGCTAGAAGACCACCAGCGGGAGTGTGCTGGTTCTCTAGGGCTTCTGTCAGAAAGCACCACTAACTTGGTGGATTCAAACCATTTATTCTCTCACAGTTCTGGAGGCTGGAAGTCCAAAATTGGTGTCACTGGGCTGGTTCTTTCCGGAGGCTCTAGAGAAGAATCCGTTGTCTTGCGTTTTCCAGCTTCTGGAATCTGCCTGCAGTGCTGGGCTCTGGGACCTTCTCACGTCCCTGCAACCTCTTGCTTCTATCTTCACCTCTTCTACTGCTCGTCTGTGGCCAAGGCCCCTCCTGGTCTCCTTCCTGTGGGGACCATGCCGGATACACTGGGTCTACCCACGTAGTCCGGTAAAATCTCCCTATCTCAGGATCCTCAACTTAATCACACCTTCCAAGTCCCTTTTGCCAAGTTAAGTAACACTCATGGGTTCCAGGGACTAGGGGGCCATTAGTCACCCTACCCCACAGGGAGCGTCTAAATCCCCTCGGCTCCGTTAGCTCCTCTACACACGCAGAATGGGATAATAATGCATATGTACGTATTGATCGCTCCTTTCCAAAGCTCCCCCCCTCCCATTTGCCCTCTACGTTGGTCTCCTCTGTAATGCAGTACTGTGCACGGGGCAGGGTTGTCCTCTGAGCCTGGACCAGGTGGAACACGAAGGGGTTGACATGGGGAGGGTCCCAGTGCCCCTCTGTCGTTCCTTGCTTGCCTGGTGTCTGATCACCGCAGGAATGTCAATAATAATTATTTCCCTCTTCGTGATTAGCTCCACTCAAGCTGGGTCTAAATGATACCAAAACAGCCTGTCAATTTGGTCCATTTACTCAGTCTGTCAATTTAGTAGAAAATAAAAAATCAATTAAATGAGTGGTTTGAGTGAATTGACAGGTTGTCTCGCTGACTTAGTTGAGATAAGAAGACCTGTTTGGACAGCTCCAGAGGTGAGGGTGCCACGACCCTGAACCTCTTTATTCTCCCAGGGGCCCCCTCTGTGGTCCCCTTTCTCTGCATTCTCGGAGATCATAGTTGTTTTAAGAAATATCGCAGCAAGGATCTGATTTTGTTGTGCTGACATCCTGAGGTGGTCGGGGCAGCCGAGGAACCCGGCAGGAGGCTCAGTAAGAAATTGAAAGATTCACAGCAACAGTAACAGCAACATGAACCTCTTAAAATGTGCTGAGAATGGATTTAAACACCTTGCATAGGTTAGCTCATTAAACCCGCTCCACAATCTGTGAGGTAGCTTGTTTTCCAGATATTATCCAGGTATTTTACCCAGTTATTACTCTCCAGATTTTACAAGGAGGAAGGTAACGGCAGAGCTGGGACTCAAACCTAAGTCTCTTAACCCCCTGCTTCTCTCTCTAGATCAGAAGTTCTCAAACCTGGATCCACTGAAGAGACTGAAAATATGAGAAGTCATACACATAAGGTTCTACACTTCGGCTCTATTTGTAATAGCAAAGAACTAGAAATAACCCAGAAGGAGCTGTAGCTATTCCCATGATAGAGGACCAGGCACCTCTGTGAAGGAGTGAGCCTCTCTACATAGCAGGAGGGAACAAGCTTCTAGAGTCAGTGAAAAAAGCTCAGAGTGTCATGTGACGCCTGGCTGGCTCAGTTCAGTATAGTATGCGACTCTTGGGGTCCTGAGTGCAAGCCCCACGCTGGGCATAGAGCTTACCTAAAGAAAAAAACAAGCTAAGAGTGTGGTCCTCTACATTTATTTGAGAAAGGAGGCGGCAATGTATTTCCTGGTGAGAAACTCCACAGGATGCCTGTCTTCTTCATTTAAAAAAAAAAGGAAATGGCTTAATAAAAAAAGAGAGGAGGAACCTACAGATTAAAAGAATTTAGGAGAGTGCAGACAGCTTCTCCTTTGCCTTCCTGCCCACTGCTCGCTTGTGGTGTGTTCAATAAACTTCTATCTCTTTATAAATAAATAGATAGATAGATGATAGATGATAGATAAATTTAGGAGATATATCAGCGAATTGTAAATTGGACCTTATGTACCTTCCAACTGAAGCAAATGGTTAAGAAATACATCAAACAGGGAGAGTCAGATTATGACAAATTATTTGAGGAATTACTCTTACAGAGAGTTTTTTTACTTATTTTTTTGGTGTGACAGGATATGGTGCTTTTTAAAAAAAAAAAAAAGACTCCTCTTTCAGAGATACATTCTGAAGTTTGACATCTGAGATTTGCTTCAAAAGAATTGTATTTTGGGGAGAGAAAGGGGGAGAGAGTGAGGGGCGTAAAGCAAGATTGGTCCTGACCGATTCATTATTGACATTGGATGAGATGGGGGAGCCTTGAGCATAGTGTTCTATGTTGCATATTCTTAAAATGTTCTATATAAAATAAGTTACAGAGGTAACTTTTCCTGGAGAAAGAATTCTTACTGAATTGCCCTCCATAGTGCCTGGGTTTAGTTTTGCTTTTGTTTTTGGTTTAAAAACTCCCGCTGTGCTTTTAAAGCACGGCCAGAATTCCAGAACCCCCTTTAATTTTCCTTAACCTTGCCCCAGCAGAGTTCCAAATTCAGTCCCGCCAGATTGATGCTGTACCGGGGAAAGGACCCTTCCCCTGTGACTGATCTTCTCTTTACACTTTTCAGTTAAGTCAGTGTCAGGGTTGCGAGCTCTCTTTTTTTGTTAGTTTTTCTGATTTCCCCAGCTGGTTTGAAACTTGAGGAAGTTAATAGCCATTTTGTATTTGACTGATTTTGCCCTTGGGGCCTCTGAGAATGCCTGCCAATAATGAGCTGACCCATTTTTAGAATCAGGGTGTGGTTCCTAAGACTTCGCTGTTTCCTTCACCAGAAGAGGAAATGCCCATCACGGCAGGCACCTGCATGCAAGTCCCTTCAAGTTCATTTCCACAATGCTTGCTGCTCTGGAGAGAGAATGCATGCAGTTCCTGCTAGGAGTCAGCGATCCGGCCAGGGAAGGAAGGGGGTGTGAGCAGTTCCCTAAGGGGCATCTTTTACCTGTTTGAGTTTTCTCTCAGGTCAGAGAGGGTCACTTGAGAAACTACTTCACAGGGACCCCACGGGACTGGAGGTCAAGGAACGTTTACAGTTGAGCTGCTGAACGCCCAGGAGGGATGTGAACTCAAGGACCACCCCGTAATCCCACAGCCAAAATGTCAGATGAGGACAGAACTCCTCCAGAGTGGATGGGGAGGGGAATGCTGGGTCTATCTGCTCTGTCTAGAAACCTGGGTTCTGTGCAACCTGCGTAGGAGCTCAGGAGCCCACACATAAAGGGTCCTGCACATGGTTTCATGCTCCACTGTCCCTGTCTTGAAATTCCTAATGATTTTTGAGCAAAAGGACCCTCATTTTCATTTGTACCTGCAACTTAGGTCCCAGTTGAGAGGAAACGATTGTGAACGTGACATTGTAGGGAGGGTCACACTATCTCTTCTCAAAGCCCGAAGGATCTTGTACCACGTGTAAAGCCCAGAGGTGGGTGTGTAATATAAGAAGAGCAAGAAAAGCCAGAAATGGAGAGAGGGACGCCACAGTAAGAAGGAGATCAATATGAGTATTTTTAGTACTGATGGAAGGACTTTTCCCCTTCACTGGGTCTCTTCTGAGCTGGTTCCATCAATGAGAACAGGGCTGGGGAAATCAGATGCCTTCCGCTGAGGAGCTAAGTGGGCTTCCAGGGGCTGTGGTGGCCACCCAGGAGTGGGGGCTTTTTAGGGTAAGGAACAATGCTATTTCAGAGATTTCCTGCTCAGGACTCTGAGCTGGTCTACATGGTGAAGCTGGGCCTCCAACCCAGGTAGGCCGTCTCTGTGCCCACTCTCCTGCCCATTTCATGGCAGTCTTTATAGGGAAACCTATCCATTCACTGGCTCATTCACCAGACAGCACACTCATACACATTGTTACATTGTGTGCGTTTAGATACATATACATATACATACAGACACACATGGACACAAACAGACACACGCGCATCCAGAATTTCGGACAGAGTTTTAGGCCTCAGAGTTCCAGTGGAAAACAAGACAGGAAAGGTTTTGTTCTCACCATGAAGGACGAGGGGGCAGATGGGTAGGGCCATGGTAGGAAGGGATGAGAGTTCCAGATAGTGTCAGAAAACGTGAGGCGGGGTGTTCAGTGGATCATTTCAAGTCAGTCATCCTCTGACATCTTGACCCACCCTTGAAAACAATCAAACCACTGTTGTTTCCTTCATTTTCAAATATGCCAGATTACACGGTTTAATTAAAAGAGACAAGATTGAACATCACCATAATAGCCAAATTAACCTCTGATCATTGCTTTGCAGCAAAGCTTCTCCAAGTGAGGTCCCTGGACCAGCCCCTGGAGAGGCTGTGAACTTGCCGGAAATGTGAATTCTCAGGCCCTACTTACTGAATCAGAATCAAGAACCTGTGTTTTGAGAAGCCATCTGGGTGATTCAAATGCACAGTGAGGTGGAGAACCACGGGGAGCGGGGGCAAGGCTAAGCCACCTGCCCTGAGACCTTGAACTCTATTCAGTTACAGATGATCCTGATGCCCTCTCACCTTTGACAACTTTACTGTGTATCAGGAAAGAGCCTTCACATCCACTCTCGCATGTGTCCTGAATCACAGCTGGGCAGCCACACAGCCTCTTGGTTACTTTCTTGTTTTTTCCAGACTTCACCATCTACCTCGTGGAGTTTTCACTGAACTAGCAAAAGAGCAGAGGGATGACAGGTGGAGGGGGAAATGTGACTGAGAGGGCTTCATGAAAAGACGCATGAAAAGGGGGAGTGAGGTACTGGGCTAATTTTGCCAGCTGCTGCAGTCCCACTTCCTTCCCCCACCCCATCTATCTCTGTCTCTCTCTCTGTGTCTGTCTCTCTGTCTCTCTGTGTCCATCCATCCATCCATCCATCCATCCATCCATCCATCCATCCATCTATCCATCCATCCATCCATCCATCCATCCATCCATCCATCTATCCATCCATCCATCCATCCAACCATCCATCCATCAGATCTATCTATCCATCCAACTGTCCATTTATCTATCTATCTATCTATCTATCTATCTATCTATCTATCTATCTATCATCAGCTATCTATCTATCTCTATATCATTTTTCTGTCTCTGTGTGTCTCACTACCTGTCTTTCTTTTACTATCTATCCTAATATCTGCCCTTCTGTCAGTCTGTTTGTCCGTGTACCTGTCAGTCTGTGCATATGTCTATCTGTGTATCTGTGTGTCTATCTATAGATCATCTGTCTATCAATCATGAGAAAGAGGAGTGGAAAGGGAGAAAAAGTAAAGGGGAAACGGGGGCTTGAGTAGTGTTTAACCTCTAGGAGCCTCAGATTCTTCAAATGTCAAAGAGGTGTGTGTGCATGTGTGTGTGTGTGTAACACTATTATTTCACGTGATTATGGTAAGGCTTGTAGGGTACATATGTTACAGCACAGCTCCTGACCCGCAGAGAAGGCAGCCAGTGGAGGGTAATTGTTGCTGGGTCTGCTGGGGAGGGGGGGGATGGAGGCGAGGGCGGAGCAGGGGGTGGAGGATCAGGAAGGCAGGGAGTCACAGGAAAGGGCTGTCCATGGCTAAGGGGCCACAGGGGAGGAAGGGGTGAGTGTGGGGGGCAGGGGGGGCAGGGAACAGGGTGAGTGAAATGCTGAGGGTCGTGCGGGGGGATGTCGGAGAGGGGAGAGCCCAGCGGCATTATAATAAGGTGCCTCAGAAGCAAGAGGGGAAAACAGTTTTTATGGCAGCAATTAAGGAACCTAAATGAATGTGCCTTTAAATGAATTGCGTGTTTATGTTTCAGGAGCGGAGATGTGCCAAGCCTGCCTGGGGATGCTTCTCGCACAGCTTCCCCACCCACTCCCGACCAAGTTGTGAAAATATATACCTGCTTTTCTCTCCAAGTCATCCTACCAGCTAATTATCTGTAAAGATTCAAATCATGAGCTGAAACTCCAAAGCTTTTTATGGGCATTAGGGGAGTATTAAATAGGAAGATTGGAAGCAAAATTACAGTTCCCCCAATAGATTTTGGGGGGTTTGATAAAAATCTGCTTTTAATTAAAAATATAAAGCAACGAGACCCCCTGTGCACAAACAGGAAAGTCTTGGGGGCTCGGTCCCCACTTGCAAACGTCGACGGATGTCGGGTGTCGACTGGGATCCCGGCCTCTGCTGCCGGGTCTGTGGGCCTTGGCGAGGGGTGACTGATGGACTGGCTGGATTTTCAGCTCAGAGGCCTGGCTAATAGATACACGAAAACAGAGGCTATAATGCAGCTCCCAAGATGAAGTAATGGGCTTGTCTCTGTCTAGGTAGGGAATTCTGCCAAGCCCTGTGTTTTAAATAAAATGAGGCTTTTGTGGTTCTTGGCATGGGCCCGCCAGTGCAGGCTTACCTTGGCATCTGTGTGCTAGGCCTTCTCGAGAGTGGGGCTGAGGGCTGGCGCGGGCTCAGGGGCTACCCAAGGGCAAGGATCCTGGGGCTTGGAGACCAGCCCCACCGGCCCTGTTCCTCTCTCGGTGAAGGCATCATCATCTACTCGGCTGCTCAAGCTCAAAACCCAAAGTATCAGTCTTGATTTCTTCCAGATCTCAAATCTACCTTAAGATCATTCACTTTTCTCTGTTTTTACTGCTCCCGCTGCAAGCCTGTCACCCACATCTCTTACCTTGACCCTACAAGACCCTCTGGATTCGTCTGTCTGTTCTCTTGCTCACCCCTCCAGATCCACCCTCCCACTCGAATCAGGATGATTTTTGAGATTGTATATACTTTTTTTTTTTTCCCTGCATATCAATAGTCCATTTCTTTTTATTTTTGAGTAATACTCCATTATATGAATATACCGCAATTTGTTGATCTTTTCCCGTGAGATGAACATTTGGGTTGCTTTTGGTTTTTGGTACTATGAATAAGTACAGACACATACAAATTGTTAAGTTGCTAAGAATGAGGGGCGCCTGGCTGGCTCAGTCAGTTAAGCGCCTGCCTTCAACTCAGGTCATGATCCTGGGGTCCTGGGATTGAGCCCCGCATCAGGCTCCTTGCTTAGGGGGGAGCCTGCTTCTCCCTCTGCCTGCCGCTCCCCCTGCTTGTTCTCTCTCTGACAAATAAATAAATAAATAAAATCTGTAAAAAAAAAAAAGTTACTAAGAGTGCTCATGTATGAGTATTTCTATAGATAATGTATTTTCACTTCTCTTGGGTAAATATCTAGGAACTGAAGAGCTGCATCATTTGCTGTATACGTGACTTTTTTTTTTTTTAAGTTTATGTTTCTATGTTTTTCAAGGAGTTTTAGGTTCACAGCAAAATTAAGAGGGAGGTGCAGAGATCTCCCATGCCCCCTCCCCCGCCACCTCACACATGCCTGGCCTCTGCATTATCAACATCCCCCACCAGAGTGGGATATTTGTGACAATCGATGAACCTACATGGACACGTGATTATCACCCATAGGTTCAGGCTTGGTGTAGCACATTCTACAGGTCTAGACAAATGTACAAGGACATGTATCCGTCATATAGTATCACACTGGGCATTCTCACTGCCCTAAAAATCCTCTGAGCTCCTATTCATACCTCTCTCCCCCCACCACACACAGAATGATCTTTTTGTGTTAAGTCCTCAGCAGGAAAGGCAGTGCAGCCCAGTGCTTAAAACAGGGACTGAGCAACCAGATGACCTGGGTTTGAATTCTGGCCTCCTCTTCCGAAAGGATCACATCGTAGCCAGTGCAGAGCATGGGCTGGAGAGAAAGTCCTCCCAGAGGAGGTTTTCTGAAGGGGGTAAGGCCAAGTGAACATGTGAGATTTTCCTAAACCTGGGCAGGAGGTCTGGGAGGGCTGCTCATCTCGCTCACAGATCCCTTCATTGATAGATTCCCTGGGGGACCTCACTTCCTCTCCAACCTGGGCATTCACCTGGACATGAATTTCCTAGATAATCCTAGGAAGGGATGAGTGGGCCTAGCTATAGGGTGAGGTGGGCCTTGACCCCACAGGGCCTGTGGGAAGCTGAATAATGGCCCCCTAAATATGTCTATGGCCTAATTCCCAGAACCTTCGAATGTTACCTGACATGACCAGAGGAGCTTTGTAGATGTGATTAAGTTAAAGATCTTGAGATGGAGAGATTATGCCGGATTATCCAGGTGGGCCTGATGTGATCACAAGGGTCCCTATAAGAGGGAGGCAGGAGGTGACAGAATGAAAGGACAAGGCAATATGCTGATGGAGCAGAGGTTGGAGTGGGATGCTTTGGAGATGGGGGCAGGGGCCGCCAGCCAAGGATTACAGACTATTACTAGAAGCTGAAAACAACAACAACAACAACAACAACAAACCCAAACCAAAAACACAATTTTCTCCTTGGAGCTCCCAGAAGGAACCAGCTCTGCCAACACCTTGACTGTAGGCCAGTGAGTCTGGTTTCAGAATTCTGATCTCTGTAAGATGATAAATTTTATTGTCTTAAGCTACTAAATTTGTGGTCTTTTGTTACAGTCGCAAACAGGAAACTCATACGTGCTGATAGCACTCCGACTCTGGGAGCCCAGTCCTCTCTCTGCCTCTCCCCACCAGTGCTGCGTCTCTATGTCCCCTTTCCCTTCTTTATTGAAGCCCAGGGAAATTCGGCTGGAGGCAGGCGAGAACTTGTAGCTGTCGGGTCTAAGGACATCAGATTCAGAAGATGCTGACAGTCACCTGCACTACTTCAGGTACGGGCCCACCCTCATTCTCTCTCATCTGTTAGGACAGGACTGAAAAGACGTGGCTCATATGATAACCTTAAACTCCATCTGTTCCTTTTCTTTCTTTTTTATTGAAGTATAATTAACATAGAGTGCTATATTAGTTTCGGGTGTACAATATAGTGATTCACCAATTGTAAACATTACTCAGTGCTCATCACAGTAAGTGTACTCTTTTTAAAAAAATTTTAAAAATTTTTATTTATTTATTTGAGAAAGAGAGAGAGTGAGAGCACAAGCAGGGAAAGGGCAGAGGGACAAGCAGACTCCCTGCTGAGCGGGGAGCCTGATGCAGGGCTCGATCCCAGGACCCTGAGATCGTGACCTGAGCCAAAGACAGATGCTTAACGACTGAGCCACCCAGGCGCCCCTTTAAAAATTTTTAAAACTAATTAATTTTTCTGAGAGAGAGAAAGAGTGAGTGAGTGAGCATGAACGGGAGGGGCAGAGGGAGAGGGAAAGAGAGTCTCAAGCAGACTCTGCACTGAACATGCAGATCCCAACTCAGGGCTCAACTCCATGACCCCGAGATCATGACCCGAGCCAAAACCAAGAGTCAGACACTCAAGTGACTGTGCCACCCAGGTGCCCCTCCCAATAAGTGTCCTCTTAATCCCCTTCACCTGCTTCCCCCATCTCCCCCCACCCACTTCCCCTCTGGTAACCATCAGTGCGTTCTCTGCATTTAAGAGTCTGTTTTTTTGTGTGTGTGTCTTTTTTTTCCTTTGTTTGTTTTGTTTCTTAAATTCCATATATGAGTGAAATCATATGGTATTTGTCTTTTTCTGACTTATTTCACTTAGCCTTATACCTTCTAGCTCCATCCATGTTGTTACAAATGGCAAAATCTAATTCTTTTTATGGCTGAGTGATATTCCATTGTGTGTGTGTGTGTGTGTGTGTATATATATATACATTCTCTTTATCCATTTGTCGATGGATGGACACTTGGGCTGCTTTCATATCTTGGCTATTGTAAATAATGCTGCAATAAACATAGGGGTGCATATATTTTTTCGAATTAGTGTTTTAATTACTGGATCATATGATAATTCTTTTTTAAATTTTTTGAGGAAACTCTATATACTGTTTCTCATAGTGGCTGCACCAGTTTACGTTCCCACCAACAGTGCACAAAACTCCATTTGTTCTTGGTCCTGATTCTTGGCCTGGGCTTGCGGGAGACACTAAGTGGGCCCCACCCAGGCCTGCAACTCCACTTTCTGCTTCCTCACCTCCCTCCAGCTTCCCAGGACCCAAGTGCATGCAGTGGTGAGATGCTGGGTGCTGAATAACAGTAGAATCTGAATAAAATAGAGACCCAACTCAAAGGAGTCTGGGATCCACAGGACAGGCCTAGGCTAGGATTCTCGATGCAGGAACGCACCAGGGAGGTAAGGATACTGAGACAGTGTGAGTCTGGAAAGCAGACCAGTGGTTGGCTGATTATAAATGGAGGAAGAAAGGTGGGACCTGCTAAGCTGTGGGCGACACAGAGCCCAGGAGCCCTGTCCTTTCCATGGTCTTGGATGGGATAGGCAGCCACGGTGTCCTGAACATCAAAAGCATGGGCAGGGAGCCTACTGCAAATCAGATTGATGGTTCTTTTTGGGAGTGATTGAGCTATGGGTCTTGGTGTTTCTGACACCAGTCACCAGGCAAATGGAATCAGGGATCAGGCACTGGGAAAGAAGAGAGAAGGGCAGGATTGGGCCCTGGAAGCCTGGAACTAATGCCCAGAACCGGGCTCTGGGACAGCCCCCCAGGAGGGAGCTGCCGAATTGGCCTAGAAGTTGAAGCCAGCTGCTAAGAAGTATGGTTGCTAAGGTTAGAGCAGGATGTGAAGCAAGGTCAGACTGAAGGTTGAAAGCTGGGGTCCTCGTCTGCAGTGAGGATTGTTCCCAAAGCAGGGGCAGGTAGAGAGGAAACAGACCCACCTCCTGGCTGGGATGGACGTGAGGACAGGGTGCCAAGTGAGCCCTGAACATGGCTTCTTCCTCATTATACCGCAGGGGGTCCATCCATGACTCTGGTTTGGTCCTAAAGATGCAAGCAGGAAGAATGAGGTCCACATCTGTACCAGTTTGTCCAGGGCAGCTGACCCCGGAAAGTGGACTGGGTCTGTGCTGAGGTCTTTCCATCAGTAACCAGTAATTAAGCACTTATGATAAGCAAAGCATTAAGCCAGGGCTAGAGGACGTACAATTCATCCCATGCAGTCACTTAGTCATTCATTCACAAATATGTAGTGAGCATCTTCGATGTGCCAGGCACTGTGTTAGGTGTGTGGGGTATGGCAGTGAGCAAAATGAAGAACCACAAGGAGCTTACAGTACAGTGGAGAGTGAAGATAAAAAACAGTAAATATCGTAAATCAATCCACTTATAATAAATCAATGATGCTTATCATTATGGACAAAATGTAAAGTACAGCAGGGAAACAGGAGGGTAGGAGTGGGTCGTTTAAATGGGTAGACAGGGTAGGTCTTGTCGAGAAAGTGACATGTGAACAAATTCTAAAAGGAGGTAAGGGGGTAGGCCAACTGCTATATGGGGTTAGGGCATTTAGGCAGATCCAACAGCCAGTGCAAAGGCCCTGAGGCAGGAGCATGTTGGAAGAGTGGCAAGGAGGCACTGTGTCGAGTACGGGCAGGGAGGTCACAAAGGTAAAGGGGACCAAACCACACAGGGCCTTAGGTGCAGCACAAGAACTGTGACTTTTACTCTCAAAGCCATGAGGAGTCATTGGAGGATTTTGAGCAGAAGAGTGACATACCGAGACATTTTTAAAGGATTGCTTTGGCTGCTGTGTTTGGACACCCTGGTCAGTCGATTAAGAGCTAGCTCTTTGAAATGTTTGCAATCTTATCATGCAGCCAAGCCTGACACGTACATGGCAATAACATAAGCTAGAGAGCAGGGAATGCAATGAAACTCTCAGATTCCATGAAGGTTCTAACAGCAAGAGAGGAGCAGGAGATGGATTTCAGCTGGGGTGAGGGGTGGGTGGGAATCATAGGAAGGACTGAGATGGGCCTTGAGCAATGGGCAGGATTTGGAGATGGAGTTCGGGTGTGGAGGTTGGCATGTGGGGCCCAGTGTGTGGAACAGAGTGAGCCCAGTGTGTGGAACAGAGTGAGCCCAGTGCATGGAACAGAGTGAGCCCAGGCCTGGCAGGAAAGCTGTGGGGAATAGTGGGGTGTAGTTCAGGGGCTGTCCCCTAGGGCAGGGGTTATCGGACTGTGGAATGCATGTCAATCACCAGGGAGCTGGTTCAAAGGCAGGTTCCTGGATCCCAGCTCTGGAGATTTTGATTTTGGAAGGTTAGGGGAGAATATATTTCATTGGGGCACATGAGGTGACTGGATGCAGTGCTCGGAGGGGGTCCCCCACTGAAGAATGCTGTCTTATCCCTGAACGCAGGAGTGCAGTGGGGAGTATGTTTGGACAAGTAGGAACCAACAAGTCTTGGCGAGCCCAGAGCTCCAAACTGGGGATTTGGCACGTTATCTTGTAGGGAATATTGGAGTCCTGGAGCTCCAGGCAAAGGCCACTAGCAAAAACCTGATCTGAAGTGGGCTTATGTAAGATTTATTTGTCAGCCATGAGCAGAGCGAGGCCAAATGCACAGCAGGGAAGGGTAGTGATTCCACAGAGGAGTGTGAAAATCAGCCTGCATGAGGGCCAAAGCAGGGGGTGAGGAGATCTGGGGGTAAGAGGCAGAACCACTGGCCTGAAAGAGCCACCTGCATGGGACTCAACTATCATGTCCACCTACTGTGTGCTTGGCACATAGTAGGCACTCACTACATATCTCAGAAATGAGTGAATCCACAGGACTTGACTACTGAATGGGTGCCGGGGGAAAGAGAGAGAAGAGAGAAGTGAGGATAAGGCCACTGACTATATAATAAAGCATCAAATCATGAGCGACACGGGGCGGGGTGGGGGGGACTGGAAATAAGGGAAAGATCAAACACAACACAACCCAACCCAGAAAACAAAAAGCGACGCAACCAGAAGACAAAAGATCCACCCACACAAGCTTCACACAAGACCCAGACTTCGGGGTTCAAATCCACAGTGATGGGGCCAGGCAGTCTGCGAGCCTGGGAGATTTCCTCTTGGCCCAGCAGCGGCCCGCAGTCAATGAGAAGGCAGCCCCTGGAAACTCTCATTTTCTTCCAGGGAACTTTGGTTCCAAACGACCCCTCCCGGGTGCAGGGGCTGGGCTGTGCTGGTTCAGGCGCGGGATGGATCCTGGCTGGCTGGAGTGCTTAGCCGAAGCTCGTGGAGTGCTTATCGTGACTGCTTGTGGCTTTAGAAACCGCTGTCTGATTTCTGGCCAAAGCCTGCCTGCTTGTTCAGGGGAGTGCCCTCTTTCTCTCCAGGGAAGGGAGCTTGGCAACCAGCACTGGCTGCCTTCCCCCACGAGCCTTGCACTTTGGCTGCTGGACGGTGGCAGGGATAAGGACTGCGTCAGAACCAGTGGGAAATGCCAGGAGAGTGGGGAAAAGGCCTGGCTGAGGCCCCATAAATCTCTTAACTCCCGCTTTTCTCAGGAGAGAAGAGAAAAAAAAAAATTAAAAGAGCACGTAGGCTTTTCTAGGTCTGTAAACGCCCTTGTCCAGCGCCCCCGGGGGGTTCCTACGAATCAGGCCCCAGCAGACTTCGTGCCAAGCACATGGCTCTTTAGATAAGACCTGGCAGCTCCTCACACTGAGCATTTTAAGAGCAATCTGATGTTGCAAACGCTTCGCCCGGCTCATCTACCACCTCCCGTACCCCAGAACCACTAATGAGCTGGGACTCATTATCAAGTCGAGGGCTGGTTTTTCCCCCTCATTCTGTCTCCTACAGTCCTGCATTGTAGAAAGGCTTCTCTTTTTTATTTTATTTTATTTATTTATTTACTTCTTTTTTTGCTGGGTAAGGTGACTGATGCAATTGCCCAGAGCTAGCTGCGGAGGGAGGGGTGTTGTCCACCTGCAAGTGCTCTCCCAACAACAGTACTGGTGTGTGCGCTCTCCTGCTCTTTCCAGACACCAGCGGCTCCTGCCCTCTTCCTCACTCCCGAATCCCAAGCAGTGCCCGACAGAGGACAGGTGCTGGTGACCCTTGGTTGGATGGATGTGTGCCCAACTGCCTCCTTTGACAAGTAGACCAAACTGGAGATGGGAACAGTGGGGACCACTGCGGGGAAGAGGGTGAGATGTGTGACCCCCACTGCAGGACTGGCCCCATGAGGGTATGGGGCTGGGGGAGGGAGAGCCTGAGGTTCAAATGACAGAGCCCAGGGGACACGGGTAAGCTCTGGCTCCACATAACCGCCTCTGGTTTCCTGAAAAAAATCCCCAAATACAGAGCCTGTAGGGGCTGTAGGAGGAATCTCTGGAGGGTGACATTTCTCAAAGTTTGGGGGAGTGGCGGGGCTTGGGTTATAGAGGACTTATTCCACCTGTGAGGGTCTAGGTGGCATTAAGGTTTCAGGGCAAACTCCTGACTTCAGAAATATGGGTCTGGCAAGAGTGAGGCGAGGAGGGTGGGGCCAAGCGAAGGTGGTTGGAGTTCAAGGGGAAGGCTTATTATGGACTGGATGTGTGTGTCCCTTAAATTCATATGTTGAAGCCCCAATCTCCAGGGTGATGGTATTTGGAGGCAGGACCTTTAGGAGGTAAGATTAAGGGTTTGTTAAAAAAGAAGAAACAAGCCCAAATTGGAGTCTTTCACCCCCCACTCCCCCACGACAGTAAACCAAGACTTAATTACAGTTTCAACCTCTCCCAGGAATGTGACTTTTTAGTGCAATCTGAAATTCCCTTCCGCTGGTGAGGTCATCTGCAAGATCAAATACTCTGCGTCCCCCTCACCCTAAAAAGAAGATGAAGCAATCCTTTCTTTGGCTACTAATGTCTGGCTGCACCCTCCTTCCTATAAAAACCTTCCATTGTGTACCCCTCCTTGGAGCATCTCATCACTTGCTAGATGGGATGCTGCCCGATTTATGAATTGCTTCGTAAACTTTGAACTTCAGAGTAACTTGGTTGAATTTTAGTTTTTAACAGGTTAGATGCGGTCATGAGGGTGGCCCCCCCATCAGGGGATTGATACATTTATAAGAAGAGAAGGAAACAAGAAATCTGTCTCTGTGCCCTGGGAGGATACAAGGAGGAAGACGGCTGTCTGCAAACAAGGACCTTGGCTTTGCTGGAATCTTGATCTTGGACTACCCAGTCTTCAGAACCGAGAGAAATGTGTCATTATTGTTGAAGCCCCTCAGTGTGTGGTATTCTGGTCCTAAGGGGGGAAGCACACTGCTGATCAGTGTATCAGCAATGAGAACAAGTCATGGGGTTGGGCTGGGACAGTGGGGCTCAGCGAGGACGCAGGTGGGGAGACATGTGGGTAAGCCACGCACATGGACTCAAGACCCGGAGACCAATGGCAGACTTCACCTCTGCTGTGTGCACGTGTGCTTAACACTCCCCGAGGGGTTTGCAGCCCCCCAGCCTCCAGGAGCTATGCTCATGCCAGTGCAGGCACTCCCCAAATGGAGCCAGGGTTCACCACGCTTCCCAGGACCATGTATCCACATCCTCCAACGACTCTTCTGTCCTCCTTGCTCTGCTCCCCTGTCTGAACCCCTGTCCTCATTTTCCTGGTGTAAGAGACATGGTTGGTGTGTTGCCCATATTCCCGTGGTCTGCAGCATTTCTGGGCACCGTGGCCCCAACTGAAAGCGCCCTGGGTGACTGTCTGAGAGTAACCCCATCTGGGGGCAGGTCCTAGGAAGTTCTCACTGCCCTCCCCAGGCATCCCTAAGGAATGATTGATCAATAAACACCCACAGACCTTCATCCTGTGGGCGGGAGAACTCTGTATGTCTCCCGGAGTTGCGCGGCAGGATTAAGCTTCTGTTGTGCCAAGTGCCAAATTGCTGGATGATGTGTCCTTTGCGGGCTTCCCTTCTCTCCTGGTCTTGCTTCCCACTCCCCTACCTATCTTCCTGACATCACCTCTTAAAAGTCACCTGGCAAAAGGTGTGGAGGTAGGAGGTGGGGCGGGGGGAACACAGCTCTTCATGCAAACTATTTAGGGCTGTCTTCTACTCCTTCTACTGTCACGTGCAATTCGTTGCCAAGTGCCATTGACTCTACTTCTGCAGATTATCTCCCAAACCATGTACCTATTTCCATTTTCCTTTACTTCCGTCCCTTAACTCTTGCTTAAATTTGTGCCGTAACTTTCTAACTGGAGTCCATGTTTCCCATCTCCTCTTCTCACCCAATCCACCTTCCTGGGTGTTTCTGGAGTAATCTTTCTTTTTTTCTTTCTTTTTTTTTTTTTGTTTTTTAAGTAGGCTCCATGCCCAGTGCAGAGCCCAATGTGGGACTTGAACTCACGACCCTGGGATCAAGACCAGGGCTGAGATCAAGAGTTGGACACCTAACTGATTGAGCCACCCAGGTGCCCCTGGAGTGAACTTTCTTTCTTTTTATTTATTTATTTATTTATTTTTTAAAAAGATTTTATTTATTTATTTCAGAGAGAAAGAGAGAGCACGAGTGGAAGGGAGGGGCAGAGAGAGAGGGAGAAGCAGACTCCCCGCTGAGCAGGGAGGCTGACGCGGGGCTCGATCCCGGGACCCTGGGATCATGACTTGAGCCAGAGGCAGATGCTTAACCGACTGAGCCACCCAGGTGCTCACCACTGGAGTGATCTTTCTAAAGCACACCTGACCAAGCACATGTGCTCAAAACTCTTGCCGACGTCCCATTGCCTACAGAAAAAACACTCAAGTTTCTCAGCACGACATTCAAGGCCCTCTGTGATTTACTTTTCTAGCATCATATCCTGGCATTTTCCACCCACATAGTCCAGAAATACCAGACTTCTTTCCATTTCCTGAAAGTTCTCATCACTTTCCCTATGGCTAGATACTATCCTCCCCTTTATTGACTGCCAGATTCCTGAGAATCCTCCCTAGATGGGCTCAGTATTCTCTCCCTTCATCACATTCCCTGATGGCTCAGGTCTCCCTATGCCTGTAGGCAGGCTTTGTCTACAGGTCACTGTGTAAACACTCACTCAATCAGTTCTTGCATGTGCTGAGCCCTGGGGTTCCAAGTGCATCTGCTCTGTTTTGTTCGTTTATTTGCTTACTTGTTTGTTTTTCCTTAACCATGAAATTGTGAGCTCCGCGAATAGATGGACCACGGGGCAGGATGTGTGGTAGGTGCTCAGCAAACCTTTGTAATTCAAATTGAACTAAAGTGAATTGGCTTCTGGGCAAGAAGAGAGTCACCTTGTGCCTCATATGAATGGTCAGAACCCATCGATGTGGAATCCGGTATAAGTAAGATGCACTTAACGCGAAAGCGCTACTGAACATAATTTAATCTTTCTTGGATGATTCAAAAGCTCTCCAGAATCCTGTAGTGCTGCAGGATCATCCATGCAAGCATCCATTCTCACTGTGTGGTGCTGCCGGTCGGCCAGTTCACACTGACAGAGCTCTGGAGAAACGAGAATTCATCTTTTTTAAACCAACAATTTGCTTACGTGTTTGAAAGTACATATTAAAATCAAATCCTTGATTAATTTTTTTTTTTTTTTTTGGACAGAGTAGGTTCATTCTGGTGAGCTGTTGGGTGGAGGAGAGTATAACGAATAGCGATTCTCTGGGAGATGAGCTCCTGCATTCTAGTCCTTGGTTATGTGTGTTGGGCAGTTGACGTTTCCACATGGAAGAACAACAGCCACATTCTGGAACAATCACCCCAGTGTCACTAAGAACTGTAAGCTAGCACAGGGCAGGGACTTACTTGTTCTTGCTTTGTGCGGTAACACTGTGCAAAGGGGGTCCTCAGATCAGATTGGAAGAGGGGGTGATCTCTTGCATCTGCTTTTTGTCTCTAGTACAGAACTGGCCAACTGGATGGAGCGTCATTGAGCTGAAGGTGCCGGAAGCTTTCAAAAACCAGCCAACACAACTGTGGTCTCCATGATGAGTAATAATCTGCTAGGCTTCTTCTGGTTCAGCCCCAACACGCAGAGCTTGGAAGTCATCACTCTGGTGCCTCACCACAAGAAAAAGTGGAACAAGCTGAAAACTGATGACTTTTCCTGGACGCCTCCAAGAATTGAGGTTGCAGGGCAAACTGTCACCTTGAAACCTGGAGGCAGGCAAGCGCAGAGGGTCAAAGTCAAGACCTGTCCATCTGAGCCTGAAGCCACCGGAGCCATGAAAGGGGACATTTAACTGGTAATTTTGATGAATTGCGGAGGCTGAGTGTGGACTTGCCCAAGAGTGAGTGGCTCCTGTACTGGGTGAGGACAGTGCACTGAGGAGTGAAGTGAATACCAGCAAGGTCCTAAGGGATGTAAGGGACAAACTGGGCATACTCTGTCACAAGGGACCCGTACTACCTGTGAAGTGGTATAGTGATATCGGAAGGTGGATTTAGAATCGTTAAATATGTATATGGGAAACTCTAGGGCGACCACTAAACCTTTTATTTTAAAGTATAATGGATAGGCTAAGAGGTGAGATAAGCTGAAATCATATGAAATGCTCAATTAAAGCCAGAGAAGGTAGAAAAGGAGGGAAGAAAAGAGCCCAAGAACAAATGTAATGAATAGAAAACAGTAGAATAGTTATAAGCGTGGCAATCATCCAACTATATCAATAATCGCTTTAAATGTGATGGTCTACCTTAACTTAATTATGTTTACAAAGACTCTTTTTCCAAAGCAAACCATATTCACAAGTCCTGGGCTTTAGGTCACAGACATATCCTTTTTGAGGCCAGCATTCGACAAGGCTTTAGACCAAATGAACTCCAGACTTCGCTCAGTTCTCAAAGTCTCTGACACAAAAATGACAAAGGGCAACTATCTCTACAATATGAAGAATGTAGGTAAGAAAAACATCAGCACCCCAAGATCTAAATGGACAATTCATACATATAATCGGAAGATGCTCCAAGTAATAAGCAGACACATAGGAAAGTTCTTCCTTCCGCATGTCAGGGAGATGCAAACTAAGATGGATCTCATATTTGTTTAGTCTAAGAAAACTCAAACCCAGTGCCTGCAAGGATGTGGAGAAACCGGAGTTTACACAAGGACCCACCATTTATTCCCAGGGACCGGCTTGCGGCAGGCACTTATATTGAATTGCTGATGTGTGTATTAATTGGCAAAACTCTTTGGGGGAAAATACAGCAATGTTTTCTAAGAACCTTAAAAATAAAAATGTCCACTGGCCAAAAAAAAAAAAAAAAGTCAATGTTCTAAATACACCGATTAAGAGACAGTTTTGTCAGAGTGGATAAAAAAAAGAAAAACAGGACTCAGTTATGTTGTTTACAAGAAATCCACTTTAAATATAAAGACTCAAGAAGGTGAAAAGTTAAGGTGTTTGTGACAACATGGATGGACCTTGAGGGTAGAAGGCTAAGGGCAATAAGTCAGATAGAGAAAGGTAAATACCATCTGATTTCACTCATATGTGGAATATAAAGAACAAAACAAACAAACAAAAAACCCTAAACAGACTCAAGTACAAAGAGGAGGCTGCCAGAGGGGAGACGTATGGGGGGATGGGCAAAATGAGGGAAGCAGCTGAAGAGGGGCAAACTTCGAGTTATAAAATAAATAAGTCACGGAGATGAAAAGTATATAACACAATAATACTGTCCTCACATTGTACGGTGACAGATGGTGACTACACTTATCGTGGTGAGCCTTGAGTAATGTATAGGATCATTGAATCACTGTGTCGGACGCCTGAAGGTGGTAAAACATTGTCTATCGATTATATTTCAATTAAAAAAAGGGGGGAATGAAAAAAAAAAAGTAAAGGCAAGGGGAAAGATACACCATGTTAACACCAGTGGGAGGAAATCTTGAGTAGCTGTTAATTTCAGACAAAAGCTGACTTCGGAACAAGGAAAATTACCAGGGACAAAGAGGGGCATTGCATAATGATAAAGAGGTCAATTCTCCAAGAGGATATAACAATCCTAAAAGTGCATGTAGCAAATAACCCATCAAAATATGTGAGGCAGAGCCCAGCGAGCTGCAAGAGGTAGACAAATGCACGATTACAGTTGGAGACGTCCACATGCCTCTTTCAGTAATTGGTAGATCAAGCAGGCAGAAAATCAGTAAGGATACTTGACCTAAAATCACCTGCTGGGTTACATGGGAAACAAACTTTTCCATTGTCTCTCATTTCCTTAACCTCTTTATTTTGTTGTCTTTATTTCTTTGACCTCTTTGAAACATCTGAAGAGAAACTGCAGGGTAAATCTGAAACGCTATTGGAATTTAATTTGGCTGGAAAAGTTGGCTCTATTAAAGCACATAATGATCTCCCCTTCGGCTTATAAGACAGAAAATAGTGGTATTTCCATGAACTTCCATTTGCATAAACGCCGCTTTATTTCAAAGTATTTTTATGTACCTTACGTGCCTTTGACCCTTTACCACCAGTATCTGTAAAATGGGTATGAAAATACACACCGGGCAGACAGAACAAGTGTTTTCTGCTTCCATTTTATAGGTTCTATCACCCACGATCCAAAGAGTTGAAGTGACCTGGCTACGATCACTCAGCGAGGAAGTGAGAGATCAGGAGAGAAAATTCAAGTCTTTCAATTCTCACCCCACTGTTCCTTCCACTCCACTAGGTTTCCTCTCAAAATAACAGGGTTTGAGAGAGATTTCTTTGCAGACTGCTATTTTGGACGTTGTAGACACAGCATTAGGGGAGACACCCCCCACCAACACACTCCAACATTTGTACACTATTCCGTTCCAAAGATGTTTTTTTGAAAACCAGCAGCTACTGTTTATGAAGTCATTCTGGATTTGACAGGATGCTGTCAAGTCTTCAATGCCTCCCGCCCTCCCTCCTCCTCTCTTCTCCTCTGAACCACTCCCTCCACCCCCACCTCCCACAGACCACTGTATCTGAGGCTTCCATTCCTTCGAGAACAGAGTCAGAGAAAAAAAGGCTTCCAGCGCTTGGCTTTTAAGATGCAATCCTGGTGTATGTCAGAGAGAGATGCGGGAGAATACGTGCTGTACCAGTATTTGTTCTTTCTATTTAAGACGAGATTTTTGAAAGAGGGGACTCCTCCCTGGGGTGGCGGAGGTGGTTCGTAAGGCAGCCAGGAGGGTGCTGGCACTGTACCCCGCCCCTCCCCAGCCCTCCTCGGGCCCCAGTGCCAAAGGGAGAGGGTGTGACAGACTTCCTGATGAGTTTGAGGACCTGAGCCTCCCCTGGGGAGTTGGGGGGGTGGCTGCGTGGCAGGAGCTGTTTGTCACGGCATTGCGCAAGAAAAATTCCAGCAGGTGGAATCTGGACTGGAGGATGAGAAACCAAGTTCCTGGTGACCCTGAACCAAGGTGAGAACAGGAGGAGCTTCGGGACTCCAAAGGAAGGGTGGCACCCGCAGAGGGGGTCCTGCTGCATGCGAAGTACAACAGCTGTGGGGCAGCCATTAATGGTTGGCTGATCCAGCAGCCACTGCTGTCCCCCATCTCCCTGCCACCTTCCCCTACAGGGGACCAAAGTGTTAATGGGGTTTCTTCAGCTTTTACTGCAGCTAGAAGTGGCCCCGATGTCATCACGTGATAGCCATTAACCGCCAGACTTCATGTTTTGTGAGGATAAACTCCCTTGGACTGATTCTCAAACCTGAGCATGTATGAGAACCATGTGGAAGGCTTGTTAGAGCACAGATTGCTCATTCAGATTCGGTGGTCTGGGGTGGAGCCCGAGGATCTGTCGTTCTGACAAGCACCCAGGTGATGCTGATGCGGCTGGGGTGGGGACCAGACTTTGAGAAGCATGGATTTAACTCGCTGCAAGTCAGGACCACAGTGATTTGCAGTGGACCACAATCCTAACTCAGGCCATGTCTGAGACCAGGCAGGGACACCTTAACAGATGTCAGCATGGAGGGATGACCACACCCGAGCGTGTGGCAGAAGGCTTTGTCTTGAAAGATGGTTTCATAAAACTAACAGGGTGATGTTCTGGAACCTAAATGCCATGTCAAGGAACCGGGGTGCCGTGGGGGGAGGCAGGAAGCAAGATTACTATGCATTAGCAAGATTACGTTTTCAGCTACAGGGAAAAATGGGGGCTTGGGACAGAAATTGAGTTCAGCCTAGAAAACGAGTGTTAAAATTTCGTGAGAATTTATACTTACTTATTCAATAGGGTCCTAATTTGGGGAGGGAAGAACGAAAAGCCCACAGGGAAGTATTAAATGAATAGTGTTCAATTTAATTTACTGTTTATGATTTTTAGATGAGGGAAAATTGACTGTAATTGGCAGCCTGAAGGAGGATAGTTTCAAAATTCATTAAAGGAGACACGGGTCAAATTCACCAAAAGGGTTGTGACAGAATCTCTTCATAACTAGGATCTCACAGTCCCAAGCCCCTCTCATCTCCCCACTTCAAACTATTTGCTACAACAGAATGCTAGCGTAATAAAAAGTATTTGCGCATCTCCTTACAACAGGATTTGACCTGTAGTGTGCAACAATGCGTGCAAACACACTTTCCTAATTGAAAGACAAGACTTAGTGAAACACGGCATAATGAAGTGCCAAGTAAATGATGTCTACCTACCCATATAGTATAGGTATGTGCCAAGCACTGGTTATAGGTTGGGGTGTGCTGGGAGGGTGCAAACGTGGCTGTGATATCTCCCCAGATGGATTCTAAGTTCCTTGAGTAGAGGGATTGAGATTAGGTGGGATAGGGCAAGTGTATTTCAAGTTGTTTACAGAAGGGCAGACGAGGGGCACCTGGCTGGCTCAGTCAGGAGAGCATGAGACTCTTGATCTCAGGGGCATGAGTTCAAGCCCCATGTTGGGCATGGAGCCTACTTAAAAAAACAAAACCAAAACCAAAAAACTGAAACCAAAGGGCAGAATCGTGGGAAGCAGACACTTGGTAAATTGAAATGGCTCACATTTGAGGGTCCCTTGAAGAATGGGTGGGGTTTTTGATAGTGAATATTGGGCACTTTGGCATCATAAAGAGCCCTGAAAGTCCGTTAGTCCAACCACTTACCTGAAGCTTTTCATGGCTGCCCAGCATTTGTCCAAATAGTTCATGCATCTGGTTGTCTCATCTATTCATTCATTTGCTTGTTTAGCACATAGTTGACTAAGCCCATGTGTGGGCCAGATGCTGTGTCCAGTGCTAAGGAGGCTGTGAGATTAGGATCAAACCCACATGCAATGTCTGCCCTCCTGGTGCCTACAGTCTAGTAGGGGAGACATCAAGCAATGCAACACATATAGAAATGTAAACTTCTGAGGCAGCCAAAGAGTCCTAGAAGCAATGAGTCATCTGGTGCTAAGACAGCCTGGAATAAGGGCAATGATCTGCTCTCTGAAGGGATGGAGCCTGCATCTAAAGAGATCAGAAGGATAAACTAGGTAAAGAAGGGAGGAAAGAGCACTTCAGGCAAAGCGAACTACCTGGGCTAGGGTCTTGAAGCAGGAGAGTCTGGTGAGAGGTTCTGAGGGGATATAGGGAGCAAGGAGAGGGGTAGGGGGGAGGATGGATAGGAGGAGAAGGCCAGCAATGGGTAGAGATTCAGAGGCAGCACAGAGAATTTTCCTTTTGTATCCCAAGGACACTGAAGAGCCTTAGAAGGGTTTAAAGCTGGGGTTTGAGGAGGGGTTGAATGGTAGAGGAGAAATGTGGGGGATACAGCGATTCTGACTGTGAGTGTGTGTGCGTGCGTGTGAGACATAATCATACCTGCACTTTGTAAAGATGGTTCTGTGGGATTTTGAAATGTGTCCATTGACAGGAGACTCCCTACCTGTCCGCTTTGGATAGCCCTATGGGTCAGAAAATAACTCCTTCTAGGCCATGTGTTTTTGGATGTTTGGAGATAACTAGTATGAACCTACATACTTTCTGAAGGCTAACTCGACCCTAACCCTCCCACCATTTCTCATTGGACTTTACCAGAAGTCCCCTCACCACCCTGGCCTTTTGCCTCAGACCTGCTACAATCAGGCTCCTGAAGGGTAAAGGTCAGAACAAACCCAGATCCACAGTATGGTCTGACTGGAATACATGCATCACCTCTCTCATTCTAGAAGCTACACTTTCAGTTCGAGCTAATATGTGTTAATTTTTTTGGCAGTCAGATCACACTATTGACCCGTGCTGAGCTTACTGACAACTCTAACTCCCCAGGCTTTTCATATAAACTGCAACGACACACCGTTCCCTCTTCCCACACACATGCCTTTTGGACCCAAGGGCAGAACCTTACATTTGTTCCAATTAAATTTTATCTTGTTAAACCCAGTTCATCACTCTATCCTGTCAAAAATGCCTGGAACCCTTATTAGGTTTTCCAAAATATATGCTATACTCCCACAAGTTTCCACCTATCAATCTACACATATTTGAATGCCTTTTCTGTGTCAGCTCTGTTCTTGGTATTGAGGATTTAGAGATGTTTGAGACTCTGTCACTGCCTTCAGAGAGCTCACAGACATGTAAAAAGGCAAATATAACACAATGCATTGGGTGCAATAAAAGAGGCACTGGATTTTATGGTAGCAGGTAGAAGTCCCTAATCCAGACCTGGAGGATGGTGTGGAGCATAAGGGAAGGCCCCCTGCTGGGGTGGCACCCTCAATAAATCCTGCATGAAAAGTAGGAGAGCAGAAGATGGAGGATACATGGCATTTCAGGCAGAAGGTAAAGGCTCAGAGGCAAGAGAGAGAGAGAACAGGTGCATTGAAGGACCTGAAAGCACTTCCATAGCAGGAGTATAATGTGCTGTGGGGAATAGTGAGGTCCCATCATGAAAGACTGAAGGCTTTGGACTTCATCTTCACGGCAGTGTAAAGCCATAGATTTGAGTTGAAGAAACACCACTCAGGCTGTAGGTGGAGGGGATTGGGCACATCTAGAAGTGGAGAGGGTATTGGAGCTGTTAAGTGCTCCTGGTGAGGGCTGATGGGGGTGGTGTCGATGGAGAAAAGTGTATAGATCTGGGATTGGATCAAAAGGTCATGGTAGTATTTGGGAGGGGGGAGTGAAGGTTGATGTCCAGAATCCCAGCCTTGGCACCTGAGTACATAGTGGTGATCTTCATTTGGTTAAGAAATTAAGAAGAGGAATAGTTTCAGTGTGGACATTTGAGGTTGAACCACTGTGAGGCATCTGGTTAGAGATATCCAGAAGGCAGCTGAATAGCATGGAAGGCATCTATTCATGTGGTCCAGAGAAAGCTGGATTTGTGGATTTGGGGACTACCAGCCCAGAGACAATAGTTGAATGTGGAGTGGATTAAAATATTCAGGGAGAGCTTGTGGAGTAGAGAGAAAACTTGAGATGGAGCCTTATGAGGTCAGCACCCATCCATCCACCCACCCATCCATCCATCCATCCACCCATCCAACTACCCATCCATCCACTAATCCATCCACCCTTCTATCCATCCATTCATCCATCCATCCATCCATTCATCCATCCATCCATCCATCCATCCATCTATATACCTATCCGTCCACCCTTTTATCCAGCCCATCCATCCATCCCATCCCATCCACTCAACCATCCACCCATCTATCCATCTATTTATCTATCCTTCTATCCATCCCATACCATCCATCCATCCATCCATCCATCCACCCTTCCATCCACCCATCTATCAATCTATTCATCTACCCATTTATATATCCATCCATCATCCCATCCACTCATCCATCTACCCAACTATCCATCCATTCATCCATCCTTCTATCCATCCCATCCCACCCACCCATCTATCCATCTATTCATCCATCCTTCTATCCATCCTATCCATCCATCCATCCATCCATCCATCCATCCGAGTACCTTTAATTGGCCAAGGAGAGTGATAGATATCCTCAAGGAGCTTGTATGGGGTGGGGGGAGATAGATAATAAACACATAACAAATAAGAAAATGAGATAACTTTAGCAATCAAGTGGCAAAAAACCAGATAAAATAGGGTAATGTGGAAGAGAATGACTAGGTGAGGCTACTTTAGCTAGAGAGCTAAGGGAAAGAGAAGTGGCATCCCACTGAGACCTGAATGAGAAGGATGAAGTCATGTGACAATCTGGGAAAAAGCCCAAGATGACTAAGAAACAGCAGGTATAAAGCTCCAGAGAGAGTAGTCAGCTTAGCCTTTGTGAGTGAGAGAATAGCTAAAGTATAGTGAACAAGAAGGGGGAGAGTTGTGAGGTATGATGTAGGGTGTGGGGGGTCCCTTGTAAGTCACCTAGAATCTTATAGACCTTCATGAAGAGTTGGGGCTTTATTCTGGTTGTGATGGGAAAATTTGGGGGGAATTTTCATTAGGGACATTGTGTTGTCTGATTTATGATTTGGAAAGATCATACTTGCTGCCATGTGGTTGAATTCTAGTGGGGGGGGGGCAAAATTGAGGCCATGGAGGGCAGTTGGAACACTGGTAGTGGTCTGGTGAATTGATGGTCATTTGACTAGGGAAGTAACAGGGGAAGTGGGAGAAAAGGGTCATATTCCCTATGAATTTTGAAGAATTAGCTGAAAGAATATACTTATAGATTGGATGTGGGGTGTGAGCAAAAGAGCAATCAAGGACATGTCTAGGTTCTGTGCACAATTGGATGATGGTGATGCTATTTGCTGAAACAGGCAAGGCTTGGGCATGAAGTGGTTTTTGTTTTTGTGGGAGGTGGGAGCATGTGGTCTTCCTTTTGCCCAGTTAGGTTTGAGTTTTCTCTTCATCATTCAAATGGCAATGTGGGGCGGACGATTGGAGATATGAATCTGGAGCTGAGAGAGAGGTAGGGTTGCAGAGACAAATTTGAATGTTGCAATCACACTGAGGCAAAATTCAAAGCCAGGAGAAAATAGGAACGGGTGCAAACCTGCAGAGTGAGAGAAGAGAAAATGAGCAGCAGGGGACAGTGTCTGTTGAGAAGACTGGGAAGGAGATCAAGGGGCAGTAAGGGTGGGTTTTAAGAAGAGAGGTCAATTCAAATAAGGACTGGAAAACATTCACTGGCTTTAGCAAGAGACAGGGCAGCGCTGACGTTTGCTAGGATGTTTTGGTGGCATTGTGGGTTGAAGAATAAGTGGGAAGAGAGGATCTGAGAAGTTACTGCACATCTTTTCCAATGACCTTTACTTGGAAGGGCAACAGAGAGATGGGGTATTAGCTAGAGGAACAATTAGTGTGAAGCATTTCCTATAAGAATAACACTATTTTTTTTTTTTAAAAGGGAGAGACTTGAACTTATTTAAGGGCAATGAAAATGAACAATGGGGAAGAAGGAACATGAATTTGAGGAGACTGAGAAGATAATCATGGAGTAAAGGCTCTGCGGAAGAGGAAGAAAGGAGTTTCAGGTGCTATGTGGTAGGACAGCCTCACACAGCGTGGGGAGAGCTCACCCACTGGGATGGGGAGGGGAAAAGGATGGATATAGATGTGAATAAGTTTCACCTGATGGATCCTATTTTTCACTGGGACGAGGAAGCAAAGCCATCTCCTAAAAGAAAAAGGGAAGGTGGTGGGTAGGGAGTAGAGGAAGAGAGTCTAGAATATCGAAGTAGAAGGACTCTTACACAGGATGTGGGTCCAGTTCTGGATGGAGACCATGATCCAAGGGAGGTGCAGTTTTTGTTCAGAGGAGTTTGGCAGGTGGTGAGGGTAGGAGAAAAGGAAAACCATAGGTATTGATGAAGACATACCCAATATTCTTAGCCGGGTTATGTCAAGTGCTTTGGTTAAGACAAGCCAAGGACAGATCTCTGTGGTGTACTCGCCAGAGTGTTCCTTCTGACTGATTTAATTCTAAAGTAAATATTCTTCCACAGTCTGACAGTCTCTCAAGAAGTTAAACATATGGTCACCATATAACTCTGCAACTCCACTTCTAGGTATACACCCAGAAGAAATGAAGGCATATGCTCACATAAACCTTGTACACGAATGTTTAAAGCGGATTATTAATCATAGATCTCAAAGTAGAAACAACCCAAATGTCCATCAACTGATGAATAGCTAAACAAATGTGCTATAGCCATACAATGGAATATTATTCACCACAAAAAGGAATGAAGTACTGATAGATTCTACAGCATGGATGACTCTCAAAAACACTAAGGTAAGTAAAGAGGCCAATCACAAAAACCATGCGTTATATGATGCCATTCATATAAAATGTCTAGAACAGGGAAATATATAGAGACAGAAGGTGGACAGAAGGGTTTCCCTAGGGATGATGGGGTGGGGGGTTAGGGAACAGCAACTAATGGGTATGCAGTTTCTTTTGGGGATGATGGAAGTGTTCTAAAATTGACTATGGTGATGGCTATACAACTCTGTGAATATTCTGAAAGTTTTTGAATTGTATACTTAAAATCCCAAATTGTGTGGTATGTGAATTATAGCTCAATAAAGCTGTTAAATACTTTTCCAATAGTCATTCAATGAGAATAGAAATTACTTTTTGTTTTATTTATTTATTTATTTATTTTTAAAATATTTTATTTATTTATTTGAGACACAGAGTGTGTGTGAGATAGAGAGAGAGCATGAGAGGGGCCAGAGGGAGAGGAGAAGCAGGCTCCTCGCTCGATCCCAGGATCCTGGGATTATGACCTAAGCTGAAGGCAGATGCTTAAGTGACTGAGCCACCCAGGTGCCCTTATTTATTTTTTTATTAAAGAATTTTGCTTATTTATTTTAGAGAGAGAGAGAGAGAGCCCAAACGAGGGGAGGGTCAGAGGAAGAGAAAGAGAGAGAATCCCAAGCGGACTCTGAGCTGAATGAGGAGACTGACGCTTAACTGACGGAGCCACCCAGTCACCTCCACTTTTTGTTTTAATAACTAGCCTTTCTTATGCATTGAAAGACCACAAGAGACCTTGATGAAGCTAGTACACCATGTTGACCACATTCCCCTGATCTGTCTCCCCTCTGATTTTGGCCAGATCTGACCAGGTCCCTTGCAGAAGAGCTGGAAGTGTAGAGAAGAACCCAGATTAGGCACAGACCCATATGAGGAGCCCAGGTGAGTTTTCTTCTGGTACCTTCCTAATGGCAGCCAGTCTAGGCAAGTGGTTAGTCATAGAAGACTATGAAAAGGAGACCACATTGATAGTGCAAATTGAGGGTCCTGGTAGGAGGATCTGGTTGGGAGGGAAGCTGGCTGGCTTTGGGGTTGCCATTTGGCAGGGCTCTCATAGTTAATGTAGGGCTCAGAGTCAGGGCTCTTAATTTGAGGAGGAGGAGGCCAAGGGGGACAGGGTACCAGGCAGCTTGCTAGAATAGGTGTTCAGGTCAAGGTCTGAGGTCCCTCTCCCTGAACTGAAACACAGGGGATAGGGCAGTTATCTGGACTTGGGCATGAGGTCAGGCAGATAATGAGCAACAGCGTCCCCTTGCCGAGCCCCAGGAGTAAGGCTTTTTGCCTCTGGGCAGCATTGGTTCTGGGTACTGGCAGAGGGAGAGGAGCAGCAGGGCAGGGGGGTAGGGGGACAGCAGCCTCAGATGTGTGGAGAGGAAAGTCTGCAATGCCAAAGACCACATGTAGCCTGACATCAAGGGCTCCTATACCCACTGGGAAAACAGGATGTGGGGCTAACCTGGCACAGCACATTCTTAATGAACCCTTGCTGCTTTCTTTTTAAGTGCTCAAAACCCATCCTTTCTAGAGTCTTTCCCGGATCAACATGAAGCACGCCTGTTTGCATTCCTCTTGGTTTTAGAGGCAGGATTCTAATCTTTTTTATCTGCCTCAGAAAATTGGCAAAAGCAAGACATGCTCTTAGTTCTAGGGGTGGGAATGAGGGAAGCTTTCAAACAGGAACCAGGCAGCTCCTGGAGCACCCCTTCCCCCCACCCCACCATCCTGGCTCCTCTAGCCTTTCCTCCCCCAGGCTCCTTAGATGTCCCCCAGCTCCTCAGGGGGCCTCCAGGACGCCAGGCCAGTGCTGCCTTCTGATTGGTTAGTGCCCTTGCCCTATAGCTTGTCAAACATAGTTGAAGATTGCTTTTGCATTTTGGGGAAGCATAACTCACCTTGTCCATCTTCAGGTCCCCCAGTCTCGCTACTGGCTTCAAGGTCTAACCAATAGGCTCTTAGATGCCCTTTGGAGTTCATTCAGTTCGGGACACTTTCCAGCCTGAATGCTCAGTGGCAGAGCCCACTTCTCTGGGGTGCTGGCTCCTGCTTTTCACTGTTCGTTCTGTCTCTTTCAGAACAATGACTGCTCTGACAGGTACAAAGGAACCAAATAGGACATGGAAGGACAGAGGGCATTTCGGGTGGAGGAAAAGGAATGAGCTAATGCCTGGAGAGATTTGGGAATGGGCATGAGCCGGTCTGGACTCCAGGCTTGTCATGGACCTCCAGAGGATGGAGGGAGATCTGGGGGGAATATGGTCATTTGGGGTCAAGGCATACAGGGCTCTGGGTGTCAGACTGAGGAACTTAGGGTTCATCCTGGAGGCCATGAAGAACTAAGGGAAGGCTTGGATTAGGGCAAGAAAGGATGAGGTGTTGTGTGTGTGGGAAGGTGGACGGTGGGGGAGTGAGTGGAGCTGGAGGTGGGGAGGCATGAGGGGACTGTTGTACACGATCAGCGGGGAGGCAGCTTCAGGCACCGGAAGGATGGGCTAGAGAGGCAGAAGGAGGGCATGGAGATGATGTGAGCTTTTCTTTAGGGTCACTGAACATGAGGAACAGCACCCAACGGGTGAGCTTCAGCAGTTCTGTGCCCCGGGCAGTTCCCAGTTGTGCCGCTAGGAAGCCCATGCTGACTTTGTGTCCAAGATCCATCACACATTAGCCAGTTCCAAATTGTGTTTGGGTTGAGACTTCTGATTTCTAATGAATGGTTTAACTCTTTAGGGATTATTAAACATTCCTTTAATTTTCTGTAAGCTTCCTTGAGATCTTGAGAGTACCTATAGGCATAATTTTAACTCAGTGCGTAGATTCATGCTGGAAATAGTCCCTTCCTCTCTCATAGTGTTTTTTTGTTTTGTTTTGTTTTGTTTTGTTTGCTAGTGTCGAGAGAGGCTGGCCAGGATGAGCACCCTTTCCTGGGTTTGAGGCCGCTGGGTGGAGGACTCAAGACCAGAGGCTAAGAAAATTGTTCTCCACTTTCTTGCAAAGTATAGTCTGAGGACCAGAAGCATCAGTACTGCCCTGAGAAATGCAGAACCTCAGGCCCCAACACAGACCCAACAGAATCAAAATCTGTATTTTAACTGGGCCCCCGTGTGATCCCTCAGCCATTAAAATTTGAGAAGCAGACTAGATGTACCCCATACCCATCAAATAAGAATCTCTGGGGGTGGGACCCAAACATTTTTTCTTTTCTTTTTTTTTAAAGATTTATTTATTTATTTGAGAGAGAGAGTGTGAGCCGGGGGAGGGACTGAGGGAGAGGGAGAAGATCCTTAAGCAGACTCCACACTGAGCAGGGAGCCTGACGCGGTACTCGATCCCAGGACCTTGAGATCATGACCTGAGCTGAAATCAAGAGTCAGACTCTCAACTGACAGCCACCCACGCGCCCCAGAACCTAAACATTTTTAGCAAGCTCTCAGGTGATGCTGTTGCTCAGGGTCCAGGGACCACACTTTTAGTGGCAAGATTCTAGAGAACATACTGCTCTCTGACCATTAGTGGGGACCATGAGTAGTGTGTAGTTACGGAGGAGTCTACACAATGCCCAACACCCTTGGTAACTTTAGGAGCATCCCGGGGAAACACCTTGGACCCTGCATTAGTTTCTGACACAGGGACTGGTGACATTATATTCCTTGAGGGGCATTATACAGTACCCCCTCTGTGGCCTGCCAGAAATAACCACAGGATCCTTTGACAAGTGTTACTCTTCTTCTTGAGTAAGTTGGGAGAGTTTGGATTCACTGTAATGTGACCCCATTTCACCCTTCCCAAATGGTAAAGGCCTGACATAGTAGGTAGAGATTTTTATCTATCTGTCCATCAATCAACCAATTGCTCAGTCTATCATTCATCTGCCTATCTATCACTTTCCTCATTGCATTGGCTTGCTAATTGTTGTTGTCCAGAATAGTCTGCAATGGGCCATGCATTGTTAAACTTTCCCAGGAGGGTGGAAGCCAGGACTCTAAAGAAGGCATATAGGAAGGAGTGTTCGTTCATTCTCCATATGGGACAGCAACTGCAAATCCCGGTGCCATTAAGAAACACCCAGAACAGCCGGGGCGCCTGGGTGGCTCAGTTGGTTAAACGACTGCCTTCAGCTCAGGTCGTGATCCTGGAGTCCCAGGATCGAGTCCCACATCGGGCTCCCTGCTCGGCAGGGGGTCTGCTTCTCCCTCTGACCCTCTTCCCTCTCGTGCTCTCTGTCTCTCATTCTCTCTCTCTCAAATAAATAAATAAAAAATCTTTAAAAAAAAAAAAAAAAGAAACACCCAGAACAGCCACTCCTAGGAGGCCGCAAGGCCCAGCTCTTTGCTGCCACAGGACACTTTAAGAATTTGTGATGCGATTTAGAAGCTATGTCATGAGATAAAGTGTCCTATGTCTTTAGGCTTTGTGGAAGTTCACTTAGAATTCCGTGCAGACGTCACGCTTGGCTATGGAAATCCGGGGTGCCTTCCCTGACTACCGATCCTCGTTAGTGAGCACAAACCACCCACAAACGGCCTCAGATCAGCCGCTCCTGGGCTTTGTGCGGGGCAAACTGGCCCCAGCGGAAAGGCGAGCCGGAATGAGCGGCACCGCGCCTCAGCCCTGGAGTCACAGAAGCCTGGTGTCCCCACTCCCAAGCAGATGCGGGCCCTGCGTGCGTCCCTTGGCAGTCTGCGGGGCAGATGGTTTGACAGGCACAGCTGCCTGCGCGACAGGAGTGGCGATGCCTCGACCTCATCCACCCGGAAGAAAGGGAACGAAACGTCTCCACGCCCTTCCAGCGACTCTCTCCTGCCAGCGTTCATGACTCCTCCTCTCCCGCTAGAAACATCGCTTGGAGCTCTGACTCTGCCGTCACTTCCCTCCTTCCAGCCACTGGGCCTCGCTCCGCATGGCTTTATCCGGAGCCCGGTGTCCTTTCCCAACATCGGGTCTGCCGGGATGGGGCGGGGCGGTGGGGGGTGCGGGGGTGGGGTGGGGGTCACTGGGCACACAGGTCAGCCCCCTAGGATAGGGCAGGCAAGGGTGAGAGTTGAGCTAGCTCTAGCACAATTGAGAGAGAGCATCTGCCAGTGCCATTATCGATTCTAGAAGGGATGGGCTCTGAAGGACCCACCAGGCAGTGTTGCTCGGTGGCAGGGCATCTGGGTGGCAGCCAGGATGGGGCAGTTGGGCTAGGTGGAGCAGCGTGGGCCGGGCTCCGACCAGAGGCAGGCCCCGGAGCACCTGCTGGGGCATGTGATCAGAGCCAGGAATTGGACTGTAAGCTGGGCTGCAGAAAGCAGGCACTGGGAGGGGGAGGGAGGCAAAGCTGCTGCTCCTTGGGGCTTCCCCGAGGGATTGGGTCAGGGTCTGGTTGGCATCAATGCGGAACTAGGGGAGGGGCCTGCCAGGACAGGGACTGGGGCACAGGGTCTGAGCACTGGGAGATTGACTTCACTAAGGTTACTGCACTAAGGTTAATTGTGGCCGCCCTGACTTGCTCAGGACCGTCGCCAGGCTTGATAGGAGCCTCCGAGTTTACATGGGAGCTTTGTGGCCATCAGTCCAGAGAGCCGGAAGCTGAGGCTATACCAGGAAGTAGAGCTGGCTGTTCTTTAGACTCAATTTGTTACCTAGCTTTCTCCTCCATTAAAGCCCCTTTGAGTAGCCCTCACCTCCTTATTTCTGTTCCCCCTACTCTGGTGCTGGACCTGCCACTTTGCATTCTGCTGACTGCCCTGTGCATCATTTTCCCAGAGTCATTCCTGGGCGAGGCAGGTCTGGGACATCACTAAGAGCAGGATTTGATACTCCAGCCCTAGGATAAGAGCGGGCAGGTGACTTAATCCCACTGGGCCTCAGTGTGCTCATCTGTAAAACTGACATCATCATCATGTCTACTTCATAAGACTGATGTGGGGATTAAATGGATTAATATAGTGAAGTCTTTAAAATAATGCCTGGTACATAGGAAGTGCCATATAAGTGTTTGCTGCCACCACCACCACTACTATTATTATGCCCCTACGCCATACACTCCCATCCTTCAAAACCTCCCTTTAGCCTCCAGATGCAAGCACTCAGCAAGTGCTGTGGTTTCTACTCCATAAGTGAGTTCCCTCCTCTATTGCAACTGTCTGCCACACGTCATTTTAACCCTCATCACCTCTTGCCTAGAAATAGCCCTCAGATTGGCCTCTTTGGATGGGCAATTAAGTCCGCCTTTGAGCCCTTTTCCACTCTGCCTCCAAGAGAGCTATTTTTAGAAAATGCAAATCAGATCATGCCATTTTTGTCTTACTTGCAGTAACCCCACATTGCCTGAGGAATGAGATTCACCCTTTGTCTGACCCCAAGCCATCTTCTGAGCCCTCCGCCTATGTGCCTTGTTTGTGCTCCAGTGTCATCCCAGGGCTCGCTCTTCCCCTGTCTGCCTCCTTCCATGTTTGCCCTTCGGCTTAGAATTAATGAACCTTCCTTCCTTCCCTGCCCATTCTCTTCCCCCTTCCTTCCTTCCTCCTCCTCCTCCTTCTACTTCTTCTCCTCCTCCCCCTCTCCTTTGTTCCTCCTCCTCTTCTTCTTTTTCTTCTTCTTCTTCTCCTTCTCCTCCTTCTCTTCCTCCTCCTCCTTCTCCTTCTTCTCCTCATCCTCCTTCTCCTCTTTCTCCTTCTTCTCCTCCTCCTTCTCCTTCTCTCTCCCTGCCAAGTAAACTCCTAGTCCAACTTTAAAGTGCAGACTGAGGGAGGTCTTTCCCACTTCCCTGAGTGCACATACTCATAAGGCAAAGGCCTTGCAGGCAAAGATAGAATCTTACTCACTGTGTGTCTCTCAGACGTGCTATAACCCCCACGTGGGCAGGAACACAATGGGAGCTAGAAGGCCCTGTCCAGCCACAACAAGGGTGTGAGAATGAGTCATGAGAAGTGAGGTAGAGTCAGTAATAATGATAGTGAAGGAGACTTTTCAGGTAGCACTAAACAGGGATGTTTTCCCAATTCTGTCCAAAATGTCAGGGGCCTGGCAACACCCGGGGACAAGGCATTGCAGATGACAGCTCTGGGTACAGAAGAGTGAAATCCCTTAGTTTCAGCTTTGCTGAAGTCTAGTTAGGACTATCCACAGCAAGAGATGCCAGAAAACGGTCTCAGACTAGCTCCAGCTCATGCTGCTGTGAGCAGCCAGGGACAGAGATTCTGGAATTCTCTGAGTGGATGACGTCAACCCTGATACAAGGAAATGGCCAAGTCTGCCTGCATTAGTGGAGGATGTGAAATAGTGGGAACCAGCAAGGAAGCGTGAGGTTGGCGGGCTACAGGTGAAAGGGCCCATGCAGGGCAAAGCAAGCTACTCCTTGCTACCAGGAGCTGTGGTCTGGTCACTATTGCTATTGAACAAGCAGCTCAAACCTTAATGAGTACTCATGGATTTGCAATTTTATTCATGTTTCTGCAGTGAGATGGTGAGGAAGGTTTGTCCTTGTTCCTTGTGGTGTCAGCTGGGGTGATGTGGCCAGAGGCTGGGGATCTACTTCAGGGGCCCCCTTCCGTTGCTGGTGAGTCAGTGCTGGCTGTGGGCTGGGAGCTCAGTGAGGGTTGAGGCCGGGGGCTTTGGTCTCCCTCCATGTGGGCCTTGCTGCCGGCTGCGAAGGCTTCCTCACAGCATGGTAGCTGGGCCCACAGAGAACCAAGGGAGCGGTGTGCTGGGAAATGTTTAGCAATTGGCTTCTTGGCTGGGAAAGCCCTGATTTTTAGCGTTTGCTGATTTCTATGGTGTAAATATTCCCACTGTGGCCAATTTCAAGCCACTGAACACAGTTGGGACGAGATGTGCACAATTGGCCCTGAGAGCTGGTATGAGCCGGCTCTGGTACCCACGGGTGGCAACCGCCGTGGCCTTGGAGGTCATGTAAGTGTCACTCCTGCTGTAGTCCACAGATAAACCCAAATTCAAGAGGGAGGAACTTAGACCCCATCTCCTGATGGGAAGGGTATCAAAGTCACATTGTAGAGAGAGCCTATGGGATGGGAGCTATTTTTGCTGCAATTTAGAAAGTACAGTAGACCCCAAATAAAGATGCAGAAGTTGAGAGAAGCCAGGGGGATAATGTAAATTAGTGGAGGGCTCAGATGTCAGGTGACAAGAGCAATTGACACCGGTGTCCTCAGTGTCAGGGAGAAGTAGGGAATGGAGGAGGTGCTGGTGACTTGGAGTCACCCACGCTGGGAGGGCCAAACAAACGCTCTGGGGCCAGAGTCAGCCCTCAGGCTGCTTGTGGGCAACCTTGGGTTTAACAGCTTACAACTCAGGGGGGTATTAGAGGAAGTAAATTAATCCTTTTATATATATTTAAAGCACATTAACTGTTAGCTCAGGTTAGAACAATAACAAACTGCTTTGTGGCTATCCTTAAGAAAGTCATCTGAAATGAGTAGACCCAAGTGACATTTGCACTCAAGATCCTGGTTAAGTAGTGGCCTTATGGAGGGGTTCTCAAATCAGGCCTGTATCTTCCTGAGTCCATTTCATTTTTCAAAGTCACAGTCATCACTTTGTGTATATGCATAATACGCACACACACATATATATATAACTGGCACATGTCATAGCATGTGTTTGATACTATTTGCTAATTAACTGCAGTGGATTTGGCACAGTGTGGTGTGATTCTTGGGCTATTTGCCCTGTGAGTCTCTGTTCCAGAATGAGGAGTTGGCTCCACTTGGGCTGATTTAGCCAAGGGTCATGCATAGCTGGTGACCATGAGGGGTCAGGATGTCGCTGTGGTTGGAATCTAGGGCGAGGTCCTATGATACACTGTGTCCTTTGCAATGCACCAGGCAATGCTTCCTATGAAGCAGAGCCAGGCTTCATTATTTGAAGGCTTACTAGCCAGGCTGCAGATCGTCTAGGCCCTGGGTTTTCCCTCTTCCCGCTGATCATGCCTTTCGGCAATATTTGCCCCTACCAGAGAGAAAGGAGGGGCAGCAAGAATGGTCACATTCACAGTGGGAAATTTCCATACTGGCTGGAAGCAACTACTAAAATTAAATGTATGGATTATTTGTGGGTTTCATTATTCAGACTATGCCTGTTCCCCACTGACACAGATAATTGGAAATTGACTATACTAGCTCCTCGAAAAGATTATGGAAACACAGTGAATGATTTACGCAGCAGAGTGAATTGGAACATGAGTCTTCTGATTTTGTGTGTGTGTGCTAATAAAAGTTTTCAGTATACAGCTTTCACTTGATCAATTAATATCTACCAGGAACTTCTTATGTACAATAGTAAGTTTGGGAATTTGAAGAAATAGGTCATGGTGTCTGATCTCCAAAAAACTACCATCTGCCCAAGAGGACTTATGTGGCAATACAGTGAATCAGTGGCCACTCGATATAATAAAGCCAAGGATGACCACACAGTGCCTGATTCTTCCATGTATTTGCCTCCCTTTACTCTTCTCCATAGTCTTGTGGGATCGGGATTATCCCCTCTTTATTTTATTGATACAGAGACTGAGGGTTGGAAGGTTAAGTGACTTGGTATGCTCCCTCAACAATAAAGCCAGGATTCAATGTCAGTGCCTTGTCAACTAGACCCTAGCTGTCTTATTTGTTGTCTGTGAATCTTCATCAAAACTGTGCTCTTTCCTTTTAGCTTCATCCCTTTGGCCTGGGAAGGCTCAATTTGAGGCATGCTGAGATCACAACAGCAGGGGAAGGAAGAGAAGGTGTAGACTAGGGATTCCCCGGGTGGGGCTGGGAAAAGTGAACTAGTTGGAAAGGCATAAAAAAGTGACAGATGGCCTGTAGGATCTATAGCAGTGGCGGGAAAAGTGGGTTGGATTAATCTTGGAGTGCTTTGGAGAGGAAGAGCTGACCCTTGCATGAGGCCTGAGGAGCAGGTGGGTGGTGCAGGGGGGTTAGTGTGATGCAGGTGTTGGAAGGAGTACAAAGAGGTGGGTAGAGCAGCAAAAGCAAAACCTCAGAGCAGGGAAAGTAGAAGACTACTTAAAAAAATTTTTTTTTTCATTTATTATTGAAGGGGCGCTTGGTGGTTCAGTTGGTTGAGCATCCGATATCAGAGGAGGTCATGATCTCATGGGTCGTAGGATCGAGCCCCACATTGGGCTCTGTGCTCAGCGGGGAGTCTGCTTGGGATTCTCTCTCTCCCTCTCCCTCTGCCCCTCCCCCCACTCACATGCACTCTCTTTCTCTCAAATAAATAAATGTTTAAAAAATTAAATTTATTATTGAAGTATAATTGACATACAATGTAATACTAGTTTCAGGTGTACAATATATTGATTTGACAATTCTATACATCACTCAATGCTCACCACGATAAGTGTGGTCACCATATGTTACCATACAATGTTATTGCAATATTACTAATTATATTCCCTATGCTGCACTTCTGTGTGACTTATTTATTTTATAACCTGAATTTTGCACCTCTTAATCCCTTTTACCTGTTGTGCCCATTCCCCACCCACCTCCCCTCTGGCAACCACCAGTTTGTTTTCTATATTTAAACCCTGTTTATTTTTTTGTTTCTTCATTTGTTTTGTTTTTTATATTCCATATGTAAGTGAGATCATATGGTGTTTCTCTCTCTCTTTTTTTACATTTGTGTCTGGTTTTTTTTTTTTTTTTAGGGTTTTTTGAAATATGTATTTATTGGCTCCAATTTGATTTATTATATTGATGTATCTATAAAAGAATACTGTTACTATTTTCAAAAAATAAAATTAAAAGGTAAGTTTTGCACTAGGAGACCAGAATGACTGGAATGGAGGGTTCTGGAAGATGGGTAGTTGACAGCAGGATGGGAAAAATAGGTTTGAACCAGACTATGGTAGACCCAGTAGCCAGATCAAGTAACAAAACATTTTTCCAGGGTGAGATGTTTTCAGGAGAACACAGGCTACCTGATTTGTTTATGGCAGCATGTTCTGTGAAAAAAAATAAATTAAATTGCTTCTTTATTTTTTCATTCTGTATATGTCACAAACTTCCAAAAGGTACAAAAAGGATGGAGCCTAAATTAAGTCTCCACCCAGCTCTTGTCCTCCAGCTATCCAGTTCTTCCTAGACAACCACTCCTGACAACTCTTGTCAGAAGTTTTCGTTTTGTGCAATTTGTAAAGATCAGAAGGGTCTCTTGGCTCAGGAAGAGCCGGTGTTACATGCATTGTTTCAAATTGTGTTCAACTTTTTCATTCTAATCCTCAACCAGAGCCCAAAGTCATTTCTTTGTCAGATGAACACTGGTTGCATGAGTTGTCAAAACCACTCATGTGGCATTTAGCACATGAAGACAGGAGGTTCTTCCAGGTCATAGAACGTAGGCAGATCAGCTCAAACACAAAAGGTGGTTATTGTATTGTAAAGAGGGATGCCAGAATCCAAGAAGAAATCTAACTAGAACCAGCCTTTGGGGAACTCTGGCTGGGAACCAGAAAGATAACTGGGGTTTTGTTCTCTTTCTATCTCTGTCTGTCTTTGTGGCCACATGCTGCTGGTTTGTTCAACGCTACTCTTTCTGCAGACTGGCTTTTTCTGAAAAAACAAAACAAAACAAACAACCAAAAAAAAAAAAAAGTCAGCCCCAGCCCCTGAATCTATATGACCTTTCTGTCCCAGTGTTTATCACTCCTGTTGGCAAAACCTTCCATGTCTTTTAGTGAAAAATCTGGCGAGCATTGGTTTGGACCAGTTTATCTACCTGAGCCAGGCTACACATCTGTGGGCCACACTGGCTGTCTTTGGGTCACGTGTTCATTCCCAGTCCTATGAGCCCAGAGGGGGTAAGGTCAATGGTAGGGTAGAGGTTGCGGCTTGTACTGTCTCCATGGTTGTGTGGTAAGCTTATTGAGGACAGAGATCCTGATGGTCCTTGGCTTGGTGTTCAGCACATTGGTTGGTGCCCGGTAAATATTTGTTGGTTTTATTGATTTTTGCCTCCTCTTTGGAAGGAAGGTGCTATCCTTCAGAAAGGACTAGAAGTCTGCATCTTAGATATTTATTCAACTGCCATTAAGGAGTGTGGTGAAGCAGAGAAGACTCAAAAATTAGTTACTGCCAGGAGGTAATGATTTGGAGCTGTATGCTTCTCTTATGAACAGGATCAATAGATTATTTTCATTAGAAAAACAAGACAAAAAAAAAAAAGTCCCACAGAAGCAGAGCAGCTGTAGTCTGGGATATGTCCTCTAGATAGAATTTAACTATATGTCGACACAGGCCCCTGAAAGTGTGACAGAGTAATAAACTCTTAATTGGAATATCTTGGAGGGTGGCCAGCCCTAGTGAGTGAAAATTGTAGAATTATGACAAGCGCTTAGCCAACTACAAGGCCTACTTTAATGACTAGATAAGAATCATTGATAAGCACAATGTTTACATGCAAACAATGCTGATAAAGTGATTGCCAAATACCCACTGTTAATTTTCTTAAGTAGATTAAACATCCCCCTTCCAATTTTGTTGAATTGATCATTTGATTTGCAAACATATTTCTAAAATCACTACAAATCCCAAATGAGCTGATTCTGAATGTATGTTTTGCGGGCTTAAAAAAAAGTATTTACTATCAACTTGTGAATTTATAATTGCCAAAAATGGCATTGAACTCTAATTGTTTTCTGGGGGATAAATATACAAGGGATGCCCAGAGCTGTGCGTAAAGCACTTAGGTTCTGCGAAGGTGAATATATGTGCATCATTTCTACTTGGTACATATTAAGAAGTATGATCTGTTGGGAAACACAAGGGAATGGGATTCAGGAAATCAAAGTTCTGGTCTGTGGAAAACATAGGCAGAACAATCTCTCATTCCACACACTGCAGTGCAATGTGACTTTGCCCTACTCCATCGAGAAGTGTGGCATCCCCCCACTTTGACTCGACTGCTTTGACAAGTGGAATAGAGTAGAAACGACTATGCCAGTTCTGGGCATAGCTCTTTGCTGATCCAGTTGCTCCCACTCCCTGCCTGTGGGAACCAGCAGCCATCTAAGTGTGTCTCCCATGAGGACACCATGCTGTGAGAAGTGCAAGCCGTGTGGAGAGGTCCTGGAGGATGTGCCACCCTTGGAGTGAGGAAGGGTGGAACACCAAGGGAGGCCGTGGAACACCAAGGCACCACACACTTGAGTGAAGGGGCCATCTTGGGAGTGGATTCTCCAGTCCCTGCCTCCCAGGCTGGTGCCACATGGTGTAAGGATGCACTCTCGGCTGAGAATTCCTGACCCACAAAGCTGAAAGCAACATAAACAGTTGTCTTAGCTGTTGGGGTAGTAAGTCCTGTGTTCCTTTGGTGCCTCAGTTGTTCAGCAGAGACATGACAATGGGACCTTTTTCTCTGTCTCATAGGGTTAGTTTCAGATTTGTTGTGGGGTCATACTGGCGATCGTATCTCTGAACGTCCGTTTATAGGTTAAGAATGCTTAGAAATTTAAGATGGCTGGTGGGCTGCAAAATGTGATGTGCCCCGAGTGTCCTCTGCATGTGAGGTATACTGATTGTTTTCATCATCACAGCCTCAGAAGACCCTGGCATCGTCCATCTCAGATCCTTGAGGCTCCCTTGCTTGCTTATTCTCTGACCTGGTTTCCTTTCCTATGTCAGGGGCCCTCAGGGAAGGGTCGATGAGATCCCAATTCTATAATTCTGTCTTGTGTTGTCGACTCATTGACAACCCAAAGACACAAGCCCCGAACTCACATTTTACAATTGCCTTAAGGAGTCAGTTTGTATAAATGTCTATACACGCAAACTTGTTGGAGGTGGGATGGGCTGGGTAAGAAGTTAACGGGTTGATACTACTACTAATTGGAAAGCAAAACAGTTAATTATGCATGCATCTCCTTGTAAAGGAATCTGAGTTGGATGTCTTCTCTTCTATGACCTCCCCATTCATTTGCGAGTGCTGAAATATCCCTCTTGTGGACGCATGGGAGTGAGAAGAAGTGCTTGACCTGATGATCGACCAACCGGGGTTGTGTCCTGTGAGTTCGTCTGCATTGGCAAGAACTAGAGCTTAGGATCTACTCAAAACGCAAGAGGGAAAACTTATGGTCAAAGGCCAGTGGGGCCAACTGTGATGAGCAGGTGCAGAGAACTAGAAATGGGCTGGGAATCAAACTGATATGGATTGAATCTTCTGATTAGAGAGGGCTCAGGATTGGGGTGGCAAACCCACTGGGAGCAGCCTAGGTCTGTCACTCAGTGTCGATTTGCCTGGGACACCCCCAGTTTTAGCACTGAAAGACCCATCTCCTGGGAAACCCCTCAGGCCTGGGCAAACTGGGACCATTGGTCACCCTTATTACATACCTGAATTTTGGTCCTGACTTAAAAGGTCAGGGGTAGGCAGACACCCTGTGTATACCTGTTGTGGAGGCCAGAATGAGTTGAATCGGCTTATGCTTTGCTCTGTGACATTGCCTGTGTGTGTGTGTGTTGGCCGGGGTCGGGGGGTGGGGGGGTTCCCAGGAAATCGAATCAAGCAGGGCTGGTTCAGCCACTTCAATGTATCCCCGGATGGTGCCATCGCACCTGACACTCCTCACTGTCTTCCAGTAATCTGCCACTGTCCTTGGCAACAGTGGCCTCTGAATTGGGGCCCTTCTGATAGGTCCTCTTACAGGAGTCTAATTTTTGAGAGTCCTGCCCTCTCAGTAGTAGAGAGCTCCAGTTCCGTGCTGATGGTGAAGTGACCATGTGAGCAATCCAGTATTTCATCTATAGACTAAATGTTTACTGAACTTCCATTAAGTCAGGCTCTCAAATGGGAACATGCATCAGAATCACCAGGAGGGCCTGTTGAAAGAGGGATTCCTGCGCCCCAACCCCAGAGTTGCTGCATAGTACATTATATAGTCTAAGTCATAACAGAGGCTGCCCATGCTGTTGGGGATCAATGGCTTGTAGAATGTTCTCCTTGCTCTAGTAATCACTGTAACATAGAGGTGATGGCCTTTAGCATCCTAGTATCCTAAACTGGACTTCACAATGCTCAAGGGAAAATACACTCTCACTGCCTTGTTAGACTCAACTGTCCTAGAGCTGGATGGGACATTAATGATTAGAGTTCATTATTCTTTGCCATAAAGCAGAATCCTTGCCTTTTTCCTAAGGTAGTTGTTTGTTAAATGAGATTGTACAAGAAAGAGCCTTGTAAACCGCACAGCCCCATATCAAGTGCAAGGTGTTATTATGATATTAATAATTGCATACAAATACATTCTGGAATCACTGACCTCTAAAAACACTGCAAGATGGATTCTTACCCATAGCAAAGAGTCCTGCTCTCTGAAGAGAGCTGTGAGTCAGATGAGCTAGGGAAATGCTGTATAATAAGCACATGGTTTTAAGCCAGAATCATGAGCTTATAGAAAGAGAAGTGATGATAGACATTGGGGAGGGTATGTGCTATGGTGAGCGCTATGAATTGTGCAAGACTCTTGAATCACAGATCTGTACCTCTGAAACAAATAATACATTATATGTTAAAAAAAAAAAAAAGAAGAAGATAGCAGGAGCGGAAGAATGAAGGGGGGGAAATCGGAGGGGGAGATGAACCATGAGAGATGATGGATTCTGAAAAACAAACTGAGGGTTCTAGAGGGGAGGGGGGTGGGAGGATGGGTTAGCCTGGTGATGGGTATTAAAGAGGGCATGTTCTGCATGGAGCACTGGGTGTTATACGCAAACAATGCATCATGGAACACTACATCAAAAACTAATGATGTAATGTATGGTGATTAACATAACATAGTAAAAAAAAGAAAGAGAAGTGATGGTCAACGGGAAAAATACACAAATGCACTAAGAAAAAAGGGATCTTGTACTATCTTCATTTAATTTTTTGGATGGGATCCCTCAACTGTAAAAATGTGGAAGATACATGGATTCTACCAAGGCATTGGATATCCCTGTGAGCTTTAAATTTGGGTTGGGTGGCATTCCAATCGGATGGATTAAAAATAGATTGAACATCAGGACCCCAAAGGTGTCGATTAGCAAATTGGTGGCAGGCCAGAGAGGGGGTTCAGGAAGATGAGCTGCAGGGTTCCACTCAGGATCGTGTTCCATTCTGTGGTTTGGAATCAGTGACTTGGGTGTTATAGAAAGGGTATCGGGAGTCAGTACGCCAGATGACAACCAGGAGAGTCAGATCCATCTCATGAGGCCAGCATGCTGGGCTAAACATAAGACTATGGAATTTAATTGGAATGATGGAGTTGTGCACTTGCATTGTATTTGCCAGGGTTCTCCAGAGGAACAGACCAATAGGAGAGATTATAAGAATGGAATGGAATGGAATGGAATGGAATGGAATAGGATGGGATAGAATAGAATAGAATAGAAATTTATTATAGCGATTGGCTCAAGCAAAGAGAACCAACTCGCCCTTCTTCTACCTCTTTGTTCTATTCAGGCCTCAGTGGATTGGATGATGCCCATCTGTATCCGTGAGGACGATCTTCTTTACTCAGTCGGCTGATTCAAAAGCTAATCTCTTCCAAAATCACCCTCATAGACATACCCAGAAATAAGGTTTTTACCAGCTATCCAGACATCCCTGAACCCAGTCAAGTTGACACATAAAATACATGCACATGCACATGCACCTTAACTTGCTCAGCTGTAGCTCTGGGGGAGAACTGGTTTAGCCAGTGTGAAAATTAAAAAAAAAGGTTTTAGTTGACAGTAATCTCGGTGTGCATTAATGTCGTGAGAAGTTTGCCGAAGAGAGAAGGAAAGGAAAAAGCACAATAAAGCAACTTTAGTTTGGTTTCAAAGAGGCAAACTGTGTGGAATGAGCAAGGGGACAGGTTTACTCTGCCTGTCCTGAATGAATCAGATCCATTCTGGAAAACTGCACTCAGTTCTGGGCAGGGCTCTGAGCCGGGCCTGACATCCTCGGGTCTCTTTTACTACATTCTTGGCCCGGGATGTCCTTCCCCCTAGGTGACTTGTGGACTGATCCCTCAGCGATGTCATACAGGGTCAGCGGATTCCAGGCTCGGGTTCTGGGCTTCCTCACTCACTAGCTTCCTGATCTCGGTGAAGTCAGTTGACCTTTCCTCACCTCTACAGTAGGGCTCAAAATGCCAACTTTGAGCGCTATTAAAAGCCACTAAATGAGTTAATGTATGCAAAACACTGATCAAGTTTAAAGCTCTGAACAAACATTAAATGTTATTACGACCCTTTCTTCAAAGCCCAATTCAAAGGCTACCACCTTTATAAAGTGCACCCCCCCTCCGGCCCCACCCCATCGAGCATTCCTTACTCTGCACATTACACCTGCTTCTATTTTCCCAGGCTGTCATGCGCCGTGTACTATTGTTAAGTCATTCACTTATTTACTCCCTCATTCTTTTATTTCCTAAATATTTATTGAGCTCCTCTCTGTACCAGACACCCGCTTTCTCCCTCCCTGCATTTATAAACTGGGCAGAGGCTGTCTTATCTGTATTCCCTAGCGCACTTAGCTCATTACTGTGCACTCACTCCTATGGGCTCAGGAATGGTGGTTTTCCTGGGGTGACATTTTGAGCTGTGCTTGAAGGTTGGGGAGGGTTAGATGGGTGGGGGGGGATGGGTGGCAGAGCACAAGCCCTGCTTCTTCCATGGTAATGGTTCCAAAGCAGTGACTAGAAGTTATCATTTGGGGGAGCTTTAAAAGGAGAGGGGATGCCTGAGTCCCCTACTCCCCACCACAGGTGATGTCTATATGCAGTGGGGTTTGCTAATCCCTTCTCCAAGATGGTTTTATTATTTGGTGACTGAGACACTCCTACCAACTGCCTTTTTTCACTGGCCCATCCTCATGACTCTGGGTTCACAAATCCTACTTAATGTCCCAGTGTCTGGATCCTGTGAAGCCACTTGTTGTGTTTTTGGTGCACCTGCCAAACGCCAGGTCAGGCAGGCTGCCGAGAGCTCTCTAGTTTATTGTTCTATTACTTCACTGAAGTTTGTAGCAGGTGGGGCCGGGAGATGTGACCACGCCAGGACAACATTCTCCCATGTTTCCTACCTTTCTAGAACATTCTGCCCTCCACCACCAAGGACTGAAAAACAAAGACTCCGACCCACCCACAGGAGAACTAAAGAAAACTTCGGAGTCCCACCCCTCTGCCGCGTCCTCATCTCCTCGCCCCTTCCCTAGGTCTCTAATCGAATTTTTACACCTCATTTCTGTGTTTTGAGTCAGCTCATCCTTGTGTTTTCTTTCTTCCCTCCCCTTGAACAGCTTCCCCTCCAGGCCTACCACCTGTGATTATGCCTCCGTGCAGACGTGCTGAGCAGCATTTAATAACAGGGGTGCTCCCCTGACAGCGGTTTTGATAAAGGTGGTGGGGAAGGTTCTTTCAGGGGTGCACTCAGCAGAGAAAGCCTCGCCTGGTATCACAATCCAAGATGCTCCTGGCTCTACCTGTAATTATACCTTCTCAGCCTCACCTATCCACCTCCCTTTCAGAGCAAAACTATAGTGGGTGACACTCACCTCCCCAGTGGGGGAGGAACCAAGCAGGAGTTTTGGCTGGGAAATTAGTATTTCATTCTTTATCTGCCCTGCGGGTGCTGTCACTGCCTGAGGAAGAGTTCTGAAGAGTTCTGGCTGCCGCTGGAAAGATCAGGCATTCAGGCTGTAAAAATAACAACCTTTTACCTTTATAGGGGGCTTGTTCCCCAAATAAATTATGCCTCCATTACAGGCCATTTTAGACCATTAGTGATATGTTTGCATTACCCCAAGAATATTTACCTTTCCCTACGGGGAACTGAGGCCAGTCCTCGCTATTCACGAGTTAGTAACTGTGATCAAAGCTCACGACTTTAGCTCAAGGAACCAACAGTTAGGTTTTGGAGTTGAATTTCAACTCACTAATTGGCTCTGCAGGTGCCTTTGTTTTTCCTTTCCACTCCCTAAGTGCCCTTGTCTGTCTTGAGCTGGCCTTCCCGGGTGCTAGAGAATTCTAAGCAAAGGAAGAGGGAGCAGATCCTCCCAGGAGCAGTGCCGTCTCTCTCCATAAACTCAAGGTTTGCTATCTCCGAGATTCTCGCCAAGAATCTTTTGTCAGCTGGATGTTATTTTACTTCTCCATGCCTCGAATATAATTATGGTATCTACCTATGAGGTTTAGTGAAGATTAGGTCAGATAATGCATATAAACTCAGCAAGTGCCTGCCAGAGGGTTCCTGCTCATTAAATGGGAGCTGTTTTTACTTTGGTGGTTTTTTTTTTAAATTTTTTTATTGTTATGTTAATCCCCATACATTACATCATTAGTTTTAGATATAGTGTTCCATGATTCATTGTTTGTGCATAACACCCAGTGCTCCATGCAGAACGTGCCCTCCTCAATACCCATCACCAGGCTAACCCATCCTCCCGCCCCCCTCCCCTCTAGAACCCTCAGTTTGTTTTTCAGAGTCCATCGTCTCTCATGGTTCGTCTACCCCTCCGATTTCCCCCCCTTCATTCTTCCCCTCCTGCTACATTCTTCTTCTTTTTTTTTTTTCTTTCTTAACATATATTGCATTATTTGTTTCAGAGGTACAGATCTGAGATTCAACAGTCTTGCACAATTCACAGCGCTTACCAGAGCACATACCCTCTCCAGGGGCCATCACCCAGTACTTTGGTGTTCTTCCTGTCAGTATACAAGTGGGGACCTGGATGACCTCCCCCCCAACCATATTTCCCTGAGAAGGAACCAATGAATAAATGCAAAGAAGCCTTTTGAAATCTCCAGGACCACAGGAAATTAATAGTTGGAGGGCCCCCTTGAAGCTTTCAATCCATTTTTCCACCTCTAACAGAAATCTCTCCAAGTCATTTCTAGTGGGAGAAGCTTCCACCATCTTCTGCTTGTTACTTCTAGGACCAGAGACTCACTACTTTTCAAGGATACCTGCACCATCTTCAGACTTTAAAAGTTCTTGTTCGCATTAGGCTCAGACCTATCTCCCCGTAACCTTGACTTGTGTTGTGGTGGATGGGATTGTAATCAAGTCAAACGTTAGGATGGAGAATGGAATTCTGCCTCTGAGCTTCTGTGAATCTAGTCTTTTCCTTGTTCATAAAACTGGGCTAGTTATTACCCCCCTGCCCCGATTACTTTGTACCACTCTGGAGAGGACTGAGTGTGACCACATTGGTTTCAAAAGTGCTAAGCAATTTAAGGGGGGTATTTATTAGCCTTCTGGACAACACACGATATATTTACTTTGTTTTCCACATGACCACCTCTTGAGATGGAAGTTTTCAAACACAAAAATTGAATAGTATGATGCTATGCTCATCATGTACTTGTCACTCAACTTCAAAAATTACCAATATCTTAGCTGATCTTGTCATGTGGTTTTCTTGACCTGTTCCCATCTGCTTTCCTCCTGGGCACTTTCTAGGTTGCCAAGTGTCCCTCTTGAAATGGAGTGACTACCAGGTTGTTTGTTGTGAGGGCAGAGAGCATGTCTGTCTTGTCCACTATTGTATCTCTAGTGCCTGGCACTGCCCTGGTCATGGTAGGCTCTTAATCAACAATTATTAACTAACTAAAGTAAAAGAAGAGGCATTTGGGTACTGTAACACTCTCTCAAGTATTGTGTCCAGGGTAGGAAATGGGTTCTTTCTACGTACCAGAGTCTAGGTCATGATAATAAAAATTATCTGACCACAGTTAACCAAGGAAGGAATTACGGGACATCTTTGGGCCCCTGATGGATGGAGTGTTGGGGCAAAGTAGACCTTATTGTGTCATTGGTTTGGATGAGCAGTCACTCCCGAATGCTCTTCAGTGTGTGCACCCAGAGATTTCCTAAGAGCAGATATAGAAGCTACATCAGTGCTTCTCTTTCTTGGGGCTTGACTACTTGATTCTCCTGTGTTCCCAGGCTCTCCCCAAAGTCAGGTGCACGCATCAGTGCTGCTTCCAAGAGGAGCAGGAAGGCCTCAGAGATCTTGATGAGTCTCTTTACCTCTTGTGCTCATTTGTTCATCTGTAAAGTGACCTACCTCCTGGACCCATTGGGATTTAAAAGGAACTAATGTGTGTGAAGTATATCTTCCAGTGCCTGGCATAGAATGGGCACGTGATGCTTTTAAACCCATGCGGTGGCCTTCCATGCCTGACCTCCACGGTTTGCCATGCTTGGTCTCTTTTAATGAGAACCATTTTGTGCCAGGCATCATGTCAGGTGCAACAGCCTGGTGTCACCAGGTCACTCAAGGGAACTTGGAATGTTGAAGGTAGTGCTTGTAATGACACTATTCTTCCTTAAGTGCTCCTTGATGCCACTTTCAGAGCCAGAACATGGGCCTGGAAGGATCATTGGTCTGACATGGGATAGAACTTCTCTGTCATTCAGGATATCACCTATGAGGACTACGAAGAGGTCAGCACCATGCCATTCATTCTGACCTAGTGACCTGCTCTCTACTCCTTTACTTGCTTGCCATACAGTGGACACTCAGTCCATTCTTGTATTTATGGGTTATAGTGTGGTGAGCCCATGCTTTTCTGAAATATATCTGGAGGAACACCTTTTGACATAGCAGCCAGGAAGAGCAATTATTTGTACTGGGAGTTAAAATCATGCATGGGAAGCCCAAAAGTGTTGCCTCACTTAAGGAAAGAGAGGAAAGAAAAGGAAAGGAAAAAAAGAAAAGAAAAGAAAGGAAAGAAAAGAGAAATTACACATTTCCTTCTGCTACAAATCTTTTGGGAACTCCAGGTTTAAAGAACTACTAGACAGCTATCAAATAATGAATTGGGGTACAACCCGTGGGGAGAAACTGCTCAATGCTTATAGTAGAGAAGGTCAAATTTGCTTTGAAAACTTGGCAGTTGACCATTGGGATTTCTCACCCCTGCCCTGTTGATACATGCTGACCCTCTTTGTCTCCACACCTGTCCTTTTCAGACAGAAGGACTTCTGTCACAACTATACCCACCCCCTTAATATTTCTTCATTATAACAAAAGCTTGTCGGAGGTTAAGAATTGGCAGACACAGCTTCTAATTCTGCAGTGTTCTAATGTGTTCTCCTTTTTCCTGATAATCCATTGTGAGTTACAAGGTACTCAGAGACTTCAGTGGGTGTTGGGATAATGAAAAAATGTTATGCCAAAGCAGAGGGGAAGGGTGTTCTCCCCACTTCCCTCCCTCCTTTCTTTCCTTTCTTCTTTCTTCCCCCTTCTCCCTTTTCTCCCGCCCACCTTCCCTCTCTTCCTTCCTTTTCACCCTCCCTCCCTGTCTCTCTTTCTCTTGTTCTATCTTTTCTTAGAACAGTTTTGTAGCAGAATGAATCATCTAAGAGCTGTGTGGACAGGAGGAGGAAGGTGGGGGATGGGAAGTTAGAAGGTGCACATCTGTCTCCCCTTACAGGATTATAGCACAGAGCTACCTCCTATTGAGCATTTCAGGACTTCACTGGGGGCCTATGTTTGTTCACAAACCAGCCCCATTCACAGAGGGTGGGAAGAGACCATAGGAAGAGGCAGGCCACTCCAGATGGGTAGGTAGCAGTTTGACTAAGCAAGGAGATTTACATATGAGTTTTGTCTTGGGCAACACCAAGATGATTAGATCTCTGCACCTGCCCACTACATCTTTTTTTTTTTTAATGTTTTATTTATTTATTCATGAGAGTCAGAGAGAGACAGAGGCAGAGGGAGAAGCAGGCTCCCCGCCTAGCAGGGAGCCCGATGCGGGACTCGATCCCAGGACCCTGGGATCATGACCCAAGCCGAAGGCAGACGCTTAACCATCTGAGCCACCCAGGTGCCCTGCCCACTACATCTTAGAAGTTTATAGAGTAGCCTTAGTGGGGTTCAGTACTGAACTGTGTGCCTTAATGTACACAGTCCAAATGGTCTCAACAACACCTCACCTCTCAAGGCTGCATCCTTAGAGTGGCTTCCACAGTGGGAATGGTGGGCAGAACGTACATTCCAAGGACAGGGGCGGGGGTGAGATGCCTCCTATTGCCCAGGTCCAGCTTGCGGGCCAACTGGTGGCCCCATCCTCTCAATGACCTTCTCCAGCAGACTACCACTATTCCCGAATGGTACAAACTCAGTCTGTATCCATTAGGATAATGCAGCAGTCAGGAGGCTCCTGGTGATGCCCATGCTGTTGGAATCCAGGAGCAGAAGAGTAATGAGTCTCAGTAAACAGCCTATTGACCACCGAGGAGTGAAGTGAGCCCAGGGGTTCCCCTCTCGGCTTCCTCCCTCACTGCATTATTACTGGGCTGTGTTCATTCCCTTTTAGTCTCAGCTGCTTCCAGAATCAATGGCCAGCAATGATTTCCTCCAAACAGTGCAAATTATACACAGGCATGCTGGGGGCCTGGGATGACTGGGCAAGCAGTTCCCAGGCAATCTGTCCCCGGGGCATGTTCATGACTCCAACCCTCTTGGAGGCCAATAGCCTGGATCATCTGACCCCAGAGTTTGAGAAATGGTGGCATGTGTGCTAGTGAATAGAGAGCCATAGATTTTTCTCTCCAGACCTGCAGAATTCTGGAGTGACCACGGGAAGACAAAACATACCCAAAATACCAGTGTTGCCTTGTGGGAGAAGGGAAGCCAGTGTTGACAGCGTGGACATTGGTGTTAGGCAGACCTTGGTTCAAGTCCAGCTCCGTCTCTCACTGGCTCTAGGAGCTTGGTGAGTGATTTACTCACCAGGTTTGTGTCCAGACCACACTTTCTTCACTTGATATTAAAAATACCTCACTGGCTTCTCGTGGGGATTAAATGAGATAAAATACGTTATGTACCATGCTTAACACAATCCCTGGAAGCTTCTCAATAAAGTATAGTCATTTCCGTTGTTATCTGGTATACTTTCTTCCTTGTATTATTTTTAAGTTACTAGTATTGGATAAGGCCCTCATGGAAAAGGGACCTACTCTCTTAAGAGAGTAAGATTATTAAATTTAGGATGTTTGTGTTTATTCCTTCTGCCTGTCCATACTTCTTTCTTCCCCAAGAATAACTTTGTCTCTTCAATCATTGCACCAGAGAGGAACAAAACAACCCCCAGAGGTCCCCCTGCCAAAACTCTGACACTGGCTACTCTTGACTTTGTGCTGGGACCCAGCACCCATTGGGAACACTGGTCTTGGCATCTACCCAGGGAGAGGACCAGAGTCTGACAATTGTATAGGTCTGAATCTCAGGAGAAAGGGTTGGGCTGGAGACCTGTACTTGGGAATCTATGGGTGAAAGACCTAACCCACGACTGTGTGTGAGTGAACAGGGAGTGTGTATAGTAGAAACAGGACCACAGTGAAGTTCTAGGAACACCCATATTTAAGGGGAATAGAGATCCACTGATGGAAAATATGGTGGAATGGTCAGAGAGGGAGAAAGAACTGGAGAGAGAACTGTCAAGATCTTTGCCCACATCCTCATCCCAGAACCTGTGGGTATGGTATTTTACACAGCAAGAGAGACTTTGCAGATGTGATTAAGTTAAGGATCTGAAGGTGGTTCTGCGTGGGCCCAGTGTAATCACAGGGGTCCTTGGAAGGAAAGAGGGAGGCAGGAGAGAGAGAGAGAAAGAGATGGGAGGATGAGAGCAGAGGTCAGACCGATGCTATTGCTGGCTTTGAAGTTGGAAGAGGGACATGGACCAAGAATGTGGACAGCCCCTAGAAGCTGGAACAGATAAGGGATGATGGATCCCCCCTAGAGCTCTAAGGGAACTGGCTGACACCTTGATTTTAGCCCATTGAGACTCTGACCTCCAGATAATATTCACATATAAATAAAAATAAACTTACATTGTTTAAACCACTAAATTTGTGATCACTCATACAGCAGCAAAGGGACACTAATACAGTCTCTGAGGAAACAAAGCATTTGATGGAGGTGGGAATATTCAATAGTGTCCAAGCCCCAGGGGCCCTGGGTGACAGCAGAATGGGTATCCCTCCAAGTCAAGGGAGTACATTTCCTAAAGGAGATGAAGACAACAGGTTTGAGGACCAGGCTCAAGATGAGAGGCAGGGCTTCATTTACCTGGGGTATGAGTGATGAGCCAGGCCAGAGGAGGTTGGGACTCAGCACCAAGCCTACCTGCCAGGGTAACCCAGACTCTGGGGCCATGAACCCAGCTGCAGGGATTGTAGGGGCAGATGGGAGAAAAGCCAGGCACTCCCTGGGCACTTCCCAGGGGGCACTGGCAGGTGGGCAGAGCGGGGCAATGGGGCCCCTAGGAAATGGGGGCGGGGCTCCCCTAGTTGGACAGCCCTGGAGACCCTTGGCATCAAGAATGCCTCTCGGGGGCGGAGCAAGATGGCGGAGGAGTAGGAGACCTGGATTTCGTCTCCTCTCAGGAATTCAGCTGGATAGGGATCAAACCATTCTGAACACCTACAAACTCAACAGGAGATCGAAGAAAGGAATAGCAACAACTCTCTGAACAGAAAAGCGACCACTTTCTGGAAGGTAGGACATGCGGAGAAGTGAATCCAAGGCGATGTTCGGGAGGATAGACGGCGGGGGAGGGGCCTCCGTCGGCCGCTTCTGGCAAGTGATAGAGCCGCGGAGCACAAAATCAGAACTTTTAGAAGTCTGCTCCGCTGAGGGACGTCACTCTGGTGGCGAAGTGGGGGGTGGAACCCTCGCGGGACAGTGTGGTCTCAGGACCCTCGGGGTCACAGAAAGACCGGGGGTGCCTGAGTGCGGCAGAGCTCCCAGGTATCGGAGCAGGGAAGCCGGCTGCAGAGACGGAGCCCAGGCGCGGGCTCTCAGCTCGGGGTTGCTATAAACCGTGATCCGTGGCACAGTCGGGCCACTGCTCCTCCAGCAGGGACCCAACAAGCGGCAGATCCGGGGAGACTCCCCTTCCTCCCCCGGGAGGAGAGGTGCGGGAGCGCACCGCGGGGATCTGCTGGGTTTGGAGACTCCACACGGGGTGGGGTGCCAGAGATAGAAACGCGCGGTCACAGGCCGGGTGAGCACGGAGTGCGGCCGGAGACTGGGGAGACGGGAGTGACTGACGGCTTTTCTCTGGGGGCGCACTGAGGAGCAGGACCCCTGAGTTCTCGGCTCCTCCGGGGCGGAGACTGGGAGGCCGCCATTTTCACTCTCATCCTCCAAAGCTGTACGGAAAGCTTGCAGGGAACAAAAGCTCCCGAGAGCAAACCCGAGCAGATTACTTAGCCCGGACCGGCAAGGGCGGGGCAATTCTGCCTCTGGCAAAGACATTTGGGAACCACGGCAACAGGCCCCTCCCCCAGAAGATCAGCGAGAACAGCCAGCCAAGGGGCGCCTGGGTGGCTCAGTCATTAAGCGTCTGCCTCTGGCTCAGGTCATGGTCGCAGGGTCCTGGGATCAAGCCCCGCATCAGGCTCCCTGCTCGGCGGGAGGCCTGCTTCTCCCTCTCCCACCCCCCCTGCTATGTTCCCTCTCTCGCTGTGTCTCTCTATGTCAAATAAAAAAAAATCTTTAAAGAAAAAAAAGAACAGGCAGCCAAGACCAAGTTTACCGATCAATGAGAACAGCAGAACTCCAGCGCTAGGGGAATACTGCACATAGAATTCATAGCTTTTCCCCCCCCTGATTCCTTAGTCTTTCAAAGTTAATTTTTTTAATTTTATTTTTTTCTTTTTCTATTTCTTTTTTTTAAATTTCTCTTCTTTCCTTTTTCAACCAACACCTTATCAATTCCTTTTTAAAAATCTTTTTTAATTTTGATTTTTACATACTCTGTCCCTTCATTGTATTTAACCTTATTTTTTGTATATACATAAGTTTTTCTTTCTTTAAAAATTTTGGGATACAGTTTCTTTTAACAGACCAAAATATACCCTAAATCTAGTGTATGGCTTTGTTCTAGTCTCCCACCTGATCATGTTCTCTCCTTTTTTTTTTGTTTTTTTGTTTTTTTAAATTTTTCTTCTTTTTTTTTTCATTCAACTTCTTATCAATTCCTTTTTTAAAATCTTTTTTAATTTTCATCTTTACAGTCAGATTCCATCCCTTCATCGTATTTACCCTTATTTTTGTATATATGTAAGTTTTTCTTTCTTTAAAATTTTGGGAGGCAGTTTCTTCTATCAGACCAAAATACACCCAAAGTCTAGTGAGTGGCTCTGTTCTATTCACCAGCCTGATCATATTCTTTTTTTTTTCTTTCTTTCTTTTCCTTCTGGTTTTGGGTCTCTTCTGATTTGTTTAGTGTATATTTTTCTGGGGTCATTGTTACCCTTTTAGCATGTTGTTCTCTCATTCATCTATTCTTCTCTGGACAAAATGACAAGATGGAAGAACTCACTTCAAAAAAAGAACAAGAGGCAGTACCGACTGCCAGGGACCTATTCAATACAGACATTAGTAAGATGTCAGAACTGGAGTTCAGAATGACGATTATAAAGATAGCTGTGCTTGAAAAAAGCAAAGAAGATACTAGAGAATCCCTTTCCGGAGAAATAAAAGAACTAAAATCTAACAAAGTCTAAATCAAAAAGGCTATTAATGAGGTGCAATAAAAAATGGAGGCTCTAGCTGCTAGGATAAATGACAGAGAAGAGAGAATTAGTGATATAGAACACCAAATGATGGAGAATAAAGAAGCTGAGAAAAAGAGAGATAAACAACTACTGGATCATGAGGGGAGAATTCAAGAGATAAGTGATATCATAAGAAAAAACAATATTAGGATAATTGGGATCCCAGAAGAAGAAGAAAGAGAGAGAGGGACAGAAGGTATATTGGAGCAAATTATAGTGGAGAACTTCCCTAATTTGGGGAAGGGAACAGGCATCAAAATCCAGGAGGCACAGAGAACCCCCCTCAAAATCAATAAAAATAGGTCAACACCCCAACATCTAATAGTAAAACTTGCAAGTCTCAAAGACAAAGAGAAAATCCTGAAAGCAGCTTGGGACAAGAGGTCTGTAACCTACAATGGTAGAAATATTGGCAGCAGACCTATCTGCAGAGACCTGGCAGGCCAGAAAGGACTGGCATGATATATTCAGGGCACTAAACAAGAAAAATATGCAGCCAAGAATACTATATCCAGCTAGGTTGTCATTGAAAATAGGAGGAAAAAAAGCTTCCAGGACAAACAAAAACTAAAAGAATTTGTGAACACAAAACCAGCCCTACAAGAAATATTGAAAAGGGTCCTCTAAGCAAAGAGAGAGCCTAAAAGTAACATAGACCAGAAAGGAACACAGACAATATACAGTAACAGTCACCTTACGGGCAATACAATGGCACTAAATTCCTATCTTTCAATAGTTACCCTGAATGTAAATGGGCTAAATGCCCCAATCAAAAGACACAGGCTATCAGATTGGATAAAAAAACAAGACCCATCGATATGCTGTCTGCAAGAGACTCATTTTAGACGCAAAGACACCTCCAGATTGAAAGTGAGGGGGTGGAAAACCATTTACCATGCTAATGGACACCAAAAGAAAGCTGGGGTGGCAATCCTTATATCAGACAAATTAGATTTTAAACCAAAGACCATAATAAGAGATGAGGAAGGACACTATATCATACTTAAAGGGTCTATCCAACAAGAAGATCTAACAATTGTAAATATCTATGCCCCTAACATGGGAGCAGCCAATTATATAAGCCAATTAATAACAAAATCAAAGAAACACATCAACAATAATACAATAATAGTAGGGAACTTTAACACCCCCCTCACTGAAATGGACAGATCATCTAAGCAAAAGATCAACAAGGAAATAAGGGCTTTAAATGACATACTGGACCAGATGGACTGCACAGATATATTCAGAACATTCCATCCCAAAGCAAGAGAATACACATTCTTCTCTACTGCACATGGAACATTCTCCAGAATAGATGACATCCTAGGTCACAAATCAGGTCTCAACTGGTACCAACATATTGGGATCATTCCCTGCATATTTTCGGACCACAATGCTTTGAAACTAGAACTCAGTCACAAGAGGAAAGTTGGAAAGAACTCAAATACATGGAGGCTAAAGAGCATCCTACTAAAGAATGAATGAGTCAACCAGGAAATTAAATAAGAATTAAATTCATGGAAACAAATGAAAATGAAAACACAACTGTTCAAATCTTTGGGATGCAGCAAAGGCGGTCCTAAGAGGACAGTATATAGCAATACAAGCCTTCCTCAAGAAACAAGAAAGTTCTCAAATACACAACCTAACCCTACACCTAAAGGAGTTGGAGAAAGAACAACAAATAAAGCCTAACCCAGCAGGAGAAGAGAAATAATAAAGATCAGAGCAGAAATCAATGAAATAGAAACCAAAAGAAGAGTAGAACAGATCAACGAAACTAGGAGCTGGTTCTTTGAAAGAATTAACAAGATTGATAAACCCCTGGCCAGACTCATCAAAAAGAAAAGTGAAAGAAAAGAGATTCGGATTTAACTAGCTGACACACACATACAAAAAGGGGCGGGGGGGGGGGGCAGGGAAGAAGAGTTAAAGGAAGAAATCAAGGAATCTGATATGCATTGCCAAGATAAAAATTCTCAATAATGTGGAAGGCAAACTTGCAAAGCTCTCTCAGAATTCAGGGGAAAAGAAGTCATAGATCAAAGCAAGAAGAATTACATAGATATAGAGGACATAAAACAAAGATAAAATGTATGTTTTATAGAGGAAAGAAATTGAACAAATGGAAAAATATGTAAAAATTTAAAGTATATTTAAGGAATCTTTATAAATTTGAAAAAAAATTGAATTTAAAGATTGAAATGGCTTCTTATATACAGGCAATACACACACATTCATAGCCTGGAATTTTTTTTTTTAATTCTAAGAATTAAAATAAGCCATACAAAATAATACAAATATCCAGGCAGAAAAGAAATAAATTTTCCCTTAAGATAACAAAAAATGAGTCAGACACATAGATCAATGGAACAGAATAGAGAGCCCAGAAGTGGACCCTCAACTCTATAGTCAACTCATCTTTAACAAAGCAGGAAAGAATGTCCAATGGAAAAAAGACATTCTCTTCAACAAGTGGTGTTGGAAAAATTGAACAGCCTATGTGGAAGAATGAAACGGGACCATTTCCTTATACCACACACAAAAATAGACTCAAAATGGATGAAAGACCTAAATGTGAGACAGGAATCCAACAAAATCCTTGAGGAGAACACAGGCAGCAACCTCTTTGACCTCAGCCGCAGCAACTTCTTCCTAGAAACATCACCAAAGGCAAAGGAAGAAAGGGCAAAAATGAACTACTGGGATTTTATCAAGATAAAAAGCTTTTGCACAACAAAGGAAACAGTCAACAAAACCAAAAGACAACCGACAGAATGGGAGAAGGTATTTGCAAATGACGGATCAGATAAAGGGCTAGTATCAAAAATCTATAAAGAACTTCTCAACAAATAATCCAATCAGGAAATGGGCAGAAGACATGAACAGACACTTCTGCAAAGAAGACATCAAATGGCCAACAGACACATTAAAAAGTATTCAACGTCACTCGGCATCAGGGAAATCCAAATCAAAACCTCAGTGAGATACCACCTCACACCAGTCAGAATGACTAAAGTTAAGAAGTCAGGAAATGACAGATGTTGGTGAGGATGCAGAGAAAACTGTTGGTGGGAATGCAAGCTGGTGTAGCCACTCTGGAAAACAGTATGGAGGTTCCTCAAAAAGTTGAAAATAGAGGTACCCTATGATCCAGCAATTGCACTACTGAGTATTTACCCCAAAGATACAAATGTAGTGATCCAAAGGGGCACGTGCACCCCAATGTTTATAGCAGCAATGTCCACAATAGCCAAACTATGGAAAGAGCCCAGATGTCCAGTGACAGATGAATGGATAAAGATGATGTGGTAAATATATACAATGGAATATTATGCAGCCATCAAAAGGAATGAAATCTTGCCATTTGCAACGACATGGATGGAACTAGAGGGTATTTTGCTAAGCGAAATAAGTCAATTAGAGAAAGATAATTATCATATGATCTCACTGATATGAGGAATTTGAGAAACAAGACAGAGGATCATAGGGGAAGGGAGGGAAAAATGAAAAAAGGCAAAACCAGAGAGGGAGACAAACCATAAGAGACTCTTAATCTCAGGAAACAAACTGAGGGTTGCTGGAGTGGAGGGGGGTGGGAGGGTGATGGACACTGGGGACGGTATGTGCTATGGTGAGTGCTGTGAATTGTGTAAGACTGATGTATCACAGACCTGTACCTCTGAAACAAATAACACATTATATGTTAATTAAAAAAAAAAGGAAAAAAATGGAAAAAAAAAATAGAAAGGACAAAAGAAAAAAAAAAAACGCCTCTCAGGAGGAAACAGACCAAGTGACTGACTGGGTTGGGGTTTAGGTTTAGGGCTTCAGGTCAAGATGAAGCCTGAAATATGCCATAGGTGTCCAGCAGCTGGCCTAAAGCAGAAAACAAAGAAAAGGTGAGATGCTGGGTAGGTCTGGTTTGGGTGCTGGTCTAGGTTTCAGAATTGGCTCCAGAGAAGGGCAGGCCAGGGGGCTCAGGACATGGGAATCAATCCTGAATGTCAGGGTGCTGGCCTGGAGGGGTTCAGTCCTCTTTCCTGCTCCAGGTCAGGTCTGGGGTTGGGTTCGGGCCAGGTGGGCCCTGCCAGGAGGGAGACGTGAGTTCAGACAGCAACCAGGGGCAAATCTCTGCCTCACCCACAGGTTTCCCAGATGCTCCTGGTTGAGGCCTCCCATCTGAGGATGGAACAGATTAGAAGGTGAGGTCAGGGAGGAGGGAAGGTGAGTACGTGAATATTCAGTCATAGATGAGCCAACTCCTTTTGTTTCAACCTCAGACACTGAGGCTCCAGGGAGAGGCGACTTGCCCAGACTCCCGGAGCTCCTGGGCAAAGGCAGAGGCCATGGTCTCTGAGTTCCCCGGCTTGCGCTGCACCGCAACCCCCCCCCCCCCCCCCCCGCACACAGCCAGCCCTCCAAATGGGGCCAGGGCGTGATTTGCATTGGGCTTGGACCCATGGGCACACACTTTACAAGGATCCTACAGTGTTGGCTCCCCTTTTGTAGGAAAATTCTATTTATTTGAACACCCAGGACCTGAACACTCTATTTGGTAAAGCTCTTCCCTTTTCCATATTGGCACAAGTCAGCTGGAGTGGGGAGGAGGTGGGAAAGACTGGTAAGAGGGCTAATGGATTCCTTGTGGAGGCATGACCCTTGTATTTTCTCTCTCTTAATTTACAATCAGATGTCCTCCCATGGAATACTTCTGTGACGGAAGCCTCTCCAAAGAAGAAATCACTCACTGTCGCAGATGGTACAGTTGAGAAAGGAGATGAAAAGGAAATGAATCCACAAACCAGTATGTGCTGCGGGCTTGTTTTTCTGCAACAGTGGGGGTGGGGGGCACAGCAAATGTTCGGTGCTATTAACAATCAGGCATGCCGGGGTCCCATCCTCGGAGACTCTTAACTGGGTAGATTTGCAGTGGGGGCTAGGCATCCAGAAGCAGTTCCCATGCCATCAAAGACTGAGTGCCTTGAAGGTGATGTCCTGCCCATGACAATTTCACCTCTGGGGGGGTTGATTACCCTTGAGTGACCCCACAGCTCCCTGCTTGCAGAAATCCATCCAGGGGTAGGAATTGGCAACCCAGCCTGTGTGAGATCGATAGGGGGTGGGTGGTGGCATGAGGGAGCCCAGCAACTCCCTAGAGTTTGAGCACTGCTCGGCTGGCCTTTGTTTACCTGCCTCATGAAGAGTCTGGAGTTATGCCCCATTTTCTGGAGAAATGACGTGAGGGTGCTGTACTCATGAATCTGAGGATTTGAATGTTTCTCCTGACGGTGTTAAAAACCTATCACCTAAGTCTTTCCAAGTCCTCTCCCCTCTCACAAGCCACAGGCAGGTTTCACTTCCAGAACAAGTCACCGGCTTCTAGAACATTCGATTCCCATTAGCCTGCTGGCTTCCTCTGATGGGGCTGCTCTGGATGTGCAAACGTATAGTTCCCTTGTATTTTACTGGCTTGGCGCAGGAGGGAAGAGGCAGGGTGCAGATTTTGGTCTATGATGATAGTGGAATAGTTCCAGATGCTAAGTGTATAATCCCTTTGGTTCTGCTGTGCCTGCCAAGCAAGAGCATAACTGTGTGCTACAGAATAGAGCTAAGGGTAAAACAAAAGTGTAACACGATTCTGTTAGCACACCGCGCTTGAGGAGAACTGAACACACTGTTATTAGCATGCGTGCCGACCCACTTTTTTCCCCTTTGTGTGTATTGTTAAAGAATTTTGAATGGAAACATAGTTGAGGTGAAAAGGCAAAAGTGGTTTGACAGAGCAAAAAAAAAAAAAAAAATGTCTATTAACAGTGTGTTTCTCTGGTTCTAATTCAAGGAGAGTCGCTGAAAATTGTTGATCAGTGAATAGACTCATGTTGACCAGAGAGACAACGCTGAATGGCCACCCGGGAGAGGTGGTGGGGGGGGGAAAACTTAATGATTCATTATCTTCTTTCCCTTCATGTTTTTGGCTTATTTGGAGAAACCTTTCTCAACAGTGGGAGGTGATGGGTCATATGCAAAAAGATACATAGGAGGGAGTAGAAAGGCAAGGACCTGAATTCTGAGCATGGATGGTCTTGGGATTCTGCAAGGTCTCTTGTGTCCAAAACCCATGTAGCCCTTTTAGAAGTTGGTTCCCATTGCCTATTGATGGACTTTCCAGATCCTGGGCTCTGCCTTTCTACAAGACCTCTGATGATACAGCTTTATTGCTAGACTTCCCAGATGATAGCCACCTGCATGGGCTGCCCGGTTACTCCACTGCATCCTCCTCCAATTATCCCTGCCACTGGTGGTCTGTTTGGTCCCTGGGTCTTGGCCAAGTCCACTCTCAAGAGGTGGTCCTTGGTTACGCCAGCATCCTTAGTACAAACTTATCTTGTTTCCTGTTACACCACCCCTGTTAATGCATGACCTGTATGATTTCTAGTTATCTTCATGGACAGTCACAAAACAGTCCTGGGCACCTGGGTGAACATTTTGGAACCCTGGGGATGTTGCTTAACTGTTCTGTGTCTGAGATGTCATCCAAAAAAAAAAAAAAAAAAAAAAGGCGGGGAGCGGGGGACGCTGGAAACTGCACCTTACACCTTTGTAACTTGGAAGACCAACTAGTCCAAAGATACTTGATCCAAATTAGCCACACTGTCTGGGTGTCTTTATTGGGTCTGTGTTTGCTGCTTTTTTTTGGAATGTACTTCACCTCTCTGAGATGGCAGGCATCCTTGGGGTGGGGGTGCTCGAGTTTGTGATTCAGTTTGGAGCATGCTTAGGATATTTCAGAAGTATTATAGGATGTCATCAGGAATTTTTTTTCCTTGTAAAACAATTTTGTTCAAACTGTTCGCCTCCATTTGCAACATCATGGTCTTTTACATCATAAATCTACTTTTTAGTTTATTTAGCAAATATTTTTAGAGCCCATTATCACTTCTGTCCAACTCTGGATAACTGCTATGTGATATTGAGTGTGGTTCAAGGACAAGGATGTAACAAGCCTCTCTGGGCAGTGCAGACTGAGCTAACGCAGTGAAATGTGTGGATGGGTTCTTCCATAAGTCGAGAGCATAGCAAGTTTGGGGTTAAAGTAAAGTACCAATTGTACCATGTAAATAAGAATATCCTCTTATTTATTTCTCTTTGATGGGAGTGACATGAGGTGATGATGAAATCACCTGGGTTAAATCTCAAAGAGATTTCATATATTTAAAAAAAATTCTCTTTGTATTTAAATGTAGAGAAATTCACCCTCTCTTATTGTAGCCCACACCTTTAGTGAAAATAAAACTGGCAACTTAGTGTTTATCCCATTAGTATTCAATTATATTTCCCAGATAAACAGCTGGAGGCCATCTCTTCAGTGACAAATGTGTTTGATTTGACTTAATCACTACCACAAGGCACACCATTTACCAACATTTGCTGTAGTACAGTTTTAACAAGTAGGGTGATCCACCCTGGGAGAGGAGAGAAAAAGAATACAAGACACCGAGAGACAGAGAGGAAAAGGCAAGCACGGAATTAGAAAGGTATCTGGGCCTTAAAGTGATCCCCACTTTTATCGAACCCATAACTTCGACACAGAGAAATGCACAAATCATAAGGGGATATGCAGTGCAATGAACGATCACAATGTGAACATACCCATGTCCCAGCACCCAGGCCAAGAACTAGAACATACCAATAGTGCAGAACCATCCCTCCATACCCCTTGTATGCCTTACTCCCCCAAAGTGATCCATACCTCTCATGCTTTTGTTTATAGTTTTTAAGGATCGTAGCCACTTGTCATTCTAGAAGTTTCTCAGCCAGCCCTTATGAGGAAGTCCTCGGCATGCTTGCAGGCTAGGGTCTCCGTGAGTCACATGCTAGATGGGAGCACTGTGTCCTGAAGCTGAATTGTGGCTGGAAGGGGAGCTAAGCGTTAGGAGGAGGGGTATGAATCTACTGTCTTTTCCCCTACGTGTGCTGGGAAGCCACGGTGCTCTTTCCTTCTGCTACTTCCCTCTTCAGAATGGACACAGGCAGACACCTGATCTACTTCTCTGGGTTGCTGCGAACCTCTAATGACATAATGGATGTGAAAACACTTTGAGCAGGATAAAGTACTGTACAATTATTACATCCCTTACCTAATGGGATGGAGAGACATTGATAGCATAGGGAGTTATTTTGCATAGGGAGTTATTTTGAACAAGAGGACGACAAGTGCATGTGTATCCAAACCAAAAGAGGTACTGATCCTAATGGTTTTAAATGGCCCTAAATGTTTCTCCAAATCTGGACAAGTGCCATTAACTTAACTCTTTAGGGCATAACCTTAATAAGGCTGGAGTCATGTAGTGACCTCCATGTCTTAGATTTTTCAAGCTGCTATCACAAACACACCATAAATGTGGTGGTTTATTTAAAAAAAAAAAAAAGGAATTTATTTCTCACAGTTCTGGAGGCTGGGGAGTCCAAGATGAAGGTACTGGCAGATCTGGTGTCTGGTCAGAGCCTGCTTCCTGGTTCTTAGACCCTCTCTTCTTACTATTACGTCATCTGGTGGGAGCTCTCTGGGGTCTCTTGTAAAGGTACTCATCCCATTCATGATGGCTTTGCTCTCCTGATCTAATCCCCTCCCAAAGGCCCTGCCTCCAAAATCCATCCCACTGGGAATTCGGTTTCAGCATATGAATTCTGGGGGACATGGTCAGTCTCTAACATCGCATATGATCTACTTGATTTTATTCCATTGCGTGTACGTTCCTGTTTCCCCGATTGCATACAATTCATCAGAAACGTGAACTGTTGATTATTAATGATGATTAATCTGATAGCTTATGATTAGATTATCAGAGTATTAACCAAAAAAATCAAGATCTATAACCTACTGATAGAGAACTACTTTTACACGAACAGCAACATATTCTAATATTTGTGATGTGAAATAATGGTCCTCTGGTGCTTTGGTTGGACTTGTGGCAACTTTTGGAACATAGATCAGTGGCATATGGGCATATAGAATGTGGAACAAAGCAGTTATGTCCCTTGCCCAGTGACGTTTCAAATTTCTCAACAAGGTTTTCTCATCTCATTTAGTTCCCTTCTTATTTTGTTGTTTTCATTTCTGTCCGTTCTTTTTTTTATGGCTTTCCATTCATGGGACGTAGAGATCAGCTGTGGCCTGTCAAAAATAGGTTTTCTAAAATTCCCTTCTTTATTTTAATTTTTTTAAAGATTTTATTTATTTATTTATTTGCGAGACAGACAGAGAGCACGAGCAGGGGGAGGCACGGAGGGAGAGGCAGAAGGAGAACCAGAATCCCCTCCTGAGCAGGGAGCCCAACTCGGGGCTCGATCCCAGGACCCTGGGATCATGACCTGAGCCGAAGGCAGATGCTCAACCGACTGAGCCACCCAGGCGCCCCTCCCTTCTTTATTTTAGTGATTAGCTTCTTCTTTCTAGTCTAGGTAGTGAAATTCTTTCCCACTGGGTCTACAGTTTTGTTTCACTAGGTCTTTGATGCTGATGGTGATTATATTTATTTTGTGTGTGGGTGGTGGTGACTCTTATCCTTGACAGAAGGGGCAGATTCTTTGTCATGGTTCTTACTCATGGTTGGATATGTGCATTGCCTACTGGAGTTCACTTTGCACTGGGTCAAACATCCCTCTCACAGATTCAGTGAACACAGCTCCCAAGACCAACCTCCAATGTATGGCAAATTTACTCTAGGGAGGTTCTGTTAGCCAAGGTGGGACCTTTCCCTCCCGAGACCTGTGGTTTACCACGTGTAGGAAGTGAAACCCTTCCTTCCGGAATATACTGCTCTGATCCCTAGCTCTTCAATGGCTCTTCCTGGGAAGCTTCTTCCCCAAGGTTTTACCTTCTAGAATGCTTCGGACCCCTGTGCTCCCATGAGCCGTTCCATCTAGTTATCTTCTGGGAGTGGTGGATCTCAGCTGAATGCTGAAAAGATTTGGGCTAGGGGAGGTAGAGTTTAGAGGAAGAGGACTTGCACTCTGATGGTCAAAAAAAAAAATCAGCATTCTTGCAAGAGAGAGGATATCGCTCAGGTTTTGGATAACACAGAGATCTTGAAGCAGAGAGCAAATATGGAAGAAGGAAGGAAGGCCATATATCTATTTTCAGCCCCAGGGAGCCCACACTTGTGTTTTTTCTTCCATTCCCATATCCGTTTTCATAAAGGAAGATCTCCCCAATTCTATGGAGAAATAGGTTGGCAACTGGTCCTGGTTTTTCATGGAGCTGTGAATTTTAATTTTTCTGTGTTTTTAAAGACATTTTAATTAAAAGTTGGGAAAGGCTCTTTCAGGGCTGCTAAGTAGATGATATTTAAAACTAGAAGCTGAATGCAGCCTATTACTGTTTAATGGTATAATCATATTTATCCTTTTCTCCCTCAACCTGTCTTATTTTCTACTTAATGAAGTTCTTTGTTTTCTCTCATTACAAATATTATTTCCTTTAAATACCTGGAGCTTTTCTATTTCTACTTGAAGACAATCAGAGGGACACTTTTCCCACCAGTATAATATTGTTCCACAATTAAACCTATTTAACTAGATCAAATTTTCGTGTTTTGTTTTTCTTTCTATTCTTGATATATTTGAACCTCCAACTCTGCTTTGGACCTGAATGTTGAAGTGGGTGGGAGACGTCCTTAGAGTCTCTCCCGTCTTCCTAAGCCCTACTTTTTGTTATACTTTTTGTGTCTTGGAAACCGCACCTTCATGTTTTTCCTTCTTTACCGCTTATCTTTCCAAGTTCATATGGTAAGGTGACACAGTACAATATTTAAATTACCTATGTAGGTAACCTTCATCCTTTTAACGTGTGGTCAGGTGCCTTAGGTTAAAGATTATACTTCGAAGGTAGTCTTTGCTCAGTGCTGCTAACCCCTTCTCCACTTGTGCTTATTCCCTAGAGATGTCTCCAGCCACCGTCCCCCCTGAAGATTCAGTAGTGTCCACGCACGACGAGGTGCGCTCTCACCAGCCTCGCCCCCACATCCAGGCTTACATTTCCAGCTGTCTGGCTAACGTCTCCTCTCCAAGTCAAAGAGCCATCTCACAATTAAAGCCACCAAAGCAGAACTCCTGATTCTTCTCCTTTCCCCCCCCCAAATTCCCCTGCATTACATCTCCCCTGTTCTCACCTCCACAAGTCCAATCTGGCAGTCATCTAGCTAAAAACTTCAGGGCAACCCTAGACTCTTCTTTCTCCCATCGTATTCAATCTACCAACAAATCCTGCCAGCTCACATTTAAAAATACATCCTGAATACAGCACTGCTCACCACTGACATCTCTACTTCTTCTCTTTTCTTATTTCCACTCTGACTCTGCAGTCTGTTCTCCCCACAGCAGCCAGAATGATCCATCTAAAATGCAAATAAGATCATGTCTCCCCTCTGTTCCAACCCCCCTGGTAGCTCCTTATCTCACTCAGAATGAAATGCTTTGTCCTCTCTGTGGATGGCAAGGCCCTATGTCATCTTGCTCATGGATCCCCTCTTTATCTCTCTTATCCCTTATTGCTGTCTGTGCTTGCAACATTCTTCCACCAGATGTGAGCATGATTCAGCCCCTCCTTTCAGGTCTGTTCAAACATCACTTTATCAGCAAAGTCTTTTCTAACCACCCTGTTAAAAGAACTCCCTCAACCACCCAATCCTTTGACCTCACTTTGTGTTTCTTTGGAACACTCGACCCGTTATGTATTTATCAGTTCTTGTGTTTACTGTCTGTCTTCCCCGTTATTTTGCTCCCTGCTATCTCTTCAGTGCTTAGTACAGTTCCAGGCGCAGTCTGTATCTGATGAATGTGTGAAGGAATAGATCCTAATACGTTAGATCAGCACTTTCCATTTCATCAAATACCTTCACTCTGGTTAGTGGTTTTCACACTTTTTTCCCTCTTACAGCAGGTTCTCTGCAAAAAAAGTCTTATGAAGCAGACTAATATTTGGAAACTGGTATAATTGGAGTGAGTTGACTGGGAGAGCTGGGATAGGGAAGCACCCCTTTCTCTGAGCTCCTTTTACCCCTTCACCCCATCACGGCAGCCCTTGAGTAGGTAGGAAGACCACCAATATGGATCATCCCGCTCAATTCCTGTAACTACTGTGGGAGGCAGATACAGTTATTCCATTTCATAGACGGGCTGAATAACAAGATGGAATGAACTGGCTATGATAACATGGTGGGATGAATAAGCCACACGGACGCAAAGTAGCAACTCATCTGCTGACTCCAAATCCTGGTTCCTTCCCTCTATACTAGCTGCTCATTCCTTCCCAATTAATTACCCTTTATTCTCGGCGCCCTGTTTTCTTTCTGTGTCTTTCCTTCTGTTTACACTGTTTATAATGACATGATTTGGGCTTTTCTTTTAGGGCCTTTTCTGGCCAGAGTCATGTGAATTCCTTCCATTTGTCTGCTGAGGTCCCTTTAATAGATCTAAGAAATGTTTTCCTACTTATTTCCTTAATTAAGATTTCAAGGTTACTTACCTTCCCTATTCCTCCAGGGACTCTTGTTATTCAGAGTTTGGATAATCTTGATCTATTTTTAGGGCCACCACTCGTTTTTTGTGGGGTTTTTTTTTTGTCTTTTTTCCCTCTTGAAAATAGAGAGCTATTTGTTGAAATCTGTTTTTTTTTCTTTACATGGAAAGTGTTATTTGCTTTTTAGCTTTACTGTTTTGTTTTTGTTTTTGTTTTTTTACTGTATTCATTATTATTCCCTAATCCACTCACAGAATCTGTGAAAGATCACCTTCTCAAATAAGACTACTTTTCTAGCTCCTGCAGTTGATTCCTTTGTCCAAAATTTGCAGCTTTTCTAAATCACTCATGTGATCTCTTCTGTAAACTCACTCTCTTAAAAGCTTTTCCACATTTCTTTTGGGAGTTTTGGCATCTCAGAGAAATCCATAGCCAGCATATGCTCTATTATCTTCTTGGATGCCCCCACAAGGAAAAATCTTAAATCTACCCACACATGAGTGCAAAATTTAGAAACAAAAAGATGTAAAAAGCTTGAGGTAGATAAACTGTAAACCTGAGACCATTTTACTTTCTAGAAACCTGATTGGCCTCTTGACCATGAAGTTTTAGGCTTCTCCTCCAGATTTTTCCCCAACATTCTAGGCTAGAAATTTTTGCTACATTGGAAGAACTTTACAGTGGACACCCAGATACCCGCACTTAGATCCTACAATTAGCATTTTATTGTACTTGCTATATTACTTATCTCTCCATCATCCAGATGAGTTTTTAAGTATCAGCAGTGACTGACTTTCAAAAGGCGGAGAAGTTCTTAATGACTCTTTGAGCAAATTACTTCTCTCTGAACCTCATTTTCCCTGACGGTAGAATAAATGTTTGGGGTAGAGAATGGCTTTCTGTCTGTGCTTCGTGGAGCCCTCCAGGTCAATGGAGGGGTGGGAGGGCTGCTTCGGGGATGCAGCAAGGACAGTAGGAAGTGACGTGGATCATTTGAGCAGGCCAGACTCCAAGCTCCTCCAACAGCCTCAGCCAGAACAGTTTGGCCTTATGTGTTTTACATTTTGGGTTTCCATGTGTTTGCAAAGGGGAATTATGCAGCTGAATCCCTTTTAAAAACTCCTGAATAGCATGATTTTAAAACTCCTTTTCGACTCACAGAAAAGATGCGTCTGGTCTTTCTAACTAGCTTAGAAAATTTTAGAGAGGATAAATGAACAACCATCTTTTGAGACTCTCCTATGTGCTGGGCACTTGTCAGACACTCTCAAATGTTATTGCATTTACTTCTCGTAACAACCCTGTAAGACGGGGATTGTTAACCTTCCTCTACAGGTGTGAAGATCCAGGGTTAAGGGAGTTGACTTGTTCAAAGTTGCTTGGCCTGTAGTTGAAGGGACTGAGGGCAGAAGGATGCACTGGGCATCCAGCGTATGGCAAGAAGACATTTACCTGTTGGTAGAGTTTGAACCCAATGGGCATCGCACAATGCTTCCTTGAAGGTGGGTCATGAACCTCCTAGTCAAAAGATCCGTGTTGTTACCTCGGTAGGTTGTGAATACAAAATTCTCTTTTCAACCACAAAGGCTGTTACAGAAAAATCCTAAAGTAGGAGAATCTGAGGCTGAGAATTCCAACTGTGAAAAAAATAGAGCAGGGATGAGAGGGGGCAGAGTCAGGGTCAAAGCAAACCTATGGAATCCCTTTGTAAAGGGATTTGTCATCTTTATTTTTGCTTTCTAGTATCCAGGTCATTTCCTGTGTTGGAGAACTCTCTCATTGAGTGTGATGTTGAAGGATCAGAGGAAGGTCTCTGCCTGCATAAAATGGAGACCCTCTATCTCTTGGCTCCTTGGGGGCTGTATTATAATATGCGACTTTCCCCCCATCTCTTTATTTATTTATATTGTTTTTTTGTTCTAATTCCAGTAGAGTTAACACACAGTGTTATATTAGTTTCAAGTGTACAATATAGTGATTCAACCATTCTACACATTACTCAGTGCTCATCATGATAAGTATGCTCTTTAATCCCCATCACCTCTTTCACCCATCCCCCCACGCTGACCATCAGTGTGTTCTCTATAGTTAAGAGTCTGTTTCTTGGTTTGCCTCTCTCTCTCTCTCGATCTCATTTTCCTTTGCTCATTTGTTTTGTTTCTTAAATTCCACATACGAGTGAAATCATATGGTATTTGTCTTTCTCTGACTGACTTATTTCGCATAGCATTATACTCCCTAGCTCCATCCATGTTGTTGCAAATGGCAAGATTTCATTCTTTATTATGGTTGAATAATATATATTCGAGATTATATATATATCACATCTTTATTCATCTATCGATGGACGCTTGGACTGCTTCAATAGTTTGGCTATTGTAAGTAGTGCTGCTATAGACATCGGGGTGCATGTATCCCTTTGAATTAGTGCTTTTATATTTTTTAGGTAAATACCCAGTAGTGGAATTACTGGATCATAGGGTAGTTCTATTTTTAAATTTTTTTTTTTTTTAAAGATTTTATTTATTTGTGAGAGAGAGAATGAGAGACAGAGAGCATGAGAGGGAGGAGGGTCAGAGGGAGAAGCAGACTCCCTGCTGAGCAGGGAGCCCGATGTGGGACTCGATCCCGGGACTCCAGGATCATGACCTGAGCCGAAGGCAGTCGCTTAACCAACTGAGCCACCCAGGCGCCCAGGGTAGTTCTATTTTTAACTTTTTGAGGAACCTCCATCCTGTTTTGCATTCCTACCAACGGTGCACAGGAGTTCCTTTTTCTCTGAATCCTCACCAACATCTGTTGTTTCTTGTGTATAACATGTGACTTCTCCTCAGCCAATTGGATGCCCCCTCCTGGGCTTTTCCCTCTAGAAACAATTGAAACAGAGATAGGGATCAACTGGAATTTGTGCTTGGAAGCAGCTGTGGAACTGTTAACTGCAATGAGCTCAACTAGCAGTGGTGGTGTCCTGGTCACATCATCACCTGTTTCTTGATCCTCAAGAATATGATTTTCTTTCCATTCTGCTGGGTATGGTGGATGATACCACTGTTTCATCGTTACTGCAGTTACTGGCATTGCTGTTCTCGGATGTGAAAGTAAGGAGAGTGTCCATCCATCTGCTCTGTGTTATACTTCGTCTTCTACTGTGAAAGTGGCACATTTTTAGTCTACAGTCTCACCAGGACCTTTGTATTAGTCAAGTGAGGTTAGTTTATGCTGTAATAACAAACACTCCGAAATCCCAGAGGCCCCAAACAGCAAAGGTGAATTGTTCCCTTACCACATGACTGTGCCCTGTTCGTATATCAGGCAAGGGGGCAGGCTGATGGGGTGGTTACCGTCTTGAATATTGCAGGTTACTCTGGCAGAAGGAAAGGGGGCCTGGGCAGATCGTCACCAGAAATTAAAGGCTCAGCCTGAAATTGACATACCTCACTTCTACTCCCAGTTCATTAGTCAAAACTAGTCACACGGCTAGACTCAGATAAAAGGGATCCAAGAAGTGGAACCCTACCATGTATTATGAAACACAACCTTTATGGAAACAGCATCTTCAGCTTCCGGTCCTATGTCCTCTCTTTCTAGGGGTTAAAAATGTATCCACATGGCCTGGTTGGGCAGTTCCCCTGTCAGCCTCTTCATTATTCTCCTTTCCATGCACTTCTCCACAAGAAAACTTGGACAAAGTTTTCCCCTGCTTCTCCTGTCAAAATTACAACCCAAATCTCCTACACAACTACGTGGCAACTTGTGTATAGGTTACATCCCGTGAACTAGTTCCAGAAATTGCAAGGCTCTGAATTCCAGTTTGGACTCATTTGGAAGAGCTGCTACTAACCTGTACACACAAATGTGCCCAGGAGGTGTGCACTGCACATATGTGTGAGCCGGATGTCTGCGACTGTCTTGTTCCTTGGTCTCTTAGACGGATTGATTTTCCCACCTCACTCCAGTCACAGAATTTCAAGTTCTCCCCAAACAATCTAGCCTCTCAGAAGTTTAGGAAGTGATACAGGTGCTGATGAAGATTTTCTAGGAGGAATGCGGGAAGGAATGTTACAGTGGTATCTAGCCACACACCACAATTTGGTCTCCTTTTCACATCTGGCAGATCCTACAGAGAGATCTGACCTTTCCAAGCTCCCTTGAATCCAGGGGATCCCATGTGACTTGTTTGTGCCCATGGAATCTGGATGAAAATGATGTGTATCATTTCTGAGTATGAGTTTTAAAGAAGTGGGTGTGCCTTCTCCAACGTCTTATTCTCTTCCCACCAGCTGGAAGCAAAAAACTCAAAGGCCTTAGGGGGTGGCAGACCCACATGGTAAAGGAGCCTGAGTCCCTGAATCACCATGTGGAGGATAGCTATTCACTGATTAGGAGCATCTGTCTTAGAATTTTCTGTAAAGTGAGAAATTATGTTCAACACTGAACTTTTGGGGTTTGTTTGTTTCACCAGCTAACATTGCCCTAACCAACATAGGAGTTTATAATACATGCAACTCAGCCAATAATCTAAGAATCCCTCTTAGACACTTTTCTTCCCAAAAGTTCATCTCTGGCCAAGCTACTAATGTCCTCCCATCCCCATTCTTTCCCAAATAATGCACAGTTTTGCTAGTTTCTATTCTTTTCCCCAGGATTATGACCCTCTAATCCAAATTTTACTTTGCCAACCACTCTATTAAGCAGAGCTATTCTATCACAGTTCCTGACCCTGAACTGCATTCCCATACTCAGGATAGAAGTCAGTAAATCTCCATTTTAATTCCCTGAACGTACCTTTTGGATTTTAAACTGTATCCTCAATGCATCATCAACTATTTCTTCCTAACACACGGTCTGCTGATCCCAAGGGGACTCCTGGTGAACATTTCATGTTCTCCTTCTTGTTCCGTATGCATTCACTAAGATGGAAAAGCCCTGGGGGGCAAAAGGGAACTAAGAGACTTGGGGTCTAAGCCTAGCTCAGCCTCTTCTCAGCTGTGTGGCTCTGGGTAGATTGTTTCACTTCTCTGGATGTCAGCTTACAAGCTTAGGCCAAGAGGGTCTGTGGAAAAACCAACAGAAGTTTTGCCATTCCTAGTTCTATGCTTGAGGGTGTGGAGGGCACTAGATTTTCTACCATTCTGCTTTCCAAAAAACACAAATGAACCTAACTCTGGACAGAAACCCGAAGGGCTGACTCAGAGAATGCTATTATTCTGATGCACATCAGCTTCTCTCCTTTAAGGGAAATTTGTTTTATTTATTTTCAAGTGTCAGTTGGCTTTTTCAGGTGTCTTGGAAAAGCAAAACTATAAACCTTGTCTTTATTTCATCTCTCTTTCTCTCTCTCTCTCTCTCACACACACACACACACCATAATCCCATTAGCCCTCAGTATGGAAAAGGCAGGTTGGCTCCTTTGAAGCTTGTATTGATTTAGACATGCTTTTGCTGAGTGTCTAATACTGATTACTGATACTAAATGGGACTTTCTGAGATAATAGGATGAATAAAATTGAAAAAAAAATTGTGAGGAAAGAAAACTCTTTGGGAAGTTTTAAAGGGAAAAGTTGCTCTCTCATTTGGGCCATGTGCTCTTGCCAATGGGGGACACATGATATTAAAGACACTGGGGAGACAGAGCCTCCTGAGCATGGCTGTCATCAATGAGATACCCACAGCTAAAACCTCATTTCACAGCTTGATAAAAATTAAACATAAAAGACTCTTCCTGCTCCACAGAAGTGGAAATATCTGCTGTTTTGAGTTGAGAAGTGCTACCTTGAGTAATTGAATTACTAGCTTCCAGCCCTACCTTGCTTCTGAATAATGGTCCATGGATTTGGAGGCATTTTGCTCAGCATAGAAGGTAATTGCTCATTACATCTCAGAGAATTTGCAAAAGCATCTGCCTGGAGTCTCAAAGCCCTGTCAACACCTTCTCAGGAAGACCCTTCACCACTGGAATTATTTTCACTCTGTGTGGAGTCGTTGACTCCAGTATTTAGTTTGCTCTGTGATCCTGGAGGAGGAACTCTGAAAACCATATTTGGCTCTGTTAGGCTCTGCCAAAGGTGGGCTGCAGGGGGACTGCAAAGGGGAGGAGGAAGTAGAGAATTGCTCCTTCCTGTCTGCCTTTTGTGGACTTCCTGTCTGCTCCCTGTGGACTTCCGTTCTTGTTAGTCCCCCCCGCCCCCCAGCAGCGGTAGTTTCCTCCTGTAGAAGTGGCTGAATCCGGTTTGCAGCTCCTCCAGCTCTTGTAGATGAGCTTCATTATGCCCCCTCAGAAGCACCAGCATCAGCTCGCCATTCTCCCCTCTGCAGGGGTTTGGGGCCCCCATGGCTACTCCTCTAAGTTCTCTTAAGTTTCAATAATTCCAGTCTCTCCTCTTTGTTCCTCCAGCCCTGGAGGTGGTAGGTGCTTCCTGTCGTTGCTACCTCTGTTGTAACTTCCAGTTACCTAGTTAAGAACTCTATACCTAGTCAACACCTTCTTTGTATTTAATTCTCTGTGTTGAAATAACTTTGGTGGTTTTTGATTCCTGACTGAACTCTGATTCACTGCTATTAAGAGGTTGATTTTTAAGTTTCTGATTTTTTTCTGTGCGTTTATACACACACATGCATACACAAATGTATTATATGTTTAATCATAAGTACATGACTTTATTTTTACAAAAGTGGCATTACATTTTTTTGCCCACAGTTTCTGATTCTTTTCTGTGCATTTATACACACGCATGCATGCACAAATGTATTATATATTTAATCATGATTTTATTTTTACAAAAGTGGCATTACATTTTTTTGCCCCCAGTTTCACAACTTGCTCTTTTCACCTGTTTTTAAATATGAAGAAATAAGAAATAATAGTAAGAAATAAGGAATAACATATTCTGAAGAACTTTCCATGTCAGTACATATGAAGCTTCTTTATAATTTTTCATGTCTGCATAGTGTTTCATAATTTCTTTAGTTTTCAAAACTATTTATTTGACTCCATTATAGTTAATGTACAGTGTTACAATAGTTTCAGTTGTACAATATAGTGATTCAACAATTCTGTATATTAGTGCTCATCATGATAAGTGTACTCTTAACCCCCTTCACCTATTTCACCCATTCCCCCCATCCACCTCCCCTCTGGTAACCATCAGTTTGTTCTCTGTTTTAAAGAGTCCATTCATAATTTCTTTAATGATGACCATTCATACACCTTCTGGTTATTTCTAATTTTTTGCAATTATAGAAAAATGTTTTGGTGAATATACTTACAAACACACACAGGTAATTTTTTAGTACATGTTTTAGCATATATCTTTAAGATAGACTCCTAGTGATGAAACAACTTAAATAACATGCATTCAATGCCTTCAAAACAGTCTTTACCATCAGACACTACCACAACAATGTATGGTTGTGCCCCAAATGAAAAATCCAGTCTTTCCTTTCTGCCTTCTGTTGTAGGGGAAAACTTCAGTTCAGTTGTTTTCGGTTGTTTTGTTTTTTTTTCCTACTCACACAAACAGTTTACGTCTGACATTTCTTTTTTTTTTTTTTTTTTTTAAGATTTTTTATTTATTTACTTGAGACAGAATGAGAGAGAGAGAGAGAGCACATGAGAGGGGGGAGGGTCAGAGGGAGAAGCAGGCTCCCTGCCGAGCAGGGAGCCCGATGCGGGACTCGATCCAGGGACTCCAGGATCATGACCTGAGCCGAAGGCAGTCGCTTAACCAACTGAGCCACCCAGGCGCCCCTACTTCTGACATTTCTGGTCACAAAATGTGTGGAGGTTTTCCTCTGTGACACCAACTGGGTGTCTACCAATTTAACTCAATTCTGACACTATCTAGCTGGAGATAGCATCAGCTCCCAAAGGTTAAGGATTCGGTTCACAAGACTGTCCCTCCATCCCTCCCCCACACACACACACACATATTTCAGATGTCAGTTGCAAGCCTAGACTGTCACACTGTACTGTGTTTTGGACCAACCAGCTATAGATTGGAGGTTCCAATGACTCCCTCCTTGGGTTCAATTAATTTGCTAAAGTGGCTCACAGAACTCAGGGAAACACTTAGGTACGGTTATCAGTTTACTAAAGGAGATGATAAAGGATACAGATGTACAGCCAGATGAAGAGATACAGGCAAAGTCTGGGAGAGTCCTGAGTACAGAAGCTTTTATCCCCATGGAGTTGGGGTGTGTCACCCTCCCTGCATGGATGTGTTCGCTCACCTGGATGTTCTCTGAACCCCCTGCTACTGGGATTTTATGAGGCTTTCTAAGATAGGCATGATCAATTATTAATTCAACTTCCAGCCCATCTCCCCTCTTTCTGGAGAATGAGGGGTGGAGCTGAAAATTCTAAGCTTCTAATCATAGCTCGGTCTTTCTAGCGACCAGCCCCCAACCAGGAGCCAGCCAGGAGCCCACCCAGAATCACCTCATTAGGGCAAAAGATGTTTCTAGTGCTCTTATCACTTAGGAATTTACAAGGGTTTTAGGAGTTCTGTGCCAAGAACTGGGGGCAGTGCCCAACATAGATATTTTCTATTATCTACAGTGCCCATATGCTTTCTCTTTTTTATGAATTCCTAAAAGTCTTTGGTCTGCTGATGGCACACTTTCTTATATTCCAGCAATAATATTGATTTTCTATTTCTTCCTGTGTAGGAGGAGTGACCAAAGCATGTGCTCAGCTGCCATCTTGATCCAATTTTCCCAAATATCACTTTTCTCCAGTGGCCTTGATATTCTCCTTCCAGTAAATCTTAAAATAGTCTGTTGCCAATTATCTTGCTTCCAGGGCAATCTTGAAAATGTTTTGGATTTTTCTCACACACATAAAATAATTTGAACATTTTTCTGTAGATGAGTGAGTTTCTCTCTCTTCGAATAATGAACGCTTATAAGGAGTATTAAGGAGGAGACTTATGGCCAAGAATTAATAGTAACTATAATAAAAAAATAGCCAACATTTGTTGAGCACTTATTATATGCTTCACATCATGTTAAGTGCTTTTGCATTGAATATGTAATTTAATACTTAAAGCAATTTTATTTTATAGATGTGGAAACTGAGGTTTAGAGAAGTTAAATCATTTGCCAAAACCACACAGCGAGCTAGTGTCAGCACCAGTGTAAATCCAAACACTCAGACTCTTTCTTTCTTTCTTTCTTTTTTTTTTACTATTTAATCATGACTATTCATCAATATACATTTAGTTGACCCTTGAACAATGCAGGGGTTAATGGCGCTGACCCCCCACACAGTAAAAAAATCTGCATATAACTTTTGACTCTCCCAAAACTTAACTACTAATAGCCTACTGTTGACCAGAAGCCTTACCAATAGGACTGTGTTGTATGTATTATATACTGTGTGAGGGAAAAAAATTGATTTATAGCATTGTACTGTATTTATTGAAAAAAATCCGCATATACATGGACCCATGCAGTTCAAATTCGTGTTGTTCAGTGGTCAACTGTATATTAATTGAACACTTAGTGTGGTAGCCAGCCTCAAAGATGTCCTCCTTGTGTTCACCAGGAGACTGTAGTCTCTGTCCTGCTGTGAATAGGACTAACCTACATGACCAAGAGGATAGCATAGAAATAAATTTGTGACAGTCTCATGAGGGACCTTAAACCAGAACCACTCAGTGGAGCTGATCCCAAATTCCTGGCATACAGAAACTGTAGGAGATAATTCATGTCTCTTGTCATGGTACGCCACAACCTCTGGAATAATTTGTTACACAGCAATAGATAGTTAGCTGTTACATTTGTATGTGTCAGGCATTGTCCTGGATGTTGGGATATAGAAGTCAATAGTACAGAGAAGGTTCTTGCTGTCATGGTACTTAAAGTTCTCTGCAGGAAAAGGGTAATAATCCAATTGTGATGGTTAATTTTATGTGTTAACATGGCTGGGCATGGCGTGCCTGGATTAGATACGATTTCTGTGTGTGTCTGTGAAGGTGTTTCTGGATGCGATTAGAATTTGAACTGGTGGACTCAGGAAGGTAGAACTGCCTTCCTCAGTGTGGGTGGGCATCATCCAATCCATCGAGGGCCTGAACAGAGCAAAAGGCAGAGGGAAGAGAAATCTATCCCTTCTTTCTCCCTCACTCTTAGAACTGGGACATCTCACTTCATCTTCTTCTGTTCTCAGGCTGGGATTTACATCATTGGCTCCCCTGGTTCTTAGGCCTTAGACTTGGACTGAATTATACCACTAGCTTTCCTGGGTCTCTAGTTTGCAGATGACAGATTGCTGGAATTCTCAGCCTCTGTAATCACATGAGTCAGTCCCTCATAATAAACCTATATCTCTGTCTCTATCTATATAGCCAACTATCTGTCTATCAGTCATCTATATCTATCTCTTCTATTGGTTCTGTTTCTCTGGAGAACACTAATACACCAATAAATAAATAAAGGATAAATAATTAAGTAAATCCAATAAATAATAATCTAAGAACAATATTTAAGCTTTTTGCAAATATTTCAAGTTGAGTGAGTTGGTGAAGTAATTTAATTTGGGTGGGTGATGGAAATACTCACCAAGGTGGTACTGTTTTGTTTGGGATCAGCAAGTTAATGGAGGAGCCAAGAAGGTGGAGAACATCTAGGGATAGAGAATGACTAGTGAAAAGACCCAGGTGAAAGAAGGAGCTAGGCCAGTGTGGTTCATCAGTAGAGACTGAGGAGGGCAGTGTGGAAATGAGATCCGAGAAGAGACATAGGCAGGTCACAAAGGGCCTGTGGCATTGTTGGAAGTTTGGATTTTTTTAAATTGAAGTATGATGAAAGTACAATATTATATTAGTTTTAGGTGTACAAGATATTGATTGGACAATTCTATACATTACTCAATGCTCACCTCGATAAGTGTAATGTCCATCTGACACCAAACAACCTCATTAAAGTGTTATTGATTATATTCCCTATGCTGTACCTTTTATCTCTGTGACTTATTTATTTTATAAGTGGAAGTTTGTACCTCTTAATCCCTTTTATCTATTGTGTCCATTTCCCCACCTACATCCCCTCTGGCAACCACCAGTTTGTATTCTGTATTTAAGAGTCTTTTCGTTTTGTTTTGTTTTGCTTGTTCATTTGTTTTTTATTTATTTTATTTTTTTATTTTTTAGATTCCACATGTAAGTGAAATCATATGGTATTTGTCTTTCTCTGATGGACTTACTTTCACTCTCCAGCTCCATTCATGTTGTTGTAAATGGTGAGATTTCATTCTTTTTTTAATGGCCGAGTAATATTCCACCATATATATCACATCTTCTTTATCCATTCATCTATTGATGGACACTTGAGTTGCTTCCATGTTTGGCTATTGTAAATAATGTTGCAAAAATAAAGGGGGGCATACTCCTTTTCAAATTAGTGTTTTCATTTTCTTTGGGTAAATACTCAGTAGTGGAATTACTGGATCAAATGGTATTTCTATTTTTAATTGTTTGAGGAATCTCCATACCATTTTCCACAGTGGTTGTACCAATTTACATTCCCACCAACAGGGCACAAGGGTTCCCTTTTCTAGGAGTTTGGATTTTATTATATATACAGTAAGGAGCTGTTGAAGCAAGTAAGTGGTACAATGAGAATTAATTATTAAAATAAAATTCTGACTCTAGTATGGAGAATGGATTGCAGGTAGGGAAAATGTGCATGGGTATCATGCTGATGGACAGAGAAGGTAAGATAAAGAGAGAACAATTGAGGATTTAGAGGAACATTGGACTCTTGATTTGAGCATTTGGGTAGATGACATTACCATTTACAGACGGGAAACGTGGGGAGGAGCAGGCTGGTGGGAGTCAAGAGTTTCATTTGATCATGTTAATTTTGAGATACCAGTTTGGCCACCAAGTGAAGGTCTGGGGTTTCTAGAAGTCAGGGCTGGAACCTGATTCCAGAGGTGCTGTTCCTAACCTATAGGCTATGAATTGCACAGGGGCTAAAAGGGGGTATTGAGGTCATGTCAGAGAGCAGCTTCTATTCATGAATAGATAAAATGGAGTCAGGGAGTTGGTAAATGATTTGCTTGAGGTCATACCTGGCCCAGTACTGACAATTGCATTTAATGGTTGTCTTACATGTCTCTGGGGGAAAAGCAACTTGTCTATTTAACTCAAGTGCCCAGAACTTCTACAAGCAGAGTATGGCTGCAATGTTAGAGTTTTAATGAAGGCAATCCTTAAGCAGGAGATGTGATTACAGCCCTCAAACTATTCAGAAGGGACATAGGACTCTAAGGTACAGTTGTATGGGGTGCGTAACTCAATAAACATATGAGCCAGGCTACCCACCCCCTCCCTTCGTCCCTCGGTTCTCGTCTTTCTTTTTTCATTCTTATTTTTCTGCAAGGACATACCCAGTCAGGGCACTGTAGGCATTGTGGATACAACTGCAGCTACTGTTCTTACATTTCAGCCTGGGGCCTACCTCCTGGCTATGGGGTCATGACCTTGAGGGCATGGACTCAGTGTTGCCTTTTTTTTTTTTAATTGGGGCAAAATACACATAACATATACTTCACCATCTTTGCAATTTAAAGTGTATATGCAGCCACATTCAGTACATTGAATGTCATGTCAATGTCATGCAACTATCACCCCTATCTAGTTTGAAAGCATTTCCATCACCCTTGAAGGAGACCTCAGGCCTAGTAAGAAGTCATGTCCCATTTCTCTCTTGTCCCAGCCCCTGGCAACCACTAACTTGATTTCCAGTCATATAGATTTACCTGTTTTAGATATTTCACATAAATGGAAATCATAAAATATGTGGCCTTGTGTGTTTGGCTTCTTTCACTTAGTATAATGTTTCCAAGGTTCATCTATGTTGTAGTATATATTAGTATATCATTCCTTTTCATGGCTGAGTAATACTCCATTGTATGGATATGCCACATTTTGTTTATCCATGCATCAGTTAATAGGCATTTGGGTTGTTTCCACCTTTTGGCTACAGCCAGTAAGTGCTGCTATGAACACGCATGTACCAGTTTTTGTTTGACTGTATGTTTTCAGTTCTTTTGGGTATATACCTAGGAGTGGAATTGCTGGGTAATGCAGTCATGCTGTTGAACTTATTGAAGAGCCACAAAACTGTTTCCACAGTGTTACATTGTTACATTTTTGGGCTTCCTGGCAATGCCTAGCTCAGTCTAGGATACAGTATTTGAAATATGAATCTCTTAAGGCATGTATTTGCTTGATATTTCTCTCTCTCTCTGCCTGTATGTTCCATACATAATGAAATATCTGAGTTATAAATCTTTGAAAATTGTGTTTTATGATGAAGAATGATCATAAGTTTGGTGGTGCTTTCTGGCTCTTAAGTCATTCTGATAAGAATGTTTAATTTGAAATTTAGACCAAATATTTTAAAAAGGAAGAAAAGTCACTGATAATTCTACCAGCTTGGTTATGGCAAAAATTTTCAGTTTTAAATTCTATTCCAGTAGGTCTCTATGCATATATTTTATATACTTATAATCAGAGTGTATATATAAATGTAAATTCTGTGTTTCTTAATTAATGCTTTACTAGAAAATTTCTATAATGTGACATGTTCTTCATAATTATATTTATTTCTTTTTTTCTTTTTTGGAGAGAGAGAGAACATGTGTGCAAACTGGGGGAGAGGCAGAGAGAGAGGGAGAGAGAGAATCCCGAATCCCAAGCAGGGTCCACATGCAGCACAGAGCCTGATGCTGGACTCAAACTCATGACCCTAAGATCATTACTTGAGCTGAAATCAAGAGTCCAACACTTAACTGATGGATCCACCCAGGTGCCCCCAAGCTGATCTCTCATACCTTACTTAGCTATTCAATTATGACTAGGTATTTAGATTATTTGCAATTTCCCAATATTGGGACATTATTCTGAGACCTTATTCTAATGCATGTAGCTTTTTGTTTCTTATTTCTTGAGAACAAATCCTTTGAGTGGAGTTACTGGGTGAAAAGGTGTATTTATTTGTATTACTCCTTATGCACAGCACTGTGTTGCTTGAGTAGTTAGTTGTACCAATGTAAAATGCTGTCAGGAAATGCTTGAATGTTCTTGTTTCAACATGATTTCACTAAAACAGATCTCTTTCTTTCCTTCCTTTCAATTCTATAGCGGTAAAATGGCACTTTGTTGTTGCTTTGATGACCATTTCCTTTATCTTGCCACCATTCAGAAATGTTCTTTATTTCCAGGCTAGAAGTATGAGAAATTGACAAACTAATGGCAGGCAGAAGATTAGCAGAGTTCACACAAACTGGACAGGTTCTAAGAGGCTTCAAGGACTAGTTCTCATCCGAGAGGCTAGTGAATCCGAGCCCCTGTTGGAGGATGACCTATCCTGGGGTCCCCTCGAGAGCCAGGTCTCATGGGCCCTGCAATGCCCCTTTGGCAAAAAGAGGAAATAGAAAGGAGAGACCGGGCTTCTTATTTCTTTCAGTACCTATTTTCATGAGGTTTGAAGCGATGCTTTGTTGTTGTTTAAACTGGTTCTTTTGTTCAGCCTGAAACCTTCCTCTGCAGGAAGTGAAGGACCACGAGGCCAGTGGTAAATTAGATGTGTGGGATCCTTGCTCACGGACTGGCAGGGTTGGGTGGCGGGTGACTAACCACAGCAGCTGCCATGGGTGTGGACTAGCTGGCACCCTCCCAACCCCCACCCCCTCCCCAGGGCAAGGAGCAGTTCCCAGGACTGGGTGGAGGGTTGGGTGGAGGGTCCCCACGCTGGCCTTGTTTGATTCTAGCTGGGAGTGTGGAGGGGCTGGGGCTCAGGTTCTGCATTAGAAAGGCTCCCTCCTCCTTTGCCAGATGCAATATAATGCAATCTAGCCCCCACACCAATTCTTTCTTTTTATTGTCTAAATGATACATATCAAAAAAATTACCATCTTAACCGTTTTTAGGGGTACACTTTGGTGGTACGAAATACATTCGCATTGTTGTGCGGCCACCCCCGCCATCCACCCCCACAACTCTTTCCATTTTGTGAAACTCAAACTCTGTACCCATTAAACAGGAACTCCCCAGTCTCCCTCCCCCCTGCCCCTGGCACCCATCCTGGTGCCTTCGGTCTCTATGAATCCGACTATTCTAAGCACCTCCTGTGAGCAGAATCATACAGTATTTGTCCTTTTGTGACTGGCTTATACCACTGAGCATAATGTCCTCAGGTTCATCCACGCTGTAGCAGGTGCCAGAATGTCCTTCCTTTTTAAGGCTGAATAATATTCCATTGTATGTGGGTATCACTTTCTCTTCATCCATTCACCTGTCATGGACACAGGGGGTTGCTTCTGCCTTTTGGCTACTGAGAATAATGCCGTTGTGAACACGGGGGTACACATATCTCATTGAGTCTTTGCTCTTCATTCTTTTGGGCATATACCCAGAAGTGGAATTGCTGGGTCCGATGGCAATTCTATTTTTATTTTTGGAGGGACTCCATGCTGTTTTCCATAGCAGCTGCAGCATTTACATTTCCACCAGCAATGCACAAGTAAGTGGCCTGTCAGTTCTGAGTTACTGAGATTATGTAAACGTGAAAGAGGCTGACCTTGCCAGGTATCCTCTCCGGATTAGACAGGAGATACTAGGGGACCGGCCAGGTCAACTGGGCCAGACTGGCTCTCTGTCTCTGCAAAATCCTGGAGCGGTGGAACACCCAGGACAATGTTGTCTCTAATTCTGACACCTGCAGACACTCCTGGAGTCCAGAAGGTTCTATTCTTTAATAACATGATTATAGCTTTTTAACATTTTAATTTAATGTAGCAGCCAGGTTTATAAGCTTACTTTAGACTGTGAAGAATGAGACCTCTTTTTATTTGTCTTAAAACTGTTACAGCCATCCAGGGGTACTCCAAATTCTGGTGGTTGCCAAAAACGTGTTCTCAATGGTTATATACATCTAAAGAGGTTATAAGAATAGTGTTGTCTCACTGCTTCTTCCTAGATAGAATGTTCTCAAAGTATGCTCCTTAAAACGCTAATTCTTCAGGGTATTCGTGGATGGTACATGGAAAAAGATTTGGATTTTAGATAGATTTCTGTCTAACTATATGAATGATCATGTGACTTTCAAAAGGGGGCTCTACCTGGTACCAGCTCTCACACTTTTTTACCTTGGGATCCTTATTTTTTATTTTTTATTTTTTGTAGTTTTTAATTTTATTATGTTATGTTAGTCACCATACAGTACATCATTAGTTTTTGATGTAGTGATCCACGATCCATTGTTTTCGTATAACACCCAGTGCTCCATGCAATACGTGCCCTCCTTAATACCCATCACCAGCTAACCAATCCCCCCTCCCCCCTCCCCTCTAAAGCCCTGTTTGTTTCTCAGGTCCATAGTCTCTCATGGTTCATCTCTCCCTCCAATTCCCTCCCCCCATTTTTCCCTTCCTTCTCCTAATGTCCTCCATGTTATTCCTTATGTTCCACAAATAAGTGAAACCATATGATAATTGACTTTCTCTGCTTGACTTATTTCACTTAGCATAATCTCCTCCAGTCCCATCCATGTTGATGTAAAAGTTGGGTATTCATCTTTTCTGATGGCTGAGTAATATTCCTTTGTATATATGGACCACATCTTCTTTATTCATTCATCTGTTGAAGGGCATCTCGGCTCTTTCCACAGTTTGGCTATTGCGGACATTGCTGCTATGAACATTGGGGTGCACATGGCCCTTCTTTTCACTACATCTGTGTCTTTGGGGTAAATACCCAGTAGTGCAATTGCTGGGTCATAGGGTAGCTCTATTTTTAAATTTTTGAGGAACCTCCACACTGTTTTCCAAAGTGGCTGTACCAACTTGCATTCCCACCAACAGTGTAAGAGGGTTTCCCTTTCTCCACAACCTCTCCAACATTTGTTGTTTCTTTCCCTGTCCATTTTTGCCATTCTAGCTGGTGTAAGGTGGTATCTCAGTGTGGTTTTGATTTGGATTTCCCTGATGGCTAATGATGATGAACATTTTTTCATGTGTCTGTTAGCCATTTGTATGTCTTCTTCAGAGAAGTGTCTGTTCATCTCTTCTGCCCACTTTTTGACTTGATTATTTGTTTTTTGGGTGTTGAGTTTGAGAAGTTCTTTATAGATCTTGGATACCAGCCCTTTATCTGTAGTGTCATTTGCAAATATCTTCTCCCATTCTGTGGGTTGCCTCTTTGTTTTGTTGACTGTTTCCTTTGCTGTGCAGAAGCTTTTTATCTTGATGAAGTCCCAAAAGTTCATTTTTGCTTTTGTTTCACTAGCTTTTGGAGATGTATCTTGAAAGAAGTTGCTGTGGCCGATGTCAAAGAGGTTACTGCCTGTGTTCTCCTCTAGGATTTTGATGGATTCCTGTCTCACATTGAGGTCTTTCATCCACTTTGAGTTTATCTTTGTGAATGGTGTTAGAGAATGGTCGAGTTTCATTCTTCTGCATGTGGCTGTCCAATTTTCCCAGCACCATTTATTGAAGAGACTGTCTTTTTTCCATTGCATGTTTTTTCCTGCTTTGTCAAAGATTATTTGACCATAGAGTTGAGGGTCCATATCTGGGTTCTCTATTCTGTTCCATTGGTCTGTATGTCTGTTTTTGTGCCAGTACCATGCTGTCTTGGTGATCACTGCTTTGTAATATAGCTTGAAATCGGGCAACGTGATGCCCCCAGCTTTATTTTTCTTTTTCAACATCTCCTTGGCGATTCGGGGTCTTTTCTGATTCCACACAAATTTTAGGATTGTTTGTTCCAGCAGTTTGAAAAATGCCATTGGGGGGCGCCTGGGTGGCTCAGATGGTTAAGCATCTGCCTTCGGCTCAGGTCATGATCCCAGGGTCCTGGGATCAAGTCCCGCATCAGGCTCCCTGCTCCTTGGGAGCCTGCTTCTCCCTCTGCTTCTCTCTCTCTGTCTCTCATGAATAAATAAATAAAATCTTAAAAAAAAAAAAAAGAAAAATGTCATTGGAATTTTGATCGGGATGGCATTGAAGGTATAGATTGCTCTGGGTAGCATAGACACTTTAACAATGTTTATTCTTCCAATCCATGAGCATGGAATATTTTTCCATCTTTTTGTGTCTTCTTCAATTTCTTTCATGAGTGTTTTGTAGTTCCTAGAGTATAGATCCTTTACCTCTTTGGTTAGGTTTATTCCGAGGTATCTTACGGTTTTCGGTGCTATTGTAAATGGAATCGTTTCTTTAATTTCTCTTTCTACAGTTGCGTTGTTAGTGTATAAGAAAGCAACTGATTTCTGTGCATTGATTTTGTATCCTGCCACATTACTGAATTGCTGGATGAGTTCTAGTAATTTGGGGGTGGAGTCTTTTGGGTTTTCCACATAAAGTATCATGTCGTCTGCGAAAAGAGAGACTTTGACTCCTTCTTTGCCAATTTGAATACCTTTTATTTCTTTTTGTTGTCTGATTGCTCTTGCTAGGACTTCTAGTACTATGTTGAACAACAGTGGTGAGAGTGGGCACCCTTGACGTGTTCCTGATCTTAAGGGAAAGGCTCTCAGCCTTTCCCCATTGAGGATGATATTCGCTGTGGGTTTTTCATAGATGGATTTTATGAGCTTGAGGAATGTTCCCTCTATCCCTATACTCTGGAGAGTTTTAATCAGGAAAGGATGTTGTATTTTGTCAAATGCTTTTTCTGCATCAATTGAGAGGACCATATGGTTCTTCTCCCTCCTCTTATTAATGTGTTCTATCACATTGATTGATTTGCGAATGTTGAACCACCCTTGCATCCCGGGGATAAATCCCACTTGGTCGTGGTGGATGATCCTTTTAATGTATTGTTGGATCCTATTAGCTAGGATTTTGTTGAGGATTTTGGAATCCATATTCATCAGGGATATCGGTCTGAAATTCTCCTTTTTGATGGGGTCTTTGCCTGGTTTGGGGATTAAGGTAATGCTGGCCTCATAGAATGAGTTTGGAAGTTTTCCTTCTGTTTCTATTTTTGAAACAGCTTCAGTAGAATAGGTATTCTTTCTTCTTTGAATGTTTGGTAGAATTCCCCAGGGAATCCATCAGGCCCCGGACTCTTGTTTTTTGGGAGGTGTTTGATCACTGCTTCAATCTCGGTACTGGTTATTGGCCTATTCAGGTTGTCAATTTCTTCCTGTTTCAGTCTTGGCAGCTTATAGGTTTCCAGGAAGGCCTCCATTTCATCCAGATTGCTCAGTTTATTGGCATATAGTTGTTGATAATAATTTCTAATAATTGTTTCTATTTCCTTGGTGTTAGTCGTGATCTCTCCCCTTTCATTCATAATTTTATTAATCTGGGTCCTTTCTCTCTTCTTTTGGATAAGTCTGGCCAGTGGTTTATCAATCTTATTAATTCTTTCAAAGAACCAACTTCTAGTTTCATTGATCTGATCTACTGTGTTTCTGATTTCTAATTCATTGATTTCTGCTCTAATTTTAATTATTTCTCTTCTACTGCGTGGCTTAGGCGTCGTTTGTTGCTTTTTCTCTAGTTCTTTAAGGTGTAGAGTTAGTTGGTGAATTCGGGATTTTTCTATTTTTTTGAGTGAGGCTTGGATGGCTATGTATTTCCCCCTTAGGACCGCCTTTGCAGTGTCCCATAGGTTTTGGACCGATGTGTTTTCGTTCTCATTGATTTGCATGAATTGTTTAAGTTCTTCTTTGATTTCTTGGTTGACCCAAACATTCTTGAGCAGAGTGGTCTTTAGCTTCCAAGTGTTTGAATTTCTGCCAAATTTTTTCTTGTGATTGAGTTCCAGTTTTAGAGCATTGTGGTCTGAGAATATGCAGGGAATAATCTCAATCTTTTGGTATCGGTTGAGACCTGATTTGTGACCCAGTATATGGTCTATTCTGGAGAAAGTTCCATGTGCGCTTGAGAAGAATGAGTATTCTGTTGTTTTAGGGTGGAATGTTCTGTAAATATCTATGAGATCCATCTGGTCCAATGTATCATTCAAAGCTCTTGTTTCCTTGTTGATTTTCTGCTTAGATGATCTGTCCATTGCTGAGAGTGGAGTATTGAGGTCTCCTACAATTAACGTATTGTTATTGATATGACTCTTTATTTTGGTTAACAGTTGGCTTATGTAGATGGCTGCTCCCGTGTTGGGGGCATAGATATTTACAATTGTTAGATCTTCTTGTTGGATAGACCCTTTGAGAATGATATAGTGTCCTTCTGTGTCTCTTATTACAGACTTTAGTTTAAAATCTAATTTGTCTGATATAAGAATTACTACCCCAGCTTTCTTTTGAGGTCCGCTGGCACGGAAGATAGATCTCCATCCCTTCACTTTCAGTCTGGATGTATCTTTAGGTTCAAAATGAGTCTCTTGTGGACAGCATATGGATGGGTCCTGTCTTTTTATCCAATCTGCAACCCTGTGCCGTTTTATGGGAGCGTTTAGGCCATTCACGTTGAGAGTGATTATTGAAAGATATGAATTAATTGTCATCATGTTGCCTGTGAAGACGTTGTTTTTATAGATTGTCCCTGTAAATTTCTGTTGTAGATCACTCTTGGGGTCTTTCTCCTTTTATAGAACCCCCCTTAATATTTCTTGCAGGGCCGGCTTAGTGGTCACATATTCTTTCAGCTTCTGCCGGTCGTGGAAGCTCTGCATCTCTCTATCCATTCTAAATGAAAGCCTTGCCGGATAAAGTATTCTTGGCTGCATGTTCTTCTCATTAATACCCTGAATATGTCTTGCCAGGCCTTTCTGGCTTGCCAGGTCTCTGTGGATAGGTCTGACGTTATTCTGATGTTCCTCCCTCTGTATGTAAGGAATCTCTTCCCCCTAACTGCCCTTAAGATGGTTTCCTTGGTTCTAAGATTTGCAAGTTTTACTATTACATGCCGGGGTGTTGGCCTGTTTTCCTTGATCTTAGGAGGGGTCCTCTCTGCCTCTAGGACTCGAATGTTTGTTTCATTCCCCAGATTAGGGAAGTTCTCAGCTACGATTTGCTCAAATACATCTTCTAGTCCTCTCTCTCTCTCCATTCCCTCCGGGATTCCAATGATTCTGACATTGGAACGCCTCATGGTGTCACTTATTTCTCTGATTCTATTTTCATGGATTCTGAGTTGTTTTTCCCTGGCCTCCTCTTTTCCCTTTTTATCTATTATACTGTCTTCCAGATCGCTTATTCTCTCTTCTGTCTCAGTTACCCTAGCTGTTAGATTATCTAGATTGGATTGGATCTCATTGATAGCATTTTTAAGTTCTGCCAATTCCCCTTTTATTTCTGCCCTTAGAGACTCTATGTTGCCATTAATTGATTTCTCCATTCTAGCCATCGTCTTCACAATTGCTAGCCTGAATTCCATCTCCGACATCTTGGTTATATCTGCATCCATTTGTAAATCTGCAGCATAAGTCATAATCTCTGAGTCTTTTCTGTTTTGGGGGCTCCTCCTCCTAGTCATTCTGTTGATGGGTGTTTGAGGGAATGTATAGAGTCCAAATTATTGACCAGAACCCAAGCAAGATGCACCTGTTTTCTTGGGACCTTAGGGTTGCTGGCCTCTTGTTTTCCCAGCCTGCCTTCTGCGGGAGGGGCCTGCCGCGCTGTTACTCAGGCAACCGTGTTTGGGCGGAGTTGCCCTGCGCCCCTGTGGCGGGGGATGGGCTCAGCGAGAATCAGTCTTTGGGGTTTTTGTTCTCTGGCGCCTTTCCCTGGCGGCTTTCCGCGTCTCTTCCGCTTGTCAGAGCAGAAGAGACCGTTTCCAACCCTCTGCCTCAGAGCAGAGAGACCGCAGTCTGTTCTTCAGTGAGCTCTCCAGGCCACACCGTCTCTGTTTCTGTCCGTGCTGCTATAAACTGCAGCGGCCTGGGTTGTGCGCCCCTCCGCAGCGCCCCCAGTCCTGCCTCCAGGTCGGGGTGCGTCTCTGCCCTTTGTGCTTCTAAAACCACCAGCCGCTCCCAAGTCGCGCGCGCGACTCTGCCGCTTGGGGTCCTGTCCCGGGACTGCAGTTCGCGTGTGCGCGACTCTGCCGCTAGGGGTTTCCACCCCAGGGACTGCAGTTCACCGGCGGGACCCCGGCGCACCGGGTTTCCGTCTCGGAGGCTGCAGTTCACGTGCGCGCGACCATCGCTCCGGTTTCTGTCCGGGAGGCTGCGGTTGGCGTGCGCACGACCCTGCCGGTCTGGTTTTCCACCCCGGGGGCTGCCCTAAAGTCCTTTCCCGACGCTACCGGTCTGCGAGTCTGTGCCCTGTCCGCAGCACGCGAGGCTGTCGCTCACCGGCGGTGCAGGATCCCCACGGCCAGGCACCCTCCCGCCGCCGTTTATCCTCCGATATCTGCCCGCAGGATCACGGCTCTCTGCTTCGTACCTCAAAACCAACCGCCTGCGATGTTCTGTTTGTAGAGATCCAGATCTTCTTACATCTCAGGCTGGTTTCGTGGGTGCTCAGAGTGGTCTGGTAGATATCCAGCTCAATTCCGGGGACCAGTTGAAATAGGGTCCCCTACTCCTCCACCATCTTTCCCCCGACTGGGATCCTTATTTTTTGGGGGGGGTCATCTCAGGGTACTAGTATTTCACAGGACATATTTTGAGACACACTTTTCTAGGCAGACAAAACCTCATATTTTTATTTTTTCCTTATACGGCAATTCCTGTATTCCACGGGGAAGCAACATGACTGTTTTAGAGTCAGGCAGAATCAGGTCCAAATCCTGTCTCTTCTTTATGTTAACTACATGCAGTAAGCCTCCGTGTCCTCCTTTGTAAAATGGGGAACATTTTAAGCTCTTCACAGAATAAAGTGTGATAAGGAACATGGATCATCTTCTTCCACTCATTTTGCCAGCTGAGTTGTTGGCCCTCTTAGTTGCAACCTAGGTATACCATTGGAAGGTAACACTTTTTGGTTGTTGTTGAAGATGCTATGTTCTTTTCCCGGGGTGTGACAAGTTCTTTCAAGCCTATTATTTTTTTTGCCAGATGCTGTTGTGACACAACTCATAAGCCTGAGGAATCACATCCACGAGGTCAGCCATCTGGTCTGACACACCACTAATATGAGAGACGGCCATCCCATACATTCATCAATGTGTTGCGGAAACTCACAGAAGTCCATTCCTTTGCCTCCCCATCAGTTACTTCTAGCACTTGTCTGACATTGACCCATGAAGTCTGATTCTTGTACTTGTTCTGAGGATCTTTGGTGTCTCCTGATGTGTAGACCCAGTATCTGATCTCCCCTCCACCTCCCCTTTGCAGCCTCCCATCCCCAAATGATGTCATTGACTATGTTCCTGGTTTCTCTCACTTTCTTTTTGTGCTTACCTGGAACCTGTGCATTTTTCAGCTCCACTGGCCCTGTCTCAGTGCTGACAGCGCGTGGAGACCTGGCCTTCCTATGTGGATAAGCTAGGACATATCCTTCAAGGCCTTGCATTTTACTTGCTCACTTTTCTTTCTACTTTTGTGCCTTTGTGAGCTCTCTTGCATTCATTCAGCCAATATTTACTGCATGCTTTATGGGGCAGATCCAAAGGTGGCCGCCCACAGTTTCTGCTCTCTCTCCACTTCCATGGTGCTCCTTCCAACCAGGAGTGGAGAGTCGCTCTCCTTCCATCTCAACTGACTTGTGACCTGTTCTGACCAACAGAAAGCAATAGAAGTGATGCTGGGTAGGTTCTGGGCCTAGATCTTGAGAAGCTTGGTAGCTTCTGCTCTTGCTCTCTCTTGGAAGTTTCAATAAAGAAGCTTGGGACAGACTAATGGATGTCGGGAAGCCAGAGAGAGGTTGTATGGAGGAAAATCAAGATGACCCAGACGTGTGAATGGACCACCCGGAATGTTTTAGCACTGGCCCAGATCTCGGTGGGGGTGGGGGGGGAGGGAGGGAAGCAGCCTCATCAGTGACCATTCAGAGGGAACAAACCTGCTCAGCGGAGCCCAGCCAACCACAGAATTGGGAGAAATAATAAATCATCATTGCATTAAGCCAGGGGCTGGCAAACTTTCTGTAAAGGATCAGATGGTAAGTAGTTTAGGTTTAGAAGGAGGGCTTCATAGTCTCCGTTGCAACCAGTCAGTTTTGCCACTGCTGCCAAAGCATCTGTAGACAATATGTAAATAAACAGGCATGGCTGTGCTCCCGTAAAACTTTATTTAGAAAAAGAGCTGGCAGGGCGCCTGGGTGGCTCAGTTGGTTAAGCGACTGCCTTCAGCTCAGGTCATGATCCTGGAGTCCCAGGATCGAGCCCCGCATCGGGCTCCCTGCTCGGCAGGGAGTCTGCTTCTCCCTCTGGCCCTCCCCCCTCTCATGCTTTCTCTCTCTCAAATAAATAAATAAAATCTTTTTTTTTTTTTTTAAAGATTTTATTTATTTATTTGACAGAGAGAGACATAGAGCAGGAACATAAGCAGGGGGAGTGGGAGAGGGAGAAGCAGGCTTCCTGCGGAGCAGGGAGCCCGATGTGGGACTCGATCCCAGGACCCTGGGATCATGACCTGAGCTGAAGGCAGACGCTTAACGACTGAGCCACCCAGGCACCCAATAAATAAAATCTTTAAAAAAAAAAAAAAAGAAAAAGAAAAAGAGCTGGCAGACTGGATTTGCCTGTAGACCATAATTTGCTGGCCTTCGTGTTAAGCCACTAAGTTTTGGAGTGGTTTTACAAACGTGATAGATAACCAGAGCAGCCTGTTCGTATGCTCCAGGCATGGGGCTGTTGTTGAAACACAACCGTCAAAATGACAAACTCATTCCTGCCTTCAGGGAGCTTGCAGATTGTCCTAGTTTTATGGAAAAAGAGATCAGAGCCAATAACTCCTGTCCAAATAACCTCCAAGCCTTAAATCCAATCGGTAAGAATTCAGTAAAATGGACAGCTATTGAAGGAATGAGCAGGCATGGGAGCTGGGGTCCGTGCTGGTTACTGCTGCCGAGTAGTGGACCACTCCAAAACTTGGTGGCATGACACAACCATTGTATTATGGTTATGGAATCTGTGGGTCAGGAATTAGAGAGGAATGGTTTGTCTCTGATCCATGGTGTCTCAGTTTCAGCTGGGAAGACTCAATGGCTGGGGGTGATTTGTCATCTGGAGGCTAGCATTGTATAAGGGCATCTCCAGCAGGTGTCTGGTGGGTGATGCTGGCTGGTGGCTGGGTTCTCTGCAGGGACTTTGCCCTGGACCACTTTCTTGTATCCTGGGCTTCCTCAGTCAGGGTGGCCTGAGGTGGTTCAGGACTCAAAAGTAAGCATAGCATCCCAGTGAGCAAAGTAGAAGCCTTAAAAGTGATACAGCGGCAGTGGTTTGTTTGTTTGTTTTTTTTCCCAATGTTTTCTATTAGTTCCATCACTAAGACCAGCCCAGATTCAGGGGAAGGAGGCACCGATAATGCTTCTCTATGGAAAGAATATCAAAGAATTCACAGCTATGTTTGCACTTCAGTACCTGATATCGGTATATAAAGAGGATTGAGCGATTCAATTTTGAATAGGCCTGTGAGTTCTGAACGTCTCTTGTCAAGGCTGATCCAAGTTCATGATGATTTGCTCATTATGGCTTCAGAGAATAAATCACATAGGGACATTATGCTCTCTGATGTCGTCACAGTTCTCACTGGATAAGGCCCGAGTTGTTTGCCTTTTTCATAGCAGCTCAGCACAGTGATGGAGAACATGCTAGTCCTAAGCTACTGTCCCACCTCTGCCATTTGCTTGCTATGTGGCTTTGGGCCAATTTCTTAACATTTCGAGGTTTTCATTGCCTCACTTAAAAAATGGAGATAAAAATATTATACTTTAAAAAATTGCTGCAAAATTCCAATGAGACAAATCATGTAACCAGCAGTTGGTGGGTGCCCAATAAATAATATTATCTTAAAGCAGATTATTTGATGAATTTTGGGCATTTAGTAAGTCTTAAGGATAAGAGTAGTGGTAAAATAATATACAAAAGAGCTAAAATAAAAGTTAAAAAAAAATCACTGAAAAATCTACTGATCCTGAAAGCAATTTTAGTTTTGATAAATATAATTTTAAATCTCAAGAGGTCTCAATACTACCTTTACACTTAGAGACATAAAATTATACACATATACATATGCATAAACACACACACAAACATATATCCACACACACACAATTTTACATGAATGGCATAATATTTATGGCATCTTGTAACTTTTAAAAAATATATAAATTCTTCAATTTATTTAAACAAAACAAAACAATTCACTAATTTCTTCCACACACCCCCCCCCCACCCCGGCAAACTACCAATCTGTTCTCTGTATCTATGAGCTTTTCTTTTTCTTATAACCTTTTTTTTTTTTTTTTAACAACCTTTTAAAAAAATCAACACTGTATCATGAATATCTTCTTGGAAAAATGTATAGGTTTCCACCACCATTTGAAGAACCAACAGTAGCCCACTGTATGGGCTTATAGTTAACTTGTCCCAACTGATGGACAGTTAGCTTGTTTCCATTTCTTTGCAGCCTACAAGGTAGCAATTCTGCGCTGAAGATGGTAATAATGATACCCTTAGAAAATGAACTAAAAAAACTAGACTCAGTAATAGTCCAGGACATTCAATTGTGCCCTGTTTTCTTCATCTGAACAACTCTGCCTTTTACCAGGAAGTAAGGACATACTATAAATAAGCCTTCAGGTACCTCGATGCATCCATAGGCCTTGTCACTGGACTCATCCCACATTCTCTCCTGTTCCAACCTCTGCCTGATGTCCTTGGCTCCTGACTCCTTACTCATTTCCTGTCTCTGGCAGCTACCTTTCTCATGATGGTTCCCCTTTAGCAAACACATGACCCTCCATGGTGTTCGCTTGCATGGGCCCCTGGCTTCCAGCTGTTCCCAAAGCATCCAGGGTGAGCACATGTGGCCAGCATTTCTATTGGATTTGCCCAGCCGCATGGAAAGGGAGCCACTGATAAGAAAACCAGAAATATTGTTTTAATGGTAGAATCATTCCATATTGCTGAAGAAAATACCCCAGAACCTTTATGACCAGCAGATTTCAGGGGACTTAGGGTTTAGTCTTTCTGCTATGAACAGCTAGCAGAGGGGATAACATAAATATGATGATAAAAGGCAAAAGGTGGGGTGCCTCAGTGGCTCAGTCAGTTAAGCTTCTGCCTTCGGCTCAGGTCATGATCCCAGGGTCCTGGGATCGAGCCCAACGTTGGGCTCCCTGCTCAGCGGGGAGCCTGCTTCTCCCTCTCCCTCTCCTTCTGCCCCCTCCCACTCATGCTTGCTCTCTCTCTCTCTATCTCAAATAAATAAATAAAAATCTTTAAGAAATAAAAGGCAAAAGGTGATACATTTATTTTATTTTATTTTATTTTATTTTATTTTATTATTTTATTATGTTATGTTAGTCACCATACAATACATCATTAGTTTTTGATGTAGTGATCCATGATTCATTATTTTCATATAACACTCAGTACTCCATGCAGTACATGCCCTCCTTAATACCCATCACCAAGCTAACCCATCCCCTGACCCCCCTCCCCTCTAAAACCCTCGGTTTGTTTCTTGGAGTCTCCCATAGTCTCTCATGGTTCATCTCCCCCTCCAATTCCCCCCCTCCTTCATTTTTCCCTTCCTTCTCCTAATGTCCTCCATGTTATTCCTTATGTTCCACAAATAAGTGAAACCATACGATAATTGACTTTCTCTGCTTGACTTATTTCACTTAGCATAATCTCCTCCAGTCCCATCCATGTTGATGTAAAAGTTGGGTATTCATCCTTTCTGATGGCTGAGTAATATTCCTTTGTATATATGGACCACATCTTCTTTATCCATTCATCTTTTGAAGGGCATCTTGACTCTTCCCACAGTTTGCCTATTGTGGACATTGCTGCTATGAATATTGGGGTGCATAGGGCCTTCTTTTCACTACATCTGTGTCTTTGGGGTAAATACCCAGTAGTGCAATTGCTGGGTCATAGGATAGCTCTATTTTTAATTTTTTGAGGCACCTTCACACTGTTTTCCAAAGTGGCTGTACCAACTTGCATTCCCACCAATAGTATAAGAGGGTTCCCCTTTCTCCACAACCTCTCCAACATTTGTTGTTTCTTGCCTTGTCAATTTTTGCCATTCTAACTGGTGTAAGGTAGTATTTCAATGTGGTTATTATTTGAATTTCCCTGATGGCTAATGCTGATGAACATTTTTTCATTTGTCTCTTAGCCATTTGTATGTCTCCTTTGGAGAAGTGTCTGTTTATCTCTTCTGCCCATTTTTTGACTTGATTATTTGTTTTTTGGGTGTTGAGTTTGAGAAGTTCTTTATAGATCTTGGAAATCAGCACTTTGTCTATAGTGTCATTTGCAAATATCTTCTCCCATTCTGTGAGTTGCCTCTTTGTTTTGTTGACTGTTTCCTTTGCTGTGCAGAAGCTTTTTATCTTGACGAAGTCCCAAAAGTTCATTTTTGCTTTTGTTTCACTAGCTTTTGGAGATGTATCTTGAAAGAAGTTGCTGTGGCCGATGTCAAAGAGGTTACTGCCTATGTTCTCCTCTAGGATTTTGATGGATTCCTGTCTCACATTGAGGTCTTTCATCCATTTTGAGTTTATCTTTGTGTGTGGTGTTAGAGAATGGTCAAGTTTCATTCTTCTGTATATAGCTGTCCAGTTTTCCCAGCACCATTTATTGAAGAGACTGTCTTTTTTTCCATTGCATATTTTTTCCTGCTTTGTCGAAGATTATTTGACCACAGAGTTGAGGGTCCATACCTGGGCTCTCTATTCTGTTCCATTGGTCCATATGTCTGTTTTTGTGCCAGTACCATGCTGTCTTGGTGATCACGTTTTAAAAAGTATAAAAAGAGCTATTGGAATTTAGGAGAGATGTGATTTTCTCTGATTGAGAATGAGGAAATGCCAAAGTCTCAACTACTGTAGGAAAATGTTCCTAAAAGGATTTCTTCCTTATAAAAATTATGTGAAAATCTATCTTAACAAGAGACTGAATTATAAGTTCTCTGACCTGTCTTCTACTCACTAGATGGGTGAACCTGAATCTTCAGAGCTTATGTTCTGTAAAAAAAGGACTAGCAATACCAGGGTCATAGCACAATCATAAGGGTTACCTGGGTAATTTCTCACTGCTACATTACAAATATTCTTCAGAACTATAACCTTAAAGTAGCTCCTACCTTGGTTTGCATCTTTCAGATGCTCAATATTCGTTGAATTAGTAGGCTTAAACAATGTAAAAGTTGCCAGTTATTAAGGGAATTCTTTTACTCAAAATTTCTTTTCCCTCAGACTAGATAACAATTCTAATATTCCCAGTTCAATTATTCATAATAACTGACAGGTAGAAACACCCTAATGTCTATCAAGTGATGAACAGATAAATGGAAGTGGTATATCCATACAATGGAATAATATTCAGCCATAAAAAGGAACGAAGCCCTGATATATGCTTCAGCATCATGGATGAGCCTCAGAAACATGATGCTAAGTGAAAGAAGCCAATTACAAATGACCACAAACTCCATGATTCCATTCCTATGACATTTCCAGAGCAGGGAAACCCACAGAGACATAGATTAATTGTTGTCCTGGATGTGATAGCTAAAGAGTACAGGATTTCCTTTCAAGGTGGTGAAAAGTGTTCTAAAAATGACTAGGGTGATGGTTTTACAGATCTGCGACTACAGAGAAAACCACTGAATTATGCACCTTAAACAGGTGAGCTGTATGGTATGTAAGTTACATAATTAATAAAGCTGTTGAAAAAAATAAAAAGATTCTCAATTCAAAGACCCAGCTAAGCCAGTGAAAAAGTCAAGGCAGAAAGAAGTCTATTTCCTCTAACAACCTAAACAATAAACTGGGAGGAAAATTCTTCCTGGGAAGAGGATGCCCCAGGTGTCTGGGGCTGCCATGTCCACTCTAATCCTGTCTGAGCCAGCCAGGCACCAGGCAGCAGACCACCAATGGAACCAAGCCAAGGGCACCCAACTCCATTGGTCAGTGACCTGGGATACAGCCCCATCACCATCTCACTCATTTTCAATCTCTGAAATGTTCTAGGTCTGGAGCAGCGTGTGAGTCTTGTTGCATTGAGAAGGGGAAAGTCTCAGACTCGGTTAGCCTTGTGGATCATGGGAGTTGCAGTCTCCAGAAGGGTTGTTGAATGAGGAGGTCTGGTCAGGGCAGGGGGAAATGGAGAAAGTGTCCTGTCTACTGTCGTCTACAATAGTATTTGTGCTGTCCACTTTTCTTGTTGCTTTTGCTATAGTCTCCTGATATAGACAGTGAAGGAGGGGCCAAGTGGCTTCCCACCTTCTGTGATGTGTGGGTATCTCTCTTTGCGAAATAAGGTATAGGAATCTGCAGACTGTCTTCCTCTATTCAGAAATACTGACCTGACATTTAGTGGACATTTCTCTCAGGTTTTTACAGCACCACAGACATTTTAGAGGAACCTCTGAAAAGGAGTTATCAGAGGCTGCTGTCTGATGCTTTTTCATTACATTTCTTAATATCAATATCAATGTCCCAAAGTGTTCTATAATTCTAAGGCAATACTGTTCATTCATTTTTTATTTGCATTTGGACAAGGCTTACAGAACAAATTTGCACACACATTTAACTTTGGCTCTTTAAGATTTGGAATTCAAATTATCTGGACCCAATTCAATATTAATATAACACCACCACTTTTTACACTTCATGTGTTTCAGAGGGCTTTACAAACATGATCTCATGAGATGATGTTAGCAGAAAGAGAGCTGGATCAGGAATTAGGGATCTTGTGTTCTAGTTTTGGCTCTCCCTCCAACCAGAGGCAGGGCCTTGGAAGACCCATTTATTCTTCCTAGACCTCACTTTTCTAGTTTATAAAATGGGTGGATGGACTTGATGATCTCGGAGATCCCTTCCCATCAGATGAATTTTGACTCTGTGTTCCTCACTGATGGTGATTTTGATCTGGCACAAAGAATTAGGTAATCAGTGCCAAGGAAAACAAACAGGCAATTGTGAGTGGTGGAAGCTTCCTATTTAACAAAGGCTTAAATTTTAAGTTTTCCTCATCAGTCCAATTAGAGCAGTGAGTTTTACTATCATTGCTCTATACTTGCAGTTTTGCAAGATTAGAATTCCGGATATTCCTTCTTAAGTGTTTTGCTTGCAACTCGGATGACGTGCTACCAGTTGACAAAGGGTACTTTCCTATGGCCCAGGTCACAGCCAAGCATTAGTCAGAGCAGTGGTATCAGAATCACCTGCAGGGCTGGTTAAAAACACAGATTACCAGGTCTCATTCCCAGAATTTCTGATTCCTTAGGTCTGAAGTGGAGCCTGAAGATTTGCATTTCTAATGAGTACCCAGATGCTGCTGATGCTGCTGGCTCAAGGACCACACTTTGAGAACTATTGAGCTAGAGGTACATTCGCTCAGTGAGATTGATTTGTTTTGCCTCTGTTGCCAGAGAAAAATCTAATTGTGTTCCCAAGTAATTAAAGAAAAGGGATTAGTTTGTGTTGGACACTTCCTCTTCTCCTGTTCATTTTCTCTGATTAATTTCTAGCATGATTTCAGGCTGCCTGGCCTGGTTAGAGAGTTTGCATTCCAGGGGCTCAGCCTGGGATGGATGGAGTATCTTACTCAAAATAGCCAGGAAGTAAGGAGACAGAGAAGTCATAGTAGTTGTGTACTGAGAGTTGTATCTTTTGCAACCAAGAAAAGCAATGTTAATAAGGAGGGAAGCAGAAACATTCTATATGATAGTGTGTATTGTATTGGTGGTCCTAGTTTCCAACATGGTGGCAGACTTGTTCACCAAAACGGGTGTTCCCTTTTGCTTGAACACACAAGAATTTCCAGCTTCCCTTGCAGTTAGATGTGGTCAAGAATGAGTTATTTCCAATGAAATGTGAGTGGATGTGAATTGTGCTAACTCCAGGCCAAGACTTTTTAGAGAGACTCTGCCTCCTCCTTGTTCTCTTTCTCTTCTTTTGTCTTCTGAATAGAAATGCAAGGAGCCTGAATCCTGGAGTCACTATATGGAGGAGAGCTGCCTGTTGTGCAGGAACACTTGAATTCTTAAATAAGTTAGAAATGTGTATCTACTGTGTTTGAGCCATTATAAACTTTGGGGTCTAATTTTTAATGCATCCACCTTCTAATCAATAAATGCGTATTTCATTATTTCTCAATAGTACAGGGCTGAGCTGTGGTGGTGGGAGAAAACAAAAGTTAGGACCAGATAAATGCATATCAGATCCTAAAAAAGGTTGAGAGCTATTCTAACCAATGTTCCCACCAGGGTAAGATTAAAGAAGGGGACCCCCCTGGCACTTCAGGTCTTGTGAGTAGGACCCAAAGAAATTCACACTAAATCTATTGAGAAATGCCAATTATGCTCTTCTATTTTCAAGATGAGACTTTTACAACAAATTAACACCGCCTAGTTGGAAAACATGCTGCAGAATAAAGGAAAGGGAGCATCTCCCAGTGTACTCAATGGACAAATACAGTTCTGGAAATATTTACTGCAAGGACAAAAAGAAGCTTTTAGAAAACTATTTGGTGACCACAATCGTTGCAGGAAGGCATGGTCTTAATGAGGGAAGAAGCAAAACCATAAGAAGGAAATAGCAGAGGTAAAGGGGCTCATGGGATAGATTCAGATTTAACCAGCTGACACACACACAGAAAAGGGGGAAAGAAGAGTTAAAGGAAGAAGTCAAATTTGATATGTATTTCCAAGATAAAAATTCTCAATAATGTGGAAGGCAAACTTGCAAAGCTCTCTCAGAATTCAGGGGAAAAGAAGTCATAGATTAAAGCAAGAAGAATTAGACAGATATAGAGGACATAAAACAAAGATAAAATGTAGGTTTTAAAGAGGAAAGAAATTGAACAAATGGAACAATATGTAAAAATTGAAAGTACATTTAAGGAATCTATATGAATTTGAAAAAAAATTGAATTTAAAGATTGAAATGGCTTCTTGTATATAGGCAATACACACACATCCATAGCCTGAAAAAACATTTTTTTTTAAAATTCTAAGAATTAAAATAAGCCATACAAAATAATACAAATATCCAGGCAGAAAAGAAATAAATTTTCCCTCAAGATAACAAAAAATGAGTCAGCTTCAGACTTTTACCCGTTAATACGAAATGCCAAAAGGTGTTGGAATAATGATCAAAAGGTGTTGGAATAAACCAGGTTTTACAGGAGAAATGTTTAGATCCACGGATTTTAAACTTGGCTTAATTTTAATTCACAGTTGAAGGTAGAAGCAAAATAGTCTAGGAAATGTAAGGATCTAGGAAATTTACCAACTATTTGCCCTTTGGGGGGAAAAATATATTTTTTAAGATTTTATTTATTTATTAGAGAGAGAGAGTGAGAGACAGAGCACAAGTCGGGGGAGGGGAAGAGGGAGGGAGAAGCAGACTCCCGCTGAGCCAGGAGCCTGACTCTGGGCTGGATTCCAGGACCCTGGGATCATGACCTGAGCTGAAAGCAGATGCTTTACTGACTGAGCCACCCAGGCACCCCTGGAAAATTTTTTTTTTCAAAGACGTTGTCTAATTGATTTGGAGTGAATCAATATTGTGAGCTCAAGAAGTCAGTACTCTGATACCCTTTGTATAAAAAATGATCTCTGGGCTTATGCCCCCATCCTCCATCCAGCCTGCTAGCCTGGGAGGCCCAGGCCAGCTCACCTTGCTCTGCCAAATCCCTGGGCAGCCCAGCTGGCTCTCTGTATCCTTGATATTCGGGAACCCAGGACAGCCCAGGAGAGCCAGGGTGTCTCCCTACGTGATTAATGGTCTGCAGCTAAATAAGGGAGGCTGCGCCCCAGCGTGATACAGGGAAAGCCTTGGAGGAAGCGTTTTTCAGAGGCCTTGATGAGGAATGCGGCACAGGGCCTCTGCTCCAGACTGAATGTTTGTAATCCATATGTTTAAACTAACCCCCAGTGTGATGGTATCTGGAGGTGGGGCCTTTGGGAGGTGATTAGGTCACGAGGATGGAGCCCTCCTGAATGAGATTAGTGACCTGATAAAAGAGACCCCAGAGATTCCTTGTCCCTTCACTCAGGCTATGGTATTTTTGTTATAGCAGCTTGAATAGACAAAGACAATCTCATTTGCTCTTCATGTTACCTTAATCCTTCCATGTACCTGCCCTTCTCAGGCTGAAGGGGGGGGGCGAATTAGCACATCTTCTCGGGAGGGCAGGATTTTCTCCTTCTTTCTCTCTGGACCTCTCTTAAATAAAGATCTCTAATCTGCAGGCACCTGGGTGGCTCAGTCAGTTGGGAGTCTGCCTTCAGCTCAGGTCATGATCTCAGGGTCCTGGGATGGAGCCCTGTGTCAGGCTCGCTGCTCAGCAGGAAGCTTGCCTCTCCCTCTCCCTCTGCCCCTCCCCCTAGTTCACGTGCTCTCTCTCTCTCTCAAATAAATAAATAAAATCTTTAAAAAAAAAGATCTCTAATCTGGATGATTAAAACTGTTGGTTTGGGATATGTGGGGGTAGGGGAGATTACAAGATTTAGACAAAACTTTTTTAAGAAAATGCCTGGGATTGCGAGATGTTGTCTGCTGCCAAGTCCTAGTTTTAAATTCCAGAAGCTTGGTTTTGCTTTAGTTTCCCTTTGTGCTTTCTTTCTCTAAGAAACCCGCTCTGGATAGATGGGCATTACAGGCTGATTAGGGGTGGCTAGGATGAAGGCCATTCATAGACAAAAGCAAAATGTTATTGTGTTATCCTTATATTAGATGATCCTAGTTTACATACTTTTTGTATAATATGTACATTATAATAAATACATAAAACTCAACAAGTTATGAACCCTGATTATCTCTGAGTAGTAGTTTAATGGGTTTTTTTCTTTATATTAGCCGGAAATTTTCTTTTTCTAAGCTCACTATAAGGCATGCATTGCTTCTGCTGTAAAAACACAATAAATATTGCTTAAAATATTGTAAAACTAAGAGGCATAAGGATATACAATAGCCAAAACAGACAATATGTAACAGAATTCAAAATGGAAGTAAAATCTTTTAGGACAGAAATGCAACATTCAATGTATTAATGGACAGAAATGCAACATTCAATGTATTAATAGGTCTATATACTTAAGGGTCAAAACATAATTTTCCTTTAAAAAAACAAATGTGTTTCCCTTTAAATAATCATAAGGTTCAGGTAAAAAAATCTACTTACCTGGTCATATGTTGCCATGGGTGTTCATGGTACTTCTACCAATATGCAAAATAATAAAAGCATCATGTCTGCTGCAAAAGGGCATTGTTTTGTCACTATCCATCGTCTTCCCTGAAATCAATATGATAGTCTGTTCATTTCTCCTTCTTACTGCGGGTTAGTTCTGGCAGCGAAAAGCTGGAATTCTGTTCTCAAGCCTGGCTTTCATCACCTATTTGTCTCTCTTCAAAGGAGAGGAATGGAAGGGCGTTACAAAACGGGAGCCATAGCTTGTTGGGAAAGATGAATCACCAAGGGATGAATCAGACCAGGGCCACCGATGGTTCCCTAAATCACCAGAGCAGCCTGTCAAGGGAACCCCATGGGAGAGTGAGAGCTGGGCACCACCCATCCAACTCATCCAGGGTGCATTCGTGGGCTCATGGGCTCATGTGACAAGTGATATTTGGGGATAAGGGACTCCTGGGGTTCTCATCCAAAGCTTCTCTGACTAATTAGAAGAGAGTCCATGCTCCTGCCTTTCCCTGGAGCTGAGTTACTCTTGCGAGGTGCCAGAAATGGACGTCTCCATTCCTGTCATTCCAGTTCTATCCCAGCTGTTTAGAATAAGCAGCCAGCTCTCAGTGGATTTCTCCGCCCTTCTCCTGGACCTCACAAAAGGTCAGGCGAACAGTCCATCAAGAGCGCTTTTCCTGAAAACTTCCAGATTATGAAAATAGAAATCGCATTCCTTGTGGAGGAGAGCGCTGACATGTCCCTGAATAATAATCCCGCCTTGCCAGATCCCCACACGGAGAGATCAGACGGCCTTGCTGGTTCCTCCTTCCCATTTTCTAGGGTTGCATCCTGAGTACTGGGGCCCGGGAAGAACTATGCTTCTATGGCACATTGTAAGATAGAATTTTCTAGAACCACCAGGGTTTCTCTCTGGCAGTTCCACTGTATCCCTCGATTCAGCGATTCAGTATCCCTCTTAAATTGAAGTTAGCTGTCGGCCAGCAGTCCTTGTTTGATCCTCTCCTGGCTGCTGGACCTTCCATGAACTCTCTCCTTCAACCAACTTCTTTAGCTTGGCTTGAACCTGTGGTTGTCATCCACCCCACAATTTGAGCTCAGGCAGATGGTGCAGATTGCACCCAGTAAACTGGTTCAAAAGTAACGATGCTAGGCAGAGTGTGGGTTATTTTCGAAACAAACCAGCTGAATTCAGCCGAGCAACCAAGCTGCTACTAACTGGTTGGTTGTGATCCAGCCATCAGAAGGGTTGATGTCTTTCAAAGCCACCTGCGTGGATAGTCACAGCATTAGGCTCCATCAGCTGCTGACCCTCTGATCGCATTTTTGTTTATTTATTTATTTTTAAAGATTTTATTTATTTATTTGACAGAGACATAGCGAGAGAGGGAACACAAGCAGGGGGAGTGGAAGAGGGAGAAGCAGGCTTCCTGCGGAGCAGGGAGCCCGATGCGGGGCTCGATCCCAGGACCCTGGGATCATGACCTGAGCCGAAGGCAGACGCTTAAGGGCTGAGCCACCCAAGCGCCCCTCTGATCGCATTTTTAATCAGCACATGAATATTTTGCAGCCTTGAGTTTTTTTTCATGCTTGATGGTAGGTTTCATTAAGGAATTAATTTATTTTAATTAATTTTAAGGCACAACATTCCTCTGTTCAACCTGATTCCACTTAGAAAAAGGTCTGTTCTTTCAGCATGACAGAATTACGTAGGGGCAGGCAATTTTGGGTTCGACGACCTTCTGGGTCTGGGAACTGGAAATATAATTTGCGGAGAACTCCTTCTCTCCCTCCTTCTCCTCTCCCTCCTTCTATTCCTCCTTCTTCTTCTCCTTTCTCTCCTTCTTCTTCCGTATTCTCTCCAGCCCTCAGTATGTAACAGTATTAAGCCAGAGGTGAAAGCATTGCTAGGAATGGGGAAAGAACACGAATTACCTCCTTCCCTGTTTTTCTGTGCTAATTATAAGTATGTGAACCACAGTCCTAGGAAAACACACTTGGTAAAGAAAAGAAATAGGAAAGGAGAAAAGACACCTGGCCAAATATCCAACCAGCCTCTGCAAGGCATCCACCACACAGACTAATACTTTAGACAATGTCTGACAGGTTGATATTTTGAGCTTGCTTTTTGAAAAAAATATTTTTGGAACCCAAAATATTTTGGTGCCTACCTGCCATGTGAAATTCTAAAAGAAGATTCAGAAAGGTAAAGCAGCATGTCTGGAAGAAGGACCGTTTTTTTTTCTGATTTTGTCAATAAATTCCACAGGTCACCGAAGCTGTTGATTTAAATAATATTATTATGAGACATGCTCTGTTGGCTCAGTTCTGAGGGAATGGTTTGCTGTCTGGACTTATCACTGTGTTCAACTTTAATGACTTCCCACGGTGGACACTTGTTCCTTTATCTTATTTCTCTGAAGACTTGCTTGGCCCTTTATGTTCGTGGTGCCCTTGGATAGGGTTGAGTTCTATTAGCTCTATAAGGGACAAGGATGTGCCTCCTAGACTCAAACCCAGTGGGAGGAGATGTCACCCCTTTGACTTCTGTCTCACAAAATGCTGGGACCCCACATTCTCTAGTTCCTTTCATTCCCTTGGCAGGTCCGAGGTGATTCAAGCACAGAATCTTTTTTTTTTAAATTCAAGTATAGTTGACACACAATGTTGCATTAACTTCAGGTGTACAACATAGTGATTGGACAAGTGTATACATCATGGGCTGCTCACCCCAAGGGTGGTTAGCAGCTGTTACCATACAACACTAATACGATACCCGTGACCATATTCCCTATGCTACTGCACCTTCCATCCCCGTGACCAGAAGCCGGTACCTCCCACTCTTCTTCATCCATTTTTACCCACTCCTCCCGCCCCCTCCGCTCTGGCAATCATCAGTTTCTTGTCGGGATTTGTGGGTCTGTTTCTGGTGTTTTGTTTGGTGTAAGCACAGAATCGTCCTGATCGCCACTGAAGTTTTCCCGACTTGCCCATAGCGGCAGCCATGGGTGCGCTGTACCACCAAACCCCGTATCTCATCAGGGTCTCCACATAATGGCGTGGGTCCTTGACTTTCTTATAACTCTTTCCTACTGAAGCCAGTAGGAAAGGGCTTATAAAGCGCCCACCTCCCTTTTGGGGTCCAGGTCTTGCTGCTCGGGCCCTCCATGACACAGAAGAAGCTCTGGGGTGGGGGTGGGTGAGAACACCTCATTCCTAGTTAGAGAGACAGAATGACATCTATTCAGAGGCACGCTGGCTACTGCCCAGCCAAGAAAAAAAGCCGTGGAGACAGGGGACCAGGCAACCCAGAAGGGCCATTCCTCAGAGCTAGTTATGATGAGTATGCAGCTTTCAATGACTTACTGGGTTATTTGCCTAGATCTGAGAAACCCTATTCTCCAGAGGCCCATGATGATGATCCCAGGGCAATGGTTTATTTTCCTGCAAAACATCTGTTTTACATTCTTACTCTTCATAAATGTGCGCAGTTGGCTACTTGCCTGCACTTCTCCCCGCCTACCCCCCCTCCACCTCTTCCTTCCCCTCCTCTCCAGATAGCTTTTCTCTTTGGAAGAGCGAGATCATTCCTCTCCTGAACCGGTCTTTCCATAGTGGAAAACACTGCAAAATACCCAATGTGACCTCTGGTTTGTGTATGTCTTGGGGCTGCACCCGGGAAAGTGAGCAGAGAAGTGCCTCTGGGATCTCTCCCCATTTTGTGGCCACAGCCTTTCCAGCAGGACATCAGGTCACCTTTATGACAGTAGTTCCAATGCTATGGCCAGCATGGGCAGCTTCTGATGTCACTCCTGGACCCCTAAGCTCCAGGTTCTTCTCTCTCCCCCTCTCCAACCTCCCCGCAATCTCTTTTGCCTTCCCTCCTAATTGGAAAAAATGGGGGAGGAAGGAATGGTTGAAGCAGAGATCCTAAAATAGGTCAGGCCATCATGCAGGTTCCAAAATAAACGTCATTAATGCCAAGTCACTGAACCATATAGCCCAAGCTGACAGTCCTCGGTTGCCTGCTGCTTCTGATTTGGGATTTTAAAGAAACAGTGAATGTTGAGATCAAGGACTCACAAAAGAGCTTCCAAACAAGGGAAGGCAATTTGGGGGTGAGCTGGGGAGAAGATAGGATCCGAGAAATGAGGAACTATCCGGCCATACCAGGATTTAAGTGCAAACCTGAATTTGCCCTGTATAATCCGGGCTGCTATTTTCGGTTATCACAGGGTGAGGAGGGGGGGCACGTAGAAGGGACCAGAATGGGGAGGAATAAATCCATCCTTGCCCCAGTGCAGGTTAGAACTTTATGAGGATGGAATAGTAAGCACACAACACAGGGTTTTATGCATCAGCACAACTTTGTGTTAAATTGTTCTCAGTGGGTATCTTGTAGGGGAATGTGAATATGAATGGCCTTGTTCAGGAGATTGAATTGCAATTACTGAGATGTGATAGGAAACGTGGTCTTAGCACTGCCCGGTAAAACAGTATTCCTCCACTTATGTATGGCACCTATGGTCCATTTAGTTTCATATACACAAAGTAATCTCTTTGGTAGTTAAACTCCCATGAGCCACCCAGAAACAGAGAAGAAAGAACTCTGTTGCCTAGCAACCAATGGAACGTTACAACACTAGATAAATCGAATCAATATTACTCTAAATATTGAACCCTTAGATGATGAAAAAACCCTCAAAGCCGTGTCCATAACTCCTCTGCTCTTTCCTTTCCTGGACCCGGCAGCCGAGTAGGGCCAGCTTGCTCTTGACAACCTCCAGAGACCGCGGAGAAGACAACATCCTGTGTTCCACAGGAGAACCCATCCATGGTAGTTCCAGAAAGGAGACACCTGAGGCTTCATCCCTAGAGTTTGGAGCCTCCTGCCCACCGTGGCAGCACTGGCTGGCCTGGGGTGAGGTCACTGCCCGAGTTCCCAACCTACTGGCATGCGGTCAGGGCTCATTAAAGTTGGAGAGACCAAGGTCACTCTGTAAACTGTTTCTTTAAAAAAGCTCCAGAGGTTGGGGCGCATGCTGTCCTTCCATTAGTCCCTGACCCCCAGGACCCCCTCCCCATCACCAAGCCCTAGCAGTAGACTGCTTAGACCCCTCTGGTAGCTACTTTGGGGCTCTTTCCCCCTTAAGATCTCATTGAGTCTGTTTTAATCCATCTCGAGCAATAGGTGTTTGCCCAGGACCCTGCATCTTGTTAGAAACCAACCCAGTTCGGGGGAACTTTGAACGATGTCCAACTACCTTGGTTTTCCACTAGTAAATTTTTCTTCCGGGCAATAACACTGTGCCTTATTCCTAGAAACTGTTTCCTGGCCTAGTATCCTTTCTGAAGAGCCCCCATTAGGTACTCTTGGATAAAGCTGTCCTTGGGGTCCCCAGCTTTGACCTCCTGTCATCATGCTGTTGGAAGCACTTCTTCACAGGTAGGCTGAGGGAGTTGACCTTGGTGAGCATGACTGAGATGTAGAAGAAGGAAACCAACATTAACCTTGTCATGTGCCAGGCACCACACAGGTGTGTTAGTGAAACCAGGATTGCCCACTGAAGCCCTGTGATACCCGTATGCGGTAGGAGTTATTATTTCCACTTTACAGTTGGGGAAACTGAGGCTTAGTCAGGTTACAGTAACTCACCCTTAAGAGACAGTTGTGGTATCCTAACAGGTGGTAATTCCAGGCTTCTCTCTGGTCTTTGGATGTCACCGAGAGGTACGGATATGACTGGGTTCTTTCTTATTTCCGATAGGTCACATGGTGCCATTTGAAAAGAGGAGGCAAAGGATAGGACCTTATAAGATTCTGCGTGCTAATGGGGCGGCTGGGCTCTCCTGTGCAAGAGAAGAACTTCTCAAACTATGAGACAAGACAAGGCAGGAAAATATATTTGTCTGCCTTCTGGATTTAGCCGTGCTACCTCTCATAATTCATGTTTGCCCTGGGGAGGCAGGGATGTGTGTAGAGTCCACTGTTTACCTCCAGGACAATTCAGGCAGGTCGTCCCTTTTGTCATTCTCCTGACATTTCGTTCTCTATCATGTTACCCCTCAAGTTTGTCCACGTGGATTTGGGGTTCCTTTCAGGGACGTACAACATTGGAGAAGGAAACGAAGTGTCCAGGATAATTTTCCCACCGCAAGCGTCATGTGGCAGACTCTTCTTTCTCGACTGTGCCCTCCCCACCTGGTTTTTTTGTCAGGTGTCTCATCCCTCCAATCTGCACGGGGCTCAGCTCCATTTACCTTTTGGGAAATCTGTCTCCCCATCCTCGGGGAAATCTCTGAATCTCAGGATCCATTACCACTCTCCTCATTCAACTCCAAATAGTACATTCATCCAAGTCTGAGTCATTAAATTAATGGCAACAGCCTGAGCGGGGTGGGTGAGGGTGGGCAACAGGGAAATGACTGTTTTCTCCAAACAGGGCATTTGTCAGGGCTGGGGGCCGCTGTATCCTCTCTCTCAGCAGACTGAGTCCTGTTGTCTCAGGGCAGAAAAACTCCAGAAGCCCACCTGGGTCTCAGGCAAGGCCCTGCCAGGGCCCCCCACCAGGTGCTTTGTGCATGCGTAGTCCCTGGACAAGCCTCAGTCACGTGTCCCTTAATTGCAATGACTATTTGTCGCTTCACCCTGACATGTCAGGCCCTGTGCAATGCATTCTTTTATCTGCTCCTCCAAAACATTGCACGTTTAGATAGCATTAGCCTCATTTTAAAGAGAAGGAAATGGGAGCACAGAGACATCATGCGATATGCCCACGGACACCCAGCAAGGAAGTGGGAGTTGTGATTTGAAACAAGTTCTATCTGAAGTCAAGGTTCCTCTGTGGGTTCCGAGGAGCTCATTTCGAAGAGGCTTACAGGAAACGCTCTAGGAGTATAAGGAGGACCCAGGAGGAGGTGACTGGCAGAATCTTGCACTCCTCTGGGAAATCAGGAATCCTGGATTTTCATCCAATGTTATTAAATTTTACTTGAATGAGCTCCCAGGCTCCTCGTTCAGCATCTGTAAAATGAAGGAAGGCTCAGTGAACTTCCAGTTCTCAGAATCCAATTCAGACTACTGGGCAGAGTTCCTGCATCCAGGATACAAAACTTAGAAACTGGATCCAGCCCAGTGCAGAGCTCAAGTGTCTGTTCCTCCATGCTTCATGTGAAATGGATAAAACACAGAAAGCAATCTTTTCATGCATCGCCACTGCGGGGAGACCACAGAACTGAGTGACCAAGGTCTCCTTCTGCCTGGAATGAAATCTTCCAGTTGCTGTTTCCTTGGGTGATATTTCTTCAGACGTGAATACAAGTCTCCATAGGGAATGCATTTCTGCTTTTAAAGAAGGAAACCTAAGTATAAAACCAATCGACTGTCTAGCTGCTGTGAATGTTTTGCATTACAAAAGCATTCTGAAGAATACCTTCATTTGTGCCATTCTACTATTATTATTATTAACAAATCAAATAATGGAAAGATAGGTAGAAATTAGGGATAGAGAAACAAGGTTGAAATACCACCAGCCTACTGAGTGGGTCAACAGGATCATTCATCCCTCACCTTCTAAAAGTTAGGATGAGGAGGCCGCCTGGCTGGCTTGGTCAGAAGAGCTTGCGAGCTTGCAACTCTTGATCTCCAGGTCGTGAGTTCCAGCCTCACGTTGGGTATACAGATTACTAAAAATAAATAAATACATAAAACTTGTGAAAAGTTAGGATGACGTAGGAGGTAATTCTTCTTCCCATATAGGACCTTTTCCTCCTTCAGCTGCACTACTCCTTTTGAAAATTACTTGAAATGACTCTGAAAATCCTGCCTACCCGGTCCCATTCTTGTTCTTGATCATACATTACTTTGCATCGCCAACCAACCGAACCAAGTGTGTTTTTGCCAGTTGTTCCCATTACTACATTTTTCTCTAGAACAGCACCCCGTCTTAGCCCTCGGGTGACTAGTGGGATATCTTATAGGCTTTCAGTGTGCCCTTATTGATAAAAGAACAGTCACCCGAGAGCATCTTTGTACAACTGTGAGTCAGTCAGAGCCCCTAACCTCTGAGCTGTTCAGCGGGTCATCTGTATCCATTTGCGCCGTTTGCCATGTGACTTTATTTATTTATTTATTTATTTTAATGAAATATAATTAGCATATCGTGTTATATTAGTTTCGGGTGTACAGCATAATGATTTACCACCATTTCTATACATTGCTCAGCACTCACTACAATTAGTCACCATCTGTCACCAAATAGCAATATTCCAAACTTGTTGACTATGTTCTCGGTGCTGTACTTTTCATCTTCGTGACTTAATTTATTTTGTAACTGGAAGTTTGTACCTCTTAATCCCCTTTGTCCTTTCCACCCATCCCCCACCCCCCCACCTCCCGTCTGGCAACCACCAGTTTGTTCTCCGTATTTAAGAGTCTGGTTTTTGTTTGTTTGTCTCTCTTTTTTTCCTTTGTTTTGCTTCTTAAATTGACTTTACGTATTTTCCACTGCAGTGAGGGTAGTGTATTTCTCGTCCGCTGACGTTGGGTTTGGCCAATGGAAAATGGAACATGTCTGGCACCTGTGGGTCCTCGGCTGAGCCCTCAGGAGGTCTTGTATGTTTCTGTTTGCCCTTTGCACTCCTGAAGCCGGCCAGGAAAAGACCATGCCCTGGATAGCTGCTTGTCTAAAGAGAGGTGGAGACACGTGGAGCTGACCTGAACCCCACCGGAAGTCTGCAGCCAAGCTATGCTGATCTACCTCCTGGGCTATTCCCAAAACTGCACAGATTTGGGAGCTAGAGAAAGAAATGCTGTAAGGCAGCGTGTTTTAGGGAAGTTAGTTTTGTAGCCTTACTGAAGCAAAAGCTGATTAACATATTATTTTTATATGGGGCAAAGTGAGTCATCTGGGGAAAGGCTCAGAGCAATGGGGAATAAGAAATGTTTCCAGGTTACCCGGGGAGGGGAGGATGCTATTATTTGTCTGTCACGGGTCCTGAAGGACCTTGTAGCAAGAATTTCTCTGAACTTTCCAGACCTATCACTGTGCCAGACAGGCCATTATGCTAAAAAAATTTTTAAGGCAGGAACTCAGTGGTGACCCATACAGAGCTAAAAGGGCAGAACTGAAAGGCAGTAAGAGAATGACCTTTACATCAGGTAAAATTGATGGCCTGATTCCACAGCCCCGAAGGCTTGTATAGCTCAGCAACTGAGAGCAACCTTCATTCTTGTTCACTTAGAAGAAATTCATTCATGGTAAGAGTGAGGGTCCTCCACTCTGCCTAGGCGCAGGAGGGAGCTCAGAACGTTTCAAGAAATACAGGCATAATCCACTTCAGCGATGTTAGAAATTTCCAGAGGAATGATAACAATATTCAAATTAGTGTTATTATCATTATTTAGATTATTTATCATCAGTTAAGGCCACACATGATCCTTTAAACCATTGTAGTGGTATTCGTTCTTGGGTAGACAGACAGAATTTTTTTAAAAAAATGGAACGCTTGAAAAACCACTTGATGCCAGTAATGTGATTCCAGTGGGCTTTGAAGAGTTTGGACTGAGCTTAGGAAAATGATAATTATCCGTTACCTAGAAAAAGCAGGTAGGTCACTGCAGAGAGAACAATTTAATTTTAGTCCATGTATTTCAACGTGAGTTTAAGCCTCCTATGCAATTAGCTAAAATAACTGAAACAGCGGAGTGTACAAAGGCCATACCCATGTACACCAACTAATGATTCAAATTAAGCAGAATTTATAAACCTGTTGGCAGTTACTTGTTTGACCTGACTTCTCTTTCTGTGATGACAAGCCCTTCTGTTGAAATGGACCACCCAGTCCAGAGTAATGCCCGCCTCTGCCAAGTCCAGTGGTACTTAGCTTCTGAACCAATGCCTGGCTCTTACAGAGACTGTTAAAGGAGAATTCACCTGGAATTGTTGGCTATGTTTTCATGTATGTATGTCTTATCTTCCAAGAATCTTTGAGGCCAAGCACTGACTCTTGAACCACTCTATTTTCATCTCTGTGTCACTGTGCTAAGCATGACATTGTATCTTGAATACTGGAGTTCTATAAATATATTTTTATCGGTATGGGAGACCCACTGGGTTGGCCAACCCAGCCTTCATCCATGATTCCCTTCTGTCCAGCCATCATTAATCTAGGCATATGCAACACAATTCTGGTCAATGACTTGCAAACAGAAGCCACTGGGTGGGGCTTTGGGAAATATTTTTTAAAAATTAGCATTCCATGTAAGCTTTTTTTACCCCTTTCTCTTCCTCTTGCCTGGCATGCACATGTGATGCTTAGAAGGGCAACAGCCATTTTGTGACCATGGGGTAACAAGCATGCAGATGAAGGTCTGTCTAAACATTGAAGATGGAAGAGCAAAATGATGCAAAGAGCCTGCATTCAGTGGTGTGTTAGACATGGTTTGCCTTGGTTTGTAAGTTGACTGGTACATTTTCAGGAATTTTGCAAACCTGTTGTTCAAGCACAGATACTATTAAAAATTGCCATATATACTTAAAATAATATAAAATAAATTATATTAGAACGAAGATAATGCCCCAAACTCCTACTTTTCTAATTCTGCTATTACACTTTACTCATGTTCTTGAGATTATTTACATCTATTAAGTGTATGGTGGGAATACTTCATAAATGGTGTGCCACTTCATATTTCTTTGTAACTCTGCATTTAGTTATGTCAGGGTTGGTAGCTGAAAACCAAACATGGGGAAAGTAGGTATGCAATGGCAATTGACAAACATGCAACTCAGGTTGAGCTGCAGAATGGTTATTATTTAAGAGCACACCATTGCTGGGTTCCTGAAGTGTCATTGAATTACCGTGTCATTTAGACTGACTGCCCTCTCCTAGATTTCTGGTTAGATGAGACAAATAAGCTCCAATGTTTTTGAGCCAATTAGTCAAGGTTTTTTGCTTTTGTTTTTGTTTTTGGTGTTTACAGCAAAAACCAATTCTAACTTACAAAACTATTAAGTCATTTAGCTCACTCTACCAAACACAGGTGGAAAATAGTCAATGTAATACCCTGGATGTGTAGCAGAGAAAAGAAATCCTACTTGGAACTTAAGTCAGGCCATTGGAATTTTCAGAAGAAAATCTTGGCAGCCTATAGTGTTTGAGACGTTGCATAAACATCTGATCCTTGACTCAATAACCATCAGCACTTGGTGTCAGCATATAAATGTTGGGTTGGAAAAGTAGATAAATTGATTTTCCATTTCTCTCATTCTAGTGTCTTCCTTTTCATTGATGCTGGAGCGATGGATCCCATTACTAGTGCAACAGTCCATAGTGTAAACATGTTATTTCTCTGGTTAAAGAACAATTCCTTTCAAAGTTATATAATGTGATAAACTGTCTCTGAATTATGGCTGTAAAAATCATAATTCACTCTTTTCTTCAAAGCCATCAAGAAATTCACAAGCTCTATAAACTATAAAATCTCTAACCTTAAGCCATGGTGATATATTTTTTTTCATTTTATGAGTTAAACTAAACCTGGTAGATCAGAAGAGGCTGGTATTGGTATGCCGGCTTTATAGCTGGGATATTAAGGCTCAGAGAGTTCAAGTCATCTGCTCAAGGTGGAAAAAATAGAAAGCAGGACTAGATTGCACTTGTTACTTTTTTTTTTCTTGCCAGAATCACATCTCTGTATTCCAGTAAAAATATTGAGTTTGAATGCATGAAAATCATCTTTCTGGTAGTTCAACAGGATGGGTGGATTTTTAATTTTTTTGGCATGACTCTTGAGGCTGTTAAGGAGAACCACAGATCAGGTATTCGGGTCTTTGAATACAAAATAAAATATGGCAAATGGAACCAGATTTTTAAATGGGGGATTCTTGGTGGAGAAAAATATATTTTGGCAAAAAGCTGAGCAGGCTGCTTGCCTCCTCCTCCTCCTGTAGAGTTTCCTTTTAGCTCCTTACCTTCTATTTATTCATCTTTTATTGAATGAATATTTACTGAGCACTCACCAAGCGCCTGGCAGTCTTAGAGATTCTGGAGAACAGAGTGGTGGGGAATGGTGTGGTGGAGAGAGGACAGTGAACAAGTCAGCAAGAGAGCGCCATGGAAAGCACGGAGTAAGGTGGTGTGTTACAGTGTGACTATAGTTGGGGCTGGGTAATTTATTTATTTGAGAGACCGAGAGAGAGGATGTGCATGAGTGTGAAAGTGTGAGCCAGGGGGCAGGCAGAGGGAGAGAGAGAGAGAGAGAATCTTAAGCAGGCTCCATGCCCAGCACAGCGGGCTGGGTAATGTAATAGGGTCCTTAGAGGTGATTAGGCAGGGACATCTGTGTGGGGCCTAAAAACTGACAGTCCTGCAAAGATTGGGGTAGCGTATAGGGGCAGAAGGGATAGCAAGTGCCAAGCCTCTGAAGAGGGAATAATCTCGGTATGTTCATAAAGGAGAAAGAAAGCCAGTGTGGCTGAGTCATAGCCACAGAAGAAATTAGGGGTAGGGAATGGAGTTGGAACGTTATTCAGGACTAGTTCATGTGTAACTTTTAGGCCATGATGAGGATTTTGTGCTTTAGCTTAGTCTCAGTGGAAAAACCACAAAATGTTTTCAGGCAGGGGAGTGATATGACCAATGTGTCTTTTTAAAAGAACAGAGGTGTGAACAATACAATCAAGAGGATCACCTCTATGCAAGAAATATTGGTGGCTTGACTAAGAGTAGTGGAAATGGAGGGAAGTTTATGAATTTGAGACCTATTTTTGCGAGAGAGGCACAGGGAGTAGTGATAGATTTGGTGTGGGGGAGAAGGCATGTGAAGAACATGGATGAATTATGGGTGATGCCTTAGTATTCAGCTTGAACAACTGGGGCACCATTTATGGCACTGAAGAGACCACGGGAGGAAAAGATTTGGAGGGGAAAAAGTGAGGGTTCTGTTTCGACTGTATTATATTAAGGAGCTCCACTAGATATCTCACTATAGACAGAGTCACTTGGATATAGGAGTTTGGATTATTAGTAGATAGTATTTATAAATAGTCTTTAAAGCCAGTGATATAGATAATCGATGGAAAGAGTACAGACAGAGGAGGATAGACTAGAACTTGGGGTATTTCATTACATTATCCTCAGCCCTACTCAACCTTCTTATCTGACTGACTTTCAAACTGACTATTCTTCCTCTTCCATCTTCTCCTGATGGGCGTTCCCTAAATTATTGCCGTCAGCATCCCTTCCCAACTCTTTACAATCCCATTATTCCTGGATGATCTCATTCACTCACATAGCTCTAACTGACCTATACTGGTGACCCCACCAGTCTATGAGTCTGTCCTTATCTCTCTTTCTCCCAATCTTAATGAAATCAAATCCATTCAATCCAAATCCATTTAAGTCAGGAAGCATTTGTTGGACAACTTCTACTACGTACCAGGCACTGTGCTAAGCAGGTTGGTTGGTCATCAAGTAGCTGTGCAGGGTGGTATTACTTTGGTGAATCTAACCCTCAGCCTTGGGGGCTTGGAAGCTTGATTCTCTCAGCATATTAAGTGGGCCAATTTCTCAGGGTGCAAATTAACCCAGCTCACAGGAATCTCATGTATATAAATCAAAATGTCAATTCACTAATTTACAATGGGAAATACAACGTACAAGAGGAGCAGACATTCACATTAGGCTGATCTGCACATTTTCTCCATCTAGGAAAACTGCATATAAAGCCAAATTGTCAGAAGGTTGCATGGATTATAAGAGATCAGAGGAAGGGGCCTTGGTGGCAGATTTGAATGTTTAATATTACCAGGCTCTGAAAGTCTGATGCATCTATGTCCACAGAGAAATCAAACAGTTCATGTGTTCCTGAGGACTTTGGAGGATCTCAGAAGAGCACTTTGATGGGCACTGCCAAAATGGATCTCTCTCATTTTCTCTTTTTCTACGTGTTCTGTGATCACACCCCTCTTCTGACTGACACATTCTTTCTCTGGATAAGTTAATAAAGTCTGTTAAATCGCCACTGGGTCCTGTTCTTACCTAGAAACCATTCTATCTCAGTAAGGATAATGCATGTATTTCAGATTTCTTCATGTGTGGAAGGTTTTACTTAATTATCAGAGAGCAGATTTATATTCTTCATTTCAAATTCCATAGCCTCAAATTCCTAGAATAATGTCTTGCAAACAAACAGCTCATGAAATGTTTGTTGAATGACTAAATGAGTGACTAGATCAACTTTTGCCTCTCTGTAGCTTAGATGATCAGATCAGAAAAGTAGATTTTATTTAACATATTTAGTTGGCTCTCATAAAAACTGAATGGCGGACAAAAGAGTTTTTCTAGCCCACTTCCTGAGACCCAGGGGTCTATCAATTTGCATTGATTGGGGCAATTTCATGTCAAGATAGAACCTGGCAGGACACGTCTGTGGCTTCATTCCACATACATACTCTTATTGGCTCCAGGAGCAGACATGACAGAGGCCTGGCCAATCAGAGCATCATATCATCCTAGACTGGCTCAGAGATGAGCAGGGGACTGAATCTGATATTCCCTAATGATAGGGGACTTTTTTCTAGAACTTGCTCTGAAGCTGGGAAGACTGTCCGAGAACTGCAGGCTGCCATTTTGCCAGCATGAGGAGAAAGCCAAACTGGCATGGAGATCATACAGGGAAGCAGAGAAATGGTGGGTGGAGACAAGTAGATCTTAGGGACACGATTTGAATCTCTGGATTCCCCCATGTCTGACACGTGCTTTTCCCTGCCCTTTCAGCTGTGTGATCCAGTATCCCCACTTGCGCTTATGCACTTTGAGTTGTATTTTCTGTCCCAACTAAAGAGTCCTAGCTAATAGTCTGCTTATGGAAACTAGCTGGTGAGAATAGGCAAAAGTCATAAATTGCAAATTATGTGTGTAAGAAATGTACCAGAATGTTAATGATTATCTCAGAATTGTGGGATTATGAGGTTTTTCTTTTCAAAAGATTTTATTTCCAATACTTTCTGGAATAGTTCAAGTTTTCCAAAAGGCCCACATATTAATTTTAATAATAATACAAAGGAAACAAAAAGCCTCTAGAGTTTTCCTTCTTCAGGGGCACAGGCAGAAGGCCATATGGCCTTTTTCAATACCAACAATATCAACAAACATTTCACAGACTCTCCTGACACAGTTGAGCTCAAGTTGTGGGTTAACTTTGTGTTTAGTTAGATAATAGAAAAAAACCCACAGTGATTGAGTAGCTTAAAGACTAGCATTTAAATTCTTGACTTGGTCTCTGGTGAAAAAGCCTAAAGACAGTCAAAAGGCTGGTCAGAGGACCAATGATAGGATTTACTGCTAATCCCCCCAAAAAGAGCTAAAATGGCTGCTGACCGCAGTGCTTCCTGGGAGGTGGGGGGAGGCTCTGCGTGAAGGTGTTGGGAAGTCTGACAGGAGAAAAACAGAAGGACCTCCACTAAACCATCCTATACATTCCAAAGGTCTCAAGAGTCTTTTGTGGCTAGCTTTGAGGAGAGCAGAGAGAGGGGAGGGCAGGGGGACAGGAAGGAAGCATAGAAAACCCCTCCAGAGACATGACTGGTGCTGATAAAAGCACCACCTCCTCCTTCATCCTGCCATGTCTTCATGGTCTCTGGTAGGCAATAAAGTGAGTTAAGAGTCTGAGTTTTTAAAAGGGACTTCACAACTTTACAGCAGGGACTATGATAACATTTATAGGTCTCCACCAAAAGGAAGTTAAATAAATCTCCTCTCTGGGGACACAAAATCACCTGCCACCTTTATGTGGTCAGGAGGGAACTGTCTGCTCTGGAGACCCGTCCCCTCCTGGGTACTCTCACACAGGCTGCAGCCACAGGGATGGAATGTTCTTGTCCTTCAAGGGTCAGCGTTCCCTACACTTCTCTTGACCACTAGAACAAATTGCCCCTCACCTCCTATTTTTTTTTTTAAAGATTTTATTTATTTATTTGAGAGAGAGAATGAGATAGAGAGAGAGAGCATGAGAGGCAGGAGGGTCAGAGGGAGAAGCAGATTCCCTGCTGAGCAGGGAGCCCGACGCAGGACTCGATCCCGGGACTCCAGGATCATGACCCGAGCTGAAGGCAGTTGCTTAACCAACTGAGCCACCCAGGCGCCCCCCTCACCTCCTATTTTAAGCACATTTCTAGTTATCAGGATGCAGGGAGACTCAGGCTTATTATAATTTCATGTTTGTGAGTGTGTTGTCCTCCATTTCCTCCAGGACAAATTTTATCTTATGATTCTTCTGAATCTCCTCCCTCTTCCCTTGATCCCTGTCACCTTAATAAATGTGCGTTTGATGTTGAATTTTCACAGCTGCCTCTTTTTATGCTATCCTTCCAACTAAATAAATGGGTTGGCCGAGTGCTTCCCCACTTGCAGAGGACCAGGGAGAGTGAACTTCTTGTGGTTAGTAGCTCAGTAGGGGTCCTTGGCCCAGGACCCCTCTGTGGCCCATTCCTCTAGGAACACCGGGGTCTTATGCTGCCCCAGCCTTGGTAATGTGGACTCCACAGACATTAGCCTCCTTACCTTCGGGCTCACTGTTACCTGTGGCCAACTGCTCTGGGGGAGCAGATGATCCTCCTTCTGACGTATCATCAGAAGGACAGTAGTGGCCAAAGGCTACGTCATGATGCCTACGTCATTCCCCTCACTCCATCTCATCATGTAGGCATTTTATCATTGCACATCATCACAAGAAGAGTGAGTACAGTACAATCAGATATATTCAGAGAGAGAGAAAGACCATGTTGATGTAGCTTTTAGTATAGCATATTGCTGTAATTATTCTGTTTTATTATTAGTTATGGTTGTTAATCTCTTACTATGCCTAATTCGTAAATTAAACTGTATTCCAGGTAAGTGTGTATAGGGTTTCGTGCTACCACAGTTTGGGGCACCAACTGGGGGTCTTGGAACATATCCCCCATGGATAAGGGGGGGGAACCACTGTACTGACTTTCTTTACAAGTTTTTCCCAAATTAAAATGCACAGTTGGTACACAAAGACTCGAAGACTTTTCCTTCAGGCTTTGCTGGAAGGCACCACTTGGAGAGAGGGTTGGCTAATGAAATAATTCAAGCCTTCGGAGTAAGATGGCCATAGCCTTGACTTTCATTACAAAATTGGACAAGTAACCCAACTCACCTGGCCTCAGTTTCATCATCTGTGAATGAGGAGAATAATACCTGTGCTCTGAGGTGGTCGTGGGCATTAAATGGAATGATACATGTTTAATCTCGGGCACGTAGTAAAGACTCCAGAAACGTGAGTTCCCTTCCTCATTTTCTCATTTTCTGGGTCTTTCTAGATTTTTCTAGGTTGTTTTAGAATTGTCTCAGCGGGAGCATTGTGATTAGTGGTGACTTAACTGGGACCCTCTTCCTAAAAGCCCTGCATAATGGTTGCTCCCAGGAAGGTAAAGTGTCCAAGTCAGGAAGCCCATGGGTGGGCACTTCAGTGACATGGCAAGCAGCCAAGGAGGGGACTTCATGCCTGTAGCTCATTCTGCATACCCCAAGTCAACAGTGAACGGAGGTCATCATGGCCTCGCACAGAAGAGAGGGCCAATCTTTTGCACAAAGTCACCCACAGTTTCGGATGTAACCTCAGTATCTGTTGCCACAGGCACAATGAGAGACAAATTTCCCCCTCCATTCTCTGGTCCTCACCGGGCAAGATTTGTATCTGGAGGGGATTTTGATGAATTGATGGTGAAAACCTGAGTAGCTAGTCTTATAGTCTCAATATTGTATATGAATGCCTGAGAACGAGACTGCATTGTCTAAGTAAAACCAGGAGGGGAGGTCACCTTGGGAGGCACAGACAATCCGCCCAAGACTCCAATGCTCCAGAAAGGGGGCAGGAGCAGTGCAGGGGGTTGACTTCAGCCACAGTAGGACAGGAGGTGACGTTTACAACTGTGATCTATAGCCTGCGGGATAGTGGATCCTGAAGGGTCTCCCAGTGCCCAGACAAGGAAAGAGAGGGTTGGATTTCCAGAGGCATCCTTGAATGCTCCACAGCAACTCCTGTGGCTGCATCAGCTGAGGGCTGGGTCTGCACATGCATCACCTGCCCATCCTTTTTCCCTTCCTGCATCCAGAGCCCACGGGAAAGGGCAGATGCCAGGCAGCTGGGATGCACCACGCTTGGAGCCTAGAAGTCAAAGCGCACTTAGGTAAGACCCAAATCCATGTTTCATCCACTTCTTTTCTAACAGTTCACAGAGCTGGGATACCTTTCAGATAAGTGTTGGCCTCTAATGGTCAGAGGAGAGAAAGAGTGGCCATTGCCCTGTTCCTTCCTCAGCAGAACACCACTCTATGATTCTGTTTGCCCGACAGGCACATTTTCCCATTCATTCAGGAAACAACCATTGGACCACTTTCTGAGGCAGAGCATGTGCTAGGGTGGTAGGTCTCTAACTCCAGATCCATGGACTTTGCCAGGCTGGCAGCAAAAGAAGCAACTTTGGAAGCTGTTAATACCAGTTCTGGGGCTTCTCCATAGGTCTAGGTGAATTTCAGATCATCTGTATTTTTTTCAAAGTTCTCATTTTGAGGGTCCCCATCTCATAGGGATATAAGAAATAATGACCAGGGCTCTGATCTTATGAACTCACAGGAAAGAGAAACAAAATCCCAGGGAAGGGCTGTGATTAAAGCACATACAACATGCTATGGAGACCCCAGAAAAAGACTGCTGGTGCCTTGTGAGAGCCACAAATGTGGCATCCCAAGAGAGGTGACATTTGAGCTGGGTATTGAACAGTGCGTACACATTTGTCAGGTGGGTGAGGGAGTAAAAGGCACTTCAGGCAGAAGAAGTGCCTGTTTGAGGAATTGTGAGTGCCTTGGAGGTATTTATGTGGCTGGGGTGGGGCTGGGGGATTAGGGAGCAAGAACTGAACTGGCCAGGTGGGTCGGGCCAGATCACATAGGGTGTTGCCTGCAAAGCAAGCTGGGAGCTTGTACTTTACCCCATGGGCCACCAAGCACCAGTGATGTGTAGGAGCAAGTCAGATTCACACTTGAGAAAGGTCGCTATAGCAGCCTATATGGGGGATGGGTTGGAAGGGGTCAAAGAGACAGGGAGAACAATTAGGAGCTCTTGTAATCACCCGGGCTGTGGAGGTTGAGAGCCCCATGCCTGCACTCAGGCCACTGCAGTGGGATGGAGCCACGGGGATAGCACGTAGAGATGTTAATATCTCTGTGATTATCTTAAACATGTGTCAGGCGCTCATGTGTTCCTGACCAGGCAGCCACCCTTCCATAGTCCCCGGTCTGCATATGGCTGGGCATGACCTCCAAATGGGCCAGGGTTGCTAAATTAAGTAGCACGGACCACCGTCATCATTAATGCAAGCACACAGGGCAGTTTTAGAAATCCTGGCAATGCTTTCTGGCAAGTGTAATGAAAAAATTAATTGAATAATCATGCCATGTAAATAGATTTCATGTGAGCTCTCGTTTTGGTGGGAGGGACGGGAGGAATGGAGAGAATCGTGTGATTTATGGCTTTGAGTGGTGTAATGAATTAGGCCGGGCACCCCACAGTGAACCTGAGTCTGCCTCAGCCTGCATTATGAGGTGGCTGGATCATTTTGAGCAGTGTGGCTCAGGTGACCAAATGCAGGCATGAGAGATGGGGGTCATTAAAATCTGCCACACTGCGGGAACTCTCTTTAAAAAGAGACTCAAAGGCTTGCTTTGCAGAGTAGCAGCATTTCTCTTTGGGATACAGGGTGTTCTATCACTTAGAGAAAACTGGTGCAGATCCAAGGCAAAACGATAATGATCGAAAATAAATTGATGGCCTCAAAGGGAGGGGTGGGGAAGGAGGAGGGTGAACAGTGGTGGGGAGCTACCTACAACCCGAAGCAAAGACTCTGTACAGGAAATGATGAATGAGTTAATATCAGGTAGGAAATATTGACTTGTGTGTATGAGATTCAAAATTAGAATTTCTGAATCCACGCAGTCAGGGTGGTCTGAGGTGGAGAACACCTGGGAGGGAGAAATTGGCTTATTAATCCTGATTTAGGACACTTGAGCTTGCTTCCTCTTCTGCTAAGCCTTAGTTTCTTTGCCTGCGAAATGGGAATATTAATACCGATTCCAACAGGTAATTTTGAGTATCAAATGTGATTATGTGTTTGGAAGCTGTGTGTGTGTGTGTATTTTCATGCATTTGCTCCCAGGAAACTGGGAGCTAGACTCAGAAATACAGGAAGGCACATTCTTGCCTTTCTGCTGGAGGATAGCACATAGAGCCCTGAATAGAATAGTTGAAAGGGAGCTTGGGCTGTTCATTGGAGCTCCTGCATCTGGTAAACTCAGTCTTAAATGCACTCTGCCCTGAGAAATAAATGAATATCAAGCTCATGTGTTCTGATGCAACTGGGGTACTGAAGGGCAAGACCATACATTTGAACGGGGTGTATGTTTCTACTGTCATTCAGCTCGGGATGGGGAAGGCAGATTTGAGAGGGAGACCCCAGACTTCATCTGACCCTTGGAGAACTGTGCTCTAGACCTTGTGTAGTGGGGACATGTGCCTGGGCATTGCTGCTGGAGGGAGGGAGGCTGGCTGACTCCTGCAACCTGGCAGTGTTCCAGGAGGTTGGAACCGAGGGGTTTGCTCCACAGGGGCCAGATCTGTGCATCTGGAAACAGCTACCTCTAGTCTATAAAATTAAGTTCTCTGTATTGTCGTTCTGTCTGATTAATCCCGAGCCTTTCGTAAAGTCCAATAAGCATGACAGGCTGGCCTGGCTTCCGCTGATACTGGTCACACCTCTTGTGGCAACAGCCTGAGAGGAAGAGTGGCAGCTCCCACCTTCTTGGGTTTGTCTCCTGAGCCCCCTGTGGCTGGCTGTATTTTCCAAAGATGGTCCCGACAATATCTCCCATCCCACATCTTCTTACCATGTGACGTTGGCAATCCTCCTGTTGAGCAGTGGGCTCCATGGCCCCTGCCCTCGAGCCTGGGTGGATCTTTGCGATTGCCTCAACCAGTAGCAATGATGCCATGTGACTTCTCAGATGGGTCATTAAAATGGCATGTGCTTCTGCCTTGTTCTCCTGGGACACTTGCTCTTCGAACCCAGCTCCATGCTGTGGAGAAGCCAGTACCCATGGGGAGGCCACGGGCAGATGTCCCAACCAATAGTTCATCTGAGGTCCTGGTCAGGATCGGTCACCAGATAGGTGAGTGAAGAGATCTTCAGATGGTTCTAGCCACCAGCTGAGGCCCCAGACATCATGGAGCAGAGACAAACTGTCCCCGCAGTGTCCTTCCCAAATGTCAGACTTGCAGGATCCAGAAGCCTAAAAAACTGGTTGTTTTATGTCACCAGGTTTTAGGTTGGTTTGTTATACAGAGATAGGTCACAGCATCACCCTTCATGCTTACTTCCCAGGTGAGGTTCCCTGCAAACAAACACAGAAACACCATTTTAATGATCTGAAAGGTCAATATAGTTAAACCACAGAAGGTGAACTAGAAATGAAATGCATCAGTGGAAGAGGTGAGAGAGGGGCCACATAACAGGAAACTAGAAGAAATATCCATCTTATCCAAGATTTACTGCCTCAGTGAAAGAGGAAACAGCTCTGTACTGAAATATTAAAAAAAAAAAAACATATAACAAGCTATTTTACTTGAAATGAGACTTTGTTTTTACTAGGAATCAGAATTCAACTAAACTATAAACTAGAACTAACCACATTAATTTACTGAACCCAGGCAGAACCGGTTCCAAGTATCACTTTTATTTTTAGTGGACCGCAAACCAATTCGAAGTTGTTTTAAAAAAATTATGAATATAAGCTTTCCATTGAAATTACAACCAAATCCATACATCTTTGAAAACAATTTCTGCCATGTTAAGAATTATACTATGAAAATATTATGCTATTCTCTAAAGTGAACCTGAAAAAAACATGAGAAATAAATAAATATATCATTGTTCGAAGTCCCCTGGGGTACACACTAATTCATTCAAAATCGATTGGTAAAATTGTGAGGAATACATTATTTATATGTACCGAGGAGTGGTGTGCTGTTTCACACACCAGTTCCCAATAAGCCCCAAGTGCTTTGTATATTGAAAAAGCTGTACAAATACTTGTTATGTGTCACATGATATATTAGAAAAATCCAGGGTTTTAGAGTCTTATAGACCTGGGTTATTATCCCAACCTGGTTACTCTGAGACTTCAGGAAATTTGCAAAAGCCTGTTTCATCACTAGTAAAATGGAAAAAACTATGCCTAATTCTTAGGGTTTGTTTTTGTGTTCATAGCTCTGGGTCGGGAGGAGGAGCGAGGAGGAAGAGGGGGAGGGAGGGAGGGAGGGAGCTAGTTATTCCCCTAATATGTGCATTCCCACTGTGCAGTATAGACTTGTCTCTGGGAAGGGGTCATCCACCCAGCGGCTGCATTCGCTGACTCTGTCTTGCACATAGGTGATGTCTGGACTAGTCTGCCACGGGAACAGAAGTGACTAGGAATGGGTGTGCCCTCCCTCCCACCCCGCCCCTTCTGCCTGGGCCTGCCAGCTGGATGAAGAAGACTCCAGAATCCTGGAAGATGGATGGTAGAGCTACCACATGGAAAAAACGGGGTCCTGGATTCATTATATGGAAGAAAGCCACCTGGTGACCAGGGACACCTATCGCAGATAATTAGGGGAGAGAGAGTGACAATCCACTGAACTTAGTGGTTTGTTTGTTACAGCGGCTAATGTTACCCTAGCTAGCATAGAATCAGGGGAGACCCTGTTCAGAGCATGTGCGAGCCCAGGGACTGACAGAGCGCTCAGCAAATGTTTTTATTCATCCCTTTGAATGAAGGAAGGGTATAGATCTATCTGCCAATTCAGAATCTAATAGACAGCACATTCATTTAGTTGTCATCTTTTTGAGACCTGATATGCCCAACGACGTCTGAAAAGTCTTGAATGGTGGCTGGAACAGGTGTTTTGGTGGAATGAATGGGCTGCGCGCGGATACGCTTGCTTATTATATAAAGCATGCGGTTCCTTTTGAATTTCACTTGAGAACTGGTCTTTGTGCAATAGATTTAGCATCTCCAGAAGATAACAGAGAGGTGAAGGAAAAGGCTGAAATGCTCTAATAGAAAAACTCACATCTCAAGATGTAGTTTTTCACAAACCCAACAGGCATTTCAAGATCTCCCTGCTCCTAATCAGGAAGGGGAAGAATCTAATACAGCAGAGTAGCCACTGGGGAACATGAAATCCTCCTGTAATTCCCTCCACTAATTAAAATCCTCAGCATTTAAAAACATAAAAAAATGAATATTTCATGTAAAAATGTTTCATTTTAACACAGCAATAGAAAAAATATATCACATCAGTCCTATCATTTGCTTTTTTTTGAAGCCTAGTGATTCAGGAACGTGTAGTGTACCATAATGCCTAGTGGACTAACAGCATTCTACATTTTCTGTTATATCTTCTTTTTACATCACTCTTGTGCGTGATTAGAGAAATCACTTTTAAGCATTCTGAGCTTTACAATTAATTTTTTCACTTGTCAATAAAGGCTAAAGAAACCACCCGACTGTCTAAAAATCAGCTATTACATTTGAACGCCAAAATGCTTTAATCTGTGATGGCAATCTGCCTTGGAGAGTGATCCTCTTCCCTCTTGCTGGCCTCATATTTTATTGAACCAATCTTTGCTTGCAAAAGGATTCGTCGGTGTTTGCTTTCTGGCTACATAAAAAAACCCAAAAAACAAAACACAAAAACCAGAGCTGTGAGATGCTCCAGCAGAAAGTTCCTTTGCAAAAGTTGAAGGTGAGCCTTTGTTTGGTATAGGATCTATTGCTGGTTCCCTGATAGATTTATTGTAAGGTGGGGGCCAGGCAAGGGGCAGGCTGGGAATGAGAAAGTGCTCAGTGTTGGTTTGAGCCCCTCAGCCCAAGAACAATAGTCCAGTTCCTAAAGGAGGCAGTACAAAGAGAAAACAACAAAATGCATTTTTTTTTTCAAGAATGGCATCTCATTCCAGGTTCTCTAAAAAAACAAAACAAAACAAAAAACCCCAAAACAAACAAACAAGCAAAAAACCAGAACCTAAGGCTTAAGAGCTTATTTTATTGGGGAGTGCAATCCCAGGGATCAGGAGTGAGGCTGGAAAGGAAGGGAGCAAATATAAGAGAGTATGTTGCCCAGTGTCCATTGTTTTGCCGTAGGGTGATTCTACAGTGGGCTCTTAAGTAGCCTTCAGAGAGCCCATGTTGCCAAGAGAAGAAAGGGGCAAGCATTTATCTGTTGACATCATCTCCCAGTGTTGAAAGTTTTTCCTGCATTTTCAGGTTCAGTGTGGGCACATAGTGGGTCCATCCTGCGCGTAGTGGGTCCATCCTGCACATAGTGGCAATATGAGAGCCCCAGCGTGGTGCACAGTACTGGTGTAAGGCAAGATGCACCTGGACATGCTCCATAGTGACATCAGGGACCAGCCGCAGCTGTCACCATGGGCACGAGGTCTGTAATGGCAATAACCAGCAGCAGCAGACACCTTGTTCCAGGACCGAAGGAACTTCACGCCACACCCAGGGCCACCTCGGCCAGAAATCAAGGCAGTTATGTGGATCAGGGATAGGGCGTAACTGAATCGGGGACAAATACCAAGTCTGAAGGGACTGGAGTCTTTAAAGCCCTGGTAACTGTACGTTAGAATTAAATTTTACTGAAGCACATCCAAACTGTGAGGTGTGAGACCACCATGATGCGGGACACAAACCTCAGGTTCATCTCTCTTCCAAGCCTAGCTTTTTCCTCGTTCCTCTCTGGTCGTCAGAGTGCAATGGGGCTTACACGGGCCCGCTAATGGCCAAGGAAGGTAGGTAATTTGTAAGCAACATTTCAGGTTCCCAGCGGATCAGGCACAGAGGTGTGTTTAATTGCATTCACTGGAGAAGCAAATGATGGTAATAAGCTCGTGCTAAATGTGGGTGGGGTAGAGTCAGGTGGGAAAAGTCCATGGCTGTATTGCTTTCCCTCCTTCTTTCTGTGTCCACTCCCCGGATCGCCAGACCTAATAGGATCAAGCGGCATCCGGAGGCGCCCTTGGGTAAATGGGGATAGCGCTTTCCTTCTCCGGATGACAGAAGAATTGTGGTGCGCGTTCATGCCTCCCCACTCCTTTTCTGCAAGACTACTGGTTAGTTTCTGCCCTGCCTGTCCGAAGCCACTCTTCAGGCTTCCTCGAAACAAGCTAAGAGCTGAGAGAAGGGACAGGGAGGAAGGAATGGAGGGTTTGCCATGAGAAACTTAACCTAAGGAAGGTTGAAACCCGCAGTTCAGAGACCGTAATTCCGGCAGCTTGGGGCACACTACACGTCGGCTGGGAAACTTTTAGGCACTTTTTAGATCCACCTCGGGATTTCCAGGGAAAACTCAGGGGATGGAATTAATTCCTAATCTGGGCGATTTGACAGATGGTCTCCTTTTCCTTTGGATACCTGTCTTTGACGTGAAACTCGGCTTTCCCGGAGAATTTGTTTGAAGCTCTTTAAAGGTCCACGCCTTGCTCTGTGGTTTTGGAGAACTTAGTATGTTAAGTTGATGTGGTTCTATGACCTGTTTTCTTGATGCTTAAAGAATCTGGTTATATAGTTTTCCCTGAATCTCCAAACAGGTACCACATTTGGTAAGGGGATTCTGTGGCTTTATATGATATGAATGACCTTACTGTAAGTGATGTGTAGGGACAAAAGAAGAAAAACCCATAAAACCGAAAGCCTACTTGTTCAGAAGGCATTTCCATGAGTTTGTTTTTTTGATATTGGATAAGGTAGCGTCTCTTGAGTTGTTTTAGGAGCATTCAGGTCTTCTGTTTCTTCTTGAGTAACTTTGATAAACTTTGCCCCAAAGACAAGGTCCGTTTCTTCTATTTTCATATTTATTGGTACCAGCGGGTTTATAGCATTCTCTTACTGTGTATAACACGTCTTTTATTGATCTTGATTTTATCTGTTCTCTTTAAGTTACACCTTTTCAATCATGATATGGTGCCTTCTTTTTTTCTTAAGTATTCTCAGGGAAAGATTGTTTACTTTTTAAGGGTTTTCAGGTAACCTACTTTTGGTTTTGATGATCCTTTCTCTTATAGCTTTGCTTTAGACTTCATTAATTCTGGCTTGTATGTTTATTATTTTCTTCCTACTCCTTTCCTTGAGTTTATTCTGTGTTCTGCTACTTCTTAAATTAGATGCTTTGATCATTATATTTTAGTTTTTATTTTTTCTAATATAAGCCGTTACGATGATAAATTAACCTTATGAGTATTGCTTTAGTGCACGCTGACAGTTTGATGTATGTGGTTTTATTAGGGTTTAGTCTCAAATATTTAAATATTCCCATGATGATTTCTTCTTTGACCCATAAGTTATTTTAAAGTGTGTGTGTATGTATGCATGTGTTTGGATGCTGATAATCAAAGATGGTGATACAAACATAGGATTGGTTGTATGTATGTTTGGAAATTTCCACAGTAAAAAGATTTTTTAAAAAAACCCATGTTTATTAAGGAGGGCACGTGTTGTGATGAGCACTGGGTGTTATATGCAACTAATGAATCATTGAACACTACATCAAAAACTAATGATGTACTATGTGTTGGCTAACTGAACATAATAAAAAAAAGTAATCGATCCCCTTTGGAGAATGATATGAAAGCAATTCACTGTCTTGAAAACAGGTAAATAAAGAGAAAGAATCAAACATAAAAAATAAAAATAAAATTTAAAAAACCATGTTTTAAACCTATCTTTTTATGGTTGATTTCTAGCTTAATTGAATTTCGTTGAGTGTGGTCTATTAGATGCCAGTTCTATGAAAAGTTCTAAGAACTCTCTGACCTACGGCATTGTCAGTTCTTATAAATACTTTATGAGCGGTTTAGAACACAACTTCCCTATTTGCTATAGGGATATACACGCACATATTCATTAGGTGAAATTTGTTAATTGTGTAGTTCAAACATTCTATAGCTCACTGATTGTCTGCTTTATTTATTCCTAGGAAAGATGCATTTTACTCCCACTCTGTTGATGGATTTGACAATTTCTCTTATAGTTCTGTGATTTCAAGCTTATAAATGAGACTGTGCTATTAATCAAGAACAAATTCAGAATTGCTTGCGCCACCCTGGTGAAGCAGACCTTTGAATGTGATAGCAACCCTCTTTACTCACGACAGTGTGGTTTGGCTTTAAGTCTCTTTTAACTGATATCAGTAAGCTACACAAGATTTTTTTTCTGTATTTTTAATTCTCATTTTGTATACCAGCGTATCATTGTGAATATTAGTCTATGTACATTTATGACTGACTGACTTATTTATTTATTTATTTAGCGTAAGTGAGCAGAGGGAGGGGCGGAAGGAGAGGGAGAAAGAGAATCCCAAGCTCAGTTTGACATTCTATTAGTTGGTGAATATTAGTCTATGTACATTTATGACTGACTGACTTATTTGTTTGTTTGTTTATTTGTTTATTTATTTAGCATAAGTGAGCAGAGGGAGGGTCAGAAGGAGAGGGAGAAAGAGAATCCCAAGCAGGCTCTGTGCTCAGTGGGAGCCCCATGTGGGGCTCGATCCCATGACCCTGAGATCATGACCTGAGCTGAAATCAAGAGTTGGAAGCCTAACCAACTGAGCCACCCAGACAGCCCTACGGTAGATATATTTAAATGTCTTCCTGGGAGCATTAGTTTCTACTTTCTATTGAATCTGCCTTTTCTCTGCTTGGTTGATTTTCTTTTTCTATCTTCTTGTGGACCGACGGTATTTTTAAATTTCATGTTTACCCTGTCCTGTTTTCGGAGTTCTCACTCTAGTTCTATTCTTTTGGTCACTATTCTTAAAATTTCAGTATGCTTAAAAAGCTTAACATCCAAAATTAACCAGTGTCTTTTCAAACAGTAACAGCCTGCAGAACACATTCAATTCAATCACTTCTCCTGTCTTACCACTGTGATCAATATTTATTTTATACTATTTTTTTCTTTTAACCCATCCATTCTTATTTTTGTTGTCTGTTTTGCAAATGCTTTAGATCAGGGGTCAGCAAACTTTCTGTAAAGGGTGGGATTTCCTGGCCAGAGGGTCTTTGTTTCAATTACTCTCAACTCTGCTGTTTACTGGAGAAATAGCCACAGCCACAGAACAAGCCTGGGATGTGGGTTAAGTGATGCTGAGTGGTCCGATTCCTGCTTCCCCTTCTGCAACTTTGTTTCAAAGTATTATCCTATGGTGGTCTTGGGCTGTGGGTCATTTTCCTCATTCCAGATAGAATCTTGACAATCCACTGTAAACAGACAATCTGTTCTAGTGTTTCTCGTAAACTTCACCCCCCACCCCCCCAACCCCCCCCAGTGGTTGGTTTTCCTCTGCTCCCAGCCCATGGAAGCAACAGAAGGAGAAACCCAGTGATTTTAAACTGTGGAAAGAGGGGGGCAAAACTGGTGTTCTCTGTGTTTCTTTCCCTTACAACTTCCTCCCTCTGGATATCTTGCTTATTTATTTTCTTTACTGCAATTCGAAATCCCTGTTATTGCTGGAGGTAATTAGCTTTGAGCAATTATAATCATTCTCTATTCCCTCTCTAGCTTTCCACTCCACCAGGGGAAAGCAAAGGTGAGACACTGAGATTGTGGAGGAGGGCTTCTGATTTAGAAGTTTTTTTCTACATCTTTTTCCCTGACTGCCACACATCCTTCAGCCTGCCTCTCTAGCAATAATGAGGGATTTGTGAGACAGTTTAGGATTTTGTCCATTGACCATCTTTATTCTGTTCTGCTTTTTGGGAGACATGGCTCTAAGACGAGTTAATTCCTAGACCTTCAAAAAGGATTATGGCATAAGCTTGTGGCCCTTTGTTTTTTGATTATTGCCTCTTTTTATGGCAGCCTTACGTTTATCTTCTAAACTTATTTTGTCAGTTTTGAGAGCTGAAGAAACTAGGAGTCTGCTTTACTCTTCATGTTACCTTTGTGGTCCATTCAAGAACCATGTAGATCCCTTTCTGTGGGGAGTGAGGGCTTTAGGGCCAGAAAGACTCAGATTAAAATTCTAACTCTGCCGTTTATGATGATACTGAGCAAGTTACTTATTCTGCATGTGTCGGCTTTATCCTTTAATATGGTGATAAGTATTACTGTTGTGAGGTTCTGAGACCTACATGTAAGTAAAACAAGATGTGTTCTCTCCTGGAGGTCATTTTCAAGGACAGGCTGAAATATAAATGCTTACTTAAAGTGGGGAGTGCTAAGTCCAATGGGAGGCTGCTGTGCATGACCTACAGAGGGGTACCTTAACCCCCGTGGTGGTAGGGGAATGACAGTGGGGATGGCCACTCATCCTTTCCAGGTGAGGATGCAGCTGATCAGATAGGTGAGGTGTCCTTTTGGAGATAGCGAGAGAACAAGTGAGGGACAGGGGTGACTAGTGTGACCTTGGGGAACTACATGAGTAGTGAAAGGAAGGATTCAGGGGCCAGGTCATGGAAGCCTCACATGCCTTTTGTGATCTCTGTACCTTCTGCTAACAGTGTGGAATTTAGTATTTTAGTAAAGGCGAACACTGGATGTTTTCAGGCAGAGTGGTGCCTCAAACAATCAGATTTGTGTTTTAGAAACTCTAGAAACACTGAGAAAGATGGCTAGAGAATGTGGTAGGTTGTAGAAATGGCTGCAACAGCATCAGCCATCCCACACGCTCTTCTTACAGTATGACATTGACCACTCCTTTCACGGAGGAGTATCTGAGCAGTTTTAGGCTGCTGAGCAACTTCCAAGCCAGATCATAGAAGGAAATAAAGCTTCCACCGAGCTCTCTTGGTATGTTTGCTCTTGGAAGTTAGTCACCACGGCATAAGGATCCCCTAAGCATTTGTGGAGAGGTCCACATGACGAGGAATTCAGTTGACAGGGCTGAGCACCCAGCTGGCAACCTGCACCAACTTACCGGCCATGTGAGTGCGCCATCTTGGAAGTGGATCTCCCAGCTCCTAGTTGAGCCATCCCATCTAGTGCCACATGGAACAGAGAGGGGCTGCCCCTGCTGAGCCCTGACAGAATTTCACATCTGAGGGCAAAATAAAGGATTACTATTGTTCCAAGACACCGCATTTTGTGATGGTTCACTCCATAGCAATAGAGAGTTGTTAGATGGCAAGAGAATAAAGTCAGGTGTATCTATTAGGGAACATTCTTGTTCAGGCAAGAAATGATGAGGGCTTTAAGCTAAGTCTAAAGCTAAGGTATACCTAAGGCCATGACATGTCAGGCGTAGTGTTATGTCATAGGAATACAAAGTATACTAGATGGACAAGGTCCCCTTGCTCAAGAACTTGATTGACTGGCTATCGCACCATGAGGATGGAATGTAGAATTTATTTGCCTAAGGACGTATGCTCTCTATGCCCAAGATTAAGAGGAAATTCTTTTTAAAAATTAAAAAAAAAAAACCAACTAAAAAACCCTGCATCATTACAAGAATAGAAGTTTTGGGATCCAGATAGCATGGTAATGACTTTGGCTTTACTTTCTAAGCCCCACTGACCCTATTATGAAGTGAATTTTTTGCCTTTGTCTCCATTAGAGAAAACCTTCACGTGGGTACATTTCTTGCTCCCCCAGCATTGTGTGACTTTTAGTTCAAAGCACAAAGAAGCACTTGCTATTTGCATCAATGCTTGTTACTTTTTTTTTTTTCTCCCGGGGCGGAGAGTGGGAGGATTACCACAGTATTCTTTTCAAGTGCTCTCAGTCCCTGATCAAAGGAAGGGTTTTAGAGTCTTAGTCCGTCTGAGATTCAATATAAGACTATTCTTGGTTTGGGATTTTGAGTAGATCAGTTTTGCTTAAGCACAGAGAGAAAGAACACTAGCCCATGCATTGTAAACCACAAAGTCCTGCACAAATACTAATTATTTTTATTATTTTAGAATGGAATTTGGGGTTTAGTGGTATCCAGAGACTTAAGCCTTAAAGAGGACATTTCATTTATAAAATAATTATACATTCAGATATCTGTTCCTTTGCAAGGAATGGCCATAGCCTCTCTCTACCTTGCTTTTTGCCACAGAACATTGTCCATTCTTTCTTCTTTGCTGTGAACGCCACGAACACAGGACTTGGCTCCTCAGCTAGGGCGATCTGGCTTTTGTTGCCGTCGCTGGGCTGGGAATGACCTTCTGAGTCACCAGTGGCGTTTTACTTGCCCAGTTCTTTGAATGATCCATAGTGTGCAATTGGCCTGGATTCCCTGCAGCATTTAATGCTGTTGACTATTACTCAATTCTCCAAATTCTCTAGCTTCTGTGTGAACACGCTTGCTTCTAAGGTCTCTGATGGCTTTCTCCACCTCTATTGCTGGCTTTCCTTTCCATCTTCTTCTTATTAAATGTTGATGTTACCTAGGGTTTAGTTCTTTTTTTTTTTTTTTTAAGATTTTATTTATCAGAGAGAGAGCACACACAAGCAGGGGAAGCGGCAGGCAGAGGGAGAAGGAGGCTCCCTGCTCGGGCCCGATGTGGGACTCGAACCCAGGATCCCGGGATCATGACCTGAGCTGAAGGCAGACGCTTAATCGACTGAGTCACCCAGGTGTCCCCCCAGGGTTTAGTTCTTAAAAGCCTCTCCAACCTTCGAAGACTCTGACATCTACTTCCAAAACTCCTACCCACTAATGGCCGTGTACATTTTCATGAGTCTCAAAACCCATCTCTACTGCCCTTGAAGCATGAACACCTAGGAATCATTATTTTATTTATTTAAATTTTATTTTATTTATTTTATTATTATTAGAGAGAGCAAGCAAGCTGGGGGCGGGGCAGAGGAAGAGGGAGAGAGAGAATCTTAAGCAGGCTCTGCACCCAGCGTGGAGCCCAACACGGGGCTCAGTCTCACGACCCTGAGATCATGACCTGAGCCCAAACCAAGAGTCAGATGCTTCACCGACTGAGGCACCCAGGTGCCCTGAATCACTATTTTTTAAAAAAGATTTTATTTTTAAGTAATCTCTACATCCAACATGGGGCTCGAACTCAAAACCCCAAGATCAGGCATGGCATGCTCCACCGACTGAGCCAGCCAGGTGCCCCTCGGAATCACTATTTTTGAAGATACAAAAATGAACAAGCCATAGTCTCTCACAGCAAGGAGCTTACAGCCCAGTAAGGTGGATGAGATGTGTACACACAGCTTTTTCAAACTGGACTTTTCCATTAGGCCTGGCATATGGCCACTGCAGCTACTCAGGACTTAAGGCAATATGACCCGAAGTGACTGCTTCGTTGCATTTAAGTGACGTTAAAATTGGTAAGTTTTTGTTTTTTAACTAGAAAGTTGTTTTTTTTTTTTAAAGATTTTATTTATTTATTTGACAGAGAGAGCAAGAGAGCACAAGCAGAGGGAACAGTAGAGGTAGAGGGAGAAGCAGGCTCCCCACCAAGCAGGGAGCCCGATGTGGGGCTCGATCCCAGGACCCCGAGATCATGACCTGAGCCGAAGGCAGACGCTTAACCATCTGAGCCATGCAGGCGCCCCTTAACTAGAAAGTTTTAAGACTGACACGAAGCAGGCCTTCCTATTTTATCTGAAGCTGGCTTGAGATCCCAAAGAAAATAAAACTCATTGGCAGCTGATCTGTGAGTAGGGATGATGGATCAGGTGGTGTTCCTTAGTTGTAAGCAGTAAAAAGGGACTTCAACTAATATAAAAAAAGAAAAGGAGATTATGGAAAGGATGGGCAATACTTTTGGAATGGAAGAAAGAATTCTTGAAAGAACTGAGTAACAGGCATCCAGAAAGAAAGACACCAACCCCACTCTGGACACCTGAGTGATGGAAACACAAAGACCATCACATGCCCGAACCTGGGCTCAGACAGAGCTCCTTTAGCACCGAAAGCAAATGAGACTCTGCAGGCTAAGACCACAGTCACCTACCACGATGGAGAAAGGCTGCTCAGTAAAGCACGGTGCCTGGCTCGTAGGAGACATTCGAGAAAAGATTTTTGAATGAAGCAATAAACGAATCAGGTCCTTAGGCAGTTTAGTCTACAATCTCTACCAATAGTGCTTGAATTCTTTCACAGACCAAAGTGAAAACTTTCTGGGCATTTTAAGTCTGGCTGGTGTGATGAATAAAATTTCGGTCCCATGGGGAAGACAGGAATACTGGCTGTAACCGTCTTCTTGGGATTCAAAAATCACCCTGGTCGTCAGCAAACCGAATGAAAATAAACCCAGAAGAGGCATCTGCACATCACGCTGTTGTTTTTTCACTGATAGGAGCATGATGGGATGCTGAGGAATGCCAGAGAGGATGCAGGCATATTTCTCTGGATATAGAACACTTGAGATTTGACAGTCCCCCATTTTTCTTTATTTCTGTGAAGGCATGATCCTGACAAGGCTATATTTCGCCACCCACTCTTGCTGTTTTCTTATAAATGACAGCGAAGGAAAGAAGGGAAATACAGACATCTTATTCACCAGCATGGTTACAGTTTTGCAGCACTGTGCCCAGAAGGACACACCGAAATACCAGTGTCCCCCAGGAAAACACATGACTCTAACAAATGAAAGGCTGAGAAATCCAACAGGTAGACAGCAGCTGGACTTCCGTCCGGCAGGCATTGTGCCTTTCATCCTTTTGGGGCAGGATTCATGACTCAAGATGTGAAACGGACAACTCTATTGATCCACAGGAACATTTTCATGTCTTGAGGCTTAGTTTAGATTTTGGGGGGGAGGGGTAGCACCCAACTTGGAGGCGCCAGTTTCTGCAGAGCAAGTCGGCAAATCAGCCCAACACTTAGTGCCTTGAAAGCACACTCTATTCGGCTCTTACGGTTCTTTTTATTTTTTTTTAAGATTTTGTTTGTTTGTTTATAGCATGCATGAGCAGGGAGAAGGGCAGAGGGAGAGGGAGAGAGAGAATCTCAGACTCTGTGCTGAGCATGGAGCCTCACGCGGGGCTCGATCTCGCGACTCTGAGATCATGACCTGAGCTGAAATCAAGAGTCTGATGCTTCACCGGCTGAGCCACCCTGGTGCCCCTTGGCTCTTACAGTTCTAAGAGTGGACTGGACTCAGCTCCATGGTTCTCGCTCGGGTCCTTGCACACAGTTGTGGTCAGACATTGGCTGGGGCTGGAGTCATCTGAAGGTTCAACGGGGATGGATGTGTAAGATAACTCCTTCACTCGGATGTCTGGTGCCTCAGCCGGGCTAGCTGGGCATCGCTCTGTTTTCATGCATCCTTTCCACGTAGTTAGCCTGGGCTTCCTCATGGTTGGCCAGTTTTAGGAGAAGGCAAGCTTTCCAAGATCCCCAGTGGAAGCCGTAAGTCTTCTGATGTCCCAGCTATCACACAAAGTCACTTCCACCACATTTTGTTGGTCCAAAACTGAGATTTAAGAGAAGGGGATTCCACAAGGGAGTGAGTACTGGGAGGTCTGCCTCAGTAGGGAGCCATGTTTGGAGCCAACCTAAGATGAGCCCCCTCCCATACGTGCTGCCTCTACAGAGGCCTTGGGTGGTCTCGCCTCACATGCTCTATGCTTTTCCCACTGTGGGTCCTTCCAGTGCCCATTCGTACTGTGCATTCCCTCCATCCACACGCACTTTCCTGCCTCTCCCAGCCATGCTGCTCTCCCATCCTTACCCCTGGGCCTGGATAACTATTACTTATTCTCACACACAGGACACTCCTTCAGGGAAGCAGTTCTTGGCCCCCCAGGCTCAGTCAGGCTCTTCTTAAAAATGCTCAGAGGTGAGTTTCCTCCCTCCATGGCGCTACCTGCAGCTCACACATCAGCCACAAGATAATTCGGGGAATAGATGTCTCCTCCACAGACTGAGCTCGAGAAGGTGGCCACCATATTCTGTGTATCTTTTTTCTTTTTTGTTTTTAATCCATATTGTGTTTCCTACACTTAGCACAGAGCTCAGAAACTGTTAAATGAACCCTTCTCGGACTGCCACGCTGTGTTTTGGGGGCTTTTCAAGACAATTTGCTCATCTTATTGAGAACGAACCTCCTGATGGAGGAGAAGAGATATGGTTGAGTAAAAAGGATCAGGAGTTTTTAACGGAGTGAGAAAGAGGAGCAACCCAGCAGGACTGCAAAGGTATTGCCTTCTTACCAGGGTGCCGGGGGTGGGTGGGATCGACTGGTCAGTGAGTTTTTGCCACAGCCAAGAAGTGAGAAGAGGCATCCCATTTGGTGCTGCAGCAGGGGATCTGGGCCAATGAGGCTATGCAGGCAGGAGAGAAGTAGTTGGACTTGGCAGGTGGCAGGTGGGATATTTAAGCAGCAAAGCTGGTGAGAGTCAGGTGGGACTTGCACGTGGATTCATGACTCAGTGCACGGAGGCTCCAACAACTGAAAGCTGCTGAGGCCATCAGCAACAATCTAAAAGCTAGGGGAGGTCCCGGGGGAGCACAGCGGGCAACCTGAGTGTCCTGGGCTTGCCAACCTTCCTTTATTAACCGAATTATGGATACCTGGAGCCTCTATCCTGCTTCGTTGCAGGATAAAAGTCTGGACTTTTCCCCACGCATGGCTCTGACTGACGTCCTCTCAGGGTCGCTGGTTGTCTGCACCTACATTGTGCCTTTCTCACTGGTTCACACCAGAGGGGAACAGAGGTGCCCTGCCTTCAACCCCACACTTGCCTTCACTAGAGAATTCTGGGTTGGGGCAGGGTGGGAAATGACAGCACGGGGCAGGAAACAGCTTAAAACTGGACAGCAGATATTACCTGCCATTCCTCAAATTTATTGGCCAGCCCTGGCCACGGGCAGTCCCTTAAAAGCTCTATTTCTTCTTGGTTCCAGCTGAATGTTATTTTCTGGAGGCCCGATCCTTTTTGGAGCAAAGACCCAGTAATACCTTTTGCAGCTGCCTGAGCCCCCGGTTCAACTCTTTGAGCCTGCCAAGCAGAAACTTCAAGTCTCGTACCATTGAAAATACATTATTTTAAAGAATCTTATGCCAAAACACCTTAATCAAAGGCACCTTTCACTGAGGAAGAGAGATTTAAGCTCTTAGTGTCCCTTGCATCTAGATTTTCCTCTGTGCAACCAAAGCCTCCTTTAAGGGCATCGGTGGCTAAATCTACATACGCTGATTGGGTGACACCCATCTAGCAGGCACCGTGTTGCCTGATGGGGGCACAGCAGTGAGAAAAAACACACAGGGTCCTTATGCTCTCCAGGCTGATTCTTACCGATCCTCCCCTCCCTTCCATGGTTTTGAGCACAGGGAGGGTTTGGGGTGGGACTGAGAGCTTGCAGGTGAGTGAGGTGGTGATTGGCTGAGGGCAGCCTTCCCCTCGGTCTGAAGGAACTAAAGCGTCTCCCTTGACCAAGAACGAACTAGGTCTCAGGCCATTAGGGTGGCGTCCCGCCTCTGAGCGCCTATGTCCAGCCATTCTCACCGGGCAAACTGAGCTCCAGCTGCAGGCGGACCAGGCTGCCCAGCTCAGCCCTGTGCCTTGCTTCTGCTGCTCTCACTGAGTAGCCAGCCTGGAGTCGTCACTTCATCTGCCTTGGGACTTTCCCTTACACCCCTTCACAGAAGGAACTGCTCCTCCATTGTGCTCCCCAGGAGCCTCCTAGGGTCTCTATCATTCTTGCACCTGTCCATCTGGCCGCATGCCAGAGAGCTCCAGGCAGAACTGCTCCTCCATTGTGCTCCCCAGGAGCCTCCTAGGGTCTCTATCATTCTTGCACCTGTCCATCTGGCCGCATGCCAGAGAGCTCCAGGCAGAACTGCTCCTCCACTGTGCTCCCCAGGAGCCTCCTAGGGTCTCTATCATTCTTGCACCTGTCCATCTGGCTGCATGCCAGAGAGCTCCAGGCAGGTGAGGTTTCCTGCACGTCTGTGTCCCACGCTCCCCGCAATGTGCCTGGTACAGTAGGTGCTTACCCAACATGTGGGGAGTCAACCAGGCTTTTAGTGCTCTTTCCTTTGTGTTTTCAAGTGAAATAGACACCATCTGTCCCTCCACTGAGAGCCAGTCTTGTTTGTTGCCTCACCCCACCGTAAAGTATGAGGTATCTGGGATTTTAAGGACAGTGTCCTACTTGGAGATGTTAATTCTGCAGCAGTGGGTAAACTGGGCTTGAATTGGGTGATACCTTGATCTCAATTCAGTGTGTGTGTGTGTGTGTGGGTGGTATACAGATTATTTATTTTAGAGGATAGAGATAGAGGGGAGAGGGGCAGAGGGGGAGAGAGAAAGAGTCTTAAGCAGACTCCATGCTTAAGCCCAATGTGGGGCCCCATCTCACGACCCTGAGATCGTGACCTGAGCCAAAACCCAAAGTCGATCACTTAACGGACTGCACCACCCAGGCACCCCCAGTGTGTCTATTTTTAAAAATTAAGACTTATAATAAATCAACAAGTACTGATTGAATTATTAGCTGCCTAGGACAGCTAAGTGCCATGGAGGCTACAAAAGAAGACTATAGAAATATACTGTCTGGCCTCCAAGAAAGGTGGGCTGGTTGGGAGCTGAGGCTCTGACTGCCCAGGTATGGGGACACATTGGAGTGTCACAAGGAGAATCAGGCGTTTTAACTGTCGGATGCAACTCTGAGTCCCTGACCACTTGTGTTCACAGGCTGACAGATTTCGCAAGAGTGGCTCTAAATATTCATTATTATATTTTTCTAAACGTAAACAGTTAAACATTTTTTTTTTCTTACTGATAATGTCAGAAATATTTATTTTTGTTTAAGAAAGGTCCAACTCTCTAGAACTTCGTCAGTAGGTTGCTTGTTTTATAGGAATGCATAAGTGTTTTTTTCATGGAAAAATACAATAGGTTTGAAAAATGGAATTTTTTTTTTTTGCCTCATTGTTATTTTGTTTTGTTTTGTTTAATTACCAGCCTTGCATCGGAAGAGCATATTGTTTTATCATTGCAAATACAGGCAGTCCTCGCTTTGCCTGATAATGGGGATCATGAAACGACCCCGCCCACCCAAAGCATGCCAAGTGATCTTAATGATCAATGGGAGAAACACTAATTGTTCGATGCCCTTTAAAGTTTTTTTTCAAAATATGAAAAACTTTCTTGCTGTCAGGTACACATGTCTAGGGAAAAAAATAATTTGGTACAAAGTAACTTAAAACATTTGAAACGTTGGGAATTACAATGTCGTTATTTCTTTGTAAAAAAACCGAGAGTCATTTGAAGAGTGCTTAACTTCTTTTTCTTTGTTTAGTTTAAAGATTTAATTAATTAATTTATTTTAGAGAGAGGGGTTGTGGGGGGAGGGGCAGAGGGAGAGAGAGGGAGATTCCCAAGCAGACTCCACACTGAGCGTGGAGCCCCACCCAGGGCCTGATCTCATGACCCTGAGATCACGACCTGAGCCGACAACAAGAGACAGACGCTTAACCAACTGTGCCACCCAGGTGCCCTTCTTTGTTTAGTTTATTAACAGAGTGAGCATGTTGGTGAACTGTCATACCCCTCTCGAAGTTTGAATCAACTTGCAACATTTCATTCTTTGTGTTTTTCATGTCCTGAAAATATCTCTGAACATTCCTTTAATGTGGAATCTCTTGCCAGCATCATTTCCTCTGGGACATCATCACGCTTTTTGTAATTCCTTCCTCCTTTTTGTTGGCCAGTTTGCCTTGACCGAATTCTTCTGGCTGCATATCTGGTCTTGGAGAGAGCGTCAACATTCCCATGGCCTTCTATAACTCCCTCTGCATTAGACCTGAATTTCATTTCCACTAGAATCACTTCTTGTTTCTTTGCTGCACTTTGATCTTTGTTGGCCAAGTCCCTCTTTTCTTTATGCATTTTTATAAAATGTCACATGGGTTTATTCCTGAGAGATAAGGAGGCAACATGACTACACACTGCTGTCTGTGGGTGAACTAAAGAACAGATGTACAGTGACCACCAACGGACGTTGGAAGAAAGGATGTGATTGTTCACTGATGGTGACATTTGTGGACCCAAGGGCTGGTGAACTAAAGTTTGTATTTTATGCATTTTATTCACATACCAGAGTAACAAGCTGTATTCTGTGAACTGGGAACTAAGGACCATTCAGAGCCTGAGAAAACCTATCCTGATTTTTTTAAATGGTGAGTTTCCAGTTTGATAGGCATATTACCTATTTGGTAGTTTAGGAACTTCCTGGCAATTGTTCATTGTGCATTCTTGCCTACTTTCCACCAAGGTCTGGAGACAATGCCGCAAGCCTTAACTTTTTTCAAAGTGCTTGCTCATCTTTGATTTGAATGGTTGAAGCCAAAAATTAGACGTAACCTCTGTCTGGTCTTGTTTATTTTCATTCTCTTGTCTTACCTATAAAGCACCATCTATTGGGGTTAGAGTATTAACTGTACATTCATTCATTCCATTATCAAAGATACATTGAGTGTCTTCCATGAAGAAGCACTGTTGGGCATACGAAGTTGAATTTAAGGAGTACTGCCATTACAACGTAGTAGTAAGTTTCGCAGTTGTAAATTACACTGGCTCTTCAGCGATTGTGGATTCTGTATTTGTGAATTCACCAACTTGTTAACAAGTATTTGTAGCCCTCAAATCAATGCTCACTTCACTTTTGTGATCATCCCCAGACAGCACAGAACCATGAAAATTTCAGTTGTCCAACATGCCCCTTCCCAGCTGTGGTCAAACAAAGCCATACTCTGCCTTCTTGTTTTAACTTTCTTTTTTTTTTTTTTTTTTTAAAGATTTTATTTATTTATTTGAGAGAGAGAATGAGACAGAGAGAGCATGAGAGGGTCAGAGGGAGAAGCAGACTCCCTGCCGAGCAGGGAGCCCGATGTGGGACTTGATCCCGGGACTCCAGGATCATGACCTGAGCCGAAGGCAGTCGCTTAACCAACTGAGCCACCCAGGCGCCCTTGTTTTAACTTTCATATAGAGATGACGAGACAATGAAGACTGCAGAGGGCAGCAAGGTGTAGTACAAGGAGGTCTGGGCTCTGGGGCCAGTTGGATGGGGGTTTGTATCCCAGCTGTGACACCTGTTAGTGGGGTGGCCTCAGACAGGTCATTTCACACCCTGAACCTCCTTTTCTCTCCTTAGTAAAGTAAGGAAAATGGAATCTACCAGGATGCATTCCTTTTAGGTTTAAGATTATATTTACTATAATAATCTTACATAGAATATATATTCTAAGATTATAATAAATATAAGAAGTTATATATTATACATACATATTACATATATATCTTGTAATATAAGATTATATTAAGATTATTTACGGTTATAATCCACATGAACTGTGTATCTATATATGCACACATTTCTCCTAGAAACAATGGTTCAGCATTTGCTAATTCAGTACTCATGACAACTTTACAAAACATAACTCCTGGGAATAATGAGAATTGATTGTACATGTTGGAAATTACGTGTTAGGGTTGTTTTGAGCGTTGTGGTCTTTTTCTCACTATGTTTGTCAGTCTGTTGGGAATTGGGTTCCTGTAATAAAAAGTATCCGAATTGCTATTGATGTAACAAAGAAGGCTTAAAACATCCAAATATATTTGCATTTACATTTTATTATACATCATTTATCATGATCATATGTCATTCATTATATCATTTAACGTTATATCATTTTAACAATGTTTTAAATAGGTTTCTAGTATAAGGCAAATGTATTTCAGGTTTCACTTAACCTGAGTCTGAAATTATACTCATGGTCGATGTAAGAAAGGAAAATTCACAGTCCTGGGATTTCCGTGGTCAGCGGGGATGGTTCTATAGCCATTCCTTGTTCATCCACATCCATAATTTTTTTTTCTTCCCTTTTAGAGTCTAATATTGCGTTTTGATCCGCCTATCCTTTTTATTATCAACACTTGCAAACATACAGAAACATTGGCAGTGAATACCCATATACCTGCCACTTTAGTTTCATTTTGTTATATTTGCTTTACCTATATATGCATGTGAATATACACATATAGTTTTCCTGAACCATTTGTAAGTTGTAGAGATGATGATATTTTACCCCAAATTATTTCATCACATATGTCCTAGGAATAAGCATATTCCCTACGAATGACAATACCATGATCACACCTGTGAAATTTATAATAATTCTCTGATGTGAGTTAATTTCCAACACATTTTGAAATTTCCCCAGTTTCCTCCCCACACATCTCTTACAGCTTTTTCTTTGAACCAAGATCCGATCAAGAGTTATACTTTGCATTTTATTTCTTTGATCTTCTTAATTTAGAACAGACCCCAACTTTTCCCCCATGACATCAATATTTTTTTTAAGTTAGAGCCTGTAATTATTTATCCATTATCCATTATCCATTATAGTTAAATAATGATCTAAGTTTGAGTCCTAGCTCTAGCTGAGTAAATTTGAGGTTAACTAAACATTAAGAGCCATGGTGTATGCCTCTGTTCTAAGGAAGTGAGAAAAGATTTAAAAAGATAATGCAAATGAAATTGCTTTGTAAATGATAAGGGTTATGTAGTCTCAGCTATTTTTAATACCATTATTTTAAAAGTTATTTTGAAAGCCATGATGCTATTATTCTACTATACAATGGTTATAATAAATTAAGTTTAAATTATAAAAATTGGGTCAATGAACAGTTTTTAGTTTTTTTTAATGAAAAAAACTCCATATTAAATAAAAGTCACTTTGAACTTTTTTTTTTTCACCTCTTCTCTAGCCTGTATGAGCACAAGTACTTACGTGCTTTTGAATACCACCGCTGGGATTAAAAATGATTGATAAGATTGCTGACTATAGGCACCCAGAGCGCTTTCCAAAGACAACATTCCTTCTGAATGCTGTATGATAAATTCGCAGCTCTGACATCTTTGCCAAGATCCCTGTGGCTGGGCTCCTACCCCAGATTAAACTCCTATAGGACTTTCGCTTTCATCCAAGATGGTGTGATGGGGATGGGACTTCTTATCCTGTAAGAAACAACCAAAAAACTCAGGCAAAATATATAAAACAATCTCTTTTTAAAGAACAGTGATCACTGAGAGACAAGAAACAAATAGAGTGAGCCCTACAACTGCTTCAGCTTACAGCCTTGAGTTTCCATGTGGTGGTGGATGGAACAAGACCCCAGGAGGAAACCAGCAGACTCCTTGAGTTGAGAAGATGGAACTGAGGGTTCCCAACTGAGGGAGACTGAGGTGGCTAGAGTTTATAGGGCAGAGTACCAAAGAGGAGAGAGCTACATGAAGAGAGAAGCCTGGAGATTTGCAGAGATCCCTCTAAAGTGTTCAACAGAGTACTGATGAGCCTATGCATGGGAGGAAACCAAAAAGATTAGTAAACAGTGTCAAGGACTCACCTGGGGGCAGCACTAGTGCCTGTTTCCACCAGCCAGACTGGAAAAACTTTGGATGCTCAGGGCATAGAGTCAAAATACTCAAGAGAGATCTTGCCTCAATAGTGGGGATAATAGCCCTGCTCCAGACCTGCCCAACAAATTATAAAAGCAAAACCACAAAAGATCAAACTGTTCCCAAGTATCTTGACTATATCCAAAAACAAAGCTCAAAAGTAGTTGTGGGAATACAAAAGCATTCAAGTTCAAACATGGAAAAATTTACATAGTCTGCCGTACAATGAAAGATTACCAGGCATGCAAAAAAGCAGGAAAAGAGGAGACTAATCAGTCCATCCAAACAACCCAGAATGGAACAGATGTTAGAATTAGCAGACAAGGACAGAGAGATAGATTTTATAGCTATATTCCACATGTTCCAGAAGTTAAGTAGAATCATGGAATATATGTATAGCATTCTGCAGAGATGAAAACTACAATGTCTGAGATGAAAAAGAATACACAAAATGGGATTAACAGAAGTTAGATATGGCAGAAGAAATGATGAGTAAACTTGAAGACAAAAGTAGAACACAGAAGACAAAATGAATCACAGAATAAAGAGAAAATTGAAGAAAAAATGTGAAACAACTTTCATCAGCCTAATATACGTGTAATTGTGGTTCCTGGAGGAAGGAGGAGTAGGTTTAAAACATTGAAAGAAAAAAAATTGACCAAATTTCAAAGGTGATGAAAATCATAAGCCTACAGTTCTAAGGACTCAATGAACTCAAAGAAATATCAAAAAACTACACCATGATGCAGTATAATCAAATTGCTCAAACCACTGATGAAGAGAAAGTCTTAAGAGCAGCCAGAGTTAAAAAATATACTATAAGAAAAAAATAGAATAAAGATACGGATGACATCGGATTCCTCCTCAGAAACAATGTAAGTGAGAGGATGATGGGGAACATTTTTATTTATTTATTTATTTATTTATTTATTTTTATTTCCTTTTTTTAAAAAATTTTATTATGTTATGTTAGTCACCATACATTACATCATTAGTTTTTGATGTAGTGATCCACGATCCATTGTTTTCGTATAACACCCAGTGCTCCATGCAATACGTGCCCTCCTTAATACCCATCACCAGCTAACCAATCCCCCCTCCCCCCTCCCCTCTAAAGCCCTGTTTGTTTCTCAGGTCCATAGTCTCTCATGGTTCATCTCTCCCTCCAATTCCCTCCCCCCATTTTTCCCTTCCTTCTCCTAATGTCCTCCATGTTATTCCTTATGTTCCACAAATAAGTGAAACCATATGATAATTGACTTTCTCTGCTTGACTTATTTCACTTAGCATAATCTCCTCCAGTCCCATCCATGTTGATGTAAAAGTTGGGTATTCATCTTTTCTGATGGCTGAGTAATATTCCATTGTATATATGGACCACATCTTCTTTATCCATTCATCTGTTGAAGGGCATCTTGGCTCTTTCCACAGTTTGGCTATTGCGGACATTGCTGCTATGAACATTGGGGTGCACATGGCCCTTCTTTTCACTACATCTGTGTCTTTGGGGTAAATACCCAGGAGTGCAATTGCTGGGTCATAGGGTAGCTCTATTTTTAAATTTTTGAGGAACCTCCACACTGTTTTCCAAAGTGGCTGTACCAACTTGCATTCCCACCAACAGTGTAAGAGGGTTCCCCTTTCTCCACAACCTCTCCAAAATTTGTTGTTTCTTTCCCTGTCCATTTTTGCCATTCTAGCTGGTGTAAGGTGGTATCTCAGTGTGGTTTTGATTTGGATTTCCCTGATGGCTAATGATGATGAACATTTTTTCATGTGTCTGTTAGCCATTTGTATGTCTTCTTCAGAGAAGTGTCTGTTCATCTCTTCTGCCCACTTTTTGACTTGATTATTTGTTTTTTGGGTGTTGAGTTTGAGAAGTTCTTTATAGATCTTGGATACCAGCCCTTTATCTGTAGTGTCATTTGCAAATATCTTCTCCCATTCTGTGGGTTGCCTCTTTGTTTTGTTGACTGTTTCCTTTGCTGTGCAGAAGCTTTTTATCTTGACGAAGTCCCAAAAGTTCATTTTTGCTTTTGTTTCACTAGCTTTTGGAGATATATCTTGAAAGAAGTTGCTGTGGCCGATGTCAAAGAGGTTACTGCCTGTGTTCTCCTCTAGGATTTTGATGGATTCCTGTCTCACATTGAGGTCTTTCATCCACTTTGAGTTTATCTTTGTGAATGGTGTTAGAGAATGGTCGAGTTTCATTCTTCTGCATGTGGCTGTCCAATTTTCCCAGCACCATTTATTGAAGAGACTGTCTTTTTTCCATTGCATGTTTTTTCCTGCTTTGTCAAAGATTATTTGACCGTAGAGTTGAGGGTCCATATCTGGGTTCTCTATTCTGTTCCATTGGTCTGTATGTCTGTTTTTGTGCCAGTACCATGCTGTCTTGGCGATCACTGCTTTGTAATATAGCTTGAAATCGGGCAACGTGATGCCCCCAGCTTTGTTTTTCTTTTTCAACATCTCCTTGGCGATTTGGGGTCTTTTCTGATTCCATACAAATTTTAGGATTGTTTGTTCCAGCACTTTGAAAAATGTCATTGGAATTTTGATCGGGATGGCATTGAAGGTGTAGATTGCTCTGGGTAGCATAGACACTTTAACAATGTTTATTCTTCCAATCCATGAGCATGGAATATTTTTCCATCTTTTTGTGTCTTCTTCAATTTCTTTCACGAGTGTTTTGTAGTTCCTAGAGTATAGATCCTTTACCTCTTTGGTTAGGTTTATTCCGAGGTATCTTACGGTTTTTGGTGCTATTGTAAATGGAATCGTTTCTTTAATTTCTCTTTCTACAGTTGCGTTGTTAGTGTATAAGAAAGCAACTGATTTCTGTGCATTGATTTTGTATCCTGCCACATTACTGAATTGCTGGATGAGTTCTAGTGATTTGGGGGTGGAGTCTTTTGGGTTTTCCACATAAAGTATCATGTCGTCTGCGAAAAGAGAGAGTTTGACTTCTTCTTTGCCAATTTGAATACCTTTTATTTCTTTTTGTTCTCTGATTGCTGTTGCTAGGACTTCTAGTACTATGTTGAACAACAGTGGTGAGAGTGGGCACCCTTGACGTGTTCCTGATCTTAAGGGAAAGGCTCTCAGCCTTTCCCCATTGAGGATGATATTCACTGTGGGTTTTTCATAGATGGATTTTATGAGCTTGAGGAATGTTCCCTCTATCCCCATACTCTGGAGAGTTTTAATCAGGAAAGGATGTTGTATTTTGTTGAATGCTTTTTCTGCATCAATTGAGAGGACCATATGGTTCTTCTCCCTCGTCTTATTAATGTGTTCTATCACATTGATCGATTTGCGAATGTTGAACCACCCTTGCATCCCGGGGATAAATCCCACTTGGTCGTGGTGGATGATCCTTCTAATGTATTGTTGGATCCTATTAGCTAGGATTTTGTTGAGGATTTTGGAATCCATATTCATCAGGGATATCGGTCTGAAATTCTCCTTTTTGATGGGGTCTTTGCCTGGTTTGGGGATTAAGGTAATGCTGGCCTCATAGAATGAGTTTGGAAGTTTTCCTTCTGTTTCTATTTTTTGAAACAGCTTCAGTAGAATAGGTATTCTTTCTTCTTTGAATGTTTGGTAGAATTCCCCAGGGAATCCATCAGGCCCCGGACTCTTGTTTTTTGGGAGGTGTTTGATCACTGCTTCAATCTCGGTACTGGTTATTGGCCTATTCAGGTTGTCAATTTCTTCCTGTTTCAGTCTTGGCAGCTTATAGCTTTCCAGGAAGGCCTCCATTTCATCCAGATTGCTCAGTTTATTGGCATATAGTTGTTGATAATAATTTCTAATAATTGTTTCTATTTCCTTGGTGTTAGTCGTGATCTCTCCCCTTTCATTCATAATTTTATTAATCTGGGTCCTTTCTCTCTTCTTTTGGATAAGTCTGGCCAGTGGTTTATCAATCTTATTAATTCTTTCAAAGAACCAACTTCTAGTTTCATTGATCTGATCTACTGTGTTTCTGGTTTCTAATTCATTGATTTCTGCTCTAATTTTAATTATTTCTCTTCTACTGCGTGGCTTAGGCGTCATTTGTTGCTTTTTCTCTAGTTCTTTAAGGTGTAGAGTTAGTTGGTGAATTCGGGATTTTTCTGTTTTTTTGAGTGAGCTTGGATGGCTATGTATTTCCCCCTTAGGACCGCCTTTGCAGTATCCCATAGGTTTTGGACCGATGTGTTTTCGTTCTCATTGATTTGCATGAATTGTTTAAGTTCTTCTTTGATTTCTTGGTTGACCCAAACGTTCTTGAGCAGAGTGGTCTTTAGCTTCCAAGTGTTTGAATTTCTGCCAAATTTCTTCTTGTGATTGAGTTCCAGTTTTAGAGCATTGTGGTCTGAGAATATGCAGGGAATAATCTCAATCTTTTGGTATCAGTTGAGACCTGATTTGTGACCCAGTATATGGTCTATTCTGGACAAAGTTCCATGTGCCCTCAAGAAGAATGAGTATTCTGTTGTTTTAGGGTGGAATGTTCTGTAAATATCTATGAGGTCCATCTGGTCCAATGTATCATTCAAAGCTCTTGTTTCCTTGTTGATTTTCTGCTTAGATGATCTGTCCATTGCTGAGAGTGGAGTATTGAGGTCTCCTACAATTAAGGTATTGTTATCAATATGACTCTTTATTTTGGTTAACAGTTGGCTTATGTAGATGGCTGCTCCCATGTTGGGGGCATAGATATTTACAATTGTTAGATCTTCTTGTTGGATAGACCCTTTAAGAATGATATAGTGTCCTTCTGTGTCTCTAATTACAGACTTTAGTTTAAAATCTAATTTGTCTGATATAAGAATTGCTACCCCAGCTTTCTTTTGAGGTCCGCTGGCATGGAAGATAGATCTCCATCCCTTCACTTTCAGTCTGGATGTATCTTTAGGTTCAAAATGAGTCTCTTGTGGACAGCATATGGATGGGTCCTGTCTTTTTATCCAATCTGCAACCTTGTGCCGTTTTATGGGAGCGTTTAGGCCATTCACATTGAGAGTGATTATTGAAAGATATGAATTAATTGTCATCATGTTGCCTGTGAAGATGTTGTTTTTATAGATTGTCCCTGTAAATTTCTGTTGTAGATCACTCTTGGGGTCTTTCTCCTTTTATAGAACCCCCCTTAATATTTCTTGCGGGGCCAGCTTAGTGGTCACATATTCTTTCAGTTTCTGCCAGTCGTGGAAGCTCTGCATCTCTCCATCCATTCTAAATGAAAGCCTTGCCGGATAAAGTATTCTTGGCTGCATGTTTTCTCATTTAGTACCCTGAATATGTCTTGCCAGGCCTTTCTGGCTTGCCAGGTCTCTGTGTATAGGTCTGACGTTATTCTGATGTTCCTCCCTCTGTACGTAAGGAATCTCTTCCCCCTAACTGCCCTTAAGATGGTTTCCTTGGTTCTAAGATTTGCAAGTTTTACTGTTACATGCCGGGGTGTTGGCCTATTTTCCTTGATCTTAGGAGGGGTCCTTTCTGCCTCTAGGACTCGAATGTTTGTTTCATTCCCCAGATTAGGGAAGTTCTCAGCTACGATTTGCTCAAATACATCTTCTAGCCCTCTCTCTCTCTCCACTCCCTCCGGGATTCCAATGATTCTGACATTGGAACGCCTCATGGTGTCACTTATTTCTCTGATTCTATTTTCATGGATTCTGAGTTGTTTTTCCCTGGCCTCCTCTTTTCCCTTTTTATCTATTATACTGTCTTCCAGATTGCTTATTCTCTCTTCTGTCTCAGTTACCCTAGCTGTTAGATTATCTAGATTGGATTGGATCTCATTGATAGCATTTTTAAGTTCTGCCAATTCCCCCTTTATTTCTGCCCTTAGGGACTCTATGTTGCCATTAATTGATTTCTCCATTCTAGCCATCGTACTCACAATTGCTAGCCTGAATTCCATCTCCGACATCTTGGTTATATCTGCATCCATTTGTAAATCTGCAGCATAAGTCATAATTTCTGAGTCTTTTCTGTTTTGGGGGCTCCTCCTCCTAGTCATTCTGTTGATGGGTGTTTGAGGGAATGTATAGAGTCCAAATTATTGACCAGAACCCAAGCAAGATGCACCTGTTTTCTTGGGATCTTAGGGTTGCTGGCCTCTTGTTTTCCCAGCCTGTCTTCTGGGGGAGGGGCCTGCCGCGCTGTTACTCAGGCAACCGTGTTCGGGTGGAGTTGCCCTGCGCCCCTGTGGCGGGGGATGGGCTCAGCGAGAATCAGTCTTTGGGGTTTTTGTTCTCTGGCGCCTTTCCCTGGCGGCTTTCCGCGTCTCTTCCGCGAGTCAGAGCAGAAGAGACGGTTTCCAACCCTCTGCCTCAGAGCAGAGAGACCGCAGTCGGTTCTTCAGTGAGCTCTCCAGGCCACACCGTCTCCGTTTCTGTCCCTGCTGCTATAAACTGCAGCGGCCTGGGTTGTGCGCCCCTCCGCAGCGCCCCCAGTCCTGCCTCCAGGTCAGGGCACGTCTCTGCCCTTTGTGCTTCTAAAACCGCCAGCCACTCCCAGTTCGCGTGTGCGCGACTCCGTCGCTTGGGGTTTCCACCCCGGGGACTGCAGTTCACCGGCGTGACCCCGGCGCACCGGGTTTCCGTCTCGGAGGCTGCAGTTCACGTGCGCGCGACCGTTGCTCCGGTTTCTGTCTGGGGCGCCTGCCGGTCACGTGCGCGCGACCCTCCTGGTCTGGTTTTCCACCCCGGGGGCTGCCCTAAAGTCCTTTCCCGACGCTACCGGTCTGCGAGTCTGTGCCCTGTCCCCAGCGTGCGAGGCTGTCACTCACCGGCGGTGTAGGATCCCCACGGCCAGGCACCCTCCTGCCGCCGTTTATCCTCCAATATCTGCCCGCGGAATCACGGCTCTCCGCTTCCTACCTCAAAACCAACCGCCTGCGATATTCTGTTTGTAGAGATCCAGATCTTCTTACATCTCAGGCTGGTTTCGTGGGTGCTCAGAGTGGTCTGGTAGATATCCAGCTCAATTCCGGGGACCAGTTGAAATAGGGTCCCCTACTCCTCCGCCATCTTTCCCCCCGCCAAAAAAAAAAGCAGGTTTTTATTTCCTTATAAAATACACATATTTTCTGCCTGCTATATTGCCTCCAAGCATATAATAACACACAGATTAATGTTCAAACATCTCATCCTCATGCCTGGCTTCTCAATAATCTGATGAGGAACATTTTTAAAAAGTACTGCAAGAAAACTTTGCCCACCTATAATTCTATACCCAGTGAAAATCTTTCAAAACAAAGGTGAGATAAGGCGCTTTCAGAGAAACAAAACTGAACTCATTCAATCTAGCACTGTCACAGTATAAGAAATATTAAGGGAAGTCTCCAGGCAGGAAAATCATACCAGATTGAGATATGAATCTACTCAAGGAATGGAGAGCACCAGAAATGGTAACTATATGGGTATATATATGTAAGAATGTTTTCTTATTATTTAAGTATTTTAAAAATATAATTAACTGTTTCAAACCAAAATAGTAATATAGTTCAGGGTTTATAACATATAGATTAGTAAAAGGCATGACAACAATAGCACAAAGATTGGGGGAGGAAAGAAAGTACATTATTCTTAGGTTCTTACACTATTTGTAAAATGGTATACTGTCACTTGAAGGTAGACTGTGATGAATTGAAAAACAAACCGTTAACAACAAAACAAAGAGGTTGCTTATAAGCAAATAAAGGAGATAAAATGGAAACATAAAAATACTAAGTTAATCCAAAAGAAGATCAGAAAAAGAGAGTGACACGAAGAATCAAAGAGAGAAATAGAAAATAAATGGCAAGGCGATGGATTTAAGTGTATGGCAGCAGCAATCACATTAAACATAAATCTTGGTGAATGTTACATGGGCCTTTGATAGAACATGTGTATTCTGCTGATGTTGGGTGGAGGATTCTATATTTGTCAATGAAATCCTGCTGGTTGATTGTGTCACTCAATTCTTCTATATCCTCACTGATTTTCTATCTAGTAGTTTTATCAATGGCTGAGAATGGGGTGTTGAAGTCTCCAACTATAATTGTGGATTAGTCTATTTCCCTGCTCAGCTCTATCAGGTTTTTTTTTTTTTTTGTTTTGTTTTGTTTTGTTTTGTTTTTAGAGAGAGAGAGAGTGTGAGCTGGGTGGGGAGGGGCAGAGGGAGAGAGAGAGATTCTCAAGCAAGCTCCATGTTCGGCATGGAGCCCGATAAGGGGCTTGATCTCATGACCCTGAGATCATGACTTGAGCTGAAGTCAAGAGTCGGACGCTTAACCAACTTAGCCACCCAGGCACCCCCAGCTCTATCAGTTTTGATTCATATATTTTGAAGCTCTGTTGCTTGGTGCATCCACATTTAGGATTATTGTGACTTCTTGGTGGGTTGATCCTTTTATCATTATGTAATTATGTAGGTATCTCTCAGTAGATAATGGGGCTTTGGTATCTCATTGCCAGGATTCTGAGTCACTAATTAATGATCCTCACTCCCAGACCTTGACCCTATCTTTCAGATCATAGACTGAGTCAGAAAACACAGACTTTGCAGGCATGGGGCTTCCATTCCTAATTTAGCTCCCGTGATGTGTGAGGATGTTGTCCATCCAAGATCAGGATGATCCATTGGGTTCCACTTTACCCAATATAGGGGTGGCCTGAGTGTAGGAAAAAAAAAAATCTGTGGGTTATGTGGACCACATGGTCTTGAATAGCTCCTGGGTATGTCACTTGAAGGCAAGGAGAGGAGAAAGAATGGATGTTAGTGCAATCATCTCTGGTCTGGCCCTCAACAACTCTAAGGTTCGCTATCATTTATTTGTGAAATGATCACCATTACTCTCCTGAAGCCTCCATTTCTCATGTGTTTGGTGGGAGAGTTGGTGGATGACTTAAGGTCTTTTCTCTCTAAACATCTTTGCATCCCAATGACTATGGGTGGAGAAAAAGGAAGGTAATAGGAAAAACCTGTCCCCTGAAATGCCTCACCTCCAACCACATTGGATTCTGCCAAACCCAAAACAGATTTCACCCGCTTCCTTCAGAACTGTGTATATTTTTAGAGAAACATAACCCATGTGTTTTCTATTAATTTACACTTAACTTGACAAAATATTGTGCTCTCAGAGTTTCCTGATGTCTTGGAAACCTTCCCTGCCTTCTTCATAGGCTCCTTCATTTTTTTAAAAATTTATTTTATTGTTATGTTAATCCCCATACATTACATCATTAGTTTTAGATGTAGTGTTCCATGATTCATTGTTTGTGCATAACACCCAGTGCTCCATGCAGAACGTGCCCTCCTCAATACCCATCACCAGGCTAACCCATCCTCCCACCCCCCTCCCCTCTAGAACCCTCAGTTTGTTTTTCAGAGTCCATCACCTCTCATGGTTCGTCTCCCCCTCCAATTTCCCCCCCTTCATTCTTCCCCTCCTGCTACCTTCTTTTTTTTTTTCTTAACATATATTGCATTATTTGTTTCAGAGGTACAGATCTGAGATTCAACAGTCTTGCACAATTCACAGCGCTTACCAGAGCACATACCCTCCCCAGTGTCTATCACCCAGTCACCGCATCCCTCCCACCCCACCCGCCACTCCAGCAACCCTCCGTTTGTTTCCTGAGATTAAGAATTCCTCATATCAGTGAGGTCATATGATACATATCTTTCTCTGTTTGACTTATTTCACTCAGCATAATACCCTCCAGTTCCATCCATGTCGTTGCAAATGGCAAGATCTCATTCCTTTTGATGGCTGCATGATATTCCATTGTATATATATACCACCTCTTCTTTATCCATTCATCTGTCGATGGACATCTTGGCTCTTTCCACAGTTTGGCTATTGTGGACATTGCTGCTATAAACATTGGGGTGCACGTACCCTTTCGGATCCCTACTTTTGTATCTTTGGGGTAAATACCCAGTAGTGCAATTGCTGGATCATAGGGTAACTCTATTTTCAACTTTTTGAGGACCCTCCATACTGTTTTCCAGAGTGGCTGCACCAGCTTGCATTCCCACCAACAGTGTAGGAGGGTTCCCCTTTCTCCGCATCCCCGCCAACATCTGTCATTTCCTGACTTGTTAATTTTAGCCATTCTGACTGGTGTGAGGTGGTATCTCATTGAGGTTTTGATTTGGATTTCCCTGATGCTGAGTGATATTGAGCACTTTTTCATGTGTCTGTTGGCCATTTGGATGTCTTCTTTGGAAAAATGTCTGTTCATGTCTTCTGCCCATTTCTTGATTGGATTCTTTGTTCTTTGGGTGTTGAGTTTGATGAGTTCTTTATAGATTTTGGATACTAGCCCTTTATCTGATATGTCATTTGCAAATATCTTCTCCCATTCTGTCGGTTGTCTTTTGGTTTTGTTGACTGTTTCCTTTGCTTTGCAAAAGCTTTTTATCTTGATGAAGTCCCAATAGTTCATTTTTGCCCTTGCTTCCCTTGCCTTTGGTGATGTTTCTAGGAAGAAGTTGCTGCAGCTGAGGTCAAAGAGGTTGCTGCCTGTGTTCTCCTTTAGGATTTTGATGGACTCCTGTCTCACATTGAGGTCTTTCAACCATTTGGAGTCTATTTTTGTGTGTGGTGTAAGGAAATGGTCCAGTTTCATTCTTCTGCATGTGGCTGTCCAATTTTCCCAACACCATTTGTTGAAGAGACTGTCTTTTTTCCATTGGACATTCTTTCCTGCTTTGTCAAAGATTAGTTGACCATAGAGTTGAGGGTCCATTTCTGGGCTCTCTATTCTGTTCCATTGATCTATGTGCCTGTTTTTGTGCCAGTACCATACTGTCTTGATGATGACAGCTTTGTAATAGAGCTGGAAGTCCAGAATTGTGATGCTGCCAGCTTTGCTTTTCTTTTTCAACATTCCTCTGGCTATGCGGGGTCTTTTCTGGTTCCATACAAATTTTAGGATTATTTGTTCCATTTCTTTGAAAAAAGTGGATGGTATTTTGATGGGGATTGCATTGAATGTGTAGATTGCTCTAGGTAGCATTGACATCTTCACAATATTTGTTCTTCCAATCCATGAGCATGGAACGTTTTTCCATTTCTTTGTGTCTTCCTCAATTTCTTTCATGAGTATTTTATAGTTTTCTGAGTACAGATCCTTTGCCTCTTTGCTTAGATTTATTCCTAGGTATCTTATGGTTTTGGGTGCAATTGTAAATGGGATCGACTCCTTAATTTCTCTTTCTTCTGTCTTGTTGTTGGTGTATAGGAATGCCACTGACTTCTGTGCATTGATTTTATATCCTGCCACTTTACTGAATTCCTGTATGAGTTCTAGCAGTTTTGGGGTGGAGTCTTTTGGGTTTTCCACATAAAGTATCATATCATCTGCAAAGAGTGAGAGTTTGACTTCTTCTTTGCCGATTTGGATGCCTTTTATTTCTTTTTGTTGTCTGATTGCTGTGGCTAGGACTTCCAATACTATGTTGAATAGCAGTGGTGATAGTGGACATCCCTGCTGCGTTCCTGACCTTAGGGGGAAAGCTCTCAGTTTTTCCCCATTGAGAATGATATTCGCTGTAGGTTTTTCATAGATGGCTTTTATGATATTCAGGTATGTACCCTCTATGCCTATACTCTGAAGAGTTTTGATCAAGAAAGGATGCTGTACTTTGTCAAATGCTTTTTCTGCATCTATTGAGAGGATCATATGATTCTTGTTCTTTCTTTTGTTAATGTATTGTATCACGTTGATTGATTTGCGGATGTTGAACCAACCTTGCAGCCCAGGGATAAATCCCACTTGGTCGTGGTGAATAATCCTTTTAATGTACTGTTGGATCTTACTGGCTAGTATTTTGGTGAGAATTTTTGCATCCATGTTCATCAGGGATATTGGTCTGTAATTCTCCTTTTTGATGGGGTCTTTGTCTGGTTTTGGGATCAAGGTAATGGTGGCCTCATAAAACGAGTTTGGAAGTTTTCCTTCCATTTCTATTTTTTGGAACAGTTTAAGAAGAATAGGTATTAATTCTTCTTTAAATGTTTGGTAGAATTCCCCTGGGAAGCCATCTGGCCCTGGGCTTTTGTGTTTTGGGAGATTTTTGATGACTGCTTCAATTTCCTTAGTGATTATAGGTCTGTTCAGGTTTTCTATTTCTTCCTGGTTCAGTTTTGGTAGTTGATACATCTCTAGGAATGCATCCATTTTTCCAGGTTATCTAATTTGCTGGCATAGAGTTGCTCATAATATGTTCTTATAATTGTTTGTATTTCTTTGGTGTTGCTTGTGATCTCTCCTCTTTCATTCATGATTTTGTTGATTTGGGTCATTTCTCTTTTCTTTTTGATAAGTCTGGCCAGGGGTTTATCAATCTTGTTAATTCTTTCAAAGAACCAGCTCCTAGTTTTGTTGATCTGTTCTACTGTTTTTTAGTTTCTCTTTCATTGATTTCTGCTCTGATCTTTATTATTTCTCTTCTCCTGCTGGGTTTAGGCTTTATTTGCTGTTCTTTCTCCAGCTCCTTTAGGTGTAGGGTTAGGTTGTGTACTTGAGACCTTTCTTGTTTCTTGAGAAAGGCTTGTATTGCTATATACTTTCCCCTTAGGACTGCCTTTGCTGCATCCCAAAGATTTGAACAGTTGTGTTTTCATTTTCATTGGTTTCCATGAATTTTTTAAATTCTTCTTTAATTTCCTGGTTGACCCATTCATTCTTCAGTAGGATGCTCTTTAGCCTCCATGTATTTGAGTTCTTTCCGACTTTCCTCTTGTGATTGAGTTCTAGTTTCAAAGCAGTGTGGTCTGAAAATAGGCAGGGAATGATCCCAATCTTTTGGTACCGGTTGAGACCTGATTTATGACCTAGGATGTGATCTATTCTGGAGAATGTTCCATGGGCACTAGAGAAGAATGTGTATTCCATTGCTTTGGGATGGAATGTTCTGAATATGTCTGTGAAATCCATTTGGTCCAGTGTGTCATTTAAAGTCTTTATTTCCTTGTTGATCTTTTGCTTAGATGATCTGTCCATTTCAGTGAGGGGGGTGTTAAAGTCCCCCACTATTATTGTATTGTTGTCGATGTGTTTCTTTGCTTTTGTTATTAATTGCCTTATATAATTGGCTGATCCCATGTTAGGGGCATAGATATTTACGATTGTTTGATCTTCTTGTTGGATAGACCCTTTAAGTAGGATATAGTGTCCTTCCTCATCTCTTATTACAGTCTTTGGTTTAAAATCTAATTTGTCTGATATAAGGATTGCCACCCCAGCTTTCTTTTGGTGTCCATTAGCATGGTAAATGGTTTCCCACCCCCTCACTTTCAATCTGGGGGTGTCTTTGGTTCTAAAATGAGTCTCTTGCAGACAGCATATTGATGGGTCTTGTTTTTTAATCCAATCTGATAGCCTGTGTCTTTTGATTGGGGCATTTAGCCCATTTACATTCAGGGTAACTATTGAAAGATAGGAATTTAGTGCCATTGTATTGCCTGTAAGGTGACTGTTACTGTATATTGTCTGTGTTCCTTTCTGGTTTATGTTGCTTTTAGGCTCTCTCTTTGCTTAGAGGACCCCTTTCAATATTTCTTGTAGGGCTGGTTTCGTGTTTGCAAATTCCTTTAGTTTTTGTTTGTCCTGGAAGCTTTTTATCTCTCCTTCCATTTTCAATGACAGCCTAGCTGGATATAGTATTCTTGGCTGCATATTTTTCTCATTTAGTGCTCTGAATATATCCTGCCAGTCCTTTGTGGCCTGCCAGGTCTCTGTGGATAGGTCTGTTGCCAATCTAATGTTTCTACCGTTGTAGGTTACATATCTCTTCTCCCGAGCTGCTTTCAGGATTTTCTCTTTGTCTCTGAGACTCATAAGTTTTACTATTAGATGTCGGGGTGTTGACCTATTTTTATTGATTTTGAGAGGGGTTCTCTGTGGTTCCTGGATTTTGATGCCTGTTTCCTTCCCCAAATTAGGGAAGTTCTCTGCTATAATTTGCTCCATTATACCTTCTGCCCCTCTCTCTCTTTCTTCTTCTTCTGGGATCCCAATTATTCTAATGTTGTTTTGTCTTATGGTATCGCTTATCTCTCAAATTCTGCCCTCGTGATCCAGTAGTTGTTTATCTCTCTTTTTCTTAGCTTCTTTATTTTCCATCATTTGGTCTTCTATATCACTGATTCCCTCTTCTGCCTCATTTATCCTAGCAGTTAGCGCCCCCATATTTGATTGCACCTCATTAATAGCCTTTTTGATTTCTACTTGGTTAGATTTTAGTTCTTTTACTTCTCCAGAAAGCGTTTCTCTAATAACTTCCATGCTTTTTTCAAGCCCAGCTAGTATCTTTAAAGTGATGATTCTGAACTCTAGATCTGACATTGTACTAATGTCCGTATTGAGTAGGTCCCTGGCAGTCGGTACTACCTCTTGTTCTTTTTGTTGAGGTGATTTTTTCCGTCTTGTCATTTTGTGCAGAGGAGAATAGATTAATGAGAGAACAAAATGCTAGCAGGGTAACAACGTCCCCAGAAAATATACTTTAAACAAATCAGAAAAGACCTGAAGCAGTGGGAAAAGAAAGGGAAAGAGAGAAAAAAGAAAAAGAAAAAAAAAGAAAAAGAAAAAGGTAAAGATAAAAATAAACAAAAACAGAAAAAAAAAAAAACAAACAAAAAAAACAGAACAAAACAAAACAAAACAGAACAAAACAGAATGTGATCAAATATGGTTAGGCTGGTATATAGATCAGTGCCACACACTAGATTTTGGGTGTATTTTGGTCTGTTAGAAGAAAGTGCCTCCCAAAATTTTAAAGAAAGAAAAACTTATATATGTACAAAAATAAGGGTTGATATGATGAAGGGATGGAATATGACTGTAAAGATGGAAATTATAAAAAATTTTATAAAAGGAATTGATAAGAAGGTGTTTGAAAAAAGAAAGAAGAGGATTTAAAAAAAAAAAAGGGAGAGAATGTGATCAGGCAGGGGAGTAGAAAAAAACCATACACTAGAGATTTAGGGGATATTTTGATCTGTTAGAAGAAACTATCTCAAAATTTTAGAGAGAGAACAACTTATATATATATGCCAAAAATACGGGTAACTACTATGAAGGGATAGAATATGACTCTAAAAATGAAAAATAAAAATGTTTTTTTAAAAAAGGGATTGATAAGAAGTTGGTTGAAAAAGGGAAAAAGAAAAATTCAAAAAAAAAAAAAAAGACAGTTAAAAAAAAAAATTAACTTTGAAAGACTAAAGAATCATGGTAAAAAAGCCATGAATTCTATGTGCAGTATTCCCCTAGCACTGGAGTTCTGCCGTTCTCATTGATCGGTAAACTTGGTCTTGGCTGGCTGTTCTCGCTGATCTTCTGGGGGAGGGGCCTGTTGCCGTGGTTTCCAAATGTCTTTGCCGGAGGCGGAATTGCCCCGCCCTTGCCGGTCCGGGCTAAGTAATCTGCTCGCATTTGCTCTCGGGAGCTTTTGTTCCCTGCAAGCTTTCGGTACAGCTTTGGAGGCTAGAGTGAAAATGGCGGCCTCCCAATCTCTGCCCCGGAGGAGCCAAGAACTCGGGGTCCCACTCCTCAGCGAGCCTCCAGAGAAAAGCCATCAGTCACTCCCATCTCCCCGGTCTCCGGCCGCACTCCGTGCTCACCCGGCCTGTGACTGCGCGTTTCTATCTCTGGCACCCGACCCCGAGTGGAGTCTCCAAACCCAGCAGATCCCTGCGGTGCGCTCCTGCGCCGCTCCTCCCGGGGGAGGAAGGGGAGTCTCCCCGGGTCTGCCGCTTGTTGGGTCCCTGGTGGAGAAGCAGTGGCCCGACTGTGCCGCAGATCACTTTATGGCAACCCCGAGCTGAGAGCCTGCGCCTCGGCTCCGTCTCTGCAGCCGGCTTCCCTGCTCCGATACCTGGGAGCTCTGCCGCACTCAGGCACCCCCGGTCTTTCTGTGACCCCAAGGGTTCTGAGACCACACTGTCCCGCGAGGGTTCCACCCCCCGCTTAGCCACCGGAGTGATGTCCCTCAGCGGAGCCGACTTCTAAAAGTTCCGATTTTGTGCTCCGCGGCTCTATCACTTGCCAGAAGCGGCCGACGGAGGCCCCTCTCCCGCCGTCTATCCTCCCGAATATCGCCTCGGATTCACTTCTCCGCACATCCTACCTTCCAGAAAGTGGTCGCTTTTCTGTTCAGAGAGTTGTTGCTATTCTTTTCTTCGATCTCCTGTTGAGTTTGTAGGTGTTCAGGATGGTTTGATCCCTATCCAGCTGAATTCCTGAGAGGAGACGAAATCCAGGTCTCCTACTCCTCCGCCATCTTGCTCCAGGCTCCTTCATTTTTAACACAGAGAGTCCGTTGTATTGGCCCCAGTGAACTCCTGAGATTCCTCACTTGGCGGGGACAAAAAGACCTTGAATTTATTTAAACTCTCAGACCTGCAAGGTTGGCTTGGATCCATCAGCTCTTGTCTTCCCAGCATTTGAGTGTCTGATGCTTTTTCTTTCAAAGTGAGGCTCCCCAGCTCCTGAGCCTGCCCTAACGGGGGCAGGATGAACAAGCTGGGCCTCAGTCAGCTGGCTGCGCTGGTGCTGTCATTGAGCTGTGTCTGGGTAGAGTTCCTTCTCCTTCCATGTCCTGTCCCGATGGATGGTGGGCCTCTGTTAGCCTGGGATTGGAGCCCCGCCCCAGGTACCTGGCAGGGGTCTACACAATCTGACCGAGTTTACTCCTGGAGGTGTGTGGGTGCTATGCTCCATCTCCAGCTAATGGCCAGGTTCGTGATTGCCCAGCCCACCTGCCTCCAGGAATGCCAGGTAAGAGGCAATCATAGTTTCCTCCATGTTACGACCTCCAGCTACTATTCTTTTGTAAGCTTCATTTCTGGAAATCTACGAAATCCTTCTTTTCTGAGTTTTTGGTTCCGTATTTCTGGAACTTTCAGTTGTAGACTCTGTTTTCCAAAGTCTCCAAGCTCCTCCCTGCTAGATATGCCCTTCAATGGGTGACAGTGATAAACTGAGTCTTCTTTTCCCTCCTTCCAATGAATTAAACATCCCTGGGCTGGATACAGATGAAGCTAGATACAGATGAGGCTAGAGAGAGGCCAAGCTGCTATTAGGGCAGAGGTTCTCCTTCTTTGCTATGTACCCGAATCAACTGGAAAGCTTGTCAAAAGACAGATTGCTGGGGTCCATCCCAGAGCACTGCTTCAGTAAGCCTGGGGTAAGGCCTGGGGATTTGTATTTCTCCCAGATTCCCAGGTGATGCTGATGTCTCTGGACTGGGGACCACACTTTGAGAACCACTGTATTTAAGCAAGGTAAGCAGTAAGCAGGAGTAAGAGAAAAGCTTTCGACAACTGATGCCCTTAGGGGGCCCTGGAGCACTTCCACATGCAGGCACTGTGCCTTATATGGGTCCAACCAAGCTGGCTTTTCTGGTCCTCCTGGTCTTGCTCTTAGCTGAAGTAAAGGCAAGAAAGGATTTTGTAATCCAGCATCACCACCTCCGACCACCGTAGTTCCTCAGTCCTTTCTTGGGGCTCCCCCACCTCATAAGGGGGGAGCCCCATCCCTCCTAAGGCAACGGACGGATGCATGGAGGTGAACAACGGGCAGGATGAGCTACTTGCGGGAATTTATGAAAAGAAAACCAAAGGACCAACTGAATCGCAAAGTTGAGTCCTCCCTTCCTTTTTTTTTGTTTTGTTTTGTTTTTTGTTTTAAACCTGAGTTTTTTTTTTTGTTTTTCCAGCACTCTTCAGAATCTCTTTGATGCCGGTGCTTATACAAAGTGTATCCCATGCACCACACTGTGGGGAACACGTTCTTTCACTTAAATTTTAACACCCTCCTTATTCTTGGATACAACTAGCATTCTTCAAGTCATCCTCCTGATGGGTTTTTTTTTTTTTTTTCTTAATAGCTTATCAAGATTTAGTTGATATACCAAAGAAACCCGGTATATGATTTGGTAAGTTTGGACGTCCCCATACACCCATGAAGCCATCATAAGTAAGAAGCATCTGCATCATCCAAAGCATCCAAGCATTTGCCTCCTCCATAGATTTCCTGGTGCCTCTTTGTGCGTGTGTGTGTGTGTGTGTGTGGTATGAGCACACAGTTAAACTCAGAAAAGGGACTGGGGTGAGGGACGGGTAATGAAGAGTTCTCGCAAGGCTATGGAGTTTTAGTTGTGCAAGATGGATCGGTTCTAGAGATCCTGCTATGGCCCAGTGCCTGTCGCTCACCACATGGCATCCTAGGCTTAAACACTGAAGAGGGAAGCTTCTCCTTTCTCTTTGAACTCCACGCCCCGCCCCCTCCTCTGATGCTTTCCCGTGGGGCGCTGGGGCCCTGGGCGGGGTGCCCCGCGCAGGTGTCCTTGCTCCCGGGGGGTGGGGGCTCCCCGTGCCCGCAGCCCGGGCTCCACTGCCCTTTCTCCTGGCGCCTCTTGCACCTGGCGGAAGACTGGCCATGCTAATAAAGAATTACAATTTACATGAGAATGACAAGGCGAAACATGAAGAGACTGATAGGGTTTGCCCACAGCCAAATCCTTTCTGCCTGAGTACGTTCTATTTGAATTCCTCTAGAAACCCCGGCTCCGCCGTGCTCGGGCAATATTGAAAAGGTCAGCGAAGGCAATGTCAGACATGGTCTCTGGTTGCTGTACAAGTGCTCTGGTGACGATGCATAACAATATATTACGGTAGCCACCGGCGCTCCGAGGGGCTCTCTCTATTTATCTGGTAGCAACAGATTTTTTTTTTTTTTTTTTTTTTTTTTTTGCTCCTTTTTCTCTGCCTCCTTTTTTCTGCTCCTCCTGAATATCGGTATACAGCCAGCTAATAAGTTTTTTCCAAGACACAGTGAGGATAAATGTTTTGATCTGGCTTCCATGTGCAGCTCTCCTTGGAGCGTTTGCACATTAAATATAAATTGCACCAGCTCCAGGGGCTTGGATGCTGCACGCAGCGCTTACCTTGGAGAGATTTTGGCAGAACAGAAACCTTGTGATCTACTGCCCTGTTTTGCCTCAGGCGCTGATGTGTTGAGGGTCTGTTCTTCAGGCTTTAAAAAAGCCTATCTGTGATGTTTAGGGAGGTAAACAGTGGATTTGTAGTCAAGAGACCGGGGTGGTGCAGGGTGGGTTCTCTGGACGCAGATACTGGGACAAAGTTGAGGGTCCAAGACATGGCTTGGGGGGTGCCTTGGGAAAAGAAGGGAAGGGAGACAGAACTGGGCTGCAGAAGAAGTGGAACCCTTGGGGAAGGTTCCACAAAGCTTTGGCCAAGGCGGGGGCAGCTTTGGAGTTGGTGGTGTCCACCCGTGTCCCGTGTCAGGTGGGAATATCCGGGCCTTTCTACCGTTTCAGATCAGGATGTAGGCTGCCTCTGCGGTGTGACTGGGGGCCGGGGGCTCTCTGCAGCTGCCCTGGGGGGCTGACTGTTCTCCCCGCTGCTGGGCAGCAAGCAGGATCTGGACAGCGCATAAAGAACTGTCTGCATCCACTACTGGGGTTCAGACTCCATGTTTCTGGATCAGCCACGCTGTGTAAACTTGAGCAAGACAGCTGTTCTGGTCTCACTTTCTTTTTCTGTCCAAGAATGGAATTGGGCTCAAAGATAGCTACATAAGAAATATATCTTTGGTGCCTGTCCCTGGTTCCTGGCATAGAGCTCCTAAAACTCTTATCACTTGCTATACCAGCCAGGGTTTTCCAGGGAAACAGAACCAATAGAACATATAGATAGGAAATTAATTATAGGAGTTGGCTCACGTGGTTAGGGAGGCTGAGAAGTCCCACAATCTGCCATCTGTAAACTGGATTGGCGTTAAGTGCTGAGCTGAGTCTGAGATCCCGAGAACCAGGAGCTCTGATGTCTGAGGGCAGGAGAAAATGAATGTCTCAGCTCAAGCAGAGACAGTGAACTTGCCCTTCCTCCACCTTTTCATTCTAGTCCAGCCCTCAGTAGATTGGAGGAAGCTCCCCTGCCCTGGGGAGGGCCACCTGCTTTACCCACTTCACCAATTCAAATGCGAATCTCACCCACCAGTGCCCTCATGGATGCTCCTAGAAATAATATTCTGCCAGTTATCTGGGCATCCCTGAGCCCCGTCAAGTTCATGCAAAAAATTAACCACCACACTTCCTTAGTGATAAAAGTAATAGGAGCATCTTTTGTTATAATATTAGGTCTTCATTCCCGGTTCCTAAAGCCTTAGCATTTCTTAAGTGATAAGGGTGAGAGGAGCATATTTTTTTATTCATCAAGAAGCCTCTTTTACCCGTACCTAAATTTATACTAATGAGGTGACCCTTGGAGGTTGAGGCTGGTTGCCAGAGGAACCAACCACATGATGGAAGGGTTCCACAGGAGAGGGGAGGGGCTGGAGATGAAGTTAATTACCAGTGGCCAGTGATTTGATCAATCATGCCTCTGTAATGGAACCTCCATAAAAAACCCTAAACAATGGGGTTCAGAGAGCTGGATTGGTGAGCAAGAACACATCCACATGCTGGGAGGGTGGTGCATTCCAAACTTCACAGCTTGGAGGAGGTGGGGAGGGGTGGAAGGTGGGGCAAGGCAGAGGCTCCTGCATTTGGGGCCCTCCTAGACCTTGCCCTATGTACCTCTTCATCTGGCTGTTCATTTGTGTCCTTTATAATATCCCTTATAATAAACCAGTAACAGTAAATAAAGTGTTTCCCTAAGTTCTGTGAGCCCTTAGAACAGATTATGGAACCTAAGGTGGAGGTTATGGGAACCCCTGATGTGTGGCCAAGTCAGCCCGAAGTACAGGAGGCCTGAGACTTGCAACTGGTATCTGAAGTGGGGGGCAGTCTTAGGGGACTCAGCTCTTCACCTCTGGGGTCTGCACTAACTCCAAGTGGTCAGTGTCAGAACTGAGTTGAATTGTAGGACATCATGCATTCGGTGTCAGAAGTGTGAGAAGAGGAACAGATTTTCCTATAAGATCCAAGTCTGTTTCTTTTTGACTTGGTGAACTGATGTAGAAACCGAGGGGTGGGTGGAATAAGTGATGGTGATTCTCATAATATTTGATTCTTGTTCTGTTCGATTCTTGTTTCTGTTTGTACTGGGCCACGGAGAGGGGCGCTGAGCCTGGTCAGAGGGGCATCTGTAGTGATCTGTCTCATCATCAGCTGGCCCCAAGGCCTCCCGTGTTTTATCCTGGCTTCTCCTCCTGTCCTCAGCTCTGGTGGCACCACCATATGAGGGGAGGGATCTCCACCATGGCTAAGACCCTGTCTTTCCATGGAATGTGGTGGGAGATGTTAGGGTTCTCCTGATGGGCTACATTTCAGAAGACTCCAAAAGTGGTCTGAGAGAGTAACCAGAGCTGAAAGCACTGAAGCATTGTAGCCAAATTTTGAGCAAAACCTAGGAAGACCTGTTGGAACCCCTGGGATATAAGAAAGACATGTTTTGATGAAGAAAGACATTTTGCACCTGCCTGGGGTTGACAAAGCAGCAACAACCCACCAGCGTTTGTGGAATGCCTGACATGTGGCGGGTCCATGTTAAGTGTTGGAAATGTGTCACAAGCAAGCCCTACCTGCCCTCTGACCTCGGGCCATGTCTGTGCTACTCGAAGGCAAACCAGTGTGAGGTGATTACAATTATTTCAGGGGTCATGAGGCCCAGGAATGAAATAAAGTGGGTGCAGCCATGGGGGTGGACAGAACCTGCTTGGCGAGGGGAGAAGCCAGGGGAGAGAGACAGGTACGGGTTGATGAGAGAGAAACTGGAGCCTGAGTTTGCGAGAAGCTGCAACAGCCCTTAGAAGCTAGGAGCAGGAGTGAACTTACCTGTTTGGATGCTGCCTATAGTTTCCACAATTATTTCTTTTCCTGTGCCTGAATATATGTCCATTTGGAAATATCAACCCATCTCGGGTCCTATAATGGAAATTAAAAAAGGATTTTCTTTTTGGTCTATACTTGAGCCAGAGGAAAGAGGAGATGCTCAGTGGGGGCACTAAGGCTCAGGGACAAAAACAGAGCCAGATGGGGACTCATGGGACCATGCCACTTTGGCTTAAGGGCTTCCTTTCTGACTCAGGGCACACATGGCCTTCACGCTGCATCAGCTGTGGTTGCTTCTGCCTGGCCCCCCAGCCCCCCAGATCCTGTCTCTGCTGCCTGTGCCGGAGTCAGCTCCTCCTCCCAGGGTCCTGGGGAGACGTAGTGCTGCTGCAGGGAGAGCGAGAGCGAGAGAGAGGGAGAGAGAGAGGATTTGGGGCTATGGAGACCTGGCATGAATCCCACATCTGCCACTTGTTGGCTGTGTGACCACGAGCAACTTATTTACCTTCTCTGAGTAGCAAAGGAACAACAGAACTGGTCTCTCGGGTCCCATCTGCACATCTTAGGGCCTGGAACACAATGGACTCTTGTTCCCTCCAGTCTGTGTGTAGCACGTAGCTGCAGTAATTGTCCTGCAATGTAAGCTAGGTCATGTTTCTTTTCTCCTCAAGACCCTGAATTGTTCCCAAAAGCACTCAGAGTAAAAGACAATGCTGTGTAAAGACCTCAAATCTCCCTTGCTTTCCATGGACTGCACCCAGAACACTCATATTATGCCCCCCACTCTCTATCCCTCTTCCTGTCCCTGATGTTTTCCTATAGCCTTTACCACTATTTAAAATACTATCTGTTTACTTATCTATCTCATTGTCTCTTGCACCCATTAGGCTGTAAAGTCTATGAAGGGAGAGATTTGTATCTGCTTTGTTTACTGCTGTGTTACCCAATACCTAGAATTTTCACTGGCATATAATCAGTTGCGATAAATATTTGTTGAATGAAGGAAAAATGTTAGTCTCTTCCCTTCTCCCATGATTCTCTGAGGCAGAGCTGGTGGCCCCTCCTCTGTGTTTCCACATCATCCCATCCAAGGTATATGTTTTTCCATCGTATCACACAGATGCGTCTTCCTGATAAAACCTGTGGGCTCCTCCTTAATGACGGGGAGGGTATTTTCCACTTTGGTGTCCCCAGCATCAAACGGTGGCTGGCACAGAGGAGAGGGTCAGAATGTGATTTATCTTGTAAAGAGTTATGATCAAGGTGTGTGTGGGGGCGGGGCGGGGGGGAGCGATGCTTGTCTAAAGGCCTATCTTCTGTGGTCAAGCCCTGGAGGATTTGATTCAATTCAACAACTATCCTCTGAGTCATTTCTATGGGCCAGACACTGGCCAAGGACCTGAAAATTCCTAAGACAAAGGCCCTGAGTCTACTATTGGAGATAGAGATAGCAGGACATTCAAGGCCAATGGTGATGAATGCCATACTTGAGGTGGGCTGGGGCAGTACAAATCACACAGAAGGCACATCTAACCCGTTCTGTGATGGTGATGAAGGTCTCTGACCTCTAAGAGGCCTGAGATGGGTCTGGAAGTTCTACCACTTTGAGGAGATGGTGGAGGAAGGAGGAGTACAGAGACGCACGTGAGGAAAAAGCATGTAGAAATGTGGATGGCAATGTGTGCAAACAGCTATTGTTGGGTTCTGTAGAAATCTACCATGTGGGGCAGGGATTGAAGAGAGATGAAGTCACAGAGAGGCAGGTACCAGCCAGCTAGGTCATGGGCACTCGTAAAGGGTGATGGGTGTGAACCTCATTCCGACCCAGGTAAGGGGCCATGCAAAGAAACTGGGAAAGGAGGAAGGGAATCTCAGCATGAGGGACAAATGAACTCTCTCTACTCTCTGGAGGATCATTCCGGAAGGGAGGATTGCCACATGTGGTCCCTGAATGCAGGGCTGGCACCAACGGGCTGAAGAACAAGCAGGACCTTTTTGATAATCAACTCGGTCTAAGGGTTGTCTGCCTGCTGAGAGTGAAAACCTCACGCCTAGAGTTTTCGAAGCATTTGGCATGGCATGGAGAGTTCAGTGAGCATTTCCCAAGGTGTGTTCAGCAGATCACCAGCATTGGAATCATCTGGGGGAACCTGTGAAGAATGAAGATTCTTGGGCCCATCCTTAGATCTATTGAATAGAAATCCTTGGGGGCAAGCTTTAGGAATCCACATTCTAAAAAGTTCCTCTTGACTTTTGAGAACCTCAGCTGTAATCAGTACCATCTTGAATAGAGGGCTGGACTAGATAACCCAGAAGGCTCCTTCCAAATTTTTGGCTCTTACTGTCCATGGAAGAGTGTTTGAGGAGGGAGGAAGCCAGAATGAATGGGAGATGGGATGGGGTCTACAGGCGTCCTTGATCACCTTCATTCATAAGTCCCTTCTTCTCTGTGCCAATAGCTTTTCGCTTTCTCTGTCCCTGTCTTAGTCTGTCCAGACTGCTGTGACGGAATACCACAGACTGTGTGGCTTAAAAACAACAGAAATTTCTCACAGTTCTGGAGGCTAGGAAGTTCAAGTTCAGCATAGTTGAGGGAGGGATTTGGTGTCTGATGTGGCCTTGCTTCCTGGTTTATGGACTGCTGACTTCTCATTGTGTCCTCACATGGTACAAGGGGTCAGGGGGCTCTCTGGGGTCTCTCATTAGGGCACTAATCCCTTATGACCTCTCAAAGGCCCTACCTTCAAATACCATCATGACATTGAGGATTAGGTTTCAACATCTGAATTTTGGGGGGACACAAACATTCTGTCTATAGCATTCCCTTACTTAGGGTCTGGATTTCTAGGTTGTCAGTCTTATAAAAAACAAAACAAGGGATGCCTGGGTGGCTCAGTTTGTTAAGCGTCTGACTCTTGATTTCAGCTCAAGTCATGATCTCAGGGTTGTAAGCTTGAACCCTGTGTAGGGCTCCACACTGGGCATGGAGCCTATTTAAGATTCCCTCTCTCTCTCTCTCCCTCTGCCCCCCAACTCCACCGCTCTAAAAAATAACCCTAAAACAAAAAACCACTAATTTTTGACCCAATCCATTTGTACAACGAGATCCGCTGAAGTGCACCAAAAATAGAATTAGGCTAATTTGGCAGAGTGTAATTCAGGGCTCAGAACAAGAGGAAAAGAGGTTCTTCAAATACGATGGCCACTCAGCCAAAACTGGTTGGTGCAACTAATCCAGTGTTACGGCATGAGTGGACGCAGGATGCCAAACATAACCCCTCACGGTGGTCTTTACCACTTCCAACTTCTGGATGCTGAGGACCAGCAGATTAAATCCTCCACCCTTCACCTGAAAGCGTTGCCTGAGGTTTGGCCTTGAGTGCTTTGTGTAGACCCCTTACATTTTGTTGGCTTCTCAGTGTGGATTTGAGTGATGAGTTTCTCTTATGAAGTCAAGGCACACACCTTATTACAAGAACTTCAGACCTGGTATTCAATTTGTCAACTCAAATGATACAGCCCCTGAACTTGTTTAGAAAACATTTCACAAAGACTAAATTACACTCTTGCCATCTTCTTCCCAGTCTCTAGGGAAAATAAAACCAACCTAGTTTAGCAGTCTTTGTGTGTTCATTTTTGGTTGTGCTGCTAGATGCTACAATGGGCTCCAGCTGGGAAGCTGCACTCATTCAATGAGAATTTATTGTTTATCTCGTCTTATTTTTTGCTGTCTCCATTATTGTATGGTAAACATTCTTCTCCCAGCGTTGCTCCAAGACTGGAGAATGCAACACTGAAGTTTCAGAGTCACACCTGTTTTCTATTAGTTGCTGTCCATTATTTTAATTCTCTGCCTATTGTGTGTGTTCTGAAAATGTAAGTAAATCAATGTCTTCATTCAAAAATGAGACCCTGAGTAGCATTTCATGAGTAAAATTTGTATTATCCACATCAAATGTAATGAAGACTTCCAATGAATAACTCTTGATTATCAGGTGCACACATCCCTAGGAATCCAAGAAGTGGAATAATTAGGAGCAACAAGAAGGTTTCCAAACCACAGATTTCACAGAGCAACCATGCTAAGTGATTGGGTAAAAGAATGAGGATTCTTCAAAAGTGCTCTCTGGAGAGTGAATGGGAATGATGCCTTTAATGGGAAATCATCAGAAAACATGCTTCTGACAGAAAAAAAGCAGAGGAAGGGAGAGTGTTTCCTTAGGGGATCAAGAGACCGGTTTCAGTCCCATTTGTGTGAGTAAGGGGTATGATGAGGTGAGTCACTGCCCCTTCTGGAACCCTTCCCCTCCCCACTTCTTTTTCTATGAAAATGAAAGGCTCCCATTTGCCCATTTCAGATAAAAGAAAACATCTGCCCAAACATCAAACCATCGAAGGGAGTAATTCATAACAGCTTCATGTATGTCTATGCGGTGTGATTTTTTTTTTTTGTTAAATTAGATATTTGAACTAAGTTGTGTCTACTTGACAAACAGCTTGTTCTGTTTCTCAGAAAAAACAAAAAACAAAAACAAAAATAAAAACCAGTTAGGATCCATAGAAGTAAACAGTAAGCAGTCATGGAGTTATTCTCACCAGGCTCCTCATCTGAACCACAGAACACAGACACTGATTTGAGTGACTATTATCTCAATTCTTCAAAGAGCAGAACATAGCTAGTGCCCTTCTAAATGATCAGAAGAGAGTCTAATTTTTTGTGTACAATGGATGTCTTCGGGCGTCAGGGATTAATTCTCTTTTGGAACCCAGGCTGAGAATTCTGCTGCTTCTTCAGCAAATGTTAGAATATACCTTTGAAGTTTTTAACCTTTTGAGCATATAGACAAGTGCTTCTCAACCTTTTTCATGTCAGGACACACATAGAAAGTGATGATATTGCATGGCACGCTGTGGGAAAAGAATACACTGTATGTGGGCAGGGGCTAAGGGTCTGGAGCAACGTGGATCCTAGGCTCTGCCTGGCTGTTCAGTGGACCTAGGAGATCAGTATATTGGCACCCCAACGACCCTTATGCAGGATGCTAGATGCTCAGGAACATAGGCTAGGAAGCTCTATTATAGACTGAAAATGAGTTCAGCACACTCCAAAAGAGAAAGTCTAGATTTTCCTGGAAAACACAAGTGGAATAATCAAGAAAGTTACATTTGAGCCATGTGATATGCTGTGATCTTTTCTATATGTCTCAGCTTCGGGACACTTTGGTTTGCTCCTGCCTGTAGGTAAAGTGTCGTCCAAAGACCCAGGTGAATATTTTCTGCTTGGACCTGATTCTGCTATATCCAACAGAATGGGCTAGAAGACACATCTAGTCCTTCGGGACTCTCAGGATTAGTGCTGCTTTTCCCAGGCAGTGTGGTCCTGAATGCAAAATCTGCTGTCGCTCTCTCCCCCGTTCACTTGCACTGGGAGTGATATCACAGGGCCAAGACTTTCTTCTACTCTTGGGAGGATTATTATTTTATTATTATTTTTTAGAAGATTTTATTTATTTATTTGACAGAGAGAGGGGGAGAGCACAAGTAGGCAGAGCAGCAGGCAGATGAAGAGGGAGAAGCTGGCTCCCCGTTGAGCAGGCATCCTCATGCAGGGCTCAATCCCAGGACCCTGGGATCATGACCTGAGCTGAAGGCAGCCACTCAACCGACTGAGCCACTCAGGTGCCCCTGGATTATTATTTTATTAAGTCCAAGGTCTAGGATTCCCAAGTGCTTGGTGTGGTAGACTCTTGACTGGTAGAATCTAACTGGTGCAGGAAAGAGTTTCTTATTTAGTTCACCTTCTCTCATCCTAGCCCTGGCCATGGCAGCTCAGTCCCTCGACTCATTAAAGCCTTTTTATTTTAAGCCAAAGATGATATATCAGTTGGTGGCAGAATCAGGACTAGAACCCAGCATTTCTGACTTGGAGTACAGGGCTCTTTCCACTATATTAATTAAGCAACTCTTTAGAAGAACGTGCGTTCCAGGGGGTAGGGTTGTGAACACAAACAACATTAAAGTTGTGTGTGTGTGTGCGCGTGCACATGTGCACGATCCTAATGGTTGATTCTATTGAGTTCTGGATGTTGAAAAAGGCAAGAGACAATCTTCAACATACATGAAAATCCTGACTATTCTTTTTCTCCCAAGATCTGGTTTACACTGTGATAGATTAAATCCATTGTTCACAATTATTCACCTGCATTATATTAGATTTATATATTTATGGTCTTTTCTCTGTGCCTTGCAGCAGCTCCCACTAGAGAGAGGGCCTTGCATCTTTCTGCATCAAGTAGATATCAACCCAACCTGTAGTGTGGGGCAAAGCCATCTGGCTGAGACTGGCCTAAACCAGCAAAATCATAGTTAGCCTATAGAAACCTGAGTGTGAAAATAAACATTTATTGTTTGTTTTAAGTTACTGAGTTTAGGGTGGTTTGTTACACAGCTTTCTTGCAGCAATAGCTGACTAATACAAACTTAAAAATTTGGTGTTCACCAAATGCCTTATTTGGGGGTATCAAGAAGAAAAACTGGGGATTTTTTTTTTTTAACATAGACTAACATTTTGTCTGTATATCTTAAGGAAAAAGAAACTTGTGCCTCTCTCAGAGTCAGAGCATAATGCTTTGTCTTTGATATTCTATAATATGTTTCTTTGGTATAAGAGAAGGGAATGTTAGGAAATTGCAAACAGCCTTCTCAGTGGGCCTTTACATAGCAAAAGATTTGGGGTGGGGGGGACAAAGGAACAAGGTTAATTTGTGGGGAGGATGCTCCATTGTCCCCTCTTGGACCAAGCATGAAGATGATGTTGGTGAGTGTGGCTATAGAATGCTTTCCACCAGATGCTGGGACCAGAAACCTACACATTTTAGGCTAGAAAGATTCAGTCAGAATTTTGGGCCTACAAAAAAGCATCTGATTTATTCTTTCAGTACTTCCCGGATTCCTTCCCTTAAGCCATAAACATGATGGACTCTCCCGCATTCTAAAAATGACCCTCTAGACTCCAGTGTTCATTGCTAGTTACCATCCCAATCTCTCACCTCTTTCTTGTGGTCAGACTTCCGGAAACAGTAGTTTGGGCATACTGTCTTTCTACTTCCTCATCTCCTATTCACTTTCCAGCTTGTCATGGTAAGTAAGACCTTAAGCTCCTCTTTCCCCAACCATTGACACAGCTTTTCTTAAGGCCACCTCTGACTCTGTATTTCCTAGTCTTCTGCTTTCCATATGACTGGTCTTCTAGGGTACTTAAAACTGTTTGTCATGCCTTCATTTTTATTTTTATTTTTTGAAGAGTGATTCTTAGTTACTTTTGAGTCATGAAGCATTTCTGATGAAATCTGTGGATCCTTTCTCCACAAAAATGTACTTACTGAGAAACGAAAATTTGAATGTCATTTCAGGGAAGGGCTCGTGGTTAACAATATTTTGGTTTTTTTTCTTCTGTGCCAGCTATCCTGCCTATAATTTGTTCTTTATCTTCTTCATGGGCCCCCTCCCGTGCCTATCTCTGAAATATGGCTTCATTCAGGGATGAGACCATTTCCGGCCTCTTGTCTCATTCCAGAAACTCTATGCGAGTAACTCCCTCCACTGTCAGGTCCTGGATGCTGAAAACCCCAACTCCACAGTTGTTTTAATTCCTTAAAGAGTGACCCTCATCTGCATGGCATCTCTCCATCCTGTATGAAATGCCTTCTATTATCTGGGGCTACCTACTTCTTGGCTCCTTATTTCTGGATTGTTCCCTATCAGCACTGAATACGTAGTATTCCCCTACTACAACCCATAAGTACAATCTCTTTGCCCTTGTGCTTACTAGTTCCTCTTCTGCTTTGCTTCTCAGCCTAATTTTAACTAGTTCTGTAAGGATTCAGACATACCTCCTGAGCTCTCTGAGGAGGAAAGCTGAGTGCCATACCCAGTCTGGGAAAGTACCCATTTCCGTGCTCTCAAGGATTCTGTGAATATCTCTCATTCTGCACTCATAATGGGCTGAGGGGTGAATAGCCCTCACTACCTGGTGAGGAAGTGGACTCAGCACGAACAGATTACTGTTTCTAGAAGATGACCATAATATAGCTACCTCCCTCAATAGGCAGTGAGCTCCTTGAGGACAGCTACTCATGCATTTTTCACCTTTGTAAACTCAGTCGCAAGGCAAGTAAAACTGAGTCATGGATGTACCATTTGTGCTGCTAGAGCAAACCTCACCTGATGCCAGCCCTCTCTGTGGACTTTTCAGTTGCAATAGCTGAGGTACATTCTCTTTATTGTTTGAGCAGTGTTTTGTGTGACTTGTAACTGAGAGTCTCCTAGCTGATGGTGTATTTCAGTACCATTCTTCTGACATCTGGACACCACCCTTTCTATCCTGGGTCTGACTTGATCTCCCTTAACAGCGAGAAATTTAGGGTTCATATGGTTTGTTGGACTGATGGCCAGAAAAGTCACATTCTATAGCTGAAAGTGAAAGTTCTACAAACATACAGCTTTTATTTGCTGGCTGATACTATAAACTACCTTATCCCCCCACACCTCCAAATTTAAGCAAAACATTTAAGCAGATAATCCTTTAAAGAAAAAACAGTATCATCGTTCATTAAAGAATAAGTCAAAGTTCTAAGTAGGCACACATGGCAATACAAAATTTTGGATATTGATCTAAAAATTATTTGGAAAGAGAGAATAATGTAGGCAGGTATTTTGGCAACTGAAGGCCGTGTTCTGGCAAGCAATGGGCTAATCTATGGAAGAGTAAGGGACTGGTTCCAGTGTGTCCCTAATATTAACGCCCTACTAATCTGGGTGACTTAGGGATGCCATGTCCCCTGCTGGGCCTTATTTTCCTTTTCTGTGAAATGAAAGAAGAGAAGCAGATGATCTCCCAGGCCCTTTCTGGCTCTAAACGTCCATGATGTATGGTGGTTTGAATTCAATTGATTATTTTCCAGACTCTTCCGTGCATGCCAGCTCAGCCCCGGCTCTCTCTGTGCAGCCCTTCTGACAGTGATAAGTTGCAAAGTCATATAGAAGGGAGTTTTCTGTCTTCAATTCAGGAGACATATCTAGCTCTATTACTTGGGGTAACTCAATTCAATTCACATTTGATTCAATGTTGACTGAATAGTTACTTCAGCCAAATTACAAAGGAGTCTCCTGGTTTCCCTTGTGAACCTTGGGAAGCCTGATGATTTTCCACTCTCTCTCCTTCAATCAACAAACATTTATTGATTGTCTACTGTAGCCACATATTGAGCATTAAAGATAAATCAGATGAGACATCTGCCTTTTGAAGGTGTACCAAATAGTGCTTTAAAAAAGGCAGGCTCTGGGGCGCCTGGGTGGCTCAGTTGGTTAAGCGACTGCCTTCGGCTCAAGTCATGATCCTGGAGTCCCAGGATCGAGTCCCAGGATCGAGTCCCGCATTGGGCTCCCTGCTCAGCAGGGAGTCTGCTTCTCCCTCTGACCCTCCCCTCTCATGTTCTCTCTCTATCTCATTCTCTCTCTCAAATAAATAAAATCTTTAAAAAAAAAAAAAAAAAGGCAGGCTCTGGAGTCAGACTTACCTGCGTTAGGTTCCCACCTCTCGTATTTGCTAACTGGGTGACCTAGGAAAAGCAATTCATTTATTTACATTTGGTTTCTTACTTTGCAAAAGTAGGGATGATAGTAGTATCTATTTTATGCAGTGTGTATAAAGACTCAATATAGAAAGGCTCTCCCATCGTAAGTGCTCAATGTAGAGATGGTTTAGTTGCTCATGTGCTATAAGACATGTAAGAAGTCCAATAATTGATTTAAAGTTTCTGTAAACATGCTTAGCTTTTGCTTAACTTATGGGAAGATGACATTTACTTAATTTATGTAAAGATGACCAGGCTGGGATATGAGTTGGGGCCTTACCAGTAGGAAACGGGTTGACACTGGATTCTAGACTGAAGACTTGGTAACGTGAAGGTGGGCTGCATGTATAAAATTGGGGGTGACTAGGTGTCAGCGATAATGGGGACTAAGAGAATCTCTGCCCCCCCACCCCGGAGATCAGACAGGAAATACAGGATATAGCCAGAATCTCAAGAGTTCTGAATGCCGTGACAAAGAATTCTTCTGTCAGTGGTAGGGTGGTGGGGAGTGAGCATTGAAAATTTGTAAGAGAAGTGACATCACACCTCTATTTCAGAATTTGCATGTTGGCAGGAGAGCAGGTCTGAAGTCGGGACCAGCCAGGAAGCTCATGTAGTATTCCAGATGAGACATCACAAAGGCCATATCCAAGTTACTAAGCAGTGGGGATGGGGGGTGGGGGGGGTGGGGATTTGAGATATCTTTTAGAGGTAGAGATGATAACTTTTGATAGTCTACCAGGTACAGGAGGTGAAAGAAGAAATGAAAATGATCCTGAGATGTTTAACTTGGACAACACGGTGAATGGTGATACTGAGGCAGGGGATTTGGGATGCCTGGTGGGTTGTAGGAGGATGGGGAAAGACAAATTTCTTATGTGGTCTGAAAGTACTTATGAAACTCCTCTCTTTCTCCCTTTTCCCTCCCCTTCCTTCCTTTCTTCCTTCATTCGTTCCTTCGTTCGTTCGTTCCTTCCTTCCCTCCCTCCCTTCCTTTTCTCCTTCCAGACTTTCTTTCTTCTTTCTTGTGGTTCAATAAATATTTAACACATACTCTAAGTTATGCCAGGAGCTGGGTGTATATTGTAGATAAAACACTCTTGGTAACTGTGATTGGGGACCTTATCCTTTAGGGGAGAAGAGACCATGTGGGACCATGAGGAAGGAAACAGAATAATGGCAGTTGGGGATGAACCAACTTAGTGAACCAAGAAGGTGACATTTATGCCAGGGCCTCAAGGACAGAGGGAGCCAGACCTTGGAGGTGAGGGAGCAGAGCCTTTCAGGCAGAGGGACTGGCATTTGTAAAAGGCTGAGGGTCCCAGGAAGTAGAAGGAAACCAGTGTGGTGGGTGAATAGTTGATGAGAAGCATGGGATGAGGCTAGAAAAGAAGACCAGAGACATAACATGCTGGAACATGTAGGATGTTATGAGCCTAGCACACAAATACAAATACTTAAGCATGGACATGCCATCACCAGGTTTAATATCTCAAAGAAAAGTCTGTGTGCTATGTGGAGGGAAAGTGCATTCAGGGACAGTGGCTGGAAAGCGACTGATTCCCTTTTAGAGATGATAGTGGCTAAGCAGGGCGGCAGCATACAATGGGGCTAAAGAGAAGGTTTGGGGTATATCCTGGAGATGGTACTCCCAGGACATCATCATGAAGTGGATGTGGGCGGGTGTGGGAAAGAAAGAGGAATTTAACACGACTCCTAGACTTCTGGCTGAACAGCTAGTAACTGGCACCATTTATTTACTGTGATGAAGGTAAAGAAGGAACAAGGAAAAAAATGAAGACTATGGGTTGAGACACGCTCTGTTTGATATCTGTGAGATATCACAAGACAATGCCAAGTAGGCCACTGGGCATGTGGATTTGGAGCTCAAAGAAGAGGTCACTGCTGAATATAAAATTTAGGGAGTCATCAGCGATCACTCATTCAACAATATTTATTGAGTGTTTACTGTTTCTCACTAGGTGCTGGGAATAAATCAGTCTGTAAGTTAGACGAGGCACCTGCCCTCTGTGTTCTAGCAATGGAACGATGGAGATAGACAAGAAATAAGTAGATAAAATAATCACTGAATTTGATGAGTGATGAGATAGAATAAGCATGGAAAGCTGTGTACCCCTCTGAGCAGGGAAGGCCTTTCTTAGAAGATGGTACTTGAGGACAGGCTGTGACGATTTGGGGAAGGAGCATTTCAGGAGGAGGGAACTCAACGTTGAAAAGCCAGGAGCTGGGAAGGACTTGGCATGCTCAAGGAACACACAGAAGTCCTCTGCCACTGGATCAGGAGAGATGAAAAGACGGGGAACAAGCCCGCGCTGAACAGTGGTGGCCTCTGCCATTCACATTAGTTAGAAGCAGAGAAAGACCAGAGAGCTAGCTGATGCCCAGCGGGCAACTGGAACCCCAAGTCTGTAAATTGGGAATGAGGTGTGTGCTGGAGGTAGGGATGTGGGAATCACAGGTATAAATGTGGCCGTGGCGTCCACAGGGAAACAGACACACTTACCTTTGCAGAGATCATGGAGCAGGAGAAAAGGACCAAGCATAGAACCTTGGGGGAGAATGAACAAGCCCTCCACAGGAAGCCTAGAACAAGCAGTCGGGGAGGCAGGAAGGAGGGAACAGAGAGGCGGGTGTGGGAGGGGGCCACATTAGGAAGGGCAAGGTGGTCTATATCTCAGGGGCCGTAGCTCCGAGGTCAATGCAGGGGAGGGAGAGATGGAGCGGTTAGAAATGCGCTGACCTGGTTGGTGGGACAGTGGGATTGCAGGAGACTGGCATGAGCCAAGGAGGCGAGAAAACAAAGTCAGCACTCAGGAACTGTTGTTTCAAAAACAGTTGCAGTGAGAAAGATGGCCCGGGGAATTGTTTAAGGAGAAAGGTGGTGGGGAGTTTCTTTGTTTTGAAGAATTTCTTCCTTTCCTTAGAATGGACTCTGTGCCAAATCTGGGCCTCAGCGCTGAGGCGCAAGTTTTCTCGGCTTTTTGGAACATCGGGCTGCTGAGGCTAAGACAGCCACTCCCCACTTGGCCCCAAACCCTTGCTTTTGGCTCACACAAAGGACAAACAAGTCAACCGGGCAAGCAAGGCTGCTCTTTGACCTGGTGTATTCTCCAAGCTTTAAATCACGCTTGCTCGAAGCTCGTTGGTAAGTCCTGTCACGACCTGTGTGATTTCCCATCCATACTTCAGAGACGTCCTCTTAAGATCTTTTTTTTTTTTTAAGATTTTATTTATTTATTTGACAGAGCAAGAGAGCACAAGCAGGGGGAACAGTAGAGGGAGAGGGAGAAGCAGGCTCCCCGCCAAGCAGGGAGCCCGATGCGGGGCTCGATCCCAGGACCCTGGGATCATGACCTGAGCCAAAGGCAGAGGCTTAACCACTGAGCCACCCAGGCGCCCCTCCTCTTAAAGTCTTATGCACAGCAGGTGCCTGATTGATGTGGTCTGGTTGGATGGGTGTGATATACAGAGAACCTCGAGGCTCCCACAGATGAGCTAGGACGGTCTCATCACGTGACACTACTCATATTGTGGGTGGGGGGGTGGGGGTGTGTGTGTGGGGGGGGTGCAGGGGTTCCCTCCTGGAGAGCCTCGATGTAGAATGGATGTGCCACCGACCGTTCTTTTGCAGCACGAGGAATTTCCCGTGCCAACCCCTTGCGCTTGTAATCGCATTTAAAAACAGATAATGCTTTAAAAAGTAAAATAATATCAAGGAGCGGGTCCTGGGGACGTGGAAATACAGGGTAGCCAGTGTGTGTATGTCTCCTCTGAGATTCAAGATGTCAAACTGTGTTACTCTGGTTATTGCTTTACAGTATTTCAAATCGCGTTACATTATATCACGCCACTCTGGAATATGAAGTGAGCCCAAAACTGTCGGGTAATGGGCAAACACAAGGGTTGCCTGACAGTATGAATTATCCTTGAGTGGTTTGGCATAAAGTAATCACACCGCTCTTTAGGGAGAGGGGGGAAAAAAAACAGAGCTAGACACTCTGGACCGAGCAACAGTGTAAGCAGATTCACTGACCCACGCCAGCCGCCAGCCAGCAGACTGGCCAGCCCAGCCACCCTGTCGCGCTCCGCGAGCCACCTTGGGCGCACCTGCATGTGCAGACAGAGAAGCCCTACCAATCAAGGTCTTCCCCGATTAATAGAGCTGTTGCTCACCCGGCAAGGGAAATTAGTGACAGGTGGAAATGACCATTTAATTCATCCTGCAAGGCTACACTTTTCGCAACAGGCTGGTAGCAGCCTGATTCACTGACCCTGTCATGCCGTCACAGCGAAGGGGCACCACTTTCTGGGGACGGTATGATTCACAGCTTAGGGGAGGTGTCTTTATTTTACAAACAGGCATTTCACAAACTCTGTGTGTGTGTGTATGCACGTGCTTTTTTTTTTTAAGATTTTATTTATTTGAGAGGAAGAGACAGAGAGAGTGAGAGAGAGAAAGCACAAGCAGGGGGAGCAGCAGAGGGAGAGGGAGAAGCAGACTTCCCGCTGAGCAGGGCTGCATCCCAGGACTCCGGGATCATGACCTGAGCCAAAGGCAGATGCTTAACCCACGGAGCCAGCCAGGTGCCCCCGTGCTTTTTTTTTTAAGTGCTTTTTATAATCGGGATTTGCATCTCTATTAAAACTGTAAAGAATGAGCATTGAGAACGTGAGCTGTAAGGACAGTGGTTGATGGTGGCGACTCAGGAGAAAACGTCCAGAGGAGAAGTCAGCCAATAGCCGGGGGCGATCATGTCCCAGAGGCCTGCTCTTCACTCGTGGATGGATCGAGGAAAGCCTGGTCCTCCTAAGTCAAACCAGAAGGGGCCCTTTGAAGGCACGCTGAGGCCAAATGACAGTGTGAAGAACCAGGATTTTTCATTAAGAGCTGCCGGGGTTGGAGCGGGGACAGCATAACCAGGCCCCACAGTGAGGCTGCAGCCAGGGGATGGTGAGCAAGGTCATTCTGAGTTGATCAGAAATCGGGTATGAGGAGAGGCTCAGGGAAAGAGGTCAGAATGATGGGAGACTCGTGCATGGGTTAAAAGCTGAGACGTAGCCTTTGCTTGCCTCCATATTTGTTTCCGACAACTTCCTGCCTTGTGTTCTGCCATCCAGCCAGTGGGTCTCCTCCCCGACACATCCTTCCCCCACACGCTGCTATTTGTTTCCTTGAGATGTGTCCTTTACCACATTTCTCAACTACCCAAATTGGAGACTTTCTTCAAAGCAGGACTTAGAGTTTCCTGACTTCTGAGCCTACCCTGATTTCTCTATCTTGTGAGCCCCTCTCAGGAATGGTTCTTGACTTCATACAGCATTTCTTGGAAGTTTGAGCAATTCCCAAGTGTCCTGGGGGACCCTACTGAGGTCCTGGAGCCATTTGTGGCCTCTTTTTGAGACTCAAGCTTCTGAAACCAGGAACATACAATGGCACAGGCAGGTCTTAATCAAACAAACATCCAGTTTTGGGGGGTTGGGGGTATGAGGGGAAGGCAAGAGCATCATGGAGGACCAACCCAGAGGCTTCCAGAACCGAGTGTTTCAGACTCCCTCTCTGGCGGAGGGGAGCAGAGGGAATGCATGAAAGTTCAGGGAGACACACCTGTCAACAGTGGGATTTTTTTTCTTGCTCCGTGTAGCCTGGGTGGCTTCTCTTTCCTCTTATAACCGTGCTTTTCCTGGTTCTGGAGTCTTCTTGCTCACCGGACTTCCAAGTCCCTGTGGCTCAGTCAGTCCACTGAATAAGGGACTAAAGATCCCAGGGGATCTGCCTCTGAGCACCTTCCCCAGGGGAAGTGGCACTGAGCAGTATATCTCCGGGTCCCCCAGGGACCTGCCTCAGGACATTTCTTTCAGGAGATGCCTATTTAAGCTGCCTAAGAAGTAAGTCCCTTGATGGTTGAACAGCCACCCACAGAAGGCCTGACACCATGGGTTCTTCTTCCTGCCCCCACTTCATGGCACGTTGCTATTCCCTTGAATTAGCTCTGTCAGAACTCAATAATCCTAGAGGAGATCCAGACCCAGGGGAGACCAATTGATTGAGCAAGCTATCATCTAGCTAGCTATCTATAACCTGTCTATCAATTATCTATCTATCTATCTATCTATCTATCTATCTATCTATCTATCTACCTATCTATGCAAATTAGCTCATGCAATCATGGGGACTGGTGAGTCCAAAATCTGTAGGGTAGGCCAGCAGGCTGGAGACTTGGTCTAGAGTTGACGTTGCAGGCTTGAGTCCAAATTCGGCAGGGCAGCAGGCCAGAAACTGAGGCAGAATTTCTATGTTGCTGTCTTGAGGCAGAATCCCTTCTACTTTGGGGAAACTCTCTTTGCTGTTAAAGCCTTCAACCAACTGGATGAGGCCCACCTACATTATAGAGGGTAATCTGCTTTACTCAAAGTCTATTGATTTAAATGTTAATCACATCAAAACATACCTTCAGGGCAACATCTAAACTGGTGTTTGACCCAATAGCTGGGCACCAGAAACCTAGCCATATCAACACATAAAATTGTGCATCACAGAAGGGAAGGGCCATATTGGGTAGAAGCTTTTATTTATTTATCATTATTATTTGTTTTTTTTTTTTTAGAGGGAGAGAGAATGTGTGAGTGGGGGGAAGGGGGAGGGGCAGAGGGAAAGGGAGAGAGAGAAAGAATCTCAAGAAGACTCCCTGCTGAGTGGGAGCCTGATGCAGGACTCAATCTCACCACCCTGAGATCATGACCTAAGCCAAAATCAAGAGTGGGATTACTGAGCCACCCAGGCACACCCAGGGTCTGTTTTTCTTAATAGAATGTTTGATAGTAGCTAGGGACTGCGCGTGCTCATCTGCTTTATTGACTTCTCAGAAAGCTGTGTGCTTCTCTTCCTTTGCCACCACGTGTGACCTGAGCCAACGGTGCAGGAAAATTATGGGTTAGTGATAGAATTATGGATTCGCAGTCATTTCACTGATATCTCATGGCTGGATAATGTCATGTCTCAAGATGTGGTGGAGTGTGGTTTAAATGCATGTACTTGCCTGAGTAGGTGGGAATCTGGAAGTACATCCCACCTGTTGGACGGTAAATTAACTAGCTCAATGACTGTTTACTGAATGCCTACACTGTCTCAGCATGATGACTGCAAGTGCTGTAAAGAATTCCAAGCCAACAGGTGAAGTAAGGGGAAGATGATAGTCAGTTGTTGGTAGGCCAGGGAAGCAGTCTCTATCTGTCTACCCAACACCGTGTGCCAGGAAGATAGGGAGAACATGTCTGGATGCTGGCGATGGACAGAAATCAAGGCAGATGGTTAGCAGCAGAGAAATCTGTGAGAAGGCAGTAGGCCTTTGGACACTGCTCTGGGTTGAATGATGTTCCTCACAAGTTCATGTTGAAGTCCTGGCCCTCAGTATCTCAGAATATGACCTTATTTAGGAAGAGGTTGTTGCAAATGGAGTTAAGACGAGGTTGTACTTCAGTAGAGGGGATCCATAATCCAATATGAATGGTGTCTTTACAAAAGAGGGACAACTTGGCCACACACACCAGATGAAGGCAAAAGCCACAACACAAGGCATGCCAAAGATTACCAGTGCACCACCAGAAGCTGGAACAGATCTATCCTTCTTTTCAGCCCTCAGAAGGAGCCAACCCTGTTGACACCTTGCTCTTGGACTTCATGCCTCCAGAACTATGAGACCACAAATTTATGTTGTTTAAGCTGCTCAGTTTATGGTACTTTGTTACAGCAGCCTTAGAAAACCAATACAGGCACCAGCCCAACCAATTCCTGCCCCTGAAGTAGGATAGTCTGGAAATATAGTAAGAGTCTGTCTCTAGAGAGATAAGTACTATGTCACAAAGAACCCAGACACCAGAAATGAGGGTTCTGGTGCCTCGGGGCATGCATGCTGGGTCTTGAAGAACCAAGCTTCCTGGAGTCAGAGACTGAGGCAGAGCTGAGTCTCTGAGAGGGAACCGATTTCATTTGTAGCCCACAAGGCCGGTACTCTGCCCAGATTCCCTTTTCTGGCTCTGGGGGGCTTTCTCTAGGTTTCTCTAACTGTTCACACCTACAGCCCTCATCCGCTGATTATCCTTAGGCTATTGGAGCTTCCCCCAGGCGCACCAGACCAGAAAGTGTCCAGAGTTTACATTCTCCCATGGCTGCCCCTAGTCAGTGCCTCAAGGAGGAACGAACTCTGGCGTGAGTTATCCTCCAGGTGTATTACCTCCCTATTGCTGCTATAACAAATGCTGGTGAGTGTGGTGGTTTCCAACAATGCAACCTAACGGTAACCAGCCTCCTCTTCCTCAGCTAGCCCAAAAATAGACCAGACCAGGAAGTATTTGGTGGACCACGTGCTCCCCCAGGAAACTGACTAGGGAGGGGTGGAAGCAGGTAGGGAAAGGGAAGAAGCCAGGTGTGGGTTAATTTCCCATGAAGTACCAATGTCACCCGAACCTCACGGGAGGTCTGGTGAGGGAGCTAGAATAACGGCTCCAACGGGGATTAGGCCCTAATCCCCAGAAGCTGTGTGACCTTATTTGGAAAGAGGGTCTTTCCAGAGTTGATTCAACTGAGGAATTTGAGATTATCCTGGATTATCTGGGTGGGTCCCCCGACAAAATGCTGTCATAACCATCCTTACAGGAGAGGGGCTGAGGGAGAGTCAGCAAACACTGAGGAAAGGAGGGGGCAGAGGGATGAACGATGTGGCCCCAAGCCAAGGGATGCTGGCAGCCACCGGAAGTTCGAAGAGGCAGGGAACGGAGTCTCTTCCAGAGTCTCCCCAGGCAGCAAATCACCTTGATTTTGGCTCAGCGTTGCTGATTCTGGACTTCGGGGCTCCACAACTATGAGAAAATACATTTCTGTTGTTTTGAGTCAACTCATCTGTGATAATTTGTTACAGCAGCCTCTGGAAATGGGTCCAGTGTCCACACTTGGTTCCACTTTCCTTGCCTGGAGCACAGCCAGACTTGCCGGGGGGCAGGCCCTGTGCATGTATGACAAATGACTCTTCAGAGCCAGAGGGGAGGCCGATTGTAATTCCACCTTTGGAAGCACAGAAATTCAATTGGACGGTGTTTGTCATTTCTACACAGACCTCTCCCTGGTGTTAAATGTACTTATTCACTAATAAGTAAAATGATAGCAGATGTTATGAGATGACTTCCCATCCAACGGCCTTAGACACATTGTGGATTCTTGCCACCATTTCTTTTCTCATCCACAGGAGACCCAGGCTATGTAAGTGGGAAACATATTGGACACCCACTTGGCTTAATAGAAAACAAAACTATTGTTGGATTTAAGTGTGTGTTTAGAGAATGATGCCAAAGAGAATGTTGTCAATCAGCAAAACGGAATCTTTTTTTTTTTTTTTTAATTACTGAACAAAGTCTTCCCATTCCTGGGCCCATGACGACAATCTATGGGTACGAGTGTTAGAAAAGATTAGAGAAAAATAGTATAAAGTAGCTAGCTCAGGGCTCTGGATAAAATGTGGTTGTTCAAGGGTCCACTTAGTATTTCCTAACTGAATCCGGTCCACAAGGTACCCAACTTAAGGACTGGTTTTATTCTTAAGCAAATAGTATGGTATTGTGATAAATCTATCTTTTGCAGTGGCCCTGTTTTCAGATGTCTCTCTAACCTTTGGTGGGGTCTTCCTCCCCTCCTTTTAGGGACTTGACATAAATGCTTACCAGCTTAAAATGATGTAAGTTTGGAGTGATCTACTGACACATCGTCTCTCCTACTCAATGCTTGCCTCCTCCAGACAAGAGAACTGGGTCGAATTCACCTTTGTTCTCCTTCTGGCTCACGGCCTGGTACTTAGAAAGTTCTCAGCAAACATTTGGCTTCAAATGTGGGTTCAGTTCATTTCAACAAACACAGAGCAGCCCAAAGATTCTGGTGTTGTCAGAGTAGACAGTGGTTTGGGGCTGGGTAATGAAATCTACCTCTGGTCACTGGTGGTTTTACATAAATTGGATTTGCAAATGAGCGAGAGCTGGCTTTGTGAGTTAGACCATTTTATTTAGGACTCAGTGAAAGAAGCTCTAGCCTTTCCAGGCTTGGCAAGCCTCGGTCGTATCCAATTTCCTGGGTCCAATACCTGTCTGGATTACTTGAGAGCAGAAGCCTGCCTACAGATGGTGGGCAGGGCAGAAGGCAGAACGCTTCTTACAAGAACTCTAGCCTCTTCGTTTTTCTGTGAATCTAGGATTTTTATCCCTAAGACAATTCCTTCCCACTGATTGAGTGTGTCTCAGGAGGATACGGTCCATCCTGTCTGGTTCCATCAAATGAACTCAGCTCTCTCACATTGTGGGCGCTGGCCTTGGTGGCCAGAGTTTATCTGGAGCATCTCAAGCTTGTCTTTCTGACTTCTCTTCTCTTTTTGATCATTCAGTACTGGCTAAGTTGCACTCCTAGCTCTGGCCTTTAGAGCCCTAGCATGATGGGACTTGCCATGGCTCCAGTAGGCTCCCCACAGTGCTCACCTGAGTTTCGGAGGCCAGTTAGACAGGCCCCTCTTCTACTCATGTTATTCCCTCAAAGGAGGGGATTAGACCATTCTATTAAAAAATCTTTTGGGAAAAGAGAGGCATACACCAGTAGATTAAACATTTGACTTGTTTTTTCATCTCCCTTCTTTCTTTTGACTCCCTCCTTATTTTCCCCAAAGTCTGCCTTCCCCAGCCCCTTATATCTGGGCTCACTGACGCTCCCGCACAGGCTCAGCCCACCCCTTACCTGCCCGTGTTCTTGAGTCAAACCTGATCGACACTGGATATATTTACATGCTCCCTCTCTCCATCCAAGGACTTGCCTTTGGGCAGCCCTGATCCTTAGAAGCAGGTCCCAGGGCTGCCCGACCTGGTTCCCACCTGAAACCATAGTCGCACCACCTCCCTTTTGCTGATGAAGTCCCTGTGCTTGGTTTCTGCTCTGCCTTATCCTAGGACTGGAGCTTCCACTTGAGCTTCTGATCCTCAGTCCTTTGGGTAACTCCAGTCCCTCAGCGAGAATGGGGACATTTCTGACTCTCGACGGTTCTGTCCCCGCCCTCTGACCAGACCCTACCGCAGATAAAAACTATTGGCAATTTTTTGGATTTCTCTGTGTTCTATTTATATGACCCGAAGCCATGATTATTCACCTCCTGGAAATATCCAATTACACCCCAGACCTATGGCAGCCACCACTTTTCTGAATCACAATGAGAAAATGCCAAGCCCAGTAGGCACTGGGCCCCGGCTGGCTGGCTGACCTCCCACTGCTGACCTGGCTGATACCCTTCCCCCAGCACCTGGTGGAGGGGTGATTCTCAGCTGGTTCTCACTCCTCCATCCCACTCCAGAAAGCTGCCATGCCTCACCAACAAATCCAGAGATGTGACTTTTTGTTTGTTTGTTTCGAGAGCATGGAATTTTAAGTAGCCCAGCCAGCCAAAACACAAGCAGGAGCACACATTGAAATACAGAGGAAACAATTCCATGCCATATGGGTGATGATACTGAAACTCATTCAGAAATATATTTAATGCCTCAGATGCTCTTGAGTGTTTTTTTTAAACACTTACACTTGACTGAAATGACTTTATGCTTTTGTATTTCTGTGTTCCCTGGCTGTTGTCTATAGGTACATGCGTCGTACTTTATATTACTTATAAAGTAATGCAACAATGTTTGGAAACCCATTTACCACATTGACTACTACTAATTTGGATTATGCTTCATGATTTTCAAAGCCTTAGTGTACTTCATTAACATGCATATACCGCTCTGAAGCAGTCAATGGGGGTTTCTGTTTCAATGTTGTGGCCATTGCAGAAACATTTTGAGTATATTTTTTAAAGATTTTATTTATTTATTTGAGAGGGAAAGCATGGGAGGGGGGAGGGCCAGAGGGAGAAGCAGACTCCCTGCTGAGCAGGGACCACCCCCCCCCCCGCCCCGATACAGGACTCAATCCTGGGACTCCAGGATCGTGACCTGAGCCGAAGGCAGATGCCCAACCAACTGAGCCACCCAGGTGCCCCACATTTTGAATATTTTAATTTGGGTTACAAGACATGGAAAACAAGGGGCATAATTACACTAAGTTAGAGCAGTAGTACTCAGAAATGTTAGCAAACATCGGAATCGTATTGAAACTGGAAAGCTTGTTAAAATAAAGAATACTATCCCCTGCCCCCTGCATCTCTGGCAGGTGCCCGGGTGATATGCATGCATGCTGGTCCAAGCACCATATTTTGAGAACTCCTGCCTTGCAGCATCCATTCCTGATCTGGGTGGACAAGCAAAATAGCTGGGAAACTCTTAAAATATATCAATGAAATAGGAAGCATATACAAAAATGACCATCGCCAAGTATGTAGGTAATTATGACAAGTTAGAAACAAAGCAAATGCCAACAGCAGGGGATTAGATAACTAAATATGGGAATATTCATATAGTGAACCACCAAACGGAAGTGGAAAATGAAGTAGAGCAGTATCTAGCATCATGGATAAATCTTATAAATCTAAGATCGAGTGAAAAAAGGAGATTGTATAGGAATGACTTCAGTACATCATTTGTTTAAGGCTCAACCATATACAAAATAATGCTGTGTATCATTTCACTACATACAGTGTAAAAGTATAAGGAAGTATAAATATATGTATGGGGAACAGAACCCAGAAGTGACGAGCTTTGGTGACTGAACAAGGGTGGAGGGGTGGGGTAACCTACCACCTGTTTCGTAAACTAGTGCATTCCCAGGGATATGCTAGAGCATTCTTCAAACTTTTTTTTTTTTTTTCCCACAAAATGAAAGATGATGAATGTATATATCCCCACATTCCGACCTGGGATGCTTGTTTTTATAAAGCTTCACCTGTGATTCTCATACACAGATTATTTGTCTGCCCCTCCTGAAATACACCCCATAGGTTTGACCCACATGGGACCACTCTGACCATCCATTTTACCGACCAGATTTGGTAATGGATACCTTTGGAATTAGGTTTAGGTTTTTGGAAATACTCTAACAACAAAGTTTTGCCACAATGAAGAAAGTCAAAAGAAGATATTAGCGGCTCTGAAGATGCTTTGTTAAGAGGAGCATAGCTGGGATGCAAATATGGACTATTAACAAGACTGCTGGGAAGGGGCAATATAGACCTATGGAGCCTACGGGACGTGAGACCAAACTGATTGCATTTGTTTTCGGTCAGTCCTTGAATGTCGATAAAATTACCAAACCATACATTGGAAGAAAGAATCCAGCCTCACAGCTTCTCTGTTTCTAAGAAGTTATTAAAAACCACTCTGTAAAACTCTTTTTAAATTTAGCCGGCCAAATACACATCACATTTCTAGAATGACTGCCTTCTAATACCAGTTTGGGTCATTTTCAGATTTCTGCTAAGTGTGAAAGCATGGAGGCTTTCTTCTGCAGCAATATTCCTACTTCCTGGGTCCCCCTGAGGAGGGGTGCCGCCATCGGAAGAAGCCATAAATATGTACTATTGGCTTCGTGTGGGGGTGGTGGCCTTTGAGGGTACTGGTATTGGAGACAGAATGGGTGCAGATCCATGGTATGCAACAGATGCAGAAAACAGGGCTGTCTGGAGTAAACTTGGAAGGCAAGCTGAGTGCTTCTAAGACTGTAGCTCTGGTGGAAAAAAAAAATTAGAAAACAGAATGTTACTGGTGTGTGCTGGATTTCCTTCAGTAGAGAGGGATGGGAGGGTTTGTTCCATTATTATTATTATTATTATTATTATTATTATTATTATTATTAGTGCTTCTCTGTTTCCTGCTTTATCACCACTGTGTATATTGAGTGTTTGGAGGGTAGATAACTTTATTTTTGCTGCATGAGTTACCATACCATGAGGAGCCTTGTCAAAACTCTACGAAAGTGGCTGTTCTTCATTCCCGTGCTTTGCACTGGATGCTGTTGAGGGCGAGAGCCGAGGAGGGGGGTGGCTATTTGCACGCGTGGAAGAAAGGGGGTGTGAGGATATTGGTGGCTCAAAGAAACAACAGTGGCAAGATGACTCATTGCCACCGACGTCTGCTGTCCCAGGGATGAGTGTTTGACTGGGAAGTGGCTGCCTAGTCCCCATAGTCATCATGACATCTGGCCATGGACTATGTGTAAAGCGCCGTCTACAGCCTGAAGAGGTCAAAAAGGGTTTCTGTCTTTCCCCCACCCACTGGTTGGATTGCGGGGGACTCTGAGCCTGAGAGGATGGGGCAAACCCGAGATAGAAGGAGCCTGGATCCCCGCATCACCTTGTGGAGGCTGCTGACCAATCGGGAACGCCTGTACCGGTCGGGGGGCTTGAATAAGAAATACATTTCCTTTGTGGGAAGCCGCGGATAATGTGGAGTTTATTTCCTACAGCAGGTAGTGTTGCTGTGAGTAATGGCTACCACAGGGAGGGCAGATAGAACCCAGGTATACCTGGACCCAATTTTTTTTTTTTTTTTAGTTTTATTTATTTATTTATTTGACAGAGACACAGCGAGAGAGGGGACACAAGCAGGGGGAGAGGGAGAAGCAGGCTTCCTGTTGAGCAGGGAGCCCGATGCGGGGCTCGATCCCAGGACCCTGGGATCATGACCTGAGCTGAAGACAGACGCTTAACGACTGAGCCACGCAGGCACTCCTACCCGGTACCAAATTTAAAGACAGGAAGAGAATCATTATTCTATAAGATGTCTGCATTGGAGCCTTACTCTTGCAGCCCTTACTTTTGGCCCCAGCTGATTGTCTTTTCAATGAAAAATCAGCTTTGCTGGGAGACGATATGATGTCACCCTCTCATTTAAGTGCCCTGCCATGCAGATTTTTACTGATCACTTGAGTGAGCCAGAAGAGCTTTATGTCTTGCATCAGGGAGCTCCCTATTTTTTTTTTTTTTTTTCTGGGAGAAACAAGAAAATGCATTCCATTTGCCACTGGTCATGCTGTGATGACAGATAATTAGAAACTTTAATCAATCTTGTTTTGTCAGCATGACTTTCATATCAAAAAGAGACTGCGTTTTAAAATAAACCCACAAATAAATATAAAATTTAGCGCTGTGAAGCGTCAATAATGAAGCATAATGATGTTAAGTAATGATATCTCACAACCCTTCCCCAAACCTCTTATGTGTATCAAATTCTTGTCCTCCACACCTCTCTGCATTTGCATCTGCACGGACTTTTATTTATTTGCCCTTCGTATCTTATGGATCACTGCCCCAAGTTCCATGGACACGGATGGACAAGGGTCTTTACTGCGTGGCCTCCTTTTTCTCAGGCCCCATAATCTGTCCCAGTATTTAACATGTTAGAGCAGCCTTTTGAGTCAGATGAGCCTACCTTCAAATTCTGCTTTGGCCATTTTCCGGCATTGTGTTCTCATCTCACTAAGTGGAATATATTTCATTACCTGTAAATTATGGATACATTTACCAACCTCCTAAAGCCTTTGTCATAAGTAAGGGAGGTAACTCACATGCAGCCCCCAGAGTCCCCCAGAGCACGCTATCTGATACAGAATGCTGAGGATGTTCTCTTGAAAATGTGAAATCTGGGGCACCTGGGTAGCTCAGTTGGTTAACCGTCTACCTTCAGCTCAGGTCATGATCTCAGGGTCCTGGGATCGAACCCAGCATCGGGCTCCCTGCTCAGCAGAGGGTCTGCATCTCCCTCTCCCTCTGCTGCTCCCCCTGCTTGTGTGCTCTTTTTCTCTCTCTCTCTGTCAAATAAATAAATAAGACCTTTTTTTTTAAAAAAAAAAAGAAAATGTGAAATCTCTTCTGCTTCACTTTCTAACAGAGAATAGGTTCTCTAGCTCGATGACTAGGGATATGTTCGGCACCTCTCCCCTCGCCCTGCCAGGGGCTTGCAGAGGGGCACCTGGGCACGCAGGCAAGCCATGACATCAGTGTGTGAATGTGGGAGTGTGGGAGTACTTTCTGGATGCCGCAGCAGCCCCAGGAAGCTTGCCTACACACCCCTTCATCACCTGACTTGAAGAGCTGTTATGTATGGATCCTCCCCTTTCCAAACAGGAGAAAGCAATCCTTCCTTGGAAGACCATGAGCGAGTGAGGTGTGAGAAGGCTTGGTGTCAAGAAAGATGCTCTGCATGTGGATGCTTGCTGATGGGTGTTCGCAGCTGCACGCTCCCTTCATGTTTTGTTGGTATCTTCATCCTCGGTGGTGTCATTGCTTAGTGCTCTCTTGCTGCCGACCCAAACCATGCCCATTTTTCAGACCCAGTTAATGTCTTCCCTCTTCCCCAAAGTGTCTCTTGGTCACATTTGCTCCCCAAGTGATGCTTTTTTTTTTTTTTAAATTGAAGTGCACTTGACCTACGATATCATACCCATTCCAGGTGTACAAACGGTGATTTGACATTTACATACAATAGAAAGTGATCCCCATGTAAACCTCAGCATGATGCTTTTTTACTTTATTCCACTCACAACAGAAGTATGAAGTTTCTATTCCAGCCAGTGCATAATTCGAGGTTATTTTCTCAAGGTTTTCTATTTTTCTTCATTTTCCAGCAAGATAGTATGTTTGTTGATGCGAGCCTTTACCCATTTAACCACCTGACCAGCTGATATTAACCAAGGACCCGCCATGTGCCAGGTCTGTGCTAATTGCTTTCACCTGTTACTTTATCTTATTCCACACAAAACACCATGAGGGAGTTTTCACCCCCAGCTTCACAGATTGTTCTTTGAGCCTTAGATTTCCCAATACTTTGTCCACAAATCTGCCTAAATCACACAGCAAGTAACTGAAGAGATCTGGTTTTTCACCTCTGGTCTAACTGTCTATACCAGAACGAATGCTCTTAGGTTTGCCCATGTCTGATACCTGTTTTGTAGGCATCAGAGTGTCCAGTTATGTGCTTCACGTGTAATTAAAACTTAATAAATCTCAATCAAGCCTTTGAAAAGGACACTGTAGGGACGCTTTCTAAGAATGCTTCTTCCCTTTTTAACTTAATTTTCCCCCCACACTTCAAAAAAGCTGAGTAGCATTTAAGATAAGGGACTTAAAATTATGCTGTGGAATTTTGTTGATAGTTTCATGACAGCTCTTATGATAAATACGATTGGGGGTTCACTGCGCTGTCGGTGGTTTGCTTGTATAAACTGGTGTAGGGTTGGGCCCACGCTAGTGAGGAGGACGATGGCAGCAGAGTTGGAGACCCAGGACCTTGATCCAGGCCATGCTAGTACTTTTAGGAGAGTTACACCTTATCCAGAAATCAATATTTATAGGCTCAGTGACCAGAAAGCATGCTCAGTCGATGGAATAAACTTCTGGAAGCCCCCAAATGTTTATAGCCGAATTGTTCTCTAGCCGCACAGACTTGATTGTTAATTAAGCCAAGGGGCCTGTTACTGGGGATGCTTCCACCTGCAGGGTGACCCAAATCATGCCCCTCTTGGGAAGCCATGGGGTCTTCATGGTGGCCTCTTGATCATCAATGCACCAAAGGCCTGTGCAAGTCTCGAGCAATGATTAGGGCTCAGCACCTGAACCCCCCAAAAGTTTCCTGCCACAGCCTCCCCCAATCCCACTCTATGACACATCTGAATGAAATACAGACCTAGAGTGAAGTGCCAGGCAAAAATCATACTCTTTGACACCCAGAGAATTTTGGTCCAAACCACAGTGCTATCTCCAGGTGAACTTGACTAGGTCTCATGGAGCCTTTCTTTTTGGCCTAGGGGCAGACTCAAGACATAGAGCCAAGGCAAACAGCCTTGGACAGCCTCCTCCACCCATTTTCTTCTAAGTGCACACCACTCAAGTTTTGGCCCTCTGTATTCTATCTCTCTAACAATTGAAGATGGGCCAATTTAAGGAAACACTAGCAAATCACTGGAGGAAAGAATGGAGTGTTTGTCCTCATGCTGAGAGCAGAGCAGACCACTGATCCTTCCTAGAGTGAAACCCTCTAAATCCTCCTTCCATACAGAGAGAGGGGGTGAGGGGGAGGGAGAGCAAGAAAGAGATTGATTGATTGAGAGAAAGAAAACCCCCAAAAAGCCCAGAAGACATAGAACCCCAGAAATCTCAGAGTGGGTGATTCCTAGCTAGGAATTGAATATAATCCCCTTTCCTTTCAGGCTTATGGAAATAAGGGAGAAAAAACTGAAAACCAAGGAAAAAAAGAGAAGGAAAACCTATATCCCTAGCCTAATGACCCAGCGAATGTCCCTCTACTTGACCAATGCACTTGAGAACTCCTTGTGCTTCGAGGACAGGGTGTGTATGAGCAGACAGAGAGAGGCGATGGGCTCCCCCTAGGAGCAGTCACAGGTGCTACTTCTCACCAGGTAAATGTGGCAACATCAAAATACAGCTTGGAGTCGGAGCTGCATTCATGAGAAGTCCCGCAGGGCTGTGGGTGCTTCTCTTATTTAAAAGAAAAAATTTTCTCATCCATTTGACAGTGTGTGGGGCTCTATCCTAGATGCTGGGAAGAATCTTGGGGTGGTGGGAGCACATAAAATATACTCGGGGATAACACAGCTGCAATGCAAAGAAGGAAGAAAGAAACATCAAAAAGTGACAAGAGAAACATCCAATGTTGTGGGTCTAGCAAGACTGACAAAGAAGAAAATCGAGAAGACACAAATGACCAATATCAGGAAAGAAAGGGGGGATATGAATTAAAAGGATAACAAAGGCAGAGCATGAACAACTCTATACCCACAAATACTACAACTTGGATGAAATGGACCAATTCTTCAAAAAATCACAAACTACCAAAACTCACCCAAGATATAAGTGATAAATTGAATTTTAATTATTCAAGAAATTGAATTCATAGTTTAAAAAAACCCCAGAAAAAGAAATCTCTAGGACTAGGTAATTTCACCAGCTAATACTAGCAAAACTGGAAAGAAATACTATCCATTCTGTATAATCTCTTCTAGAAACAAGAGGAGAAGAAGCACTTGCCAAATCATTTTATGAAGCCAGGATTACCTTGATAACAAACCAGACAAAGCTGGTATTAAAAAATAAAACTGCAAACCAATATCCTTCACGAGTATAGATGTAAAAAAATCTCCTAAAATGTTAGCAAATCAAACTTAGCAATTTATAAAAGGAAAAGTACACCATCATCAAGTGGAGTTTCTCTAGGAGTACAGAGCTGGTTCATCATTCAAAATTCATCATTGTAATAAAAAAGAAAAACCACATGATCAATATCAATGCAGAAAAACCACTTGACAAAACATCTATTCATTATAAAATTTCTCAGCGAACTAAGAGCAGAAGGGAGATTCCTCAAACTGATAAAGGGCATCTATGAAAAAGTATAGAACATCGTACCTAGTGGTGAAAGATTAAATGTTTTCCCTGCAAGATCAAGAAGGCAGGATCCACTTTCACCAATCTTCCACCATACTAGAGGTTCCAGCCAGTGCAATAAGGCAAGAAAAAGAAATTAAAGGTATATAGATTGGAAATAAACGAATAAAACTGTCTCTATTCACAGATGACATGATTTTCTACACAGAAAATCCTAAGGCATCTATGAGAAAACTCCTGAAACTAATAAATGGGTTTAACACAGTCACAGGATGCAAGATCTACTGAAATTCCAATAAAGACCCAAGTGAGATTTTTTTTTTTTTGTAGATATAGACAAGCTTATTCTAAATTATATGGAAAGGCTAAGGATTCCAAATAACTGAAACAATTTTGAAAAAGAGGAATTAAGTGGAAAGAATCAAAACACTCAATTAAAAACTTGCCTGACTTGGGGCTCGGTCCCATGACCCCAAGATCATGACCTGAGCCACAATCAAGAGTCGGATGCTCAACAAACCGAGCCACCCAGAGTCCCCAGAGTGGCTAATTTTCAAAAATAAGTAGTAATACCAATCCCTCAGATGGGAAACAACTGGAATTCTCATGCATTACTGGTAAGAATGGGAAATGGCCCAGCTGTTCTGGAAAACACTTCGGCAATTCCTTATAAAGTTAAATATACACTCATCATGCGACCCAGCAATTGCACTCCCAGATTGCCCGAGAGAAATGAAAGCTTATGTTCATACAAAAACCTGTACATGAATATTTGTAGTAGCTCTGCTCATAGTTGCCCTAAACTGGAACCAATACAAATATGTTTCCATGAGTAAATGGATAAACTGTGCTATGTCCACAATAAACCCTACTATGCAATAACAAGGAACGAACTATTAACACACACAACTTGAATTGATGTCAAATGCATTATGCTGAATGAAAGAAGTCAGTCTCAGAAATTTACATATTATTTGATTCCATTTGTATGATCTTGATGGTTAGTTTTATGTGCCAACTTGGCTGGGCCACAGGGTGCCCAGATATTTGGTCTAACATTCTGGGCATTTCTGTGAGGATATTTTTGGATGAAATTAACATTTAAATTGGTAGACTAGGTAAAGCAATTTGTCCTCCCCGATGCAGGTGGGCCTCATCCAATCAGTTGAAGGCCCGAATAGAACAAAAAGGATGATCCTTCCTGAGTAAAGGAGAGTTTACTCCTGCCTGTCTGCTTTACAACTAGGACATAAGCTTTTTTTTTGGTCTTTGGACCCAAACTAAAACATCAGCTATTCCTGAGCCTGCTAGCCTTTGGACTGGAACTACACCATCCACTGTCCTGGGTCTCCAGCTAGCTGACTTATTCTACAAATTTGGGGACTTGCCAGCCTCCATAATCCTGCCCCTGCTCAGTGCTCTCTCTCTTGCTCACTCTCTCTCTCTAACAAATAAATAAAAATCTTAAAAAAAATTCATAGAGCTGTACAACCTCCCCCCACAAGAAAGCCAATTTTACTGAGTACTACTTTAAAAATAAAAATGCGTTGGGAACTCAAAGTAGGGAGAGAACAGGAGCTGGGCTGAAAGCCAGGAGGAATAGAGCGTCAGGCAATAACAGGAGAAGAGGCAGGTGGATGGTGTTTGGAGGGGATGGGATATGACAGCAGAAGGAACCAGAAAGAACAGAGGGGAGAGGCAGTATTCTGGGGGCTGTGGTTGTGGAGATGCAGATGGGGAAGGGGGAGGGAAGCCAGTGAGGCAGGTCTGCCCAGTGATAATGGGCTCCAAATGTCTGAGTGAGACATCCCTACCCCAGGTCTTTTTGGGGTATTTGCAGTTGCTAAATAATTTTGAGCAGTGATTCCATACCAGAAATCCAGGCGGATGGAATTCCAGGGGATTTTAAGCTTCCCGAAAGCCTCCTGGGGAGGGGAAAGAGATACCAAAAAAGGGTTTCTTAGATATTCATTTGTAAAATTCTTAAGTTTACAAACGAGACCCTCTATAAAATATCATACCCACCGGGGAAATAACGCTGGAATTGGTCTAAATCCGCGGGTCTCAAAGTATTTATGTAAACATCTGTCTCAGTCTGGGTCCCAGCAGGAAACGGGTGGCACACTCCAAAGGAGAAGCTGAAGAGATTTCAGTGACAGGGCTATTTACACAGATGTGGGCTGGGTTAAAGGAACCGGTGGAAGGTAGTCAAGTGCCCTGGGATGGCTCTGGGATGGCCGGCTGGAGGCTGTCATCACCTTGGCCTGAAGGCTCGGGAGAAGGGTTCTAGAACCATGCAAGAGCTGGTGCAGGAGGGGGAACCACCCCTTGAGAGTGTGGCCACGGGTGGAGGAACCACCAGCCAGCGGGGACGGAGCTGGGGGTACATACTCTGACCTCTCGCTCCTCTTGCCCGGCAGCCTCCTTCTGGGGCTTCCTATTAGTTTAACTCAAGGGAGCCAGAGGGCCATGGATGGAGTCCAGAGTGGCCAGTCTCAGCAATCTGGGTGTAGGGGTGGGAAGAAAGGCAGAGCGTGTATCTAGGGGTAGGGATGGAGAATAGCCATTACACTGTCATCACCCATGACTGGGACCTCAGTTTACAAGGGCTGCAGGGAGCAAGAAGGAAGCTGGGGTGTGCAGTGGGCCAACCAAGTTAGACATGGGCTGGGGCTGGTCTCGATCAAGGACTCTGATGGGCCGTTCTGCCCTGATCAGAAATTTCCTCCTCCAGGGGCCCCTGGGGGGCTCAGTCGGTTAAGGATCTGAGTCTTGATTTTGGCTCAGGTCATGATCTCAGGGTCGTGAGATGGAGGCCCCCCCCCACCCCCATCAGACTCTGCACTGGCTTGGAGCCTGCTTAAGATTCTCTTTCTCCCTCTCCCTCTGCCCTTCCCTCCCGCCCCCCGGAAAAAGAAAGAAATTTCCTCCTCTGTGACCTTCTTTGGCAGAGCCAGGTGCTTTCAACACAATTTCCTGTGTCAATGAAAGCGCTCATTGTTTCACTAATTGCTTGTTTATAATCTGCTGTCTAGTTACACATGCCAGGACAGACAGAGGCCCTTCACACACACCGAGGGAATGAGGTGGTGAGGTTTAGGACTCCGAGCGTCCAGGTTCTGCTGGGAGATTTCCAGTGATGAGGGCTCACGTTCTGGAGATAGCACTTGAGGCGTTGCCTGGGGACCCAGGCTTGCTGGCTCTTCTTGTTGCCTTTGTCCCCCTTCATTCCCATCAATCAGGGATAAGGAGAGCAGCCTGCACTAATGGGATGGAGTTGCAACCACAAAGAAGTAGGAGTCATGAGAAATTATGAAGAGAGAGCCCCGGGGACCAGGACGCCTCTTGCCGCATCTTTCCTAATTAGCAACGGAGGTACTCGGGGGACCCTGGGAGACCAGCTAACGACCATTAGCTCCACAAAAGAACGTTGCCATCACTGTCACTGTCCCTGATGTTGCTCCTTTAGTCCTCGTGGGATGCTTGTTTCCCTGGCAGGTTTTGATTTGGGCATGGGCTTGATTGGGCAACACCGAGAATGCCCCAAAGCTATGCCCCCCCAACTGTGCTATGACTGAGAAAACTCATAGACATTCACAATTGGAAAAACCTCAGAAAGCCTCCAGTCCAATTGAATTCGGGCTCCTGACAGGGACCGGAGGCTGACGGGGAACTGCTTTAGTCGTCTTTATTGAGCACTTTTTGAGAGCCAGGCTCTGCCGAGGACTTGGCAGGTGGGAATGGATGTAGGATGCACAAAGCAGCTGGGGCGGTGGGGCGGAGGCAGATGCTGTCCCCACGAGGCACACTTGCAAGGGCTGATGCAGTGGGAGGGACCACCCCTTAGGAGTGTGGCCCTGGGTGGAAGAAGCAGCGCTGCCCAATGCTAAGGGCTAGGATGAGTACTCCAACTTCAGGGACAGATCCACTCTGGCCTATGAAGACACCTGTCCCCAAAAGGACCATGTCCCTGAACTTGAAGGCATAGACCCTGGGACAAGTGTGAAACATCACTAGACATGCAAGACTGGCTTCTTTGCAAAGCCCTGCACGGACCGCCGGGGTTTGCTGAGTTGGGACAGTAGTGGAAACACCTGCTTGCTGGCAGTGTGGTTGAGTCCAAGACATCCTGGCAGGGTTGGAAGTTATGAATTCCCTCTCAGGTCCTTCCGCACCTGGGTCGGATGCTAGCATTATGACATTTGCCCCGAATCTCTCTCTGGGTATCTTAACACCAGGATGATGTCTTCATACTTCTCTCGGATTGTCCTGTTCTATCAAGGACAAGCAGCATAGCCCTCCACCACGAATTTTCCACCCACCCACTGATTCATTCATGTGTCTGTTTGTTCCATTCCAAACATTTACTGAGTGCCTACTACATGCCAGGCACTTTGGATGCGCAGGTGAAAAAGATGACTTGGCCTTTTCAAACTAGCTTAACAGCAAAAGAGAAGTTCCTTAGAAAGAATCAGGGAGTGTCACCATAGCAAGGGGGAAGGTGGCAGAAGGAAGACATTAGAACTACCTTCCGTCTCTGCTTCTTTCCATATGTTGGCTTTGTTCTTCCCTGTTTCTCACAAATGGTGGGAGATGATATTGCCGATCCAGCCACCCAAAGAGAGTCTGACTTTCTCTTGGTTCAAAAGCCAAATTCCTGGGAAGGAAACTAACTGGCTCAAAGACTACGTACCCACATCTGGTTCCCTCAGCTATGGTGAGGGGAGCCAGGTCACATTGAATAAGGTGTCTGGGGCCCGAGGAAGTCATCTGTGGGTTGGGATGATAAAGCAGCCCCTGAAAAAGGGGGGCTGAGCCGATAGCCCATTGGGGTCCCCTCCTAGTTGCTGCCTTTGAGGAGCTCCCCTGAGAAGTGAAAAGGAAGCCCATAAATGCTGTGCTGGGAGGGGCTCTGGAAAGGAAGCTTCTCCAGATTTTAGAGCTCAGGACCCAGGTCAGCTTGACAGGCATCCATAGAGCGTACACCACTGGAGCTGAGTCTTGAACACAGAAAGGTGTGTGTGTGTGTGTGTGTGTGTGTGTGTGTGTGTGTGTGTGTGTATGTGTGTGGGCCATGGAAGGTTGGGATAGGGTGGCTCTTCAGGCAGAGGGAAAACATGCTGAAAATAAAGCAGCCTAGGGAAGATGACCCTTTTGGGAACTGTGGTATTTTGGAGCTGCTGAAGCATAAAATGCAAGGCAGCGAAGGTTGGGAGAGGCTTGAAAAGTCAGCAAAGGCTCGTGCATGAAGGGTCTCATATGCTTATATGTCACACTCGGCAGGTCAGCTTTTCTCCTGTGAGTGATGAATAGCCAGCAAAGAATTTGGAGTAAGGGAGAAACATGATCTAATTATCTTGTTGGGAAGCTCGCTCTATTTGGGGGACCTATAGGGAATTGAAAATAGAGCTGGAAAGTCAAGAAAGGTGCATTGGTCCAGGTCCTCCAGGAAGCAGAAGTGGAGACAGGATTACACGTGCAAGGATTTTATAGTAGAAACGCCTGTGAGTTTCTGGAGAGGCAGCTGGAGAAGCCTGGGGGAGCCATCAGACCATGAGCAAAAGAGGGAGGGTAGGATGGTGGGATGATAGCGTCCTAGATTGCTGTATAGTCTTAGGAAGGTTTGGAAAAGCTACCAAGAAGTCCTCGAGCCACAGTTGGCCATCAGAGGAGTATGTATCTCCCAGGAATAGGCATGAATATTTACCCATCACCTCTCCTTAGACAAAGAGTTTCCTGGTGGGATTGCTACACTTAGTCATTGGTGGGGAGCACAGATTAGGCAATGGATTTTGGAGCATTCAAGTAGTCAAGGTCCTGGGTCAATTACAGTCCTTGCAAGGCACATTTTCATGGCTGAAATTATTAAAACAATAATCCAGGGAGATTATTTAATTAGACATAAACTAGGTAACCAGCAGTGCTGCAAAAGGATATGAGAGGCATTGGAAAGTATGATCAGTTGGAACTGATCATTGATTGATCATTATTACAGGACTCTTATGTACCATTGTGCATGTTGTGCACTGCACAACTTTATAGGTATGGCCCAGCCTGCCCAAAGATGTGCAGCCGCCTTAAATCACCATTATATCTTACTTCTATATCATGAATGTCTGACCTAGTACCTGATGCATAGTAACCATTTACCCAATGCCTATTGTATATGAAAAAATAGGACTGCCACCAGGGAACTCATTGTCTAAGGACAGTTGTTGGGTAAATACACAAAATAGGAAGTGGCCAGTGCTTATAGCAACAGCAAGAGTGGGCTCTGAAATTTATGCAGTGAGCTAATGACTTGATGGTTGACTAGAATCATATTCCCTGTCTCCTGAGCCAGTCGGACAACTCCCAGGCCTTGGATCAATCCAAGTTTGAACAAGTAAGCCAGAACTTGAATTTTTCAAGCAACTTTTATGTGGCAGGCATATGCATTAAAGATTCACCAAGAATTCAGCAGCACCAGAGATGTTCTAGGCACTGATCTCAGGGCTAGGGATTTAGCAGTGATCGAAATAGACAAAGAAATAGACAAATAGACAAAGCCTTGCCCTCATGGCCAGGCGGGTGGAGGGTGGAGGGAGCGGAATACAGAGGATAAATAAATAACAGAAGAATGCAGTGTTAGGTAAGTGACATGGAGGAAAGCAAGGTGAAAGAGATCAGGAATGCATGTGCATGGGGTTATCTGCTGCATGTGGGTATCTGCTGGTGGGGGGTGGGGAGGGGGGGAAGTGTGCTGGTTTAAGTAGGGTTGTTAGGGAAGCTAGAGAAGGAGTCACTGCTAAGGGGATATTTGTGTCCAGATCTAAATGAGGTGAAGGGTTAGATGATGCTGAAACTGGGGGTAGAGAGGAGTAATTCTCGAGGGAGGGGTTCAGAAACGCAGAGTGTGGGGTGAGCTTGTTTTAGGGATGTGCACAGAGCAGGTGTAGGAGAGGGACAGAGAGAAGAAGAAAGGGGGAGGAGGAGGAGGAGAGAGAGAGAGACAGAAGATCAGAGGTAAGGAGGTGGGGGTGGACTGGTGATCTTGGAAGTCTAAGTCGGAACTTCGGATTTTGCTTTGACTGATAAAGGGACGCTTTGGAGGATTTTGAGCACAGAGTGACTCGAGCTGTCCCACTTTCGGAGGATCATTCTGGCTGCTGGGTTGAAACAAGATGACAGGGAGGCAGGGCCAGAGGCAGAAAAATCTCTGGTGGAATTAGAAGTTTCTATTCAGAGTGAAGACCCAGAGCCCCGCCAGATTCTGAAGAGCCTTTGCAAACACCAAACACGTGATTAAATGAGGTGAAGGATGGTTGGAGTGGTGCGTGCATTTGAAAAGGGGGCGAATAATTTGAAACTTGGTCATGAACTTATTGCCCGTGTCCACCGTTGAAACCTGAAGCTGTTTTCAGGACCGGAGATTTCGAATCCCCACCGCACGCTCGAGGCAGGAGCAGGGCGCCTGCTCCTTATTTCAAACCCAGCTCCCTCGTCTATTATCACAAACTATGTTTAACCATACGGTCAGAATCTTTGTTTAATTTTGGTTTTCAAACATTCTGTTCTTGCAAAGAAACAAATGGTTGCAGGAGAGCTGGTTTCAAAGGCGCCCGATGAAGAAGTTGCAGGGCTGCGAAGTGTAGCTGTTGACACAGAACTTTTCCATTTACTTATCACCTTCCCAGCTGCTGCCGCTGGAAACCCTCTCCGCTCCCTTATTTGAGAGCGATGTTACATCCTTATCTACAGAAAAATTAACCAAAGGGTTTTTCTTACTCGTAGTGGCACAAAACCGTCCTTGGAACGTCACCTCTCTTGTTTACCGGAAAGAGAAAGTGGAAACAGGCAAGTCCCAAGGAGCCGGGATGAAGATTCTTCCTAAATTGGCAAAGAAGTTCAAAAGTGAGCTGTTTATGAACCTGACAGTTTATAACAAGGGGCACCGGCCCACGTCTCCGGCGAGGGTCTGGGGACACATCGCTGGGAGGAAGCTTCTGATAACATGATGCTCTAGATCTTTGGACCTGCCTCAAAAGGTCTGACACCCCTTCCCCCCCCCCCCCCCCCGGAGAGGGCCTGGGAGTGAATAAAAAGGAGCATTGGACTAAGTGAGTAGGGCCCTGGGGTTGACATCACCTCGGAGTAAGGGGTCGCGATAGCGAGTGTTGGAGGTGCACAGTTGGCTCTTGGTCGTCCCAAGGGAAGGGATTCAAGAGAGGCTCCAATCGCGTGTCTACGATCCCAGCGTCTGGAGCACCCAGGAAGAGCGTTTCTGGAAGGACACAGAGCTCCTGCCTTCCTAGTGCTGTTTCTTGCTGACGTGTGGTGCATGGCACAATTCCAGGAGCAGCTCAGCTGACGACCTTCGTGGATGTCACAGGCCACCTGAAGGCCAGGCCTTTTGCTTCCAGTAACCCCATGGAAGTCAGTTCCTCACCCTCCTACCTGAGGAGGCCGATGACGAGGCATCCAGTCGCCTCCCTGTTGAGACAGTGCCAACACTTCATAGAAGGTGTGCTCTGTGTTTATTGCTTTCAGTGAGTTACTTCTCCACCTTACCAGGAACCTCCAACACAGACCTCATGGTGGTAGATTTTGTCCTTTAGACCCTTGTGCGTTCCTTCCACACAATTGTCACCATACTGGGGAGCTGGACTCGTTAACTCTAAACAGATACTATTCTTGAGTGTCTCCTTGCTATGAGCAGAATCTCAGCATGCAAAAAAGAAATTTAACAATGAAGCTTTTGCAAAAGATGCTCTAAAAATCGCTCCCCTAAAAATTGGACCGAATGGAAGAATAAGCCATCACGACCTGTATGGGATTGGTCAATCTGACCTGCAAAATCTGTCTACATTGGCCTGGAAATGATAGCTTTCTACAGCTGTGTTTAGTTCCTATGTTTTTACCACTTTCCTTTATGGTAGTAAAACTGCAGAGCCCGTCCCAGGGATGAGTCTCGCCTTGCAGGTACTCACGGGCAATTTTCTGTTGACATCGCTGGGAATTGCCCATCATCTGACTGAAAGCTCACTTTCCCCTTTTGCTGGTTAGCTGCTCTTCGCAGTAATGATCCCATTATCCTGAGTGAGTGTAATTGCAGAACAGTAAGTAATTGTCCAAATTGGTGATATGTAAAGGTTTGGGTCTCTCTGGGGAGTTTCCCCCAGACTGAGGGCGTTGTGTATGGGATTATGGGGTTATGGCCCCTCTGTTCTGTGAAGGTCAAAACCCCTTATTACAAGTCTTTTTGCTGGTCCCTAATCTAGACTTGTGTATGTGTTGGGGGGGGACAGGTGATGAGGGTCTGGAGCCTGGGACTGGAGTGCTCACCATAACAATCCATTTGCAGAAGGAGAAGAGTGAAGATGTTTAAGGTCCATGAAAGGAGCATGGGGACCAGGGTTATGTGGATTCAAGTCCTTCAGCGACCCTAGCTCCCCGGGAATAACAGTAACTGAGGTCCAGAACTCACTCTCATTAGCTGTTTCTTTATAATCTAGTTTTTTACATTTATGATCTATATTTATTAGGTTATTTTATTTATTATATAATTTGATCGTAGATCTTTTACAATATGTTTATATTATTATGATTATATTTATGATCTCGTTCCAGCTAAATGCCCTCCTATCTATGGTGGATTTTGTGAAAAGACTTGTGTCCCACTCTTAGGGTTGTCTTTTGCATCCTTGGTTGGTGGGGAGGGAGTACTAAACACATACGGAATGTTTGCTCTGCATTTACTAGTCCCTAGGTCTTCTTGTCAGTGATGAGTCATGCAGACTCTGCTTCTCCCAGTCACTGTCCACTGTGGAAGGGAATATGTGTTGATTGTGCAAAATTTTCCTGAGAAACCCCAGCTCGGGACAAGGGAATAGACGAGACATGTGGTTGTAGAGAGGAGGCTTTCACTTTGCACTAAGGGAGGAAGAAAGGGTCCAACAGCCAAGAAGAAAGAAATGGAGCTGGGTGGGTAGGATGGGATGGGAGAGCTGAGAGAGTGGGTGGGTGGGCAAATCCAGAGTTTCTGTTTGTGTTTGTGAGTATGTCTTTGCCCCCACGGGTGTCTGGGGGAGGGTAGTCGGGGTGGGGGCTGAGGGCAGAGCGCTAGGGCTGGGCGAGAAATGGTAACGAGCAATGTGTGAGACTCTGGGGTGATGTTAGCACCCTCTGGGGAGCCCGTGGCCTGTTTTCTGCTTTTTCTTGCTGTAACACTGAGCCAGCTTGGCTTTGCACCCATCTGTATCCATGTGGGAGCCACAGGAAGGTCATTAACACTCAAATGTCTGATGCTGAAATATTTGGAATCCCAGAGTCTGCTGGGGTGGGCAGATTTCAGGGGTTGCTTCTTCTCAGGAACCCAGCTGCTCACTCTCCTCCTGGAAAACAGAACAAGATAATGGCTTAGAGAAGAGAAAGAAGGATTTACTTGGATTTGAGGAGGGATTTCCTGGCTGTGAAAACACAAAGGGAAGTTATCTTCGGGGTGGGATGCCTGTGAGAGGTCTGAAATCTTCCTTCCTTCCTGTAATTCTGAACGAGGCAGCGAGAGTTTCCCCTGCCTTCACTGTGCTGGAGACAGGGACACAGTCCAGATATTTGCCCCGTGGCCATCCCAACCTCCAGTTAGATGAAGAACATTGATACCAAAGAGAATCAAGGATCATTTTCCTACCTTCACTGTAGAAGTGTTGTTGGGTAAAACCAGTCATTGGAATAGTTGATTCAATGTTGGAAATAGTGATGGTTAGCTCAGGAATACTCCTGTTGGAACATGCTTTTGTTAGAACATTGTTCAAAGGGAGGAAGGAAGGAAGGAAAAGAAAGAAGGGAGGGAGAAAGGGAGGAAGGAGGGGAGGAAGGGAGGAAGGAAGGAAAAGAAAGAAGGGAGGGAGGGAGGAAGGAAGGAAGGAAAAGAAAGGGAGGGAGGAAGGGAGGGAGGAAGGAAGGAAGGAAAGAAGGAAGGAAGAGATTCTAGCTGGATGCAAGGGAGTGGCATGCTGCCTTTTTTTTTAACAGGGATAACAAAACAGCATTTGCCAAATAGATCAAATTATTGTGACGATATCATCCCCAAACAATTTAGTTGGTAGACAGCAGGTTGTATAGAAGGTGAAAAGCTGGGAGACCTTAGTTCAAATTCCATCTCAACTTTTTGGAGCCTCCGTGTTATCACCTGAAATACAGGAATAATCATTTCTATTTTTTTCTACTTTGAGGACTTTTGCAAAGATCAAGTATTATATGTGGAGATGTTTTGAAATGTATAAAGCACGGGGTAAAATAAGATGTACTCTTGCTTTTATTCAAACAATGAATACACTCCTTCTCTTAGGCAGTATTTGTGAAAAACATGAAAATCAGTGAGGTGGTGGATAAATACTTATTGAATATGAATTTAGCCCAGGATCCTATTTCAACACTGAATTTAAAGACATGAAGCAATCTTAACAGCATCTGTGGGATTGAAAGACAGTCCATTGTGGTAGATATAAGAACAGAGGTTTTGGAGCCAGACTTCCTTGGCTCACTGCCTCTCTGATACGTCCTGGCTCTGTGATTCAGGACACGTAACTCTCCTGGGCTCTAGTTTTCTCATCTATAAAATAAAGATAATAATACTAGAACTAGGGCGCCTGGGTGGCTCAGTTGGTTAAGTGTCTGCCTTCGGCTCAGGTCATGATCCCAGGGTCCTGGGATCGAGTTCCCCGTCGGGCTCCTTGCTCAGCAGGGAGCCTGCTTCTCCCTCTCCCTCTGCCTGCTTCTCCCCCTGCTTGTGCTCACGCACTCTCTCTCTCAGAAAAAATATATAAAATCTTAAAAAAAAAAAAAAATACTAGAACTAACTCACTGGGTGGTTGTGAGAATTCAGTGTGTTTAAATACATAAGGTTCTGGGAACAGCCCTGGACACATAGTCATCTCTCAGAGCATGCTAATGATCATTACCAGAAGTGATAAGATGTAAATAAGATATGATAAGCTCTTGGGGCGCCTCGGTGGCTCAGTCCGTTGAGCATCCAACTCTTAATTTTGGCTCAGGTCATGATCTCAGGGTTGTGAGATTGAGCCCTGTGCCAGGCTCTGCACTGGGCGTGGAGCCTGCTTAAGATTCTCTCTCTCTCTCTCCCTCTGCCCCCCATCCCTCAGCTCATGCTGTCTCTTTCTCTCTAAAGAAAAAAAAGAAATGATAAGCTCTCGAGGCTCCCTGCCTTGAAACACTGACCATATTAATGATCCTCTAGATTACCATGTGCCATGTTCTTACCTTGACACCATTTCAAACATGTTATGATTATGAAGATGGACGCAGTGTATTAATCCAGAGATGTAATATACTTGTTGCTAGTTTCTTAATTGGGTGATGGGCATTAAGGAAGGCAAATGATGGGATGAGCACTGGGTGTTATACGCAACTGATTAATTATTGAACACTACATCTGAAACTAAGTATGTACTATGTGTTGGCTAATTGAATTTAAATTAAAAATAAAATAAATTGAAATATAATTCACATACCATAAAATTCACCATTTCATAGTATATAATCAGGTTTTTTTTGGGGGGGGGCGTTTAGTCACAAAGTTGTGCAAACCATCACCACTATCTAATTCTAGAACATTTTCATCACCCCAAAAGAAAACTCGAACCCATTAGCAGTCTCTCTCTATCCGCACTCCCCCAGCCCCTGCAACCACTACTCTGTTTTCTGCCTCTATGGCTTTTCCTCCTCTGGACATCTCATATGACATATGCCTGTTGTGTCTGGCTTCTTTTTCTTAGTGTGGTGTTTTCAAGGGTCTTCCATGCTGTAGTATGTATCAGTACGTTTCCTTCCTTTTTTAGAGCCAAATAATAGTCCAACGTATAAATATACCACAATTTGTTTCCCATTCCTCATTGGATGGACGTTTGCGCTGTTTCCACCTTTTGGCTATTGTGAATCATGCTGCTATGAACACGCATGTATAAATTCCTATGCGGACGTAAGTTCTGGGGCATATACCCGGGAGGGGAATGGCTGAGACATAAGGGTATCTCTATGTTTAACTTTTTAAGGAATACACTTTGCTTGTTCATCTGAAGTTAGCGTTTCATTATTATTATTTTTTTCAGATCATGCACACATTTTTCAAATATTAAAAAAAAGAGAGAGATCGAGAACTCTTACTCATCCCAGCTGTTCAAATCATCATCAGGACATTCTGCCAAGACTGACCTTGGAGCCTGATGTCCTGAGGACACCTCCCTCATGAAACGCGAGAACCAGGTAGGAGATGGACTTCGAACGCCAAATGGCAAAGGTCTAGGCTGGAGTCGTGATCTTTCTTTTAAATCTTGGTTGGGAGTGGAGATGGATGCAGGAGGGCGACCCCTTCTCTGTTCTCATATGTGTGGGAACATGAGCTATAAGCTGGTTCTGATTGCACACAGCCTTTGCTGGAATAAACCAAGAAGAGATCAGGATTGGGCTGATTTGGAGCCGCTTTCCAGAGTGGCTATACCATTTTGCATCCCCACCAGCTGTGAGTGAGAGTTCTGTGGCTCCAAGTTCTCGCCAGTGTTTGGTGGAGTCAGTGTTGCGGATTTTGGCCATTCAGACAAGTGTGTCGTGGTGTCTCCTTGTTGTTTCAACAAACAAATCCCCAACCGTCAACTGCTAGGCAGGGAACTAGCAAGCAGGTTTTGTGATAGAGGATGGGGGCGGGGGAGGGGGGTACTAACTAAGAGTGCCCAAGGAAGGCTTCCCGTGGAGGTGGCTTAAAGCTGAGTCTGGGGGGCGCCAGGGTGGCTCTGTCGGTTGAGCACCCAGCTCTTGATGGCAAATCAGGTCGTGATCTCAGGGTCATGGGATCGAGCCCCTGTGTCAGGCTCCCTACTCAGCAGGGAGTCTGCTTGAGAGTCTCTCTCTCTCTATCTCTCTGCCCCTCCTCCTGCTCTCTCTCTCTCTCTAAAATAAATAAATCTTAAAAAAAAAAAAAAAGCTGTGCCTGAAGGGTGAACAGGAGTCAACGACATGAAGGGCATTTGCTGATTCGCTCTCAAATTTATTGCTTGCTCTCCCCCAGCTCTGCTCTGCATGGCAAGGGACTGACCCCTGGAAACTACAGTTCCCAGGCTCCCTTTCCAAATGGTTTCCAGCTTGATTTGACAAGGGGGAGGCATGGCAGGGGTGTGGAGGGTGGGAAAAGAGACCAGCAATGTGTGTTCCCCCCTTCTCTCTCTGTAAGGGGGTAGTTCTGCAGGGACTACGTCTCTCCATTGTCCCAGGATCTGCTGTGCAGACCTTTCCTCTATATTTTCAGCTCCTGCCTGGGAGCCCCAGCTCCTGAGCTCCATTAATACCACCTCCTCCCTTGGTCTCTCCATCTCTGGGTCTGGTAGCGCCTTTCTGCAGTTTGCAAACCTCTGGATTGCCTCACTTTCCCCATTTGTGCTTCCAGCTCTTCTAACACTGTTGTAAAACTAATTGAAGTCCCTCTGGTGAAGTACTGGGTGTGTGTGGTTTTCCATGAACCCACCCTGCTTGATATACTGGAGTTGGGTGTTTGACGGCAGAAAGAAAGGCTCAGTTATGATCGTAGCCTGGAATGAACTTTGGGCCTTTGAAGACCCATGAGAAGGCCAGGGTGGCTGGATCCTGGGGGGTGATCGTGGGGAGAGAGGCGGGGTGGGGGGAGAATCAAGTAGGAGCAGCTCATGTTAGGTCTTCTAGGCTGATATAAAGACTTTGGGTTTTATTGTAAGTACAGTGAAGCCCCTGAAGGGCGTTAAGCGTGGATATGACCCTAACAGAGTCAATCACTTCCTCTTTAGCGCCCATTACACCTGTTCTTAGCTGTTAATAATAATGAAACGCTAACTTCAGATTATGATTTATTTTCTTACATGTGCCCACTAGACTGTGAATTTCTTTTATTTTTAATTTTTATTTATTTTTATTTATTTTTTTTAGAGAGAGCAGGGAGAGGGGCAGAAGGAGAGAGAGAGAGAGAATCTTAAGGAGGCTCGATCTCATGACCCTGAGATCATGACCTGAGCCAAAATCAAGAGTCAGATGTTTAACTGACTGAGCCACCCAGGTGCCCCCAGACTGTGAATTTCTTAAGGGAAGAGTCGGTGTCTTATTTAGTTTGGCTTCCCTAGCAATTAGCATAATCTCTGGCACAGAGTAGGTCCTGAAACATGTCTGATGACTTCAGTTTTCATTTTCTGTCCCCTGGCATTTTCCTCTGACTTAATTCGACCTTTGGAATGGTGAAATAAATTGTAATATCATTGGTCCCTGTCGAATCACCACTCCTGGCACCTACGACTTGGGTATTGCCTTCCCATACTGACTGTGTGTGGTTTGGCCATGTGACTTCCTTGGCTGATGGGACTTCTGCAAATATAAGGCTCACTCTGCAAACATAAGGCTGCCATCGTGTAAGAAACTTGAACTTTCCCACTGGAGAAGCCACACGGCAATGAACTGACTCTCCCCAGCCAACAGCTCCCAGGAGACCAAGGCGTGTATGTGAGGCCATCCAGCTTTAGGTGAGGTCCTGCATGACCATAACCGTGGATGCTTGAGCGACCCCCAGTGAGGCCAGCACAAAAGCTTTCCAGCCGAGCTCAGCCCAGATTGCAGAACTGTGAACAGAAAATGATTGTTGTTCTCAGCCACTCAATTTTGGTGGTTTGTTAAACAGCAACAGGTCACGAATAAAGATGGAAAAGTAGAAAGTGGAATGAAAAAGATGAGCTAAGAGAAAGTTGGGGAGGGAAGAGAGTCTGGGCAGAAAGGTGTTTGGGGTCGCCAGAATATTTTCTGAGAGGTGGGGCCGCCATGTGGGGCATCGGGGGTGGGGGTTGGTATAATGGCACCTTGCCCCTCTTCTCTCTCACCTCAGCCCTAACCTTGGCTGATAACCGAGGTCTCCCTGGCCCCAGTGTGGATTCGATCCTGGCTGGGAGAGCATGCGGGGCCAAGAACCAGCCCTCAGGCTGCTGCCCTTTTCAGAGACTGCAACTTTCCCCTCCATGTGCTGGTGGCCAGCCCTGAATAAGAGCCTCCCTCGGTGTTGAATTTCCCCTTTCACCTGGTGTTTGGAGCAGTCTGCTGTCCTCCTGGTGAGATTACACTTTTGGGGTTCGTATTGCCACCTGCTCCGTCGAGTATAGGGTCATGGACACAAATCCCTAGAAACTCTGCTGTCAGGGATGGGTTTGGTGATTTGACGGTACATACAGAGGCAAAGCAGAGGCTGGGGACGACAGAGCTGTGTGATTTTGCAACAGGGACGATGGAGCAGGCAGAAACCATGCGGACTTAGGACAGAGCTGCAGGTTTAGAATGGGCACCCCAGGGCCGAACAGATGCCATCTCTGGTGTTCACAAGACAGAACAGGTAGCTCCCACCTGACAAAGCATGCTGGAGGGAAGTGAAGGTCCATGCTTAAAGAGAATTCTGAACATCTGCAGTGACCCAAGTCTGGCTGCAGACAGTGATAAAGACATGAGCCGGGGTCCCAGCACAGAGCGACAGGGCCCAGGCGTGTGCTGAGACCCCAAGGAGAGGGTGGGCTCAGCAGAATTTGGCCAGCACAGGGCAGAGCAGGAAACTCCCAGCTAATTAAAGGGTTATCAAGATGTCTTTAGTTAGGAGGTAACAGACATTAAATTCACCGCATAGGTTACCGTGTCATGCATATGTTTTCTAGAACATTCTACATTGTATACAGTTCTCCTTTCAGGATAACAGTTAATATACTCAACAAGCATTTTAATTACCTTCTTAATGACCCCATGAAGGTTTCATAATCTATATCTCCAGGTACTTTTGAAGGTACTTGGGGTGAGTGGGCATTCTCTATTACCATCAAAGGAGTGGTTTTCAGGGCCCAGGAAAAATTAATTTTTTAACAGGTGTTTTTATGCTATACCTGATCCTGAGATAATGAACCCCTGACCAGATTTTCATAATAATGATCATAATAATTAGTTGTTACTTTCCCCCCACTTTTTGAGGTAAAATTCACATAACCATTACTCATTATAACCATACAAACTTAACCACTAATACAGGTTGAATGCAAATGAATGGGGTGGGGGCACAGTTCAACCCATATTAATAGTTAATTTTACATGGCTATATATTCTGGATATTTCATATATATGGAATCGGACAATGTGTGACCTTTTGTGTCTGGCTTCTTTCACTTAGCACGATAGTTGCTACGTTTTCTTGAGTATCTTCTGTGTAGCAGCCATGTTACAGGTAATCTACCCTCTTCACACAAAACCTGCAAAGTAGAAATCCATCTGCCCACTTTTCAGATAAAGAAACTGAGGTGCAAAGAGCTGAAGTAACTTTCCTGAGATCTACACGTATCTCTGGTAGTGTTTCTGACCAGCCCAGTGAATCTCCCTGCAGTCTTCCCCCCCCAACCCCGTCCTGACTTTCCTCCTGGTTGGATGGCTCTGATGTGTAAAAAGGACAGGTGGAATAGACCCGTGTCCCCCTGTCACTAGCCGTTGCCTTTCCTGCCACGGGACTCATCCTCTGTGTCACCTGTTCCGTGGAGGCTGGCCTCTACCACTGAGATCATCTGACTGCTTTGCCCTCCGGCTTCCGGTTGGGTTTGGCCAATGGGAAGTAGAGGTGGGAGACTGGAGTGGGAGGAAGGGTTGAGCTCTATTCTCGCTGCTTCTCTCCAGAGGTCTGTCTTGGCTCTTGCCAAGCTGTTTCTTCTACAGGCCATTTCTTCTGTGGCTACACCAATGTCCTTCCCTTGCCCCTTGCCTCACCACGGCTTTGGTCCCCTTAACCCTGCCCGCAATTCCCTAAGAGCATCCCTAAGAGCATCATCGAAGGCTCTGCATTGACCCATCTGGGGTGGGGTAAATTCTCTTTCCTGCCAGGACCCTATTAGGGATGATTAGCGAATCACCAAACTCCGTGCATCACTTTCACGATTTTGGCCATATCTGAACAACACCCGGGCTTTTGCTTATGTCCTGACTTTTTTTTTAATCATCCTACTTTTGTTTTTCACCTAATAATGACGTTAGCTTCACCGTAAGCAATAATAGCCATGAAATTATGGGTTTGATATGAAGGCTATGTATTTTTTCCTGATGTCTATTAAAATCCAGATACAGCTCTTTAAAAAACCGTATCTGGGAGGCACTGCAAATCATCTTGCGCCGACCAGATGATCTCTTCAGGGCTTTTTCGTCGCAGACAAGCTGTGATTCTAGATAAATGGCTGAAACTTTGGTGCTTGTCTTAAGTCAAAAGCATCTTCGTAATTTATAGATTTAAACTGTTTTCTTTTCGCCGTATCGCTGCCGTAAACAGAAATGAGGAAAATAGTTCTCCTCTTTATTCTCGCACTGATGAAAAGCCTTCTAAGTGCTACCAAATGTGGAAAAATCATCTGGGCTTTCAGTGTATTGTTGTGCAAAGAACGCAGATAAATCTGGTTTTGTGCAAGATGAAATCTTCTTTCCTCGGGTGGCCCTCACTGGGGGGGATTTGGGAGGAAGAGAGAAAAAATGGAAACTTGACTAATTGTATTCGGGGGATGGAAGGGCCCCGGATTCCATGCCCGTTGCTGGCAGGGGCTTGAGGTGTGGCATCCCCACCGTGGGCAGATGCTGCCCCACTGGGGTCTGAGGGCACGGGGCTCCTTTAAGAAACAGGACAAGGGGGGGCAGATTCCATCAAAGGTCAGTCCATAGCTGGGATGCTACTTTCCAAGCTCTTTGAAAGTTCGTACCCTTGTTTCTCTCACTATGGCTCTTCCCTTTGACTTTGGCCTCAGCGGTCTGAGGAGCCTGGAGATCCAGCTCCATTCACCATTGAGACAAGGCTTCTCACACACTTTTGTGTGCATCAGAATCTTCTGGAAGGCTTGTTAAAACATAGGTTGCTGGGCCCTGTACTCACTAGATCTGAATCAGGAGATCTGGGGGCAGGGCCTGCAACTTGCATTTCTCACAAGTCCCCAGGTGAAGCTGCTGCCGGTCTAGGGACCATGCTTTGGGAACCCTTGAAATAATAGGGCGAGTATCCGCCATGTGCCAGCCCCTTGAGATAAAAAGATGGATGAGGCAGGATCCTTCCTTTGAATCGCTTGCTTGGCAAATAATTCAGATTCTCCGAGGGTCAGTTGCCTCATCTGTAAAGAGAGAGTAATTATCCTTACCTCACATGACTATTGTGGGAATTAAGTGATATTGAGTCACGGACCTTTGCTATTTTAGAAGGACACATCTCGAGACCTTTGCAAGTCCCCAATTCTATGAATACTATTAAAACATGTAATTTTCTCCATAAAATTTAGTTAAGCATAAGTGAAAATTTTAAGTGACCCTTTTAAGCCCCTAATGATTCCCTAAATATAGGATTAAAGCAATTTATAAAGCAATTAAAATAAATTCTTGTCAGAATACTCGCTGAGCGGTTTCAGAAATTTTCTCTCGATTCCTGATAGAGTATTTGGCAGCTCCAAGCAACTTCCAAATGCTCCATTTTACCCTTGAATTGATCCCACACAACTTTTCACTTTCTCCTCATTCCTATTTTTCATATTTGCAATCGGCTTATATACAGTCTTATTCTTTCCCCACAAAGACACAGACTGTTTTACACATCACAGGTGCCATGGTATATTTGAGGTTGAATAAAGAGAGCATCAAGAACACATCAAGATACGGATGCTAGGCAGTGAGTTAGGTTTGTTCACGAGCTTAGATCTCTTCGGATACTCCAACCACACCACCAGGCTACCATGTTGCACAACTCAGAAGACGTCTTCCATGTTGTAAATCATGTCTTCTTGGGGTTGGGCCAAGTGGTGGTGCCATCTTGCCATGTGGAGATCTAATTTGTGACCTGATTGTAGGCCTTCCAGGTTACCCGCAAGATTTTGAAACTAAGATTTGGAAGCTCAAGTTAACTTTGCTAAGGCCAAGCCTCCACTTGGTATGAGAGGGCCCTTCGGAGTACCTGGCACATCACGGATTTTCCAGAAAGTCTCTTTCTCAGTTTATACCTTAATTTTGGCATTTCTGGCATCGGCTCCACTCTTTCTAACCTTGGCTCTTAACAGGGCATCCCCCCGCAGCACCCCGGCTCCAGTTTATTCCGTGGCTTTGAGTTAGCCCTCCTCACGGCCTTTGGCCATTTTAGTCTGTAATGTACCAGGAGGAGAAGAGGGTTTGAGTTTTGGTGCCAACTCGGCCACTTTCATTATGTGACTCAGAGCAAGGGATGCAAGTCAGTCCTTTGTGCCCTGCTATCTTTCTCCTTAAATGGCTCTCCCTTTGACTTAGTCTGTCTGGGCTGCTCTAACAAAAGACCCCAGACTCAGCAGCTGATAAACAATAGAAATCTACTAATCACAGTTTTGGAAGCTGGAAGTCCAAGATCAAGGCATGGCCAAGTGAGGGCTCTCCTCCTGGTCTCACTCAGACTTCTTGTTACATGCTCACATGGTGGAAGGGGGAGGAAGCTCTCTGGGGCCTCTTTTATGAGAGCACTAAGCTCCACCCTCATGACCCAAGTACCACCCAAAGGCCCCATGTCCAAATACCACCTACCTGGGGGTTAGGTTTCAGCATATGAATTCTGTAGGGACACTCCTCAGGCTGTAGCACTCATAAATATGTTTGGGGAATAAAATAAGAGAGAGTCACAGAGGCATGCAATTCATTTGCAGTAAGGGTTCGTGTGTATCATGTAGATTGGCTAACTCCTGTATTTTTGTAGTATGCATAAGAAAATCCACTAGACTCCGATTTTCCCAGAAAAGCTGTGTTTTAATGCATTGCCATTATCATCATCACACAAAACAAAAATTGTAATATTTTTATGGGATAACCTGAAGAGATTTCAGAGTTCTCAATCGACTGCATCATACTTCATAATCATGAACGTTAACTTTAATAAAAAGTAGCTTCCCTGTTCCCTTCGGAATTTAGGGGATTTTGATCCTGTTGAACAATGCTCTGTTTTTCACATTAAGGAAAGTCCCTGCTTTGCACTGGACTGGTTTTCAGTTCTGTGGGCCACGGGTTTGTGGAGCGGCCTGGCTTTCCGTGGGTGAACTTTCTCCCTACTTTACTGGTAATCGTGAGAGTCAGAGTTAAGAGCTCTGGGCCCCCCCTCCAATCACTCCGCAAGGTGGCTGGCTTTTGCTACTCATATATCTGTGTTTTGGGGGGGTTGCTTTTCTCATGTGAATTACAGGGGTTCCTTTGTAATTTGCAGGCTGTCTGTTCCCAGCAAGGACCCCAGGCACCCCAGAAAGGGTAATGCTGCCTATGACAGTTTAAACACGAACCACATTTCTTGTTAGGCGCAACAGAAGCCGAGCGCTCCATTCAAGGAGAATCCTGGATCCCTGGTGCCTTAGGTTCTCGGGGCTGGGGAGACCTCCTGGCTCAGCTCTGTGCTCTCAGCTAATTCCACTACTTGAGGACCCCTCAGTAGATCTCATTCTACCTCTCCGGAGCTGTCGTGTAGACGTTTGTAGACAGCTGTCCTACTTTCCCTATGGCCCTTCTTTTCCTAGCTGAGAATGCAGGTTTCTAAAAGCGATTTCCCTTAGGACATGGTCCTGGTTTCCGACACCTCCCCGGACACATTTCCGTGCCACTTTGGTTTGTCAGTGTCCTTCTTAAAGTGGAGGCGTCCAGAAATAATTGCGATGTTCCATGTGTTGTCTGAATAGGGAGAAGCATTTTGGGAGTATGAACTTCCCAATCTTAAATAAAATAATCTGTTTATTTGACACTTCTGGGGGCGAACGAGAGCTGGGATTATATTCACAATGTCAGCAAGAAATCGGTAGATGCGGCGGTATGTGATAGAAAACTCTAGTGCTCAGAGGTCTGGGAAACATCATAATGTCATAACAATGATTGTAGAGACCACTTACTGGGTACATACGTTTTACGTGAGTTAGCTCAACTAATTCTCATAATCCCAAGAGGTTAGGTGTAATAGATGATAATCATGCCATTAAATCCCATTTTGCAGATAAAGAAATTGAGGGCAGTGGGATTTGGTCATCTGCCAGGTGGCAAACGCAGGATTAAAATATATTTTTCTTTTATACTTTCTGCTACACTCCATTTCCTTTTGATGTTTGGGACGATCAAGTAAAAAGAGGCATTTCACAGAGAGACTTTGCAGCCTTCATGGAGTGGAAGGGTCATTATTTACAACAGAGAGAAGAGTTTGAGACTCGCCGGGAAGAACTATGGTGAAGGCAGATGGGACTTTTGAAACAGATGCTCTCTAAGACTCCGTGATCAATACAGTCCTTTCAGGGTCTAAGTAGTACAGACTTTTCCAGAGAGAAGCAAAGCCTGGGGGCTGGTAGCTCCCTGACATTATGGCAGCCAGGGGAATCCAATAGGTTTTGTAAAAATAAATACACAAATAAGTAAGTAAATACATCTAACAAAATGAAAGTTAGTTAAGTGTCATGCAGCTACAACACAGGATGGAATTATTTTTGTCCCTTGTGGCCTCTGTGGGTCATGGACACAGACGTGTTCTCCATCTGGCAGTGTGCAGAGGAATCCCCCGCAGGGCACGTTTAAAGACAGATTCCCCGGGCTCTGATGCTCATCCAGTGGGCCTGTGGTGGGACCCGGGCTTTCCATTCATGAAACTCTCCGAGGGCTTCTGATCCGCACGTGGGTTTGGAACTAAACTGTGGGCTTCCAACCTTGGACTTCAAGATGCCTGAAGTCTGTGAAACAACCAGCCCCTCGGAGAAAACCACCTGAGTTGATTTTTATTTGCTGAACTGAACAGTTGGCTTGGCGTTTGTACAATTTCATACATACTTCGCACACGCATCGGACCATGGGTCTTAAGACTGGCAGCCGTGCAAACATACACGGGCTCTCGTGCCAATAGATCGAAAGAGATTCATGAAATTATCTTCAAGCTAAGCGGCAAATTCCATAATTATCAGTATTCTTTTTGTGTACGGTACGAGTTTGCATAATTTCCCTGTGGTAGAATGCAGAGAAATCAAAACAATAAACTAAGAGATCTACCAATTCATTGGAGCACAAAATTTAAATCCGTGTTTGCTAACAATATTTCAATTTCTGGGCAAATCTAACATGGAGAGACTGAATAATTATATTTCCATCTTTACTTTGGGAGGAGTCTGTTTATCTATTGCTTTGGTTAAGAATGCTAAAAACCCAGAACTCTCTACTGTGATATTTACCTTTGTCAGATAAATGTATTGCCTAAGATTGTGTTGATTTTGTCTTACAAACATACTCATCAAGTAATTGCTCTAGGTCTTGGAGTGAGAGAAATTTACATTCAATTTAGGCTTTGGGGATGGTAAGTCCTTGTGTGAAGAAAATACACCAAAAAATCATATTAATAATCAGTTGTTTATGTGCCTTTGAGTTTACAAAACATCTTAAAATCCTTGACCTGGTTTGATTCCCTCCCAAACCCTCGAAGTAAGGAGACCAAATTTGCCACGAAACTTCTTTAGATTCTATAGCCATGATTCCGTCTGTGTGTGCTTTTCCACCAATTTGTATTCAAATTTGTTTTTGATGTGCAACTCCTGAGAATCATGTCCCTTAATAGAAAAACCTCTGTTAACCCAAACTGAACAAGGAGAGGCTATGTTCCACACCCTATTTACAGAGGGAGGTAAATTAAAATTAAATGAGTGGTTATGAAAATCGCTAACGTTTCACCTTTCAACTTCTTGATTAACTCATTCATTCATTCCTCAAATATGTATTTTTTTAAAAGATTTTACTTATTTTTTTAAAAGATTTTTTATTTATTTATTTGACAGAGAGAGACATAGCGAGAGAGAGATCACAAGCAGGGGGAGTGGGAGAGGGAGAAGCAGGCTTCCCACTGAGCAGGGAGCCCGATGCGGGGCTCAATTCCAGGACCCTGGGATCATGACCGGAGCCGAAGGCAGACGCTCAACGACTGAGCCACCCAGGTGTCCCTCCTCAAATAGGTATTGAGCATCTATTATGTAAGTGGGTGTTGCTTCCCATCTGTAGCTAAAATCTTGAGGCTGCATCCATATAGTCATTAAGAACCCAGGCTTCGGTACTCACAGATCTGGCTGGGAACCTGCCCCCTCCCCGCCCCCTCTTCCCCCCCCCCGCCGCCTTTTCTCACGTGATCCTGTACATGCTGCTTTTCTTCTTCCAGTTTTGGCCTCCTTTCCTATAAAATATGGATAATATATGACCCAATACTATTTTGGGGGGAAACAAAAATTTTAAAAAATAATGTGTAGGAGTAGGACTCCTGTCCTGTCCTGGCATATAAAAGGGGCCTAATAAATTATACACTAAAATATGACTACTCTACAGTGAAAGCTGCTGTTCTGAAAGTTGACGTCAGCCAGCGAGGGCACTTGGGCTCTGGTTGGTGGACTGCATGTTTAAAGGAAGCAGTGTTACTCAGATTTTAGGAGCCCCTGTCTACAAGACATTCTGGAAGCTAACTCCTTGTAATTAGCCATTGTGTCCATTTGCATTATTTTGGTGATAAGTCACAGAAAACAACTCAAGTTGGCTCACGGGGTAAAGAGAATTTACTGGTTCTTGTAAATTTTCAAGCAGTAGGGCTAGCTTTAGGCAAAGCTTGATCCAGCAGCTCAATAACTGGGAGTTGATTTCTCTTGGTCCCATGGCTTCCTCCTAAAGCTCCATGTGGCTGCCCCACCTCAGCTCACAAGTCTCTTATCAAGTAAAATAAAATAACTGGCAGCCGGGAGCTCCACATCTCCCCGGGGCCAGGACTAGGCTGAGGGTGTTGAGGTACTCACCTCGGATGCAAAACTTAAATGGGCACCCAGAACACTCAGCAGTCAAGATACAGAATTTTTTCATGCTGTATGTAAACAAATAAGAATCAATGCAAACATCTACGATGAACAAAATAGCAAAGATTTTTAAAATTTTTATTTTATTTTATATTAAGTAATCTCTACCCCCAACATGGGGTTCCCAGTAGGTCCAGCTAACATCTCTCTGGGCCCTCACTGAGTTCTGCTCCATCTGAGAACCCAGTGCTGTGGCCAGAGGAATGGAATACATCCACTGGCTTCAGCTAATAAGAGCCCAGTTGTGGAGTTGGGGTAGGGTCAGTCCTATTGCAGCCAATCCACTATGAATGGGAGAACTGGCTGCAGAAGGACCATGAAAATCAGGGTCTTGTCGCTCTAGGAAGGGACCATGAATCTCAGGTGTCAATAAAGTATATGTTACTCTAGTCATTAATTTAATTAAGTGATTCCATCTTTTCTCCAGTCCCCCAAATAATCTGGTACTTAGCTCAACTACTATAAATTGATATTTACCATGACTGTCAGAAAAGTCCATGTTCTGATTATTTTGCTTCCCAACCCCCAGTTTGTTTGGTTTTAATGAGGTCAAGAAGGAAGAGGTGAACAATGGGTAGGAGGGCTCTAGATGTTTCTACGCTGTTAGGGTGTGTGTAGGGGGATCATGATATGGCAGGCCACAACATCTTCTTTGGGTCTCTGTGTTGTCCTAATAACAGTAGGGGTGTGCGTGTGGGTGTATGTTTGTGCTTGGACACAAACACAAGCACTGGTCTACACATAACAGGAAAGCTTGTGGGTGGTGGTTGTGTTGGGGGCAGGAAGTGAGTTTTTCCTCAACTGAACAATCCAAATGGTCTAGCTTGGGGAGCACTCTCCCCTGGGGCACAAATGTGATGGGAAACCCAAGCCATTTGGAAGGAGGTGGGGGGCCCACCATGAACTTCATGGCAGAAAGATATCATGGTGGCAGTTTCCTGCCTTGCTCTCTGAAAGCCTTTTTCTTTTTACCTTTTCCTTTTTTTTTTTTTTTTTTTTAGGGTGGGGAGGGGCAGAGGGTGAGGAAGAGGCAGAGAATCCCCAGCAGGCTCCACGCTCAGCTCGGAGCCCAACGCAGGGCTCGATCTCACCACCCTGAGATCATGACCTGAGCTGAAATCAAGAGTCAGTTGCTTAACCGACTGAACCATCCAGGTGCCCCCGTTTTTCCTTTTTTGCATACACCTTTCATATTCTTCTAGAACACTGCCTGAGTTTGGAATCTATTTCAGGGAATCTCGGGAAGAGTTGGTATAATAAATGTTAAAGTTGATTCGACTGGGGAGGGGATAATGAGGATATGAAACCGGTTTAAAAATGGGTTGGTTTCAAGAGCTGCAAGGAGTTGGTAAATAAAAAAAAAGGAAACCCTTTCTTTTTAGTTTTAAAATGAAATCCATAACGGCTTTTCTTCATAAACTGCAATTATTTTTAAATAGCGCTGATGAATAATTTAAAGACCCACTGGGTGAGGCAATTAGTTTTAAGTGTGGATTAATTGCTTTCTTTATCATATTCCATATTCTTTTTTTTTGCATAATATGGACAGATATTTATCTTCTTTAAAAATATTCGGTGTTTTCTAGAATGTTCTGAGAGGTGAAAAAGGAAGTTTTCAGCAGCATTTATAAAATGTGAAGCACGTGTTTCTGGGTCTGTGCCCACCCCTGCTTGGGGGGCACTAACAAAATCCTAGAGTTTTCTCTTTCCCTCTGGTAATCCAGTAGGCGTTCCTGATGACAGTGGCTATCAGCCTTTTGTGAGTGTGACCCTCAGTGAGAAATTGTGGCCGAAATACCTACACAGACACATACACACAAAAGTTATATAGAACAGAAGTTCTTGAATACAATACCTAAACTCTTTTGCATGCCCAGTAATATTTTCCACTGCACGCAACTTAAAATGTGGTCCAGCGTGGTACCTTTTGGAGGAAGGCGGTAGGTTCCTGGGGTGCCTTGGTTGAGTTCTATTTCTTGACCTGGGCTGTAGTTCAGAAGGACGTTCACCTTATAATAATAAGTCACTAGGTGGTACAGTTATTGCATATAGTTACTTGTTCTTGTGTCCGATTTTGCTTTATAAAGGTTAGTAATGTACGTTTCAGCAGTTTGGAAGACACCGTGCCAGGAGCGCAGAAACCCGAATGAATAATATCACAGCTCCCTGCCAATCTGCGTTTTGTTTTTAAAGCAGAGAGAGAACATTAAACTAGAAGATCCAAGGGTGATTTTAGGGACCAGGCCTCCACTGTGGTCATGATGCTGGCTGGGGGGGTGGGTGTGGGGAGGGCTTGAAAACCAAATCCATGAGTCTTGTTTTCTTTTCTTTTCTTTTTTAAGATTTATTTATTTGAGAGAGTGAAAGTGAGAGTGATCACAGAGGGAGAGGTAGAAGCAGTTCCCCACTGGGCAAGGAGCCCAATGTGGGGCTCGATCCCAGGACCCTGAGATCAAGACCTGAGCCGAAGGCAGATGCTTAACCGACTGAGCCACCCAGGTGCCCCCGTGAGTCTCGTTTTCTGACCCAATTCTGTCCCCCACTCGTGGCTTTCCTGAGTCATTGCTCTTAGGTCAGGCACTTAGGTTGGGGTCTGTAGTTTCTTTTGGAAGGAGGCATTAATACACAGAAAAAAGAGAGAGAGTGAGAGAGAGACACCGAGAGACACAGAGGGAGCATTTTACTGTTATAGACTTCAAACTTTGTCTTTTGTCCCTTTCAGAAAGAAGTACACTCTCTTTAATCTTTCTGTGCCAATCAGTTTCCTCTAATGGGTGCCTGTGAGTTAACATTGCGTATTTATTTCCCTCATTTTATTGATCTGACTGTCTTGAAGCCGTCTTAAAGAACCAATCGACCTTTAGAATACAATATCTGTAACATGATGGGAGCTGAAATCTTGGGTTCTAGCCTTGGTCCTGACCTGCAGTAGCTTTGTGGTCTTGGTTAAAGGGAAGTGGATGTCTTTTCATCAGTCAGGAGCAATCAATTTTACAATTTTTGTTCTCCAAGGACACAATGGCATGAGCTTTTATCTCCCAAGTAGCACAGTTTTTATTTAGTGTTAAGAAAAATTATTCAGAACCTGGAAATAAGGCCAATAAGTGAGTGGCATGTCCTTTGAATGTCATGCATGCATGGCCCCAGACCCACCGAAGGTGGGGAAGGTGTTTTGTTCAACTCTCTGCTTACGACTGGTTAAAGGTCCAGACACATTAACGTGGAGCTTTGTGCCCAGCAGAGATACGAGTAATTTCTATCTGATTGAACCGACAACCCCAGATGTTACAGTTTATTACCTTGTTGAACTTTAAATGGTTTTGTATCTAACCCAGAAATCATATCCTAACATTTCTTTGGTTAAATATCCAGTCCTTGCAATGTTCTTCGAGTGAGTCTTAATGTATTACTGGTTTCTTCATTAATTAATGAATTGAGTCAAACCTTTGACATATGTTCATTTTATATTTACACAAGAGTCAAAGTTTTATCCTTTTGAAAATTATGCTTTTTGTAGGTTGCTGTACCGAGATGCCCGAGTGGACGAACCTGACGGCGCCGATTATGCTGGGTTGTGTGAGGTGTGCATCTCATGGGCCATGTGAGCCCAGGCTAGTCTTTTCTTGCTTCCAGAATGAATCCCAAGTGACAAGAGAACTCTGACTTGGCTGGCTTTCTGTTGCTCCAGATTTCTTCTTTTTTTCATACCTACAGATGCTGTATGTTTGTTTAGATTCTTGTTTGTTATTCCCATTGGTGGACACCGTAACTGGGAATTTGGTTTTATGGTCCAACCATTTGGTGCTCTCGAATAGACGATGGGTAGCTATTCTCTAGAGGTGAGACGGACATTCTCATTTGATAGTCTTAAAAAAAAAAAATCTATGTTTATTTGTGAGCACAAATCAATTAAGAATTTCATGTTCGTTAGAAAGAAGAGTTGAAATCTGAACCAGTGCATTTTAAAAAAATATTTTATTTATTTATTTATTTATTTGAGCAAGAGAGCGTGAGTGGGAGTGGGCAGAGGGAGAGAGACTCAAGCAGACTTCCCGCTGAGCGCGGAGCCTGACATGGGGCTGCATCTCACCACCTTGAGATCGTGACCTGAGCTGAAATTAAGAGTCGGTTGCTTAACCAACTGAGGAACTCAGGAACCCCTGAACTAGTGGATTTTTGTATTTCTAGGATTATTTTTCACTGGAGACTGGATGAAGCTGTAGACTTGAAGCCTGTCTTGAGGTCTATGTGTCTTGAGGTCTGTGTGTCTGTGGTTCAGAAAAGGCTTCCAGTATCTCATTGTTCAAGTATTAAAGGTTTTCTTACTTCTAGATTAATTGTTACGTCTTAAAATCAAGGAGCTGTGATCCAACTAGTTTTCAGAAATTGATAAATCTTATGTAAATTTCATACTTTCCAAATTTACAGAAAATAAAGAAACCTCATTTTCAAGTACTAGATTTTTAAAAATACTCCATACGGAGAGGGCTTCTCCCTCTCACTCTCCCTCTGCACTCTCTCTCTTTCTCTCTCAAATATATAAATAAATGGCAATGTTAGCTCATAAGTGCTTTAATATAAGAATCCAAGTTCACATAGTTAAGATAAATCTGTAGAAAAATTAGACTGGTTTAATAATTTTGGTTTAAAAAATAAGAAATAAGTAAACATCTTTTCCTTGATTTTGTTAGTATGGAGATTTTACTAAACATTCTCATGAACTTCCTAGCCTTTTAATATTGGTTTACTGATCAAATCGTCTAACACTACTCCTACATGGCATTTAAGATACTGAAAAATGTAAATTTTGTTTCACTTAACTCGAATGATAATTTTTTTTAAGTTATTTATTTATTTATTTATTTGATAGAGCACAAGTAGGGGGAGCAGCAGAGAGAGGGAGAGGGAGAAGCAGACTCCTTGCTGAGTGGGGAGCCTGACGCAGGGCTCGATCCCAGGACCCTGGGATCCTGACCTGAGCTGAAGGCAGATGCTTAATGACTGAGCCACCCAGGTGCCCCTTGAATGATAATTATGACAAATGTTTTCATCACAGTATTTCTGCTCTGTAGTATGGCAGCTTGGGCATACTCTATAACGTCATCAGGTAACTTGAAACCCTGAATTATATTACACTGAGTTAACTGGTAATTGTCATTTACCTAGATAATTTGTCAGTAAGCATGAATAATGAAACATTAATTACTAAGCATAATTTTAAGTTATATACTTGACTTACTATTTTTATATGTTAAAGAATGGCTATAGTTTTTGGGTCATTTTAAGGAAACTTGTGCATTTTTATCATATGAAGAAGGAGCAAAGAGGCATGTAGGTATAGAGAGTTCTGTGGTGAAAGTGAGGTATTTTGACTAAGAGTTATGATTAGTATTGATGGTAGCTGTTCTAACCCTTCCTATTCAACATCATCCTGGAGGTGCTAGTCAGTGCAAGAAAAAAGCAATAAGAAGAAATAAAATGCATATTGATTGGAAAGAAGTAATAAATGTCTTCACTCTCAAATGGCATGGTCACCTACATAGAAGATCCAAAGACGCTCCTAAAACTAATAAATGAGTTTATCAAGGATGGAGGTTACAAGGTCAATATATAGCAATCAGTTATATTTTCATATGTATTAGCAATGAACAGTTGAAATTGAAATTTAAAAAGCACTACCATTTACACTGGCTCCCAAACTAAGAAATACATAGGTATAAATCTAACAAGTTAAGTTGAACATCTATTTGCTGAAAATTATGGTACAATGATCAATAGAATAAAAGAAGAAATAGATAGATATTAATGGATGGGAAGACTCAATATTGTGAAGATGTCAGTTCTTCCCAAATTGATCTATAAATTCAGTGCAAGTCTAACCAGACCTAGAAGGATTATCGTAGAAGTTGTCAAGCTGATTCTAAAATTAACAGAGAAAGGCAAAGAATATAGAAGAGCCAAAGTATATTTTAAAAATAACAAAGTTGAAAAAATAAAAATAACGAAGTGGAGGACTCATACTACCTGATTTCAACATTTATTTTAAAGCTACACTAATCAGGGGCGCCTGGGTGGCTCAGTCAGTTAAACGTCTGCCTTTGGCTCAGGTCATGAGATCAGGACCCTGGCATCGAGCCCTGTGTTGGGCTGTCTGCTCAGCGGGGAGTCTGCTTCTCCCTCCCACTCTCCCTCTGTGCTCGGTCTCTCTCTCTCAAATAAATAAAATCTTTAAAAAAATAAAGCTACATTAATCAAAACAGGGTGGTATTGGCAAAAGTATAGACACATAGATCAATGGAACAGAATAGAGAATCCAGTTGGAGACCTTTACTTTTATGGTTAATTGAGACTGACAGAAGTACAAAGGCGCTACTAAAGAAATTATAATCTTTTCAACAAATGCTGTAATAACTGGACATCCACATGTGGAAGAATGACTCTCAACCCATACCTTGTGTAAAGCACAAACTATAACACTTCTAGAAGAAAACATAGGAGAAAATCTTTGTGATCTTGGGAGAGGCAATAATTTCTTAGATATGACGCCTATAAACTATGATTCCTACAAGAACAAAAATGGTAAGTTATACTTGATTGGAATTAAACATGTTTGCTTTCAGAAGACACCATAAAAAGAATGAAAATGCAAGCCACATATTAGCAGAAAATGTCCGCCAAACACATATCTGATAAAAGACTTGCATCTAGAATATACAAGAACTCTTTGAACTCAACAAAATAGAAAGAAACAACCCAAATAGAAAATGGTCTAAAGAAGCGAATGGATATTTTACTAATGAAGATATATGGAAGGCAAATATGCATATGAAAAGATGCTCATCATCATTAGTCTCTAGGGACATGCAAATTAAATCCATCAAAGATACCACTGTATAATTATTAGAACAGCCGAAACACCACCACCAACAACAATGGAAACCAACCAAGGAACAACAATAAAAACCTGATAATACCACGTGCTAGTGCAGATGTGAAGCAACTGGAACCCTTCTGTGTTGCGATAAGAATGCAAAATAGTATAGTCACGTTGGAAATAGTTTGGCAATTAAACATTTACTTACCATAAGACCCAGCAGCCTCGCTCCTAGATACACCTGTGTAACAGGAAAACTTAATGTTTACACAAAAACTTGTATGTGAATGTTTATTGAGTCTTTATTCATAATTGCTCAACAAGGGAACAATCCAAGTGTCCTTTAGGCTATGAATGGATAAATTGTTGTACATCTATACAATGGAGTACTGCTTAGCAGTGGAAAGGAACAAACTGTGGAGACGCACAACCACAAGGATGAAGCTCAAGTGCGTTACAGTAAATGAGAGAGGCGAAACTCAAAAGGCTGCACACACACAAGATTCCATTTATAGAACATTCTAGAATAAGCAAAACCATAGGCACAGAAAACATATCAGTGGTTGCCAGGGGCTGGGAGTGCAATGAAGGGTTAATTGAAAGAGGGTGTTGAGGGGATTTGGGGGTATATGTAAAGAACTGTTGTATGTCTTGACCGTGGTGGTGGTTACCCGACTAAAGGCATATCGTGTATCGGAACTACAGGGCTGTCCGCGAAGAAAGGGTGAATTTGACTATGTAAATTATACCTCAAAAAGTAGAATTGGTGCTCAAAACTACACAGGGAGCGTTAGTGATGGAGAAGTTGAACTATGTATGCAACATGATGGGATTAGGCTTTGTTTTCTCAAGAAAAATAGACAGTTGTTAATTTATCCTAAAATGTCAGTTTGTTCCAGAATACAAGAGCTGAGTGAGTACAGCAAGATGTAGAGGATATAAAAGTAATGGATTTTATTTGTCTGGGTTTTATAATACCAGAGTCTGAAAAGAGGATACAAAACGTGTTAAAATTTTGGCAAAGTTTGCTCAGTTTTGATGGGCTTATTCACAAGATTATGTAAAAGAAAAAAAAAAAAACTCATGAAAGATTTTCTGCTACTACTATATTAACTCATAACTTCTATTTGGCATTCTCTCTGTGAAAATAATAAATTGGTTTTACAGCCCTTATCCATCTAGATAGTAAAGATGCTGGATCCCACTAGAATAATTTGCTGGCCTTTGTGTTGACTTCATCTCGTCTTTGATTATTTAAAAACTAATAACAACAAAGAATGAAATGTCTTCATAAATAAACTTGGATTGCTTACAGTCACCTTGCCTTTACAATATATGCAAATATTATATTGCCACCTTGATTGAATAGGTAGCCATATAGTTTCCCTCAGACGCCCATGATCCTACCATAATCAAGTCACTAAATCTTTGATAACCCTTTATTTGGCCCATGTTTGATTCCTAAATTGAGAAAAAATAAAATGACATTCCTAGGATGTTTTTTTTTACATCAGAAACAATATTTTAGATTTTCAAGAGGTCCCCTGGAAATCATAAAGGTATGTGATTTCACCTTATAAAAACAGATGCTAGAAATAATTAGGGTGTTTTTATTTTGCTTTACTCCATAGCTTTCGATCATTTCAAGATTATCATAAGAGTTGCATGGCAAAAACTGTCAAATCAAAAGATGTTCAGCCTTCCCTAGGTCAAGACTCCATAGTTAAAAGTGTTATTAATTCAAACATTTCAGAGGTTGTACACTTTACAGGAATGCCCTGGAGATTGGTCGATACTCTCGCTATCCATACCATGTTCTTATCCTCAGGGGAAACGGCAATCAAAGTCTGATGAGATAGTTATGCACTCTACCCTAGTAGAGAATTTTCTTCTCCATTCTGATATTATTGATTACTGTAATGAATTAACCATGGTCATTCAGTTTCATAATCAAAGAGGCTTCTGTCTTCTTCTGATGCTTGCCCAAAGGTTGCACAACTTAGCATTTGTGTCTTCAACAACAAAGGTCAGCCACAGAGCCTCCAGGAAAAGGATTGTACCAAATACTCTCAACTATCGATATGTCTAAGAACAGATCTTGGGTACAGGTCTCTGAATGGATGTAGCCTAAACAGCTTTCTGATTATATCGGTAGAGCGAGTCAGAATTTCAAGGACTCTTTAAAGAAGTCTACTGTGTGAAACCAGGTTGCTTACACAGACCCAGCAGAATGAGAATTAATTATATGGGGCCAAATGGACTGATGAGGGAAATTTAATTGGGGTTGTTTGTTTGCAATACTGTTGATGTTGTTTTAATGTTCTATATTTTATATATTTTATGGGCATAGATGAAAATATGAGAAAGCCCTTTCTCCTTTTTTCTTCGCTAACCCTGGATTTGGTAGACTAGTTTTAAGTCAAAGGGAAACTTTTTTTTTTTTTTTAAGATTTTATTTATTTGACAGAGAGAGACACAGCAAGAGAGGGAACACAAGCAGGGGGAGTGGGAGAGGGAGAAGCAGGCTTCCCGCGGAGCAGGGAGCCCGATGTGGGGCTCGATCCCAGGACCCCAGGATCATGACCTGAGCCGAAGGCAGACGCTTAATGACTGAGCCACCCAGGCGCCCCTCAAAGGGAAAATTTTAATGGTCTCTGATTCTTACCTGATTCCTCAGAGTTCAGAAATACTTTTACTGAGTCTCCTTATTTTTTTTTTTTATGGCCATGTAGTTTTTACATGAGTTCATAAGAATCAGTCCTCTTGTTTACCAGACTATAATTGGACAGATCAATTGTACAACTGAGGCCATAAGTGGATGTCAGATTTGAGGAGGATTCTCTTTTATTTTTAAAATTTTTTTTAAAGATTTCATTTATTTATTTGACAGAGAGAGAGAGAGAGAGAGCACAAGCAGGGGGAGCAGCAGAGGGAGAGGGAGAAGCAGGCTCCCTACTGAGCAGGGAGCCCGATGCGGGACTCGATCCCAGGACCCTGGGATCATGACCTGAGCTGAAGGCAGGGCTTAACCGACTGAGCCACCCAGGCTCCCCGAGGAGGATTCTCATTTAATTAGGTATGACAAACCCACAATTAAGGAAAATTACTGCAATGGTTATTTTATGGTTGCCCTATGGGGTCCTTAGATTAAGCATTATTTCTGGGTCTGTCTGTGAGGGTGTTTCTGGGTGAGATTAGCATTTGAATCAGTAGATTCCTTAAACTAGATTTCCTTCCTCAGTGTAAGCAGTCATCACCCATTCTGTTGAGAGCCTGAATAGAACAAAAAGGCAGAGGAAGGAAGAATTCATCCTCCTTTTGCTCCCAGCCTGCCTGCTCGAGCGGGGACATCAGCTTTCACCCCGGCTCTGGGATTTAACCATAGACTCCCCTTCACATTCGGACTTGAATTACACCACCAGCTTTTTTGAACCTCCGGGTTGCAGACAGCATGATCACAGAACTTCCCTGTCTCCATGATTACGTGAACCAATTCCTAGAAGAAATGGTTCTGTTTCTCTAGAGAACCCTGACTAATACAACTACTGACCTGCTAAGTGTAGCCAATGCCCACAAATCCCTCCCAAGGAAACCAGTGTGATATCAGGCTTAGAGTCTCCATGTCACAGTTGATAAGGAAGACCACTTCCTGGTGGCGGGGGATTTTCACAGATTTCGGAGTCCTCAAGAAGAGAGCAATTCACCCCCCAAATGTAGGTACATACACCACCAGGTAAAGTCTCGTGGAGAGAGTGCCTTGTACTTTCTTTCCTAGGCTTAGGATAAAAGAGCAAATTAATAGAGGGTTTCAAAAACTCAATCCAAGATTTTTTTTTTAAAGATTTTTTATTTTATTTATTTGACAGAGAGGGACAGCAAGAGAGGGAACACAAGCAGGGGGAGTGGGAGAGGGAGAAGCAGGCTTCCCGCGAAGCAGGGAGCCCGATGCGGGGCTCGATCCCAGGACCCTGGGATCATGACCTGAGTGGAGGGCAGATGCTTAACGACTGAGCCACCCAGGCGCCCTCAATCCAAGATTTTTTATTGAAAATTTCCACACAGCAGTTGCTCCATACTGAAGGGCTCTAGATTTGCAGAGCAAATTGAAGGAGCCAGGCATCAGTAATAAACACCTTTTCTGCACATATGTGAGCAATCGTGCCAAACATACCGACAGCAGCCTTTTGGGGGATTATTTTTGGTACTGGCAGGATGGTAGAGAGATTGCTGAGTTATCCAAAACTTGGAAATAATGTCAAAAAGAGGGTGATGTGTCCTTTCCATGTCCTACAGGAGCACAGACCCACACAACTTTAGAGGGGTTTATCTTGTTCAATTTATTGCTTAATATTGATTAAAGTTTAGATTTAGTGAAGTTACATGTTAACTTTTATAGATTTTTGTCCAGTAGAGATACAAATGATTTCTGTCCAACAGAATCGGAACAGATAACTCCAAAGTTTATACCTTGTCCCCCTCATGGATGTTAAAGGGTTTGTGTCTAGTCCAGAAATTTTATCCTGATAGCCATTTAATTAATTGCCCATAAAGTTTTGGTTCCTTAAATGCTATTTGAACCAGTCTCAACATCTCGCTTATTCCCTCAGTAATTAATGAGTAGAATAAAATCTTTGACAAGTGTTCATTTTATATTTGCATGAGTTATGATTTTAAAATTCTGAAAATTATACTTTAACATAAATAAAGATCTGTCTTTTCCTTCTTTGTGATCTCAGAAACAGGGGAAGGGAATCCTAATGTGAGTGTAACTGAATTGATGTAATTTCAGAAAAAAGCAAAGAAATTTAAAGCAGGTAGATTTTGCCAGTCATTGTATGGGTTTGGCTAAGCTTTCTGGAAACATGTATTAAAAAATCATTCAGGGGCGCCTGGGTGGCTCAGTCGGTTAAACATCTACTCTTGATCTCAGCTCAGGTCTTGATCCTCAGGGTCGTGAGTTCAAGCCCTGTGTTGGCCTCCATGCTGGGTGTGGCACCTACTTAAATAATAATAACAATAATAATAATAATTTAAAAACTAAAATACAAAAATAAAAAATCATTCATAGACTACCTTCATGAACCACCTAGAGGTCTCAAAATGAGATACCTCTAATCCTAGGTGAGGCATGAAGCTCAGTGTTCTTTTGGCTGGATGTGATATCCAAACTGTTGTTTCATGCCGAGGTTTGAAATGATCCATAGTGGATCCTAAAAATATCTGTTGAATAAATATCAACACAGAATCAGTGCCCTCCAGAAGTCGGGAGTTCATGCTCTCCCAGCCTTCATAATTGGACCCCTTGGCCTTTATATTCACCTATTCCAGAATTGAGTTTTCCATACCCACCCTGGACATGTCCTGTTGTTAGCCTGGCTTGTCACACGGAGCCCATTTCTCTGTCCTTGTATTGTCTTGACTGATTCCAATTCACTCCTTTCCCCAGGCCAGGCCTTCCAGCATGGCCTGTCATTATGACTGCATCGTGTATGAACACACAAGTGCCCGCAAATCCAGGAAAGCTTAGCGTATTATTTGGTTGATTAGGATCACGTAGTGGAGGCAGGGTGAGGAGGAGGTGGATTGGATGATACCTGGGCTCAGATTCTCCTCCAGTTTGCAAAAATGACCAAATTCATCCCATTCATACCTGTTCTGTTCTTAATATAGGGAAATAAAGTGACACCGCTTAACTATGGAGTTGAGAGCTCTTGAGTGCACGGTCTTGAGAGAAACTTAAGGTTAAAATCCAGTCACTTTGGGGGAACAAATTAAATTGCATTCAAATGCTCAACAGAAAGCCTACCAGGGGTTAGAAGGAAGCTGTTATGGGCTCCCAGGAAGTAGTTGATAGTGGTTTGGACCAGGCTTGTAGCCTCGGAGCATGGTGAAAAATGTCAGGTTCGATACTATATATTTTGGAGGTAAAGCTGAAAGAACTGGCTGATGAACTCGATGCAGGGTGTAAGAGAAGGAGAGGAACCCAGATGATATCTAGGTCTGTGGCCTGAACAACTGGGTACCACACAATGGTTGTGGCCTTTAGTGACATGGATTGGTGGGAGCACAGCGATGTGAGCAGAGAGGAGACATATATTTGTGTTTAGGATATGTCCATTTGAGATGCCTTTGAGGCCTCCACATGGAAGCATTAGGACAACTGGAGCTCAGAGGCTAGGTCCAGGTAGGGAGAGAAATGTGAGTTGTCTGCCCATTCAAAGCTGCGGGAAGAAACATTACACCCTAAGAAAAGTGTTGGTGGGAAAGAGAAGGGTGTGAGAATAGGGCCTTGGGGATGTCCTACCTGTAGGAGTCTGAGAAGGAGGAGGGCCTGGCAAAGGAAGCTGAGAAGGAGCGACCTCTGAGGTAGTAGGGGAGTCAGGAAAACATGGCATCCCAAAGCCTAGAGAGGAGAATATTTCAAGGAGGGGTGCTCAGCAACGTCTGATGCTACTCAGAGCTGAGGGAGGGGATGAGGAGAGAGAATTGACCATTCACTGGTTTTGGCCTGACGTAGGTCATCGGTGACATTGCTAAGAATCCTAACATTGCTAAGAGATAGGGAGGCAAGCTCAATTTATACAGAGTGGTCAATAATACAGATTTTTGGAATTAGCTGGAAGACAGTGATAACTACTATTAATTATGACTTGGTATGTCCCAGGTGTTTTATGAAAATTACCTCATCCGATCTTCTAAACAACTCTGTGAGGCTGACAGGGCCGTCAGACTCACTTTATCAATAAGGAAGTTGAAATGAAAGTATTTCAATGAACTAGGGTCATACTCCCATCAGGGGCAAAGCCAGGATCCACACAGAAGCTATTTGAGTGCAGAGCCATACCTTAACTATCCTGATGAACTGCTTCGTACAGCAAGTCTGACGTCCGGCCGTCCTACTGGTCAGCTCTGTAATTTTGGGTGGCACTCAACTTCTCTAAGACTCAATTTCCTACATTTTTCGTTTGTGAGCATTAATTGAGTTATTGTATGCAAAGCCTGACACGCTGTTATTATCTGGTGCAACCTCCTCATTTCGCAGAGAAGGAAGCCAAGCCCCAGAGAACTTGTCACAGGCACCTGGAGTGTCTGAGGGAAGATTGTGCAAATATCCTGACCAGCTCCAAAGCTCTGGGCTGTAAGGACCTTTGACCAGCTCTCTTTCTTGGAAGCTCCCTACCTAGGGACCAAAATACCCTTTGATGCAGTTCCAATGCACTTGTGAGCGACTCAAAATCGTCCCTGCTCAGGCAACAGATAACTCACCATGTCATTCCCTGTCTGATGCCTTTTGAAGCAGCACCGTTCCCAAGAGTGCTCTGTCACTGGAGTGACAGTCCCTCATGTTGTACATCTCCTCAAAGCTGACACTCTGCTTTTGTGTTTTCAAATGCCCAAGACAGATCACAGAAAGTGCCAGTTCATTCCAGAACACAAGAGGGTATCCTTTAGGCTGTCCTGTGGCTAAGTGGGGGGAAATGTCTGATGATGTATGTTTGTTTGTTTGTTTGTTTGTTTATTTCCTTTCCAATCTACCTCAGCTGTGGTTTGGTGAGGAAGAAAGTTCTGAAAGATGGAGTTTGCTTTTACGGTTCTAAATCTTGGAGGCTTTCATGGTGCCTTAGACTCAGAATCATGGACAGCAACTGTAGAAGGGACTCAGAGAGTGGCCTTTATACTTGGGATTGTGGGGGGACTATGAGACCCCTTCAGGAGCAAGATAGGGCTAGGGTTAGGACTCTGGCTTCCAGCCCCAGCCCTTATCAGAATAGCTTTGTCTTTATCTGCTTCACACAGAGGGCTTGCTGTAGACAACTTCTAGGAAAAGCATTCTCGTTTAAAAATCATTGATCTAATCTAGCTTTATTATCTTACAGATAGGGAAACTGAGGTCCATAGGGGGGAACAGATTTGTCCAACATACAGGAGCAAGCCCATCTCAGAACTTAGACTGGGGCTCAAGTCCCTGACATCCCACAGGGACTTGTGTCCCCACTTGGTAGGGCTCTGCAGGTTGACTTTAACTTTTGACCTAACTTCCAGCATGGGGATCAGTGAAACTTTCCTGTGAAGGGTTAAATCATAAATATTGTCAGTTTTACAGGCTCTGCAGTCTCTGTCCTTGTAGTGCAAAACAGCCATAGACAATATGTAAATGGTTAAGCATCCATGTGTTCCAGCAAAACTTTAAAAAACAGGCATCGGAGGGGCACCTGGGTGGCTCAGTCGGTTAAGCGTCTGCCTTCTTTGGGCCCTGTTGTAGTACAGCGAGAAAGCAGTGGGGTACGGGTTGCTAGCGAGAGATCTCACACACACACACACACACACACACACACACACACAAGAAGAGTGGATTAATTATCGATTTATTTAACTGAGAGCTCAGTGTGTTGGAGGGATGGACAGCAGACCTAGTTATGAAACAATGGGACAGTTGATAACAGATAGAAGGGTGGGACAAATTCTGCTGAGGTCATGGGTGGGACATCTGGGAAGGCTTCATAAAGAGAACTTTGAGTCAGCCTTGGATAATTTTACCAGGTCTGGAAGAGGAAGACCATCTCAGATGGAGGAACTTTGGAAGGGGGGAGGGAGGTTAGAACTGAGAGGGGTGAGAGGCTGGGGATAGATCGTAAAGTTTCTGTGAGACCTGTTGAGAAGAATGAACTTTATTCTTATGGACGATTGGGAGCTGTTTAAGGGGTTTTAAGCAGGGCTGTGACATGAAAATGAGGCATTTCTTGAATTGATGTGGCACCACGGGGTGAATGGAACATTGAGGTGTGGGGCAGGGGGATACATTAGCAAGTTATTGAAACCATCCAGGTGAGAGATGATGGGTCAGAGTCGTGGCAATCTGCACAGTGGCCACTTCCCCATAGACATGCCAGGCAAGAAGGGTCTGTGTACCGGAACAGATTTTTTTCCAAAGAAGGTATTCAAATGCCCAATGGGTATATGAAAAGATGTTCAACGTCAGTAATCATCAAGGAAATGCAAATCATAACCACAATGAGACATCACATCACACCTGTTAGGATGGCTATTCTAAAAAAAAAAACACAAAGAAAAACGAGATAACAGTGTTGGTGAGGATGTGGAGAAAGGGAGCCCTTGTGCACGGTTGTTAGGAGTGTAAATTGGTGCAGCCACTGTGAAAAACAGTATTAGGTTCCTCAAAAATTAAAAATAGGTCTACCGTATGATCCAGCCATTCTACTTCTGGGTATATATCTGAAGGAAATGGAATCATATCTCAAAGAGATATCAGCAGTCCTATGTTCATTATAGCATTATTCACAATAACTAAGATATGGAAACTAAGTGTCCACTGACAGACAAGTGGATAAAGAAAATGTGGTATGTATATACAACAGAATATTAAAGCCACAAGAAAGAAGGAATTCCTGTCATTTGTGTCAGCGTGGATGAAGCTTGAGGGCATTATGCTAAATGAAATAAATCGTACAAAGAAGGACAAATACCATATGATCTCACTTACATGTGGAATACAAAAAGGGCAAACTCATAGAAACAGAGAATGGATTGTTGGTTGCCCAGGATGAAGGAAACCGGTGAAGGTGGTCAAAGGGTACAAAATTCCAGTTATGAGATGAATTAGTTCTGTGGAGATAATGTACAACATGGTGATTATTGTTAATGATAACAGTGTATCATTGCAAGTTGCTAAGAGAGTAGGTTTTAAAAGTTCTCCCTGAGTACACAAAACAATTGTAACTAAAATTGAGGTGATGGGGTGCCTAGGTGGCTCAGTGGGTTAACCATCTGCCTTCAGCTCAGGTCATGATCTCAGGGTCCTGGGATCAAGCCCCTCATCGGGCTCCCTGCTCAGTAGGGATTCTGCTTCTCCCTCTCCCTCTGACCCCCGCTTGTGCTCTCTCTCCCTCTCAAATAAATAAATAAATAAATAAATAAATCTTAAAAAAATAATAAATAAAATTGAGGCGATAGATATGTTAACCTTATTGTGGTAATCATTTTGCAATGTACACATATATAAAATCACTACATTGTATACCCTAAACTTACACAATGTTATATATCAATTACATCTAAGTAGAGCTGGGGAAAAAAAGAAGAAAAAAAGAGAAGGGTCTGTGTATATAACAGGTGATGCATGTTTGTTGCTTTCTTATTGACTACTGATTGACTCAGAGCCAGGAGACTTAAATTTAATGCCTAGCTACTTCTCATGAGCCATGTGGGGTTGGAAATGTCATTTAGCCTCTCTGAGCTTCAGGCACCTCATCTTTTGAGTGGCGATTATAATACCTACTGCCAAAGATTGTTGCGAAGATTAAACAGGATAATGTCTGAAAGCTCCACTTTAAATCCTGTTTTTTTATGTACAAATACATAGCAAAATGTTTTTCTTTTAATATAAATGGAATTTGTGAAGAGATTAAGCCCGAAGAGAGATTTATCCTTACAGTGATAGGCACTGTTCTTGAAGTTGTAATCCACTGTGGAAATCGGGGATCATTTTGACATTTCTCATGGATCATCAGGATATTCTCCAAGGCCAGAGAATGCGTTTTAAGATGTCTCCAAGGCTGGAATTTTAATAAAATGTGCATTCCTTGTAAATTACACTGCTCACATGAAGATTTGTTATATGCTACAGATAGATTGCTGCTAACCTTGATGCCAAATGAGGACTGCATTCTCTTTAAATTTGATTGATGCCATTCTCTTGTGCATTCCTGAAAGAAATATAGTGAAGTCAGGTGACTCCCTACTAGTCTTAAGTGATACTTAGCATGATGGTTATTCAATAAAGATATTCTTCTTAAACGTGTAGGAGACACCCGTGCAGCTAGATTCAATTGCACACTGAAGGGTGTGCGTATTCATTTCTCCCAATTGTTACCGAGAGTCCAATTTTAATTTGTTTGCTATTTCTGTTAATACCAAGCCCTACTTAGTATACCCATTGGAAGTCCTTAAGAATATTAACAGGGAATCCTCCTAGAATTGCTACAGAGTTTCTCAGTGTTTGTGAATTGCCCTGACAGGCTTTTAGTTTTAACTCACATTAAGTAGATTTCATTATTAACAAGGATATGTGCAAATTAAAATGAGTCCATTAACATCTTAAATACACGGCATTTTTTAAAAGAAAGCAAGTGGGGAAAAGATTGAGAAAATGCATTTTGCAAAAACAAAGTTGCCAAAAATAAAGACACCCAAGTTAACCATACTAATAAGGACATACTGAGTGTGTACTGCTCATTGGACCAGAAATCTGGGGCCTGGGTTCCAGTTTTCAGTCAGTTTTCAAAAAAACCAATCTGCCAACACAATTGTCTAATTCGCAATATAGTCAACTTGCCAAATAACAAATTCAAAGAATTTACTCAGAATGTATTTATTTCAAACTGTTGGACTTTTTTTTTTAAACACATTTAGAAGATTTCAGTTAAGTTTTAGGGGATCAGCTTTCATTTTGCCTCCAGAACAAGATTTTAAGAACTGTTCCTCCCGTCCCGAGCTCCCTGTGGCGGGAGCTCATGTTGCAGAATCAACTACAGGTTGATCCCCTGTGGGGAGGGAGAAGACCCAGCAAGTTAGGCTCTGGGCCTTGAACCCCCAAATCAACCAGGTGTGCCCTCTTTTACCCTATGAGGTTTTTGGGGGAAAAAATGTTTCACTGTTAAAAGCAACAGAAGCGCATTTTGAAATCAAATGACTAAAAAAGACAAGCATGCATTCTTGGGAATAATTAGTTAATACTTTTGGAGCACTTGCTATCTCTATCTCAGTATATCCTCACTCCTGCCCTTTGAGGAAGGTGACTGTCACCCTCACCTTGCACGTGAAGAAATGGGCTCAGGGTGGCACCAAGCCCGGGTCTCTGACTTTCTGTAGAAAACCACACATTCTGGAATATCTCTAGGCAAGCTGCAAATGATCTGGTTTGGCTCTTTTGGTCTCACTCCTCTGGGGACTATCTAGGGGATTTTAGACAGCCTTTAGGACCACTTTGCAACTTGACCTTGAGCTGTGTTCACCAGAGGCCGCAGGAGTGTTGTCAGACCACCCACCTGGGCTCTTCCTGTTGCCGAATGGGTCTCACTGCCTCACCTGCCTCTTTCCTGGCTGTCTAGCCTCATTCCCACCCTTTCCCGGAAAACTGAAGTAAACTCACAGCTGCGGTACAAGAAGGAGCTAGAAACTACACACTGATTAACAACAACTCCGCAATCAGCAATCACCCAGCCCATAGGATACTAGTTCCGCGAGATGAATACATTCTGGAACTCTGGGCTGCACCATTGTGCCTACAGTAACAATACTGGATTGGAGCAGACACTTAACAAGTCTGTTAAGAGGGTAGATCGTCTCTTAAATTCTTACCACAAAAGGGCAAAAAGAGAAACAAACACCAACAGAGCATGCCCACTGGGATCCCAGCACTTATCCCCGGGGCTTGCCTCAACAAGAGTTCTGTGGTCGCAGACAGGGAAACTGAGGCACGGGAGGTGAAGTCACTTCCCGAGTCACACAGCTGGTAAGTCCCAACCATCTGTTGCTTCCCCTCGCCCCCTAAATCCCAGGCCACAAGACCACCCCCTGCCCCCCAGCCTCTTCCAAATTCCTGACTCTTTGAAAACAGCTCATAGTTCTTTGGCTCATTGACTAGTGTGTTGGCAATTGTGAGTTAGCTTTTCAGAGTGTATTTCTTCCGTCTTCCGCTAGGGCGTGAGGCTTCCCTCAGGCTGTTCCTCCAAGGGGTCACCCTAGGACAGAGCAGGTTCCTGTGCATTCTCAGCCAGCGCTGGAGGCCATTTCTTCCTGTAAGTTCTCCTTCCATTTGTTCTCATTGATTGCTGTGGGGATGTGTTTGCTGTCTTGCTCCAGAATTGTCTTCGTGGGTAACTACAGCCGTGTTGCAGGGACGGTTCGCGCTTCATCCGCCCACTCAGCATCCATCCCAGCTGTCTTCGGTTAACCTTTCAGCCGCTCTCCCCTCCCAGCCCCTCCTGCCCTGGCAGGCGACCTTGCCCTTGCCCCCAAACAGGACTGGTTGTCTGGTCCTGTCTCCTAATGCTGGACCCCACCGCCTTGTGGGCTAGCCTTGTTCTAGGGGCCTCTCCTTGCCACTAACCATGGCTGTTTGGGGAAAAGATTGGGGAAAAGATTGTGGGTCACATTTTTTTCCCCCTTCATGAGGTTGTACTTTAGCCAACCTCCAGGATATCCAAGAGGGAGGCCAGAGGGGTCCATGAGGCTGAGGGTCAAGAGGTGCTGTGCTTCTGAACACAAGGAGGAGAAGTCAGAGCAGAAGGCCCCCCCCCCCCCCGCACCGCATTCTTTTCCTCCTTAGAAACACCTGCCTACGTAGGCTGCTCTATCCACTGTGGTAGAGAACACCATGGTTCCCCAGAGATGTCCCCATCCTAATCTCTGGAACCTGTGGATTTGTTAGTTAACACGGCAAAGAGAAATTAAGGGTACAGATGGAATTAAGGTTGTTAATAAGGAGACTATCCTGGATGAGCGGAGGGCCCCGCATGATCGGTGTCCTTAAAAGTGGAAGAGAGAATTGGAAGAGATGTCAAGAGAAGGACTCATCTCAGTGTTGCTGGCTTTGAGGAAGGAAGAAGGGGACCATCAGGCAAGGGAAGCAGGCAGCTTGTAGAAGCTTGAAAAGACAAGAAAAGGAATCCTCCCGCCCCCCACTGAGCCTATAGAAAGCAGTGCGCCTTGCCAACATTCTGAGTTTAGCCCTGTGAGCCCCATGTCAGACTTCTGATGGACAGAATTGTGAGATACTAAATTTGCCTCCTTTTTAAGCTGCTGAATTGGTGATAATTTGTCACAGCAGCTGTAGAGAACTAATACGGTCTATAAGCCTTAAATACTCTCAATTTGTGAACCTTTTGTCAATCAGAGGAAAAATCCACCTTTTAGAGTTTACCTATTGTTGGTTTTTAGATTTGAAATGGTACCCTGGGCCGCAAATGCGGGTGTTTCCTTTTCCCCCCATTGTTCGGCCTGGTGGAACTGCTTTCCAGTGGTTTTCAAATCTTTTTACGATTTCTTAAGCTGTGTAAAAAGTTAAGCTCTGGTCAATCGGTCAATTTGGTTTTGCCTCTGAAAACTCAAAAAGCAATTTTGTATTTGAACCAACTTTGTTACAATTGTGAAAGATAGCCCTGGTTGCTAAGAGAAGCTGCCAGGGTGTTGCCATGGGAACAATTGTTTTAAAATCAGGAATAACAAGCTCTAACCAGAAGGAGCTAAGGTAGGGAAGGCAGGGGAGATAGCTCCCCTGTACCTGCTCCTCATTAGGGAAAACGGCCCGAGGTTTCCTGCTGATACCAGAAGTCCTGCAGACATCGTCCTGCTACTCTGGAGGGCAATAGTAAATGCATGGGTTTCAGATTCAGACAGATTTGGGTCTGCATCCCTGGTTTGCCCACGCCCCACCTGCAAGAGCTACAGTAAGCCACAGGACGATTCTGCGACTCCTTTGTGTTAATCAGGCAACAAGGATGACAGAAGTACTTGTCTCCTGGAGTGGTTGTGATTACATGAGACAACATGCCCAATTTGTCTAGTGCAGAGCCTGGAGAGTAGTAGTTAAGAGCTCAGCTCCTCACCGTGCTGTTACACTTAGACAAGAGGCTGTGGTTTCTGGGGCTCTAGATGGTTCCTCCCAACCAAATTGGAGGTGGAGCTTTATAAAGATTTGCAATCCATCAGGCGGGGTAAGTGGTCCTACTGCATGTTACCGGTGGGCAGCTTACCTTGAGTCAGCCGCACCTGAACTAGTCTCTACCCTCCATAATGAGCGAGTCCAGTGCTCCCAGGCTCCGGTCCCCTGGCAACGCTGTCAAAGCTTTGACAAGCTTGCTGTCCACTTCTGTCCTTCTCTCGCTATGGGCCAATAACAAGCAGCTTGTGGGCTGGCGTTGGCTGAGGCACCAGCTTTGAGGAACCCTGCTCTAGATGGCTCTCTAGTCACCCTGGGCAACAGCTGTGTGATCTCTCTGATTTCGCCGAAGCATGACTGTTGAGAAGGACGAGAGGGAGTGTGAGTGAGACCAGGTGCACAGGGGCTTTGAAGCCTGGCTGACCAACTTGCAGAGGGGCCACCGTGAAAGGAAAGTGCTCGACAGAGTGGGGAGAGCCGAGTTTATGTTGTGGAGCTGGGACAGTAGCCAAATGTGGGCTTGCACTGGGAGGACTGGGCAGGAGAGGCAGTAGAGGAGGACCAGTCGTCAGCAGAAGGACCACCAGGGGATCGGGAGGGGTAGCAGTGATGGAGAAGGCAGACCCGGGGCAGCTCCTGCCCTGAGTGGTCTTGCATCCCTGGCTTGGCAAACCCAAGGGCAGTGCTAAGATGTTGGGAGACCTGGCGCATCAGCCTGGGCCACCTGAAAGACCCAACTCACCACCAAGCAGCTCGAATAGAAGTTTCTGGGCCCAGAGTCAGGAAACATTGTCCCTCTCTAGAGTAATAGGTCTGTTCCTGTCTGAGGTCAGGACTGTAGAATTGCTTAGGTACCCCCTTTCCACGTTGGCTGCTGAAAACTCTCGAGCCACACGTGTGGCCCACACAGAACACATGCGCAATCGTGGAGGCATGCACGTTTGTTTGATTTAGATTCAGGCCCGGATTTATTTTATATTCCTACTCTGGTTTGCTTTCTTACTTACACCTAAAAAATGCTGGCTGTTGCTTCTGAAATAAAAAGAAAAAGGATGCTTTGAAACTCAATTTTTCCTTTTTTTACAAATAATTGTTTTTCTTATTGTAAAGTAGCATAACGTATGGTATAATTTGTGACCAAATCCATCTGTGGCTATAGTAGATCAATAGTATCCTAGCTCATACTATATCTCTAGTGTAATTTATAATCGAATCTATAATCAAAATAGCACAATCCTTGCGCTAAATGGAAAACTTAGGCAAATACAAGAAAAACTCGTCTCTAATCCCACCTCCGTTAACATTTTGGAGCACATGTCACCACCAAAACGCAAACCCGTCTTTGGCCTTGATGTTCCATGAACTTAGCAGTCCAGCTGCTCAGGCTGGGGGCAGAGGGGACTCCTACAGGAGGGTTTGCTGTTGGAAACGTCACTGCATTCGGGAATGGTGCCAGAGGGTTGACGGTGTACAGTGCTTCTCCAGACAAGGTGGACGCCCAACAAGACTTGGACTAAAACCCATTCAACAATGGGCTATTTTTTAATGGGCACAAAATACAGCCACTCACTAGTTATTCAATGTCAATGAATTCTGGAGTTTTCAAAGGACTTTATGTGGATGAATAGCCTGAGACTAGGATGGCAGCAAAGGTAAGAGAAAAAAATATCAAGGTGCAATTTGGTATATTAGATAGTTGTCAAGTTGCATCTCTTCATGCCCTGCAGAGGATGGGTATAAAAACTACGAATTCTTTAGTATGGCCTTGTTCCGTTAATTTAAGCTTTTATTAGCATATAATTATGTAGTGCTTCGGAGTCTAAAGAATGTCAGAGGAGAGGCACCTAGGTGGCTCAGTCGGTTGAGCGTTGGACTCTTGGTTTTAGCTCAGGTCATGAGCTCAAGGTTGTGGGATCGAGCCCCTTTTTGGGCTCCGCGCTTAGCGCAGAGTCTGCTTGAAATTCTCTCTAACCTTCTGCCCTCCTCCCCACTCTCTAAAATAAATATATAAATCTTAAAAAAAAAATGCAGAATGTCAGAGAAACCTTTTTCCTACACCTGGAATCGTTATGTTCATCTAGTCATTCAACTCGTTTTTACTAAGCCACCATTTTGTGGCTATCAGGTCAGGGATTAAAGATGACTTATTCACAGTCCTTACCTTCAAGGATCTCCCTTTCTAGTGGAGTGACAATACGGTGGATGAGAATTCATGTTTTGCCTCCCCAAGGTTTTGGAAGCACAGGGAAAGAATGAATAGAGGCAGCCCAGGGAAGCAGAGGACAGGGTCCCCAAAGGACAAGAACTTCCCCAGACCAAGAAGGGCAGCATGGTGGTGGGCAGGGCTATTGAAGTAGTGAACAGCACATAGCTCAAAGGTCACAGTTGGGAAAATCACAGTGGGTCTGAGTTACTCCAACTGTGATTGGAGGTTGGATGGAAAAAGCAGAGGGGTGGCCCCTTCCTGCTGTGGCTCATCTCTGGGATGCCTCATCCCCTTGTTCCCACACCTTGGTATCGAGCTCCCCACTCAAGTCCTGCACATGTACTCCCGGTATGGGCTCTGTTTTCTCAGCTGGTTACAGCTGAGAGAGCATGCAAAGAATTCAGCAGTTAGTAAGTGCTCAATAAATGTCAGCTATTTTTATGATCAATATCACCAGCTGCCATATTTCTATAAAGTTATAGTCACTTGAATTTGTGTGTCTCTTTGAGGTTATGCCTGGAAGCTTAACAGCCAAAGGGAAATATTTCCACCCTGGATTAAACCTTTTCATTGTAAATAAATCTTAAAAAGGTCGGGGGGGCTCCTAGGTAGGGCAGTTGGTTGAGTGTCTGACTCTTGGTTTTGGCTCAGGTCATGATCTCAGGGTTGTGGGTTCGAGCCCCTCATCAGGTTCCGCGCTCAGCATGCAGTCTGCTTGAGTTTCTCGCTCCCTCTCCCTCTGCCCCTCCCCCATGCCCCTCTATAATACATAAATAAATCTTAAAACAAAACAAAAAACCTTTTCATTGTAATCCCAGGAAGACCTCTCCTCATGGCTCAGGTAAGAGAGAACACCTTCCCTCAGGACAACTTGCTACAAGAGAACCTTGGCTCCTGTCCCGCTGGTTCCAGGATCCTTGCCCCACACTCAGCTCCCAGGACAGAAGAGGCAGATGAAAACGGAGTGAACCAGGCAGGGTGTCCCGCTGCTGTGAGTTCTGACACAGGAGAGGGTGTCCCTCCAGAGAGGGAGGATTTATGGGCGAGCATGTGAAGGTGGAGTCATTTAGCCAGAAAGACATCCCTGCAGTTCCTTTTGTGGGGAATTGCTGACGTGTCAGGAATTGCTGCTTGGGTGTATCAGACCACAATCCGCAAAGCCACAATACTTATGTTTTGAAATGTCAGACCTTTGAGTTTAAAAACAGACTTTAAAGAGTCTGAGAAACTGGCAATTAATCAGAACTCTGTGCTCACAATTAAAGCACAGGATGGTTTTGGTTTATTGTATCCCCATACACGGATATGGCTGGATATAATTATTTTCTCTCTGTGGTGCTCCAATACCCGTTTGTCCGAGTTTTATAACTTACTGTTTGGCATTTGGTAGGCATCGTAGTGGGTCTGCTGGTCATTTCCTTTTCATTGGTGCTGCTGTTATATTCAGAACGACGCCCATGGGGTTTTTTGACCACCACAGGATCAGGTTCTCATTGTCTGATGGTCACTGACTGACTCATTGACCGACAGATCCGTGGTCTGGATTCTGTCCCCTCAGTCTCCTGATTTCTGTCTGAGCGAAGTACAGGGGCCTCTGTGCTTTAAACAGCATCTTAGAGGGGCACCTGGGTGGCTCAGTCGGTTAAGCATCCAACTTTGGCTCAGGTCATGATCTTGGGGTCCTGGGATCAAACCCCATGTCAGGCTCCATGCTCAGCGGGGAGTCTCCTTGACGATTCTCTCCCTCCCCTTCTTCCTCTGCCCCTCCTCTCACTCATGCTCGCTTTCAAATAAATAAATAAAATCTTTAAAAAATTGCTTCATTCACAGCATCCGAGCAGTTGTTGTCCACTTCCTCAAATAATGGCTAAAAAGTATAAATGCTACTCTTTTGGAGGAGAGGGCTCTTTGGATTTTTTTTTTTTTTAAAGATTTTATTTATTTATTTGACAGAGACAGAGATAGCGAGAGCAGGAACACAAGCAGGGAGAGTGGGAGAGGGAGAAGCAGGCTTCCCGCCGAGGAGGGAGCCTGATGTGGGACTCGATCCCAGGACCCTGGGATCATGACCTGAGCCGAAGGCAGACGCTTAACGACTGAGCCGCCTAGGCACCCTGGATTTTTTTGATGGTGAAAGAGGGAGCCCCCCCCATACTGCGGAATGTTGGGCAACTTCTCAGATACAGTGGGAGGTGTTACTGTTCAATGCCGGTCTGTTTTCTGCTCTGTGTGGGACACGAGCCTATAAATGATTCACTGCTCTGAAAGTCCCATCAGCTTGGAAGATGACCAAGAAATGTCTGCTCAGCTATAGCCACGTTGTGGTTTTGAACCCTGCTGCTCCAACTGGAGGGAACTAAGGCACAGATGGAGATTGGCTTTTCTCAGATCCCATCTGTCTGGTTTGCTCTGAGATGTCAGAGGCAGGGACGGGGTGAAAAGCCCCTGGTCAGTAGACCTCCTTAGGAGCATGCCCATGGCCAGTCCCTGTTCCATGTTTCTGTTTCCTGTCTCTTATTCCTAGGTTGTCATTCGGGATTTGGATTTTCAAGACAATTTCTTTTACGAGTCTCTGTGAGTCCTAATGATCTCCTGCTACCTGTGTTGACTCTCTCTTCCCAGGGTGACAGACGGGACCTTCTGCTTGCTCCCTGATTTCTGGCACTGACCGGAATGTTTCTGGTCCTCCTGTCCAGCCAGCCCGAACCATGGCAGGTCCTGCATCCACCATCCTTGTCTGGAATCTCAGATTAATTCATCCACTAACAGTGATGGTGGTGTTGGGCTTTGGACTGATATTTATTTCTCAAGACATAAATTCTGTCTCTTCTAGATAACCTGTGTTGCAACCTAAGGCATGTAATTCAGCCTCCCTACCTCTCGGTATTCTGATCTGTGGGATGATGCTGTACCAATTCAGGCCCTCCAGGAGACAGACGCCAAGAGGTCGTTAGAAGTACAAGAGATTTACTTGTGAGAGATAAATAGGGGGAGCCAGGTAAGCCTTCAGACCAGTATGGCAGGGGCAGGGGAAGCTGTCAGACAATTATGCAGGCCTGATGCACGTACAAGAAGAGGGGGAGGAAAAAATAAAGGGGGGGAAGATCTTGAGATAGTGGTGCAGCTCCTGGAAAGCCTTGGCCAGTTGAATGGGGAGCTCTGGTGCGGGTTGCCCATGGAGAGGTCCTGTGTTGGGGCAGAACTGGCCAGGCCCTGGTGCCCCCTCCAAGCTCAGTCATTGACTGGGGACTCCCTGGGAAGCCTGTGGCCTTAGTCCAACATTGCAGCTGGAAGCTGTCATCCTGTTACACTCCTTAGAGTGAGTGGAAGAGCATCTTCTTTCTTGAAAGAAGAACTGAGAAGCGTGTCTTCATGGCTGCCTCCCCCCCCCTTTTTTTTAAATCAAGGGCCAGAGCAAAACAGTCTCTTACTGTTTTAATTCAAGCTACATGTACCTTTTCATGAACCTCTTAATTGTGTGAACATTTAAGGGCAAGCACAAGGGAAAACATGCCATGTTTCCTGGAGCCTAAGACACGCTTCCCCTGAGCATCTGAATGCATGGTTACCAAGGTTGGCATCCCAGGCGGATGCTCCCTATGAGTTGGCCAAGTTAGAGCTCCAGAGATGAGACCTGGGAGATCAGATGGAGAGCAAGTTCCAGAGCAGCCTGTTCCCTGTAGAGGAACTGGAAGTCCAGGGAGAAGCTGGTGAGGGGGCTGCTTCTCACTTCCCGGGAAGGGCTTGACTCCCGCCTTGCCAATTCCTTTCTGGGCTCCTGTCCAGGCGCAACAGCCCATGATGCCTTGAGATCCTCACTGATTCCTGACTTGCCGTTTAGGATTGAGGAAGTCAGATTTTAGAAAAACACAATATGCTTTCCCTGTTTTAGATGGTGCCACCAAGGATGGGGTTTAGAAAGAGGCTGCATGGGTCCCAGGCCAGAAGGCACCACCCCTGAGCAGAACGGAGGCAGGTCATCCATTAATGGCCCCAGGCATGGTCTATGGTCCCCTAGTAGTTGTCTTGCCTTCTGTTTTGAAGCCAAACTCTGAATGTCCTTCTCTGTTCTCTTCCTCTCCTTCCAGCTGTTGGCATCCTCCACTGATCTCCCATCTTCAGACCCTGGCTGGTCCTCCCTGGTACCACCTGCCGCACTATACCTGCTCTCACTTCTCTGGTCTGACCTCTGTGTTGTCCTGGTTCCATCATGCCATGCCCTAGTATCCTGTGTTCTCACATCCTTCACTTCTTCAGCTGCTACCCTGCCATCTGCTCATCTTAGAGGGGACAAGTAGTATTGCCTTGTCTGGTTTGAGAGAAAGCATTCACTTAGAAAGGAGATGAGACCGGGACATTCAAGATCATGAGTCAGGGGCATTGGAAAGGGAGAAGGGATGGGAAGGGAATAGTGGTGAATAGCCATTTGAGATGCACTTTGGAGTGGGGACATCTGTCATTCACCTCCATGAAGCAGTACCAGGTTGACTTGGCAGAGTTGGTTTGTTGGAGGAGAGGGGGCATCATCTGCCTTTTTGCTGGATGGTGAGATAGGCCACTCGCGTTCCCTTTGAGGGATGAAGGATTTATTCCTCTGCTGGTAGAAGTATGTCCAGCAGACAGCCCTTAGCCTTCAGTTCTCTGTAGAAAGTACATTGGCTGAAGAAATCTCACCTGACATCACATACCCTTTCTGGGGCAACCTGCACCCACTGATTGGCCAATGCAAGAATTAAAAGCTCCATCCCTTTTCCTCAATCCTGGACAGCTCTGCAGTGCCAACCCAGCTTGGCCCAAGTTTGCTTGGGGTTTGCTGAGACCTTCCTTCAGATTCCAGGAAGGCTCACTTCATTCTCTGCCCCATACCATTTCCTTCCCTGGCCTTTCACAGCTAGGATCCCTGGAGTGCTTCCTAATAAACTTTCTCTGCATTTCAGAAGCTGCTTCCCGGGAAACCCCACCTCTGACGTCTCTATTTACGATTCTGTCATATTTTAGACAAGGGGTTTTTGTAGTGATGATCTCCAGCTTGTAGCCACAATCCGTCACTGTGAATTATAACTGTTAATGGTTCGAATCAAATATTCATTAAAAACCTATGCTATGTAAAGCACCAACCTGAGTGATGTCACTAGGCATTTGCAGACTGTTGCAGTGTATCCTACAGAGAGGGAGATGATAAAATTAAAATGAAATATTTTGAGTCACAGCGCAGGGGAAGATGCCAGGCACAGGTGGGCCCCAGGTTAGGTGAACGGGTCCAGATGGGGGTCTTGCCTCAAAGAGGTCTAAGCGGGAGTTCAAACGTTGGTATTCAAAGGGGGCAGTTGGAGATGTAGAACTGATTTGGGTCGGCATTGAGTCCAAGGCAGGAAGACCTAAGTAACTGGAAAAGGAGAAGGGTTAGAAAAGGAATAGTGGTGCATAGCCATTTGGGATGCATCTGGGAGCTGGGACATCTGTCATTCACCTCCATGCAGCAGTACCGGGTTGACTTGGCTGAGCTGGTTTGTTGGAGGAGAGGGGGCAAGGAACATCCGAGTGCTCGCGGTTCATTGGGTGTGGAAGCCAGGAAACCGCTGGGGGCCCAGCCCTCTGGGAAAGAGGCTGACTGCATCTAAACAGACTATCAAGGTCCAGCCAGTCGGTCTGGGATTCTGAGAGACTCCCGGGCAGGAATAGAAAGGCATGTGCCACATAGACTAAACTAACACCTCTGGTCGTGCAGTGAGCCAAGCAAGGTGGGTACTGGGGAGATGAGTACCTGGTTCATTCTCCGAAGCATCAGCGCTGTCTCTGCAGTGAAGCTGAGCTAAATCTGAAGGTAAAAACTGCAAAAGAAATGCACGAAGCCTAACTCGGGCAATGCCAAAAATATCTTCCACGTTGGCTTCCCTGGAGTGCTGCTATTTGGGAGTCAGAGCTGGCTTTTTCTGTGGCGCTCACTGTGGTTTCCATGCTCCTAGAGACTCACTGCCTGGAAGTGAACTTTACCCCTGTTGGTTCCATGGATGGCCTGGCCAGTAGTCACTCATGGCCAAAAGCCCCATGGTCACTTTGGTCAATTCCACCCAACCATCCAGTTGTTGTAGGGACAAAGTGGAGGCAGTTGCATTATGTTGACTGCTGATCCATAAACTGGCCTTGAGCCTGTAAGTGGCATTTGATGGGACTGGAAGAATGAGCACGAGTTTGCTTTAGCACCACCTCGAGGATCTGAGGGTGCCACACAAAGGTCTGGAGGTTAACCTGCCCTGCTAGACATGCTGATGGGTCACAGTGGATGGAGCACAGGGTGAGGAGCAGGACTTGGAGACAGGTGGGCCCAGAGGGAGCAGAGCCTTGGTGTATCGGGACTGGATCCCGAGGACAGTGGGAAGCTGTGGGAGGGAGCAGAGCAGATTTGCTTCTAGATCACTCGGGTAGAAATGCAAGGGGTCAAGAGGCAAACTGTTGAGAGGTGTTAAGAATAATCCAGGAGAGGGAATGATGGGGACCTCAGGTACACCAGCATCTGTGCACAAGGAAGGTAAATGCAGTGCTTGGAGAGAGCAAAGAACAAAGCACAGTGAGAACAAGGATGCAAACCACAGTCCATGGGCAACTCTGATAGCAAAGGCAGCAAGGAGTCCCCAGGAAATAGGCCTAGCTTCGGAGTCGATCCAGAAGGACCTGTTGCTGCATCGGGACCTATTTTGACCTCTTGCGACAGTGAGCTTCTGCTGGTTCTAAAGATATTTTTTTCCATCCAGCACTGACCTCAGCCAGTCCAGCAGAAGAATAGGATAGAAGGAGTGTTTTCTGATTAGTCAGTGAATAGGAGCTAGTCTAGATGAGGCCCCTGAAGTTGGGTGGTTTGATTCAATCAAGTGATGGTACCTACCCATTGATATGTTGACATCCAGTGATATTTTGGCACCCAGATGCCCCTTTCTTCTGCTTGTGGCATTGGCATTATACCTGGTCACCCAGGCAGGATGGTGCACCTGTAGCTCAGGCTCTGGCATCCAGAAGGCCAGGATAAGTTCCTTTCTCTTTCCTAGTTTCAGCTCTCATACCCGCAGACTGAATAATAGTAGTGCTTGGTTGTCGCAAAGTTCAAATGGGTCACGATCCCAGCACAGTGCCCGCCTTGCAATAAACTCCATAATGTTAGCCAACGCGAGTCTTGTTATATGTCCCTTTGCTCTGGGATGTTTTCGCCTCCTTGTATCCGCCCAGTGCCCTGGGATGTCTGCATTTTGAGGAGCTGCGTCAATGCCCGGTTTCATGGCGGTGAGTCCCTGACTCACCAGAAAGGCGGCCACCTCACCATCCCCAACCCCCCACCACTCCCCCCGACCCGCCTGCCCTTCCACCCCTTTCTCCTCTAGATCCTTGCAGAGTGTCTGGAACAATGGAAGGAACCTGTTTGATTACAGTCAAAAGTCTCTCCGGGAAGCTCCATCCCTTTCAGGGTAATTTGGCATGATTTCATGGAAGTGAGTCTTGGAGAAAATTCAAATGTCAAGCATAATTTGGTACTTGAAACATGAAAGAAAAAGCCTTCTGATTTCTTTTCATCTACGTTTTCCCTCTGCACTCTGTCTGGCCTTCCCTCTTCTCTCTCAGGGGTCATTACCCCACAGTGGGGGCTAGAGGTGAAGCAAAAGTAGCAGCTAGCAACCTTTTAACTGGCTCTCCATTGGTGTCTGGCATGGGCAGTCAGTCTCTCCACTCACCTGGGCATCTCTGCTGACCCCGTTTTCTGAGCGCCGGCAAGACAGGATGCTCTCATGAACGCTAAAATCTCAACAGAAAGATCAGCAATTACTTATACACGGTGGATGATGAGCTAAACTTCTCTTAAAATATTATTTCTTTTTTTTTTTTTTTTTAAAGATTTTATTTATTTATTTGACAGAGAGAGACAGCGAGAGAGGGAACACAAGCAGGGGGAGTGGGAGAGGGAGAAGCAGGCTTCCCGCAGAGCAGGGAGCCCGATGCGGGGCTCGATCCCAGGACCCTGGGATCATGACCTGAGCCGAAGGCAGACGCTTAACGACTGAGCCACCCAGGCGCCCCAAAATATTATTTCTATGTCTGTTTTATTTAAGAGAACACAAAACAGAGAGTACCCTCTGTCTTTTTCAAGTTAAAGATGGTGCCTTGCCAGGGAGACCCTCCCTGCACCTGTTGCATGAGTTTGGACTATCTGATTAACTAGATCCTGAAGATTAGGATTCCAGATCTACTGTTTAGCATCTGTGTGACCAGCAAGTTGCCTCTCTACGCTAGCCAGGTGCTCCAGAGATGAGCAATGCTATACTTAAACTGAACTAGACGTACCCAGCACCAACCTTCCAAGCAAATAAGGAATATGGCTGCTGGTTCAGGTCCATCTTTCAAATCTCATGCAAAATGACTAACCAAACTGTGTAGGGAAGGAGACTCCAGGAAACATAATAACATCTCGGCTAAATTGGCACAGAAAATTTTGGTACAAGGACTATCAAAAAGTATATTGGTCAAGGTGCCTGGGTGTTTCAGTTGGTTCAGCATCCGAATCTTGATTTCAGCTCAGGTCATGATCTCAGGGTTGTGAGATCGAGCCCTACGTCGGGCTCCACATTGAGCGTAGAGCCTGCTCAAGATTCTCTCCCTCTGCCCCTCCCCCTACTTGTGCCTAGCTGGGTAGGACACTCAATTATCGTAAGTTGTCATTCCTCTTCTGTTTCCCTTCTTCATCAGCCCTTGCTCTCCTGGGTCCTTGACCTCGACTGAGGGGTAGCAGTGAGGTGAGATGGAGAGCAAGATGGGGACCGTGTGTGTGTGTGTGTGTGTGTGTGTGAGAGAGAGAGAGAGAGAGAGAGAGAGAGAGAGAGATGAGTGCATGCCATTCTGAGACCAAAGAATATAGACTGGAGGAAACCTGTTTTGGATATTCTGGGCTGCTTTTCTCATTTTTTAGTGTGGATAATAGGAAGTGTTTCCTACTTTACTGCTCCAATATATGCATCTGTCCTAAGCTGGGGCAAGCTAGCCTCTGAGGGAGCTGCCACCAGCCCTGCCCACTTCATTTCTCTTGTTTTTTGTTTCCATGGGGTTCATGGCAAGAACGTGATCAACCCTGGTAAACTGGGTCTTCCAGTCTTGACCAAGCATCTCCTTTTTATTGAGGGTGGTTTTTCCACCCATAATAAAATGAGACATTGTCTTTGGAGCAATAAATTGCCTTAAACACTGGGACACTCAGGAACAGGGAATTTAATTTGTGTGGGAAATCTTGGAGACCATCTCATTACTCTATCCTATTCGGAGTTCTTGGTGCCCCGCCACAGAGACGTTGAGTTTGCTTTGCAGTAACTCCTTCTAGGCTGGGATGTGTGGGTAGATTCCAGTCTTTAAGCAGTAAAACAGAAACTAATTAGTGTGACTGTTTTCTGGGCCTAGAGGGACTATGGGCTATCAAGGCAGGGCTTCCTTTGCCTGGTTGGCCTTGGTCTCCTTGGGTGCTCCTCCTCTGGATCCATTTAGTTGATTTGGGTCCAAATCTGTCTATCTTTCTATCTACCACCTGATAAAGGGACATTACAGTTCTATTGATTAGAGGACATATGACCAATGCACATAAGTTGACCAGCTTCCCAAAGACCTGCATGACTTGGTTGTATGGTTTCTTCAAAGTAAGAATTTTTTCCATTGGTGCATTTAAAGATTACTTTCTCTTTCCTGTGTTGGTCTGGTCACTGACCGTGGTCTTTATTCCCCTAGCCCGTAAGGACACTTGGATGGTGAGCTACTTCATTGGTTGGGCTTGTACCATATTAGGTCATCACAGGTGTGCAAAAATAGTCCTTCCCACAGTGGTATGAGCCTTCTTATCTCTAGAGCAGTGGTTCTCAAAGTGTCATCTGTCATCTCTGCACAAGCAGCATGAACATGACCCAAGAACTTGTTGGAAATGCAAATTCTTGGGCCCCATCCTGGACTCACTGAATCAGAATCTCTAGGGCCCAGAAACTATCTTTTTTTTCTAAAGATTTTATTTATTCATTTATTTGAGAGAGTGAGAGAGAGAGAGAGCACATGAGAGGGGGGAAGGTCAGAGGGAGAAGCAGACTCCCTGCCGAGCAGGGAGCCCGATGTGGGACTCGATCCCGGGACTCCAGGATCATGACCTGAGCCGAAGGCAGTCGCTTAACCAACTGAGCCACCCAGGCGCCCGCCCAGAAACTATCTTAACAAGCCCTCCAGGTGATTCGAGTGGCAGCTAATGTCCAAGAAACACCGCTCTGTGGCTGGGAACAGACTGATTTTTCTTGACAGCTGCAACAGCTGCTCATTTTGCTCCCACGGTCCACAGGACGGGTGCATATGTGATGTTAGAGAGATCCGGAACATTCAGACAAGAGAAGCAAGCTTTTCTTACCACTACATTTGTCTAGATCCTTTGCTTTTACAGATAAAAACTTTGAGGTTAAAAAAAATGTACTAGTGTGGGGGAGAGCTGCCCCAAATCATGCCGTTAATTGCAGAAATCAGAATGGCTTCTAGTTCTCTGCATTCCCACTTCTGGTGTACCTTCCATTCCAGGTGCTCATCAGGAGGATGGATGGGTGGTTGGATGGATGGTAAGGAAGCTTGTTGACAGGAGACTGTGTTGGGGTCAGGATCTCACTTAAAATCCTACCCTTTTGGAGGTATGGCCATGGGACAATCATTGCATCCTACCCCCAAAGTCTAAAAAATAGGAACAATTATCCACGCACTGCCCAACTCCAATGAGATGTGAGAAGATTTGCAAATGGTAACATAGAATCTGCCCACGAAGCAGCAGCGGTAGCAATAGAAGAAGTCATTGTCGCCTTGCCTCCCAGCGTCCAGCCAGGGCAGCCAGGAGGGAGAGAGCACACCTCCGTGTTGTCAAGGGGGCCACAGAATGCTCACTGGGGGGAAAAACGATCCTTTCCTTTCATTGACTAATTCAGATGACAGCCTTCCCCATTCTGGTTCCAGCCCTATCCAAACCAGTGAAACAACCACTTATGTGATAATCATTTTATCACTTGGCTGCTATTGTAAATAAGGGATGGAGGCCCCTGCGCAGGGCCATCTTTACAACAGGTCCATCTAAATGCAAATGCAGATCCCCTGCCAAACAGAGAGGTGAAAGCTTTCCTATTAGCAGGCAGGAGATAGGAGAGTTAATTTAATGCTAAAACATTCCCATGCAGGGAGAGCAATTTCCCCTGTAGAGCAGTCGCCTCATTTTCTCTCCATGACCACTGTGCCCATAATATGATAATTTTTACCTTTTTAAACTTTGCTGAAAGAAAAAGGACAGTCATCTATCTTTGGAAATAGCTCCTTCTGCATTCATTTTATCTACAAAAATGCAGATATTTGTCTATTTGGTGAATGAATGGACTGGAAAGCCCTGGAAGATGAAGATGACTTTGGTCCTGTGATGTGTCGGGATTCAATGCCTGCACTTGACTCTGAACTCCCCACAGGCAGGCCTGCTGTGTGATGGTGTTCGCCGGGCCCACTCCAACCCTTGCTCTTCTACCATGGAGTCAATCTCCCTGAGCCAAGAGGAGAGGAATTGAGAAGGAGGATGGAAGAAAAGCGTACAGACAGCCAAGTCCGTTCACATACCAGTTATTTCAGCTGTGGTTGAGAGGAATTAAACTGGGTCCTTCTTCCTAACAGTCTGGGGTCTGATGCTTTTAAGCTGTGTGACCTTGAATACTCACTTAGCCTGGTGGAGGTTTTTACCACTGTTGGGATGGCGGACAATCGAAGTATGTCCCTGGATAGAGAGAGAGAAGGGAACGAATGCTCTCTGAACCCATATCGCAAAGCTTTCATGGCCTGCTTCCCCAAGTTATCATCACCATTACAGCCCTCTACAGTCCTGGGACAAGGCTGATGTTAGACCCATTTTACAGATGAGTAACTGAGCTCTGGTGCTTTCTTGCTCAAGGCCACACAGCTAGTGGAGAAGCTACAGTCAATCTGATCTTCATGACTCACAGATTCCACACTTGTGAGTTTGCTCACTTGCTAAAACTTATTTGTAAGCACCAGGTCAATACTCGTGGCTCTTTGTAGCTATGTATAGACATGCCCAGAATAGCACAGAATTTGAGTTGCCCAACACACACAATTCCCACATGAGGTTGGACGAGGTGATGTTCTTTTTGTCCTCGAAGCCATGCCCTCGGTAGGTCCTGACCTCTCCAAGCACTTTGTGGGTGTGGGCATAGATCTTACCCTCTAGTGGGACTCCAGACCCTGTTCTTGAGTTGCCCAACACACACAATGCCCACATGAGGTTGGACGAGGTGATGTTCACACTGTCAACAAGTGTCCTTTTCGTGGTCGATCTGGTACCACGTTTTTCACAGTTTTGTGTTCCCATGTGCGAGAAGGCTGTGATGTGCTTTGTGGAGAAAACGCATGTGTTAGATAAACTTTGTTCAGACAGAGTTATGGTGCTATGGGCCGTGAGTTCAATGTTAATGAATCAACAATATGTATTTAGTAAGGTGTCTTGAAACAGACATACACATAAAACAAGGTCATGTATTGATGTGATTGATGAAAATGTTGTGACCAGAGGCTCACAGGAACCTAACCTGTGTATTTCCCCTAGGAGCACTGGTTCAGTATTTGCTAATTCAGTGTTCATGGGGACTTTATAGAACAAGATTACCATGAATCATGAGAATCAATTGTACTTTGCATCAATTCCGTTTGCCTCTTCCGTCATCTTGAAGAAGGAAGTGGGGAGACTGTGAGAGGGGTCTGGCCCCTGCCCCATGGTACCATCACACCAGCCAGACTTCCATTCTTCTCTGTTAGAGTCAGACCTGCCCAAGCCCCAGGTCAGCTTTTCCTGTGCAGAGGATGGAAGTGAGGATTTGCTGCTTCAAGAGGCAAGTGCCCTGTTCGCTTACCAGCTCAGTGATCTTGGGTAAATTACCTGCTCTCTTTCTTCCTCTATAGGGTGGGGTTCTTAATACTGCTTGGCAGAGTTGCTTGGGGAATAAGGTAAAATTAATATATATAAAGTGCTTAGCACTATGCACAGATCATCACAAAACTTAATGATTATTAAGATAATTGTGAAGATCTTGGTTTGGAGTTATTTTTATAATGCTAGAGTTCTAAGCACTGCTTAATCCTAGAGGCTGGTTATTCTGGCCCTTATCTGAGCCTCCTGTTCCTCTCTGCCTATCTTCCCTGCGGCTGGCCCCTTCTGATGGCTTCTCCTAGCTTCTCTGTTCTTGGACCTTACGTGGTCTGGGTCCTCTCTCCACTGCCCAGGCCCCACTGGCTTTTTGTAGGTTGAAGCAGGTTTTCAGGCTCACACCAGGCAGATTCTACCCTCATTCTGTAGTTGTGGTCATGCAGTTGAAGCCACCTGAAGAGTTAAATCACTGCCCCTCCTTGATCACATGCTTTGCTTGTCCAGTCCCCATTTCCAACTACTGAATAGCAGTTGCTGAAGGAATTGCCCCCACTGGGAAGGGAGAGCTGAAGCCCACCTCAGGGAACAGGCAGGAGGTTGGATGATACCAGTGTGATTAGTCCAACTAATTGAAAGTGCAAGAAATGCCACACTTCTTAAATAAAAAATTGAAATAAAACTCCATGACCCCAACTGGCTGAGATCAGTCTGATATTTGGGGTGTCTCCCTTATTGGACTGTATAAGAACTCGAGGGTTTATATAGTCTCATCAAAATCAGAATGCTCCCTGGGGGTAACCACAACACTTTTTGGGGTGCTGTCTAGCAATGCCCCGAGACCTTGTGTTGGAGGCAGACTTGGCCATAGGGATGGGCCTCCAGAACACCCATGTTGCTGGGGTCCCAAGGCCTGGCTTTAAGCCCCGTGGGCCTCCTTGAAGCCATGCCCTCGGTAGGTCCTGACCTCTGCAAGCACTTTGTGGGTGTGGGCATAGATCAGACCCTGTTTCTAGTCCCAGCCCTGTGGAGGTAAGGCTGGAGGTGAGTGTGGTAGAAGACAAGACACCAACTAATTTCTCATTCCATTATATCAAGTAAGCATTTGAATAATTCCTATAGCAGAAGCAGAGCATGAGAGTGGCTATTCTGAAATCAGGGAAGACAGCAAGGAGATCGACAATGGAGGCCATCTGGAAGGGTGTTGGGATTGGTTCACCATGAAGAACAGTTCATTGTTAAGGGACCTTTCTGAAAACTCTGGACAACTGCCATTAGAATGTCCCTTTTAGATTTAAAGAGACTATTTATTTATTATCCAACAAGTTCAGGTTGAAAAACAGTCTTGCTGCTGTCAGTTAATGAGGTTTATACCTTCCCACCTGGGGCTGGGGCTACAGTTTTCCCAGTAGTGCTTGGAGGATGGTGGAATCTCCCAGCCTGGTGGTGTCAGGTGGATGCCAGCATTCACATTTCATCCTTGCAACAACCTGGGAGTCAGGTACTCGCACTACCCTTATTTTACAGATGAAGAAACAGCAGCTTGAGAGTTAAGAGACATGTCCAAAGTCAGATGAATGACTTTGGTAAGGAGAGTGGCAATTCAAACTGAGGCAGGCCAAGTCCAAAACTGGTGTACCCAGCCACTGAGCCCATGTTGCAAGTGTCAGGGAGGTGAATCAGGCATATATCCTGCTCTCAACAGGCTACCAGTCTGCTGGGAACTTACAGTCTATTTCACTTGGCTCCATTTTTTTTTTAGATCATGGTAAATGCCAATGGGGGTGGCCAAGGATTGCTGTTTGGGGAAATGGGCCACCCGGCTCACAGGGCTGAACCTCCAGAACACCCATGATGCCACCGTGTGACACTTGGCCTCTAAGCCATGGCACATTGAGCCATGGGGGGTCATTAGAGTCTCTCTCTGGAGAGAGGGGGTGTTGGGAGCAGAGTCAAGTACAGTAAGAGCACTAGAACTAAGAACAATCAACTCTTCTTTCTGAAAACCTGAGAGGTACCCCGGCTTCCTATCTTTCTATCGGTTTGGTTGTCCAGCTTTTCACTGGATTCCCTGAAATACACCATCATCATCATCATCATCATCATCATCATCATCATCATCATCTACTTAAACTCAGTCAAGTTGTTTTCTACTATTGCAATCAGAGCACGCTTGAGAAATACATGAATCCATTCCTTAACCCATTTCATCACTATGTTATGGGCGCCCTGGCTCAGCTGAGCATCAGCCAGACTCAAAATAGCTCAGAATCCTTACCAATCACAGCACCCACTGCCCAGATCCCAGGATTTCTTGGGTCAGCCCTTTGGCTATTTCTAAGTTTAGAATCTCAAAATGTGTCCAAATAATCAAGGAGGTTGAATGTCTGAGTCCAAGTCGTATTTCAGTGCAGCTGCTATTCTATGGAATCCACCATATAGACACATGGCAGAATGAGTGAGAATCAAAACGGAGTGCCTATGATACAAGTTATGATAAGATAAAGGGAACTGAGAAAGACAGAAACAAAAATAATGCAAGTAAGTATAGCACTGAACACAGCATTGTCCTGAAAGGGCAGTGGACTCTTCATTAAATAAAGTTGGTTGGCTAGGACACCTGGCTAGCTCAGTCAGTAGAGCATTCGACTCTTGATCTTGGGGTTGTGAGTCCAATTCCCATGTTGGAAGTAGAGCCTACTTGAAAAAAATAAATAAAGTTGGTTGGTTGTAACCTAGAGAATGTTTGTGAGACTGATGTTTTGGAGCCACTGATCTTCATAAATAGCTTTTGTTTACTCAGTTAAGCCAAGAAATATTAGATATGCCCCCTTTACTCATGGTAGTTGATTTCCCTTGTTTATTAAGCTGGCAGTAGGCTCAGCAAACCTTGTTCTTTCTGACCCTAGAGCCCACGAGTTCATTCACGATACCAATATTCTTGGAACTTGAGCATGTGTAAGAATCACCCAAAGAGCTTCAAACATTTCTGGTTTCAGGTCCTACACCTCAGAGCTTCAGATTCAATAGATCTGAGAGTGGCATCCGGGAATATGCATTTTTTGATTGATCCAAAGACCATGATTTGAGAAATATTTCAGTACCCCAGATTGCCCTCAGAAAGGTAGCACTTACGAAGAAAAAAGGAGCTACATGATAGCCTAATGCTCTCAGAAACCTTTTACAAATTGGGAGAGGAAATTATACAAAGACCAATTTTCCTAAAATAGTGGTTGACCTTGCTTTTTGTTCCCTTTCTGAAGATTGATGTTCCCGTTTCCCTTGCCATTTTCTATGGGATTGCAACATTTTTGTCAAAGATTATTACTTCAAATAAAAAAATAAGTATTTCCAATCCCACTACAGAAATGTGGATAAAGATGGCCCCCGAGGCCTTAGCCAGTGAGGAACAACGGGAGCCGATGAGCACATCCAGCTTTCATTTATCAGAGGGGTTTGCAGCCATTCCAATTTATTTTAAAGCATTTCACACTTTCCGTGGAGAAACAGTATATTATTTCCAGTAAGGATTGGATGCTGGGGATGCAGGCCACATGTAAGCCTCCTCTAGAGATGCTTGGAGTTTTTCTATTTGCCTGGAGCCAGCCTGCTCTGTTTTCCACCCCACTTTCCTTGAAGGGATCAACCACTGATCAGGGCAGGAAATGGGATTTGAAGTGCCATTGATTTACTTGGCTTAGCTTTTTTTTTTTTTTCTTCTTCTTCTTCTCTGTGCCCAGAAAAAATATATATATACACCAGGGAGTCAGGAGTTGGATAGGTTTATCTGAAAGAGCTGCTGAGGTTGAGGCAATGTAACAAATTAAAGAGATAAAAGACAGACTTCAACAATATGGATGACTTATAGTAGCTGTTCCCTTTTGGATGTCTTTGCTCCAATTAATACTTTCTACAGCCTTAAGGTAAGATTATAAAGTAGGTAATAAGATCCTTTAAATCCTACTGTTTTGAAAGAATCCTTATTGTCTAATTCCCTTGGATTTTCTGTAATGCTTTCAAGAGGTTTCAAAGCCAAAGTTCCGGAATTATAGGGCTTCCTCCCCTTCAGTCTGGGAGATAAGTAAAAATAATTGATTCTTCAGGGTCCTTAATTTGTCAGGATTGCAAACTGAATCCTCAAAAGATTGGGGTCCATTTGTTACATAAATGTTTCTGGGACGAAAAAAGCTGAAGGCAGAGTAGGATTTGAGTTAGGTAGAGAAAAAGTCTTAGGATTATTCATGTGTGTCTATGCTCAAAATTTTAAGTGGGCCTGTGCACGTTAATGAAATTATTTTTATAAAGTTCCCAGCCCTGCCACTCTGGATGCTAGGCAGGCTATTTAATACTCTGACCTCCTTGTCCTCATTTCTGTTGGATCTAATGTTCAACTTGGAACCAGAAGCTCAGAAGTTAAGTTTTGTCTCTGCTCCATACCATGTGATATTGGAGGAGTCTTTTACTCTTTCTTAAGGGGAGTTTCTCCAAGTTTAGAATGGGAAAAAGATTGCCTACCGTAGAGAGTAACTGTTTACTTATGCACCCAATATTTGTCATCCATGAGGTCATTCATGTATTCATTAATTCATCCTTAAGCCCCAAGAATGTACTAGGTTCTAAGGTACATCAGTGAGTGAGCCATCCTGTCTAGCTTTAAGAAGCTCAAAGATGAAAGGGTTGACATGTAATTGAACAGTCAATTATGATATAAAGGGTTCAGATTTCTGAGACGGGTAACAGTCGGGGGCATGGGCAACCCATGGTCACCTAAAGCAGCATGCAATGGGTGGGGTGGGGGTGTTTGTAGAAAATAGTATTGGTTGCCAGCCCAACACCATCCTCTTTTCTAGTGGACTTGATTCTGTTCCTATAATCTGTGCTTCACTAATCCAGTCATGGTAATCCCTGTCTTGCTGGTGATTGATTTAGGCATGGGTTTGTTACACAATGCTGGTCACTGAGAATTGAGAAAGTCTGATAGAGGATTCTGAGAAATGTTTTCTGACTCTTAAAGGGAGATGCATGCGCGCAAGCACCCCCCCCCCCCCCCGCCCATACACACACACACAGGGAGGGAGCAAGCCTTTTTCTTTCTCTGGGTGTTTGTTGTGACCTTGTATTTTGCCTAGACCTGTAGCAACAAACTCTGTCTACCAAGAAGCTGAGAAGACAGGCGAAGGATGGTAGAGCAGAAAGATGGAAAAACTAGGATCTTTAATGCCCTTGTGGAGCAGCTGAATTCACCAAACTGAGAATTCCTTTATCTTAAGACTTTCTGTTTTGTGAGATAACACATCTTTGTTCTATTTTAAGCCAGTTGAGTCAAGGTTTCTGTGATTTCAGCTAAAAGAGCCCTAGCTGGTGATACTGTGGTTGATTTCTGAAGAAGAAGCAGGGGATGAGAGAGGAGAAGGTCATCCTAAGCGAAGGGGAGCACATAGGTGAAGGCTCTATGGCTTTGGAAACCCAACTCACTGAAGAAACAAAAAAAAGTTTTTTTAATTAAAAAAAATTCAAGTGAGGGATAGCAAAAGATGAGCCTGGAAAGATGAACAGGGTCTGGGTCAAGAAAGTGATTGTGTATCTTTGTAACAAAGAAGTAATTTCTCTTTGTGAAAGTATACAGAACTATACACAAGCCAGGAGTCCCTTCTGGCACTGATGTTCATCTCGAAGTCAGGCCACAGGGTTGCGTGGCTCCGGGAAAATGTTCACCTACATTCCATGTGAGTGCCACTCCCACGAGCATTGCATCTCCTGGTTTTGGCCAGACCAGATTGTGAATGTGCTCCCAGCATGCTGCACACCGTGGCCTTGGACCCCACTAGAGATTCTGAGATGAGAGGTGGCCCCTGATGTGGTGGCTGTCACACTAGTCCTAGTGGCCACTCCTTGCTAGTCTCTCCTTCACTCTGGCCAGTGCTCAGCCAACCCTAAGAAGTTAATTGAGGCCATGTTCCCATAGCACATCCTTTTAATTCCCAAGGCCTCAATTCTTGGCGATTTGCTAGGAACTAATAATGAGTGTGCACACACCATTACATTAAAATCCACAAAAAGGTAAATACTGCTTTCATTTGCAACAAAGCAATCACACTCCCGTACAGGATGCTAGATGCAGATGAGCTAGGCCCACAGCTCTTACAGAAAGATCTCAGCTTCCCCTCAATTGTTTGAATTTGGGGAAAAAATCAAAATGCTTTTCATGTTCACGTCTTCATGTTTCTGCCTGTTTTCAGAAATGGGAAATCTATATTTTTGTCTTTTGATGAATGAGACTCCGATGGTGATGACCATTTTCTTATTTGGGAGACGTGTGTGAAGGCGAGACACAGATGGGCTAGTTTCCATGAGATACTTTTAGTCCACTGTAAGACAAAAGTGGGTGTTAAGGAGAGCATAAATAATCCTCTTAGTTCTGAGAAGGTCGCATTCTGATCATGACCGGAAGCAGTGCCAGAAAGTGGAAAGATCTGCCATTAATTGGATCGAATACAAATCCCTTCACGTTTGGGAGTCTGTGAGTGCTCATAGGGTCAGTCTACGTTCTGCATAACAGCGCCCCCTTGAATTCTGAAGTGAATTTGGGCAACCCAGGAGCAAAATGGCGGTCATAAGTGCCCCCAAAGTGGTCCATTTGAGACCTTTCAGCTGTTATGAAACAGCAAAGCCACTTCATCCTTGTGGCTTGGGCCACCCAGCCAGCTGCCTGCCTAGCTTGTGACCCAAGGGCTTGTTGACAATTGTGGTCAGGAAAAAAGTACCCTGCTCTGTAAAAAGAGGTTGTGGAAAGGGATGTAGAGTTTTCAGACTGTTCAGAGCCTTTTATCTGGTTGCTTTGCCCATTATTGCTCCCCTCTCTCCACAAGTTCAATTGATCCTCATTATTTGTAGATTCCATATTTGCAAATTCACCTACTCACTAATATTTTTTTGTGACCCCAAAATAAATACTTATGGACCTCTGACAGTCAGAGACACATGCAAAGTGGTGAAAAACCTGATACACACGTTCCCAGCTAAGGTCGAATAAGGCAACCCTCTGCCTCCGTGTTTTAGCTCTTATGCTGAAGGCAAGTGTCCTTTTCACTGTCTATCTGATGCCATTGATTGATTGATTGATTGCATTTTGGTGCTTTTTGTCAGTGATTTCCCTGACCTCCAGGCAGAGTGCTTAAGAACTGTCTAGTGTTCCTAAGTGCAAGAAGGCTGTGATGTGCCTTAAGAAGAAAATGTGTATGTTAGATAAGCCTTGTTTAGGCATGAGTAATAGCGCAATTGGCCATGAGTTCAATGTGACTGAATCAAATGCATTGTCTTTAAACAGAAACACACATAAAACAAGGTTTTATCTTATTGATTATTTGATGAAAATGTTGTGACCAGAGGCTCACAGGAACGAAACCCTCTTTTCCCCTATGGGGCAATGGTTCAGTATTTGCTAATTCAGTATTCACTAATTCAGTGTTCACAGAGTTTAAAGCATAATAGAAAGAACCATATGTTTTTTTGTGTTATATGTCTTACCATAGGCATGTTCTGTTCATGTGTCACATGAATCTCTGAGTTTCTAGGGCAATCTTTTTGAGAAGAACCAGGATGAGTGGTGACCAGCCTCTGCTTGGATAATTCTTCTGATGGGGTGCTCATTATTATAGTACATGTCTGATTTTAGCACTGATGACTGAAAAATACTCTTATATAGAGCTGAAAATTCTCCTTGAAACTGTTCCTCTTACTCCTAATTCTGCTTTCTGGGGCTTTATAGATTAATTTGGCTTTATTTTCTAAAATATTATATCCTACAAATATTCAAGATGGTGATCTTAGTCTTCTTCCTTCTGTCTCTTTTCTCTTTCAACTCCGTTTTCTTCCTCCTCCTTCCCATCTTGCCCCTTCTTCTCCACTCCTAGACTCTGGCTTTTTATCTTTATTCCTTCTTCTGGGCCCTCCACCTCTCTGCTCTTTCACCTCCTCCATGTATGACATGAATCTGTTCATTGCCCACTATTGGAAAGTGCAGAGCGTAATCATTTTAACATCTTGGTTGCATCCAAATATACCTTACATTCCCCATTGAGTCTCACTCAAATGTGTCCCTGGATTCCATTTGCTAATTCATGTGGAGTTGGTCCCATTCAAACCAAACTCTTTTAAATACACCTGCTTTGGAAATGGGCCACCCATACCCTCAGGGCAGAAGAATGACTATGATAACCGTGGAAATTATCTGTGCTCATAAGGGATCAGCTGTGGCATTTTTACGCTCTGATTACATGTATAAGATTATTGAGGCTGGGTCCCCATTAATGAGGTACTATTTATAATTTTCTTTGAAAGCAACTGTTCACTTAAAACATAGCTCTAAAATTGTTATTTAAATTCCAGTATAGTTAACATACAGTGTAATATTAGTTTCAGGTGTACAATATAGTGATTCAACACTTCCATACAACACCCGGTGCTCATCACAAGTGCACTCCTTAATCCCTATCACCCGTTTCACCCATCCCCCCACCTACCTCCCCTCTGGTAACCATCAATGTGTTCTCTCTATAGTTAAGAGTCTGCTTCTTGGTTTGAAAAAAAAAAACATAATGATTCAATATTTGTGTGTAGAGCAAAATGATCACCACAGTAAATCCAGTTAACAAAAAATGGCTCTAAAAAAGGAATTTTGTTACGGAATGAGGTATGTAAAGAAGACTTTCTTGTGTTGTTCAAGAAAGGAAGGAATTATTTAGAATGGGTATGTGTACATGTGTATATGTCACTGAAGGGATTACTGAGCTGAGGGTAGAGAGAAGGATTAGAAGGTGTGACGTGTAACAGCAGATTGAAAGAATACTAAATATGTATTACAGGATCTCCCTTAACACACGATATTTCAATGCATCTTCCACTGAATAATTCAAGACTAGAATTCGACCGATAGCTTACCTAGGAAGGTTTATGAATGGGATAAAATAGAATTAGAAGCCTTGATCCCACCAGGGACTATGTATTCTCATTCATAATCATCAGAATTGTTCTTTCTGTTTAAAACAAGAAGGAGAACAAGAAGGAAGACTTGGATGGGGGGAAAAACCCACTTACCAAGACTTTGAAAGAAACATGGCAAAATCAAATAATTAGATTATGCCTCAAACCTAGCACACCCTTAGATTTTGCCTTAGGAGTTTGTCCTTCTTCTATCTTTCTAGATACTAGGACTCACATGTCAGTGAGTCCTCAAATACATGGTAGTGAGTATTTCACATCCGGAGACCTAGAAACCTGCACTGAATATGTAATTTCTGACCCCATAGCTGCCTGAGGGCTGCCCTGTGTTCACACTAAATGACAAGAAGCCAACTTCTCAGCAGTATGGGTACAATCTTCTGTTTATCCCATACTCCGTGGGACAGCTCCCCTGTTAACCTGTGTGACTGGAAAGCATATTCTCTGCCTGCAGAAGCAGAAATGACGTGGGAATGAAGACCAACTGTTCTGGTCAATCGAATAATAAGAGTGTTCTAGGGACACTTGGGTGGCTCAGTCTGTTAAGTGCCCGACTCTTGGTTTTGGCTCAGGTCATGATCTCAGGGTCCTGGGATAGAGCCCCACATTGGGCTCCATGCTCCGTGCAGAGTTTGCTTGAGATTCTCTCTCTCCCTCTGCCTCTCCACCCCTGCTCGTACACACTCGCTGTCTCTCTCTAAAAATAAATAAATATATCTTTTAAAAAAAGGAGTGTTCTAGGGTGGGAGGGATGGGGTGACTGGGTGATGGACACTGGGGAGGGTATGTGTTCTGGTAAGCTCTGTGAATTGTGCAAGACTGTTGAATCTCAGATCTGTACCTCTGAAACAAATAATGCAATAGATGTTAAGAAAGAAAAAAAGAAGAAGAAGAATGTAGCAGGAGGGGAAGAATGAAGGGGGGGAAATCGGAGGGGGAGAAGAACCATGAGAGACGATGGACTCTGAAAAACAAACTGAGGGTTCTAGAGGGGAGGGGGGTGGGAGGATGGGTTAGCCTGGTGATGGGTATTGAGGAGGGCACGTTCTGCATGGAGCACTGGGTGTTATGCACAAACAATGAATCATGGAACACTATATCTAAAACTAATGATGTAATGTATGGGGATTAACATAACAATAAAAAAATTAAAAAAAAAAAAAAAAGGAGTGTTCTAAACCTACTGGTGAGGTTCTTCTCTCTTCTTCTTCTCTCCTACCGGATTCTAAGCTCTTGCATTCATTCATTTCTTTTTTTTCCCCACTCATTTCTTAATTCCTTGGTTGATTTATCAGATTGTCCACTCAATTTTCAGAACCATTTATTGGCACTGCGTGGTTCCAAGTCCTCTTAAAAATTCTAGGTGCACTTATGTCTGTGGATGTGGGTTTCTGAGTTTGGCTGCAAGTGTATGTTGGATAATTGAAAGAGGTGAGGACAATTTGCAGATTAATAGCTACATAGTGGTAGAGTGACAGGAATAATTCAGCTAGAGTAAGATTTCACTGGATAATTTAATTGTTGTGATTTTTTTTTTTTGGTTGGGGAGGAGAGTAGGAAATCTGCACAGAAGAAAGCAGAAAAATTTTATTTTTTAATTATATTTGTCCAATAGTCACAAATCAGAGAAAAATTTTTATTGCTGTAGCTCAAGATAATGTGTTTTAAAAGATTTTATACTGGCTTATTTCAGATCAAAACATTTGCTTACTCTGGCCCAATGCATAATGTGACAATAACTTTGTTGTCTAGAACACTTGTCTATGATGAGAATTTATTAACAGTTGTTAAGATTTTATTGGTATTACATTCCAACAGTATAATGTGATTTACGACCCATATTTCTCTCTTATGTATATAATTGCTCATATTTATGGGGCCGAGCTAATGAGTGGCTCACCAATCCAAGGGGTTAGCCCTCTCTTGATGGCCTTTGGGTTAATTCACAAACATTTGTTTCCCAGCTCCGGGCACCATATGATTGTACGCTTGATGTCAGCAACTGGCTGTTTATCTCTTCCTTTATTGGTGTTGTTCACCTACCATATACCTCCGCCATACAAAGTCTAGAAACTTCAGGAGTCAATTTCAATGGACAGCCTGCTTGGCCCCAGTCTAGGTTCATCGTCTCTCCTCTCTCTTCTTTCTCTCTCTTGCTCACTCATCTCTCTTCCCTCCACTTCCTCCCTATTCTCTTTCTTTGTCTTTCTTTCCTTTCTTTATATATAAATGTTTGCTATGGAATTACCCCTCATACACTGCTTTATTGCTTTTTAAGAATGAGCTTGTTTGCCCTTAAAATGTACCAAAGGAAGCATCTCCAGCGCACTTTCCTTTGACATTTACGAGATTTGCTTGTATCAATTCCCTGATGAATAGATGAGTATCTAGGAACCCTCATCCTGGGGAACACTAAGCAGATACTCTACAGGAATCCAGGTGCTGAATTCCTATAATAAGTTGCCTGAAAGCCCAGCAGATGTTAAGGTATCTTTCCTCAGGTTTCTACTAATTGTGAAGAAAAATTAGTCGGTTGACAAGTGTGCAGGTGTCTGAGCCAGGCAAAATTAATGTCAGGGGTGGCACATAGGGATGTCATTTCTCATGGAGATAGGGAGGCCGATGTGTGTATTTTCACTTTCAGATTCAAAGGAATTGAACTGTGGGTTTTTCTAAAGACTAAAAGTGTTCTGAAATGGGACATTTGCAAACTAATGTTTTGTGGAAATAGGAAGAAGAAAATTCCGGAGGGAAGCCATGGGGGGATAGAATAGATGTCCGTCCTAAAAATGTGTGAAGTAAATCTAAGCCTTGCAAGATCATGCTCTCCCGGGCCCAGGGCACTGAGTGGCCAAATGACAAGGATTCCTAGACTAACACTGTGATCAGGACAGGACAGAAGTTCAAAGTTGCCCAAAGTCAGACCAGGCAGGCATCTGGAGATTTGGTTTGGAATCAGATAGGAGAGAAATGGTCAGGTAAAGTTAGCATGGATTAACCAAGAAAATGTTGGGCAATTTCCCTTTACTGGACCCAGCTATAGACCAATGGGAAAAGGAAAGAACACACAAGTATATGTGGGTTATTTTTAATTGCCTCATTTGGGGTTTAGTCATGGGTTCATGAAACTTCACTATAGTTTAAAAAAATAAATGAATAAATATACAAATAAATATTATTAGAGGACTACTCTAGGGGCGCCTGGGTGGCTCAGTTGGTTATGCGCCCGACTCTTGGTTTCACCTCAGGTCATGATCTCAGGATCATGAGATCGAGCCCCATGTTGGGCTCCATGTACAGTGGGGAGTCTGCTTGAGATTCTCTCTCCCTCTCCCCTTGCCCCTCCCCCTGCTCGTGCTCTCTGTCTGTAAAATAAACAAACTCTTAAAAAAAAAAAGACTACACTCGATAGTGTGTCATTAACAAGGGATTATAATTAATTCACTTTTGTGACCAACGGCTCTAAAATAAGTTATTAAAGATTATATGTAGGTACAGTGAGTTAAATGTTCAGACACAGGATCAGGGATCTTTGCCTCTTGAAAGCTGTTCGTGTGGTATCTGGGCATTTTTGTTGGCCAAAAGTTCATCCTGAGTCCACAGTGCAGCGGGGTCCACTTTCTTTCTTCTGAATTGGGGTGTGCTCAGTGGGAAAGCCAACCACATGAATCATCCCAGGAGGGTCCCACAGGCCGGATTGATCTAGGCTGGGGTGTTTCACTTGCTGGAAGCAGCCGTTATTCAAGGTACAAGTGAAAATCGTGGCCTGGAAATGCAGCCATCGGTCATATCAGAAGAGCATAGGGGGTGACTCTGAGGCCTGGAGCAGAGGGAATCTGCAAAAGTCTGGAAGCAGAGTGCAATAAACACAGAGGGTAAAGGTTCAGAATGTTGGTGTTACAAGGCAACAGTTCCCAAGAGCAGGAGTCATGGGGGTGCTGGCTGTGCCAAAGGGCAGGTAGGTAGGCTTGTTGAAAAGCACATTGCAGATAAAAGAACCAGTGGAATTTCAGATTGCATCAGCAGCCATTGAATGTCAGGGAAGAGAGGTGATGGGCCCTTTGAATCTTGCCCTTGTGAGAAACCATTTGGACTCTTGTGTTCAGCTTTGGGCACCAAATTTAAACAAAGATAAGGCCAGAAGTGGAGCTCCTGGGCTGGCATGAGCCAGGTCCAAGTGATGGAGAGACTCGCTTAGCTGTGGGTTGTGAACTGGCAAGTCCTTGGCATGAGACAACTCGAGAAATCCCAGAAGGACAGAGTCCCAGGCAAATGTCACAGTTCAGGATTGTTTGGCTGTGGCTCAGGTTTGCAAGGTCCCAAGGGTCTGATAGGAGCAGGTGCAGGTAGACTCCCAGGGACCAGGGCTCAGGAGAAGGACGCTGGTCCCTAGAACCAGGTAAGTCATAAGGCCAGGAGCTAAAAAAGCTGGAATTTTGGACTGAGAACACAGACAGGGACTGGGAATTTTGAGGCAGGAAGTGAGCAAAGAAAGGGAACCAAACCCAGGCCATGAGAATAAGAAGGACCTTGGGTCTTAGAATCAGGTGTGGGGTCATAGTGGGCCAGAGCCCTCTGAACCATGGATGCAGAAGCTCTTCTGGTTCCCTGTGTGGAGCTGAGTTTCCAAGCATAGTTGCAAAGACATTCAGAAATAATTAACAATGCGTTTGAGGTTGAAGTGTGGATTTGATTCTTGCTGTATAGGTTTCATTACATAGACTCTGCTCCTTTCAATTTTATCTCTAATGGGTACTGTTCCAAAGCTACCTGTCTCTGAATTTCTGGACTCAGCATTTCTATTCATTCTCGTTTGCAACCTGGCTACTTCTTTTCCAAGCTGCTTTATTTTTTTTGGTATTACCTGGCCAAAGGAAGCCAATGACAGCCAACACACACGTTTTGTCTTGCAACTTCTCTCTCTAGAGCTAGATATTAACCTGGATTGTAGGTTGTAGCAAGTAACTGTTTCAACACCTGTTTACTATGGTACACATAACAGGGGTTGCCGTTCTTCCAGCCTGAAATAGTGGCTTCCTCCCTGCAGGCCTCCTGGATTGCAAGCTAATTCCACATCTTGGAGGTTTGTGTGATAACAGTATCCTGTTTGTTTGTTTGTTTTTAGTAATAAATTAAAAGTTTATTAGAGAGAGTGAGCATGAGCGAGGGAAGGGGCAGGGGGAGAAGCAGGCTCCTTGCTGAACGGGGAGCCGGATGTGGGACTCGATCCCAGGATCCTGGGATCATGACGTGAGCTGAAGGCAGACACTTAACCAACTGAGCCACCCAGGCGCCTAGCAGTATCCTGTTTTTAGGTATCAGTTTGTGTTCCATCGGAAGAGACTACATGACATTGAACCAGCAAATAAATACGAAATTTCAGTGGAGATTGATTTCTTGTCCACAGCACAGGTTCACCCATGTGTGGGCTGGGACTTTCGCTCTCTCCCCTCCCGACTCAAGGCCTCAGACTCAAGGAGGCTCCACTTCCATGTTGCCCTATTTTCCAAGTCAGTAAAAAAGGAAGTTGGTGAACTGCATGCCAGCTCCTAGAGTTTCCATCTAGAAATGACATGTGATATTTCTGCTCACGTTTCTTTGACAAAAAACAAGCCACCCAGCTAATTTACGTTTCCAGGGGCAACCCTACTATGTACCCTATCCTTGGGAGACAGAGGGCCAGAAATATTTGGTGAACAGGACTAATGGGCGCTGGTGTCTACCAGTTGTCCTTTTTACAGAGCTCTGTGTGTGTTAACCACTTTAATTCTCCTAACCCTCTGAAGTCAGTACTCCAACGAATCGCCTTTTTTAATACATGAGGAGGCTGAGGCACAGAGAGGTTAAGAAACTTGCCTAAGCTCACACTGCTCTTGAGTGTTAGAATTCTTTTAACCCATGCTCTTAGCCCTTACAATTCACTGCCTCTTCAGGAGTCGCTGTTGATTTGGGGCCACATTTCCTGTAACTTGCCTGGGTACCAAAAAGCTAGCTCCCTCCGTGTGCAAGTAAGAGGTAAACGACCCCAATCAGGGGCCCTCAAGGGAGAGGCCCTGGGGGCAGAGGGTGGGCTGCAGGAACCGGAGGAAGGTAAATATCGTCTGGGCTCCTGGGATCCAACGGGGGCATTTCTGCCGTTGAGCAGAGAGCTCCGTGCCTTTTAGCCTTGAGATGCTCCTGCAGCTGGGAGACTGAAGGCAGAGGTTGGCCCCACTGGCGGAGGTGAGGATGTCATTAATTCCAGAGGCTCGCTGCCATGGTTCCCAGCCGACCAGGTGATTCCAGAAATTCCCCGTGCAGACGTCAGCGTGAGGGGGCCCCTTGATTCTGCAAGACCTCCACTGCCCTGCTTTGCCTGTGGTAATGGAGCTGCCCGACCTCCATGGGAGCCTCCCTCCTCCTTCAAGAAAGGGAATTGATTTGTCAAACATATATCCACATTGCTCCAGCCGGGCAGATTCATTCTCTCGGCAAGCTGCGCATCATACGTTCAAAGTCAGACACTGAATCCTGCCACGGGCAATACCAAGAACTCCCTATTTCTTCTCTCTTTGACATCTCCGGAATGTCAAGATAGAAGTAAGCTGTTTATTTATTTAACGGAAGTTCGGCTATAAAGAGCATATATTTCAGATAAGTCTAGACCCTCTGTGAGCCACTCAGGACCCCCCCCCAAGATGAATAGAACGAAGTTTCTCGGTTAAGGGCCACAACAGCCGAGTTCAAATCAGATCCCTGGAGTTTCCAGAGTGTAGGCTGTGCAGCGTAACGTTAATTAATATGTTGCATCCCGTTCTACAGAGAGCAGCCCCTCAAATTCCACCTCATTGGGATTTAGGTGCCATAAATATGCCCACTTTTTTAAAAATATATTTTTTTAAGATTTTATTTATTTGTGACAGAAAGAGCACAAGCAGGGGGAGCCCCAGGCAGAGGGAGAGAAGGAGGCAGGCTCCCCGCTGAGCAGGGAGCCCGACGTGGGCCTCGATCCCAGGACCCTGGGATCACGACTTGAGCCGAAGGCAGACACTTAACCGACTGAGCTGCCCAGGCACCCCTAAAAATATTTTAATTAAGAAAAATAGATGGATACAAATCTGCACAGATCATAACTGAACACCTTGAGGAATTGTCACCATCTGAGTATATCTATGTAATGAGCACCCAGCTCAAGAAATAGAACATTCTCAGCATTCCAGAATCCCTAAAATATTCTCCATCGAATATAACCACTATCCTGATTTTAATAGAATTACCCTGTTGTTTTCAGCGGTAACAACCTTGGCCCATGCCATCCATGTCGGTTTATTTTACCGTGATGTATTCTTCACGTGACTGTTTAGAAGGAGGGTGTGGTTTCCCTTCTTGGCCCATGAAACTGTCACAAGAAACACACTGTCCTTTATTGCCCACCAGAGGGGACCAGGGTTGCAGCTTTGTTCAGGTCTGGGGGATGCATTAATTTGGGTCCTGCAAGATGGAAGTGGACATCCATGCCATCTATTGAAGGAAATACCCATGAAGCGTCATGGGGAGAGTGAGCAGGAACAGGCTGGGAGCTTTCAGACTACGGGGCCCCTCTGGGAAGGAAGAACAGAGGGAAGGAAGGAGGATGTATTTGATTAGGAGAGGCCTCGGGCTGCAGGTAGATTGTCCACCCAAGGACACCTGCCTCACCAGGTAGGAATGGCCTGGCTTAAGGAACACTGGCCGAGGAGAGTGTGTCCTCAGGGCAAATATAGAGGAGCTCACCGTGCGGATGCTGGACCCTGACCCTGCCGTGGGTTCTTGCAAAGCAGGATCTAACCTCAGTGACCACCCAAGGTGGCTTCTTCTCTGGTGGATGTGTTGACCTCTCCGTTTGTGGAGAGGTCCTTCCAAAGCTGTTTCTCATTGTCATGGCCACGGTCAGAGAGTAGATAGATAGTCAAACAGACCTGAGTCGGAGCTGGGTCTAGTTCCTTCATTTCCCTGCAGTAGGATTATACTTCCTGAGCCACAGTTTACCCATCTGTAAAATGGGGGAAATTGTTCTCACCTCATGAGGCTGTTATTAGGGTGGCATGAGATTATTTTAAGGAACGGACAGTCTGTGATGTGACGTAAGTGCTCCAAAAAATTAGTTCCTTTTATTTCTTGTCTTGCAGGATTTTCTCTCCTCCTCACCAAACTGCAGAGTGTTTACCCTTCCTTAGGAATCACGTTTTCTCATGGGCAGAGCATGTCCTGCGATGCCGGGTCCTCACACTTTGGTTTTTAGGCAGCAGGTTCATTATACCCAACTTAAGCCCAGGACCCCTGACAATCGGGGGATCCCTACAGTCTCCTTCTCAGAAGACCACTCCTAAAGAATAAAATGGGGGCGCACAGGTGGCTCGGTCAATTAAGCATCCAACTCTTGATTTCAGCTCAGGTCATGATCTCAGGGTCCTGGGTTCGAGCTCCGTGTCGGGCTCCAAGCTCAGTGCAGAGTCCGCTTGAAGATTCTCTCTCTGTCTCCCTCTGCCCCCCCCACCCCACTTGTGCTCTCTCTCTGTTTCAAACAAATAAATGAAATCTTTTAAAAAAAGAATAAAATAAACTGGATTATGCTTAAACCATTTATCACAACATTACCAAAACAAATTTGTGACATAGTAACGGATCTGCTTCTTTATTAACACGTTAGGTAACAAGTTCTAGCTGTGGGGCTAATCATGAGCCTAATTTGAAGTCACGATGAACATAATTGATATTTTGTGATATCTACACAAGCACGATGTGATATGAAAATATCTGTGGTTTTGGGAGGGATAAAGTCTCGGGTAATGCACGTTCTGTTGCAGTTTGTTGTCTGCATCCGTAATTGAAGGAAATGCTACATTTCAGTTAGCGGTAAGGGAAATAAAAGATATAATGTTTTTCTCCATCTGGATTTATGATTACAAACCCCGGGTAAAGACTTCCTGCCTGAGATGAATGGCACCTGCCCTCGCTCACTTTTGGAGCATTTAATTCCCAGGAGTGGGGATGTCCCTAGGTGTCCCCATTCAGACCCCGCTCTCCCCCGACAGGTGTTCCTGGGAGCACATATGTATATAAAGGAGTCTGCAGTGAGTTGACAAGGCAGCCCGATGCCCCTTCTTGTGGATGTGGGCACATTCAGTCATACCAGTTTGTTCCTACATGTAGGTTGATAGGAGCAAAGGAACCCTGTGCATGTCTGGGTAATTCTCGAATGCCCTGGTATCACTCTCCCATTTGTCTTTATTTATTTATTTTTTAAAGATTTTTTTTTTTATCTATTAGAGAGAGAGAGAGAGAGAGAGAGAGAGAGAGAGAGAATGAGTGGGGGAGGGGTTGTGGGAGAGGAAGAGAGAGAATGCCCAGCAGCCTCCATGCCTGGCGCAGATGTGGGGCTCAATCTCACAACCTTGAGATCGTGAACTGAACCGAAATCAAGAGTCAGACACTTAACTGACTGAGCCACCCAGGCGCCCCACCATTTGTCTTTAGGATGGAGCATTCATATTTATTCTCCCTCCTTCTTCCCTCTCTTTTGTCAACCATGCATTTCCTGCTATTCTAACTCAGTTGAAAGTTCCAGATCAGGTTTGCTTTTGGAATCCACCCAGTGGGTCTAGTGTGAGTTCAAGGGCTTAATCACCCCAAACATATCCCCCCAACTTGCCTGGAAGATATCTGAGAATCCTATAATTGGGAAAAGCTTTCATCCCAATGTGAAATGCAATAGTCCAGGCTGCTCACACTTGGCAAGCACCTGTTGTATTGTGTCAAGGGCAGGGTGCTAGGTGCATTTCATGTGTTTTATCACTGAATCTTAACAACTGCGTGAAGAATCACTTTTTCTCACATTTTGAAGAACAACCTGGAGCCAGAGAATTTGATAACTCTTTTTTTTAAGATTTTTAAGTAATCTCTCCATCCAATATGGGGCTTGAACCCACAACCCTGAGATCAAGAGTCGCAGGCTCCATGGACTGAGCCAGTCAGGCACCCCTGGGGAACATTCTTTTTTGTTTGTTTTGTTCTTCCCCCACCCCCCCGGCCGTAACACTCTTTTTTTTTTGAAAGATTTATTTATTTGAGAGAGAGAGAGCAAGCATGCTCCCTCACTGAGATGAATGGCACCTGCCCTCCTGTGGGGGGAGGAGGAGAGGGAGAGAAAGCATCTCCAGCAGACTCTCCACTGAGCACAGAGCCTGAGATGGGGCTCAATCTCAAGACCCTGAGATCATGACCTGAGCCAAAATCAAGAGTTGGACGCTTAACTGACTGAGCCACGCAGGTGCCCCCCAGTAACACTCTTAAAGTAACGTACTCTGGGTCTGAATTTGAAAGGTAGCTCTAACTTATTCCAAATCCTTGAAAAGGATAGTCCAGCCCTCCTTCACAAAGTTTCCTTAATTACGCTCAGATTATGAAAAATTAAAGTAACAAAAGTGAGGTAAAAAGTATGATATTAAGCATGTCAGTTTCATTGCCAGACTGCCCATGTTCAAATCCTCTATTTGCCATTTACGGACCAAGTGACCTTGAAGAAGGTACTTAATTCTCCGTGCCTCAGTTTTCCCACCTCTGAACAGAATAGTAATGATACCTTAAGGAGTTGTCAAGAATTCTATGAATTGGGGCGCCTGGGTGGCTCAGTCTGCCTCTCCCTCTGACCCGCCTCCCTCTCATGCTCTCTCTCTCTGAAATAAATAAAATCTTTAAAAAAACATTTAAAGAAGAATTATATGAATTAATACGGGTAGAGCATAGAGAACAATGCCTGGCTCATTGAAGGGGCTCAATAAATGCTAGTTATTCTTATCTTTGTAAAACAAATCTGACTACAGCAGGCCTGTGAATACAATCATCGATGACTCCCTCTCAAATTTTAAACTCATTTTTTTCTTAAAGATTTTATTTATTTGACAGAGAGAGACACAGCGAGAGAGGGAACACAAGCAGGGGGAGTGGGAGAGGGAGAAGCAGGCTTCCCGTGGAGCAGGGAGCCTGATGCGGGGCTCGATCCCAGGACTCCGGGATCATGACCTGAGCCGAAGACAAATGCTTAATGACTGAGCCACCCAGGCGCCCCCTCAAATTTTAAACTCATGATACACAGGGCACTCCACCATCCAGTCTCTGCTGACCGTTTCAACATGAAATCTGACCACTCCATGACTTTTTGAAATTCGTGTTCCAGCAACCATACTACCACTGGACATTCCCACAGTCAAGCAGTATGACTCGTTCTGGTCGCTGCTCATCATGTACCCTTAGTGCTGTGGACCTGTGCCTGCCTTCCTTCACCAGGCCAATTTCCTACGGTCCCTAAAGACTCAGCTCAGGGGTCTTCTCAAGCATGTCCTGCAAGCAGGTCCCCACCAGGCTGATAGGGGATGGATGGGATCACAGTCATCAGCAGACCTATCCTATCATGATGACACTGAGTATAGACCCACCCTCTTCCTCTGACATTGTCTGTTCACTGACATGAGCTAGGCGTGGGGTCTATCTTCTCTCCAGGCAAGGATTCTCCAGGGTGAGAAACTGTCTTTGTCTTCCTGAGGAACCCTTATCTTCACCTATCTCATTTGGCCACAGAGGTGGGTCTCCCTCTCTTTCTGCTGAGGTTGGTAGCAAGTACTCTCCACCAGCTTATTTGTTGCTCCTCTCCAGGGAAGAGGAGGAGGTGATCTGATTGCTGAAGCCCACTGTTTACTTTTCTCCATTGCAAGGAGCTTTGGGGATAAAGGTCATTGCCTGTGCTTGGTGCTGTGTCTCTGCTTCCAGAAGTGCTCGATGCAGGTGCCGTGGGTGCTTACATGCCCGGCTCATCCTCCTGTTGGAAGTCTGGGTGGGGCATGCGTTCACAGGCTGGCTATCATCTCTCCATTCTGGTCTGTCTTCCTCTGATGGATGCATAACAAGATCTGTAATATACCTGTTACTCATCTGGGTGTTCGGCATGTTTTGTGTTATGTCCTTTGTGCGCATATCTATCCGTTGGAGGATAGTAGGGTGAGTCTTGGTTCCCTAACTGCCAACACCACTCATCTCTTTATCTCTGGGGACCTGCCCTGGTGTTGGCCGTGCTTGATGCTCAGCACGTGATGGCTTACAGAACCAGATTGTTGGAAGTGGGAGGGGCCATGTGGCCATATCACCCAATTGGGGAACAAAGCACCTGCCCTCAGGTCCATTCAGAGGTTTCTTCCTGACCGCACTGGCCAGGCTGCAGGTGTCTGAGCCCATTGCAAGTGGCTCAGCCACCATCTCCAGAAAAACTGGTTCCTCTACATGCCAGACACATGGCCCTTCCACTCAAATGGTCTCACAATGGACTACCGGGGATGGAATCTAACCCAACGCATACTTCGGGTCTTGTAACCAAGATGTATGTATCTGAAAGAATAATTTTCAAAATGCTAAAAACACGATTCTCCTATGAATATAGAATGGACATGTGTCAAAGATCTGTCCACTCGTTAACGAGGGACCCAGTAAAATGTTAAAGCTGGCTCCAAGTGCGTTTTCAGTAACTGGGTATTTAGAGGCATTCCAAAAGGAATGTGAGCATGAGACTGCTGAGTCAGATACAGAAGTGCTGACTGTCCTACAGGGCAATTAAAACCCACAGCCTTTGGGGTCATCTTTTCTAATGGATAGGAAGCTAGGAGTTACATATAGCTTCCTAGTGTCTGGGATCTAATGTATAATACATAGCAAATTCAACCAGAGCTACATTCCCCAGAAATAATGGGTTGCCTGCTGAATAATGCCTCAGTATGATACTGAAAGGTCTTGCTCTGCTTTCTGTGTTTGACTTCCAAGTTTTGGATATTTTTTCTTAGCATCTTTTGAATATATATATATGTATATATATATATCATATATATTTCATTTGAATATATATTTGAGAACCATGGTTCTCAACATTCAGTACGCATCAGAATCACCTAGGGGCACGTTGAAACACAGATGGCTGGGCTCCAGCACCTGAGTTTTTGATTTAGTAGTTCTGGGGTGGGACTTGAGAATTTTGCATTTCTTACAAGTTCCCAGCTGCTGCTAGTCTGGGGACGTCTTTGAGAACCTGGTGTGGTTCGTTATTATTTGGCTCCCCTGGATGTAGGGGAACCTCCCTACCTTTGGCCCCTCCCTATGAGAAAACTTCCCAAATGCTCCAAGAATGCTTGGGGCCGCACTAGACCTCAGATCTGCCCAGATCCCAAAGAGGTGCTGATGGGGAAGGATCCCGCTATCACGTCAAGCTCTGCTACATTTTCTGTGTTCTTGAACTCTTTCTTTTGAACACTCAGGTGAAGAGCAGTTATCACCTCACTCTGCACTTCTTGTGTCCACTTAATCTCCCCTCTTTTGTTTCTGATACATCCAGAAATTGGACTCTAACATCACCCCCAGATAGAGCAGTCAGAGCCCATGGAAGCAGCTCCTGACGGGTACGAGTGCTTACAGCGCTCAAGATCCTGGGCTTGGCTCTGGGATGGCACGAGAAAGAAAAGATGCCGCTGGGGAACCTGGGTGGCTCAGTTGGGGGACGTTTCCAGTGGGCAAGTGGCAATGCGAGTTTGGAGCTTAGTGGATAGGTGGAGGAGTCTGGGGCTTGTGGGGAACTAGGGGGTGGCTGAGATCTTGGTGATGGATGACTTTGATGTTGGAGGAGGGGGAGAGCAGAGGTTCCCAGCTCCCAGGACACCAGGATGGTCTCTGCGTGCCCTGAGTAAGCAGCATGGAGGGAGGAAGGAAGGGATTAAGAAAGCAGAGGGCAAGAAGAGGAGAAGACCTATCTCCCTTAGGTCTCCCTTAGGACTGATCAAGCAGAAAATAGTCTGGTACCTCTTCTCTCCTACAGACCCACAGATGCTTTTTATTTAAAATTGTGCTAAAATACCCCTAACACAAAATTTACCATCTTAACCATTTTTAAGTGTACGGCTCAGTGGTGTTAAACACATTCACCTTATTGTACAACCATCACCACCATCCATCCCCGGAACTCCTCATCTTGTAAAAATGAAACTTTGTCCCCATTAAACACTAATCCCCCATCCCCCGCTCTCCTTAGCCAATGGTGACTACCATTCTGCTTTCTGTCTCTATGAATTTTTGACAACTCTAGCTGTCTCAGATGAGTGGAATCCTACACTATTTGTCTTTTTGTGACTGGCTTATGTCACTTAATGTAATGTCCTCAAGGTTCATCCATGTTGTAGCAGGTGTCAGGATTTCCTTCCTTTCTAAGGCTGAATATTGACCATATTGTATGGACAGACCTGGTTTGCTTATTTATTCAACCATCACTGGACATTTGGGTTGCTTCCACCTCTTGGCTATTGTGAATGACACTGCCCTGAATACGGGTGTACAGATCCCTCTTTGAGAACCTGCTTCCAATTCTTTTGGATCTATACCCAGCAGTGACATTTCTGGATCATATAATCTTTTTTTTTTTTAATTTTTTTTGAGAAGCCACCACACCGTTTTCCACAGGGTGACTGACACCACTTTACGTTCCTACCAACAGCGCCCAAGGGTTCCGATTTCTCCATATCCTTACCAATACTTATTATTTTCTTTTTTTTTTTTAATTGTAGCTATCCTAATGGGTGTGAGGTGATGCTTTTTGGCTGAACATTAGTTTGTATTATCATTTTGTGTGACCAAGCACCGTGCATCATTGTCCAGGGTGACAGGAAGGCCACTGGAAATTTCCTGGGGCATCTCAGGGCCCACAGACCCAAGCATGTAATGAATGTGTTTGAACCCGTGGAAAGGAAAGGGAGGCATTGGTGAAGATTCTTAGAATTCCTTAGAATATGAGATTTATGTCAGGATCTGCTTGATAACCCTGTATGAGGATTTACTCTAGGAACTTTCCTTTTCTTCTTTCAGAAGGTGACGAGGCAGGATGGAAAGGGAATGAACCCATAATGGACAGTTGGGCATAAACACGCACACTGACTAGCTCAGCCTATGGCACGTGGTTTCCTTCGCTGAATTCATTCCCACCAGGACAGTTGCCTTACTGGAAAAAGCCTACTTCTCCCCCGACTCCAAAGTGAACACTGGCCGCTCAGGAAAGGTTTTTATAGAGTAACAGGGTGCTTGACAACTCAGGCTCCATGTGTTATGTATCAGCTTAACTTTTGTTCTGCATTTATAGCGTTTCTAAAAATATATTTCCCAAATTACCCACCTCCACTGTCGGTAAAAGGCTATAAGATCAGCTAAAAGTCGAGGTGTGAGGAGCATCGCACCCATCCCGGACACCATTTGTGATGGAGGATAATGGCTCACTCCTCTGAGTAGTGTGGAGAGGTGGAATGGTTCAATAACACTTTCCAGCTCTTTTAAGGAGTACTTAAAATAAAAGGCCAGAGATGGGAAGTGAGAAAAAAGAAAACCCTCACCCTGAGGGTTAGCTATAGAAACCAGGGTAACCCTGATCCAGAAATGCAATTGATAAGCTCCTGCATTCATTCATCCCCTCCCTCATTCATTCAGAAGGCCAGTGTGACCAGCCACACCATTCTGCTTTGTCAGCTTTCCAGCTCTGGACATAGGCTGGGCTTGCTGGGGACCCACTGGAGATGTCCCAGCAGGATGGTCTCAGAAGCACCGAGCTAGCTGCTAATTTTCTGATGCTCTGCTCCAATATGAGTGGCATCCCAGCCATCTGTACACTTGGCTTCTGTTCCTCTGGATGCCTGGAGAGATGCCTGCAACGTAACACGAGGTTTTTGGCTTTCACTGGGGGAACGACATCAGAATGGGCCAGAACATCGCTGCCTTTTTTTCGGGTAAAGCGATGTTCCTCTCTGTTGGGGGCACTGTTATTGTTTGATTATGTTATTTCAACAGGATCCTCCCTGGTCGCCGAGCCTTGCCCCTTGCCCCTCCTCCACTGCCCGTTCTCCACACCGAGCAATCCTTCTAATCATTCTAGAACGCATATTTCATCCTGTCGTGCTCAGGATGACAAAGCTTCAGCAGCGCTGTCTTGGTCACGGGACACATTCCAGGCTCTGCGGCACATCTCTCCATGGCCTGCTTCTGGTCCACTATTGTCCCCTCCCACTCTGGGCTCCTGTAAGACCACAGTGACCTGCACTCCCCACACTTGCTCTCCCTTTCTCCCCCCTTCTGTCTCCAGCTTGCTCTTCCCTCTGCTTCCCTCCTGCTTGGCCTGAGTCCTCTTCCTCTGGGCTGGACCCGCCATAGAGATAATCCTTCCTCCCCCCTTCCTCCTCATTACCCGCCCACCTGTCTGGATGACAGGCCACTCCTGTGCGCCCCTCAAGCCCCACCCATCTCTCTACTTTGCCCTGTCGTCCTGTGCCCTTCCCTCCAAGCTGCGTAGGCTGTGAGTCTGTCCTCATAACCCAAGATGGCTGCTAGAGCACCAGTCCTCACATAAGTGTTCCAGGCAACAAGATAGAGGAAGTAGAAGGAAAAAGGGAATGCCTCCTCTTTAAAAAAAACATATTTCCTGGAAACTTCACACCACTTTTATTTATATCTTACTGGCCAGAACTTAATCATGTCTGCATGTAAGCTTCAAGGGAGGTTGCGGAATGTACTGGAAATTTCAAGTGGGTGACAACATTGCCAGGGGGAAATCATGGTTATGTTGCTGAAGAAGAGAGTAATATACATTGGGAATTAACCAGTAGCCTCTCTGCACCATTTTCTGCTGTTACTGTTTTTACAGGGATCAGGAGTGGGACGGTGGTTTCAAGGCAAGTTGAAAATATCGCAGCTTCTATACTTGGCCGATGACTGAGCTGGGGCGCTAACAGCAGGAGTAGGAGCAGCATGTAAATAACAGGCTCTGTGCTGGCCCTTTGTGTATGCACACTGTTTACCTTAAACCTCACTGACAGACCGATAATCATCTCCGTTATCCAGATGATGGAGCTTGTCCATGATCGCACGAGTGCTAGAACTGGGTTTGGATCCAGGCTTGACTTGAAAACTCATGTCCCTTTCCCTTCCATGCCTTCGCACCCTGCCTGTGACCCCAGAGCAAAATCTCTGTAGTTAGTGCAATGCTCAGAAGTGCTGCCTGCATGGAGACCAGCAGACGAGGGCCTTAGAAAAGGAGGAAGCCCCCGGAGGGGTCCCTAGTCCAGATGTGGCCGGGGGGGCAGGGAATCTCATGATCACTTTCTCATGAGCTGTGTGATGTCCTCACTTCATCTCCAGGATTCTAATGAACTAGGAGGTAGCTTTTCTCTGACACCCATTTTTGGACTATTTGCTTCACTTCTCAGAATGATGACTGATATCCAGTGAATTTATCGTGGTGCCTGGTTTGGAAAGCTCAGGACTCAATGCAGAATGGGCAATGGTTTAGTTATTTAACATTATCAGGAATCCAGTACTCTCCTTCTGACAGGAGTGAAGTTACTCCAAGGAGAAACTGTGCATGAAAAGTCATATGGAAATAAATCCATGTGTGTACATATGCATGCTCCCTGCTGAGGAGAAATAACCAGTTCTGAGTGATAGTGTGTGTGTGTGTGTGTGTGTGTGTGTGTGTGTGTGTGTGTAGAGGGGGATGCCGGACAGAATAAAATAGAAATCTTGTGGGTAGAACTTACTGAGTTAATGCAGTTTGGAAATGTACTGACTCAAGCTGGTTGGAATTGATAGTAATAATTAAAGGGACCCAGCAGCTAAAAGCAAGGTCATGGCTGAGATTTGCCAAGCCAGGCAGAAATGCATTGAAAATCCATATGACAAGAAAGGCACGTGATAGGGATGAAATGATTCTGATATTGGCAGGTTTCCATTTCTCAGCCTAAGTTACCCAGCTGAGACGTGTGGGCGCCACACAGTGACAGCTGACAAAATAAATGTATTGATGGAATGATCGGCCGGGTCCCTGCTGAGTGACAGAGGGATGGGAGGGAGATTAGAGGTCTATGGCCAATTATCTGAATTGGTCATCATCCAAGCTAGTCATCATTTTCACCATTGAACCACGCTTTCTTCTACTACAGCCTTTTAAGGGTTCTTTGAGAACTGAACACAAATCTCCTAGTCCATTAATTTTTACAGTGTGGAGGAAATACTGGAAAACACACTTTGAGAATAGCATCCTGTAATATAGAGGTGTCATTTGCAAGGGGTGAGGTTCAGAGGACTGAGCAGGAAGGCATGTCCTGGTGGAATTTAAAGGAGGAACCGAGGGGCACCTGGGTGGTTCAGTCTGTTGAGCATCCGACTCTTGGTTTCAGCTCAGACCATGATCTCAGGGTCGTGAGATCGAGCTCTGCGTCAGGCTCCTCGCTCAGCGCGGAGTCTGCTTAAGACTCTCTCTCTCCCTCTGCCCCTCCCTCCCGTTCTCTCTCTTCTCAAATAAGTAAATCTTTTTTTTTTTTTTTTTAAGATTTTATTTATTTATTTGACAGAGGGAGACAGCGAGAGAGGGAACACAAGCAGGGGGGATAGGAGAGGGAGAAGCAGGCTTCCCGCCGAGCAGGGAGCCCGATGCAGGGCTCGATCCCAGGACCCGGGGATCATGACCTGAGCCGAAGGCAGACGCTTACCGATTGAGCCACCCAGGCATCCCAGGATAAACTTATTTTTATTTTATTTTATTTTATTTATTTATTTATTTATTTATTTATTTATTTATTTATTTAAAGATTTTATTTATTTGACAGAGAGAGACACAGTGAGAGAGGGAAGAACACAAGCAGGGGGAGTGGGAGAGGGAGAAGCAGGCTTCCCGTGGAGCAGGGAGCCCGATGCGGGGCTTGATCCCAGGACCCTGGGATCATGACCCGAGACGAAGGCAGACGCTTAACGACTGAGCCACCCAGGCGCCCCGCGTGTCACAATTCTTAATAAAACTTTGGAGTAAGAGCAATTTTTTCAATAATTCAGATACTCTCAGTAGTACCAATAACGATTTATGCTGCCTGGTGAGAGTTCAGGAAGGTAATTATACGGAGGAGTTTAAACACATCCTATGGAGTCGGTGGTATAAAAATCGAGCCATCTCTTCACGATACCTGACATCATTCATTCATTCATTCACTCAACAAATAGCCATTGAATAAAATTCTCCGCAGCATGGACATGTGACCAATTCATTGGAGCTGGTTTAAAACTGAAATCTAAGCATATTCTGGACTTCAGAAGCGTATGTGAGCAGGAGATTATTTACAAAAGGATTTTGCCATATGATTTCTCCGTGTTGGAAACTTCCCTTGATGAATTTAGTTGTCCTGTGTGCCTGCCCGATACTTTACGGTTTACAAATGACTTTCCAGAATGCTCACTTGGGTTCTATAACTGCCCTGTTAGTAGGAAAGGCAAAAGTCGTGACTTGCATTTCACAGATGGGGGAGGGAGTCCCTTGAAATGTTAAGCGATGTGCCCTGCCTTCCAAATGGCATAAAATCAAACTCCCAGTCCAGTGTTTGCTCTCTTCTATCCTATAGTCTGTTAGATAAGACTGCATCAGTTTAGCACTTTACAGTTTACATTTTCACGTACTTTACCTTGATTACCAGCACAGCAAACTTCAGATACAGGTCTACTATGACCATCATCATCACCATCACCGCTGATAGCATCATCCTAAAGAATTATCCCCATCTTATAATTGAGGAGATATTTGAGGCTCTTGGAGGGAAGGATCTTCTTCCAAATGGAACCAGTATAAAGCCACACATAATGGATGGAATTAGCTGCAGACGCAGTCTGTTCCAAGAGCCTTTGCAAACATGTTGCTAAGGAGATCTGGGGACCACCAGAGAATCCCATCAGACTAGCACGTTGGCCGGTCTAATCAGGATGGCCGGAGTGTGCTCAGGATGAGCGTGCAAAGGAAAGCCAGCCTTCACCTGACCCATCATTCCTCGTTTGTCGAAGCAAAGACTCTAATAATAGACGGTAATTTGCATCCAGCCTAGAAAAGAAAAATCAGTGAGCAAGAACTCGTCAGAACTGCTCTGTCCAGCAACAAAAATTCTGTTGGCTGGCTGACAAATTTCTTCTTACAGGGAAGTTGGAAAATCCAGGCTGCCAAACTGGGTGACTTTGGCTTTAAGATTATCCCAGTTTCTGATCCTTTCTAGGCACCCTACATGGCCCCAGGTGGAAGGATGTCTTCCCTTGGGCCTGTGCACTAGGAGACAGAATGGGATGACTCCTGATTGACAGGAAGGCTTGTGTGATGTCCCCCGAAAGAATAAGGGACCCCTGGCTTATCCACTGACCCTATGAATTTGGTCCATCTGGAAAGCCTAATAAAATAGATCTTTTTGTTCTCAAACTGAGACAGGCTCTAAACTCTGCTGGCCCTGCCACGTGCTGTCACGGGGATGGACAGGGGATCGACACTGTCAGCAGATCCCACTTGGATGTCTTTGCTGGGTAGTCGTTAAGGGCATGGGCTTTGGAATAAAGACATCCAAGTCTGAATCTCCATCCCACCACTTAGTACCAGTGGGATCATTCACCATTTGTGACTGCCTCATCTGAGAAATGGGAAATTAAAATACTACTACATTGTAGGGGTCTAGTGAAGATGAAGTGAGTTAACGCACTATGTATTTAGCACACGACACTCAAAAGAAGGTTATAATTTAAATAGGCTAAGCCATCTACATGTCACCTGACTTTCAAAGACCATCTTTCATCTAGAGGCATGCGCCTACCTTAAAATGTCCATTTTGGTTTTTCATTAAACTTTGCAAATGTAAACAGTAGTTGTCTGTCAGCGAGTCTCGGTAAGGGTACGTATCAGAAAGTCTTGATAGGTACTAAAACAGGCCTCTCTGGAACTCTGGAATCCCTGGGGCTGGCTTCCCTTCTGCTCCCCAACCCTCTCAAGGAATGACCGGAACGCATGAAAAATACAGTTCGTGGAACGATGTGCGTGCTGTCAGCACCTTCTCAAAGGGTTGGGAGCCCTTGGTAGTGTTCTCCAATGTGTTATGTAGGAGAGTAGGCAGGAAGTTCATCTACTCATCAATGGCCACAGGGCCAACAAACGGAGAATTTCTTTGAGGACCAAGCAGGTCAGAAGTGTCCAAATGGTTCTACGTGAAGGGAGACTATTGGTAGATGCTTGCACACCTGGGTTTGGTGGAGAGGCTACTCACAGATAGCAAGGGACCTTGGGCTTGGCTGGAGCATGAGCCTGCAACCAGGGTCCAAGAGCCAAGCAGAGCATAGCCCAGTACCTGGCCCCACAGACCCCTTGAGATGTTCCTGGGGAGAGAAGGGGGAGCTAGAGCCCATGGTGATGCTACACCAAGGTCTCAAGTGAGAACAGATCGGAGAGTTGATCAAAACAAGATAGAAAGTAAAGGGGGGAGGGAGGTTCACATGGGATCAGAAGACATTCACAGATTTGGGAGCCCGAGATCAAGGTGGGAGTGAGCTGCCTCTGAGACCAGGTTCCAGAGAAATGGTAGGGAGGATACTAAGGAAGGCTGAAACCCAAGTGCGAGAGACTGGAAGTGTGTATCCCACCAAATTGACGCATTGAGACCTAACGCCCAATGGGATGGAATTTAGGGGTGGGGCCTTTGGGAGGTGATTAGGTCATGAGAGTGGAGCCCCCACGAATATAAAAGAGGCTCCAGAGAGCTCCCTTGTCCCCTCCGCTGTACCATGTGAGGACATGCTGAGAAGACCGCCATTTATAGACCAGACACCGAATTTACTGGGGCCTTCATTTTGGACTTCCCAGCCTCCAGAACTGGGAGGAATACATCTCTGTCATTTATAAGCCACCCACTCTGTGGTACTCGGTCACAGCAGCCCAAACTGAGCGAGACACCAAGGGAAGTCCTAAAATCATGAACAGTTGCCAGGAGAGGACATGTGGGAGGGAGCCAGGGAGCCAGGCAGAGTTTGGCAGGACACCCCAACCTGTCCCCCCCACTTTTATTCCTGTTTCCTCCCCAGAGAGAGATTGCAGTCCCCCAAATATTTTTAAAGATACTGACCACCTTCTGGGAGGAGGCATGTCCAGAGGAAGGCTAGCTCTAAGGTCCGTGAGGGTGTGTGCGGGTCTCTAAACTCCTCAGGGCCCTACCTACAGCTCTGTTCCTGATCGCTTCTAGTCCAGGCACCTCCAGTTAAAGACCAGAGCCCAGAACTCTTCCCACCTCTGTGGCAGGTGTGAAAGGGGGCTCAGGTCACTCACACAGTGCTGCTCACCATCTGGGTGGAGTTGGAGGACAGAGAAGGGAGGCAGGGTGTATGTGTGTGCTGATAGAACTTACTGTGGGGAGAAGGGGGTGAGCACAGGACCAGAAGGATGGAAAATTAGAAAGTAACAAACTAAATGTGGCATCAATATGCAAAAATGGGAGTGTGCCTGGCGGAGGAAATTACAGGTCTAACAGCTTAATATTCATCGCGTATAGGAGAATGCAAGCTTCCTATTGTACCCAAGAGTGTAATTAAATCAAGGAGTTGGGCTAAATTTGGCTGCAGGAGAGGCTTGGGAATTAATGGCCAGTCCCACCATGCCTTCTGTCCAAGTAGGGCGCCTGGAGCCCTTGCAGATGCCATCTCACGGTCATGGGCATGGGGGGCTAGCCTCCCACCGAGCAGAGATTTTCCTTTGATCCTCTTTCTGGTCTCTTCTTCATCTAACAAACAAGCCCAGTTGTCCCCAGGCTATTTGAGGACAGAGATACATGAAAAGCACAGATTCAGGCTTCCAGGAAAAAAAAAAAAAGTGCCTGTTTTTGTCACTGGAAATGGAGAAATCCCATGAATGAGGCATGAGCTGGATTCTGGCTCATCACCACCCATCTCTGTTTGTGCAGTGACGTGAGGCTGTAGGAAGTCACATTGCAAAGACCCTGGCACTGAGGTTCAGCTGGTATATGGCAGAAGGAGAAGCCAGCATTTTCCAGGTTAGAGGCTCGGGCTTCCTTGCTTTATGGGCATCAGTGACCCTGGACCCTTGGCAAATTGCATCTCTGTCCAAGGGCATGAAAGCGCCGGGAAGGCTTGGTTAACATGGTTCTGCTGCGGTCAGCATCTGTTTCTGGTGCATCTTTCACATCACTGGCTGCATTTCCCCTGCCTCTAAACACTGAGGTCTGCAGATGCCTGACCCGACTCCCACCTTTAGAGTGTGTCTATATTGCTCACTGCAACAGCCAATAACTTGCATTTAAGTCCCAGACTTCCATTCTGTCTCCACTCACCAGCCCCCCGTTCTGCAAATTGCCACCAAAAGCTTACCCCATGCCAGGTCCTGATCGAGGGTCTGGAGATTTCAAATTCAAGGAGACAAGAGACCCTGCCCCTCAGGCCATGGGAGGAGGACAGGCAACCCTGTAAGTGTAAACATGAGTCAGGTGCCGCAGGAAGGAGTCATGCTGTCACGGGCATCCCTGCGGGAGGGGAGGACTTCTATCACTTATAACTGTGCCTGGTATACAGCAGGTACTCAATAAATGCTCACTTACCGAGTGCAGGCATTAATGAGCACCATGAAATAAAATAAAGCCAGGTAAAGATGCTCAGTCTTCATTTAAACCCCGGTTCAAAGTTTGTTTTGAGAATTAGATCTTTGTTGTGCTGGTGTTGGGGAAACGTGGCTTCCCTCCAAGACACTTGCACTGCCGCTGGCTCCCTGCTCATCACTGGGGCAGACGTTCAGCCACTGGACGCCCACCCACCGTGGGGGCCCACGGCCAGCATCCAGCCCTGCTGGCCGATGCCGGGACGATACTGGCTGTCTGGTGTTTTGGTTATGACCCCGATGAGCCACTCCGGGAAGGCACCCTTCAGCTTATCAGCTCTGCATCCCTTCTAATTGACCTGATCTCTCTGCATCTTGGATTTTGTAGGCTCAGCCCCTGGCTAAACGTGGTCACGTTACAGAAACCCTTCCTTCTATGCCTCACTCTTCTCGTCTGCCGCATCAAGATGCCATTTCCGCCCCCCTCATAGGGATCACAGAAGATAATGAGCAGACAGCGCTCGGGGCCGCGCCTGGCATGTCGTGCGCACCCGATAAATGTTAGCAATCAGAATTATCACCTGTGTTCTTTCCAGATGCGGCCATGGGATCCATGCTTTATTCCATTCGGCTGGCTGTGGAACTTCCTGGTTGATGTCCTAAGTGAAAATGGATTTCCTCGCTGGGCAGGAACAAAACTGCCGTGATTCTTCCCGGGTAATGCCATTAAATAACCCTCTTGATAGCATTAGCTCAGGGGTTGTTAATGTGCAATCAATTTTGTATGGGCTTTCAAAGGACCTAGCGCCGGCTCAGGCATATAACATGTCCTTTCCTACCTGCCTCCCTTTGGCCCATTTCAGCCATTGTGCTCTTGTCTCCAGGGGCTCTGCCCCGAAGGAATACACATTTCAGCCCCTGTTGCATCTGTTTTAAATAGCAGGGAGCAGGTGGTACAGACTCTCTCCTTTCTCCCTGGTGGATACCCCTCCACACTGGCAGTCTCTACATGGTTTCACGCAAAACATACAAATCCTGCTTTGGGGGCTTTCCCGTGTGATGTTGTTGTCATTGATTAAATGAGCGAATGCATGGAAGGCCCTTCAAACAGGGCCTGGCAATTGGGGAAAATGACTCAAAAAGGGGTTTATGAGGAGTAGCAGCATTTAAAAAAAAATGTCTCGAGGCGATCTGTCTTGGTGAGGCTGAACACGAAGTGTCTAGATCGAAGGGATTCTTACAGGAGGGGTTTCTCGACAGATCTGTTTTTGGCAGGGCCCATGCACAGCTGTACCAAACCCGCAGGATCAACCTGCTCGGGTAGTTCTTTTAGGTGTTTCTTAGGGTTAGGAGAGCGTTTTCCTGATCACTAGGTTTGCGGTCTCTGGGTTCCTGGTGTTAGCATCTAGGGCTGCAAAGTCTACCAGATCCCCACATCCAGCCCCTTCATGCATAGGAGTGTGTGTGGGGGGTGGGGGGTGTCAGGCAGTGCGGTGGGCCAGACAGACGTGGCTTAGACAGACAGACAGACAGACCACACCTCCTATCTGTCATTGTGCTAACTTGGACAACCGGTTAGGCTTCCTACCCTCAGTCTTCCCATCTCGAAAATGGGGACATAACACCTCACCTAGTGGGCTCTAGAAAGATTAAGTAAGGTAGCCTATGCGCCAGGCTTGAAATGCGAATATTATTCATCCCTAGATACTATAAAAATCATTAGCTCCGGAGTCTACTTCCAGGTCATTATAAAATTATACCCAAACGGATCATCCTATGGCCACCTTCCCAACCCTTCCCCTTTCTCCTGCATGTTCCCATCACAGCTAGTTATCTGTGTGGACACAAAAGGAACAACCCTTTTAGAATTTCTGAAAAAAAGGAAGAGAGTTTTATTCGAGCCCAAGTTAAGACAGCTGCCTGGGACATAGAGTCTTCACAAAGAAGGGAGTGCTCCAGCGAAGGAACATTTGGTGTAGAGCTAGATGTGTTTTTTTTGTTTTTTTTTTTTTACATAAAAAGTTACAAATTATTAGACAAAGGACATTTCAGAAAGTAGCAGACCTTATCTGAAGTTTCTAGTATATGCAGGGCTGTCTGACTTTAATCTTATGGGAACCAGGGTGGTTTCTTCCTTCTTCTTTTTGTGTGTGTGTGTTCAGAATGCTCCTTTTTGGTTATTTTCTTGAACGAAGCCAACCCACAGTGTGTGTTTGGGCAGAAAGAGAGCCCATGCTTTGAGGTCTTGCTGAGTCATCTTGACCTTGGTAAATGTTAAAGCGTTGCTTCCCTGGGACCCCAGGAGCAGGACCCACCAACTTTCCACTTTATTGTCTTTCTAACTCATCACATCACTCACCTGCTTGAAACCTCTGTTACTTTCGTAATCTGACCTCCCCAGTTGCTCATCCTATGTTCCTGTCTTCACACAGCATCATCTCACACCTTCCCTTTCCCCACACCCATGCTACCCTGTGTCACCAGCTGCTCCCTCAACCTAGTGTGGGGCTTTTCTGCTTGGACCCCTCCCTCCCCCTCCACCCCCCGCCCCAGGGGACTCCTGTGTTTCCACTGAAACTTGATCTAAAATGTCATTCTACATGGGGCACCTGGGTGTTTCAGTCGGTTGAGCATCTGACTCTTGGTTTTGGCTCAGGTCATGATCTCAGAGTCCTGGGATCGAGCCCCACTGAGCTCCAGGCTCAGTGGGAAGTCTTCTTGGGATTCTCTCTCTCTCTCTTTCTCTCTCTTCCTCTGCCCCTCCCCTCACTCGTGCATGCTCTCTCTCTCTCAAATAAGTAAACAAATCTTAAAAAAAAAAAAAAAAGTCATTCCATGGAAGAAGTATATCCTCTCAAGGAAGAAGTCCAACCTCCCTTGACCTTTCCCACCCCAAAAGTAGTTACGCTTTTCTCTGTAACCTATGTACATCTTTAGCTCTGATGGCAGTATCTGCTGGGAATATATATGGCTATACAAGTAACAGAAAACTGGATGAAGAATGGCTTAAAGAAAAAAAGTCCTTTTTTTCTTATTTAACAGAACATCCAGGTTTTGGTGATAATTGGTATTGACCCTGCTTCTCAGTCTTGTCACCAGGAATCCAGGCCTTTTCTGTCCTTGTGCTTTGCCATTCTTTTCATGTTAGCTCTCATTTCCATGCTTGTCACCTCATGGCTGCAAGATGGCCGCCCCTGCACCAGCCATCACATCTATGTTCAATGCAAAAGGGCAGCACTGGCAATGTCTGTCCTCTTTATTCAAGAGAGGAAAAGCTCTCCCACAATCTCCCACTGGGCTTCTGCTTATATTTAATTGTCTAGAATTCAGTTATTAGCCTAATCCTAGCTAGCTGCAAAGGAAGCTGATAACATGGGTATACGGTTGGGCACATCACTCTGCCAAACACAGTTATTGGCACCTGTCGGCAAGAAAAATGGGAGAAGGGATTGAATATTGAGGCCATGATAATGACAACAGCATCTGCCACATGCCTATGGTATTATGCTTTGTTGCCTGATTTTCTCCTTACTAGACAGTAGGCTCCTTGAAGGCTAGAGTGCAGCTCATTCCCCTCTCCTGGGGACAGACCTACAATGCCTGGCATAGAAGGGGCTCATTTAAACATTTCTTGAGTAAATAGATAGAATCTACACAAATCCCCTATATCTCATCAGTTTATATACCATATGAAGGCCAGTTTTATCTTGCCTGGGAAAGAGCCGGGTTTGTAGCTCAATTCATATAATCTTGCTGTTTCGGCAATCCGTGGCCAAAGCTTTGCATTGGGGCTTTTCCAGTCTCCTCCTGGGCAAAGCATGTATGGTAAAGTCTCTGGGTTGCCAGTCCCAGAAGTTGGGGTTTGGTTCTGACAATAAAATACTGCAAAGTCTTTAACTCTCAAGAAGTTGCCAGCTGACACAATAGTATTATATTAATTTTCTGTTTAATAAAGCATCTTGGAATGCTCAACAGGGGCTGCATGTGCCTGCCTGGGGATGGAAGAAACACAAGGCATCATTTCACTTAAGGCAGGATGTGCTAGATAAAGGGAATCTAATTGAAGTGTACAATATGCTTACCATGTAACTGCTGATAAAACATTACCACCTTTTTTTTTTCTTTGCACAGTACAGAAGATAAAATCAGAGCCACTAAATCAAAATCATATTTAACAGTATCCTTTAGTCCAGGCTGTGTCCCTCTGTGGCTTGTAAGGGATCGCCCTTTGAAAGGGTAGCTTTGCCGAGCTTTTTCCTGAACGGGCTGCTAAGAGAGCATAATTGTGGGCTCACAGGAGGCAGGGATGTTTAAACAGGACTCCTGGCAAGAGGGAGGTGAGAATTTCTAATTTGTATGAAGGCTGAGGTTTGAAGCTTATTTGCTGTAACTCTAAGGAACCTGTAATTTGGGTTAAAGGGTACATATAATGTCTTCTTTCTGTAGCCAGCTAAAACAGATTATGGTTAGCTTAGATATCTACGTTCTACCTATTTAGATCTTCTGCCACTAGCCTGACAGCTTGGCTTCTTTCTTTTCTTTCTTTTTTTAATGGTAGTCCTACTCAGGACCCAACCTGAGAGCGAAGCCGTGATTAGAATGTGTCTTTGGTTCCTGACATCGTCATTGTTCCCCTTCCCTCTGCTGCTGGAACATAAAGAAAAAGATAGCTCTGTCCATCCAAACCCAAGAGGATGAGGGCGAAACCCTGGCATGCCCCTCCCCCACATGCCAGGTGCTCTTCACCTGAGGCCCGACACAGCTCAGCAACATCTCCCCAAGACCCTTAGAAACAGTGATGAGCGAGGCTGGATGGAGCATCTTCAGTGAGAGCAGGAGGCTTAACTGTGTCCTGGACCCTCGGTTTAGGATGCTGGTCAACCATGTTTGCTGAAGGAAATTAACATCCCGTTCCCTCTCCTGCTGTTTGGGTAGATTATTCCAAGCCGCCTCATGGCCCTGGGGCTGACAAACAGAAAATGTAATATGTCAGTACTTTTGTGAGAACAATGTTGGGAATTGGTCAGCCTATTTTCCCCTCCACCCTTATTTGTACCTGACCCAAGAGGTAAAAGAAAAAAGATTTTTAATTTCTAAAAAATGACTTAACGTCCAAACTAACAAGTAGCGACTCTAAATACCAGTCGATTTTTACTCTGCGTTAAAAGTTTTATTTTATTTTATTATTTATTTATTTTTTTGGTGGGGAGAGGCACAGAGGGAGAGGGAGAGAGAGAATCTGAAGCTGACTCCCTGCCCGGCGCAGAGCCTCACTCCGAGCTCGATCACCGCCTGAGCCCAAATCAAGAGTCGGACCCTTAACCGACTGAGCCACCCAGATGCCCCCAAAAGTTTTATTTTAAACTAAAAAGCTGTAAAGTTTGCTCTACCTGGTGAATGGGGAGGGAGAACAGGAAGAGGGGGAAGGCAACAACGAGGACATTTAAGATGGTTTTTATCCCTGCAGAAAATAGTCTGTGGCCAGAGATACAAAGTAACTCCCACTGCTCATCATTTCTTTCCTACCCAAGCAAAGCCTCTGAATTGTTACTTTTTTTTGCTGTGAATGAAGATTAGTCTAGAAGGGGACCGACTTTTCCCAGGTTCCCCGAAATTAGCAATTTTCAATAGCAGCTGTGATTTCAGAGCCAGGGCAAGTTTCTTTTATTTGGAGGTGCAACTCAGTTTTTACTGCCAAGATTTGTGAATAGCTCCTCTCCTTTGGAATCAGGTTATAACTCTTATCCTTAGCTCCTGGAGGCAGGGACCACTTTTTAATATGCTTTCCGATAAAACCTATTTTATTTAGTTAACAGACTAATATATACGGAGAGCACACTGTGCTTCCCTCCATGCCAGGGAATTTTATGGGTGCTTAAGAATAATAATCCACGGAGGGAGGTGCCGTTATTATCTCCAAATCGGCTGAAGAGACAGATGGAGAGGTGAATTGCAAAGTGTCACAGCTAGTAACTGCGGTTGCCATACATTCTTTAAAATCAGCTTTGGATCACTTACTGAGGTTGTCTCAGTGGTAAGATGCTTGCATATAGTGTAGGACATACAGTAGGTGCTCATTAAGTGCTTGCCAAATGTAGTTTTCAGAATAGAAGTCTCTGTCCTTTTTTTTTTTTTTTAAGTATTGTTTCTTTCCCTCTGCTATTTTGATGCCCGTGGATTCTTGGAGGTATGTGTGTTTCTTCCAGCATGGCAAGCTCTGCTAGGACATGTCCCGCTGCACATCCTCTTCCCTCTGCTTGGATTGCCCTTTACCTACCTCGTTACCCAGAAACTCCTACTCAGCCTTCCAGACACAGCTCAGTTACTGCTTTTACCTTGTGTTCCTATGGCCTCGTGTTCTGATGCCCCTGCCCTATGATCCTATCCCTGCAGCAATCATGAACTCCGTTTGCATACCCACCTTCCCCTCCATGTGTAGATATTCGAGTGCAGAGACTGGACCTCAGTTAGCATATGTATACCTGGTCCCCTGCACCTGCTCCGCTAAAGTGATGCATGATGATTCAGTGAACGAAAGAAGGAAGACAGAAGGCAAGATCCCTGACATTTCACTATGATTCTCCAAAGTCCGGAGGAATTTGGGATTCTTCACAGCAGGAAAATGTCAATAAAGAAAACATCAAGGATCCTTGAGGTCCATACAAAATGTTATACCTGGGTGAAATTTGCAGGGTCAAATTATTTCATGGAAAGTGACCACATTTGCATTTCAAACAGATGAGCCACCATCCGTTCCTCTCCCTGCCCCCACATTCTATCCAAAGATGACGCCCTTTTCCTCCGCCACCAGGTAAATAGGTAAATATCTTTCCTCCTAAATGGTACCACAGAAAAGATTATGCAGAGCAAGACCATTTCTAATATATTTTCTCCCCTGCAAGATGCAATCTACAAACTACTTGCTATTATGGTTTGGAATAAGAGATGTTAGTAAGTGAGTGACAGAAAAATAAGAGGACATCCATCAATGTGTCTATTTCATTGGCGTGTGTGTGTGTGTGTGTGTGTGTGTGTGTGTGTGTGTGTACTGAGCTTTCCTATATCCAGAGGGTGTCAAGGCACAAATCATGGGTAACAATGTCTAAAGTGGAAAGAACAAGAAATACACAAAGAATGCCTGGTATAAACTGTGTCCTCTTGCTCTTAAGCTAATTGTTTCTCTGTTGGTATTGTCTGTCCAGGGAGAAAATGGATGGTTGCTGGTTGCAGGCAGAGAAGGAGGTATTTGGAGGCTGATGCTCAGCATTGCACAGAATAGCAGCTAGCAGGGGGTCGCTCCAGGCAGGTCATGACCTAGGGGGCCTCCCCTAGCCCTGCTGCCCCCAGCAGGAAATGCCATGGGGTGGGGGGGAGTGGGGGGGGAGGGAGCATGCATCTCCTCTGAAGACTGGGATAAAGGCCTCAGAGAGAGGGGGAAACCAAGCTGTATCTAGCCAACATGAATTAAAAAAGATGAGTGGCCGGCCTCAGTCCGTGTCCCTGAACGAGGCCACGGTGGCAGGTGTAAGAGGGAAGAAAAACAAATGTACACATAAAAACTTCCCTACACATAAGGCGATGAAGAAAGGCAGATTTCAGAATAGGCCAAGGACCCATGCTTGTCTCTGGAGGATGTCCCAAGAGCTTGAAGCTGCCTGCAGCAGGCCCAGTGTGAGGCCCACACCGGAGGCAGGTAAGACCTGGGATCCCAGAGCACCTGCAGCCACGTGGGGTGAGGTCAAGGGCAATTGTGGTTTGGGATTTGGCTGCTTAGTAAATAGAGCTTCCTGATGTCACTGACTGACTTATGCTGTTTCTGTTAAGAAAACAGTTTTTGATAACCTCATGGTAAGGATCCCATCAAACCCATTAGGAAGGTCCTCTTGATCTATACGTAGGGCTTTGCTGGAATCGTGGGAATGAGTGTCAGGGATGGAGGGGATCTACAGGGGACAGGAACATGCCAGCAAAGGTAGGATTCCTTGGCAGTAACTACCAGGGAAGTCGTGGCAAGGGGCATCATAGGGGTGACACATTTAAATTTCAGTTCCTGCCTCTTTCCAGAGCGAACTTGAGAGTTACTATCAATGGGGTCCATTTATTGAGTGTTCACTGCATGCTGGACTGCAGACCAAGTCCTTCCTAGATCCTTTTCTGTAACCCTACGAAATTGGTGTTGTTGATGTCATTCTCTTAGATGAGGAGACTGGAGGCTAATAGAGGTGATTTGCTTGCTGAGTCCTTGCACCCAAATGTGCTTTATGCCCAGTCTGGCTTGTCTCCATGGCCTGCTAGGGAAGGGCCAGACCTCTAGGTTTATGAAGGGGTGCCCTTCAAATTGCACACCTAAATATTCCTTCTTCTTCCTCCTCCTTTCACTTCTGAGGATTTAGCGTTCTTCTTTCCCAACAATTATCCGCAAAGCATGTGCTAGGAACTGGGCATAGCATGAGGGCTGAGAGAAAAGAAAGATGAACACAGTGATGCTACTCATCCAGGGGATACTTATTTTGGTAGGAGAGACACATGCCCAGTTTACTTTGAGGAGATAATGAAGAAATACGGATCATGTAAATGGTGGAGGAAGGAATGATTCATTCCAAATGAAAGATCTGGTAATATTTCATATTTGAGAGACACTTGGAAATTGAAAGACAAGAAGGATTTCTTTATATGGCAAATCTAGAGTAGGGGGAAGGAATCCCATAAGTCGAATTAACCATGAGGGATGGCACATTTGCTTTGGTCCCAAGATAAATGGATTTTGGAAAGTGGCTTAGGGCAAGCCCATATTCAACCTTGAGTGCCATGTCAAACAGTATGAGATTTATTCTGTGAGTGTCGAGGCCTTCTACAGGTGTGAGGCGAAGTATCTGTTCTTTAAGAACTTGATTCTTTTTTTTTTTTTAAAGATTTTATTTATTTATTTGACAGAGAGAGACACAGAGAGAGAGGGAACACAAGCAGGGGGAGTGGGAGAGGGAGAAGCAGGCCTCCCGCGGAGCAGGGAGCCCGATGCGGGGCTCGATCCCAGGACCCTGGGATCATGACCTGAGCCGAAGGCAGACGCCTAACGACTGAGCCACCCAGGCGCCCCTAAGAACTTGATTCTTAATGAAGGGAGAGGTGTCAGAGGCAAGACATTGAAGGCAGAGAGACCACTCAGAGGCCATCGTGATAGACCATGTGACAGAGAAGATGAAGGCTGAAGCTTGTGGGGGCAATAGTGGGTCTGGGAGGGAGGGGTTGATCCAAAAGATGCCGCTTAAGGAGAATCAACAGTGCTTGACCACTGAGAATATGTTAGTTATATAGATGACTCGACCTGACTTCAAAACATACCATGGTTCAAACACAATAGATTCCTTCTTGCTCATGTGATGGTACTGGGCAGATGAACCACGGTGGCATTTGAAAAGTCCTACTCACAGAGACTCTGCCGTCTTCAACACATAGCCTCCAAGGTAGATCTAGGGATCATTTTAATTCCACGTAGCCCAAGGGTATGGAGGAACCTGGGTGGAAGTTTCCAGGCCTCAGCATGACACACATCACTTCCATTTAGCTCTACAGCTCATCATACAACCATATTTAGCTTTAAGGGAGCCTGGGAAATGTGGTGTAGCTGTGTGTCCAAGAAGAGGAGGGGGCTGAGGATCCTGCAAGCTAGCAGTCCTGGCCACAGACTGAACACAGACAGACATGATGGGATTGGAGAGCCTTACAATAGAGTAAGTATTAAACTAGAAATTCCAGGTGATCAGAGCCAGGATATTAGGTTCTTAAGGATTTTGAAATCATCCAGTGATGGGAGGTGGGGGTGAAGAGGAGGATCGTGAGCCTGCCTTCCAAAAACGTGCATGATGATGTTGCAAGCTCATGGATGCTGGGAACATGAAGAATTATCTCGAGGTTGGTGAAAACAGATGGCAAGAGCCGCAAAGTGTAGAGGTTCGTTGTTCTGGAACAATTGTCTGGATGTGGTGGTGGTGCGTTGACAGATTGTCTCTCTCTCCCACACTCCAGTTGGGAACGTGGGGCAAGGGAACCATACTCCACTCAAGAAGACTGGGGCAGCAGTGGCTCCTGTAGGTTCCAGTGAGGGCAAAGAAGTAGAACAATCCAGGAAAAAGTGATTAATACAACAGGTCTCTTGACAGTAAAATGAGGGCCTCAGAGGGTACAGGGGCTGGGAGTTGGGGGGTGGTGCTGATGAGGGTGGGCCAAGGGAGGGCAAGGGCCAAGCTGGTTGGAAAGTAGGTTGGGACGTGCAGAAACAGAAAATAGATGGAATCCAGGCAAAGAGTTGCATGTTCCTGGGCCCTGGTGGAATGTGTGTTAATGGGGTCCTACACCCCAAAAAGGACGATTCCTGGCTTTTCAATCACTTAGGAAACCATAAGATGGCATTTGGTTGTGAGCTGAGGGGACCTCTTCTACTTCCTACGTCATTAAAACGTAACTCTGTATTGAGATTGCTTTCAAGATCCCTGCTTTAGCAATCGATCTCCTGAGGTGTCCCATGACCAAAGAGGATGTTCATAAAAGTGCATCAAGCATGAGCACAGAACCAGCTTAGGAAATCACAGTGCATGCGGGGAGGAGGAATGTGAAGGGGTCCCTGTGCCAGAAGAGGAGACAGAAGATGACAGTGCTGGATGGGGTGTCAGCAGTCACTGGAAATTGACCAGGAGAATGACAGTGTGAGGGAAAAGGCAAGCGGGGGAGCCGGCTGAGAGTGTGAATAAAGGCACAGATGCGTGGAACCAGCCAGGGTGCTCTTTCCTGGGCTCTGGGCTTCAGGCACACTCACTGCGAAGCCCTACATGGTGGGGTGGGGGGTCAGGGGTGAACCCCAATACTCTCCGCTTTCCCGTGGCTATTTGCACCTGTTTTTGCATTCAGTGTCCTACTGCAATGTCAGAGACATTTTTTATATCCTAATATGCTTTTTAAAATTTGAGCTATAATTGCCATATAACATGGTGTAAGTTTAAGGTATGCAACATACTGATTTGATGTGTTCATATCGCAGTATGACATTAGCTAACGCCTCCATCATGTTACAGAATTGTCATGTCTTCTTGTGTTGGGAACAATAAAGATCTAGGCTCTTAGCAAGTTTACTGTTTAGAAAACAGTTCTGTTGCCTATAATCCTGTACTATGTATTAGATCTCCAGGTCTCATTTTATCTGCTAGTTGCAAGAGTGTACCCTTAAGCAACATCTCTCCCCTTCCCCAGCCCCTCAGTTTCTGGTGTTCATTATTCCATTCTGGGGTTTTTTTTCAAGTTTTTTTTTTTTTTAATTTCACATTTAAGGGATTTCATAGAGTATTTGTCTTTCTCTGTCTTATCTCACTTAGCGTAATGTCTTCGAGGTCCATCTATGTTGTCAGTTGCAGGATTTCCTGTTTTTTTTTTTTCCCATGGCCGAATAATATTCCATTTTTATCCATTCACCCACTGATGGACATTTGGATTGTTTCCATGTCGTGGCTATTGTGAATAATGGTGTGAAATGGCAGTTTGCTATCCCCTGTTTTCAATTTCCTTTGGCTGTGTACCCAGAAGTGGGATTGCTCAATCATATGATAGTTCTATTTTTAATCTTCTGGAGAGATTGTTCTCCGTAGTGGCCGAACCAGTTTAGGATCCCACCGACAGTGCCCAGGGGCTCCCTTTCTCCACATCCTCGCCAACACTTGTCTTCTTGATGACAGCCATTCTCATAGGTGTGAGCTAATCTCATTGTGGTTTCAATTTGCATTTCCCTGATGATCAGTGATGTCGAGCATCATATATGCTAATACATTTTTTTAGATTGTGTATATTTTTGTAGGGTTGCGTGTGTGTGTGTGTGTGTGTGTGTGTGTGTAGTAATCAAAAGAGAAGCTGAAAGCACACCCACCAGCTAGAAACCTGGGGAAAAAGGGAATGAGGCTTTTCTATGGGACTTGTTTGAAGTGCAAGAAAATAGCAAAATAAAGAAGAGCTTAAGTAACGTATTTTATGAAGTTTCCAAGTCCACCGTTTGTGGATCTGTGTGCTGAGAAGCACAAAACTCATCTGAATTTCCATCAGAGGAGTAGACCCCTCTGCCTCAGGGTACTGGTGAGAGTGAACTCCGTGTGGATAATGCTTTGGTCTAACACCCAGTGTCTGGTGTCTTCCCATGGGGGAAGCCAGTGGGACTTAGGCTGCCTTGATGTCCTGAAGTTAGCTGATGTTTTCATCTAGAAGATGCTAAACCACCCATTTCCCCCAGTTTTTCACTCTCCAGCTAGATCGTTTGGTTCCATATAGTTAGTGCGTTATCAGCTAGAGTTGGTTTGCATGTCAGATAATTGACAAATGACGTCAGTATGGATTATGACCTGGGATTTATTGACTCTCTTTGTGTCAGCCACTGAGATATGTTTTCTCATACTTTTGAATGTAGATCTTTACATAATCCATGATATAGTCATTATCCCCACTGCCCAGAAAGGGAAACTGAGGCACAGAGAGATGAAGAAATGTGTACAGATGCCACCTCAGGGCTGGAGCCTGACCCTGAACCCATGTGTCTTGTCTCCCATTCCAGTATTAACCACTAAAACTTCAGCAACGAATAGTACACCTCCCCCTCTCACCCCCCACCCCCAGCCTTTGTTTACGAGGTGCTGTGTTTATGTTTTTAAGCTTCTAAGAACGACTTAAATGTCAGGAAGGAAATGGTTGTAGGGCAGCTTGTTTTTCCCCCAGGACACTAGGAATCATAGTGGGCACCCTGGCTCATCCGCACCTCATTATCATTCCTCTTCCTTATAACAAGGGATCTTGTCACCCTGACTCACTCAGAGTGTTTGTTGATGGGGACAGTGGGATGGCCACTGATGAGACCCAGCACGGCGGCCATTTGTGAGCACGATGATACTTGAGTGGGGGAAAGATCCTGGATCTTGTCCACAGAGGTAGACTACTGTCTATAGCCAGCTACTCTCTATGCCTTTCCTATTTACAGAGTTTTTAAATGATTTTAGGTTGCTTTCCCCTCCTCCTCTTTCTGTGTTTAGAAAAAAAAAAAAAAAAAGTGAGTCATATGTTAAAGCTTATTTGACTGCCAGAAATTTCCAGTCTGTGTCTACTTCCCCCATTATTATCAGGAAAGGAGTTTGTAAAAAGTTAGTACGGCAGCTTGCGTTAATCCATCCCAGCTTAGCAAATTCCCTGGCTGGTCGTCTGTGCTTAATGCAGCACATCACATCAAAGCTCGCCTGTTCCCGAACTCTTAACTAAAGGCCGGTGCTCAGGATCTAAGGAGACCGAAAATTAATTCTCATCTACTCAGAAATGAAAATACAGACGCTTGAATAAATGTTTCATGCTTTCTTGTGGTAGCTAAAACTCTTCAGTATGTCCTCCACAATGCCTCATTACATTTTATCTGCTCCTGGGTGAAGTTATGAATGCGAGCAAAAGATGATCACATCTTTAACCCGACTACAATGGGAGGTTTTAAGATAAAATCCCAACATGGTAGGAAGCATTTAAAATCATATATATGTATGATTAAATATGAATATGTTTTTATACAATAAATTATATAGTATGATATAAATATAGACAAATATATAAATATAATAATTATACGTTATATATAATTATAAATATAAATAATAAATTATATGATTTACATGTAAATATATATTTAACATTTAAAATGACACGCACACATATATTGCTTTCAAGATATAAACTGTGGGGGCACCTGGGTGGCTCAGAGGGTTAATCATCTGCCTTCAGGTCATGATCCTGGGGTCCTGGGATGGAGCCCTGGTGATGGGCTCCCTTCTCAGCAGGGAGTCCGCTTCTCCCTCCCCCTCTGCCCCTTCCCCCTCCACTCATGTGTGTGCACGTGCGTGCTCTCTCTTTCTCCAATAAATAAATAAATCTTAAAAAAAAAAAAAGAAAGAAAGAAACAGTGACTGGGCCCTTCCATAGAAATGTGTGAATAGAATGATTGCTTAACTTAGGGCGCCTGGGTGGCTCAGTTGGTTAAGCGACTGCCTTCGGCTCAGGTCATGACCCTGGAGTCCCGGGATCGAGTCCCACGTCAGGCTCCCTGCTCAGCAGGGAGTCTGCTTCTCCCTCTGACCCTCCTCCCTCTCATGCTCTCTGTCTCTCATTCTCTCTCTCGCAAATAAATAAAATCTTAAAAAAAAAAAAAAAAAGAATGATTGCTTAACTTAGTACATTTTAGACATTCACTAGATCCATGGCATTGTGTCAGACCCATTACAGGGAGACTAGATCCTTGGCATTTGAGGACTGTGACATTTGTGAATTTGAATACTTTTCACTGAACCTGAGGCTCCGGGGAGTGCCGTGGCCGGGGTTTGTCTGTCACCTCTATGAGCAAGTCACCGAGCTGGTCCGCACCTCTGGTCACCAGCAACACCAGCTCTTCCCTGTGGCTTTCTTCCTCTCTCCTGCCTCAGGAGCTCTCACGAAGCCTGAAGCACTGCATAACTTTGTGAAAAAATGGACCGAAAAAGATAGGATGCTGCTTTTCATGGAACAAACAGGATGCAGTTGATAAATGGAGTGACACAGGCACATTGAGTTGGTAAGGCCTCTAGCAGGAGTCCTTTCAAGTGTTGGAGGATTTTCATTAAAAAAAAAAAAAAAAATAGGTCTAAATTTAAAAATGAAAAAAAAAGGCACACGCATCCATGCTAAGATTTCCAATATGAGAACGACATATTCACCATTTCCGTTACTGTGTCCATCTCTGTTCATTTCACATCTCCGTTCATTTGTTCACTTAACAAATATTTGTCTCGCTTAGCAGGGGAAATGAGCTCTGTTACAATGACAGTATGGTGATTATTATTTATGATTGCTGAAAATGGCAGAGGTCCGGCGTGGATGCTTAACGTGCATCATCTCGGTTTTGATCAACAAACCAGCATGTGGCATAGATGGCAGAGAGAGGAGGTTATTGGCTAGTGCGGTGAGGACTGGCTTTGAAGGGCAGATCCTCTGATGTCCATGGGGCTAAGCCATCGGGCACTTGGAATATCAATGGCGGGTAGAACAGGGGAGTGGAAGGTAGGGGGCTGGCTGGGGTTATAGTTAGGGTTGCTCTCTGCAAGAGATGACCTGCTGTCATCTAAGGGGGTCAGGTGATCTGCTGCCCCGCCTTCCTGGTTAGGGAAGGAGGACACTGACAGGTAGATGTAGGGAGAACCAAGAATGTTATTCTAGGGAGAGGCAACCACATGGTGAAAAAGCTCAGAAATGGGAAGGTACAAAGGGTATGTATGGAACAGAATATTGACCTATTTATTTGGAATGCATGGTTCAAGCCTGGACTTGAGAAGGTTGATTCAAATCCTAGAAGGTGGCTCGACTCCCAGCAAAGCAGATTAATTTCTTTTTCATAGTCCACGGAGATCCTATCGAAAATTCTTCAGTAAAGGAATAGGAGGAGCCTAGGGACATTTTCAGACCCTTTCAGGCCTTTACGAATTTATGTTTCTCTGCTAACCGGAGCCTCGTAAATGAGCCCAGGATTGAAAAGGGCCCTCTTCATCATTCCTCCTGGCAGTGAGTGTTTCTGTTTGGTCAACCCGGACAGCACCCCTCTTCTTTGGAGAGAACATCTGTGGTTTTAGTGGGATGGGGGTGCTAATCACACACACTGTTGCTTCGGGTTGGGGGGGTGAGTATGTAACCCACGCTGGGTCAATCATATTTTATCCCTATGCGACAGTCATTAGTCCAAGCAGTGGGCACGTGGTTCAGACCAGGACAACCTAAATCCTTGGACCAGGACTGCTTGCAAAATTGGGTCACCATGGGATTTATTTGGTGATCTGTGAGCTGTCACAGAAAGGATCCCCATTAATACAGCCACATAACACAATGTGTGCAAACTATCTGAAAGGATTGGCTTTGGGTTGGCTTCCGATTGATCGTTACCATTTTAAGGTATTAGAATGGACCCTTTTCTGTGCTCTCTCTGAATTCAGAAGTGGTAGGAGGACGCAGAGACAGTTGGGATTCAACTGTCACCTGACAAGAGTGATCCTTCCTGAGCCTGCATCTGTCCTTGTCGGTGCCAAGGACAGTGTTTGCTTGGGCCACACCGGCACCATTGGTGACTGAAGATCTGACCCTGGCTTCGGTCTGCTTGGCATCTACGTTCCTAACGTCTTCTGGCTTCCCAAACTCTTGCTCTATCTCCTGTTTTGAGCCTGCCCTCAGTCCTGGCACAAGGCAGCACGGCACAGTGGGCAGGGCTTCCGGGGGCTGCGAGGCTTCAGGGACCAAGCATGAATTCAAAGTGATGCATTCCCTTAATAAGAATTCACTAACACACAAGGCACTGTGCTTGGAGGCATTCAGATTCCAACACGGCACTTTTAGCTCAAGCTCTCTGGGTCTCAGTTTACTCGTCTGTAAAATGGGACGATGATAACCATCTTGCAGAGATTCTTGTAAAATCTGTTGGGATGGCGTAAGTCGAGTTCTTTATATAGAGCCTGTTGCCTAGGATCAAACAAGGGGCAGGTTTTGTAAGGAGCCTGTTTTGAATGCTGCCTTCTCTCTGTTGGGTTTTGGATATATTTTTGCCCCTGTTCTTATCTTTGTGGTGCTTCCAGCTGGTCCAGGTAATCAACCGGCCCGATGCAGTCTGGTCCTATAACCAGATGTGGAGTTCTTCTGAATAGTGGGATGCTTCTTGGGGAGGCAGCTGGGCTTTCAATTTGTCCTTGCTGTTTATGAGTCATCACTGTGGGAGAGGGAAGGGATATGACAGATCTTGTCCCCTTGGAGCCTCCACTGAACACAGGACAAAGGACAGAAGAGTGCATGAAAGGGAGTTTCAAAGAGAGCCTACGGCAAGGTCTGCCGGGTGGAAGCTCAACTGACCTGACTGGCTCACTTGTGACTTTGGTCACCTTGATTAGCCACCGTTCACAAGTGCAGTTAAAGGTAGTAACCCTTACCCGTGGGGAATGTGCCAGCATGGCTACCCCCCAATGAGATGAAGAGATACGTGGCTGGAATGTAGGGTTTTGTCGCAATCACAACGCATTAGCTCTCTGAATTACCCCGTCTACTAAAATATGACGTGCTTATTTTGGTTGGCGCTTCTGCCTGGATTATCCTTCTGGAACCGATGAGGAGGAAGCCCCCACCTAGAGCACTGAATGTTTCTCCAAGGGAGCCATTCCATTTGTGCAGTAATGACTGGGTGTGTTTCGTCCTGTGGGTCTTAATTGCCCAGTGACTCCTCATTGCTGCCCTGTCTCGCCTCACATTTGCTGCTCCAGGCCCATGACTGGGGATGACTGGGAGGGACGGGTAGTGGTGGCTCCACCATAAAGGTCACTCGGTGGGCCTCCTGGAGTCACCAGCATAGACCAACACCAACCAGTGACACATCCTTGGGAGATCTGAGCTGCCCTGGTCCCTTCTTTGCAAGCTACAAACATAGTTTTAAAAAGTTGGCTTTATTTCGTTTCTCTCCCAACCACAACCCATATGCATATAAAAATATTGCTCGGCAGGACTTCAAACGGAGAACCACTCATTTAAGACATGTTGCTATGGCAAGGAATTCGCAGGCAGAGGGCAGTTCCAAAGATGCTGCTAAGTGGTGACACCTTGTCTTGACGGACTGATGAGAACTTGCCTTCTGGATGGTTCTAGACTCTCTTTGTCCTGTTGCATAGGTGTCTACATTTGAATTAGCTGGCAAATGCACTAACAAGCATTTATGGAGAATTATTTTCTGCGAGGACCCTGTCAGATAATATTCCTCAAATATTATCTATCTCATCTTTACAACAATGGTTCAGGGTAGGTGTTATTTTCATTAAGAAAGCTAATTTAGCATAGCATTAAGAGAGCAGGCTTGCCTAGGGCCATCCAGTTTTGAGGACACAGGTTGGGGGAAATTCTACAACCGTCTGAGCTTTAGCTCCCTTGTCACTAAGATGTGGACAGACTACACACCAGCTACCTCGTGGGCTGGGGTGAGGATTGAACCGATTAGTACCTATTCACAGTAGCTACAAATGTGAGCTATTACCATCTGAGCTTATGGGTGGCAGAGGTGAAGCTCAGAGACGTTCGCTGCCTCCCCCAAGATCACACAGCTGTAAGAAGCAGAATCAGAATTCAGCCCTGTCCGCCTGACTCTAAAGGTTTGGCTGCTCAAGGCATGATGGGAACTTGGCAAGGGACGATCTTGGATGGGGGGGCGGCTGGAGAAGGTGAAAGTGAGCAAGAGGGGGGGCACTGCAGACCCTCTAGTAGAGATCTCTTGACCTAGACCGAGCATCTTCAGGAGGGCTGTTCCTCCGTCGCTGTAGAGCAGACCCCTCCGAAGAGAGCATGTGCAGAGCAAGGTAATTGATGCAAAGCCACCTGCCCCTGTGGTTACCATCATAAGGCACTATGTCTGCAGAGAAACCCAGGGAAAGCCATTTCCGCAGGGCAGCCCATTAAACAATTGTGACAGGGAGCAAACTGCAGCTGCCGGGCCCAGCTTCCTCGATACATATGGCTCAGGTCATTGCTAAGGGTGTCTGCAGGTAATTAGCAGCCCGAGTCGGTGCAGAGGGGCTGTCTTCCTGTCTTCCAGCAGCAGAGAGCTCTGTTCCTTCCCTCCGGGCTGGGCTCAGCAGGGCAGGCTGCTCTGGCTGGGGTTTCTCTCCTGATTTCTTGTACTTCTGTCCATTACAGTGAAACGTGGCCCGCAAAGGGCAGCATCATCCATCATCAGCCAGGCCGGCCGCGGCCCTTGTAAACCCCCCCATCTCTAGGCCACGCTGCCCTCCCCCTTCTATTCTGAAACAACAGACAGACGCATTTATCCTCACAAAGCTGCAAGAAATGGACGTTTTCCTTCTGGTGGAAGAAGTCAGAGCAGCCCTTTTGGAACAAGACCTTTTAAAAATTGCTATTCATGGGGTGCCTGGGTGGCTCAGTTGGTTAAACGACTGCCTTCGGCTCAGGTCATGGTCCTGGAGTCCCGGGATCGAGTCCCGCATCGGGCTGCCTGCTGAGCAGGGAGTCTGCTTCTCCCTCTGACCCTCCCCCCTCTAATGCTCTAACTCATTCTCTCTCTCAAATAAATAAATAAAATCTTAAAAAAAAAAGATTTAAAAAAATTGCTATTCATAAATAGAAACATTTTTATAAAACATTTATAATTGTAGACCAAAGAAGAAAACTTTTATATTAGCTATCTTCTTATGGTCCAAAGTTATTAATATTTTGATATCTGTTCAGAACCTTAGCTATGCACATATATAGCCTTTTTTTTTTTTTTTTTTTTTTTTAAGAGCGAGAGGGGTGGGGTGGATAGGGGCAAAAGGAAAGGGAGAGAGAATCTTAAACAGGCTCCATGCCCAGCGTGGAGCCCGATGCGGGGCTCGATCACAACCCTGAGATCATGACCTGAGCCGAAATCAAGAGTCAGGTGCTTAACCGACTGAGCCACCCCAGTGCCCCCATTTATAACCTTTTTAAAAAACAAAACTGCTGCCACACTGTACTTACTTGTAGCTGCTTTACTTCACTTGACAGCCTATCAGGGATGCTTGGTCATGTCATTAAATCTTTTCCCTCATTATTATTTAAAGTAAGTGAATAGTAAATTATTGTAAGACTGTATCGTAATTGTCAGACCAGTCCTCTGTCGAAGGATATGTAGGCTGTTTTGTGTGTTTCACTGTTTGGCACAGAATAAAAGAATCACGTTGGCTCTTTTCCTCCAAAACTGAATTGTAGACACATGGTAGCAACACTTGGTCGGGAAAGAGATTCTTTGATTCCAGGGAGGTATGTTGGGAAAGATTCATATGTTGAAGTCAGGCTGACGAGGCCATGTTTCGATCCCATGTTGAATCACTGTCATGGAATCCATCATTCCGGATGGTAGGCGCTTCTTGGTTAAATGGTGGCCTACAGTTGACTGCTGGTGTTTTCCATATTGGAAGGACTCACTGGTGTAGAATAGGTCATCCACGGTGTCCTTGGTGTGCACGCCAGGCTGACAAATCCTCTCCTTTATTCATAAATTATCATACATTTATCGAGACCCCACAGAAGCTCACCTCTGGGGATTTAGAGAAACATGAAGACTCTTTTTGCTTCAGGGGGATCTCAGGATCACATTCTGAGTGGCACATTCTTTGTCCCTTGGGAGTTGCTTTCTGCTAGTTCATCTTACTGGAACAAGATGTAGTCCAGCCCAACTTTCGCATTCTGCTATGATGGAGTAGCTTGCCCCAGACCACCCTTCCTGCCAAGAATAACTATAACCCAGATGAATTAAAATACCAAAACCCAGTTGATTAAACAAAAGCCCCCCCCCAAAAAAAAAAAGCTGTTTGAAGGCATTGGAGGAAACCAAGGAAGCCATGGGGTCAAGATCCCAAAAGGAAGGAAAACACACTAGGCCAGCCACGCATCTCCCCGTTTTTCTTGTTGAGGAATGTTCCCATTTGTGAGTGGCTTGAAATTAATAACAAGAAGATAGCTGTATAAATTTCATGTTTGAAAAATTACAATGTGATTTCTAAATTATGAATCAGAGAAGAAATACAAGTGAGAATTAGAAAGTATTTTTAAGTTTTTATCTTGGAAAAAATCTAACCTAGAGAAAGTTGCAAGAATAGCACAATATCATTTCGTGTGTCTTTCACCTAGATTCACCAGTTGTTAAGATTTTGCCTCATGTGATGGCTAATTTTTTTTTATTATGTTAATTTTATGTGTCAACTTGGGAGGGTGTTTTTGGATGAGACTGACGTTTAAATTGGTGAACTTTGAGTCAAGTAGATTGCTCTTCATAACGTGGGTGGGCCCCAGCTAATCAACTGAAGGCCTGAATAGAACAAAAAGATCAACTTCCCTGAGCAAGAGGGACTTCCCAAGCAGAATGCCTGGACCACATTTCAGATTTTGGACTCGCTAGCCTCCATAATTTCGTGAGCCAATTCCTTATCATAAATGTTTTATTGGTTCTGATTCTCTGGAGAAGCTAACTAATATACTGCATCTGCTTTATCTTTCTAGTATTATAATTCCTATTTCTGCTGAAACATTTATTAAGTTAAAGATCTCATGACACTTCACCCCTAAATAACTCAGGACTCATTCCTTAAGAATAACACTATTCTTTTGTTTTTTTTTAAGATTTTATTTTTTATTTATTTGACAGAGAGACACAGCGAGAGAGGGAACACAAGCAGGGGGAGTGGGAGAAGGAGAAGCAGGCTCCCGGCTGAGCAGGGAGCCCTATGCAGGGCTCGATCCCAGGAACCCGGGATCACGACCTGAGCTGAAGGCAGACGCTTAACGACTGAGCCACCCAGGCGCCCCAACACTATTCTTTTGTATAACCACTATAAAATTAAGAAAATTTGACACTGGACTCAATATTATTATCTAATATATAGTCCATATTCAAATTTCACCAATTGTGCCAATGTTGTCTTATTTTATAGCAACTTTTTTCCCCAGGCAAGGATCAATCCAGGATCATGTACAGCATTGATTTTTCTTTAATCTGAAACAATTTTTCAGTCTTTCCTTGTCTTCAAGACATTACCATTTTGAAGATTTATTTATTTATTTTGGAGAGAGAGAGCATGATGGAGCAGGGCAAAGGGGGAGGGAGAGAGAGAATCTCAAGCAGACTCCCTGCTGAGCACAGAGCCCAATGTAGGACTCGATTCTGGGACCCTGAGACCATCACCTGAGCCAAAATCAAGAGTCAGATGCTTAACTGACTGAGCCACCCAGGTACCCCAACATTACCATTTTTGAAGCACAGAAACCAAGTTGCTTTGAAGAGTGTGTCTCAGTTTGGGTTTATCTAAGTGTTTCCTCATGAATTTTTGGAATATTACACCAAAGATATCATGTCTTTTTCACTATCACATCAAGAGTCATATGATGTCAGTTGGTACCATCATTTACTGATGTAACTTTTATCACCTAGTTAAGGTGGTGTCCATTAGATTTCTTCACTGTGAAAGTACCCGCTTCCCTTTTGTAATTAACAAGTAATCTGCTGGGAGATAATTTGAGACTGTGTAAATGCCCTGTTCCTTAATATACTTTCACCCAATATAATTAAAATAGTTTAGAATCTGTTGATGATTTTTGCCTGGATCTGTTACTCCATTGATGGTTGCAAAGTGGTGATTTTCTAAATTTCATCCTTTATAGCTTTATTAGTTGACCTTCTATGGTTAAGAAAAACTTTCCATTCTTTCCCTTCATTCATTCATTCATCTATTCATTTATATGTTTTATCTCAGTATGATTCACAGATTCCTTTGTATTCATTGTGTCATAATCTATTATTCCCATGATTTATTTTCATATGTTTTCTCCTGCATCACTCTGGCATGCTGTATCATTGGGGAGAGGGGTACTTAATTACTTTCTGATGCACACACACTCACAAATGTTTCAGTATATCTGTTCTTCCCCTGTGCCATTTCTTTGAAAAGCCCTAGATCCTTCTTTTGGAAAAAGATATTTAGAAACCAACGTTTGGATACTCTGTGGGCTTACTACTACTGGGGTGTTATTGCTTTTGGCCTTTTGATGAGTTCATAGTAATATTTTTAATTCTAACTCACTGAAAAGACTGCTTTCCCCCATTCTGTATTTGTAAGTCCCTTCTCTTACAGTGAAACCCCAGCTCCCAAAATATCAATATATTTCCTCAATGGGTTAATCCTAAAATACACACACAATAATTTCAGAATTGATACACCTAAACCCTTATCGACAACAAATCTCTTAAGAAGAGTCCAAGATTTATTTGTAGTTCTTGTTTCAATTAGACCAAATATGTCAAGTTCAGTACTCCTTCAAAAGTTATTGTATTTGTCCTTACCCCCCTCCTGTGTGGTTACATTAACCATTTAATAAACAGGTTCATTTGTTTATGTTGGAATTCAGCTTAAGGATTTTTATTTTTGAAAAATTTTATTATTTTTTAAGTAATCTCTGTACCCAAAGTGGGGCTTGAACCCACAACCGCAAGATCAAGAGTTGCACACTCTGCTGACTTGATGCCCCAAGTATTTTTATTTTTGACCCTTGTTGACTTATTTTTATTTTTAATATATAAAACATTACCATGTTTACAAAAGCAAAGATTAGGTATATTTAAGGAAGTGCCTTTTCCTTTCCTGTTACTTTTACAGTATACCAGCCATCTTCTGTACATAAGCAATTTTGTTAGTCTCTAGTTTTTCCTTCCTGAATTGTCGCTGTGTTTTTGCAAAAATAAGGAATGCACTCATAACTATCTTTTTATTTACTTATGTTTCTCATATAAACAGTAGCATATATATATATATACACACATATTTATATATACTTTTTTTAGTTTTTTTAAACATGGCAATATATCCTGGAAATTGCCTTGTATTACTTCACAGAGAGTGCTTCTATTTTCTTTCACAGCTCCTTGGTTGGAAAAATATTTTTAATGAAATTATAAATATGAAATATTACAAAATTGTGGGATGCAGCTAAAGCCATGTGTAGAGGGAAATTACAACTTTACATGTGTATATCAGAAAAGAAGAAGAGAGACTCAAAGTCAGGTATGCATCTAAAAAAACAGTAAAAATTAGCAGATTAAAGCTACAAAAGTAGAAGGGTGGAAGCAATAAAGATAAGAGCAGACATTAATTAAAAATGTACAATAGAGAAAATAAGCATATCCCAAAGCAGATTATGTAAAAGATGGATAGAACTGATAGACACCTACCTAGGGAACTTCCTCTTGTTCAAGAACCAAAAGTGATAGTGCAAATTACCAGTATTAAGAATGAAAAGATCCTTTAGACATTAAGGATATAGTGAATAGCTTGCATATAAACTTGACAATTTAGATGGAAGGGACAGGTTTCAGAAAACACAGTGTACAGAATTTGAAACTAGAGGAAATATAAATTTGAAGATACCCAGATCTAATAAAGAAGTAATATTTTTAATCAGAAATATTTCCACAAAGAAAACTCCAGACCCGAATGGCTTCAGTGGTAAAGTCTTCCAACATTTAAAACGAAACAATGTCACTGTTACACAAACTTTTCCAGGAAAGAGAAGAAGAGGGAACACGTCTTAATTTATTATGAGGTCAGCATAATCTTGCTGCCAAAAGAAAGGACAATTAGTAATCAATTATTTTCATGATACTGAAAGAAAGAAATCATGTGTAAAAACTTTTGTGGACATGAAACTTAAAAATTAAAAAGAAATCTTAGCAAATCAATTATGGCGATACATAAAAAGGATAGTATACCCTGCTAAGATGGGTTTATTCTAGGAATGCAAGGGTAGCTTAACATTGGAAAATCAGTCAGTGCAACTAACCACATTAACAGAGTAAAGGGGGAAATGATGTTGAACTGTTAAAAATTTTCCCTCTGAGATCAAGAATGAGATGTGCACTATCACCACTTTTATTCAACACTGTACGGCGGTCCTTAGTCATTGCAATATGGTAAGAAAAATAAACATATAAGGACTGGAAAGAAAGAATTAAAATGGCATTGTTCACAGTAACATAATTGATTTTAAGTCCAGCAGTCTATCCAGATAAATTATTAACATTAATAAATGAATTTAGCAGGGCCACTAGACACAAGGAGGACAACATGTGAAAAAACAATTGTATTTCTTTGTACTGGCGACAGCTAGAAAATGAAAATAAAAAAATACTAATTACGATAAAAATGTAAAATGCGTAGATAAAACCTGACACAAACAAGTTCAGCTATGTTAGAAAACGACTAACATCACTGAAGGAAATTAAAGAAGATTAAATCAATTGAGAGATATACCATGTTTATGCATCGGCACAGTAAAGGCATCAATTCTCCTAAAATTGATCTAAATTTCAATATCACCCCAGTCAAAATCTCAACAGGCTAATTACCTGGAATTCGAAAAGCTTTTTATAAAAGTCATATGAAAATGCAAAGGGCTGAGAATAGTCAAGATGATCTTGAAGAAAAACAAAGTGAGCACGCTTACACTTTCATGTACCATTATAAAGCTCCTGTAATTATAATGTGGTTTTGGTTCAAGGCAAATTAAATAAAACAAAGGAAAAGAGATTAGGAAAAGGTGCGACAGAGTGCTCATTTGATGTGTGATAAAGGTGATTCTGAGGTGATGTGGAGAAAGGTAGGTCATGTTATTGTTTGGGGCCAGTTCAGTTGTTTATATAGAAAAACAAAAGTAATCTCTTTTTTTGTTTTATTTATTTATTTATTTATTTAATTTTTTAAAAGATTTTATTTATTTATTTGACAGAGAGAGAGATATCGAGAGCAGGAACACAAGCAGGGGGAGTGGGAGAGGGAGAAGCAGGCTTCCTTTGGCCAAGCAGGGAGCCCGATGTGGGGCTTGAGCCCAGGGCCGTGGGATCATGACCTGAGCCGAAGGCAGACGCTTAACGACTGAGCCACCCAGGCGCCCAAAACAAAAGTAATCTTGACACCATCTCTACCATACCAAAAATCTTCCAAACAGAATTTTGGTTAAATGGTAAAGGTAAACAATAAATCTTTTTGAAATGAAACGTAGGAGAATACCTTCATGGTAGAGGTAGGCAAAGATTTTTTAAGCCCAAAACACTACTAACTATAATGGGGAAAAAGATACAATGATTTATATAAAATTAAAAAGTTCTCCTTATCAAAAGACATCAGTGAGTGAGAGCAAAGACAAGTCGCAGAGTGGGAGAGGATATTTGCAGGTTTCATAACTGATGGACTCATTATCCAGAGTATATAAAGAACTCCTACAAACCAATAAAAAAAGATGAAAATACTACAAAAGTAGACAGAAGACTTGAGCAGGGACTTCAAAATGGAGTACATACAGTGGCCAATAAGTATGAAAAGTGCTCAACTTCCTTAGTCATCAGAAAAAGGCACATTGAAACTAAATGGGATACCACCATACACCCATCGGCTATATGCCCAGAACAGCTGAAATACATTACAGTAACACAGCAAGAAAACAACAACCCCAGGTGTTAGTCACGGGGAAGTGGAGGCACTGGACCTCTTACACGGTCCTAGTAAAAGTGTAAATTATCAGCTCCTTTGAAAAACTCTTTGATGAAAACTATTAAAGCCTAGCACACAGTAACTGTATGAGCCAACAACCCCAGTTCGAAGTTACTCAACAGAAAAGTGTGTTCTGTGCCCAAAAGACAAGAATGTCCATAGTAGCATTTTAAACATTTTTGTTTGTTTTTTAAAGATTTTATTTATTTATTTGACAGAGAGAGACACAGCGAGAGAGGGAACATAAGCAGGTGGAGTGGGAGGAGAAGCAGGCTTCCTGCCGAGCAGGGAGCCCGATGCGGGGCTCGATCCCAAGACCCTGGGATCATGACCTGAGCCGAAGGCAGACGCTTAATGACTGAGCCACCCAGGCGTCCCTGTAGTAGCATTTTAAAAAATAGCCAAAATTGGAAACAACCTAAATCTTCATCAAGAGGGGAAAAATCCATCATGATATATAGATATAATAAAATACTCCCACGAATGAAAATGAGCTATTGCCACATCAATAAAATTGATTAATCTCAGACACCTAATGTTGAATGAAAGAAGCCAGTTACGAAAGAATAGATACTCTAGGAGGTTCTGAACAGGACAAAACAGACTCTAGGGTGATAGAAATCAGTTTATCGGTTACCTTTGAGGAGGCAGCCTGAGCGAGAGGTTTCTGGGAGTCTAGGAATATGAATTTCTTGATGGTTACATTGGTGTGTTTTCTTTCTAAATGTTCGTCATTTAAATGAGCAAGTTGTGCACTTCGCTTATGTGATATAGCCAATGAAATTTTTATTAGACAGAAATGAAGCCTAGTTTTTACCCCTCGCAGATGTCAACTGAAATTTTGAGAGCGAGGGGGGTGGCAGGGGTCTAAGGATTAAGTTGTCATCTTTATCAAGGTTTATTGAATGTCAGGAACTGTGCATCACTTCCATGCCATTTTGTCATGTAATCAAGGTAGCTGTTATCACTCCTATTTCACATGTGGAAATTGAGATCTAGAGAAATTAAATAACATGCCTAGATTTTTTGCATGGTGAGAAGCCGTCCCAGAATGAATTCAGACTTTCATCCAAAGTAGAGAATGTTTATGGGCTTTTCAAGACCTGCCACTATTTTCATGGGGAAGAAAAAGGGGGAAGAGAGATTTTCAGGTGTGAGATGGGGGGCAGCATTCATGGACTCCAAATAACAAATACAGATGCTGATGTATTCAATTTAATAGAATATTTAGGTAAATAAAGGGCATGTGATTGCGAACCAGTGTATCTTTAAAAGATTTCTTTTTAAGAACTCTGCTATTTTATCAAAGTGTCCCAAACCCATTTGCAAAATAAGCTCTGTTTCTTTGCACATCTTCTCAGACATCCTTGACAGGTCTCAGATTTAGAAATGAGTAGAGAATATGGTGGAACACATTACACATTAAAAAAAATCCTCTCACAATTTAGACCAATGCACTGGCGAGTTTCAAAACACTGCTTGCAAAGTGTTTCTGCCAACTGGTACTGGGCATTAAGTATTTAGAATCAATCTCTGATCATTTTCATCTTTTTTTTTTTTTTTTTGTGAAGAAAATTATTGATCAAGGTTTTTAGCCTCATTTAATATACTGGAGCAGCCTTTCAATTTCTTTTACAAGCCACAGCAGGGAAGGAGGTTTCCTTCTAGCTTAGCATAGCACAAATCAATCTGTCTCATGGTGTTCTATTATTACACCTCAAACTATGTCTAGATCAGTTGTTTCTTTCTCTTTCCAACAAACTTTCTAGGCTACCAGAAACGTAGGTTTTTGTCTAAATACGTTGTGGGAAAATTAAAAATGATTTTTCAATGTATAATTCTTAATCTCAGCCACATTAAATAAATCACTTCCCATTTTATCTTATCCCTCCAAAATGAGATATCCTGTGGAGTTTTGACTCAGGACACCTCATCTTCTTGTTCTAAACATCTTAATTTTTAGGCTGTACAAATCACCGTAATGGGGGTATCCAAATGTCCTGGTTTCTTGTGGCATCTCTGCTTTATGCCCTTTATCCAGGGATGGTTATTAATAGTGCCTCTTTTAACTCCTAAATATGTCCAATTTGGCTGGTAAATTATATGAGCACAATTATAATGAGAATCTCTTTTCTTCAAAAGAAGAAGCTCTGAGACTAAGTCTTTGCGAACATAGTGATGGAGTTCAATGGAGAACACATTATTTAACATTGAGTGCACTTCATCAGCTCCTTACGTGTTTATTATGTGTCTAAATAATTGGATCAAATTTAATTTTTCACTTTTCAGTCTGGTAGTTACTTGTGTGCTTATTTGATTAACTTTCCTACTGGACTAGGAAGTTCAAAGAAGGCAGGGACCCCATCTGTTTTTGAACACAATTTCTAGACCTAGCACAGTGCCCACAGTAGGAGATAACTCAATATTTAACTGTGAGATAAATAAATAAATAACTTTTTGTTGAGTTTTTGAAAAGGCCTGGACATTATTTCATGTGATACTCCATCTATAATATAAGTCTATTAAAGGTCAGTAGGGTGAGTTTTGTTCACCAGATGTTGAAGCTATAGTATTTAATGACTTCTCTGTTATTATCTGTGAAACTAGAGGCAGAGACCGTAGTCTTAGGACTTCTGGTCTTGAATCTAGGTATAAGTTCTTATGTAGCTGCAATTAATAGAGCCTTGATCTCATGGTAGCTTTAATTGTAAGAACAATCATGGCTTACTTAACAAGAAGTCTGAAGGTTGGTGGTTCCAGAGTGTTGCGTGTTACTCTTGGGGCATCTCTGTGAGTTTTGGTCTTCTCCCTCATGATCACAAGGTGGCTGCTGTAGCTTCTACATAACATTTGCACACCAACCTTGCAAACCTAAATGAAGAGGATGAGTAATAGAAGGTAAAACCAAAAACAAAAGACAGAACAAAACAAAAAACCTGTTATGGGTTGAATTGTGTCCCTGAAATAAAAAGTTGGAATCTTAACCTAAAGTAACTCCAAATGTGACCTTATTTGGAGATAGGGTTGTTACAGAGGTAATCAAGTTAAAATGAATTCATTAAGGTGGACCCTAATCCAATAGGCCTGGTGTCCTTATAAAAAGAGGAGATTTGGACACAGAGACAGACATGCACACGGGGAAGATGATGTGAAGACACAAAAAGAAGATGGCCTTCTACAAGCCAAGGAGAAAGGCCTGGAACAGATCCTTCCCTCACAGCCCTCAGAAAGAATTAACCCTGTGGACACCTTGATTTGGACTTCTAGCCTCCAGAACTGTGAGACAGTACATTTCTGTTGTTTCAGCCCCCCAGTGTGTGTTGTAGCCGCCCTAGGAAACTAATACATACCTCTTAATGTGCAGATTTTCCATTATGTTTTATTAGCCAAAAGCACTACAAGAGAATCTGGGGAAGAGAATCTGTGTCAGCATTTTGAAGTAGAGTCTTCCAGTGCTCTCCTGCATCTGGTTCTCCCTTCCTCTGGGCACACAGAAGGATTCCTCTTCCCTGCTGCCTTGGGGTTAGATAATGTCATAGGACTAGACTGCCCATTTAGTGACCGCGGAAGAGGCAGCGGTCAGTGCAGAGCCCAAGTATTTCATTGCGGGCATGAGATTCTTGGTGTTCTTTTTTGCTACAGTAGCAAACGAGGAGGCCCCGTGTTCCAGCATCGGCCTAGATCTCCAAGTGACTAGGGAGCAGGATCTTTTGCCAGTCTACATGGGATGTGCAGCATGAATTAGAAAGCAAATTCTTGTTGTGTGAAGCCAATGAGATTTGGGGTTTGTTTGTTATGTTGGCATATCCTAGCTCTGCTGAACAATACAGAGAGTTGTCAGTTGTCCTTTTAAAGAGCCAGTCTGATATGAGTTACATAGGATCTCGCTATGGCAGATACGTTGATTCACTGATTAGGCTACTCAACACTCATCATCCCTTTCTTCATCGCTAACCAAATTGCACTTTTCTTCAGGGTTGCTCAGTGATCTTTGTAGGGTAGAAATGCTTTGGGCTGCAAGTAACAAAACCCAGGCAGCAGCATATCGAGCTGCATATGTATTTAATTTTCTCTTGGAACAAGTCGATGTCAGTCCCAGGGTTGGTGCAGCTACTCATTGCCATCAGGGACTCTGACCCCTTCCATCTGTTTGCTCTCTGCCTCTCTGCATGACCATTTTTCATTCTCAGGGCAGTCCTTTCATGATCCAAGATGGGATGCTGCTGCTCCAAGCACCAGGTCCTCACTCACTGTGCTCAAGGCAGGACAAAGGGACAGGTGGAAAAGCAAAGGGTCTCCTTTTCTCATGGAGGATAATCTTTCCTGGGAGCCTCCCCTACGTGCTTCTCTTTCATTTCATTGCCCATGTAGATCCTCGAGACTACGCCCAGCAAAGAGGACCCTTGAAAATCATGTAACTGGCAGAAAAGAATAGAATAGCATTTATGGGCCTCAGCCAATCATGTCACCCCATTCATAGTTCGGGTTCTAGCAAGAAGAAAGGAAGAGTGGATGGCTGTAGGCAGGCCACTGGCTTCCCATAGCATACAAAGGCTTTCACTTTGTCCAGAGCACTTGGAGACAGGAACCTGTTCTTTGCATAGCGGATGCGTGGACTGGGGATGGGCAGGTGACCCGGAGTCTTACCCACACAAGTCAAGGCCGATCACCGACCGTACTCCTTCCAGTCAAATTCATTTGCCATCTACCTTCTGCATGGCTATGGGGCACAATCTGCCTCTCTTCTCTGTGCCCGAGTGGTGTGGATGGGAGCCCTAGGGGACTGGCCAGATACACAGCCTCTGTTGAGGAGTTCAGGCATAGAGGTAGGAGCTGATTTGCTGCAGTGCACAGAGGATCTGTTGGAGGGACTTCTTTTTCCCCCTGTGTTCTCTCAATAATAACAATAACAAAACACTATGCCAACCAAGTCCTGCAAGATGCTCTTATCTATTAATATATCTCTAATCAAAAGTTGTACTGCATTGTATCCGCAATGTCTGCATGAGCCTGACAAAGCATTGTCTGTACGATGCGAATCTCTGACCCTCATATTGAAGCCCCCAGGGCAGATGCCTATTCTGGTCCAAATTTAATAATGGCCTTGGAGTCATACATTTTGTTTCTCCCCAATGCAGCACTGCTTTGGCAGGATGAATGCGTTGAACTCAGCGTCTATTAAAAACAAAACGGCAAGGCGGAGGCTATTTTTTTTTTTTGTCCTCATCAAATCTGAAGCATCTGGAATTCTGGCAGCCATGAAGGATTTTCATATTGAGTCTGCAACGCAACAGGGGAACTTTGATTCAAGTCAAAACATTAACTTTTCATCAGTGGAAGTTTTAATTGAAAAGATTCTTTATCTGTGGCGTAGGTAGTCTTAGTATGTGCTGTGTATTTAACTTTTTTTTTTTTAAAGCAGTTCTGTGCACTTGGGATTAATGAGGCAGAACCAACAAACTCCACAGCCATGTTTCACTGTAACTTGTACACGCAATTGAATTTCATTGTCTACATCATTTGTAGTAGGGGCTGCCCCAGTTTGAGCCCGGTGGAGCCTTTCTGGGCCACATCTGAGGATGTATGAGAGGTGCGGGTTGGGGGTATGATCAGATTTGTGTATCCGAGAGATCACTGCCTTCTGAGTGGGCAATAAAACGGAAGGATGCCGGAGAGAAACACATACCCAGACCAACAGCAGCAACAAGGAATAAGTGGGCGGGGTGAACAGGGAGAGACTGGAGAGATGGGTAGCCATGAGGGTGAACAGGTGTAGTATGAAGTTCACTGTCAAATCCAGGTGTGGTGGAGATACGGCTGTTCCTCTGCACAGTTCTTTCAACTGCTCTCTCTGCTTGGAAATGAAAGAAATAAATAAAAAGCATGGATACGGGTAGACCAGTTAGGAGGGCAGTACAGTAGCCCCGGCAAGAAATTAAAGATTTATTTTATAGTTTTTTTTTAATTGGTCAGAATTTAAACCAAGAAGTGACAAGCCTGGTAAGAGTTAAATGGGTCGAACTAAATTAATTTTGATCCGTTGATTGTTGACTCTGTTCTAATTTCTTGTTGGCTCTAGCCTCCCTCTCTTTTCTTGCCTTTTTAAAATTTTTGCTATTATATTTCTTTCCCCAAGGGTATGCAGAGAATAAAATAAACTCTTGATAAATTAGGTGCTTTCCCCTTTAGGACAGTGGTTTTCTCATTTTTAAAAAAGGGTATCTGGGTTTCCTTGAAAATCCAAGGGCAGCTTTGAACCCTTCCCCCCACAACCCCATAAATGCCTATAGGTGCCTATAAGAAAATTTGCCTGCCCTAGGGGCTGAGGCACAGTCACGGACCCTAAAAGCCCCAGTATACAGGGACACAGGTCAAGAACATGTGTCTGGGTCTGATGGAATGTGGACCAGGTCACCCACAGGCAGGCATCTTTGAGGTTCCTCTGCGCGTGGGGTATCTGTGCAGGCTGCTGCCTGGTACAGAATGTTCTGCAAGCAGTGGGAGGAATAAGTAGAGCAAGGCGAGTGCAAGGGCTTCTGTCATCTCATCTCAGGGAAACGGCACCATCCCGAAAGCCTGGAGGTGGCCCAATTAGCATACAGTAATTAGAATCGCTGCAATAATGCTGCCTCCTCATTTTCTTTTGTGGGCACCATGGAGGTTACAGCGTTCCGGACGGGGCGGTGAGAGGCGGCAGATGCAGCTGTCTGCACCCTTTCTCCGGCTGATGCGCGGAGAGAGCAGGGCTCAGCCCTTGTGAGGACAGGGGAGGAAAGGCAAGAAGCACATCAGAGTGGGAGAGGACCGTGTCCAGCCGGCGGCGGGGCTCTGCCCTGCCTCCTCTGGAAGCTTCCCTGTGCCACCTCATCTGTCATCTGAACTGCAACCAACAACCCTAGCCTCCTTCCCCTGGTGAAGTGTGGTCCCCAAGAGGAGGGGGGCCACCGGGTCAAGTAGCGTGTGGTGCAGGGCGGGGGAGGGGGGATGAGGGGGGCGTCCCAGAGGTGGGAGGGGGTGTATAAGTGGGGCCTTGGGTATCTCCATTCTGGAAAGGCCTCCTTGCTTTGGGTGTCCCTCCTTACCCAGGAGGGAACAAGTGTCCCCCAAAGTAGGCACGGGGTCTAAGTGACATTGCAACGAGAATGGACAGCTGGGTGCGTGCGCGCGTGTGGCGGGTGCCCAAGAGCCGGTTTCGGCTGCAGACACCTCCCAGAGGGAATGGAGATGACAAAAGCTGCTGATAGACGACGTGGCCTAGATGGCCTGCATCCAAACGCCATGACCCAGATTGGGTCCTGCATGTGATCTTTCTCGGCTATGGTTTGCAAAAGCTTGCAGGTCAGGGCTGGACAGGCTGACATGCGGGTGAAGCGCAGGTGAGGCTCACCTTGGCTGCCCCCCACTTCCATTCTGTGCTGGCCATGGCTGTTCATCACCAGCCTGCCTGCAGACTGGCCGGCGGCACTTCATGGCCCGAGCCTCACTTTCTTACCTCAGCCTTCAGAGCTTGCCTGCTTTGTTTTCACCTCCCACCTGGTGGCTTAGCAGGTTTGGTAAATCACGGGCGCCCATGGCTGATAAGGGATTATCTCCAGCTTAGTGCTTCTAACATGATGTTTTCAGGGAAGACTTAGTGCCTTAACCCCAAAACACAATGCCTTGTCCGAGCACCTCGGCTACAACAAAACAAAGGAACAAAACCCTTAGGTATCTCCTATTGGTTTGTGTGTGATAGACTCCCATTTCCTTGATAGGACGTTTGAGACCCCGTGTGACAAGCAGGAAGCCTGTTCCAGCTTATGTTCTCTACGACCTCACACACATCTTACACTCCAGCCGCTGAGGAATCCCTGCTGCTCTCCACATCCTTCTGTTGCATCTTTCCTCACCGTGTCTCCTGAATGCAAGGCCCTTCTCCTCCAGCTGCTGAAATTCTAGTTTGCTGTAAAGATTCACCTCAGTTATCACCTCTTCTATGAGACTTTCTGGATACTCCACCCTTATCCCACGTGTTAGTGGTGAGTTTTTCCTCTCTCCACTTTTACTGGTGTTATTTTTGTAATGCCTCTTTTATTCATCCATCCATCCATCCATCTATCTAAACATTCATTTATCCACTCATCACTTCCTACCTCTATGCATCCATCCACCCACTTACAGATCCACCCATCCCTCATCCATCCATCCATCCATCCATCCATCCAACCACCCATCATCTCTCCCTCTATCCATGTATCCATCCACCCACTCACCCATCCATCCATTTAAACATTCATTTATCCACTCATCCCTTCTTATGTCTATCCATGCAACTGGTCACCCACTCACCCATCCATCCCTCCTCCATCCATCCAATCATCCATCCATCCACCTATCCATCTATCCTTCCCTCTATCCATGCACCCATCCACCCACTCACCCATCCGTCCATCCCTCCTCCATCTATCCAACCATCCATCCATTCACCCACCCATCCATCCCTCCCTCTATCCATGCATCCATCCACCCACTCACCCACTCACCCATCCATCTATCCCTCCTCCATCCATCCAACCATCCATCCATCCATTCATTCATCCATCCATCCATCCATGTAAACATTCATTCATCCTCTCATCCCTCCCTACCTCTATCCAGCATCCACCCACTCACCCATCCATCCATTCTTCCTCCGTCCATCCATTTAAACATTCATTCATCCACTCATCCCTCCCTACCTCTATGCATCCATCTACCCACTCACCCATCCATCCATCCACCCATCCATTCATCCCTCTCTCTATCCATGCTTCCATCTGCCCACTCACCGATCCATCCATCCATCCATTTAAGCATTCATCCATCCACCCAGCTCTCCCTACCTCTTGTCTATCCCTCCATCCATTCATCCATTCAGTCCAGTTGTTCAGAAAATAAATGCCATGGCCTAAGCTGGGTTCTAGGGATAAGCAGGTAACCACACACAACTCCTATCTCCACATCGAGCTTATAGTCCAGTGGGGGTGAGGCCAGAGGAAGCAGAAGTAATCAGGTTATCACACAAAGACTTCATATTTAAAATTGAAGATACAGAAACAATGAAACTCTGCCTTTGACCTGAAAGAGCTCTCAGTCTGATGGAAGAGACAGACACATAGATAATGATCTCTAAGACAATATTCTTTGTGCCATCGATAAAGTATGGATAAAATGTCATGGATTCACAGATGAGGAAATGATTACTTCTGCCTGGAGATCCAAGAAAGTCTCATGAAAGAGAAAATCTATGAAGTTTGTCTTAATGTAAAGAGTAGCAGCTTTCCAGGTGGGCTGGGAGGGAAAGGACTGAAGCCTTCCATGCAGAAGAAACAGAAGGGCCAGTGTGTTTGGGGGACAGGCCAGCCGTTTGTTGGGAGATGTGTGGGCACAAATGCCTTTTTCACAGGCCGACCCTCAGCCGGCGTGTCTCCTTCAGACCATGCCCCAATTTGTCCTGACATCTGTCTCTGCTGCCTGGGGCCCCGTCATGGGATGGGAGGCCTTCTCCATCCAGAGGTACGTTCCTTTGCTTGGGTTATGATTCTGGAGATTGCCTGGGTCCTTCCCACGCACCAGAGGCACTGAGCCGTGTTACCCGCAGCTCTTTCACCCCCACGCAATCACCGTGGTGTCCTTCCTGTGGAGCCGCATGGTTGTGGACAATGGGAACAGCTTTTAATGGGCACAGAGAATCTGTTGGCTGCTTTTCTCCATGGGACTTCCCCACCCCCATTTTTTTTTTTTTTTTTTTTTTTTAGACAAGGAAACAGTTTCTGCGACCTAAAATGTGAGATCCAAGGAGCTATCTGGATTCTGGTCAGTGTGCCTTGGAAGCCTGAGCCCTCTGCTGGGGTCCTTCAGTTTGGAGGGCCCATCCACCGTTGGCTGACTCCATCTCAAATGGCCTACTTTAGGCAGAAGGTGGAGCAGAGAGCTTTCAGCTACAAGTCAGTGTGGAGAGATTTTCACACCAAATGATTCTCTGTTCTAGGGAATGTGCAATTATTTAAAGGGTGAGGGAGTCAGAAATTCTTTCGTAGTAATCTGGGTCTCTCCTCCACACAGCGAGAGAGCAGTCGGGAAAGGAATCAGACACATTATCCCGCAGCAAGGCTAGCTGTTTTGTTTTTGCTTTTCAAAATAGCTGGTCTGAAATTAGTCCTGGGAAGAAATCTCATTTTTCACTATTGTCCCTTTCTCCCTCTTGAAGGCAAGAACCCCGCCTCGTAATGACCAAAAGATTACAGTGTTCAGACACCAGCCTAAGCATTTACATACATTATCTAATGTGGCCATCATAGCAATGCGAGGAGGAGGGGCTGATGTGGTCCCATTAATAGCACTTGGCCCAAGAGGTCACGTTGCTTGCAGAGATTTGCACCAACTTCTCTGCTGTTTCCAACTCAGTCAGATCCTCTGTCACATACAGAACGAGGCTGCTTTCTCTCCCATCATATTCTTGGTTGGGTATGTATATTTCAAGTATGTTTAGAGGAATGGGGCCTGTAAAGTAACTGTTCTCCCTTATTCTGGACATCATGCTCCTATTAATGCGGCCATACCAGCATTTGAGAAGTCTGTCACTAACTGGGCAGGGCTTCGACAGAAGCAGTGCCCCCAGGAGGAGAAAGCGTGGCTGCCAGGATCACGTAAGGAGTACCGTTGACTGGACTGGCCTCTGCCTATAGTCTATCGTGTCCTGGTTTCCCTGGGGAAGCCTGTGGAAGTCTGCTACTGGGCCAGATCCGAATGGCTCTACCCATTACTCGACTCTGAACTCAGGCAGGTTTAAGCCCCAGTTTCATCCTTTGGCCAGTCTCGGGTCAGGCTTATTAGTGAATATGTTTGCAAGCCCTGCCAAATCACCTGCGGCAAAGCGGGTACTGGACGAAGCGCAGACATTGGTATTATTAGTTCCTTCTGTGGATTGGAATAGGAGAGGAGTGGCTGGTCTCTGACTGCGGGGCCACCGTGGCTAGTGGCGTGGTCCTTGGTGATTCATCACTAAGCGGAGTGAAGCCTGCGCTGTCCCGCGGGGCACCGCCGATTCGCCTGGGTGGGGGGGTGTGAACAGTCACTGCGGTTTCAGCCAGGAGTCAAGGCACGTAAAACACACGATGCAACAGAGGGGTAATGCAAATGAGGTAGAAGACGCAAAAGTGCTTTGTAAACTGTAAAGTGTAGGGCACGTGTTGACTGTTATTTGCACATGGCTCATTCTGTCTGTGTCGTGCGGGAACCTATTAGATCAACATTTAAGACTGTCTTGGAGACGGCTACCATATGCTGGCCAGGTTGCTGGAAGCCCTGGTAGCATTTTTCTCAGAAAGAAATGGCTGAAAGCCCACGGTCTTTATTGATTTACATTTGCAAGCCATAACTCCTTATCTCTTTTATGCTCCTAGTATCATGATGTCCGTTTGGGTAATATATTAGTCTGGCTCGTCTTGATGCCAAGCCCTAAATAACTAGAGAGGGAGTGTTGACTTGTGTTGGAAGAGCCCCTTGGGAATCCGGGTTTGTGGGCTCAATCCTACCTGTTCACCGGTCCTACGGAGAAAGAGCCCAGCGCTGCTTCTCTGTAGGGTCCCAAGGATGAATCATTTATGCTCTCAAAGTTCTTTGCTATCCTTGGATACTACATAAACGTGGAGCATAATCATTATGAATTATAAGTGAAGCAGACGGAGGTTTTAAATTAAATAGCACCATTGTGTTATTTTTCATCAGGATTCAGAGCAGCCGACCTTCCCAGCAGAAGTAACTTAGATAATTTGATTCTCTCACTTAACCAGGACTGATCACTGCAGGGATAGAAATTAATTTCTTGAAAAACAGCTGCGGGTTTTCCTTCCTACCAGCCTCTCTCAAAGCTTTGCAGACGTGGTCATAATGAAACCGTGGTGCAGGTTTCACTGGGTGACTTGCTACTTCCACGGGGGCTCCAGTAACTGCTTCTCCAAATCTTTGGTTTACCTGGAAGATGGTCAGGACACATGAGTGTCCCCTGGGCAGCGGCCATCGAGATCACATCCACTGAAATCAACTTGAATGTTTAACAGGACATTAAACCAAACCAAATGGCTTGGGGCTTTAGGAAAAGGAGACTGAGTCTGGCTGATTCCTTGTTTGAATTCAAGCCTTCCAAATACCCCCGGGGTGGGATAGAATTGGCATCGCCAGGATCCACGATTTGCCCACTTGCTAGGGAAATTAATAGGAAGGTGACGTGTGAGTTGAATTCAACCTTTATGGGTGCCTGGGTGGCTCAGTTGGTTAAGCAACTGCCTTCGGCTCAGGTCATGATCCTGGAGTCCCTGGATCGAGTCCCGCATTGGGCTCCCTGCTCAGTGGGGAGTCTGCTTCTCCCTCTGACCCTCCCCCCTCTCATGTGCTCTCTCTCTCATTCTCTCTCTCTCAAATAAATAAAATCTTTAAAAAAAAAAAAAAGAATTCAACCTTTATGAGTCTGTTGATGGATTCTGCGGAATGTAGTAGAATGACAGTTTGGTGTTGCTGAACTGGGCAGAGGCTGTCTGTCAGGCTGGATAAGAAGCAGAAGATATAATTAGGACAGAGAAGCCTGGGCAAACCTGGGGGGAGAGGGACACCCGTATTTATTGAGCGTACCGCATGCCTGTGACATAGCACCATTTGCTCATGCTCGGGTTCTGCCACTCCTTGGCTGTGTGATCTCAGGAAAGTTACCTAACTACTCCGAGCCTCACATTTCTCATTGGTCAGAGAAAGGCATTGGAATAGGTCCTCTCGAAGATCCCTTCTGCCCCAGAATTATCTGAGGCAATCTGCAGGCCCCACACGCAGGAAAGAAGAGGGGTCTAAAGTTCCTCCAAAGAGGATCTGCTGAGGGACATCAATCAGCCTCCATTCTTGCTTTCATTCCACTGTATTAAAATAGCCTCCATGGGGCATCTGGGTGGCTCAGTTGGTTAAGTGTCTGACTCTTGGTTTCGGCTCAGGTCATGATCTCAGGGTCGTGAGATGGAGCCCTGCATCAGGCTCCGTGCTCAGCGCAGAGCCTGCTTCAGATTCTCTCTCTCTCCCTCTCCCTCTACCCCTCCCTCTGCTCGTGCTCTCTTTCTCTCTAAAATAAATAAATAAGTCTTTAACCTCCTTGCATATTCCCTTAATATTCCTCCATTTTGATTCTTAGACCTTAGCTCTCCAAGCATTCAGCTAGAACTTGGGTGTTCTCAAACAGGGGTGAGGCTGCAAAGTTGAAAGGAAAATGGCATTTGTGGGTCAGTAAGTGGAGAGTTTTCCCAAAACTTCAAAATTTGGGTCTGTCTTTGCTGCTGGCATTGAAAAAGTATGTCAGGAAGGCAGCATGTAAAGAAGATGCCTCTATCCATTATAGGCTTGAGGACAATCCCAGAAAAACGTTGAACATTAAGGTTAATTAACTCCTACTCCTTTGATCCATCTCTAGCTACCCTGATCCAATCCTGTACATGGTCCTTCTGTGGCTTTTTTCCCGCCTTCGAGGTTGCCTTGAAGTTAGTGTCCCTGGTTTTGATTCTATTTCAATATGACATTTCGGTTACAGTTTAGAATGGTGCAGGAAAGGACAGAGCGTGTGTGGCAGGGATGGTTAGGTTTTCCACCAACACTGGTGTTTCCTCTGCCATAAGTGATTTCCCAGCAAGAGCTACATGGCCCAGCCTCGGTGTCTGAGTGTGGCCACATGAGGAGTCTGTCTCACCGAACGAATGTGAACAGAGGTGGCTGGTTTTATTGAAGAAAACAGATGCACCTTCTCGAATATTCTATTTCCTTTCCTGCCAGCCCTGTGTGGATGATGACAAGAGCTTAGAGATTGGCAGAAGCACAAAGTAGAAAGAGCTTGGCTCCCTGAATCACTGCATGGAGGAAAGCCACTGGCCAGTTAGGAACATCTGCCAAAAATAAGCTTCTGTTTTATGAAACCATGAAAAACAAATTGTTGTTGTTTCTGCAACAGCCTGCAGTGCCCTAACTAATCCACAGTGTGATTTGCCCCAGGTCTCTAGGTACCTTAGGAAGGTGGGAGGTTATGCCCGCCCCTCACTTTGTTAACTTAAAAAGGGGCATATTAAGGGGCACCTGAGTGGCGCAGTTGGTTAAATGTCTGACTCTTGGTTTCGGCTCAGGTCATGATCTTGGGGTCTTGGGATCAAGCCCTGCATCCAGCTCTGAGCTCAGCAAGGAGTCTGCTGGAGTTTCTCTCTCTCCCTCTGCCCCTCCCTGCGTGCTCTCTCTCTCTCTCAAATAAATAAATAAATCTTTTTTAGAAAGGGACGTGTTAAGGATGATCCCCAAATAACTCCAGCTTTCCTCTTAATTTTGTTTTGCTGCATCTCTAGATGGAGCAAAATGCTTTTCAGCTTGTTCTGTTGCTTCTTTGGGGAAGTAGCTAGCTGGATAAGATTGTAAACTCCATGAGAACAGAGACCATGTCTTTCTGGAATATGTCCATATCCCTGGCATGCCAACACATGATGGGTATTCAATACGTATTGATTGAATGAATGAGGTATAAAAGTATAAAAAGGTATAAAACTGTATTTGACGCATAGGCACCACACAATTCAGCTGCAGTGTCTAACAATATGACAGCCAGTCTAAAGGAGAGAGCTGGGTCTGGGACTGTGCTTCACAGAGAGAAATCAAGTCATATGGGTGTACTAGAACACAGAGGAACCACAAAAGGCCACCAAAGCATAGTAGGATGGGAGCAGTGGGACTGGAGCCTGAAGAGGGGACTACTCTGAGGTTGAGGAGAAAGTAAGGAAAAGGCAATTTGGCAGAACACAAGAGCACAGCGAGAAACAAAAGCATTCAGTTGAATTGGACACTTTTTGAAAATCCATGTCCTTGTTTCTTCTCTTTGTAATCTACTCATGCCTTCCCTGCCAACCTTGATATGCAAAGGCATGCTCAAAGAAGACTGCAAATTTTTGGCACTCTTTGGAGTCTAAGTCTCCTCACCTTAAGTCTGGGTGGGCTGATGCAACCACAACACTTCTGCAACCAAGAGAATGCAGTGGAAGCCAGGGTCTACAACTTCTGAGGCTAGCTCCTAACAGGCCAAGAATTTTCCATCTCATTCTCTGGGGAAAGCCATCTGTCACCTAAGAAGCCTGACTACCCTGAGACGCTCCTGCTGTAGAGGTCACATGCAAGTGTTTAGGTCAAAGAGTCCCAGGTAGCCGTTGGCAGCAATCATCAGCCATGTGCATGCTCCATCTTGAATGTCCCACTTAATCAAGCCTTTACATGCATGCAGCCCCAGCGAGCACCAGATTACAACCACATGAGCCAGAAATTTCTAGGTGAGCCTTTCCCAAATTTGTGATGCGCAAAATAAATTGGTTGTTTTAAGCTGCTAAATTTTGGGGTGATTTGTTACTCGGCAGTGGTCATCAGGACATGGAATATGAAATCGAGTATCACGATGGTGAGGTAGAGCCCTTAGGTGGAATAGCTGTCCTGCAAGATGTCTCACAGGGGAGGAGGGTGTTCTCAGTATGATAGGGGATTCTGTGTTTAATGTACTCTCCATGCTTAGCGGGCGTAAGAGCACTGGCCTTCTCCTATCAGAGCGACTTTGGCAGTTGTGACTTAGATTTCTCTTGTATTGACACCTACACTTACCTGAGGTTAGATTTAAGGGGTTTGATTGACATCTTGTTTCTTTCCACTACAAAATAAGCTAATTTCTTCAGTCTCACACACAATTTCTCTGAAAAAAGTTATTGATTGTCACAATGCACTGGACTGGGCGATCGATGCACACCAGTTTAGTTTAGAAAAAGGAATGATGGATGGGAATCCCATTGAGTGCTCTTCTACTTCATGATATGCTGTGATAATTCAGCTTTTAGAAAGCGGTACTTGTCTAAGAAGCAAAATGCAAAAACATGAGGGGATTTAGTGTCACGATACGTGGTCATGTGTTTGTGGGTTGACATTTGAGGCTTCTTATTATAAGAAGCATCGGTAAACAGAAGACCTACGTGTCAGAGAAGACCCAGGTTCTGTTCTTATGGCATCTTGGACAAGACACTTAACCTCTCTGAGCTGATTTTTTTCCCAACAGTTGATGATAAGCCAAGGATAAAATAAGGAAGAGCACCTTGGAATTCTAGAATGTCTAAACTGGAAGGTACATTTGATCAGAGCTGGCATCTGTAACAGAAGAGTCCAACATTAGAGTGGCTTAAACCAACTAGAACATTCTGTCTTGCTAGTAGAGTAAAGGTAGTCTGGATATGGTAGTCTGGGGCAGAGTGGCAGCTTCTCTAAGTTACTAGGCTCTAGACTCCTTCTGCCATTTCTTGTATGTGACCCATGCCTCATGTTCCCATATAGCAGCTAGAGCTCCAGATATCACATGTGCATTCCAGATAATGCAATGAGAACTTCGATCCTCAGGAAGGAAGAGAGAGAGAAGGGATCCTGGGAGGCAACCAGCAGCCTCTGCCACCAGGAAGCACCAGAGAGCCAAACACATCCAATCTGATTAGCAAGTTACATCTGAGAAATCTTAAACACTTTAAATGTCTGGGACTTGAGGGGGCTGGGATAGTTATGCAGTATATTAGCTGAACTCTGAAAACTTAGATGCTCCTGAAAAATAAGCTTCCTTTTGAAAAGTTCAATTCAGTTAATGTGACAAAGCGACTTTTTAAAAAATAGCAACCAACCAAATGAATTCAGAATGCTGGCGACCAACTAAGCTCATTTGCAAAAGTCATTTCAGACCAAGCAAGTTCAACTGTTTTCCTTCAAACTCTTTTGTGCGGATTGATACAACTCAGATTAATTTCCATTCTGACCTTTGCAGGAATGAAGCGTGGGCTCTCTCCTTGTTGGCTAATAAAGATCCCCAGCATGATTCTAGAGTAATGAACTTGGTAGTGTAGGTTTATGTGGGTGCATGGGGTTGGAGGAGGTTTGCAGAGAAGGACTCAGAATCACTTACAAATATTTACAAATTGTGACCCTATCTGTGTCAATTTCCCAAACTGGATTGTCTTGGAAATAATGGGGGTAGAGAGCATGTATAGTTTAGGGAAAAAGTTTGCTAGAAGAATCCCACCCACCCCTTTGTGTCCCCGCCCCCCCCCATAAGATCTGCTGAGGTAGAATAAAGTAATCATCACTTGTAGCATCAAAATCACCTTAAGACCTTGATAGTTCGCACGAGACTGAGATGCCCTCATAGCTGTTGCCCAAGAATGGGGAGTAAGTAGCAGGAGAAGAGAATCTTAGGTTCAATGGCTCTGGGACTCCACAGAGCAATCAGATGGTTCTATCTGGATAGATGTTATTATAGTTGCCAAAACCAGGGCATGCAGCAATGGAGGGTTTCTGGTCCTTCAGAAGAATATCAATTTACCAGGGTGCCTGGGTGGCTCAGTCGGTTAAGATCTGCCTTCAGCTCTGGTTGTGATCTCAGGGTCCTGGGATCGAGCCCCATGTGGGGCTTTGTGCTCAACAGGGAGTCTGCTTCTCCCTCTCCCTCTGCTCGTTCTCTCTCTCTGTCATATAAATAAAAATTTTTTAAAAAAGAGTATCTATCTACCAAAGAAAATTTTATTAAGGTTGTTACTGAGGAAGATGAAAGGAAAAGTGGGGCACAGTTCCTGCCCTCAGGGAGCTTCCAGACCCGACCAAAGCAGGTGGGGTGTTAACAGGACAGCAGTTCACCAGCGCTGGGATTGGCCCTGCACAGCTCAAGATTACTTTATAAGTATGTTCTACGTGGATGAAGTACACGAGGGGTCCTAAGAAAGAGGATGAGAGTACAGCTTCTGGAGAAAGCACTTGGTCCCCACCTTCTGCGTGTGGGTGAGGCAGGGACTTCATTTTCCCACAAAATCCCTGCTCCCCTCCTCAGTGCTCTCATGGCCAGTTTTGTGTTTTGCTAAGAGTGGGTGACCAGATCTCCCTGTACTTTTCCTGCCTGGAAACTTACAAGGTGGGGGGTAGGGGCAGAGGACTCTCTGAACATTGGCTTTGGAGAAATGGCTGAGTATGTCAAAACTCCATCCTCCCCACCCCCCCCCCCAAATTCCCCAGGGGCTTTGTTAGAACGTTCTGTGAATTCGTTTGTTCTGTAAAGAGGAAAAAAAATATATCCACATTGGAGAAATTGCCCTAGTTAGGAAGTCAACAGCTTGATCCTCAAATATGAGCACCCTCAGGCACCCCTTTCCCTGTGGGGTCCTTGGCCAGAAGCTCAGAATTTAACAAGGTGTTATGAGCTTGGCTCTGGAGTCACACTGCCTGTCTTTTCATCCTGGCCCTGCCCCATAATTAAGAGCAATTGTGTTGTTTAACCTCTCCACCCCTCCGTTTACTCATCTATAAAATTGGAGTGGTATTAATACCCACCTCATAGATTTGTGGGGAGGTATGTTTCTTAGGTCAGTGCCTGGTGCTCAATAAATTTAACTCTTAACATTATTAGGTTTCTAGCTGGGTGCTTGTGTAATGCTCTGAACTGTGATAAAAAACTCAGAGGGAGGTCTGGTGGGAAATGGGGTGGGGAGGCAGGGAAGGTCAGTATTGGGTTTGGGTATTTATTTTTTTAAGTTTTTTTTTTTTCTTGGTGGTTCACCTAAGAAAGGCCATAGACCTTATTATGGTAGGTAGTGGGTGAGGGTGAAATGGAGTAACGTGTGGTCATAGCAATTGCTGTACGCTAATGTGGTTGTAGGTGTGATTTCAAGGTGGCCTACCAGGATTCCCACTCTCTGGTGCATAATTCCCTCCTCTTTTTTTTTTAAGAATTTTATTTATTTATTTGACAGAGAGAGACACAGCGAGAGAGGGAACACAAGCAGGGGGAGTGGGAGAGGGAGAAGCGGGCTTCCCGCCAAGCAGGGAGCCCGATTCGGGGCTCGATCCCAGGACCCTGGTATCATGACCCGAGCCGAAGACAGTTGCTTATCCAACTGAGCCATCCAGGCGCCCCTAATTCCCTCCTCTTGAATGTGGGCAGGACCTAAGTGTGATGGGATAGCACCCCACGATTATGCTACTTTATATGGCAAAAGGCATTTTGCAGATGTAATTCAGATGCCAAAGCTGTTGACTTTAAGTGGTAGGGAGATTATCTGGGTGGGCCTGGCCTAATCAGGTGAACCCTTTAAAGGCTCTGAGCCCTTTCTGAACTGAGAGCGATTCCATGCAAGGCAATCTCTCTGTTGCTGGCTGTGATGAAAGAGGGGTCACATGGCCAGGGATGCAGGTAGCCTCTAGGAGCTGAGAGTGACCCACACTGACAGCCAGTAAGGAAATGAGAAGCTCCGTGCTACACCTGCCAGGAACTGAAAATTCAGCCAACAACCAGAAGGAACTGGATGGGAGATTCTTCCCCAGGGCCTCCAGCCAGGAACACAGCCAGCCAACACCTTGATTTTGGCCTTGTGAGATCCTGGGCAGAGAACCCACCCATGCCATATCCAGACTTCTGACCGAAAATGAAACAAAACGAAACACTGAGAGCTAATAAAATTGTGCAGTTTCGAGGCTGCGAAGTTGGTGGGAATCTGTTACGAAGTCCTAGAAGATGAACAGTGGTCATAATGAACACAACAAGACTTCGGACTTCCATGGTGCTATTGGTATCCTATGGCTACTGTAACAAATCACCGCAAATTTAATAGCTTAAAACAACACGAGTTTATTATTTTAACATTGTGGAGGTCAGAAGTCCAGAATGGGTCTTCAATCAAAGTGTCAGAAGGGCTGTGTTCCTTGTGGAGGCTCTAAGGGGAGGGTTTTCTTGCCTTTCCCAGATTTCAGAGACGACCCGCATCCCTCGACTCGTGTTCCCTGCCCCCATCTTCAGAGCTGGCAATGGCTGGCTGAGTTTTCTCCATCACGGCACCCTGACGTCGACTCTTCTGCCTCCCTCCTCCACATCTAAGGGCGCTTGTGATTACGGAGGGTCCCCGTGGAGACTTCAGGGTAATGCCCCTCTCTCCAGGGGAGCTGACTAGCAACCTTAATTCCACCTGCTTCCTCAGTTTCCCTTCGCCACGGGAACATCACACAGATTTCAGGCACTAGGATGGGAACATCTTCGAGGGCATCACTCTGGCTGGTACATTAGTCATAGGTTCGAAACTCCGTTTGGCCGTTTCCTGACTGTGTAACCCCAGGGCAAGTTGCTTAACCTCTCTGAGCCTCGGTTCCTTATCTGTAAAAGCAGAACAGTAAAAGTTACTTGTGTGCTTTTTCCGACAGTTAGAGTGCCAGGGGTCCAGGCCGGTGCATAACAATTGAGGGGCTACTCCATTTGCTCCTCAGTTTTCTGTGACAGTTTTTTGTGATAATCATTCTTCCTTGATTGTACTGTTTTATCAGTTTTATTATTTTTTTAAGGATGTATGACCCCAAATGACCACATTATTTAGGAAAGTTTTTACTGTCCATCTGTATAGATCTACATCAGGTTGGTACAACAGCCACATAAAAAACCACTCTCTTTTTGTTTTTCTGATTTCCCCCCAAGCCCTCCCCCCCGGCTAGCAGGGACAGTCCAGTTCAGACTCTGGGTTCCCAGTCCAAGTTACAGCCCGAGGGCTCTGGTCTCTGGGGAAGCCTGCCTCATGTGTTAATTCAGGCTCAGAACGAAGAACACTGGTGACATTGTTAAGCTGAATGATGGAGGGACAGGCACCAGGGAATGGGATTGCTATAAGGCTTACATGATGAATCTGGATGGGACCCGGGAGTGAGGCCGAGCAGCTCCAAGGGGGTGCCCTATGACTGCTTGGTGAAAGGGGCCAGGATTTGGGAAATACTGTTCGTTTGTTGGAAAAAGGACGGCGAGATTTCCCTGGAGGTCTGCCTTAGTGAAGAGGGCAGGTATTATAATATGTGATACCTAGATGCTCCCTAGCTCTGTGGATCGTAGGACACCGCGTGTGCATGTGTGCACGTACGTGGGCATACGTTAGCAAGTGGGAAGCAGAAGGGCATTACATGCTAACATAGGGCAGTTGGCACCAGCTCTCTGGTGAGTCAGACTCAGAGAGATGAGTGTTTTGTGGTTGGCCCTTTTAATGACAACGCCTTACCGTAAGACACATTGGCACAGGAAGTCCAGCCTTGGACAGCCTCGTGTCCTTGCTGTCCTGTCCCTGGCTCCAGACCCTGGCTTTCAAATCTTGCTTCTGGCCCCATGTGGTTTGGAAGCCCATTTAAGCTTCCCTTTCTGGCTTCCTTAACTAGGACCCTGGATTATTTCTGCTTGTTTCTCTGTTTTTGTGTTTGTTTGCGTTTTTTTGTTGGTTTTTTTTTTACCTCCTCCCCTGCAATTTTCTGTAAGAAGTTCCCTTTCTTAGCCGGGTCCCAGGTCACTCACTGCTTGCACTAGCCTTAACCTTACTCTAGAAGGGGACCATGACTTGGTCCCGCCCTTAGAATCGAGTGTCTTCATCAGGTAAGGCTGGCACTAGAAAGAACGACATCCATCGACAGTCACAGGGAGGGAACCAGCTCTACTGATAAAACATAAATGGGATGTGGCAACGGACACATGAGGGTAGCCGAGACCAACGATTTTGGTTGCAAATTGAGGGTGTCCCAAATAAGTGGCTAGAAAAAAGGATGGGAAATCTAATAGCGAGAATTATAAGTGATCTAAGCAGGGACCCTGTTGTATCTTACCAACATCAGATCACATCACATCATATCAGTCATATTACTACGTGGTGTATGTTTTTTGCTCATTTATTAATTTTTCACTTACTCAGTACTTTTGATTTTCAGGGTGGGATTCTGCTCCTGGTTAGGACCCGAGTGGAGGATTGGCCAAGCGGGAAAGAACAAGGCTGGCCCATCCTTGAAGGAGTGAGTTATCAGATTGTTTATGAGAAGGACATAGAAATTTAAGGTGGGGAGCACTTCTTGGGATGCAGGCTGGGGAGGGGCTTTGAGTGCCTGCAGAATCCCTCCCTGTGGCCCTGGCTGAGCTTTCTTCTAGAACCTGGGGTGCATGGGGTCTTCCAATGATGGCCTGTCAGCCTCTGACGTGGGAAGAGTCAGGTATGGGGATTTAGCTGGGCCTGACAAGGAGAGAATGTGGGAATTGCATGTTGGATTATATTATGTCACCAACCATGTGTTAGGACAAAACCTTCCCAACCTTTGCAATACACTGTTATTCAATGGGGTGAATTTGTCTGTCCATGAAGAGGTAAAATGGCAATAAGTGGGTTTTGATATGGATTTTGAGTCTACAACAACAACCCTGGATAATCTTTGAACTCATGATCTTTGCAGGGTCCTTATTTAATGTGGGTGAGCTACATTGATTCCAGTTATCTTGAAGTCAGGCAGGAATTTGGGGAGGGGTAGGATTTTAGGGAGGTGGTAACCCTGGGGTGGGGCTGCCGCTTTGTAGTTTGATAAACCTAACGCAAGAGGCTCAGGGGACTGGGGTTACTGTGGGGATAGCCCCTCCTTTGTTCACTGCTGGACCCGGCTGGGGTCTGTAATAAGCCAAATGAAATTGCCTTCATGGTGGGGCCCCACCTTATCCCACAGAGATGCCGGCTGCATCCATGGAGCACCAAAGCAAACCCTTGAAATGTGAAGAATTTACTCAACCTCAATTTTTTTTGAGGGGCGGGGAGTAGTGTGGAATAAAATAGATGAAATCACCAAAAAGAAAACCCGTTCCTTTGAAACATGAGTTACTGTGTGAGGTTGCGTGTGTGCATGTGTGTGCGTGTGCGTGTGTGTGTGTGTTAGGTCTAGATGAACAGCAGTTGCAGAGGGAGAAATTGGCTTACACCATTGATCGTCAGGAGGTGGAAGAAATAACAGGATCCTCTATGAGGCTTTTATAAACTTCACATTCCCCCAAGGTATTTGCTGGGAATTTTGAGCTTTTTGTGTCGGGGGTACGAGTGGGGGGAGGGTGTGGAGAATGGGCAGGGTAGAGGAGGAAGGGGGCGTGAGAGTGAGTGTTTCATCAGCCCTCCCTCTCTATCAGTCAGCTTGGCCAACCCTAGACTTGGGGGCTCAAACAACAGACATTTACTGCTCATGGTTCTGGAGGCTGGAAGTCCCAAGATCAAGGTGCCGGACAATTGGGTTCTTGGTGAGGGCTCTCTTCCTGGATTGTAGATATGCTGTGTCCTCACATGGTTGAGAGAGGGAGCCCTGGGGTCTCTTCCTCTTCTTTTAAGGACACTAATCCCATCATAGGGCCACCACATTCATGATCTCATCTAAAACTTAACCACTTCTCAAAGGCCCCACCTCCTGATAGCCTCACATTGGAGGTCAAGGCTTTAACATGTACAGGCTGGGTGGGGGGAGGGGGACACAGACAACCCGTCCATAATACCCTCCAAGTTGTGAGCCACCGCTCCTCGTGGTCTGGGAGAGGGGGCGGGGCGCTTTTCATTTTTCCCCAGAATTGACGAAAGCCAAAGGGAGCAAGCAGTTCCTTGCTCACCTCTCAGGGACTGCGAGGCACCCACTTAAGAGATTCCTGGCAATGATCCCCGCAGGGAAACTGGGAAACATTATTTACCATTCAGAATAGGCAATGAGTATTAGAAGCTGACTTCTAAATTTAGAGATGATTCATGTAATTTGGAACAGCACTGTTTCAAATCACATTAAAAAACCACAGCAGGTGGCCCTGCGTGTTAAAACATTGTTTGCATTTTTCTGGAAGGAGACAGAACTTCAGAACCCTGGCTCTTCATCCAGGGCAGGAGAAGGACACAGGAGTTGGCGGAGAGGATGTAGGTTTGGGCGGCCTGCGCCGGCTGCCCTTGACCTCCCCGTGCTTGGTTTGCTTCTCTTTTGTGTTTAGGTGTCTCTGGAGACCCTAGAGGATTCTTTTTTTTTTTTTTTTCCTTTTTTTTTTTAAAGGTTTTATTTATTTATTTGACACAGAGAGAGAGAGAGAGGAATCACAAGCAGGCAGAGTGGCAGGGAGCAGCAGAGGGAGAAGCAGGCTTCCCGCGGAGCAGGGAGCCCGATGTGGGACTCGATCCCAGGACCCTGGGATCGTGACCTGAGCCGAAGGCAGACGCTTAACGACTGAGCCACCCAGGCACCCCGTGGAGACCCTAGAGGATTCTGTTGATCTGTACAACATGATTCTGTTAATCCATTACTCTGTTACTATAATGAAGAAACCCGAAGAGAGGAAAAGGTCTATAGGATGATGAGAGAGAGGGTTCATCTGACTTTTTTGTGGCAGTGGGGGGGCGTAGGGGTGGGGGAGGGTGGCTGTCGCTTAAACCCACCTCTGTCCTTGGGTCTGTCTTCCTTTTCCATTTCTGGGTCATTTTCTGTGTTGTTGAGCGGTTTGGGATTTTGGATATTTAAGTGTTAGGGGTGGGGCAGGGTAAGCATAGTTGCAGCTTTCTGGCAGGACAAAAGGCCTGGGGCCTGAGCAGCTACAACTAAGTTTCAATGCCAGTACCATCTTCCCATTTAACAGAGTACTGCGTTCCTTTTAGCGGTGTCTCCATGGACCGGGGCCAGATAGCCTTTGTTTTGGGAGTGGTCCTTAATCAGGGGGCCTTGAAACATCATCAGGAGAGCGTTTCCCAAGAATCATACACGTGTTACACCCTTAAAGTTTGGATTCAGTGTTTTGAGGAGGGCCTGGGCACATGTCTCTTGACAAAACTCTTAAGCCAAGTGATTCTGGTCTGCACCCCTGGCCAAAATCCACGGCCGTAAACGATTGGTCACTGGAAGCAATTTGCTGTAACCTGAGATGCTATCATTGCTCTGAATGATGTGGATGGTCGCGGAGAGTTGGCTAAATCGAACTCTTTACTTGAAAAGTAAATTATCTCTCTCACATCTCCGCTGTGTGGTCGTCCAGCATCTGCAAGAATCTGTGTGCTCAAAGGGAGGGAATTCAGTGACTGCGTGAAAGAAGAAGCCGTACTCCTGATGGATCTGGAATCGGCTGCTTGCCCCTTACATCTGCCAGCAGGAATGGCTGCATCATGTGCAAAATGAAAATAAGGGGGTCCCTTGTTCAAAAGTTAAGGGCCTCAAGACAGCAGAGCGTTCTACCAAGTGGCCAAGTTCAGGGTCGCTCTGATGGTGGCGCCCTGTGTAACTCTGTAGGATGCATGTCCATGAAGCTTGTTTTCTTTTCATCTTCTGGATCTAATTTCTCTTCTCACCTTCTGCGGACCTTGTTTACATAGTACCACAGATTCATTAAACAATTGGTTGTGTTCATTCTGGGAGGCACACGTCATAACTAGAGGCTCATAGCTTGTAAGTGAGAACATGGGTATTTGAACACGGCTATCCTAATTGTGTCTATCTGATAGGGCTGTTTGGAGGATTAAATGAACGACTTTGGCTAAAGCGTCAATAGCGCCCATCAAAGAGGAAGTGCTCAATAAGTCAGCTGATGTTACTCGGTGGGAATTGTTCTTTTTGGTGGAAGAACAGTCTTTGCAGGTGTAATTAAATTAAGGACCTAGCGATGAGATCACCCTGATTACCTGGGTGGCCTTAAATCCAATGACAAGTGTCTTTATAAGAGGGGGTCAGAGAAACATTAGACGGAGGAGGTGGAGGCTGTGGGAAGCCAGAGGCCGACAGAGGAGAGACGGGGCCACAAGCCAAGGAACACCTGCCTGGAGGTGCCGGGAGCTGGGAGAGGAGGAAGGTATAGGTTCTCCCATGGAACCTTCTGAGGGAGCGTGGTTCTGCCAGCACCTGGGTTTCAGACTTCTGGCCTCCAGAACTGTGAGAGAATACATTTCAGTTGTTTGTGGTCATTTGGTATGGCAGTCCTAGGAAACTAATAGTCTCTAAGATTGCTTCCAGAAGAAATATTCTAAGAACCAGTGATCCCAGTGTGGGCAGTGGGAGATGCTGACACCATGCCTCGTGTCCCTCCAGCTCCACTCTGAGTTCACCTGCAGTGACCCGGAGAGCTCCTGTGTGTGATGGTGACCCCCCCCAGGCACCCACAGGTGTTGCTCAGCTCCCCGGGGGGCTTTCTCTGGGGTCCTGGGGACTTGCCTCACCTGGGGGTGGGGCAGCCCACACATGCCAGGCATTGGGCGCCTCCACGGACAACTTTTCTTGTTGGGGTTGGGGAGATAAGTACCCCCGCTTTGGTAGATATGTATCACTTGATGGACTCATTCTAATGAATGTTCCATATGCCAACTTGGAAGGTCATGCTGTTTTGAACCCCGGTGGCCCTCAGAAGTCCTGCTCATGACTACACCCTTCCTTGGCTTTTCTCCCCTCACTGTCCCCCTGTCCCCTCCCTTACCCACTCAGTTGTCTCCTGGGAACACCTTCCAAATGAAGGGCCTGTCTCCAACCCCTTATTTCAAAATCTTTTTGGGGGGAAGTGAATCCAGACTAAGATACGGACCAATATTGCTCTTAATGATTTTGATTAAGGTACATATTAGCGAACACGTATGTTATTATGTTATCACGCACAATAGAGGACTGTGGACGAGAATAACCATGTAGAAGGTATGTTAGCTGCATTCCTTTCTCACAGCCCCAGTGAGTGAGCTCTAATCAGGGAAACACTAATCATCCAATCTGAACTCCAGGAAAATGATCTGGACCAAAGGCAGATCATCCAAAGCCGCTTTGGCAGAAAAGTTAACGCTTGTAGCCAAAATGCAAGTAATGGAAATTTTGAGACTTCAAATAACCAAACAAACTTCATTTGATAATGAACGTTCCCAAGTGCCCATCTAGTTTAATTTATGTGGTTTTTTGGGGGATTACAGGCTTTAAATATAAACTGAAAGAATCAGAGAGACCCTCTACATTTGTGAAAAACTGCTGACTTGAATTTCCCATTAGTGGCTTGTATCCTGTTAGTGGCCCTGGCGAGGTCTGAGAGCCCACGTGTTGTGCAAATACACTCTTTTAGGGCGACCCAGATGTGTCCCCAGAGAGAAAGGTGCCTCCCTGACAGGCTGGCAGACAAGAATGCTAACTTGTTGAGGGTAACAAATGGGTGAATTGGTTACTAAGAAGAGATTTACCATGAGTTCACTCCAGCTGATCTTGAAATAGGAAGCAAGCATCAGCAAATCTCCGCAGACATCTTTTTTGGTTTATTCACAAAAGCTGTCCGTTTTGAGTTGAGAAAACAGAATTCTCCCAACTTTCACCGATAGTTTGTTTTCCTTCCTACTTGAATGGCCTCTGCGTTGTGCATCTAAAATGCTAAGCCAAATCACTGCACACAAGGGAGAAAACGTGCCCCTGCATGCCAGGCAGCCCCCTGATCCTGCCTGACCTGAAGCACACAAGTCACCTTGCGCCCACAGCTCTGCAGCAGCCTCTACCTGCCTCCAAACCTGCAGCGGGACAGCTCCATGAGGATATTTGCTTTGCTTAAAGCTGGGTTTTCGGGGCGCCTGGGTGGCTCAGTCAGTTAAGCGTCTGCCTTTGGCTTGGGTCATGATCCCAGGGTCCTGGGATTGAGCCCTGAGTCGGGCTCCCTGCTCAGCGGGGAGCCTGCTTCTCCCTCTCCCTCTGCTCCTGCTCTCTCTCTCTCTCTATCTCAAATAAATAAATAAAATCTTAGGAAAAAAAAAAAAAAGCTGGGTTTTCATCTTCGAGATGCAGTTGGCTTAACCTCTCTGCACCTGTGACTCCCACCTGGCAGGAAGAACCGCCATTCCCTTCCTACAGATGCACACATTCAGTCAAGGAACAGCTCCGTGGTGGTTTGGGATCAAGTAAAGCATCATACCCATGTCAGAGATTCACTTAAGTCTTTTATTTTCATTCTGGGGATTTCTTTCTGTTGCTGTTGTTGCTGTTGGTGTAATGTGACAGCACTTTGGGGATACCTGCATTCGCTTGCAGTGTTGCCACGCACGGAAGTTCCTGTCTTCTCATTCTCATTGCAAGTTGTGAAAAAACCATTTTAACTTCTTGGGCATTTTATTTTATTTTGTTTTGTTTTTTTAAGATTTTATTTATTTATTTGACAGAGAGAGACACAGCGAGAGAGGGAACACAAGCAGGGGGAGTGGGAGAGGGAGAAGCAGGCTTCCCGCGGAGCAAGGAGCCCGATGTGGGGCTCGATCCCAGAACCCTGGGATCATGACCCGAGCCGAAGGCAGACGCTTAAAGACTGAGCCACCCAGGCGCCCCTTCTTGGGCATTTAAAGGTGTGACAGAGTGAAATGTGGGCTAACTAACAATGCACTCTTTTCTTGGAAATTGAGAATATGGTTCTGACTAGGCAGGAAGCTGGTCACGAGTTACACATAAAAATCAATTAGCTGGACCAGGGTGCGTGGGGTGGTAAGAAGTGATTGGTGTTCTCTAGGCTGACTGTCCCGGCTACTTGAGTTTAGGGATTACTGATGATGGAAATGTTCCTCCTCTCGCTTCTACTCAGCTCCCATGCGACACCCCCATTTCTGTCTGGAGAAGTCCCTTTTCCTGATCCAGGTACCCAGGTCGTACTCCCTCTTTCTCCTCTAAGCTCCTCTCAGGAAAAGATTGGACCAACACACTTTACCTTGAGGTGGAAATGCTGGCCAAGCTAACTGCGTCAGGTCCTAAAGAATACTAGCATTTAATAAAGATTACCATCTAGGCGGAAGGACTGGGTGAATCTCTAGCGTAAGTTCAGGCATAGCCTTGGAGAATCCTTTCGCTTTGGGCTGATTTGTTTTGCTGGGGAGGCAGGCCCGAAGCACATCGCAGAGGGGGCTCTTGACCCCTGTGGCTGCTTTGATTAGAATCTGGGTCTTGCTTTCTCATCACATCCTTATTGATGTCACTGTGCCAATGGATCTTCATCATCTGTGGCTCTTTCGTGGGCACATCCAATCCACAAAGAGAATCCCTGGTTACTGGGCCAATTTTATCTTGGGCTGCATGGATCCTATGAATGATAGGGACTAAACTGTTTTACAGTCTGGAAACTCCCAGAAGCCTGACTCTTTGTCATGAATTCTCAATTTGCCTTGTTGGCAGTTTCGCAGCTCAGATGGTGGGGGGAGCGGGTGGGGAGCAGCTGTTCTGGACTCAACAAAGATGGATGGGCATTCATCTGAGGATGCAGAGGTGATGGGAACTGGGGTGGGCAGGTGACCAGGCTGCCTTGTCGTTTGTAATATCGAAGGCATGAAGACCCCTGCCCGGGCTGTATGCGGCAGGCTGGGGAAAGCAGATTTCAAGAAGCTTTAAGAAATGATGGGTATGAGTTAATGACCAGAACCCCTGAAACAGGTTTTCGGTGAAGTATGGTTGTCACCGAGGGGATTTCTCCTACAGAGTGGGAAGTAGAGGAGTCATTTAATAGGATTGATGATTTTTTCTGGGTGTTTCTTCATTGTTCTACTGTTTATTCATTTCATCTAGCAAATACTTAGCTGACAAGCACATCTATGTAGATGTAGGTCCTGCTTCTGCAAATAGGAGTCTGGGGGGCAATCTGGGGATTGTGGACCCAGTAGCCACACCCTTCATAGCAGTGGAAGAAACTAAAATGCAAAGGCATGATGATGATGGGTTCTTTACCTTCATCATCCGTTGACTCCTTGAAGCAGTGCTGAGACGTTCTTGGCGGAGCATTTTGCAGATGAGGACACTGGGGTTCAAGGTGAATACTTGGCTTGTCCGTGGCTAAGTAGCTAGTGACTTCAAAACCTGTGTCTCGTAAGTTCCACCAGTTAATTTCCGGCACCCAGTGTCTGGGGGTGAGCCGTGGCTCGCAGGAAGAAGCTGCTCTTGCTTCAGCCAAGCCATCCTGGAAGCTGTGGGTCTAGGTGATGTGGCCTCTGTATCCTTGGCTGCCTCTTCTCCAGGTTCATAATCACTGTGGCTGCTGCCTGTTGCTGTCACTCCCTCATCTGGTCTCCAGGGCCTCAGCTCCCCCTGTCGGGCCCCAGCCATGCCCTCCGGCGCAGGCAACCCCTTTCGTGATTCTAAACAGCTTTTGTGGACCATGACATTTGTGCCGGCACTGCATGCTTGTTAAGAGCACGAGTTTTGAAATCTGGAAGACCCCATTTTGTATCCTGAGTCTGCCGCTTATGAGCTGTGTGACTTTGGGCAAGTTACTGAAACACTCTGAACCTCAAGCTTGTGTGTGTGCGTGTGTGTGTGTGTGTGCGCGCGCGCGTGCACAAAATGGGGTTGACACCAGAACATACCTCACTGGGTTGTCGTGACGATTAAATGAGATCATGCATGTAAAGATGTTAGAACAGCACCTGCTTCCTAGTAAATGCTCAATCCATGTAAGTTATCATCACCTTGTCAGTGTGGTCGATGATCTAGTATTCCGCATCTGTGTTCTGGACACAGAAGAGCGGAGACAAATTTTAGATTAGGGAGAGACGAGTGGACAGGATGAAGAGATTCTGCGGCCTGTCATGGGGAACTTTGGGGATGTGCAGAAGAAATTACTTCAATAAGGTTTAAATGTGGTCTTCAACAGCAGACTTTTTCTTGTGGTTCCTCGGGGCTGAATCTGAATCATGGAGAAGCCATAGAAAAGCAATTCTGAGTCAACAAGCACTTCAAGATAATAGCTGACCTTGTTGAATAGAGATAACAATGGGCCCTAGCTCATGGGATTTTTTTCAGGGATTTAGTAACAGATACAAAGCTCCTGGCATGGTGCCTGGCACTTGGGTATCGCTCAGGAAATGTTAGCTGCTGTGATAATTATTATATGTAGCATGCTTTACAGTTTATAAAATGCCTTCATATCCTCATGTGAGGTGCTGGGTTAAGCAAAGATACTTAGGGACTGTGAAGACGGTTGGCCCAACAATGCCTCCCAAGGATTCACAGGTGGGCGTGCCATAGTTTTTCTTTGGGAGAAACTATTGGATTCCCATGTTTTCTTTTCTTTTTTTTTTTTTTTTTCCATTTCCTCCTCACAATAGCAAAGTGGGAGATCTTTCACTCTGGAAGAGCCTGACCCGTGTTCCTGGATAGTGAGAAACACAAGGACTAGTGTGTGATTTCCAGCCAGAGAGGGCTGAAGGTGCCATGTTGTGGTTGGCATTGCCCCTCACTGCACCTTTCTAGAAGTCAGGGCAAAGATGGGAGTGTTCTATATATTCTAGAGACATCTCAAGGCCCTGATGTGGGATGTGGCCTAGAGCTGGATTAAAGGGAACCTGGCTGGAAGGACAAGGGGGTCCTCATAATGAGAATCTGAGAGGTGGCAGCCAGAAGTCGAGAGGCTGGGGGAGAGAGCTGGAAGCTGCCAGCAGGAAATGCCTTGACTCTGAGAAGGGAGCTGAAGTGCCCAATGGGAGCAAGTCTGGGAAAACCCACTAACCTGCCCCATAAGGCAAGAGTCAGCTCTGGACACGCTCCATCTGCAGAGAAGCAATACCATATCACAACTGGACCTGCTTCTCAAGCTGTTCCAGACCTTTCTCTCTGCTGGACACCAGAAGGGTCAGAAGTAGGGAGACCATATCACTGACTGTGCAAAGCAGGACATCGTTTGAGTGAAAGAAAGCACTTTCAAAAACCATGTCTGGGCAAGTGGCATAAACTGGGCGCTTCTGGGCAAACTGCACCATTAGTTTGGTGCAGGAGAGAGCTGGACACCGAGGCTCCAGCCGCCCCTCCACCCCACGCATCTGGGTTTAAAACGGGTGCCCACACTCCCCAGGTGGATGTAATCTGGAGCTTTATTATTACACTCAACTGATACTCTTTTCCTGACTGGTATTGGCCAGTCCAGAGAAGCTTTGGAACCATCCATTGACAGCAAGACAGTGACTCTGAAAGGCAACAAATTCCAGGGGAGTGTAGTGAAAAAGCAAATTGCAGGGGAGTGTAGTGAAAAAGCAAATGTGCTTTATGCGTCCACCATTGCTTGCAGCGTCTGAGGTCCATAATAATGATGCCCATTTAATAGGCAAGGGTACAGCGTGAGTGCCTGTGCTCTTTCTGCCATGCATGCGGTATTGGGGTTCCTGTCATCGCATCCCACCATTGAGCACGCATTTCTGTGCATTGGCACCTTCCAGGGCACTGGGGTAGGGACCAGGATCCCCTTGGAAGGGTTGCCATGGAGACGAGGCCCGCCCCAGGCAGAAGGTTGGCAGAGACCATTTATGCTAATGGTTGCCAACCCTGGGTGATTCTCATTGGATCAAGTGCTGACGTCATCCCGTTCTCAAGAAGCTGATATTAAGATGGAAGCAGATATGACAAAGCAGATATTAGAATCCCTTTTTGTAGATAAAGGAATTGAGGCCAAAGAGAGATCGTGGGCCCTGGACCCAGTTTCCACTACAGCGGGGTCAGGAAGCCGTGATTTTTAAATTAGGAAATCTGTGGTCTTTTCATTCCTTTGCGAGGCCTCTTAGACACAGTTCTAGAGTTTCTTCTCATTCTGTGAATGTGGTTTTGAAGGAGACATTTTTAGGGTACTCACTGTTCTATTGCCCAGCACCACTTGTTGAAACTTTGACGCCAATGGTCTTTGTCACCCGAGGAACGCAGGCAGCTGGGAATGCTTTGGAGGGTTGGGGGCCGCGTGTCATTTGTTTTGCTAATGAGTCTGCTATAGTCTAGGGGCTGCTTCATTCTGACATAATAGGCAAGAGATTAAAATTGATTTCCAACCCAACACAGGGAACATCTCCGAGCTACCTTTTGGGATCTAATCTCTCTGCCTACTTCTGCAGAGAGGTTGGCTGTCATTTAAAAGGATGTCAACGTGTTTGTGCTTGATGGATGAGCTGACTTAACAAAAGCCTCAAGCTCAACATAGGCCCCGGGGTGATCAGGTCCTGAATAAACCCATGCCACTCTGGCCACATTAATAGGGGTGCAGTGCCCATCCAGGGAGGTGATGGGCTGCAGGACTCATCAGCCTGATTTAGCTTGTGCCCACTTGGGGATGTTAACAAGGTGATGTCCATTTAGAAGAGGGTAACAAGCACTGTAAAGGATCTGGAATTTGAGTGGTGTGAATGTTTGAGAGGCAGTTAATGAGTCTTCATCTGGGAGGAAGGGAGAATAAGACTGTCATCTTTAAAGGTTAGAAGGCCTATCTTGAAGCTGAGGGTGTAGGTTTTATTCAGTGTGTCTTTATGAGGCTATGGGTAGGAATCATGGGAAGGCAGATTTTGTTTTCACACGAGGAAAAGGTTTCTAACCGTCAGGACTGAATGACATTGAAGTATTTGGCTTGAGGAGGTCTGAGGCCTTCATCCCTGGGGTCTGTGTTGAGCCCCCTTCTTTGCTCATTCCCCTACACAGGGACACACAACAGAGGGAGGGTCTTTGGCTCAGGGAATTCACTTGGGCCTCATCTACCTACACCTGCTCTGGCCTTCCTTGGACATCAGCCCCCTTCATTCTCAACAATCTCATCTTGGCTCCTTTTCAGTCCCTTTTATAGGCATCTCTTTTATAGTAGGTCAGTGAGTTCTAGAGGTGGGCCATTGAGGGCTGTTGCCAGCTCCACAAAGCCATCAGGGATACAAGTATTCATCCTTCTGCCCCAACAACCTCAGAGCCTGACTTCTACCTCATGATCAAAGATGGATCCTTGAGGTTCCAGCCATCACATCTGCATCCCAGGCAGCAAAAAAGACGACCTGACAGTTTCCTTATACTTCTGTTCTATCTCATTAACCAAATCTTAAGCTGGAGAAAGCACTTTTTTTAGTCCGAGCTGCCTTGCAAAGAAGTGGGGATAGAAAAGATATGGAGACGGGCAACTGACATAAATCTGCCATGATTCTCAAATTGCCCAGACCCCTCTGCTGAGCTCTAGCCTGGTGTCCATCGCTCCCCGTGGAGGCTCCACCTGGATGTCTCATCGGCACCCCAGAACCTCCCCACCAGGCTTCTCTCTTAGGTACCTCCACTTGCCTGTTACCCAAACCACAGCCCGGCTGTCATAGCAATGCTTCCCTCACTCTTCCCAGAACCGAATCACTCATCCAGTCCTCAACACATCCCGGATCCATCCAGTTCTCCCCTGGATCCACCCACTTCTCCTTATGTCTCCTGCCTTAGTCCACACCACCACCACCTGTAGCCTGGATTACTGGAAAAACCTGATCGTGACCCTCCCTGCTTAAATGGGGAACAGTATGACCCCACTGTGCTTCATCTAAGATCCTCTGTCGTTGGCCTGCCCTGCAGGGCACCTCGTGAGCACACCTTTGCTGAGCCTTCCATGGGGATCTTCATCCTTCCCTGTTCCCCCTCCTTCTCTTCACCTGCCGGGACCCAGTCTTGAGCCTTGGATTTCTCTTGTCTCTGAATATTGTCACTTGCTTTACTTTTGCATGTTACACCTCTTCCCCCACTCTTTCCTCTGTTGATCTGACTCAGCCCTATTACTCATTTGTTAGGTCTCGCAGTGAAAGTCACTTTCTGTTTTTTCTTAGGCTAACATTTATTTATTTATTTATTTATTTTTTAGAGAGAGAGAGAGAGGGATCTCACATGGGGCTCGATCTCACAACCCTGAGATCATGACCTGAGCCGAAATTGAGAGTCAGACGCTTAACTGACGGAACCACCCAGGCGCCCCTAGGCTAACGTGTATTCCACACTTACCATATGCACTGCGGGATGGTTAGCATTTATATGGATTATCTCATTTGATTTTTCTCTGAGACCCTAAAAAGTAAGAGCTATCATTATTCTCATTTTACATAGATGGAAATTTGGGGTGTAGGTTACGTACGTGCTAAGTAGCACATCCAGGAGTCAAACCTAGATATTCCACCATCAGAGCTCTGTCTTTAACACTGGGAAATTCATGTGCCTCCCAGGAAATCTCCTGCTACTTCTCCTGTCACAGACTCTGCTAGGGCCTTGCAATATGATCCCGAGGCACCCTGCCCCACTGTGCCCTCAATCACACATCCTTATGCTCCTTGGCACCTTCGTGGTTCCTTCCATCCTTGAAAGGCAGCATTGCTGTCTCCACTGGATTCCCAAAGCATCACGCATGTAGGATTCAGTGCATGGGTGCAGTTACAGAGCTGGTTTTGGGGTTCAGCCAGCCTCCATCTTATCTGCAGCTCGCCATTTATTATGGTCGTGGGCAATGACTTAACCTTTCTGTGCCTGTGTAAAATGTGTAGAAAGTATAGAGCAGATGCTAAAGGTACCTTCTTCAAATATGTTATGGAGAAGAAATAGGTAATACTATGCACTAAATATTTGTGATCCACCCCCCACACCTCCCCTAACCCCACCACTTCGTATGTTGAAATCCTAACCCTCCAAAGTGATGATATTTGGAGGTGGAAGTGATTAGGTCCTAAGGGTGGAACCCTCCTGAATGGAATTAGTGCCCTTATAAGAGACACAAGCCCTGTCTCTCTGTGCTCTCCTGTCTGAGCAGCAACGAGAAGGTGACCGTTGACAAGCTAGGAAGCTGGTTCTTACCAGACTTTAGATCTGCCGGCTCCTTGATCTTGGACTTCTCAGCCTTCAGATCTGTGAGAAATCAATGTTTCTGTTCAAGCCATCCAGCCTGTGGTGTTCTGTTGTAACAGCCTGAGCTAAGGCAGTTCATGCATGTTAAAGCCCTCGATACAGTGCTGGGCGCCCAGGAAGCCCTTCAAGGTTAGTGGCTCTCCTTCTCCTTGCTGTTCTTGTTGTAATACATGGATTGCAACTTCTCTCCTGCTCTGTCGTAGTTACAATCTACATGCCCGACTCTGTCCCTAGATGGTTTCTTGAAGACAGGCGCCATGTTGGGCCATCATTGGATCTCTAGGGTCTGGAGAGCTGCCCAGAGCATAGCCCTGCTTAAGAGAAATTGGGGGAAGAGGGGGGATGGTGACTTCTCATCCCCGAAATCCCTTCTGAGGAAGCAGCATCAGCAAGATTGTTGAGTGGAGGCTGGCGACATAGATTGGTTTGTCTTGGGAAGGGTCACATCTGGAAAGCCCAGCTGCCTGGACTTCTCCTGTAGAAATGGTTCCACGTTTGCTCAGATTTCCAGAACAGATGAGCAACTTCTTTCCAGGAAAGGTCTTGGAGGGTGTACAGGTCATTACGCTGAGAGGCAGAGATGAAGGTGTAAATTGCATTTCCCATGTCTGAGCCATTTTTCGGTTGTCGGAGAGCACCATCTGCAAGAAGGCTTGCGAGGTAGAAGTGGAGAGGAGGTGTCCCAGAAGCAGACAGCCCCAGGTCCAATCTGAATTCCACCGTGAACCACCCATATGACACAGGGCAAGCAGTATAACGAGACTAAGCCTCAGCTTCCTCCATTAAATGGGGCTAAGTGTTATTGTTGGGACTGGTTATAATGCCTTTCATACAGGCATTCTAAGAATGGAAAGAAATACATGAAAAGCACTTGGTGCAGTTTTGAGCTGGCAACATCCATTAAATGACTTAGGTTTTTGGGGTTTTTTTTTTGAGAGAGAGAGAGAGTGCAAGTGCATGTGCATGTGAGCAGGGGGAGGGGGAGAAGGAGAGAGAATCCCAAGTAGATTCCACACTCAGTGCGGAGCCTGCCCTACATGGGGCTCAATCCCATGACCCTGAGATCATGACCTGAGCCGAAACCAAGAGTCAGATCCTTAACTGACTGAGCCACACAGGTGCCCCAGGTGTTTTTTTTTTTTTTTTAAGTTTTATTTTTACTTAAGTAATCTCTACACCCAAAGTGGGGCTCGAACCCATGACCCCGAGATCAAGAGTCGCACGCTCTTCCAACTGAGCCAGCCAGGAGCCCCAGACTGTTACTTATTTTATTACCATTAACTTCCCCTTTAAAGAGCTTCCCAGTCTGTATCTCAGGGCACAGGCCGAAAGTTGACCTTCAGCCTCATCAGTAATTCATTCTGGTATTAATCAGTTACTCACTGATTGCAGAGTCTTGGGCTAACCTCATCAGGGGTAGGATTCAGACAAGAATTGAGCCCTCAATGAGCTTCTGCTTTTGCCTAAGAAGACAAGACAGTTTCATAAATTGGCGCAAGGGGCTACACCTCTCTGGGACCTCAGTTGTCTCACTGATAAAATGGGAGGTTGCGGGCTGAAACCGAGAACTCGTTGAACAAAGCTACAGTGTTCTGAGGATGCAGATAACAGTGGATGGGTGGCTAGAACTGGGAATGGTTTGAAGCACATGATGTAGAATTCTGATGTGAAAATTACCGAAAGATGGCAGAGACGTTCTCTGACCTGAGAACTGAGCCTTTCACGCTCTGAGCCTTTGCTGATGCTGTGCCCCCCACAAGGGGAATATAACGCCTTTGTCCTGCTGCTTTCAACTGAAGAAGGTGTGTTTACCCTACAGTACTCACCCCAAGCATTAACTTCCATTGGGAAGGTCTTCCAGGATCTACCTCTACTTTATTTCCATTAGCCCCTTACTCATACCCCGATTACAGAAATTACTTTAATCCAGTACTCTTTGTCTGCCAGCCGCAAACTTGAATCCTTCTGGGGCCACACTGCCTAACTTTTAGTTCTTCCTGAGGCCTGAAATGCAAGTATTTCATATTTGAATGAATGGCTAAATACCATCTAAATGAACACATAAGTGAATGAATAAAATATACCTAGCCCACAATGAACTGCCTCTTTATCTGAGGGGTGGACGTCTGCTTTGGGAGCTCCCAGGTAGCAATTTCTCCTTCTCTTCATGACACCATGCCATGTTCATGTGTGTGTGCGTGGTGGAGATCCACCATTCCCCTATGGTGGCCCACATCATCCAGGAGAAAATGGCACCACTCTCCTCTTCCTCTATTACTCAGTAAAGTCCTGCCCCTATGAGTGGAGGATTGGCTAAGGAAAAGACCTGTGACTGGAATTGTCCAATCAGACCAAAGCCCAGGACATGAGTTCTAAGATGGATGGAGAAAGCTCTTCCCACTGGAAGGGCAAGGAAGATGCTCAAGTTCTCCAACGATCGCAGCCAGGAATTCAGTTTCTGCCAGAAACTTTCCCATCTGTTATCTTGGTTTCTGTCTGCATGTTGACTTTCTGTTCTCTCATCAGCTTTCTTCACACATCAGGACATATGATGACCACAGATCCTGGGCTTCTCACCCGGAAGAAGGAATTCTAATGCTAATCTGCAGTCTCACATGGGCAAGAGGGGGTAATCAGAATGAAGGCCATCTACTTGTTTAGGAGGAGGGTAGAGATATGGATTAACTTGAGGTCTTGGTTAGCCGAGTAGACATGTTAAAATTGTGACCACTGAACACTGAGAAACTGAGTATGTAACTTCTAATCAGCAGACGGAAATAAAAGCATAAAGGAAAATGATTAAGGATGCAGGAATGGAAACATTAAAAAGCATAAAAACAATGATGAGAAAACATAAAATAGAATAGTAAAAAATGAATACATAAAAATCAGTTTGCACACTCACTGTAAGTGGACTCGTAAGTTGAGAGGCAGACAACGAGAGACTGAATGAAAAAAGGAAAACCCATCCGAGTGCACGATACAGGAGACATACATCAAACCTAAAGACACAGAGACGTTGAAAGTATTCGGATGGAAAAGATAGACAAGCCACCTACTAAGCGAGAGAAAATTGTCACCTTCACATTGGACAAATACTTTCTAAGGCAAAGAGAAGAATTAGGCATAATGATGCAGTCTACATGATGTTAAAATAGCATTTCTTTAGAAATCTATAACAATTTCAAACTTGAAATAATAATAGTCTCAAAAAATATAAAGGCAAAACTTGATTGAATTATATGGAGAAGTGGACAAATCCATAATGATTCTGGAGATTTTGCATCACTATCGGTATTAGATTCAACAGACCCAAACACAGAAGGACATAGATAATTTAAATATCTTTTGAAACTCTCTAAGGTACAAAAGGCATACTCCATACCCAGTAATTAGTGAATATATATTTATTTCTAGCATACATGGCATGTTCGCAAAAACTGACCATTGATTAAGCCATAAGGCAAATCTCTGAAAATATCAAAGAATAACATAAACACTGCATTTTAATGTCTACAATTAAATTAGATACCATAAAAAATAAGTTGCGGAAATTCCATATATTTGCAATTTAAAATTTTACTTTTAGATATTTCGTGGGACAAAGGAGAAATCTTACGGGAAATTAGGATATATTTGCAACTGACCAATAGCACGATTATTAGTGTAAAAACTTGTTCAACTGGGGGGAAGCGGGGTGCAGGGTACATGGAACCCCCCTGTGCTATCTTTGTGACTTCCCGTTCATCCATAATTATTTCATAATAAAAAGCTCACGAGTAAGAACATGTATGCTCCATGCCCCCACCTCCTCTGAATGAAACACTTTCATGGGATGTTAAATTTATATTTCTGAGGCATCTCAGGAACCTGACTTGACAGGGGCAGGAGGAGCAAAGTGGAGGGAGCCAAGTGGAGGGGCATCCAGGCCCAGTCCCATATTGTGAGCCGAGATCTTTTACAAAAAGTCAGAGAGACCTTGGTCAGGCTAGTGCATGATCTTCCGCAGCTCCCTAACTTCCCTGAGACTCCGAATCCTCAGCTACCGCACAGAGATAACTTGGCTTGACTCACTTGGTTGTTGCTAGGTCTAAAAAGAATAAGGTTTTAAACAAATATCTGGTACATAGTAGATGCTTGATACACTGCAGGCTACTTCCCCTTGACCCCACCATGACCTTTCTCTATCCTGGATTATCACTGTGCTTTGTCCACTGTGTTGTGGGTATATCGCTGCCCCATTTTTTTGAAGTAGCTAGACATTTTCCAAGCACGTTGCAGCAGACATGGCTTTGTGAATTGGTCGCTTTACAATCACTCGGAAGGAATTAGAAGGGGAATGAGCCAGGCAGCCCCGTGAGGCTCGGAGGCAGACATGAGGTGTCCACAGAAGGTTTGGAGGTAACCAGCATAAGGATTTAGACAAAGCAGGAAGTTAAGAGAACTGATAGAGGTGAATGAATCCAGTCACGGAAGGCTCTAGAAACTAAGGTCTGTTGGATCTATCATCAGAACCTGGTTGAGTGTTTGTGGTCTGGAGAGAGAGGACTTGTGTCTTTTGGAGAGATCTGGTCCAAAGAAATTGACAATTGTATGTACATGGGAAGGAAGGTTCTGTGCCCTGGTGTCCTGATATTTGGGTCATTGTGATAAAGCCACCTGCAAGTCCCACATGGTTATCTGGGTTCGAGAATGTGGATTATTCACTGTGGAGGATAGCTGCACACAGTTTGGAAGTAAGGAGCGTGCTGTGTTCTAAGACCACAATCCAAAAGGAGGATCCTTTCTGTCCCTGGTGTAGTGATTGTGGACAAGCATAGAGCGTTCTCGCTCTGGTGGGTGGTTTCATGATGTTGCTGCCAATAACAGGCTCCCCACATCTTGGCTGGACCCAGTACATGCCGGTGTCCCCTTGGGAGTGGATCACTGTCATGCCCTTCTTGAAGAGAGTCCAGAAGGAGGAGGAGGAGGAAGACAAGGTAGCAGGCGGCCCTGTAACTTGAGGGAGGAGGGAAGGGCTGAGATTTTTTAAAAATCACCCAAAACCCATGAATTCCCACATCGTTCCTGCCTTTGCACTATTGAAGCACGATTTAGGAGCCGTACCCCAAATGCATAAACCCACTGAGTTAAATTTGCAGAAAATAGGCAATAGTTGAATTTTCTGAAACTATGAAGCCCGCAAAACAATCTGACGAAATGTTTTCCCCTGGTTACCAAGCTAGTCATCATTTGGAAAGAATCAGAACAGGAGACTGGACACCGTGTGGGAAGCACAGCAAGGCTTCCTCTGGCCGCCCCGGGGTGTGATGGGAAAGGTGGCCTTAGTTTTCTTCTGTGTAGCTGCTTGAGGGTCCAGCATCTAGAGCTTCCTAAAAAATGTGAAAGCCTCGAGCTGCTTCCCTTACCCAGCCAACCTGAATCCAAATAATTATGGCAGAGAGGTTTTGAAAACAAAACCTTACTCTAACTCATCCTGTAAAGATATTTTATTTCCATGTGTAATATTACCTATTACTTTGCACCGGCTAACATCTTTAGAGAAGAAGTGTTCCTGAAAAAGTGAAGTTTTGAGATCCCAGTCGTAATTTGTGTGTGCGTAAAAATGGACTTTCTTTAGAGCCTTGCATTTCCTTTAAGCATGGGGATGCCACACGTGCATAAATCTCTGCGGCCGGGCAGGTCCGGGAGCTTTGCTGGGTTTTCCTAGAGCTCAGGGAAAGGAAAAAATGATTTATTTGATCATGGATGAAGCCAAATATTTGCACACCTTGCAGTTCACCTGTTGCTCACCTGGTGGTTTGGCCATGACGGAAGAAGCCTGCAGCCCATGGGGAGTAGATTAGCTGAGCTGGCCTGGTGAGCAAGTTCAACCTTCCACTGCTGTTTAAACATCTCTGACCTCAGGGGGCCCTGGAGAGATGAATGAAAGTCAGCGATCATTTCACCATGCATGATGCTTCTGTGGCTGCTGCTGGCCTGGGCCCGACTGACGGCTGTTGGCGCTCTTTCTGTCCACTCTGTGGAACAGTTACCACGGCGTTATAGGTAGGTCCTGGCCATGGCCAGCCCCCAGGGGAGGGCGGGAGCTTAATCAGCCCTCCAGAGCAGGCATCTTGGTGATCCCTGAAGTAGAAGGATCCCTGTATTTCTGGCAGGATCTACTACCTATGTTGGGATTCAGGAATACAGGTGGTTGGGAAGCCTGCTGACGGCAGACTGGCTCCCCTTGCTCAGAAATGAGGTTTTCTTTGGGAAAGGTCAAAGAAATGTGCAAGTCTAGAGTTAGAAGCATAGGATTTTAGAGCAGAAAGGACCGTGAAATGCAGGCACTTGGTCAAGGTCAAAGCCGGAGTTCATGGCCCAGCTCAGATAAGAGACTGTGCCTGTTCATTTTCCAGTTCACATGGTGCCCTTTCTTCTACTCCCCACCCCCATCCTCCAGAATCACTGCAATTGCAAAGTGCCGCTGTTATTAACTAGGCCAGCCTGGAGACTTCCAGATCTTACCGGCTGTCAGTAGGCCTCTCCAGGCCCGGAGGTCTGGCCAGGGGCGCCTCCCTCCTGACTCCAGCCTGGGGAAATCCAAGGCTTTCCCACAATTTCTTGACTTCTCTAAGACTTGGACTCTCTGGGTCCCCTCTGGCTCCCGGATTTGGGCCTGTAAGGGTGTTTCTATACCTAAAACATAGCCTCTCATGTAGTTAAAAGAAAAAAAAAAAAAAGAAAATCCACATATGCCAAGGATGTTTTGACTTCAGGATACTTTGATAAGCCTTAGTAGGAGAGGGTTGGGAGACAGGGAAGAACAGGAGTTTGCTCAGCAGCAATGCAAACAAGTATTTAAAAGAAGCAATATCTGGGGGCTCCTGGGTGGCGCAGTTGGTTGAGCATCCGGCTCTTGGTTTTGGCTCAGGTCATGATCTCAGGGCCGTGGGATCAGGCCCCGCATCAGGCTCCGTGCTCAGTGCAGAGTCTGCTTCTCCTTGTCCCTCTGCTCTTCCCTCCACCCCCCATCTCGCTCTCTCAAATAAATAATAATAATAAAAAGAAGCACTATCGGTATCAGTTCTTTCTTGACTTTTTAGAGCAGTCTTATGTTCATCACAAAACTGAGCAGAGAGTCAGAGTTCTCATAAACCCCCAATCTCCCATCCCCACCCCCGGCTCCCCCACTACAAACACACTGCACTAGAGTGCTACATTTATGGTAACCGATGGACCTACACGGACACATCATCAGCACTGAAGGCCCATGGCTACCACTATGGTCCACTGTGGGTGCTGCACATTCTGTGGGTTTGGGCAAACGGAAAATGATATGTATCCACTACTGTAATATTGTGAGACTAGTTTCACTGGCCTAAAAACCCCCTGTGGTCTGCCTCTTCACCCCTCCCGACACCCAATGCCTGGCAACCGCTAATCTTGTTTCCTGCCTCCAGAGTGTAGCCTTTTCCAGAATGTCATATAGCTGGAATCGGATAGTATGTAGCCTTTCTAGATTGGCTTCTTCCCCTGGGTAATATGCGTCTATGATTTCTCTACGTGACAGCAATTCCCAAAATGGTCTCCTCATCCCCCAGCCCCAGGACCAGGCTTACCCCAGTTTGTAGATTCTTTTTCTCATTCCCACTCCCATCTTAGGACCTCAATTTCTCTGTTCCACTTACCCCCATGAGCTCTTCACTCTTTTTTTCTCTGTTGTGCAGAGCAGCTTCTGTCCAGCCTCTGAGGCCTTCCCACCTGCTCGCGCATGTTCTCTGCAGCACCTTCCCTCCCCAGTGTGGGCTCACGAAGGTCTGCCTGCAAACAGAGCTATGCTCTTGAGAGGGATCCTGTGAGCAGAACTCTCTGACTCTGCACCCACTAAAGCTGCTCTACGGCGGGAAAAGCTGGGAACTCACATTTGAGCTAGGGCAGGGCTGAGCCTGTCAAGAGGGGGCGGTGGGGGTACCTTTCCTGCATGGCTCCCCACCTGCCACCTAGACTGGCCACGGAGCTGCAGGATAAGCCACTGTTTGTGGGTTAAATTGAAAACCCATAACTGGGAGTAAACCCAGCAACCATGACCCATTCTGGAATCCCTTTGCTGCCATGGTGCTGACTCTGGCCATGCGTCCTAATGCCTTCTTCTACCACTCCACTCCACAAATGGAGATTCATGTAGCTTTCCCAAGGTTAATGGCTGGCACTTATTCCTTCTCTCGAAACACTCATTTTCCTCCAAAAGTATTCAACCCCACAGCTTCTGCTGCCACTTCTGTATGCTCGGCCCCATCCCTGTAGTGAATTCCAGCTCAAACACTTCTCCCTGTCATCCCCAAAGCATTGGAAACTCAACATCTGGCAAACCAAATTCATGCTTTTTCCACCCAACCCTAGCCTTCAGTCTGCCTTCCCCTTGTCCCTGTTCCTGGTCATCAAGGTTTTGGTTCTTTGTCTCTTTTTTGTGCTTCTTGCCTTACATATGGCGTGATAGCCCAGTCCCATTGATTGTCCCTCTTGCAATTCTCTCCCTTCCCCTGGCTACTCCTCAAGTCTCCAATCTCATTACCTGTCACCAGTTCCCTCACAGAGATCTGTGAGCCTGCTGCCTACTTCCCGTGTTTCTGCTTCAGTCCTCCCAAATGTAGCTCCTGGATTAAACTTCCTATGGAGATTGTATGAACTGCCCTTCCCCTGCCCTTGCCCCATGACCTTCAATGGCTCTGTCTTGTCTATTGGGGAAACAACAACAACAACAAAACCACCAAAAAACCCCCAAACCCCCTTAGTTAGGCTTCCCGGGCATTCGTGTAGAGTTCCAAGCAGACTTGCTAACCTCTTTCATTGTTCCTTTCCAGAAACCTAGCCAAATCAGATTGCTCTCGGTTTTTGACACCCACGGTATGCTTTCTCGCTCAGTATTTTCGCTTATGCTTCTCTTTCTGTCTATAATGCTCTTTATCTTCCATCATTGCCTATCAGATGCTAGCTACACCGGGGGTATGGCTTAAATGCCCTGTTTCCACAAAGCCTTCCCTTCTTGCTTCAAGGAGCAGTGCGCTCGCCCATTTCAAAAAGAAATGTTATTTTATTTTTGTTTCTGTACTTGATGTGTTCCAATTTATAATTGTGTGTTAGGATCCCCCTACCTTTAAGATTGAAGGTTCCGGAGGAGAACTCCCATGTCTTGTTCACCTTTGTATCTTTTAAAGCAAGTAATATGTATTTAAATGAATCAGTTCATAAGATTGGCAGAAAGCACACTGGGTCCTAGAGGAGTGGAACAAAAGGAGGGTGGATTTGGAGGCTCTTGGGGGAGCAGGAAGTAGTTAGAGCCGGTGGTATTGGCCCTGGTGGGTGATGTCAAGGTAAGTGAATAATACATTTATCTGGGACAGGGGGTATTGCCGGGGGAAGAAGAGTTGTTGACAGCATCCCTCTCCAGCTTTACTATGTTGCCTCTGGCTGGCCCCGAGTATGGACATGGGCAGGGCTCAGACAGAGCATGTGTTGTGTTGGATTATTCATTACACTCAGAACAATAGGGAATTCTGCTGGGGAGAGCAGGAGAATTTTCTGGAAGCCTGTGTTACAGCTCATAATATTACATCCAAATCTTTTGTGTAATGTAACCCATTACCATATCCCCTGGGTGGCTCAGAGTCACAGAATCATGGAATGGTAGAATTGGAAGGAAATTCAAAGAGGATTTGGCCCAATACCCTAGTTTTATGGGTCGGGAAATTCAGGCCCAGGAAGGTTAAATAACTCTCCCAAAGTTACACAGAGATGCATAGCAGAGCCAGGATGGGAACTCAAGGGAGAAAGGAGTAAATGTTCATCAAGTGCCTGTCTGTGCTGGTGCCATGAGCCCACTGAGTGAGGCAAATCCGCATTTCCCATTTGGGGACAAGGCAGAGGCAGCTCAGGAAGGTGACATTTAACAGGTAAGTCATGGATCTGTGATTTTGTCCCAGAATCTGACTGACTTCAAAGAGGTGGTCTTTCTATGGCTTGGGGCCCCTTCTTTAAAGAGAAGTGGGGGAGAAGGGTGCACAGGGTACTTGGGAGGGCCTTCGCAAGGACAGGTCAGTTACTCTGCCTGAGGACCCCATGAGGCAGGGAGCATTTTGTTCTCATTTTGCTGAGTAGTAAGTAAAGTCAGAGAGGCAGTCCTCCCAAGGTAGCCCAGTCCTCCCAAGGTAGCCCAGCAGTCCTCCCAAGGTAGCCCAGATTATAACAGGTACAACAAGGGTGACAACTAGGGCCATTTTGAACCACGCTAGACTTGAGTGTCTTCATTGTAAAAATAAGGAAGACACGTCCCGTGCTGATGTTCCACAGAATTCTAATCCTCCTTTGAGGCCCAGTGCCAGACATTTGTCTGCATTTAAACTTCCACTAACAAAAATCAAGGATGAAGACACATGGATTGCCTAGAGCCTGGTTGGTATGGCCACTCAGTAGCATTGATTGTCTTGCACTATGCGCATTATCTTCTAAAATCTGTGCAGGAAGAGGGTAGAAGCATTGCTGGGAACCATGATGCCCTTCTTTGGTAGGAGACTGAGGACCAGGAGGTGGTGTTTGCAAGGATTCTTTCTCCAGACCCGGGGCCCCGAGAAGAGGGTACGGATCTTGCCTGGGCAGATGGCACCTGTGACCATGACTTGGACTTATGGCCCATTCTGAAGGCCTCTGGGCTTGGCATGGAGAACATTCCATGAAGATGGGTATATCCAGGAGAGCTGGGGAAGGCGGCATTAAAATGAATGTGGAGGGGGATGGAAAAGCCACCGTGAATCTTATTCCCATGGAAACAGTAATTGTGGCCTTGGATCTTGAGCACAGCTTAGGTAATTAAGTGAATCAGAGATGAAAATACAGCAACACATGTATCAATTTAATGGGTAGGAAGGGGCTCAGAATTAGAATGTGGTCATGGCATAAGATAGCATCAGAAAGAAATAACTGTGTGAGCTGGATGGCCCTTGAGGCAACATTGAAAGTCAAGGCTTCAGAGATCCTGCCCTGGATCTCCCATCTCTGCAAACAGAGGCATAACCTGAGTGTCTTCATGATGAGGGCGCTGCCTGAGTTTGACCAGACTTCCCCCATTTATCTGCTGAGGAGTACTGAGTATAACCTGATTTTTCTGGAGGACAGATCATTTGCAGTCCCCTAAAATGAGTAGGTACCAAATAGTTAGAACCTTTGGTTTGATTTACAATAGGTACCTGGTCGAGGTCTGGGCCATTGTCCTCTGTATCTGCCCTCAATCCCACTTCCGAATGGAAACTCCTAAACTCTAGGTCTCTACCTTCAAACCAAACCGGCAACAAAGAACCTAAGGCAAACAAAACAAAATCCTTACTGTAAAACATCCACCCATTTTAAAACTATGTAGTTTGGACTTTGAACCCAGGGGCATAGACCGGCGCTCAGTCAAATGGTCCAACTAGAATGATAACTAGAAATCATTGGATTTTAGTTCTAACTAAGCTAAATCATGCAAATTGAAAATAAAAAAACACACAAAAGAGATTTTGGTGGGTCTAAATCAATTCATTAACAAAATGTGAGCAAATTCTCCTTACCTGCACTCCCATTTTGGAAAAGAGAATGATTCATTTGTCTGTCTTGTATAAAAACAACAAGGACCTTGATTGTGGTAAGGGAAACATTTCTCATAAAAAGAAGGGAAATTAGATCATCACTAAAAAAGCCAGATGGTATTGGTTTGATGCAAAGAAGGCAGTGGAAATCAAATGTGTATTCCCATTTAATTAATATTACAAACAATTAGAGGATTTTATTAGTGAATGCTATTTATGGAAACCTGTACAAAAGAAAACAACGTTCTGGATCTCCAAGGGGTGTTTTTGAGATTCTTGCATTTCCTGGTTTTCAGAAAGTCTTTCTGGAAGGAAAAAAAAAAAAAGAAAAAGAAACTGGATTTTTTTTTTTTTTCCATTTTAATGCAGCTTGACGCTCTCAGAGCTATAACATGGGTGTCCCAGATATTTGCACTGAAAGCTGACAGGTGTGTTTTGCTTAGAGACGCTGACCCCCTTACCCCATTATCTCTCCCTCCAAACAATTTTTGGCTCCCCGTCCACCCACCCCGCTTTTCATTTTATTGGAATGTTACCTATAGCTTTCAGGGTCTTTTTCTTAACTACATTTACATACTGTTTTCAAAGAAGAGTTGCTTCTAAATTCAGACCCAAACACAAGCCGCTCCCCTTTCTTGACGTTGTAATAGCAGCAAAACACAGAAGTCCCCCCCAAAATGATCAGGCTCCCTGCTTTCCCTGCGTGTCAGCTGAGTCAGGTGCTCAGTGTCGCTGTCTGTGTGGCTCTGGGTGGCTTCCCTTCACTGAATGCTCAGCCATGTTTCGTGTGTGTGGGCCTCGCAGCGTCTTGGACCTCGGGATACATCACCGAAGATTCCAGATCCAAGACCTGTCTTTCAAACACCTGAAGATTTGCTAACTCAAAGCCACGCTCCTGCGTGGTGACCTGTGGTTCTCCGGAGCTTCACTCATCCTGACTGTTTCTAGGCCAGTGGTTCTCAGAGTGTGCCCGGGGCCCCGGCAGCGACGGGGCATTTGCTAGACATGCTGATTCCCAGGCCCCGCTCCATACCCGCCGAGTCCGCATCTCTAGGGGTGGGGCCCCGCAGCCTTTGTTTTCACAAGCCCTCCAGGTGGATGCACGTCCAGGTTTGAGGGTAGCTGTCCTCCTACACTCTTGCTTGCCTGCTCCCTTGAGGGTTTGTCCCCTTCCAGTGCACGTGATTTTTCATCCTCATACCTCCCCCAGGACAGATGTCACCTTCCCATTTGATCATGCGGCTCCTAACAGGTCAGAGACGTTCATACCCATGGTGGGAAGTGTTTGGAACCACCGTGCTCCCTCTGCTTTTGAGATCAAGCCCTGGGATGGCAAAGGGGTGTGTTTGGTCCCCCCACCCCTGCCCTGTCTATTTTCTAGTATTATTTCTGCACCTTCTTCCCTTGCTGACTTAGTGCTGACTCTGGACCGGGCATTGACCAGACTAAGCCTTGCTTGTGTTAACCCATTTCATCTTTACAAAAAAATCCTATTCTACCAATGAGGAAGATGAGGCACAGAAGCCTCCAGCAATTTGCCCAAGGCTCCATAGCTAGGCAATAAGGAAGCTGGGAAGTCGGGTCAGGAAGGTCAGCTGGAGTCTGGGGTTCCTAAGCACTCTGCTGGAATGCCTCTCTGGCGGGCAGGCTTCCATGATGGCCTGGAGACCGTATCTGGCCTCACCAGGGTTGGCCTCCATGCTCCTGGTGTCCGGTTCCTGTTCACCTTCTGGATTGCTCAGTTGCAAGAAATTTTGGGTAACCTGTCACCTCTTCTATCCCTAACAAGGTCCAGGAGGGAGGATTAGATGCCCATTCTGTGGGCCTCTTCCTTGAGATAAAGGCTGGGTCACAACATGACCTTGGCTTTGCACCTGCCATACAATTCTTGCCTAGATTGGGATTTCTGCTTGCCAAGATCCCAGTCTCTCTCTCATCCCTGCTGTTTGACTCTCTGGGTCACCAGTGTTTCCTGGCACTTGATTTGTGGTGACTCTAGGACGTGTGCTGACGTCACACCCTGTTCCCTCCTGAATTTCCCTTCAGCCAAGAGAGAGTTTTTGCCTTGCTGTGCTCTCTCTCGCCCATACCTGGAGTTCTCAGCCTTCTGCTTCTAAGAAGGGGAGATTCAGGGTAAAACAAAACTGACTTTCAGGGCCAGGTGGCTGGATGTGAATTGTGGTTCTGCTGCTCCTAGCTTGCGTGGCCTTGGGAATGTTCTTTAACCTCTCCGTGACTCAGTTTCCTCATCTGTAAAGTGGGTTGATAACAGCAACTGTCTCCCATGTTCTTTATGACCCAGGTCCAGAGTTGTCCACAATTTTGCTGGCCCCTGCATCCATCTCCCTGGCCCGTGTTTAGGAGGCATTCTTTTCCCTCCACTTAGTCCATCCAGGTTGTGATTCAGGTGACTACGCGTGGAATGCATGGAATGTCATGGAAATCTCATTTCCCAGTGACTTCATGTGACAACTTGGAAGGGTGCTTCTTTGTGCCCTCTTCTTCTCAGAGTTAGTTTTGTTTGACCACAAATCGCCACTGCATAGAGGGGGTAGGCTGAGATCCACAGGTTGGGGTAAAGATGGCAGAGTAAATGGGATGTTGACAGAATTCGCCTAGAAGGTGGCCCGCACCAATCTGAGTTTATGTTTAAAGACCGGACTCTCAGCTGCTCCCTGTGTCTGCCTCGCACACCCTTGCTCCCACTGTCCCTACTACTAAGACCAAACTGGGGGCTTACCGTGTGCCAGGCATTGGTCCCTAAGGTCTGAAGCCTTGGGAGCACAGGTGAATTTCCTGCCATGGAGAAGAGAAGCCAGCAGAAATAAGCTACCAGGAATGAGCCGACCCTGACATTGAGCTTCCTGGACTGTGCAAGTGTCCCCCACGGAAGCTGGGACTCTGGCTGAGCGTGTGTGACAGGCAACAGCTCTGGGGGCTGCCTGACTCCCAGGAGGGTCGGTTTGTGTCCTGTCTCACAGGGATGGACAAGGTCGACCAGATCTGCCCATCTGCTCCTGTCTGGTTCTCCACCACCCTCCTCGAAGGTATCTGGCACTTTTGGCTCTGACCCGCACTTCCGTGTGCTCAGCACGGAATCAGCTCCTGCCACAGTTCTCTGTTTCAGGAGAGCTTGGTCTTGACCTCTGATCTCTCACTGTGGAATCACGGTGTGTCCTCTGCAAAAAAAACAATTCCCGACACCCCAGAACACACACCGTGGGTGGCCGTTTGCTTCCTCTGAAGAGGAGATGGGCCCCGTCCCCTCCCGTCAGAGTTTGCTGGAAAGTCCTGCCCTTGAAACCCTCCTTCCCTGGGTCTCCTGAGCCCCCTGCCCCTCCCTAGCCTGGCCCTGAGTCCCCAGTAGAGCAAGGACAGGAATCTGATTAAGTACCTCAATCAGGTGTTCGTTATCTCATGACACAGGAGTACGAAATGGAACATTCCCATATTTTAAACTTGCAGAGGATTGTGCCTTAATATAATTATTTTTAAAAGATTCTTCATCACAAAGGTTAATAAGAGCAATATAGGTTAATAACAGCACCAAGGAAGTGGACAACCTCTGATAATTGACCTTATTGATATGTAAAGTGCCCTGTGCCTTCACCTTGGGGTGTGTGGCCACTTTCCCAGTCAGTTAGCTCCCATGAACAGCCCCTTCCTGCTGCCTACCTGTCAGGTCCAGCCGTCCCTTCTACCCTCCCTGGAAATTAGGCCCCCACCCCCCAACCCAGACTCTCACAAGCCCGAACCCGTCTCTGCTTCTTGAATCAAGACGGTAGGAAAACAGAGCAAAAAGGCAGGTGACATGTATCAAGCCCGGGTCCCACCTGCTGGACCCCAGGCTGGCTCTTTGACATGCTTGGATCTCTTGATCAACCTGCAGAGGGGGCCTGGCTCGTCCCATTTTACAGCTGGGGTGGGGGAGGTTGTGAAAGGATAAGGGGCCGGCTCTCGGTCACAGTTACGCACAGTCACAGTTACAAGTGACACTGTGGTTGGCTGGTATCTCCCATTCAGGTCCTGCTGAGGCAGGTGTCCCTCCGCTGGGTGGATGTTAGTGCCTCAGGGAAACCCAGGGGCACAGAGCAGACAGTGAAGACATGAGTCTTGGTTTGAGTTTGTGTCGCCATCGCATACTGGGTTCAGAGCCATGCATCTCTAAGCCAGGCCGGCGGCAGGGGGCGGGGCGGGCAGGGGGAGGCAATGGCCGAGATGCAGGGCTGGCTGCTGGTTCTCCAGAGGGTCCTTCCCAAGTTGAAAGTTTGTCCGTGGAAATCCATCTGGAATCACAGCTTCTGCTTGACTTCTTATTACCCCTTTGGCCTTGAACCTGATCTTCCTTTGAACACTGGTGCTGACAGCTCCACGGGCCCCACGTGGCTGGCACGCTCCAATTAATAAACCCTACAGAAAGCAGGGTGCACGGTAAAGCCATGCCACTGGGCAAAAGTTTGCATGTTAGCTACTTTTTCTCTCGTTCCACCTCGGAAATCGGTCTCAGAAACCCCTGCTATCAATAACAGTCCTTGCAAATGGGTTGCCCATAAGCTTTGTCTGGGACACCTGGACCCCACCTTGCCGCCTGGTAGGTAGCAAGTCCACTGAAGGGTGTACAAGGGCTGCAAGACCCATCTGTCCCAGGCTTCTGGGGGAGATATTTGGGGAGCCCGGTTGGGCTTGTAGGGGCACAGTGCTGACCCTCTCTCATTGTTTCTGGACTTAGCAGAAGTCTGAGAGATCACCATGTCTCAGGTCACGGGAAGGAGGAAGAGCTATTTTTACTAATTCAAACATTTCAGGGGTTCTTGGGTGGCTTAGTAGGTGAAGCATCTGCCTTCGGCTCAGGTCATGATCCCTGGACTGTGGGTTTGAGCCCCGTGTTGGGCTCCCTGCTCAGCGGGGAGTCTGCTTCTCCCTCTCTCTCTCCCTCTGCCCCTCCCCTCCACTCGTGCTCTCTCTCTCTCAAATAAATAAATAAAATCTTAAAAAAAATAAACATTTCAGAGTCAGTTGAGATGACCCAAATGACCCATACTCTTGGGGAATGGGATAGGTTTGAAGGAGGGGTAGTTCTTAGGAGCTGAATGGCTATTTTCTCATTTTCTGAGATTGAAAATGGGTCTCCGCTAGCCTGGCCCGCATTCCTCTGGTATGATGGTCAGCCAGTTCATCAGTGCTTACTTAGCACCTATGTGAGCAAGAAGCAGGGAGACACCATGAAAGACGGGGCAGGTGTATGGAAACCACACTAGACTGAGCATCAGGACACCTGGGATTTCATCCTGGATGGCACGTTTCCAGCCATGTGGTTTTGGATAAAGTGGTCAAAAACATCTGCTTCATGGGCTTGTTGTGGAGGTTAAATAGGGCAGTTAAAATGAATACATCCAGTATCAAATAAGGGCTCTGTAATACCGGCTAAATAAGCTCCTTGTTTTTGAGAAATTTCTAATTTCTGAGTTTGAGAAATAATCTAATTAAGAACCTCATTTCCTCCAAGATCCGTTTATTAAAAGGACTTAGTGAAAAAGGAAGATATACATCCATTCAAAGCAACGTTGCATTTGAGGAAGCTGCTAGGATGGAACGGGTGGTTCGGAGAGGGTAATCCTGGTAGACTTCCTGGAAGAGGTGACTTTCAAAAAAGTGGATAGAAGCATGGACTGTGGAGAAGAGGATGGGGTTTCTGGGAAGGCGTTTTGGGTGGATTCCCCTTGGGTATTCCCATGGAGAAGTTGTTTCTACAGACCATAGTGTCAGCCCCACAGGAGCCTTTGTGTGCCTGAGCTGGGACAAAGCAGAGCAGCTACGTGTCCACACAGGCAGCCTGAGCATGGTTCGGGAATGCCAGGCCCTGCCTCTCCCCACCCTCCCCACTCCTGGCCACCAGCCTCGGGGCAAGTCTCCTCACATCTCACCAATAGTGGAAATATTCCAGCAGGGATCAGATGTTAACTTGAGGCTATTTTCAACTAGATGGCCTGATTTGGTGCAAATAAGAAAGTGGCATGAAAATTTGGGAAGATAGGGTTTGATGCTATTGCCATGGGGGCCCTGATTTGTTTGAGTGCTCCTGGAAAGTGAAAGCCGCAGGACAGGGAAGGAAGGGCATTTCCCAACTCGCTTGGATGTTCCTTTCTCTAACTGGCATGGGGGGCGCGCTAAATGCAGCCTGCGGGGGTGGGATATCTCTGCTGGCTCAGAAGGCCCACGGCCCCCTCCAGCTTTGTGGATACCCCGTGCATCTGGAGGCCCTGTTGTGGTTTGCTGTATGGGGGCCCCCCTGGCTCTCATTGACTGGGTATGGATTTGGTTTGATTGTACAATTAGAGGGTGTGCATTCATCCCATGCCTGAGAGCGCAGCTGCTGAATTTACCCTTCATGCTTCATCCCCCGGGGCTTCTACCCCCATGAGAGTGTCCCATGCTGGCCTCCATAAGGAGAGGGGGGAGGTGCCCCAAGTTATATTTTGTCCCGAATTCCGTAGTGGGTATGTGGGATGAGAGAGGATTGTACCCAAGATCAACCTGGTTTATTAGCTCCATCTCTTTGTTGGAGCAATTGTAGAGGCCAGGATGGAGGAGCTGTTCTGGAAGGTTCTATTGGTCCAGCAAGTTGCAGTGGGGAGTTGTAACATAATAGGAACTATATAGGTGGTCTCTGCCTCTGGTTCCTGGCACACGGCTCATGAGTATTGGGGGTAATAGGAGCATCCTTTGTCATAATATTTGGTCTTTGTCCCTGGTTCCTGACCCAAGAGCTGCTAAGACCCTTAGAATCTCTCCAGGGACAAGAGTGTCTTTTGTATGCTAAAGAGATGACCAGGGGCTGAGGTCTCTAGATAGCTTCAGGATGAGAGCTGGTCACCAAAAAGACCAAGGCTTGATTAGAGGGGTGGGACTTTTAGCTCCCCATCCCTGGGAGAGAAGAGGGGTTGGAGACTGAGTCAATCACCAATGGCCAGCAATTTAATCGATCATGCCTAAATGATGGGCTTTGGAGAGCTTCTGGGTTGGTGAACCCATCAAGGGGCTGGGAGGGTGGTGAATCTGGAGGGGGCATAAAAGCTCCATGTATCCCCCCATACCTGTCTCTATGTGTCTCTTCCACACACCTGTTCCTGAGTTGTATCCTTTATAATAAATCAGTATTAGTATATAAAGTGTTCCTCTGAACATTATGGGCATTTACAGCAAATTATCAAGCCTGGGTTGGGGATTCATGGGAACCCTGGATTTGAAAGAAATCCTTGATTTGCAGGCGAGTTGGGCAGAAGCGTGGATATTCCCTGGGGACCCACTACTTGTGATTATGGGGAGTGCAGTCTTGAGGGACTGAGCCCCTAACCCATAGGGTCTGCACTGTGACTCCGAGTAGTTAGTGTCAGAATTGCTAATGTGAGGGGGGATCCCACACATTTGCCTTCAGAAATACTGTGAGTAGAGGAAATATGTTTCCTGTGAGCAGTCAAGAGAGAGAAGCAACTGGCCCTAAAGAGACTCTTGCATTAAATGCTTTGCATTTTGTGTTCCATCACTTGGAATTCTCTTTCGCAATGTTTGGGTCCTAGCCCAAATGTAACCTCCTCAGAGAGGGCTTCCCCCACCCCCCTAACTAATGCCACCCACCTGCCACCATCTAGCACATTATTCTGGTGTACTGTTGAGAGCAAGCTTCACTATTCAAGAGTATTTGCTTACTCTGTAACTCACTGAGTTGTCTGTGTCTTAGATTTAGTGTCAATCTCCCTTCTAGAATGGAAGCTCCATGAGATCAGGGACTTGTGCTTATCAACCCACCAGCAGCTTTTTCATTATTTCAGTTTTTCTGCAAGCTGGTCTGAACCAGTGTGGGGACCGGACAGGGTGTAGGGGATAAAGATATCTGTCCTGACACCCTGATTACCTTCTGGTTCTTTCTTCGCTCCATTACTTTGCTGTTTGATCTGACTTCTTAAAGCCCAGCTTGTATGCAGAGGTACAGTGCCTTAAACATTCGAGTTGCTACCATTATTTTTTAAAATATAATTGTGGCTTCTTAGAATGAAGGATTGAATGCCCCATCCCACTCCCAACACATACACACACACACACACACACATGCACGCGCACACACACACACACAAATTGTGAAATAACAGTCAATTCAGTGGAACCAATTTTAAGATATTTTAATACATAATAACAATAATAATCCTGATAATAATATCAGGTTATGGGTTAATGTTTTTTAAGAGCTTCCCATATGTCAAGCACCATACTAAGGACAGATCCCAAAGGGAATGTTTCCAGGGTCTGGGGCGGCTTTCTGGAAATCAAACCACAAAGAGAGTTGGGTCAGCCCTGTTCCCACTAATAACAAATGCAATTTGAGCTTTCCAGCATTCTTTGCCTTCAAGTTAGTACAAGGGAGGCATGTGAGGAAACCTTTACCTTTTTATTTCAAGCAAGAAAATGGTAGGGGTTGTGCAGATTTTGTTGCGAATCCTGAGTGGTCCCCATTCAGCCAGGAGTTGTTTTCAGAGATTGGCCTTTCTCACTGTGGGAAGATCATGAGTCCTTACAGGCCATTTTAGCATAAGTCAAGAAGTGATGATCATTAAGTGATCAAGGCATTTGGAAATTAGACTTTAGATTGACAACCCAAGGTTCTAAGGTTTGGAAGCAGATCATATCCCTCTGGAGCAGACAATATGAGAACCCTGAAGAATGAAATATGAGTTCTGTTTTCTAACAGTGACAGCTTAGGGGACCCAAGGCCTTTTCCAAACAAGGGGATTGAACATGGCAAATAATGAGGGATGTGTTGAATTGGAGAACACCAGGGTATAGTGGAAAGAATGTTGCCTTTGAAGGTAGAAGGCCAGAATTCAAACAGCATGGGTTTGGGACAATCCCTTCCTGGCAGGCCCCAAGTAAGCATGGTGCCTGGCATTACATGTGTGCTGAGTTGCATTGGGAAACCCCTTGTGACTACTGAGGTTGACCTGTAGGCACGGCTCCACCTCAGAGTCTCTGATTTTGATTCATTTGCTGCAGCCACAAGTCTGAGACTCCAGATCTCCCAAGACTTCTGATGCTTTAACTGGGATCTTGCTTCCTGGGGAGGTCATCCAGAGCTTCCAGAGCCAGAATGAATGAGTACACCAAAGTGGAGAAAACCAGGACACGGGGAAGGCATGTGTTGGGTAGACTGTATGGAGGGGTCACGAAAGATAAGCCCGGACATGGATGGGCTAGAGCCTGGACCAGGCTTGGAAGAACATATCAAGCTTAAGCAAGCATGAGTGTGGTAGTCAGTGAAGTACTCAGATTCTAGAACAAAGCCCACGGCCAGTTGATAGGAAGGAAGTGTTTGGGAGCAAGAATGTGTGAATTTGCACCACTGAGTGGGTTGCCTTCGAAGGGCTGATGACTTGCACTTATAGACTCCTTTGGGTGAATCCTCAAGGCATACTCCTTAGAACCCAGAGGGAGGATGGAGCCGTAGCCATCAGTTTACTTCTGGAAGTCCCTTCCACCTCTAAATTCTGAAGCTCCGTGAACTTTGGACCCGGAAGCATTAATATGGCCAAACCCAGCTCCATGCTAACATCAACACTCTACAGCTGCCATGTTCTATAATAAATGGGATGCACTACCTGGGAATTCTGAGATGTTTCCTGGAGGCCCCTGGGATCCACCTCCTTGTGCCTCTAGCTTCAGTCCTGGGCATGGGAAAGATGAGCCAAGGGCTGCAGAAAAGCAGGAGTTGTTCACTTTGTTGCTTTCAATGTGTTTTTGGTCGTATGGGTGCCTTGAGAGTTTAAAACATTAGCTACCTTTAAATCAAGTTGGGCACCTTATAAATCAAAATGATAAATGATTGATAAATAAACTGTCATTGCTACAATTAGATTTTCCATTATACTTGTATGCTATAATTTAAAATGTAATTTCCCCTGAAGCTCATAAAGGCACTGTAGTAATAGGGTGTCACAATGTATTAGGGGCATGTGCAAGCGTCGTGGCTCAGCACGCACCTTGATGAAGTGCAGGATTGAGCTGTAGGGTTTAATGCAAAAGCACATGTTCTGCTGTGGGTTGAGGGGCCGACTAGATCACATTCAAGGAACTGGGTATTGCAGCTAGCCAAGCAGGAGATTTAAGAGGAAGGGGAAAAAATGGGTTAGCAAGGCAACGAACATTGGGCTGGCAGTTGAAATTTTCTGTCCCATTCGTAGCTCAGGCTCAGACCAGCTGCGTCATTCTATATGCATCTACCCTGCCTTTTCCAAGAAGAATTTATTTTTTTTAATTTTTTAAATTTTTCATTTGAGAGAGAGAGAGAGCATGTGTACTAGCAGGGGGAGGGGCAGAGAGAGAGGGACAAGCAGACTCCCCACTAAGCGGGGAGCCCGATGTGGGGCCCAATCCCAGGACCCCAGGATCACAACCTGAGCTGCAGTCAGATGCCCAACTGACTGAGCCACCCAGGCACCCCCAAGAAGAATTTAATGAGATTTGTTATGACATGGAAATGTATTTTCCACAACTCCGTTTTCCCACTGAGCAGTGAGAAGCCTGAACTGGTAACTCGCTAAACTGACATATTTGGAAATGGGGTTTAGGGCACTGGTGAGAAATGTTCCTGCTGATTCTGATGCGGCCATGTGTACACCAGCCTTCAAACATGACGTCATAGTTTATAATCTTCAGACGTGATCTACAAAGGCAAGGCTCAATAACTTCTGATTGCTCACCCAAGTGCATGTGGCCAAATGACTTCATATTTGAACATCAACATAAGCATCTTAGTCTTGACTTGGAGATAGGTTTTTTTTTCCCTCCACTCAAAAAAGTTGAGGCTCCCTTTCCCCCATTACCAGCAAGAATTTACACCTGCCACTTTCTGTTACGTGAGGCCATCCATCAGACAGACCAATTCTACTTTCTGGTTCCTCGGGCACTTCCTCGGATCCCTTTTGAAAAAATTCCTGCCATGATGACTCCCAGTCTCCACAGATGATGAGCTCTTGTCTTGCCTTCCCTAATTGTGACCCAGCGGAACACCTGGCGTGTTGTCTCTAGAACAGGATAGATGTTTTAGAATTGAAGAGAGAGCCCTGGGCTGTCCGAGAAGGGTCAGGGTTCCACAAACACTTTAAATCCTGATTTCCCCCCTCACAGCTCATTAGTGCCATATCTCCACACTGCAAGTCCATCCACAGATTGAGGAGAATGGATGTCACCGGGCTGGTGTTAAATCAACAGTCCCCGTGCTCACGGAGCCCCTTTGACCTGCACTTTGGGGAATGACCTGAGATTATTACAGATTCAGCCAAGTGTGGCTGCAAGGGTCTGTCTGGTGTCAGAAACCCTGATGCCTATTTATAATTCCTCATATAACTCTTTCCTTATCCCCAGATTGGCCATCAGGAGGTTCAATTGACCTTGAAATGTAGATTGTAAATTCTGACTTGAGAAAAGCAGAGATTCCAAAGTGATTCCCCCCCACCCCAATCATGCCTTTTTCTTTCCTATTTTTAGTTTTCTAAGGATTTTTTTTTCTGCTCCGAAGGATGCATGCCATCTCACTAGGGCAAGGTCTTTTTAGCAAGGGCTCTTGCGCAGATTGTTCTAGCGATTCATTAAAATTAATGAATCTAGCTTCCTAGACCTTGATTAGAAGTTCACACAGTGGAAGGGAAAGTTTATCAGAAGTGCTCTTGGAGCTGGGAGAGTTTCCCCAACTTCTCTCTCCAAGATGGTAGAGATATCTATGGGGAACTGTTTCCCTTAAGATTTGCCAGAAGGTTTGATGGTACAGTTTTCGAACGAGTTAACCTCGGACAGCGCATTAGTGAACACTTGGACAGAGTTCACACTGTGTTTAAGATTTCCAGTAGACGGTGCCCTTCACCATGCCCTGCCTTCTCCGCTTTGATTCAAGAATTAGAAGAATTAGCTCAGATGCCTTCTGAGGTGCTCTGCTCTCCCCCAAATAGAGATGCCCATTCTCTCCACCTTTATCCTTAGCCTGCTCTCCATACTCCTTAGTCGGTGTCAGCTTCCAGAAGCCACCTCCAAACCATATTCATTTCCGTCTCACTTGCACCGGAGCCTGGAAGGTAAGTTCTCCTGAATGGAAATGCATGCATCTCTCGGCACACCCTGTTCTTCTGAATTCATCCCAGGGGAGAAAAATCACAGATAGGAACTTGAAGAATAATTCCGGTTCATGGACCTGAGAGATCCAGAGAAGAAATCGAGGCCGAACTCGTCACGTTACAGGAAAAGCAACTGATGCGTACAGGGAGATGTGATTTGCCCAAGGCCACTCGAGTAGGGTGCTGGGACTATCGCCAAGCTCTCCATCCGTTCTCTCTCCGTCTTTTAATTTAACGTAGGAATCCTGTCCCATTGTGATTTGAGCCCCAAAGCACCGAAGTTTATAAATTCTGGCAACTTGTAATTCAACAGAGATATTGGAAAAATCCTGTTATAGTTGTACTTCATTTTGCCTGAGAGAAGCTGGGTATAAATCTAATCACATTTGAAAAATAGAAGGAAATTGCTCTACTTAAATGAACCTCATAGTCAAATCTTCCAAAAAGCCAGGGATCTTTTTCTTAGGTGAATAATTGCAGCTGAATTAGTCTATTTGTATTTCCAGGGTCTGGGAAGGGAGCCCTCCGACCCTGAACGTAAGGGCCATGACAGTGACTGAGATTGGGGGGCTGGGGCAGAGGGGTGTGGTTTAAGAAGCTCAGATACCCTTTTACTGGTCTGTCATGGGATTAGGATATTTATTTGTATTCCTCCCCACCACCCCCCACCACCTCTCTTCTTTATTTCTGCCTTTCTCTCTTTAACAGCACGAAGGTGAATGTGTCAAGTGAAGTCGTGATTATTTCCAGCCTGTAGTTTAAAGATCACCCCCAGTCCTCTATTCAGCAGAGGGAGAAGGAAGGGTGAAGGACCCAGGCAGCCCACACCAGGCAAAGTACCAGGCTACCTGGAAGTATTCAGTAAATACTTACTAGGGCTGCTGCAGCTGCTGATCCAAAACATTCACACCCACCTCCAGAAAATTCCAGAACCCTCATCTAGGACACATCTCTTTATGCTAGATGCTTTACTGAGAACTTCAGAAAGATAGCTGTCTGAGGCCCCTTTCCGGGCCTCATGACTCCATCCCCTGCTTGGGGCCAGCAAATGATCCTGAGGACATCTCTGGCTTCATCACCAGGGACCTGGAAAACCTCAGGTCACCTGTGAATGGGGAGAAGCACTCACCCCAAGGGGACGGCAGAAATGAAAGCATAAACCGCAGAGCTGGACATAAAATTCTTAGCGGTTCTCTTAATCGCTGGAATAGCCCCAAACTTTCAGTGGCTTCATATAAAATTGTCCCCTTTAGGGAACCCTCCTACACTGTTGGTGGGAATGCAAGCTGGTGCAGCCACTCTGGAAAACAGTATGGAGGTTCCTCAAAAAGTTGAAAATAGAGCTACCATATGATCCAGCAATTGCACTCCTGGGTATTTACCCCAAAGATACAAAAGTAGGGACCCGAAGGGGTACGTGCACCCCGATGTTTATAGCAGCAATGTCCACAAGAGCCAAACTGTGGAAAGAGCCAAGATGTCCATCAACAGATGAATGGATAAAGAAGATGTGGTATATATATACAATGGAATATTATGCAGCCATCAAAAGGAATGAGATCTTGCCATTTGCAACGACGTGGTTGGAACTGGAGGGTATTACGCTGAGCGAAATAAGTCAAACAGAGAAAGACATGTATCATATGACCTCACTGATATGAGGAATTCTTAATCTCAGGAAACAAACTGAGGATTGCTGGAGTGGGGGGTGGGGTGGGAGGGATGGGGTGACTGGGTGATGGACACTGGGGAGGGTATGTGTTCTGGTAAGCGCTGTGAATTGCACAAGACTGTTGAATCTCAGATCTGTACCTCTGAAACAAATAATGCAATATATGTTAAGAAAGAAAAAAAGAAGAAGAAGAATGTAGGAGGAGGGGAAGAATGAAGGGGGGGAAATCGGAGGGGGAGAAGAACCATGAGAGACGATGGACTCTGAAAAACAAACTGAGGGTTCTAGAGGGGAGGGGGTTGGGAGGATGGGTTAGCCTGGTGATGGGTATTGAGGAGGGCACGTTCTGCATGGAGCACTGGGTGTTATGCACAAACAATGAATCATGGAACACTACATCTAAAACTAATGATGTAATGTATGGGGATTAACATAACAATAAAAAATTTAAAAAAAAAATTGTCCCCTTTAATTGTGCCGGCTTCTCTTGCCTCTTTTCCTCCAGATTCCCCATTCTCTGCTCCTCTCCACCCTCTGGCTTCCCCTGTGACCCAGTCTGTCCCACCTGCTCCCTGACACCCACACTCGTGGATGCAAAATCGCCAGTCCTTCAAGTTTGCAGATGAGCCGGACCTGGATGCCAATGCCCAGTGGCCGAGCCGTTCAAGCCATCCGGTGGCATCTGGGCATGGTAGGGGCTCCCCGGGTGCCGGGCACGTTGGGAAGCCCAAAATGGTTTCAGGGGGCCCAGTCATCATGGAAAGATTGCAGTCAGGGAACCAGCTGTTGGGAGCTGGGGCCTGAACAATGGAGGGTTGGCTATATTTTACATGCTTGGTAACGAACTGTGTTCCAACTCCTTAAAGCCGATGTGCGCTGCTGGGTTTTCTCCAGTTGCTAAGTGTGATTCGGTGTGCAACCTGCTGGCAATCAGGCCCGTGCTAATTGCTCTATCACTTGAGAATTCAATTGTTTCTCTTATTCATTAACAGCTTATTCATTAAAGGACAAAGAGTGTCCTTTGATCTCTTGGAGGACCTATGGACTCAATTGCTTTCCTAAAAGCAGAACCTTTCGGTGACTTGACTTGCATTTTTAAGTGACTTGGAGCAGAAGGTTCTCAGCCCTGGGCTGGTAATGCATATGCAAATGGCTGAGGGCTCTGACCTTTTGGCCCCAGCCTGTTGGTTTATTTAGGCCTTCCTCATCTCTTTTGCTCTGCTGTGGAGCTCCACTAAGGCTGGCTATATAGCAGGATGCAAACCTTCTAGAACATTCTATAGGAATATTTTTTTCTTGGATTGTTTAACAAAGATTCTCAAATCCCTTCGTCCGGCCCTTAGAGAAAACCAGTCTTTTGAAGGTTGCGAGTGTGGAAACCTGCCATTTCTCAGAACCAGGCCCTGAAGGCAGGGATCCAAGGCTGGGAGGGGTGCATCTGGGCTGTCAGGCTCCGCAGGACTGCGTGGGAGGGAGGGAGGGAAGGGCACGAGGGTGAGCATCAGGGACAAAGATTAGGAGCCATACTTAGATCCTGGAGAGAACTGAGCAGGACTCCTCTGTGGACAGATTGGGGCACTGGGATTTTCAAGGCAGGACTCCTGGCAGGCAGGAGGGCAGGCAGAGGCCTGGGATGCCTGGTAGGGCGATGGTAAACTGTCACCTACTACAAGTATGGACTGTGGTTCAAGAGGAACTAGATCCTCAGGGACAAGATGCTCGACTCCTGCACCAGGTTCAGATCCCCTGAGTTTCCAATGACCCAGAGTGGGACTGGCCCTCCAACCCGGGTCACTTGAGAGCAGGTCATTGATTTTTGAGCCTGTTTATGATACTGAGTATGTCCCTGATTGACGTAGAGAAAGGGATAGGGTGAGGATACTATTATTAAGTATCCGCTAGGCTCCAGGCACTGATTTTAAATACCTGTCCTCGTCTACTCTTGCAAAGACCTGTAAGTCATGTGTTATCATTCCTATTGAACAAATAAGAAAACCAAGGCTCAGAGCAGCCAAATGACTTAAGATCATAGATTGTTAGCACATGGTAGCGTGGGAATTTTCAACATTTCATTCTTTCAACAAACAATAACAACAGCTAATAATGGTCATGCTAATAATAAAGAGAGTAGAATTAAAGTGTCAAGGCCATGTTTTTTTTCCGGTAATGACAATTACTGACAATTATTGAGCACATACAATATTCCACAAATTGTGCTAACCACTTTATATGCTTTATTAATTTGCTCCTAACACAACCAAAAAAGGCAAGTTGCTTCTTTCTCTCTCTCTCTCTCTCTCTCCCCCTCTTCGCTACAGATGGAAAATGTGAAGATTAGGGATGTAAAGTATCTTGCCCAGGGCCACAGCCGGCAAGGGGTAGAACCAGAATTTGAACCCAAACAGTGTGATTTAGGAGCTCAGACTCCTAAACACCATGCGATAAGCAAGCATCTATTGTGTATCTACTATGGAGAATACAAAGATTAATACAGGGTTCCTGCCGTTGAGAGCTTACAACCTATCAAAGGGAAGGGCATGTAAAGTGTTACAATTTTATCTTTTTCCATATGACTATGAGGGGTTCCAATATCACTTATTTACAAAACCATATTTTTCCTAGAGATTTCAGATGGGTCTTTATCATATACTGAATTTCCATATGTAGCTGGGTCTATTTCTAGGCTTTTTGTTCTGGTTCATTGATCTGTGTATTTATTTGCAAGGACCCACTTCTTTTTTTAAGATTTTATTTATTTATTTGAGAGAGAGACAGAAAGAGAAAGAATGAGCATAAGAAGGGGGGAGGGGCAGAGGGAGAGGGAGAAGCAGGCTCCCCACTGAGCAGGGAGCCCGATGCGGAACTTGATCCCAGGACCCTGGGATCATGACCTGAGCCAAAGGCAGACGCTTAACCAACTGAACCACCAAGGTGCCCCGGACCCCACTGTTTTAATCATACAAGATTTACATTATGTTTTCATCTTTGGTGGAGTTAGTCCTTTGGGCTAAAATTACATTAGGTGTGATCAGGGAAGGTACCTCCAAGGAGGGTGTTATTTAAATTGGATTATGAATAGCAAGACGGAGTCAGTCATTTGAAGAACATTCTATGCAGGGAGAAGAGCTAGAGCAAATACAGGAAGGAGAGAAAAAGCTTGGGTATGATATCAGGGTTGAAGCCACGGTCAGATATTGTAGGGACTTGGAGACCAGGCTCACGAGTTTGGATTTTATTTCAAGTTCAGTTAGGAAGCCGCTGGAGGGTTTTAAATGAAGGGAGTCGGGATAGGGGAGGAGGTGGGAAGTGACTCAATCTGGTTAACATTTTGAAAAGCTCCCTTTGGCCGAACACTGGAGGCTCCGAGGACATCTTCCAGGTTCTGGTTGAGCATTAGGGAAGATGAAGGAAGAGCAGATTTGAAGATGAGATCCGGGAGTTCTGTCTTGGTCCTGTTAACTCTGAGATTCCTTCTGCAAATGGGAGTGGCAACCACCAACAGGCAACAGGGAGCCCGTTTTTGGAAACTAAAAGAGAGATCTTGAAAATATTAATTTGGGAATCACTGTCATGTAAATGACATTTGAACCAGGGGATGGGTGGGTTTACCTAGGGAGACTTTAATAGTTGGTATCTATTTTAATACCTTTATTGATAGAGCCCAAGACCGCTTACACAGAATGGTTCTCTCATTCATCCACCATCACTCAGTGTATCTTGATGGAGTATAGATTTTTTTTTCATGCAAATATTTATTGAAAACCTGCTTCTCAAGAAATAATGCCTTCCTAAAGGTCTGGCACTCTGCTGATCTCTGAAAGCAGGAGTAAGGATGAAAACACAAAAGAAATTTGAACATATATCCTTGTCTTTAGGAACTTCTGTTCTATTTAAAGACTTGAAAAGACATGAGAAAGCTCAGTAACGTTGTATTTTTCTGTGTAACTTCAGTGTTAAAGAAAAAAAAAATGTGTAATAGGTTCTAGAAATAGAGGAACATAATGTCTTTCCTGAAGTCTTCTTGGATTTGCCTAGACAAGGCCACACATGCAGACTCCCAGGGCAACAATATAGTTAAGGGTCTCAGGAGTGGCTTCTGGTCCCCGGTCCATGAGCTCCCCTGAGCCAGTGGGTTCAGGCAAAAGGCGTTGGGTCTGGCAGTGGTGGTGGGGGTAGAAGTGGGGATTGGGTGAGTCAAATGAGTGTGTGCCAACGTGTAGACTAAACAATGCTGAGTTTCAAGACCAAACATTGTTGAGTCACACGATTCTGTACTTGGCTCCGTGTCCTGGTCTCCCTTTGTGATTTCAATGCACTCTTGTGGTTTTGATTACTTTGTACACAAATGATTCCCAAATGTGAATAGCATCCCACTTGTGTCTGAACTTAGAGCTCATCGAAGAGCTCTCTCCAGAACCTATTTACTCGAAAATCATGTGGGCCTCTACAGTGTGCATCCTCTATGTGACTCAATTAATCATCTCCTTCCAAATGAATGGACAGATGATTCACTCCTGAGCTCCCCGGTTCAGTTTGCGGAGGCACCAGCTAGCTTCTCTGTCCCGGAAGCCTGGAGTCCTGCCCCTCCTTCCCCACATCTGGTTAATCACCAAACTCCCCCAACTTTTTTCTCCTAAACATTTCTTGGGTTTCTGAATTCTATAGCTTACTCTTCGAGTTTGCAAACACTGGTCTAATGTAGGCCTTTATTGTTTATACTTGTGATTGTTGCACTGCCTGTATGGTTTCCTGATGTTAATTTTGTTGCCTTTAAATCCATCCTTCTGGGGTGCCTGGGTGGCTCAGTTGGTTAAGCGTCTTGCCTTCGGCCCAGGTCATGGTCCCAGGGTCCTTGGATTGAGCCCCGCATTGATTGGGCTTCCTGCTCAGTGGGGAGCCTGCTTCTCCCTCTCCCTCTGCCTGCCACTCTGCTTCCTTGTGCTCTCTCTCTATCTCTCTGTCAAATAAATAAATAAAAACTTAAAAAAAAAAAAATCCATGCTTCCACTGCAGCCAGAGTCAATGGTCTCGATGTCAATTTTGACCATGCTTTTTGCCCTCGGTGTCTTCTGTGATTGTCCATTTTGCTCAAGATCATCCCCAGGCTTCTTAGAATGGCTTTTAAGAGCTCACTGATGGGCTCCTGCTAACCACGCCCATTCATCTTTGGTCCCTTCACAGTTATACCGAATGGTTTGCTGACTATCTTGAACACTTCATGAATTGACACAAAGCTACCCTTATTCTGAAGGAGTGATATATACAAATGACAGGGACCTCCTGCTTCCCACCTTCCCTCTGTGTTCTTCCTTGTCCTTTGACACTAGATGGGGCAGGGAGGGAACATCTCTGGGGAGTCTCCCTGGAGCTCCTGGACTCACCTTGTTATCCTTATATCTTAGCCATTTGCTAAGGCATGTGTTGAAATCTGCCTTTTATATTATCTCTTGGATGCTTCAAGACCTGTGCTGTCCAACAGAGTTATCGTGCCTGCCTCATAGGTAATCTTAAATGGTCTGGTAACCACATTTTAAAAGTAAAAAAGATAGAGGTAGAATTAATTCTAATGATCTATTTTATTTAAACTGATATATCCAAATATCATTTCAGCATGTGCCACTGTCCATATTTCAAGGGCTCAATAGCCAGATGGGGCTAGCTGCTACCGTATCAGACATCTCTGCTCTAGATAGTCTTGGATGCATGCTGGTCATCTTAGTGCCCCAGAATCTAGGGATGCTGTTTCTCAAATTGTGCTTCCCTGATGACCTGCTTCAGAATCATCTGGCTCTCACTCAGCTTCCTGAATGATTAAACGGGCTGACGCATGCGTTGCAGCCCACATCTATGAATCTAAAGCCCTAGAAATGAGGTATGGGGATCTGCTTTTTAAACTAGTGATTCAAGAGGTTCTTCTTTACAAGCCTGAAAGCAGGTGTGGAAAACCACAGCTGGGTTGGAGAACCAAACATCATTTGAGCCATTTGTTGGTATGTTGGAGTTCTTGCATGGCTCTTTGCTAGATGGTGGACTTCAAGGGTCAGACGTTGAAGGGACTTGTCCAGTTTCCATAAATGGGGAGGATGACGTTTTCCCAGCTTATCTCAAGAGATGATTCTGAGGATTATCTGAGACGTACAGATAGGATAGCTCTTCGTGTAGTAGAAAGTACTCTATAGAAGTTAGTTTTTATGAGACTGCTGGCTCCCAGCGGCCAATTATAAATATACAGGTAGATGGCACTTGCTGTTTGCTTACCTTGTGTGTGAACCTTGTTGAAAGATTGAAGGAGGAGAAGGATGGGAAGTGGGTGGCATTTGTGTGTCAGCTCTCCCTAAAGGATTTTTCCAGAAGTCTCTGGGAGGATCCCATCTCTTAGGACCCTTTGGCCCCCATTGGCCCCCATGGGCTGTCCTTAGCCAGCAGCTGTTGCCTTGGGTCCTTGGAGGATCGGCCAGGTCCTCTCTGGCACCAAATGGCCTCCCCTGAGCCCAGAGGCCCTGCCACCTGTGATGGTGATCCTCACCATGGAGACAAGAGACACGGAGCTGCCGCCTGGGTGACAAGCTCAGTGCTGAGCAGCGCGTAGCGGGGCTGGCAGGCTGCCAGTTCCTGGTTCTCTCTGTTTTGTGTTCCTCACTCATAACTGTTTATTGTGACAGGTAAACACTTGTTTTGAAAGCTTGCAGGCATACTATTAAAACACAAGTGTTCTTGACATAGTCAAGCTGGGCTGTAAAATGTTTATCTTTTTGAATGACAAACCCTGGCGTTTCTTCTTCCTTCTCTCCCTCTTCTCTTTTCCTTTTCCCTGCTTCTTCTCCCTTCTCTGCTTGACCTGTTTCCTTCTCCTCCGTCCGTACCTTCCCACCTACCCAAGGGGTGGCCACTGGCTGCACTTTGGGGAGAGGGTGGAAGAGAAAGGGACAGAGTGAGAGGAAATATCCAATTACTTGTCTTGACTCTAGGTATCTGGGGCGTGTGTCAATGTAACTGATAATTGCATCTATAGATTGTCAAAAGCTTTTGTGAGCATTCACTGAAAAATAAAGGATGTGAAAAAGAAATAGATTTAACTAAAATCAAGTTTTTTTAAAAAAATGTATGATTTTGAAATAATGATAGATTGACAGGAGGTTGCAAATGATTGTACAGGGAGGTTCTGTGTATGCTTCACCCAGTTTCCCCCAATGGTGACATCTTACAGCACTATAGCACAACATCACAACCAGGAAATTGTCATTAGAACAATCAACAGGCCTTACTCAGATTTCACCTGTTTTATATGCACTTGTGTGTGTGTGTGTGTGTGTGTGTGTGTGTGTGTGTGTGTAAAAGGGTGGAAGGTCAAGGGGTTCTCAAGAGCAGCTCATCTTGGAAAGGGAGGGGGATGTGGCAGAATCTTTCATCCACAAATGGGACTTTGAAGGAAGAACCTTCAGTGGATCCTTCTTATTGAGTATGTTCCTTCCCCGCAACACCCCCCACTTTGCATTTTCCTATAAGCTGTATGGTTGGGTGTCCCATTCTTCTGGGGGGCTTGCTCTCTGCTTTCACGGATTGACAGCTAGTTTATGAAACTAACTAATCTGTGCAAACATGTGAGCAGGAGCTAATCGTTTGAGGTGCTATTCTTTCCCGATAATCATTAATGGGAACCTCCTACCCTTGTCCTGAACGAGTGAATGATGGAGACCTCAAGCAACATTGAAGGCCCTGGGGACATATTTGAAGCAGGCAAGTCTTAATGAGACTCTCAGTTCCTTTATGTAGAGCCACATGGTCCACTGTCTCATAGCCATCACTGATTTTAGCTTTAATTTCTGCGGATTGATTTAATCTTACTTCTACAAGACAGCTCTTGAAATACGAGCAGACAGTTCCAAAGCCCCACTCACATCTCTGTTTCTTCAGATTAAATATTTCCTCACCAGTTCCTCATGGTGAGAAATCTTGTCATTCTCCTTGGTTTCAGCTTCTGTTAATTGATGTCCCTCTTACATGGTGGTGCCCTAAATTGAGGATAATGATTCTATGGGTGTAAACAGTTTGGATGTAAACAGGCCATAGCCTTTCTTGCTCTGGATGAGCTTTTTCTACACAAGCCCTGGTGGTCGCTGCCTCATGCACTGACTCACGTGTGGCTTGCACTGCTAAAGCCCACGTGTGTGCACTTCATGTGTAACCATGTTAAATTTTATCTTAGAAGATGCCACCCACGCTCCAATCTTTTGAAATAATTTTCCATTGTATTTAATGACATTGCATTATGGGAGTTCATGGTGGTAATAATTTTGGAAGTCATCAGTGAGCAGTAATTTCATAGGACAGAAGTATACCATTATTTCCCTTATGTTGTGGAGCGATGTGTCGTTGTGTGTATGTAGTTGACAATTGAGTCATTTTTTTTTTTTTTCTTTTGAGAGAGAGAGAACAGAGGTCAGGAGGGGCAGAAGTAGAGGGAGAGAGAGAATCTCGATGTGGGGCTCGAACCCATCATCCTGAGATCATGACCTGAGCTGAGATCATGACTTGACCCGAAATCAAGAGTCAGATGCCCAACTAATTAAGCCACCCAGGAGCTCCAAGTCCATTTTTTTTTTTAACTTAAAACAGTGGAAATATATCATCTCACAGTTCTGTAGTCTAGAAGTCTGAAACCAAGATGTTTGCAGGCCCATGCTCTCTCTGAAAGGTCTAGGGAGAGTCTGTTCCTTCTCTTTCTCTTAGCTTCTAAGCATTCCTTCACTTGCAGATGAATTACTCCAATCTTTGCCTTCTGTGTCACTTGGCCTTCTCCCTGTGTGCTTGTCTATCTTGGAATCTCTTCTCTTTTCCCTGCAAAACATGCCTTAACCCCTTTAATCTCAGAATGTGACCTTATTTGGAAATCGAATCCTTGAAGATGTAATTAGTTAAGATGAAGTCTTACTGGAGTAGGATGGACCAATATGACTGGTGTCCTTATTCCTAAGCACAAAGAGTTCATAACTTTGTGAAAACAAACTTAAATATGCTTCCGAAAAATAACGAAAATTTCTAAATATTTAGGATCCACAGAAAGCAAATCTTTAAAAATTTATTTTGAAATAATTATAGGTTCATAGGAAATTGCAAAAGAGAGTACAGAGAGGTCCCGCGGACCCTGCACCCATTTCCCTGCAGACGTAGCATCTCACATGACTAAAATGCAACATCACAACCAGGAAATTGACATTAGAACAATCCGCAGGCCTTACTCAGATTTCACTCATTTTGCAAGCACTCATTTGCATGCATGTGTGTAAAGTCAAGTGCTTTGAACACTTGAGATCAGGCTTGGTGTGGACACCTTTTAGATGCGAACTCTCCCTGATTTGATGGCATCAGGGCATCATGACCCAAGGATGGGACTGACTATGCATGCCCCCAAGCGCTTTGCTTATTCCGTCATCTGTAAAATGACTATGATTACTTTGACCCTCACTCTTCACAGAGTTGAGATCATGAACAGATGAGCACTTCATAAAATGTGAAGCTCTATGTACAATTAGTCCTATTATTAGAATATTACTCTCTTAAAAAATACAGGCTCAGGATGCCTGGGTGGCTCCATCAGTTAAGTGTCTGACTCTTAATTTCCACTCAGGTCATGGTCTCATGGGCTCTGCACTGGGTGTGGAGCCTGCTTAAGATTCTCTCTCTCCCTCTCTCTCTGTCCCTAACGCCTCCCGCCCACCCCCTCCCTGGCCCCACGCATGCATGCGCACGCACTCTCTCTCTCTTTCTCAGGCTCTATTCACATCCAACATAATCCATTATACTTGTATTTCATATAAGTAAGCTTATCACATTTGATGGTACTGAAAGCCTCACAGTTTTCAGCCTGGTTTCCCATTTCCTTTCATGTACAAACACATTCATCTGCTAATTAAAATAAAACATTCAGAGGAATAGAATATAAAAATGCCCTGTTAACATAAAGGAGTAAAACAAAGAAAGTTCAGGCAAAGTGGAGTGTTGAAACTGTCATTGAGGTGAATGAAGCCTTTATGGTGGAGATGTTCTCAGAGCAATTGAACTGGAATATCAAGTCAGGTTCAATGGCCACTCTAGGGGGCACAAAATAGGAAGGAGTCATTCTTTCCAATATTGCATTTTGAAGTCTTTGGTATTAGTCTTCCTATGAGAGAGCGGAGAAGTAAGAAATAGGTCAAAAATGGCTGCTGATGAAGGGCCTGCTCTCAAGAATGGAGAGGGGTGGGCACGGAACATCCTCATAATGGAGGAAGGAGGCTCCAGTCAGGGTCCAATCCAGGCCCTTGGAAGGTTCTGGCATTTTGAGGTATGACTGGGCTCTGAGGGAGACCCACAGTGGAATTACTTAGGTAAGGAATTTATACGATGGTCCAAACTACCTTCAAACTTGATTATCTTCTGAGAAATATGACAACTTCAGAGGTTGCAAATATAAAGAGCTTCAAGAAAAGTTTTAGATGAATTAATGAATAATAGATCTACTGCGTTTTATGAAGGGGAAGTTAGGGATATTCACAGGACTACCTTTGAGGCTGACATCAAAAACGTCCATGCCCTCCCACAGCACATCTCTGGGGGTGGGGGGCCCTGTCAAACAAGGAGCACTAGATGGAAGACTCAGTGTGCTGATTATGGAAACACTGGAGAGAACTTAAGATGACCTTACAGTTTAGCATTTCAAATTTAGTCAGAGTTGAGAACTATAAAAAATCTGTTGATATATGGATTTCTGTGCAGTGGGACACACTTCCTTCTGGTAATCTCTCCAGACCGGGTGGGAGGCAAAGAGGGGGAAGACCCAGGATCTGAGAGGAGAAATAGGGCCCAGGTCTTCGTAGTGCTGGGATGCTGGAAGTTTGCTTTGTAAAGCATCCAAGGATTTAAAGGCAGTTAATGCTCCTTGAACATTAGACCATGGCCAAGTGGGCTTGGTAGGTTATGGATTTCGCATGCAGACCTGATAATGGTAATTGGCAGATCTTAATTCTTGGGGAGCAAGAGGAGTCCCTCCGCCTGCCCCCACAACATACATGACAATAAACAAAATAAACAGGAAAAGCAAATTATTTCCCAGTTTTTCCTCATCCCCAAAACACCCTCCATGTTTGTTCTCTTCTCTACCAAGAGCAGAACCATGGAAGATGGGTCCATGATGTCTGGCTCAGATCCAACGCTGTGGAGATGTGCTGGGAGCAGGCAACACCCGGGACTGGCTCACTTTTTAGGAGAATGTAGTGGGAGGGCATGGATCAGGGATGAGTTAAAAAGAAGCAAAGACTGGGGAGGTTAGATGTGAAGGAGGCATGAGGAGAATTGGAGGGAACCCATGGAGATACTGGCTGCCATACTAAGTCCTCTTAGGACAGTCTAGACACTTGGGGCCAGGACCCCATGCTCTTGGACAATGCAGGCTAGACTAGGGTAAACCACACCCTTATTTTACTGCTTCCTCTCAATCCTATATGACTTGCATTTTCTCTTTAGAGAGCGGGCACAGAGCAAGAACAAACACGGGGGTGAGAGAAATGTCACTGAATTTTCTAAAATTAAACTCACCTTCTCTCGCAAGCCCCCATCCTGCCACATGGCAGAGATGTTATCTCCCTCAGTTCATGGTCCTGTCAGACAGTTCTGGGGTAGGTGGGTGGGTGGAGGGCTTGATGGTGCCAGCCCTGGTGGTGGGGTCCTTGTTGGTTACCTCTCTGGGTTGGCATCCTCTAAAGCATCCCTTCACCTGTTGGGACTTGGATATTTGCTCCCTGTCGGTCACACACTGCGGGGTTTTCCTTATCCCTCAGTGTTGAGGATCCCCAAGGTCAGCCCAGGTTTGATGATTCACTGGGAGGATTTGCAGCAGTCAGCATAGAGTTGAACTTGTGGTCACGGTTTATTACAGTAAAAGAATACAAAGCACCATCATCAAGGTGAAAAGGCACATGGGATGAAGTCTGTGGGAAGCAGGCTCAAGCTTCCATGAATTCTTTCCCATCGGAGCCACACAGGACGTGCTTAATTCCTCCAGCAAGGAGTTGTGATAACGCGTGTGGAATGCTATCCACCAGGGAACCTCATTAGAGACTTAGTGTCAAGGTTTTTACTGGGCACTGGCCACATAGATATCCTCTGCTCAGAACCTACCAAAATTCCAGATGCCCAGAAGCAAAACAGTGGTTTAGCATAAACCACATTGTATGAATAGTTTCGGCGCAGCGAGCCTTTCTTACCAGTTACAGAATGGTGAGAATCCTTCCCGAATCGAGGTTCCTGGATACCAATCAGGGGATGATGACCTTGCAAGCAGGCCTTTCTAAGGAAAGCAATCTCGGAACTGCATAGCCTCTCGATCTCTGCGCCATTTCGCGCCAAGTCTGTGCTGTTGGTGGACCTCTGGGAAACCTGCCCTTCCCTGAGGGAATCTGAGCAGAAGGAAAGCCATGAGACCCCCTTAGACCCAGGGGCTAGATTAGAGTCTTGCTGCTTTTCTGAGCTCTGCTGGGATGGGATGGGGCAGCCCAGGACCCTCTGATCTGATTTGCCAAACCAATCTGCTGATTTTGTGTTTGCTCCTCTTCTTTCACTTCTGGGATGTGGCCAAGGGAGGCAGGTTGCAGAGCTTTCTTTGGAGCCTCCTATGTCTCAGCCATGTTCTCTTTTCTCTGATTAGAGATTTCTTCTTCCCCTCCCACTCCTCCTCCTCCTCCTTCTTCTTCTAATTCTAATTCTTCTTCTTCTTTCTTCTTCATCGTCGTCTTCTTCTTCTAATTCTTCTTCTTCCTTATTCTTCTTTTTCTTCTTCTAATTCTAATTCTTCTTCTTCTTCCTTATTTTTCTTATTCTTCTTCTAAATCTTCTCCTTCTAATTCTAATACTTCTTCTTCCTTTTCCTTCTTCTCCTTCTTCTTCTTCTCCTCCTCCTCATCCTTCTTCTTCTTCTTCCCCTTCCCCTTCTTCTTAATCAAGGAGCATCAATGGCCTAGACGATAAGGGGAGAATTAGGGAGGGTGTTCTCTCTCGTCTCCTCCCCAATATCAGGCAGCCTGGGCAGATCCAAGTGGACCAGACAGGGCAGAAAAAGTGTCTGTGGAGGATGATGGGAAGGAAGAAACATTTTCCATGTTCAGGGTTTCTCTCCTCTCCACCATCCCTGGAACCTCCCCTCCCATGCCTGAGGTTCTTTAGAATACATTTTGAAACCCCATTGCTCATCCCTTTGTCTTCTGGGAGGGGTGATGGTAAGGAACATGACTTCCCTTTAAAACCCACAGCAGGAGGGGCGCCTGGGCAGCTTAATGCCTTCGGCTCAGGTCATGATCCCAGGGTCCTGGGATCAAGCCCCGCATTGGGCTCCCTGCTCAGTGGGAAGCCTGCTTCTCCCTCCCCCACTCCCCCTGTTTGTGTCTCTCTCTGTCAAATAAATAAAGAAAATCTTTAAAAAAAAACCCACAGCAGGAAATCAGCAAATGGCATTGTGTGCTCAAGAAAAAATAAAATAAAACAAAAAAACCCCTCTGTTCAGAGGGTAGACAGGACCTTGCCCTGGGGAAGCCTCACCCAGGATTCAGTGTACTATTATCTTCCCATTAGGACATCAGAAATGTACATAAATTAAAGCAGCTCACAGGCAAGGGGGCTGAATTTGCTCCTCACATCCCACATGACTCCCCACCCACCACATAGCACGTATGTGACTTTGACAAGTAAAACCAATGGAATTTGGCCCCATTTTAGTGAACACCTAGGTGCACAGTGATGCTTTTTCTACATACACAGTGGTTGGGTTTGGGAGAAACGGATGGAACTGTAACTCGGCTTTAGAATATTGTCCGCATGTGGGAATACACACTAAATGCGTGTTAGCTCTGATCTTGATAAAATACAATTTGGTATGATTGTGATGAATCTTTAATATCACAATTTTAAAAAAAATCCTCTCAACCTGTGGAAATATGAGTTTCTGGACACATGGGCCTTTGGAGTTCTTTCCCGTGTTTTAGATTAAATGTTGATTCTTCATTAAATGATATTTTTCCCAGTGCGTAAGCTCAGTATCTCCATTTTTAAGGTAGCCTGCAGCAAGGGTAAATTGCATAATAGTTGCCGAGAAACCGAACAGCTGTGATTAATTCAACTTGGTTTGTTCAGGTATAGCATATTCATCATCTGCATCAGGAGTTAGTGTATCTCTTAGAAATATTTCAGCAAGGATGAAATGAGCACCGCTTTCCTTGGGTGGGGCCAAGATGCTGTCAGTGATTTAGAAGCAATAAGAATAAATCAAGCCTTTATCATCTAGTTTAGATAGAGTCAAGCCGTATGATACCCTCTTTGAGGTATCTGGACCTTTCGAATTTGATAAACGTCAGAGCTGGTATTTATTAAACAGTTGTATGGGTCAAATACTGTGCGGAGCAGCAGATGAGAACATTGACACTTGAGATGTTGAGTGCCAGCCGAAGGTCAATGGCGAGCGTCCTTCTTCCCTGCAGGCTGTGTGCTGGACACAACCATAATCTGCCTTCCCACGCCATCTCATTGCATGTAACAGGGGTTGGGTTCTAGGGCAACCACTAGAGCTGCTAAATCAAACTCAGACCAGTAATGTGAGTGGCTCTGGGGCTATTGCTGACCGGCTGATCCCCTATGGTGTTGAGACTTGGGAGCCAAATCAAGGCCATACCAGGTCCAGAGGGAGTTTGGGGGCAGGTCTCCGTTGTGTCTCATTCCAGCCACCTCCCTCTCCACCCTCGGGCATAATTCTGTCTGTTTGAAAGCTGCGCTTGTCTGAGAGTGTGAGAACCACAGCTTATCTACACGAGCAAGTGGTCAGGATGCACCCACCCGCGTCCTCCTTTCTGCCCATGACAGTCCTTGGCACGTCTCTGTGAGCAGGTTATTGGGTTTGCTCTGAGCTATTCATATGCCCACATGATTTATGTGCATATGTATGATGCATGCATGCACGTATGCATGTGCATTATCAGTTGTAGAAACACCATCCTAGCGATGGGAACAAAGAATACAACAAAGAAGGAGTAGTCTCTGTAAACAGTATTTTTAACTGAAGCATGATTAACATAAAACATTATATTAGTTTCAGGGATACAACATAATTAAGTCAACAATTCCCATGCATTAAGGAAAGAATAGTCTTCATGGCAATTTGTGATGTTGAAACAATGGTCCTCAGTGGGTCCGAGCGATATGGTGATTCTTCCCATGCTGTTAGTAGACCTCTCTCCCCCAATTTAGATTTCCTAACGATCGAATACAACTAGTTTGAACTTCAGTATGACCTTCAGTCCCAAGGGGTGCCTACCATTTCCAATGTAACGGTTACAACTCCTTCTTTCTCTTTCACTCAAGAAAGCAAGTTGGATAGCTAAAAGCAAAAACAAACAAATAAAAAAATCCCAAGTTTTAAATTTATTATAAATAACATATCACCTGCAGTTGAACTCACAGTTCGTCAGGACACACCAGCACGTTAGGTGGTCCCAATGGACACCTGCTGGGTTAGAGTGCAAAATGTAAGGGACCTCAGTTCCCAAGATCCGGTTCCCAGTTTCAGCTGTGGCCCGGACATGAGTCTCTGGGCCTGAGGCTCCTCTTCCATAAAATGAGATGGTTGGACCATTGAGCTTAATTTTGCTAAAGGAGTCTAGGACTCTGGTAAGGACCAGAGTTTGTCATCCATATCTGTGGGTGCGCTCTTTTTCTGCTTGGTGTAGACGGTATATCTCACTGCAGAGGATCTTGTGTATTTCCCCTCGTTGTAGAGCCTTAGCCTGGCATCGATGCATTTAAGCCAGCAGGTTGCCTGATAGGTGTTGGCCTTAAAGAAGAGCCCAGGCATGATATTCAGACTGTAGGTGAATTCTTTCCCTTCTTCCAGGGATCAGTCCTACCAAGGACCTGGCACACTGAGGCATGCCAAAGGGATGGGTAGACCGTGACTGTAGATCATTGCTAATGCCTTTACGCAAAAGCAGATGCATTCTCCCTTCCCCAACTGATGGGGCAATGTCACGGCCATAGCTACAAGGCCAGAGCAAAAGCAAATTATGCCTCAGCAATTCTGTCAGCCTGCTGGGTTAATTGCCTTTGCAGACCTCTGTTGGATGCGGAACAAAAAAAGAGAAAAAAAAATGATTTAGACTTTCAGTAATCTCTTGGGGGTGACGCCTTCAGCCACTTAAAGGGAATAAAAAAATTCTAGAAATTTAGGTCTCTTTTCAAATTCTTCCCAGGCTCGCTCCATCTATCATCCAGGCTGAAACTGCTCTTATGATAGATTGTACGTGGAGACTACACTACATCATTGGCGTTCTGACATTGCCACGGTTCTGTAGTAGGTTATAATGCAACGTAACAAATTACAGTGGTGGACATTGACAAATTCAGTTTTGGGGAGTTTAAATTAATTTTGAGCTGCTTCAAGTTGGTTTAGAAAGTAATTTTTAAATAAATCAGAGGTGGACAGGAGAAAGGGAGCTCCAAAGACTAACATGTGCGTTGGGAAGTTCAAGGCCAGATCTGGCTTTCATCTTTGAGAGGAGAGGAATCCTCAGCAGACCCAGACACCTTGCCTTCTATCCCGACAGAGCCAGCAGAGAGGGAAGGGGCTGACCTTACAGGCCAAGTGTGAACGCCAAGTGACTGAGGGTTCTCTAGGATCCTATGGGCAGCGTTCGCTATCTTCCTGGAGACAAGATCAGGTTTCTTGGAATGCAAAAGACAGAATTCTATTGCAGGGGATCTGAAATAGTACATAGTGCTAAAAATAGCATGGCTTTGAATACATTACAGATCACAGAGGTGGTTGTAATTAAGTGGAAAGAACACAGAATTTGGAATCAGGAAACCCGTGTTCTATTTCCATGCCTCACACAGACTTATTGTGTGAACCGGCGGGTGTCTATATGGGCCTCGGTTTCTTCATCGATTAAAGAGGGGAATAAATAACGTCTTAGGGGCTTCATAGGACTCTCAGAAAGATGCAGAAAATGCATGTGAAACCCTTTGCCCTTTTGAAACTATAAAGAGAGAGAGATTAGTATTGGCTTTGATGCTGTTACCATGATTTTTGGTGAATTTTAGAAGGCAAGGCATTCTGGTTCGATCAGGACAAGACTAGCATCGGGTAAAATATGTATCAATACCCCTCAAACTTTGTGTTGAATGAGCAATGGTGGGAGCAGCGCCTGGACATTTTGTGAGGAAAAGAAGAAGCTGAGATGGAACCCAGTGGAACATTCTGAGATAACTGAATGGGTTCCATAGACCCTCAAAAGAGGAAGATTGCCCACCATCTTGGACAGACTCTGCTCCTTTTACAAAGACAGAGGCAAAGAGAATCCAAGTCAGTAAAGCTTTTTTTTTTTCCCCCCCACAAAGAAATGCTCATTTCTCAGTGCATGGGGGAATCAATTAGCCACAGTGCCATGTTCAGGTAGACTTTAGATTAGCTCGAGACCACTCCACTACAGATAATTAACCTTCGTACCCAAATTAGCAGTGAAATAAGCCAGTTATTAGTTTTCATAATGAACAAAATTGAGTATTTTGGAAAGTGAAACCCCTAGAGCTTAAATTAAAATAAGCATCTGGGAGAAATCCCTAAAGTATACTTCAATTCATTAATACTACATATTCCACAGTAGATTGAACTGACAATGTGCCTTTTCTAAAGGAAATTGAGTCTCTCAAATAATCATCTGGATTGACCTCAGAGAGCGATTCTCCTCGATGCCCGGAATCTCCAAGATTGGCTGAATGAGTGAGTTGATGTCCTTTTCTTGCTAGGAGGCAAGAGGCAGGCATAGAAGACGAGGAGCTACACGTGACCCTAAGACAAACAAATGGTTTTATTAAAGGTCTCAGAGAAAATTGCCTTGACTCCAGCCTGGAGGATAGGCTCCTGTTGACTTGACTTTTACTTCGAGAGCCAGCGTACCATGGATCATTGAGCTAAACATTGGAAGGATCGGCGCTCTCTCTTTCTGGCCATGTGACTTGGGAAAAACCACTGAACTTCTCCATGTCTCAATTTCCGCCTTGGTCAACTGGGAGCAAGACTGACTGCCTTGCTCATCTCCCAATTTAGAGGATCAGTATGCCAAACGCTGATCATGGAGGGGTGCTAGAAACATGAACGTGTTCTTCTCTTTTAGCTGGAGATAACCTCATCTTTCCCATCCCCATCCTCCTGGGAAAATGACTTAAAATAATCAAGGACTTAGATATTAATAAATATTTATTAAAAGTATTTGCTGAATATTTCACATAGATTAGCTTTTAATTCTCACAAAATCCTATCAGTTCTATTATTATGCTCATTACCTGCCAAAGATCACTCAGCAATCAAGGGGCAGGAGTGAGATCTGAGCATAGGCCGTCCCACTCCAGAGGCGCACACCTCACCATGGTGCTGGGGATCCATGTTGTGCGAAGATAGGCCTTGCCCAAATCCACGATGCTTAGAGGATTCTCTATACTGGTGAGAGTCCCCCAAAATTGCCAACTACATTGCCAAACCCCCAGAAGGTCATCACCAGCTCAGAAGCCGGAGAGAAGGGCAGACACCATAATTAAATACATCCCCTCATTTCCCTTGTAAGGCAATCCTATTACATGACTATTATTGTCTTCATTTTATATACGAGGACATGAAGGCTTGGGGAAATTGAAAAGCTTGTCCCAGATTATGCAGCCAGAAGTGGAGCCTTTTGCAAACACAAGGGCTGTGGTGTTTTCCTGGCCCATTGACCTTCCAGGGAGGGACTGTAGGTATCATCCTAGCTTGTCCTGGTGAGGGTTTCCCCGAAGCCATGTCACAAGGGAAAGGCTCTTCAGCTTTATGTAGGGGCAAGGACAATTTTCCTTACCCTAAGTCCCTATTTGGACTATAAAGAATGAAATCCCTCCTTCTAGTGTCTTTTAGAGTGTACAGGAACATGATCCCATGGAATGTGAATGGTGGTTTACCCTTAGAGTAACATTCAGCGTTTGTATGGTGCTTACATTTTCTCTTCCAAGCGCCCTATATCACAAAATACTCAGATTATCTCTCAGATTTTTAACCAGAATGATACTCAGTGTATAAATAGGCATCCCCATCCACCTCAGGCTTAGGGCACCCACATCAGGATGGGGAAGTTCTGGGGTAGCCCCAGCCCAAACATGGCAGCCGGGGCCAAAGGGGCCATTCCACCATTCTTTGAATCCACCCTTCCTGACATGGGCAGAAACGAGCTGATGAGTTTGTGAGACCTGGCTCAGGGCCCTTAACTATGTGTGGCGCTGGGCTTTCAGAGGCTGCCACTGCTTGAGGGTTCTTTGCTTGGGCAGAAGCTTATTCATGCAAGAGGCAGACCAGCGTAAACAAGGAAGGAACAAAGTTAGCAAACTTTTCTGGGGGCTACACGGTGCATTAATATCCAACAGTGGCAGGAACGTGAAGACTATGGAAAATAATCAAGGTGAGGTTGCACTGGAGATGAAGATAAATTCAGAGGGATTTTTCATGCACATGAAGAGCCTGGAGTTCAGTAGGGAGACATGGTGGCCTCTAAGAGGAGACAGGATAATTTATTGAGAGGGGAGGAAAACAATGCAACAGAAATTCAATGAATATTTACCTGAGTATTCAAAAGGAGGCTGTAAGCAGATGCTTGGATTGAACACACATCCCCAAGGGAGAAAACACTATAGAAAGAAATCAAGACCGAATCAGAAAAAGATGATGAAGAAATTAGAAATTCTAAAGACAAACAGAACTTGGACGCCCATAGAATCTGTATGAGCTTCCAGGGTTTAGGAAGAAAAAGACAAATCAGGTATTCCTTCCCCGCCCTGCCCCCATCCCATCCCTCAGCCCCCAAAGCTGGTCACTGGTCCTTCAGGCAGGATTGGGGTGTAGACATACCAGCTCTGGTTTGAGGGCATCAAGTCTGGGCCAGACTGAAGCCAGGGACTGGGAGGGGGCATTAGGGCCCTATCCAGGTTGGAAGTACAGGGAAACCACACAAAGAATAGGGAAAGCAAATCAGAGATCACAAAACCAGGGGTTTGCCAAAAGGAATGTGGCCTTCTGAATGTTAGAGGTATACCAAGATTCACTACAAAGGCCCAGTCTGAACAGATACATGATCAGAATTTATGGCCCATTTCTGTGCTGCCAAGGGGCACTTAGAGAAACTCTGAGACTGAAAAACATGGTCTGCGGCTCTGAGCTCAAATGGTTGGCACGTAGAAATGGAAGCTGAATTCTGTGCAAAGCCACTTCTAGTCTCTCAACCTGTAGGAGTTTTGTTTCTGTTGCCCAAGCCCCCATGTCGTGTTGTCACCATGGTCCATTTATAATGGAGGGGTCTATAACCTCATGGGGTAACTAGGAGGACAAGGTTGGGAGGGAACTTCTGAAAGTCCCAAGAAATACTTTCTAATGAAAGGAAGGTGCGCCTGGGTGGCTCAGTTGGTTGGGCATCCGACTCTTGATTTCAGCTCAGGTCATGATCTCGGGGTCTGGGATCGAGCCCCACATCAGGTTCTGTGCTCAGTGCAGAGTCTGCTTGTCCCTCTCCCTCTGCTTCCTCCTTCCTCATAAATAAAAATAAAATCTTTTTTTTTTAAAGGAAAATGGCTTACCAAATATAGAGAATATTAATTGAATTTTATATGCTCTCATTTAGTAATATTGTACCAGTGTTCATTTATCATCCTTCTATGCCCTGGAAACTTTTTATAGCCCCCCTTCTTCTCAGCCTTAAATGGATTTGTTTTGCTTTGCTGCAGTTAAGGTACATGCTGACAGCACTTACTCTAAGTGGGCTCCTCCATCCAAACGTTTGGTGTGTTTCTGATTGTGCTGTGGTGGGTTCTCCCTTCTTGGATCTCACTTGGAGCCCCTGGGTAGCCTGGATGCTTGAGGCAGTCAGAATTCTGTGCAACCTTGTTAGCCTTGCAAACTTTTATACATCTTCCTCAAACCTTCGCTTCTCATCTGTAGGTTTACATGGTGACTTGGAGCCAAAACACAGTCTGGCGGACTCTTCATGCCCATTAGCTCACTGTCCTCTACCAGACAGCATTTCCAAAGCCTGGGGTTATCTCCTCTCTGTTTTCTCTGTGTCTCACTCAGATTATTGCTACGCACTCCACACCTGCCATACCATCTTCTTCAACACACAGTTCTGTTCTGGCCTTCAATGCCCTCATTTTGAATTACCCCCCCCCCCGCCCCGCCCCACCCCAGTGCAAGTCATTACGGCACAGTGTTCCCAAGCATGAGCCTTTGCAACAGGAAGACCTGGTTTTGGATTCTGGCTCTGCATTCCAGTGGACGTTTGTCTTGGCACCCGGTATCTGCCGTGCTGTATTAGTCACCCGTTGCTGCTATAACAAATTACCACAAAGTGAATGGCTTAAAATAACACAGGTTAGTTATGTTCTCATCCTGGAGGTCGGGAGTGCAAACTGGGTCTCTCTCCCTGGGTGAAATGTAAGTGTCTGCAGGGCTGTGTTCCTTCCTACAGGCCCTGGGGTAGAATCTGTTTCCTGCCTTTTCCAGCTTCCAGAGGCCACCCACATTCCTTGGCTTGTGGCATGTTCCTTCATGTTCAAGACCAGCAATGCCCTGTTGAGTCTTTCTCACACTCCATCACTCGGACACTGATCCTTCTGTGATCCCTCTTCCGCTTATAAGGACTCTCGTAATTACACAGGATCCATTTGGATAATCCAGGGTAATCTTCCTGTTTAATCAACTGACTAGCACCCATGACTCCATCTGCTTCCTTAACTTCTCTTTGCCGTACAGCCTTAACCTAATATATTAATAATTTCTGTGGACATTGTTGGGGTGGAGGACATTCTTCTGCCTTCCACAACTGCCTATGTTTCAGAGACCTGGCGAGGGGTGAAGACCCCCTCCCATGCCAAGGGCCAATAGTGCTGGACACTCGCTTTCTCAGGCTTAGGGCTTGTGATGTAGGTCCAGCTTATCAGAGGTGCCCACACTGGGCTTGAGCTTGGGACGCACAAGAACAAGGGAGAAAACTTTTGAGTCAACTGTGGGGCATTTTTCCTGGCTGCATAAACTCAACACAGATGCTTCTGCCTCTCAGTATTTCCATGAGCCTCCTGATGCCACCCCTCCCCCAATTATTTTTTTCAATATGTAGTAATATCACACTCTTCTTTCATTAACCGTTTTTCGATATCTTTTTAGTAAATCCCTTTCCTGCTAACCCACAATTGTCACTTGTTGCTTATATCTATGGTCCCCAAGTGACACAGAAATCTGCTAGCTGTGTGACCTTGGGCAAGACACTGAACTTCTCTGGCCTCAGTTTTTTCATGCAACACTTACCTCACAAGTTTTGGGGACCATAAATGAAGTAAGATTTTGGTACAGGGCTTGGCTGTGCCCTGAAAAAGACTCAATGAATAGTAGGGAAAGGTGGAGAATGGCATAATTCCTATGTCCTGCATGGAGGATTTAAAATCTCAGAATGGTGGATGGTATATGGAAGTACATTGGCACATGGAAGCAGGAACAAAGCATTTCCTTTCTAAGTTTTTGTACATTTTGGAAAGTACAAAGTGCCATTCAGAGGTTATATAGAAGCCCATGCTATAAAGATGATTGATTGAGACATAGTTGTAAAAATGATAAAGCTAAGTCAGTGGAGACATCATGAAAAAGGTCCAACAAACAAGTTATTATCATGTAGACAAAGAGTCTACAGAGAGCTAGCGGGACTTCTGTCTCTTTGGGAACCACAGAGCAGGTCATCTGGAGAACCCATCCCACAGAGGCCAGAGCTTCCCATGTACCGCTCTCCCACAAGCCGAGCACCATCTTGAAAGATAAATGCTTCGCACCCTTGAAAGTGACCCAGATGTGAGTTCTTGCCTATAACTGATGCACAAGGTCCAAATTATGTGATGTCAAGAAGTCTCCTCTGAGATGGCATCTCTTAAAATTGCTGGCTGGCAGAGGAAGTTAGTTCAGTTGGTTGATCATGTAACAGCACCACCTCTACTCCTCTAAACACAAAACAAGAGTAGGGATGCAAGCAGTAGCTAATATTTATTGGGTAACTTACCATGTGCCAATTCTGGGCTCCAAACTTCCCCGTATTGTCTTATCATGGTTGTCCCAGGGGACACCCTCTGGAAGCAGATGCTCAGAGGAAGGAAGGAATGCATGCAGAAGGTTTACTGGGAGTAACATCTATGAATGGTAAGGAGGAAGGAGGCAGGATTGGTTGGGGGGAGCTGTCAGGCCAATGTAGAACTCACAAAGTCTCTGCCAGCTCAGTGGGGAGTTCTAGAGCACAGATTGCCCATTTGAGGAGTCCTTCCTGGGGTAGAAGTGGCCTGGCTGGAGTCCCACTGCCTGACCCAACCATTGGCCAGCAGATTCCTTGAGGATTGTAGGACCATAGCCCCCTAAGCTGAGGTGTACCTCAAAGGCATTAAAAACTTACCCTCCTCGCTGGTTCTCTGAGTCTGCCTGGTGAGGCCAGGGAAGCATGGGCCAGTTAAGGAACTTGCCTGCGGTATCCAAACAGGACTAACAGAACCCGAAGGTCAAACCCCCCAGGTCCCCAACCACCTGCCGCACGTGGAGGCCTCTCTCAAAAATCTTCCAGAGGTCCCACAGAGATTAAATGAGATAAGGCATTTGAAATTTCTTTGAACAGAATAAAGGTCCATAAATGTTCAAAGGATTTGACAAATGGATATTAAAGAACAATAAGCAATATCCCATTTATTAATTTTCCTCAATTTTCCCTGCCTGCTATTTGAGACATTTTGCTTCAGTTCCCAGAGAGGCATGAAGGCAGACTTTTTACAGCATATGAAAAGTATTAATAATTTGGTATGGTCTTAATTCATTTCATGATTCAGTTCTGCCAAATCTGCAGAGACTGCTTCCAGCCTAGTAATTATAAAAGGTGCTTCCAAATCAGTTCTGACTTGAACTTATACTATTTGATCATTTTATTATTCCGCTTTACTTTATTATTCGGTTTGATTTGGTTCTGTTAAGAAACCTAAGGCTACATAAACTGTATATTTTATATCTTTAAAAGTTCTGTTGAGATAAATTCCTCTATAAAAAGGCCCTAATGATAAATCAATGTCATTTATTTTTAAATCTGAGGGTATTGCTCCAAGAGCAGAAAAATCTTCGATACCACTTACTCCTCTAAGCGCATGCCGATGCTCTATATACAATAGGCAGGACTCAATTTGAGCGATTTTTCCTTTTAAACAATAAATAAATTAATCACACTGTTAAAACATAGGTTACTTTGTGCCAATGTCAAATGCACTAAGATGTGATTTTATTTTATAGCTGGTGATTTTGGTGTAGGTGAAAAAGTCAGGAGGGAACTTAATTCATGGAGGCCGGGAGGGGGGCTCTCTGATTTCTCTGCCTTCTGTGTGGGGGCTTCCACATCATAAACATTCAGTAGGTAACTAGTAAGTGAGCGAATGGAAAGCTTTGGAATCATACAGGCCTGATGTTCCCTGGAACATCATTTTGGTCCCTTTGGATGGGATATAAATCCTACCGATCACTTTGGTGCTTTTTCTTGATTTGATGGCTTGCGTTAGCATTATCTGGAAGCATATCATTTGAAGTACACACTCTTAGCGAGCAGGTGCCCCATGCTGGTTCTTAGTGCTTTCCATGTAATTCTCACTATGGTAACTCACCTGTTGGCTTGAGATGTAGATGCAGTTACCATGATTTCCATTTTACAGAAGAAGGAATTGGAACACAGATAATATGTTTAATTGCTGCTATGGGTAGAGATGGGGTTCGCACTGGGTCACCTGGTACTGGGGCTCTTCCTGTTTTTGATGAGCAAAGATGCCACTAGAGGTGTCTTGCAGAAATTAAAGTCAAACCGCTGGCCTGAAGGGTCAAATAATTTTTTAAACAAATTCACTAAATCATGGTGAGTAGATGGAGGTGAGTAGATGTAATTCTTTTTATTCTAAAGCAAGTAATACCTTTGTCTTGGAGGCTTCGCATCACACACGTGCATATAACACACACACACACACACGTGCGCACGTGTGCACACACACACACACACACACACACACCTTTATTGTCATACAGCCCAGCTAGCCAGCCCTGGTTCATCTGGGAGTTGTGTGTGAACACTTTATTCTACCTGTCATGCATTCATCCAACAAACAGGTCTTGAGTTCATCCAGTGTACAAAATATAATGCTAAGTACTGCAAGGCACAGAAGTAGGTAAGACCTATTCCTTGCTCTTTGGGAGGTTATTAACAAACTAATAAATCATTCGATCAGGTTTACATCTTGATATCTTTCTTTCAGTCTGATCAGGGTCTGTCTCATCTAGCATTTAATTTAAAAAATTAAGTTATTCAGTTCCAAACAGCAGGACCTAACAGGCCCGTTAGGTCAAGTCACCATTTGAATGACGTAACCCTATCTAATGAGTTTAAGCAAATGGCAGGTCAGTTAAATTCCAATCAGTGATCAGGCTGGGTGCTTGCTGTTGAAGGCAGAGGGATAGGCAGAGAGGGAGATGTTTACAAAAGTTGTCTGACAACCAGGCAGACTTGCTTTCCGATTTGCTCTCGGTTTGAACAAGCCTTTGTTCTGATAACAAAAGAAGTCTTGAGATCATTATGGGAAGAAAGGCTCAGTATATTGAATTCTGTATGTATTTGGCTACCTGCTCAAGCCCCTGTCCTCCTGGGAATACACCACTGATGTTTGGTAGCATCCTGACAATAAGAGTCCTTTGTTATTAATCAGTATCTTCACATTCATAACCATATTTGATTCTCAAAACACCTCCATGGGGATATCATGTCCCTATATGATAAATGGGAAATGGACACTCAAAGCATAAGCAAAATTTCTCAAGGTAGTGCTATTAGGAAATTGTGGAGCCATAGATTTAATCCAAGCTTTCAGACTCTTGCCCTCCTCTGATGTAAGGCTAACTCGAACCAGATCACTGTTTTCAGTCTTCCAAAACTAGAAACTATTGAATGGGATCCAGAGCAGATAGCTCTCATCAGGAATGGCAGATACGCGTTGCCCTGCTGCCCTTGCCTCTGTCCAGGGCAGAGAGCACTAGTCAGCTTGGCCCCCTTCTCCAGTGAATCTAGATAAAGCTTCAGAAGCCTTCTTAGCATGGTGGGTCCGGACAGCCACCACTAACTGGACCCAAGCCCCTGAGCTTATTCCTGAAAGCATTCAAGCAGAGACTGATGCCCACCGGTCACCTAATGTTATAGGAAGGAATTCATGCATCGAATCGGAGGTTCAGGAGAGTAGTGCTTCGCAAGCAGGGTGATGCCACAGACTCTTCCGGTGGACTTCAGAAAGGTGTTCATTTATTAATTTTTAATTGGGATTATTAAGGTCCATCCAAGACCTGTGCAACCCAGGAACCCATCATTTATAAATTGTCCTGAGCTGATTGGGATGCAACAGGTCCATAAGTCACTGCTTGGGAACTGGCCCAAATGACCTCTAAGGTCACTTCTGAATTTGAAATCTGAATTCATGACTTACCACCGCCCGGCACTGGGGATTTGATGCATCATGCAAATGGCGTCAAGGGCATGGAGTTTCTAAATCACATTGAAGACAATTAGCCGGAACAGGTGAAAGCAACAACTAGCCTGCCATCCGCATATTAGTGGCAAATTAGACTCCCCACGTTAGCTGTGTTCTCGGTGATATTAGTGTTACAAGCCCTAATGTATTGTATTTTATACTTTGGAGAGCTGGAAGAGAGTACTAATTACATGCAAGTTTCCCAAGATTTCAGTTGGGAGTATTTCACATGAAAGTTAATTGTTCTTTTGGGGTTTTACCACTGGTTTATCCAATTAACGCAGAGTTTGCCCATATATCATGGTTTTGCTTACAGAAGGGAAACCTGTTAGTCACTTGGATAAAATGGGGCTGGTTCTGAGGGTATTTTGGAATCAGCCCAATTGCTTCTGGAACACATGCACAACGGTGTTCACCTGCTGCCTTCTGAGCTGGAATGAGGTTTGCTCTGCGGGAGGACAGTAGAAGTTGCTGGTGAAACAACAGTGATTAAGGAAAAAAAGCCCGAGCAGATTTGCTTCCAAAGCTTTCCCCTTCCTGTCATCTCTATAAACCTGGAAATGACCTTAGATCAAATGCAGGAATGGTACAAAGAATCCTTCCATTGATATTATGTATTATCCAGTTCACAGGTTTTTGAATACTCAGTCTTTTTCCCTGTTTGTCCTTGTGGATTTGGCCCATACTCTTTGGAGAATTCCAGACATTCGTGTATGGTATTTTTTTTAAATGGGCCCAGTTGTTTCCCAGAAAGAGCAGTGGGTATGGTTGAGGTTAAGCTTAACCATCTCTGCTTGGCCCTAGTCGGAGCTATGCACCTGCCCCATTCTTTTCCTCTTTGGAAGCTCTGGAGATTCAACATCGTGTTGGCATCGGGAAGAGTTCCAAGTCAGCAGCTCACAGGATCAGGACGTGGGATCCATCCACTCAAGCCCAGTCTGAGTATAGAATCAGGAATAATATTCAGGGCGGTTACCAGTGGCAAGGGGGAGTCACCAAGAGCTGTGGGCCGGGGAGGGGGCCAAGCATTAAGTGTGTGGGGGAGGTGCTGTTGGTATCTAGTGACAAGAATATATGATTGTTGGGGCGCCTGGGTGGCTCAGTCAGTTGAGTGTCCAACTCTTGATCTCAGCTCAGGTCTTGAGCTCAGGGTCATGAGTTCAAGCCCTGCACTGGGCTCCACGCTGGGAGTGGAGTTTACTTAAAAAAAAAAAGAATAGGGGCGCCTGGGTGGCTCAGTTGGTTAAGCGACTGCCTTCGGCTCAGGTCATGATCCTGGAGTCCCTGGATCAAGTCCTGCATCGGGCTCCCTGCTCGGCAGGGAGTCTGCTTCTCCCTCTGACCCTCCCCCCTCTCATGTGTTCTCTCCCATTCTCTCTCTCTCAAATAAATAAATAAAATCTTAAAAAAAAAAAAAAAAAGAATATATGGTTGTTTGTGGAGAGTCAGCTCGTTCTTGTGGGATTCCTTTTTGCCTGGGGCTGTTTTTATTGAGGTTTCACTCAGTGCCTGATAGCTCCAGGGAGGTCTAGGTGAGGGTGTGTGGTGAGAAAGGGGGAGGTTGGCTTGCTGATGATTTCAGCCCCAAGAGCCTCAAGTTGTGCTTTGTTCATTGTGCTGAGGAAGGGTCAACTTCATTGCTGACTTGACTCATATTTGGCTGTCTACACCTCATAGCCGTAAATATCTGTGACTCCGCAGGATAGGTATCAAGGTATAGTGAGTGTGAGCGGAGCTCCTGAAAGGTGTGATGATAATTAAATCCTTGTTATTCAGCCCCAAATCCACCCCGTACCCTGTTTTGCCACGCTGGCGCTGGGAAGCGGCCATACCATGTTCTTTTGCTGCCAGCTCCGTCCTAGGCCCTGCCAATAGGGGGCACCGCAGGGAGATTGGAAACCTGCAGGAGAAGCCATGCAGTCGGCTTGTTCCTCCTTGTTTTCCCATTGTTCCTGTCAGCGGCATGCCTTTCTAAGGAATTACTAAGGAGGAAACACCCTCCCGGGGCTCCAGTGGAGCCTGGAGGAACCCTACTGAGAGCCGACATCAATATATGAGCTCTGAGAGGGAGCATTTATGCTCAGCAAGAGCACGGAGCCAGCTACTGGAGCTCCTGCACTACCTCTGCCATCAGACACTTCCCGCTGGGCCCCATGCGCGTCTAGGAAGCCAAGGTCAACTGGCACGCACCAGGGGTTATAGGCAGTGCTGGTGGCATGAACATGGTCTTTCCCTTGATGGTGGGTGGCAGTGCTCTCGCTCAGTTATGAAAGCCATTAACTTGGGGTTAGCTTTAACCCTTCTTTATCCCACTGGCTCCATCTGCGAACCATCGCTGAGTAATCCTAACATAGACAAATACGCTCGTGCCCGTCCACTAAGAGCCACCGTTCTTACGGCGAATGACCTTCCCAGGTTGGGCTGACCACGGTTTCTCTTGGGTCTTCAGGGTCCCTTGTTTCCAGTTTTGACTCTACAGTTGTGCTTCTCGGTCCCATCTCTGTCTCTGTCCGTAGGATGGGAGGGAGAATACTGCTGTGTGCGTCTCTTTGTGACTTGCTTCCTGCTCAGAGCATACACCATCTTTTTTTGGTGAATTCCTCTGGGCCCTGCTCGATGTCTGGCTCATGGGGAGTGCTGGGTCAGTTCCCCGAGAGATTCGATGCCATGAGGCGGAAGTTGACCTGTTCTGAGCCTGAGTGCTGCCGTAGGCCAGAGGAGGGAGGGTACCCTGTGAGCTGCTCTGAGCCTGAGGGAGGGAGACATGGGGCTCACTCAGCCTCAAATGAAGATGTAGGCAAGCTTCTCTTAGATACTCAGTCTCATCCAAGTGTGGTCATGAGTCATGATTAATGACTTGTTGGTTTAGGGTGACTTTAGAGCAGGAGCAGTAGGGAGGAGCCACGCAGAGTTCCTTGTGAAGAGGTACGGCCTAACTATTTTGAGATGAGAACGAACGTTCTCACCCTTCTTGGGCTTCTGGAATCCTTCCATGCTGAGCTGTGGTTTGCATCAGTGCTCAATAAATCACACCAACCTCCTTGATATCAAAAAACAGGACAAGAAAGGGAAAGCCTGGATATCATGTAAGGTTAATTTTTCTTTTAAAGGACGTTTTTGTCCTTCTTAAGCGAAGAAAGGATTGGAATGGCTGGTATCACTTACTTCTGGAGTCTGGGTAACCATAGGATTTTCAGCGGAAGAGGAGTGTTTGCTGTTGCTTGCTATTTCTGAAGTCCCCATTAAGAACTTGGTGATTGCCAACAAGGGCCGGCTGTTCGTTATCAGACTGACGGAAAGCCAACTCTCACTTTGTGACTGCCAGAGGGAGGGACAGACAGAGACAGCCAGAGAGAGGGTGTTTTCTCCATCCTCAGAAAGGTTTTTCTTACCTGTCTGGCAGGGAATGTGCATCCTGTGGCTGAGACAGCCCTAGATCTACTTTCTGTTGTTGCCGTGACTTATCCGGAACCTTGGAATAGTTCTAACTCTCGACTCCAGAAAATTAGCTGGAAAGTGTCAAGGGCAGATTGCATTTGGGAGATTCTGTTCTTGCCCCAGCCACGGCAGTCTGACAGGGACCAGAGTGCTTGATATGGATCCCCATTTGCTCTCTAAAACCAGTTCACTCCAAAGACCTCTACTGTGCTCACGTTCTGGTAGATTGGATGGTTTTGCAAGACAAGGTGGTTTCTCCAGCAGAAATGACAAAGGGAGCTCCCTGGCGTCCCTGCTCTTGTGCCAACAAGATACATCTCATTGCTCTGGAGGTGACTTCCAAGGTGGTGGGGCTGATTGTGTAGGGAAATGGGACATTTTAGAACTAGGGGAGTGTTAATCTAGTCCCTTCACTTTATAAAGGTGGTGAGGAAGTACTGAGAAAGCTGACCAGCTAGCTAATACCACACTGTTGTTGGTGACATTGCCAATAGCATCAGCAGCAGATCCCTCTATCTGAGGTGAGAATGCGTGGTTAAATCTAAAAATAAGAGGCAGGAAGTGGTTCAAAACCACAGCCGTTATTCTAAATCTGAAAATCATGGGACCTAGAATTAGCTTACTTTCTAAGAGCATGCGTTGTTTTTTATTATAAAAACCTTTCTCTGTTGTGAGACATTTTGAGGCTAAAGGAGCAATTAAATGTCCCCCGGAATTTTATCCTTGAGAGGTAAACACTTAATACTTCAGTATACTTCTTTCTGTTGTCAATCCCTCACATTTTGTGGGGTAGTGTCACCATGTTACTGAGGGCTTGTGTGAGATCTAGAAGGGCAAGGACACCCCGAGAGTGAATTGTGGGATGAGGACTAGAAACCGGGTCTCCTGGGTCCCCGTCTGGTGTTCTCGCTACTCTGCCATGTTGCATAGAAGCTCTCTAAGGCTGTCCCCCGGAGACATGGGCCTCAGGACCTTCAGGGTGGGCCTGGAAAGGGCGTTTCAATGAGGAGGCCCACGTACCCTCTGGAAGATGCAGGGCCTTTGGGATGATAGAGCTTTGCACCATGCTGTGAAGGTCAAGTGCCCCCTCCCTCCCTGCTGCTCCTGCATCTACATTATGCCAGGCCCCGTGCCAGGCCCCCGGGCTAGCAGGGCTTACAAACCAGACCCAGTTCTTGCATTTATGGAGCTAACATTGAAGGGGGCAGAGCCCACATGGCAGTGTGTATGTGTGTATGTATGTGAGTGAGTGATATGCCTGATTCTTTTGGCACATTCTGTCCCCTTCCTTGTGACCTACCTTTTTCCCCGGTGTACCTGAGAGAACACAGCAGGGACAGGATCTGTGGTGAAGGGAGCCAGGTGGAGCATTCGTGTGGACGCTCTGGCCTTTTCTCTTCCATCCCTGGCTGCGATAAAATAGAGAGGCCAAACAATGAATCATGGAACACTACATCAAAAACTAATAATGTAATGTATGGTGATTAACATAACATGATAATAAAAAAAAAATAGAAAATAAAATAGAGAGGCCAGGGAAGTTTGAAGCCACAAAAGTTTTCATGATGATGATCTGGGTCAATGCTTTTGTTTCACTGGTAAGAAAACCAAAGCCCACAGACTCGCCCCTAAGTGATTCAGCTAAGAGAGATGGCAGCAAGGACGGACCTGGAACCTGATGCCTTTTGGCTTTTATACAATTCTTTTAATCAGGGGAAGTTAATATGTTACGACTGTGCCATCAGCAAAAGAGACCAGTGAGCTGTGTCCTTGGATAATAACAGATAGTGCGCATTGAGGGGGTCCTAGGTGTTAGGCACCGTTCTCAAGGTCATTTCTTCACAATATGTGGTGGGGCCACTCTCATCCCCTTTTGCAGACTGAAGACAGTGCATGGAGGGTTAAATCAGTCATACAGGTCAGGAGCAGAAGGGTGAGGGCCCAGGGGCCCATGCTCAACCATGACATTGGGCCTTTCTGAAGGTCAGCTCACAACGGTGGAGAGCGGTCTTGGAACACCGCTTCTGGAGCACACAGACCTCAGATCTAGGGGAACTTGGTACCCCACAGCTTTAATGCATCCTCCCCTATCAGCAGGCCTGGCTGGAGGCTGGGCACAGGGAGCTACATGGGCAGAGAGTGACTCTCGCCCCAAGGTCACAGCCATATCAAGATCAAAGTAGCACAAGGTCACAGGAACTCCTACAAAATAATAAGAAAAAGACAACTCAAAAGAAAAAATAGGCAGAGAGACTTAACTTTGTAAAAGGGGAAATCCGAGTAGCCAACAAACAGATGCGAAGGTGCTCATGCTTATTAGTAAGCAGAGAAATGCAAATTAAAACTATCATGTGATTTTTACTACATGCCCACCAGAATGGCTAAAATGTAAAGACGAAGTTTTGGCAAGGGTTGGGAGCAACTAGAATGCCGTATGTGTTGCTGGTGGGAATGTAAATTGGTTCAACCACTTTGGGTGTCTGTTGGACAGTGTCTTCTAATATGATACTGGATGTATGCGCCCTTGCTCATTCGGACCTTCCATGTCTAGGTATATACGCAAATAGAAATGCATACAAAGGTTTGCATGGACACAAAAAAAGCAGAGCAACGTCCAAAAGTCAGGCAGGCAGAGAGGTGGGTTGTTTGCTCTGAACGGAGTCCCACTGGGTACTTGAAAACAGCAGGGAAAGCCAGATGTGAATATGTCGTATGAGAATTGAGTGACAGGGAGAAGAGTCAGAAGATGAGGGCCTTGAGCAGTGGCTGAGGAAGTCAGCAGGAGGTAAGTCCTGGCTAATGCAGGGGCGGGACTGTGAGCCCCAACTTCTGTTTATGTGTGGCCTCTGGATGGTGCATGGAGCCTGGTATGGGTCCTGAGCACCTGCCGTAAGAGCCAGAGAAGGAGAGGAGGAAGGAGGAAGTGAAAGCTAGACCTTTTGGGTGGATTGTGGTGCAGGCATTAGGAAGGAAGAAATGTGATTAAGTGAGACCAGGCTCATGACTTTGTCTTTGCAGATACCCAGTACCTTAAGGGTATTTCCTAGGTATGAAATTGAAATGTGCCCAGTAAAGATAGGCTGAAGCTTTTGAAGAAAGGGAAGAGGAAGGAAGCCGCTAATAGACTGGGTGAAGGAAACCAGGAAGGCATGCAAGTGACTTGGTGACATTGGTCATGGTGGCATCAGGCCTTAGGAAGGAGTCAACTCAAGTTCTCAGTATTAGACGTCAGCCCTGGGGACCATTTTAAGGATTTAAGATACTAGCACAAACAAAACACCCCCAGAATCTTTGGGTGTAACATTTACATATGCTCCCCCTCCAAATAGGACTGAACCGATGTTGTTGAAAAGTAGAGCTTGTCCAGTCAAACATTTAATTCATACTTTCTACAAAGCAAAACATAGCTGTGCGATCTCTCCTTGGTGGTCCGTCCCCAGGAAGACTTCGTGGTGTACCTAGGTGCCGAGGATCCCTGTGGTCTTCGGTCTCCAGCTGTGAGTGGAAGTTAGAAGGAAATGATTAGCTCCTATTCCAAGACCGTGGAATAGTGATAAGATTGTTGTTGTCATCATGGGCTAAACAGTTCATATTTAATCATAAAAGGAATAACTCTAATGTGCTTGTCCGGCATCTTAGAATACTGGAAAATGCAGGGATTACTGGGGGTAGGCTAAAATCTAAGACTTAGATGGGAAGCCTAAGGAAGGCCTTTTTCTTCCATGACATTTCCCCCAGTGCCTCTCAACCAGGAGCCGTCCCACCTGCAGCGGGCTTTGGCAACGTGCGTATGTGGAGGTGCGCATGTGTGTGACTCACGGTGACCGGGGAGCATTACTGACATTTCTTAGGTGAGGCTAAGTGCTTTGCAATTCTCTGTATAGTCCAGGAAAATGAAGACTTGTTTTGTCTAATGCTGTCCTATCGGGAACGCCGGACAAAATTCCAAATTGCGGGGAGAGCGCGGGAATGAAGTACAACGCCCATTCATGCTTGCCTGATGAACCTATAAAGTAGTGGACAGATATTCAGGAGGCGGCCCTCCTAATTTTTTGCAGTTCCTCTGCTGAAATCTACTTGAGGGCTGAGACCATGCCTTATGTAACTTTGTATATCCATAGGGCTTGGCAGAGTGTCTGGCACTCAGTAGGTACTCTGTAAGTATTTCCCAAAGTGTTGAATAGATAAATGTGTTCATCAAGCCATCTCCTGTTTGGTCAATTGGGCCAATACTGCAGTACTAGAATAGTTTTTATTTTTTATTTATTTTTATTTATTTATTTTTTAAAGATTTTATTTATTCATTTGAGAGAGAGAGAGCACAGAGGGAGGGGCAGAGAGAGAATCCTCAAGCAGACTCCCTGCTGAGTGCAGAGCCCTACACAGGGCTCGATCCCACAACCCATAATGCTAGAATAGGTTTTAAAGATCAGATGCATCTGGGGAGTCTGGGTGACTCAGGCGGTTAAGCGTCTGCCTTCGGCTCAGGTCATGATCCCAGGGTCCTGGGATTGAGCCCCACATTGGGCTCCCTGTTCAGCGGGCACCCTGCTTCCCTCTCTCCCTCTCCCTCTGCCTGCCGCACCCCTGCTTGTGCTCTCTCTCTCTCTGTCAAATAAATAAATAAAATCTTGAAAAAAAATAAAAATAAAGATCAGATGCATCTGAACCACACAGAGGCGAAATAACAATGATGAATAAAGTGCAAATGGATGGAAGGGGCTTTGCAATGTCTCATACTCTTCAGAATTTACCTTGTGTTAGGCAAAATAATGCTTCTTATCCCAGGACCTGCACATCCTAATCCCTGGAACCTCTGAATATGTTCCTTTACACAGCAAAAGGAACTTTGCTGGTATGATTAAGCTAGTAATTTTGAGATGGGAGATTATCCTGGATTCTTTGGGAAGGCCTGATGTAATCACAAGTGTCATTATAAGAGGGAGGCAGAGAGTCAGAATCAGAGAGAGATGTGAAGATGCTGTGTTGTTGTCTTCGAAGACTGAGGAAGGGGCCATGGGCCAACGAATGCAGGCAGCCTCCCGAAGCTGGGAAAGGGAAGGAAATGGATTGTTTTCTAAAACCTCCAAAAGAAAAGCTGTCTTACCAATCCATTTAGACATCTGAACTCTGGAACTGTAAGAAAACACATTTGCATTGTTGAAGCCAGTACGTTCTTGTGAATTTGTTACAGCAGCGATAGGGCACGAATACACACGCAGAAAAACATGAGTTTAAGCATAGTTGGGTTGCTCAACGTCATGCAATGGGTTCTGGCCAATATCAGCTTTAAAAAAAAAAGACCCAGGTCTGCTGATCATGCCTCAGAGCTCTGCTCTCCCATCAAACCTTGTTATGTGAGCCTGATGATGGGACATCGGTCACAGCCAACCAGGGCACAACCTGTCATGTGATGTGAGGGAATTCCAATTAAATGCCTCCCCTCTACCTGAATTTCTCTTTGTTTTCCCCGAGAGCAGTGACTGTGAACAGTGCATCCCGAGAACCTGGCACTTGGCGGCATCAGCAAGACAAAGCCTGTGGGATGGTTTGGCTCACACCTGTAGCCATCCTACCATATCTGGGCCTTTCAGGAACAGGAGTTTGAAGGGCATCACAGTACCTAACCCTGTCTGTGCCCTGCGGGCCGCTACACAGGTCTGTAGGGAGTGTTCTTGGTAGAATTTGACTTTCTGGATATTTTCTGTTGAGTATGTGTGGCTTGGGGGTGCAGAGAGAGATTTTTTTCAGAGGATAGAAGTGAAAGCATTCTTAGTATGACTGATCTGAACCTTTTCTGCTTCCTCATGTCTGTGCATCAGAAGCTTCATTGGGCTGATCCAGTAGAGACTGGAAGTTACAATGGCTTAATAACAAAGAAATTTGTTTTATTTATTTTTTTTTTAATTTTAATTTTTTCAAGAAATGGAAACGAGGAAGAAGATGGCCCTAGGTTAGCTGGCAGCTCACCTCATCTTCAGGTAGCTATGTTCCTTCTAGTTTCTCTTCCTATCATCCTTAGCACATGGTTTCCATCTTCAAAATCACATCATGATCCACAGGAACGGTTGGAGATCCAGCCACCCCTAGGCTGAGGGCGCCATTAAAGCAGATGAGCAAACGTGTGCCCCAGCTGTCCATCCCGATCTAAGGAACTCTCCTGGATATCCTGCTCAGCAATTTCTACACATTTTTCATGATCAGAGCTTAGTGACAGAGCTGTACCTCGCTGTAAGCAAAGCTGGAATATTGGGGTTCTGTTACTGAGCAGAAGGGAAGAATGGGTACTGGCTAGGCCACCAAGGAGTGTCCCACCTTTTGTGCCTGCATCCACCCCAGATGGTTTTAGAGCCCAAATTTGCCCTGAGGCTCTACGGTTCCCATCCCCCCCCACCCCGGCCCCGCTTCCACTACAAGGCCTGAGGGTTGTACCCCTTACCGAGCGAGGACCCCAGGGAAGAGTGGGGTGTAGAGAGTTAGTCAGATGTTGCTGGTGCTGGGTTACCATGGCTTATGAACAGACCCCGACAATGTCAAATTGTGCCCGATCCCTGCGCTCCTGGAAAAAAGCGAAGGTTAAAAGCATTCTCTTCACCCTTTTGTGTTCTGGAAAATGGCCCGCTGCAAGGAACCACCCTTGTCCATATGCCTTGGAGAAGACTCACAGATGCCCTCATTGTTTACCCATGACAGGGCCAGACACCGACCCTCCAAATGCCCATTCTCTACCTTGTAAATGATTAGCTGAACTGTTTAGTTCCCACTGATCAATTGGAACAAAATGCTTGTTCCCCGGACTTTGGTTAAGCTTCTGGGATCTCCTTCCATATGAGGGCTGTGGGCCCCCTCCTCACCCTCCAAGGGCTCCTCCAGCAGGTGTGTGAGGGTGCTCTGGGGGGGTGCGATCCCCAAGTCACAGAGTAGGGCTCCCTTGCTCACAATTACTCATCCCTCTCTATAGAAGAAAACCCCTTTCTGCCGAATTCTGAATAACTTACAGATTTTTTGATCAGAGTGTCCCCCCCTACCCCATTGCAATAGTCCCACCCTAACCCCCACGCTTTGCAATAATCCTTGTGAATGACAGGCTCTCTTTACTAAGTCCAGATTTGATTTTATTTGGCAGCCCTAAGTATCGGGGCACTGGACAGGCACCCAGGACGTTCGTGGATGAGAAGGCTGGGGGCTATCGCCGAGTAAAGCTGAATCTCTGCTCTCCCGAGCAGCTTGTGTTCTGTGCACCTGCCTTCCCTTATGGACTCATGGGAGGGGGAGGGGAAGTCAGCAGGAGGACCTTGAAGAACCTCTATAGTCACCAGTAGCTCTACCATACTGCCACTCCGTGCCACAAAGGGTACCAAAGGGCTTGTCGTCAAAATGCCTGGGAGCCTCTGGGTTAAGCAGGATAAACAGTTTTTTTCCCTTTGCGGGGTTTTTCAGGTACCTTTCGAGCCTCTCAAGAATAGGATACAGTATATGCAGCTTCCCCCCAATTCCTTGACCATGGAATGCTTTTATTAACCAAACACCTAGGCACATCATGTGGAACAGTTTGGGAAATGCATTTCAAAGCTTCTCGTATCTTCTTCGGCAGTTGCCTAAGGCACCGTGCAGAAGACAAGCTTTCCTCTGAGCGATCGTGGGGACGGGATTGATGTGTCGGGAGCCAGTGGTCGACGGTGCAGGTCGGCAGCGGATCCACTTGAGCATCAGGCATTCTCTCTCTCTAAGCCGGAGTTGTGCTAAGTAGCCTTTATCCTGGGGAAAACACGCTAAATGGGTCAGATTTCCCAACAGGAAGATGCTGTGTTGGAGACGCGTTTGATTTACAACAACTTCTGCTGTGACCTTGGCTTTCCAGTTTGCAAAGTAATGTCACCGGGGTATCTGACTAATGCACGGTTGTGAATTTTTCATGGCAAGGCATGTATTTGTGCTGTTGGCCTCCTGGGCAAGGAAAAAAGCATGGCGTGTCAAGAGCAACATAAATTGTTAGGTAAATCTTTATTCCGCTCCCCCCAGACCTCCCCGCAAAGACCCATTATTCGTGTCCCACTCAACCATTCATTTATTTACAAACATTTATCGAGCAACTTCCATTCCTAAGTACTGTGGGGTATACAAAGATGTATAAACAAAGTGGGGACATAAGTGCTCGGGCAGCAGATGTGAACGTGGACCCGTGGTAAAGGGTTTCAAGTGGGGGTCCCTCTTTGGAGTGAGTATGCGGTGTCTCGAGAGCCTGCGATAAATACGCTTATCTTGTAAAAATACGTCTTCTGGTTCCTCTGGGGCACCGCAAGGGATCAAATACCAGGTGTCTTGTTGGGTTCAAATCCCAGCTATGGGAGCTGAAGCAAGTTTCTTAAGGCCTTGGACTTAATCCCCTTTTTTGTAGAAGAAGGGGATTGAAACAGATAGTTCTTCAAGTTCTTTTTTCAGCTCAGAACGATGTAGAGATAAAAATACACCCATATCCACACGTTCAAGACAGAATTATACACGTGATAGGATGTGTACGTATGTGTACACGTGTATACAAATATATACAAATACATCCACATTGTTTTTTTTAACTTATTTTATTTTTTTAAAGATTTATTTATTTATTCCAGAGAGAGAGCACATGCATGAGCCAGGGAAGGGGCAGAGGGAGAGGGAGACAAGCAGACTCGCCACTGAGTGGGGAACCCCACGCAGGGCTTGATCCCAGAACCCAGAGATCACAAGCTGAACCGAAACCAAGAGTCAGACGCCTAACCCACGGAGCCACCCAGGTGCCCCACAAACACACACCTGGACATAGTAGAAGCTAGATGTGCAGGTTAAGACCTGGGGGTCTTTCTCCATCATGTGAGCTCTGAAGGAGGCTTGAGCGTTGGATTTGGAGAGGTGGGAGCCTGGGACGGCGCATTCAGGGTGAAGTGCAGGGTAGGAGTCCTGCGCAGGGGATGTCAGGGCACCCTGGGGCTGGAGCCCAACATGGGTGTTGGGTTACAGTGGAGGGCAGGCCCCACAGGAGTGGGGGCACTGGATATTAGAGGGCCTGAATTTTTTTTTTTTTAATTTATTTGAGAGAGAGAGCGCGCACAAACGGGGAGCGGCAGGCAGAGGGAGAGGGAGAAGCAGGCTCCCCTCTGAGCACGGAGCCCAATGGGGGGCTCGATCCCAGGACCCTGGGATCATGACCTGAGCAGAAGGCAACCGCTCAACTGACTGAGCCACCCAGGTGCCTAGAGGGCCTGGATTTAATGGCAGGAGAGCCATTTCCCCTCTGCTCACCGGAGTCTGGCCCCACCCCGTCTCTCCCACATAATGGCTGTTTGCACCTGCTCCTCTCTGCCTGACTCGCTCTTCCCCACCTCCTCTGCAGTCCTCAGATCTCCTCCCCACCCCCCTCCCCTGAGAGCTCCACAGAGCCTGCCCAATCTCCCCCTGCTCACCCTGTATGTCACTATCCAGTTTATTTCCTGCAAAGCACTTAGCTCCATTGGTGGGAACATAACCACCACGCTTGTCCATCAGCTGTTTGTTGTCTGTGTCCTTGGGGATGAAAGCTCCAAAAGGCAGGGGCAGAGCTGGCCTGGTCTGCTTTCGGATGCCCAGTGCTGAGCACAGGGCTCACATACTCTCAATATACATTGTCTGGATGGATGGATGGATGGATGGATGGATGGATGCATGAGCTGAAATTCACATTGCTGTGAAGCAGGAGGGAAACCTACACCGTATATTTCTTAAGTTATAGAGCCTAGAGTATTTTATTCAACTTATGGTCCTTCCCCAAACCTACCCAGTGTCCAACATACAGACATAAGCATAGGCCACACACTCACACAAATATTTTTTAATGAAGTAAAGACATTTGGTCCCCCTGCTTTTCAAGTTTTGCTGAAGAGGTCCCTTCCCTAGATGCCCAGGACTGGGGTGAGAACCTTTTGGTCTGACGGGGGCTTCCAAGATTCTTAAAGCAGCCCCACCTGTCACCCGAAGGTGAGTGAGATGTGATACAAAACAAATATGGGCGTAGCTTGTCACGAGGAAGCGTCTGCGATTGGATTCATGGGAATGACGGAGTTTTCAAGATTGTTATACTGGTAGCTGTCAGTGAACTGGGATGGGAACCAAGTTTTCTTCTATGAAACAGCTATAAAAAAATAGCTAATATATACTATGTGCTTGCCATATGCCAGGGCCCAGGCTCTGGATTTGATACCTATCACCTCACCTCACCACCATACCCCTGCATTGTGGGAGCAGGGAGCTCTGCTCCTTCTGTTTCATATGCGGGGGCACGGGGGCTCAGAGAGGTTATCTGTCCGACGGCATGCAGCTTGGGAACCCACCGTGCCCTCCTCCTCCCAGTGGCCTATTCAACCAAGGGGATATGAGGCTGGGTCACACTGCAATTCCTCTCCACTCGCTACGAGCTCAGAGAAGTCAAGATGCACTTCATCCGTCAGTCGGGAGAGCAATGATTTCCTCCCCGTCCCCTGTGTGCCGTTGTCCCTGTCACCATTGGGTGCCCTCCAACTCTTGATACGAATTTCAGACAGATTTATTTTTTGGCTTCTACAAGCATCTGGAAAAGAAGACTCTTGGCTGGTGTACAGCAAGCACCCGGTGCAGACCTGTTAACTGTCTTCTGGCCCAACCAGGCCCTTCCAATAATAGTCATAAGGGGTTCAGATGGTGGGAAAGACTCCAGTTGTGGGAGAAGGTCATCTGTCCCGGGAAATTGCACTTTCTCTCGCCCTCGCGGTTTCTGCCTCAAACAGTGTCTCTCAAAACAAAATGTTTTTTCCTTTCTCCATACTGAGGTGGTGCCATTTGTTTGTTTTGTGTTTTCCCCCTTCCCTCAGGAATAGAAACTTGAACTGCTTTGTATAGAAAGCCAAATTACTGAATTACAGCAAAAAAAAAAAAAGAGAGAGAGATCTATTACTCCTTCAGAATGAAGACAAATGTACGGCTTGTGGTATAATGCATCAGTTTGAGTGTAAATACAGAAAACAGAAATGATATTTATATAGAGAAAAGGAATAAAGATATCACATGACCACAGAGAACAACCAACTCGAAGAAGCCCGGCTGGGTTATGTAACTGACAGAGTTAAAGATGGGGGCGAGGCCAGTCCCACTCGGGGATGTGCTGGGTGGATTTCTACACCATAGCAATGGAGACTGGAGATTGCCCAATCCCAGCAACCACTCAGTTGCCTCAGTGCATGGAATTCAGCTCTGGAAAACTCACTTCTATGGACAAGTGTTACCACTTAAAAAAAAAAAAGCAAATAGTAATGCCTAAATTTATCTAGCACTTATGACAGAAGAATTTTACATACATTTCATCTAATCTTTACTACAAACTTACGAAGTGGGTACTAATATTACCATTACTATTTGATTGATGGGAAAAATGCATAGAGAAGTAAAGTAACTTGTCCAAAGTCACACAGCAAATAATGCCATAACCCCAGTGCTGTACTGTCTCCCCTCATTCCTGGGAGGGTCAGTCGGGCCTATCTCTGGCTTCTTATAGGCACAAGCTTAGCAGAGACAGAAGGGGCATCTCCATGTGTATTGGGGGTGGGGCAGGGTCCCTGAATCCTATAGGAAAGTGATTAGGAGCGCCACCGTGAACTAACTTCTCCAAGTTTACCATATTGGCTAGGGTTGTGGGTTTGGATGCCAGGTCTAGGTAGAAATTGATTTTGGAAGACACTTGGAGGACCTATGGCTGATCTGCTAAATCATGGCTGCAAAGTACCCCCTCGCCCCCCGGACCGCTGCGTGTCAGGGACAGAATGCATCTGAGTATGCAGGGCATGTATTTTCTTTTAAAGTTGGGCATTGCCTGGTGTCCACCAAAGGAAGGGAACAGCATTGCTGGGATGCAGCGGGGATCCTTGCACTTGGGTCTCAGGCCCTGGGAAGAAAAAGACTGCAAGTCTCTGTTGGCCGCAGGAATGTGTCGTCACACTCAGAGCCAACTAGCCTCGGCAGGAAGCCCCGGTGGACGGAGGCGGGCTCTGCCCGCAGATGAGGGGGCTTCTTCCTGTGTCCTTGTGCTGACCCTCACCAGCTGCTGTACTTAGGACCCTGCTGCCTTGACCTTCAAACACCAGATTGCTCAAGCCCAGGCCACTTTATAAAAAGGGGGGGTGGGGGAGGACAACGTACCTCAACCTTTGCCTCATTCCTTTCCTGGATGGTGCCCTGCAAAGCTCCTCTGGCCACCTGCTTCTGGATGTCACACTCCGTCTTCCCGAACCTTCTCTCTCCATAGAGATGGAACCATTCTGTGGCACCTCCCTTTGGGGAAATGTACTGTGCCTTCCAAGTGGACAATTTCTTTTTTTTTTCTTTAAGATTTTATTTATCTATTTGAGACAGAGACAGAGAGAGCAAGAGAGAGCACAAGCGGGGAGGAGAGGGAGAAGCAGGCTCCCTGCTGAGCAAGGAGCCCAATGTGGGACTCGATCCCAGGACCCTGGGATCATGACCTAGGCAGAAGGCAGATGCTTAACCAACTGAGCCACCCAGGTGCCCCTGACAATTTCTAAAGAAAAACAAAAATGGTCTCTGCTGATAGGATAGACCTCAGGATGATTCTGCAGTGGCCTTCTGGACACCCTGTGGGTTTGTGTCCAGCGCCTCGTCGGGTTGATTAGTAGGAGTTCTGAGCCTTGTAGGAGGGATGTCCTCTACCCGTGCACACATTGCTCATATCTCTACAGAGCGTTGATTTCAAGGTTAGCTGCTGAGTTTGGTCATCCCATTATGAACTCCTTGAAGGGAGGGATTATGTCTTCAGGTCTTTGCTAGGTAGAGATAGCATGCTATCTTGCCCTTGGCAGATGTTCATAATAAATAATTTCATGTCAACTTTTCATAAATGTGTCAAGTGCCAGCCAGCAAGGAAAGGACAGCATGTGGCAACATCCTCTGGAGGAAAGGGACGGGCCCAAGCATGTCCCTGAAGGAAGAGGAGAAGCCAGGAAGGACAAGGGCGTCCCAGATGGGAGGAAGAGGCCCGTGCTCCAAGTGTGAAAGGCGGTGAGCTCTGAGCGGACCAGTTTGGCTGAGGCAGAGGTTTTCAAAGGGGATCACTGGAAATACGTTTGAATACAAGTTTAGGGTGAGGTTTTTAAGGCCCTTTGGTTTAAGCTTATCTTAGAGATGATAAGTAATAAAAATGTTAAGTATGGAAGTGATAAAAGTAGTATCTTTCAGGAAGTTAGGAGGCGAGATGGATCAATACATGGAGAGCCTCTATTTTTTCCAGCTCAGAGCCTTTTCTTGAAAAATTGCTAGCCCATCATTGCTCTCTGTTCCCGGGTCTTCCTCTCTCTCTGGAAAGGAAAACTGGTGCTTGCATCCCACATGGGGTGTATTGAACAAAACCAAGTGACAGAGCTGAAGGCAGAGCAGGGAGGAGCTTCTTTGAGTGACAGCTCTTGGGGAATCTGAGCCCTCCTGCTGTCTGTCATCAGGAGCCTTCCTCTGGGAGCCCCATGAGGATGCTTCTGAGCTTGATCCTTCATGGGGCATGCGATGCTGATGGTCATCTGGGGTGATGACCCTGCAGCCTCTCACTTACTGAGGAAGACAGTCTGATCCTGACCCTTTGGGAGACACAGACTTCCCATTTCTTCCTGGGAAAGGGGATCACAGAGTCTGGGAAGTGGCACCTGCTGGGCAGGCTGTTCTGGTAGTATGAGCCTAGGGAGACACCCCAGCATGGTGGCGGTTTCCCTTGGCATTGGCAGTATTGGGGCAGCCAGCCATTCCCACGCATGGCATATCTATGGTTTAAAGTAAAAATCAGGAGGGATATACTCTGGAAGCCTCTTTGCCTTGAGAAATGAGCTCCTATTTCATGTTGGGCTAGCCCAGGTTGGATGCAACAAGTCCTATTGAGGAAACCTTTGGTTTCTCTTTTCTGAAATTCACATAACAATGAAACCCACCTGATGGGGTGAACCAACAGAAGGAATGAATGTATATGAAGCTCTTACAGCGGTGCCTGGCACATAGTAAGTGCTCAACAAACCTCAGTTGCTATCATAATTGTTTCTATGGGGGCGCCTGGGTGGCTCGGTCAGTTGAACATCTGACTCTTGATTTCAGCTCAGGTAATGATCGCAGGGTTGTGAGATGGAGCCCCATGTTGGGCTCCATGCTGAGTGTAGATCCTGCTTAGGATTCTCTTTCCCTTACCCTCTTGCACTCTCTCTCTAAAAAAAATTGTTGTTCCTATGGAGTTGACCATCAAGAGGCCGTTATTTTAGCAATATTATTCTTTAAAATGCTGGTTTTATTTGTTGCTGAAAAAAAAAAAATCTAATTTGAACACATCTTAACCCTCTGGTTTATTCTAGTGGCCTGGTGTTGGTGTAAGAATTTCCTAATGGGGTGGTGAGCAGTGCTCAAAGAATTTATAGCAATATATCCAATATCCTATCCCAGGCATTTCTAGCCTGGGGGATATTTTGTTAGATTATTACATGCTACTATGTTATGTTTTCTTATTGTATCATTTTATGGGGTTATTGTGGCTCACATTTGGTGAGTGCCTGCAATGTGCTATACTTGCTTCATCTCCTTTCATGCCCATAACACCGTCAGAACTGTGAACCTCATATTGCACTTGAAGAAGCAGAGGTATGAGAGGTTAAATAACTTGCCTAAGGTCACACAGCTGGTGAGGGGCACAGCCAAGATTTACACGTACGAAAGCCTTCTCTGCTACACTGCAGATTTTAAGTCCCCAGCCTTACAAGTGAAACATAACAATTCATGTCACAGAAGGAAGCGCTGGGCTCCCTTGCTCCCTTCCCACCCCCTTCCCAGGGTTGGAGGGGGGCAGACAGAGTGCAGAGTGGGAATTATTTCCTTACTGCCTTTGACGTGTCCTGAGATGTCCAACTTCCTGTCTGTACTCACGCTATTCTTGGGCCCGGATGTCCTGCCTCAATATCTGCAGTGTAAATATGACCTGGCTTTGGATGTCACCACCTCCGTAAAGCCCTCCATGATACCTCCAGAGTGAAAGCACCCACTGCCTCTTCTAAGCATCAGTAATGGGATCTTCACGTTTCCCTTGACATTTTCACATTATCTCCAGTGATGCACATTTACTGTCTGCAGCTCTGTGAGAGCACGGATGGCATTCTATACATGGGAGGGCTCTTTGACGTAGCTGATCTGCTGCAGCTGCCTGGATGTGTATGGCTCTTCTCATATCCCCTACTAATTGGGCATACAAATCCCCGATAAGAGTGAAATTTCTAAATCGCACACATCCCCGATGATCATCGTCGCTTTATTTCAACTGAGCACGTATTCTGTTCTAAGCACTGTGCTAAGCATCTGCTATGTGGTATCACATTTATTTCTCCTGATCTTGCATTGGGCCTATAATTGCATTTACAGAAGGCAAGCTGGGCTCAAGGACACAAGGCCAGTAAGTGGCAAAGTCTGGACTTGAACTCAGATCCCACAGTGACGTTGGGCCGTAACTCCCATCCGCCGCTGACCACCACCACCACCACTATCCTCTTGACTCCCACTCAGCCCCTTGTCCCCCTCCATGACCGCACCATAGCCCTGAGTCTGAGGACAGCCCTGGGGGGCTGCTGAGATCAATAAGGATGGGCTAGAATTGAGGCGTAGAGCGAGAGGGATGGGTGTACCCAGAACACAGAAAAAACTAAATCATTAAAACCCTGCCCTGTTAGTGCCTTCTTGTTCCAGCCGCCTCAAATAGTCACCAGGACACAATGGGAGAATCAAAGTAGTTTCTCTGAGGCTCTCAAGGCAGATGCGGCATGACTTACGGGGGGACGATGCTCATAAATACGTGCCAAACGAATGACTGCTTTTTTGTTCACTGTGAAGTGAATTGATCCCTATGTGCCCGAAGACCTGTGATTTTTGTAATCAAGAGAGCATCCATTAAAATAGAACACGGTGCATTGGAAGGGCCTTTAGAACCCAGCTAGTTCAACCATCTCGTTTTCCGGTTGAGGCCACCTGCTGGGAGTGGGCAGAGACATGTCACCTCTAATCCCTTTGGCTCCCCTGGCTTGGACAGCGGGGACAGAGGAGCTAATGATGGACCCGGTCCTATTTGTTTGGAGATGGGTGCCAACGCAGAGGGAGGAAGGAGCCGATAGACTCCTTCCCTCCTACTGGTTTTCAATACTGTAAACACCCCTGCAGATTGCCTCTTGGGATGACATATTTTTGCACGTGGCGGCTTGTGTGTCAACAGCAAGTTGTATCTGTTGGGCCAGCGCCAGAGAAATTGACGATCTCATCAGTAATGTGTTCGGAACCCGGCTCTGGTGCCAGAAAACCCTTTTTATATGTGGGCTCACCATGAAGCTGTCCAAATACGGTGTGATTAATCTGGGCTGCTAGGGAGCAGAGAGAGGGCTTGAACCACGGGACGTGACAACAGTTAGCAGGACTGTCATCTTACCCATGCCAATGATTGACCCGTACGATTCAGATGTGAATGAAGCCGCGCCCAGGCCCCTACTGATGGGGACGTAATTATGCCAGCTGGCCTCGGAATTCTGTAGAGTTCCTGATCGAAAGCCCTTTCCTCGGGAAACTGTGGCTTACCTTCTAAGCAGAGGGGCTATGTGGGGCCTTCCTGAAAAATTTCCCTGCAGCTCCGAATTTAAAGTCTCACTGGTACTGAACATAACATTAGACTATGAAGTTATGAGAAGTGCTCCGGCATCACAGGCTGAAATCAGTCTGCTTTCATTGCTCTTGTCAGTCCTTGGGGTCTAAAGTGAGTCATTGCTTAAGAACTGAGAAACGAGGGAAATAAGGATGACTTCTGAGTGTTAAACTTTAATATGGATACATAATAGATCAGAGCAGAACCCTGAAAAGTCACTTAAAGAGGCAGGGAGAATAGACAGCCACCTTATTACAGCTATTCGCGTATTCAAAGAAAGACCTTGGCAATCAGGAGAGTCCCAGCAGGAAATGTAAGGTGCCGGCAGGGAGAGGGACCCTCAGCAAAGGTCTCTAAGTGTTTCTGGTGCTGGAGGCACCACCTGCAGGGGGTGGACGTGGGATTTGTGGCTAACCAGCTCCAACCGTTTTGGTCCCATTGCTCGGGTCAACTCTGCTTGATTTTGAGGCTCTCAAACATCAGTCCAGCTAACACATTCTCATTCTGATTAGATGCTTCTCCAACACTCTCTCTTTTTTTTTTTTACGTGGCGGCTATACATTTTCTCACTGTGAATTGGGCAATTGCTATGTCTAGTTTTAGACATCAGGCCTGTAAGTTTGGTTAATGTGAGTCTTCCCCCTGAGAGAGGAATGTGCTTTCCATGAGTTGGTAATAACACATTTCTGGGCAGCGAGAGGGAGGGCAGAAGCAAAGTCCTGGATGGTGGTATATTAAATAGGGTTAGGACGGGGCCACATCCTGAGGACACTTCATCAAGGAGAAGAGTCCTGGCTTCTATAGAGTGGAATGTATTCCAACTTCATTCCATTGAGGGCAAGAGCAAAACATTGTTTCCTTTCTAAAACACTGCCTGATAGATATACGCCCATAGATAAAACTTGAAGTGCTAATTGTGATGAAATGTATATAGAAATGCTAAAGAACAAGGGCACCTGGGTGGCTCAGTCCGTTGAGCATCCAGCTCTTGATTTTGGCTCAGGTCATGATCTCAGGGTCCTGGGATCGAGCCCTGCATCAGGTTCTGTGTTCAGCGTGGAGTCTGCTCCTCTCTCTCTCTCTCTGACTCGGCCCCTTCTGCTGCTCTCTCTCTCTCTCTCAAAAGAAATAAAATCTTTAAAAAATACTAATGAACATATGGGGCGCCTGGGTGGCTCAGTTGGTTAAGCGACTGCCTTCGGCTCAGGTCGTGATCCTGGAGTCCCTGGATCGAGTCCCGCATCGGGCTCCCTGCTCGGCAGGGAGTCTGCTTCTCCCTCTGACCCTCCCCCCTCTCATGTGCTTGCTCTCTCTCATTCTCTCTCTCTCAAATAAATAAATAAAAAATCTTTAAAAAAATAAAATAAAATAAAAAATAATAAAAAATACTAACGAACATAAATCGATGTGTAGACATAAGTTAAGACTGCTCGGTGCAGCCCAGGGGTGGATAAAGGCAGACTCTGGACACAGTATCTAGACCACAACCCCAGAGAGAATTTTCATCCCAGACTGATGTATCAGTTACTAGAGGCAGTTCTGCATCATTTAACTTCCCTTGGACAGACAAGAGAGATTTCAAAGTAAAAACTACCAAATCTTAAATTCTCTGGTTCTGCGGTTCTATTTTGTGGCAAATGGTTCAAAAGTTCTATACTAGACCAGAATAAAATGGTCCTTCATGTTATGAAAATTATACTGTTAGCTCTTCCCACAACCATCTTCCTGTTCAGCCACTTCCGTGTCCCGGGCTAGCACCACAGTTGCATGCGATGGTCAAGAACCAAGTATTTTTGCCTAGTTCTCCTTCATATGCGATCCCCTCTATGGTTTTGATACAGCCCCTGCATGTCCCCTCCTGACCTTCTTTCCTGACCATGGTCCAGGTAGGAAGAAGGAAGAAGGGTGAGATGAGATGCTGTGTTCCCGCTGAGTGAGCCCCTGTAAGGAGCTTTCCAGAAAGTTCCATTCAGCACTTACATCTTGTTAGCTAGAATGGTGTCACATGGTTACTTTAATCTGCAAGAGAGTCTGGGAAGTGTATGTTTTTACTTTCTTTTTTTTTTTTTTTTTTTTTTTTTTTGAGAGAGCGCACATGAGCAGGGGGAAGAGCAAAGGGAGAGGGAGAGAGAGAATCTCAAGTATGCTCCATGCTCGGTGTGGAGCCAGATGCAGGGCCTGATCTCAGGACCCTCAGATCATGAACTGAGCCGAAATCAAGAGTCGGTCGCCCAACTGACTGAGCCACCCAGGTGCCCCAAAAGATGAGCACAAAGTAGCTAGGTTTCTGAAGCATGTCAAGAAGGGTTGGTAGGTTGGTAATGGGTAAATGGCTACCAAGCCAGAGACCTGGGACTCCATCTGGACTCCTCCCTCACTCTCTCCCTCCAAGAATTCCCACCAACACACCAACATGTCACTCCCTGGTGTCCCCTCCTATCCATTCCTGCTGTGCTTCCCTTATCAGGCCCCAGTATACTTCCACTATAGTACTTAAGAATTTCTATGGGTTCCTCTGCATTCAGACTCCTGCTCAGGTCAGCACTCCTCTGCTCTTAGCTCTTGAGTGGCTCCCCATTGCCCTTAGAGTGAAAACCAAACTTCTCATGCGCTGGTTTGTTCACATTCTGTACTTTGTGTCTCCAGCTTCATGTCCTTCTTTTTTTCTCTCTCCCAGCTCATTGTGTTTCCACAGCAGCCAAGAGGATCGTGTGCTTCTGATCATCTTTGACTTCTCTCTCCCACACCCCGTAGCTGATCCCCCCATATATTCACCACCTTCAAAATATATGCAGAATGGAACCCTGTCTCAGTAATAATTGTTGAATGAACAAGTGCGTGAACACTCAGCATAATGCTTTGATGGACTCTTTCACGTCCTTTTCTTCTGTGGTTTGATGTTTTCTCTAGAAACAGTGAGAGCCCCGGTGAATACCAGAAGTTTAAGACTTGGAAAGGAGACAAGGATAGTAGTGAAGATTGTCTTCAATAATAATAATGTTTGGATGCTTCTTTTCAGGTCATTGTTTTGTTCTGGTCCCTGAAGGAGAAAGGACAGGGCAATAATTATACAGGGAAACACTGGAGTCCAACTATCTGATTTCAAATCCTGGTTCTTGTTCTGTGGTCTTGGACGTGTTCCTTAGCTTCTCTGTGCCTCAGTTTCCTCAAATGCAAGGTGCTGGTGATAATAGTGCTTCTCTCCTAGGGTTGTTGTGAGGACAAAGTTGTAAGGGCTTATGACAGCACCTGGTACGTAGAAAGCAGTCCCTAAATGCCAACTGGGAGTAGTAATGAGACTCGTGGGAACAGGTGCAGCCATGGTTAATAGCATTGACAATGTGATACTTACTTTTTAAAAATTTTTTAAGGATTTTATTTATTTATTTGAGAGAGCGAGCACAAGCAGGGGAGCGGCAGAGGGAGAGGGAGAAGCAGGCTCTCCGCTGAGTAAGGACCCTGATTCAGGACTCGATCCCAGGACCCCAAGATCATGACCTGAACTGAAGGTAGACACTTAACCGACTGAGCCACCCAGGAGCCCCACAGTGCGATATTTCTAACCCTGCCTGGTTTGGCCTCAATCAGAAGCTATGTAGTTAATACTGAGATTGAAATGGATTTTTGGCATTGTGACCACTTGCCAACATCAGAGGGAGAACTTTGGGCACCTGTAGTGTTTTTGCTGTTCATTTCAGGAGCATGAGTGCTTCCTTGAAGATGTATTTATTTATTTGAGAGAGAGCGAGAGAGACCTAGTGGGAGGGCAGAGGGAGAGGGCAAGAGAATCTCAAGCAGACTTCCTGCCAAGCACAGAGCCCAACGTGGGGCTCAGTCTCACCACCCTGAGCCAAAATCGAGAGTCGGACACTTCACTGCGCCATCCAGGCGCCCCAATGTCAGGATCTGTATCAAGGTGGTGAATAGCTGCTATTTGTCCCTCGTAATCCACTCTTTCCGTTTGGCAAGAGTAGCTGGAATTTTCTTCGGGAACTTGTTACCAATGCTGATTTTTAGGCCCCTCCCTAGGCCCAGTGTATCAGAAATCCTGGGGGTGGGGCCCAGCAATCTTTGTGTCCTGACAAGGTTTTTTAGGTGATTCTGATGCACACTGATGTCTTAGTGATGTAATTTTGGATTATAGGTGAGGTTCAGTGGGGTGGAGCCCGGCGTCCATAACCAAGAAAGAATTCTTGAGACAACGGTGGTTTATTAAAGCACAAGGACAGGACCCATGGGCAGAAAGAGCTGCTGCCCGGGGCTTGTGAGGGGTGGCTGATTATATACTATGGGGTTGGGGGAGGTAAGGAAAAAGGGAGATTTCAAGAAAGAGCTTTCATATGTTAAAGAGGACTCATAGGATAGCCATTGTCAAGGTTGTCTACCCCTCTAGCAAGACATTAACAGTAGGATAGTTGGGAGCTTCCAGTAGGAACCTTACACTCTGCCCGCTTCAACTATCTGTCAATGGACTGCAGGTTGTAAGGACATTTAATTGTATCTACATTTCCTTCTGGAAGCTAGGCCACTGATAGGAGTACTTTGTTCTTGTGGATTGGTAAGACATTTGTAAACTGAGGGAGACTCAGGTCTTGCAGGGTTGTGGTTTCTATAGGTTAACTTTGTTTTTCCTTTAGGGCAGCCAGGAGTGCCTGAGGAATGTCACATATATCCCATGGTGGGGGGGGGGGGGTTGTGGGGTGTCAGCTTCTGCCTGTCCTTAGCTTGCCTTCTGTTCCCTCATCATTAGGACCACTGAGCTGAGGCCTTGTTACTCCAAGCGTGGTAGCTCAGGCCAATACCTCCCTTCATCAGGACCTAGGAACTTATTAAAAATGCAAAAATCCCAGGCTTTTTCCCAGACTGACTGAATGGAAAGTCCGCATTTTAATAGTGTCTCCAGGTGATTCACGGGGACATTAACATTTGAAAACACTGATCTTGGGCACTGGTTCTCAAACTTGGCTGAAAGCTGGAATTACCTGTAGAACTTGAAAATCCACTGCCAACTAGGACTCACTCCCAGTCTGGTGCATTGATCTGGGTGACAGCCTAGGAAATGGAATGTTTTTTAAGTGCCCCCCCCCCCCCCCCCGGGAACTCTAATATGTAGCAAAGTTTGAGAACCACTGACCTAGGGCAGGGTTCTCCAAGGGTGGTCCCTGGCCCAGGAGCACAGTTCTCTGGGGACCGGGTGGGGGTGGGAAGAGGCGGGAGCTTGTTAGAAATGTAAATTCCTGAGCCCCACCCCAGACCTACGAAATCAGAAACAGAAGGGCTGGAGCCTAGCAATCTGTGATTTACCAAGCCCTCCGAAGTGATGCAGGCTGAAATCTGAGAACCATGATCAAGGAAGGGCCCCAAATTCTGTCTATAGCTGGCAGGTGCCCGTGGGGGTCACCAGGATGATTAACCATTCCCGTTTGCCAGAGACTGAAAGATTTCCCAGGACACAGTGCTAAAATCAGGACAGTCCTGGCCATTTTTATGGAAGAGTCCATTTTTATGGAAGTGGCCTGTGGTCCATTCCATTGGCCAAAACTCAGGCATTGGCCATGCGTTGCTCAGCTGGAGGCTCACAGTTATGGTTGAGCTGTGTGCCCGAGAGAAAGAGGAATGTGTTTTGGTGAGGAGCTAGCTAGTCTCTGCCGCAGCTTCTGACCATGTAGTGACGGTCTCACCCTTCAACTGGGCGCAGGGATGCCAAAGTCTAAAGATGCCTCTAAAAAGGGCTCGTTAAGAAAGGGTAAGTCTTTGCTCTCTGGGGATGCTCTGCTTGCCGCTGACTTTTCTCTGCCACTTCTTGGCTTGTGACATCAGCATCTGGTATTAGCAGTTCAAGAGGAAGGAAAATGGAAAAAAAAAAAAAAAAAACAAGCCCAATGCTTCCCCAGCGAGTCTGCTCCCTGTTCACGGGAGGCTGCAGCTGGGATGTGATGGAGTGAGCATATGGCTTTAGGGAGGCCCATTTGGTTCACTTAGCAGAGTTCTGTGGCCTGTGAATGTTCAACACATTTTAACATTAAAGTCGTCAGGCAGCTGGCCCAATTCCTGCCTCCCCGCGCTGTGTCTGAGGCTGCTTGTGCAGAAACAGAGGCGTGGGGCAGATGATCTCCGGCGAGGCTGACGGACGGGAACAGAGCAAGGGGCTTTCTGAATGCATCACCTGCTCCAGAGCATCTCAATTCAGGCTTTATGCAAATGTCATGTCATTTGCTGAGGCAGGGAGGTTATAGTCTGAATAGGAGAACCAGCCCCCTTCGGTCAGGGGGCTTCTTTGAGACAGAGGGAAATTAGGACACATGCCAGGCAAGCCTTGGCCAGCGAGGAGGGAGAAAAGACGCGCTCTGGAACACATTTTGAGTGGGATTTGCAGATGGAAGTACAGTGGGGTCTCTCTGGTGGGCAAGGTTTTAGTAAGGGTCATTTTTTTTTTCCCCCTCTCTAGATAGAACCCGAGACATCCTGATCTTTCCGACCTGTAGACAAGGTGGTGGACAGGGCACTGGACAAGGACCTAGAAGATAGGACTCGAGCTTTGCCTCACCTGCCACTCTCGAATAGCAGTTCAGGCATCATTGGCTGCTCAAGCTCTTTGGGTTACCAGAAGTCACTGGGGGTGCTGAGGGGGCATCAAGGGGTGCTGATGGGGCACGGAGAGGGTCACTCGCCTGGCAGGGTGCAGAGGGGCCGCTGGAGGAGAGTGAGCTGTTTCCAGGTGTAACGGCAGGGAGAGTGTGCCCTGCCAAGTGTCAGGGCCGGAGGGGGTGGGGGCGGGAAGTCCTTGACAGAATCACAAAACCCCCTGGGCACACTATATTCTCATGTAGAAAGGCCCCTTTTCAAGGACAGTGGATCCTTACCTGGGTAGACAAGCTTTGATCTCTCCGAAAGACCTTTTCTCTTAGGTATTTTTTAGGTCAGGTATTTCTTACCTTTTCCCAAAGGTTCAACGAAGACAGCAATGTCTTCTTTGTCTTCTTCTTTCCCCTTCTTCTTCCTATCTGTATTAGTTTCCTATGGCCGCCCTAACAGATTTGCTTCAAACCCAGCAGCTGAAAACACTGCATACTTATTATCCCACAGTTATAGAGGCCAGAAGTCCAAAACCCATCCCCCGGGGCTAAAGTCAAGGTGGTGGCAGTGTAGGTTCTTTCTACAGTCTTTAGGGGAGGATCTGTGTCCTGGCCTCTTCTGCTTCTGGAGGCTCCTGCATCCCGTGGCTCATGACTCCTTCCTGGAACCATTCCGGCTTCCTGCTTCCATCGTTATACCTCCTCCTTTGTCCTTTGACCTCCTTGCCTCCCTCTCTTTTGTGAGGACCTCGTGACCACATTGGACTCCCCTGGATAATCCAGGAGAATCCCCTCATCTCAAAAATCCTTAACTTAATCCCATCTGCAAGTCCTCATTTACCATGTAAGGTAACATTCACAAGTTCTGGGGATAAGGATGTGGATAATTTTGAGCGGGGGGCTTATTATCTAGCCCACTCTACCATCCTTCTTTCTTTTCATTCACAAATACTTACTGAGGACTTTCTATGTGTCAGGTCCTGTGCCTGATGCTGGGGCTCTGATGAGCATAAACAGGCATGGTCCCTGAGCTCACACTCTACAGTGAAGACAGACTTCTATCAGAGTCACGCACATACATGTGAAATTACATAACCATCGTAAGGGTACATGGGGCTATGAGACTGTGTCCTAGAGGGATGTGCTTGATCTAGTCTGGGGAGGGGAAGTAAGAGACAGTTAAGTGGTTTCCAAAGTATCTGTGGAAGGCCACAAAGACCATGTTAGGAATTTCGGTCTTTGTCCCAAGAACAAAAGGGAGCCATTGGAATGTTTTAAGTAGGAGAGTGTTAGGGTCGGATTTGCATTCCAAAGCTCATAGCTTTGTGGAGAATAGGCTGGAGGCAGGCCATTGCAGTTGTCTGGTGAGAGCTGAGGGTGGTAGAGACGAGCTGTTGGCACCAGGCAACTGGTGATAATAGTCATCTCTTTCGCTCTCTCTCTCTCTGATGGATCATCTCAAACTTGTGTTGTAGAAGAACATTATAAGATTGAACACATTTATATCAATGTACTTTGAATATTAACTAAAACCTCTGTGGCAAGTGAGAAGGTGGCTGGGCATGGACAGCTCAATCCCAGAGGGGCTCTAGGATCTGTAGCTCGAGCCCAGGAATGCGATGATGCAGAGCTGGTCTGGAAGAAAGGGGTCTGGTAGCCTACATTGTTCCAAAGAGCTGAAGACCTCATGGATGCAAGAGCCATGGGAGAATAAAGTTATCTAAAGTGACTTCCAAGAGCACATGACAACAGTAAGATAGATATGACTACCTAGGAATCATGTTCAGTGTCAGGCATGATTTGAATGGAGTGTCCAGTCAATGTGTAGGGTAGGTTTTCGGAATGGATGCTCCTTGAACAGTGTGATGCGCATTACATAATGCCCAAAATATAAAAGGAATGACTGAGAGAAAAGGAGACACGGGCACAACCTAATACCTCTATTCAAATATCTCAAGGGTTGCCACATAGAAGAAGGAATAGAATTATTCTGTGTGACTTGAGAGGATGACCTAAGGCAAATGGATGACATGATAAGACTTTAGGTCAAAAGAAGGAAGAATACTCTAAAAATTAAAGCTACTTAACAATAGGATGATTTAGGGGAAAGTCTGAAGAGAGATATGGGCACCTACCAAGATACCAAGCGCTGTTGGGACTAGAGGTCAGGAAGACATGGTTCCTGTCCTTTGCTATGTCATTTTGGAAGTTAAGCAAAACCCAGGCCATAATAAAATCAGAGTATTTTATGTGAAAAAGGGGGCCTGAATGTGGCATGGGAGGGGCTTGGGTCAACCCATCTCATCCCATGCCTGCATCCTGCCAGGCCAGCCTTCTGTAAATGGCTGCCTCTGACAGCTGAGTCATCGTAGTAACATAGAAAGAGGAAAGCCAAGATGTGTCTTCTCGAAGAGGCAGACTGTCTCACAGGCCAGATTAAGACGTGATTGATTGTGTTAGCCTATCCAAATAAAGAGTTTCCCATTAGCCAGCCATAAAAGCATGACAGATAAAGTCGCTGAGCAAACACCAGCTGTGCTCCTATAGGTACAGTTCTGCTGAGAGGGGCCTTGACCCATGAGGCGGATCTGGTTTTGATGGCGTGCATAGCCTTGCTAGGGACCCTGTGGGAACCCAATGCCCGAAAACATACTGATCATAAAACAGGTGCCCCCTGGCGCTGCCTCCCTGCTCCAAAGACTCTGCAGATGATTTGGATTTCCTTGCAGTTTTCCTACAGGAAAATCATGTTCAGGCCTCTCAAATGTCCCATCGGCTAGAGAGTTACTCTGGTTTTTTATGTGTTACCTTTCCGGATGAATTTCATTGCAGCGAATGAAACATACATTACGAGACAATAATTGGTGGTCAGAGAATGACTCTGTGTCATAACCCTGAGGACCAGATCCTGCACTGTAATGAATTCACTGAGGCTCTGTCACTCTCTCTGGCCTCTTGGTGGCCACCTGGATGGACTCTTTCTAATGGCAGCAACATCCCCTCATGGACATCTACGCCAGTCATTTGCTTATTTGCCCTCAGACCTATCACCATCTCTTAACTCTGTAGTGTGCAACAGAACTACAATTCCCAGGCTCCTTTGCCACGTGGCTCCTAGCAGGGCTGTGCCAGTAGGGGGTGCCAGTGGGAGATTGGAGGGCAGAGGAAAGAGAACCTTGGGAGCTACAATTGTTCTTCTGTCATCCCAGCTCATCCATCTGTGGGATGGACCTCAGCTCCTGAGTTCTACCAGCCCTGCCTCTTCCCTTTGTCTCCAGCCCTAGGAGGAGGTGACCAGGAGGGTAGCAGCTTCCTGCTGTGGGAATATCTTAGTAGTCTTACTGTCCCCTCTTTGATGTCTTAGTTCTTTTGTCCCCTTTGTAACCAATCCCCTGCATAAAATTCCCTTTTTTTAGATTACCTGGAGTGGCTTCTGTTTTCCTGTCTGGGCCCCAACTCAATCAGTGTCCATTCAGTTTCTAGGTTGTCGCTAGCACGGACCCTCAGAGGCTAGCCTGAAAGGGTTGGGACTGAACCCGCGAGTCCATCCTTCTCATTTTGGAACACAAAATAATCTTTGTCATTAATTTTCTCGGGTCATGAATTTTATCCGTAGATTTGGGACAAACAAAATAGCTGTGGTTTTTTATACTAAGACACACACGAATACATTGTAATAGAAAAGTCACAGGATTTTAAGATTAAACCAGAAAATGTTAGAGTCTTTTTGCACTTGTGAGAAGCCCACGGATACCCTTTTCTTTTCGAAGTGCTTTAGATGAAAGGTATGAAAAGCACTGCCACAGATCATGGACTGGAAACCTTTTTCTCCAGAGGGCCAGAGAGTAGTTTATGCTTTGCAAGCCAAGTGATCTCTGGTATAACCACTCAGCGTGGTTGCTGAAGCACCAAAGCAGCCATGGACCTGGCATAAATGATGACAGTGGCCCCTGTGCCAATAAAACTTTATTACAAAAACAGGCAGCAGGCTCGACATCCCCCTGACCCGTATGAAAGGTAATGGCAGGGGTGGGGTCAGAGGGCGTTAGAGACTCCCAGCAGATAATTACCTGATTCAAAGTGTGGTATGGGGAGATCCACAGCGATGAGCACGTTTATTTGGAGAAGGGAAAGGCCAGGGATCGGAGGCCAATTGAACAACCATCCTGGTGTGCATGTCAAGATGTCTGGCAAACCTAAACCAGGTGTAGGCAGTCAGGTTGGGAGAGACCTTGACTCGGTTTCTCACTACGCCCGTCATTAACTCCCATGGAGATTGTTCCAATTTCCCCTCCTCAATACGAATTTGGGAGCCCTCGGGCCATCATTACTCCATTCTTTTCCCCTCGGTTCCTGCAACCTTTGCCAGAAGCACCTCTGTTGACTCATTGTGTTCTCTGGGACACTATGTAGACTAAAGCAGGGCTCTGAGCCACTGACCTTCCTGTTGGATTGATGGAGTGACTCAGGGCTTCTCTCCCCGGCTCCAGCAGCTACCACATTCCGCACAAGACATCCCCGAACGAATACAACTAATTAGTATTTGCAAAGTGATTCCTGTGGCTGAGGTGAGAGCCACCCAGAAGGGCCAGGTATAATCACTGTTATATCCGTGGCTTATATAATTCCTGGTCCACCCTGGAATGATTTTTTAAGCCTTGGTAATTGGCGAATTATAGTGTAAGTGCTGAGAACCAGCTGTGGTTGTAAGTGCGTCGAACGTTTCCGTAGGTGGTGGGGAGCTGGGCGTAGATGTTGACGGATGGGTTAGGGAAATTACAGCTCAGGTTCCATGCAGCTGCTTTGAAAGAATTTTGGACAAAGACATGTCTAAGCAGATGCGCCATTAGCAATCAGATGATATAAGAAGCCGTCCAATCAATATTTATGGCTGGATAAAGAAAAGATATTTATTGTACTTCTGTGATCTGAGTCAAAGCAGAACACTGATCTGGACTGCGTCTCATCAGCTCTGGGGCTGGAAGAGAAAGGACCCGAAAGGAACAAACCAGAAGTCGCATGTCTTGGCGCCGGGTCAGTGATTCATAAGGGTTTGTGAATGAATGAGTGAGTGAGACAGCTGGGCCCCTCTCTATTCCCAGGATCTCTTCTTCGAGAAGGAATTTTTTTCACCGAGGATGATTAGACACCAGTGAGGCTCCTTCCCCGACCAGAGGCTCCCGGATTTCCTTCTTCAACAGCTCGATGCATTTGTGAAAGGTTGTTTTCCACATCTGAACGTCCTGCCCATCCCGGAAGGTACCTGAGTTTGCAGCTCCTGTGGAAAGTGACAGGGAGGCTCCTCGCTTTCCCTCGGCGAATCACACACCTCCTCTGCGTCTCTGGAGGACTTCTTCTGTCCTCCGTCTGTCCCTTTCTCACGCTTCTCTCAGAGGACCCCCTGGCAAACAGCACCACCAGCGGTGGGCAGGAACCCTACCCGTCTACACTCCATGTTTGCACGAGGAAAACGATTAGCCCTCCGATTCCGTGGGGTGGGGTTCCGCCCTGTGTGTGAGAGGGACTGCCATGCCAAGATATCCATCAAGGCGAGAAAGAAAACCTTTGTTCGAGGAAAGCTGGCCCATCCGGGGGGTGGGCTGGGGGCGGAGGTGGGGGCCAGGAACCTGACAGGGTGAAAAAGGGGTGTTGATGGATATGATGTGAAAAGAGAGGAGAGGCAATGAGCCTGAGCGTCCAGCTGGGCCTTGCCAGACAGCTGGGCCGCTGACGGCAAATCCACTGCCCTCTCCCTCAGCCCTCCGCTGCTGGGGCAGGGAGGTTGGTGCCCAGGGCTCTGACAGGTGCAGGCGGAGGGTGAGCGATGCCGGGGCTGAAGGAGAGAGTCCGTACCCTTGATGTGGCTTGCTGGCAGTTGACACACGATAATACTCAAGTCCCATGAATCAGGCAGGCTGACACTTCTCAGGGAACCCAAGGCCCTTCACGGGTTCCCTCTTTTTGAAGGGAACCGTCGGGAGGAAGCAACAGGCCATGGGAACAAGTGGACAGTGTCATCAGAGGCCCTCCTGGCTTCTAGTCCTTTGGATGTTTCTTCCCCCCAAGTGAGGCCCTGCCCTGCCCTTTGTTTACCTGCATTAGCGACAGGCCTAGAATAAAGCCATTGTCAAGCTAATCAGCTTTGTTCTCTATGCAGACATTCTGGCTTAGGGCTGAACATGGACTAATGCCCATAGCAGGATAGAACAATGATGACATTCATGAGTCAGCATTAGGTCAGTCCTGCTGCTGTCAAGGCTCATTATTTGTTGCTTTTAAGAGGGATGCTTTTTGCCAGCAGCCAAGCCACCAACACCCACGGGGAAAGGAAAATGCATGTGGATCTGTCCTGGTGTGTCCTGAATTTTACATCCTACATTTCTTGGCAGCCCGGGCAAGCAGACCAGGAGGACTCCACCACAAGGCAGCCATCTGTTGGCAAGGCAGGTGCCGAGCCTGCCTTCCCGCGCTCTCTTCACCACGCCAGGGGGGCTGCCCAGAGCTGGGCCAGAGAAGAAACTTGGTCTGGGGTCCCCACGGCTCTTGGTGCTGAGAGGAGCCAATTAAGGAACCAACCAGCAGCCCCGACAGGGAGAATCACTCTCGACCTTGCAAAAGAAGTTTTTATCGGGGCAGTCTTTCCAAGATCACTTTTGCAAAATGTGTCAGATGCACTGACAATGTCAGGACACCTGGATCCTTGAATCTTAGGTCTGTGGGGTAGAACAAAGTCAGAGGTCCTTTGAAGGCATGGTATGTTACTGCCGATCACAAGAGCCCCCGCCTTTTAATTACTCCTGCTGAGCCTAGGGGCAGAGGCTAGATGAGACTCAGGGTCCTTCTTGGCCAATCTGTACTCTTGCACCCCACAATTGGCAGTTGGCCAACCCTTGGATGTGGGCACTGCACAAGGACTTCCCTTAGCAAAAAATAAAAATAATTGTCCCTGGTGGGCTTCCAAGAGAACTCTACCAATTCGATCTTATAATTGTTCTTCCCGGTTACGGACCATCTCTGGTGGGAGACTCACACGTTCAACAGATGAAATAAGCTAAGTATTCATCAAAACTGCTTTTTTTTTTTTTCCAGAATTCTGTTCGAGCTAGAAAAACAAAACCCACAGCAAAAATCAATAGAGCTCGTTCTGATTCGATACATGACCCCAGACAGCATGTTCATCAGTGTGTGTGCACATGGTTGGCTTTGTTCTCGAATCTCTCCCTTTTGCAGAGTGAAGTACTGAGGCAGAAGGATGTTAGTCCATTCCCTGGGGCCCCAGACCAGGCAAGATTGAAGTCGAGGCCTCTTCTGCTCCATCTCCTGGCAAACAGCTGCTTGTCAGGTGTTTATATTCCTCCGGGCCAGGAGAAACTGGAGCAATTAAAAACAAAAGCCTTCTATCCATCCGTAGCATTACCCGAGCCTAGCTGGGTTTGCAGCTTGTAATGTGTTATTTATTTTTGGTTTTAATTGCTGGCAGTCCCAGAAACATTAGTGTTATATATAGTGCTAGGCTCAGCAGGAGTAATTAAAAGGCGGGGGCCCTCGTGGTTGGTAGTAACACACCAAGTGCTGGCTGTTTAAGAAAAACGTGCCATTGATTTGCCCTCAGCAGAATGCAGGGTGGTAAGGGAAGAACAGAAGAGACACTCCAGGCAGAAAAATCTCACCGAACGGGAAAGGTTTATGCGCAGGCCAACGTGTCCCGAGTCCTAGGAAAAAAATACGACTGATGCAGATCAACTTTTTAAGCAGCACCAGAGCTAGGAAGAAGAACGAAGGTTTATTGAATGCAGTGCCAGGCACTTACATCTGCATAATCTCGTTTAAAACTCAGGATACCCCATCCAGGCTCGTGTTGACATTCTTCTCAGGATCTGTTACATGGGGGACCAACCCAGAGTCCAGAAGCCTTCTACCTTGTTCACAAAGAAAATACAGCATGCTATTTTTCCTGGCCCTCTCCGGGAGGCAGACCATGGGTGGGTTTTTATTTTGTTCTGTTTTGGCTCTGACGCTTTGAGGGAGGGATGGGCAGAGGGAAGGGAAGCAAGATGGTGAGGGTGACCAAAGAACAGGAGTTTGTGTAAAGATGTAGAAAGAGGAGAGGAGAGGAACTGGTAGAGTCACGAAATGTATCATCTCCTGGAATTATTGCTCATTCCGCAAATATGGAGCGTCGGGCTCCAAGAGTTTCAGAGAAGATTTCCAGAGCATGTGAAATATGGTCCCATTTATGTGCCCGTAATATGTCCATTAGCATACACATGGAGGATGGGGTCTTGTTTATCAGGACTCCGCTCCCGGCATGAAGGCCAGGTAGAAAGGGCTGACCCCTGTCCCTCCCTTAGAATTATTCTGTGGTTTCCCATATCTTTATTTTGAATAATTTTCAACCACACAGGAATATTGAGGGCATGTCGTAGAACATAGCAAATGTTAAGTAGTGCATGGAACAGTTACCACTAGAAGGGTTTTCCCTGTGCTACTTCAATTAATCCTCCCCCAAATGCTGCTAATATTACCATCCTCACTTTATAGGGGATGTGACTGAGGCACAAACTGCTTAAGAAACTGGCTCAAATTGCTATGTTTGGATAAATACCCAGTAGTGCAGTTGCTGGATGGAAGGGTAGCTCTATTTTTAACTTTATGAGGAACCGCCATACTGTTTTCCAGAGTGGCTGCACCAGCTTGCATTCCCACCAACAGTGTAGGAGGGTTCCCCTTTCTCCACATCCTCGCCAACATCTGTCGTTTCCTGACTTGTTAATTTTAGCCATTCCGACTGGTGTGAGGTGGCATCTCATTGTGGTTTTGATTTGGATTTCCCTCATGCCAAGTGATGTTGAGCATTTTTTCATGTGTCTGCTGGCCATTTGGATGTCTTCTTTGCAGAAATGTCTGTTCATGTCTTCTGCCCATTTCTTGACTGGATTGTTTGTTTTTTGGGTGTTGAGTTTGATAAGTTCTTTATAGATTTTGGATACTAGCCCTTTATCTGATAAGACATTTGCAAATATCTTCTCCCATTCTGTAGGTTGCCTTTAGCATAGTGATTTGAAGGGGCACCTGCACCCCAATGTTCTTAGCAGCAATGTCCACAATAGCCAAACTATGGAAAAAGCCCAGATGAATGGATAAAGAAGATGTGGTGTGTGTGTGTGTGTGTGTGTGTGTTTGTGTATTAGCCATCAAAAAGAATGAAATCTTAACATTTGCAACAATGTGGATGGAACTAGAGGGTATTAGTCTAAGCTAAATAAGTCAGTCAGAGAAAGACAATTATCACATGATTTCACTCATATGTGGAATTTAAGAAACAAAACAGAGAATCAGAGAGAAAGGGAGGGAAAAATAAAATAAGATGAAATCAGAGAGGGAGACAAACCATAAGAGACTCTGAACTCTAGGAAACAAACTGGGGGTTGCTGGAGGGGTGGTAGGTGGGGGATGGGGTAATTGCGTGATGGGCATTAAGGAGAGCATGTGATGTAATGAGTGCTGGGTGTTATATGCAACTGATCAATCACTGAACTCTACCTCTGAAACCGAAAAAAAAGAAAAAGAAAAGAAAAAAACTGACTCAAGCTTATACACATAAGAAAGGAAGGAGCATGTATCACAACCAGACAGCCTGGTTACAGAGCAAGGTTCTTGACCACTGCACAGTTTTGGTTCTGAACAATTATTAACAATCTTTCCAGGAGCCTGAATATTAGCATCTCAGGAGACTGGAAGCAAGGCAGTGTGGTGGGCTTGCTCAAGGGTGACGATCTTCTCCAGGGAAGTCCAGGTAGGCATGTGCCAGGGAAGGCAATGGGTTACTGATGAGTAGAGGCCCAGGTCATTTAGGAGACCAGAGGAAGCCCCAGAAGAAAAGAGTTTAGGAAGGAGCCAAGAAGGGTAGCCATTCCCTGAAACGGGACCACAGGTTACAGCTGAACAGGTTGTGACCCATACAAGGACATTTGACTGAGGGCTGAGTGGGCCTGGAGTCAGTCCAAGCTCTGCTTGCCAAGATGTGTTCTTGTGTGTCTATCCTAAGAAAGTCCAAAGAACCAGAGTTACCCGAGCTGTGGACCTTTGGAGCTCTGTCTGCCCCAAGAGGCATCAATCTAATTTACATAGTGGAATTTTATAGGTTAGCTCTCAGCCCAGAGGTACCAACAGAGTGGGGGTGTTCCCCTGCAACCCACAAAGATGCCCAAGACCTAGGCATTCTCTGTCCTTGATCTCAGGTCTTTGGGTCAGTCCATCTCTATTGGTGGCTTACGTGGCTGGGCTGGGGCCAGTGATGGGCTCCTAACTACAGTTGTTGAAATAATGGGAGAAGTACAGGAAAAGAGACTTGAAATTTGCCTGGAATTTAAAAATCTCTCTAGCATATATTGAGTCTCTCTAAATTTTGATGACCTGCGGAAAGCCTGTATGGGAAGCTTAGAGTCTACTCTGCCCAGGTTCAGTCAATGCCAAGATATGGAAGGAGGTAACCGTGAAGACGCTAGCACCAACTTGGTGCATCAGCAAAACATGGATCAAGTGTATGGCCTGTCACATGTCAGGGAACAGGTGTCCCTGAGAAGCCCTGGAAATTCCTGGGGTGCATACTGATAGGGCATCTGCGGGGGTGTGAGAGGGAGAACGAGGCTTCCAAGGTCAGAGTCCTGCTTCCCAGAGGTCAGTCCTCCAAAGAACTGGGGAGAATGGAAACAGGTTTTAGAAGGCTAGGGGTACCACTCACTTCTGGCCCATGAGTTCTGGGTCTCTTTCATTTCTTTCTTTTTCTTTTTTTTTTTTAAGGTTCATTTATTTATTTTAGAGAGAGAGAGAGAGAGAGCATGAGCAGGGGGAGGGGTAGAAGCAGAGGGAGAGAGAGAATCCCAAGCAGACTCCCAGCTGAGCGACCAAGCCCGACGCGGGGCTCAATCCCAGGGCCCTGAGATCATGACCTGAGCCGAAACCAAGAGTTGGGTGTTCAACCAACTGAGCCGCCTAGGCGCCCCTCTTTCATTCCTGTATCCTTTTCTCCTCTTCTTTCTCCAGGCAGTGGTTAGCACGGTGCCTGGCATAGACAGGCCTCTCTCGCTCTTTGCTGCCTGGGCCGTCTGCACACTGTTGGTCTGCCGCAGTTCTGAAGGGCTCCATTGTGCTTGGGCCTTCCCGGTGCCAGCCCCAGCAAATGAGGGGATTGAACACAAAGAGCATTGCCCACAATTGAGTGTTTGAGGCTTGTCTATCTGGGGCCCTTAACAACCCAGTGGGGAAAAGCAAATGTAATTTCTCCTCTTGGTTTTGCCTCAAATGCATCACAAATTGGAATCACTTCATGTCCGAAGGCTCATTAGAAATGTTCCTGAAAGGCAACGCAGCCCATTAAGGCTCATTCTGAAGAGTGATTTTTATGTGCTTCACATTTGTGTCTATATTTGTTAAAGATCGAGTTCAATTTTTGAAATCTCCAGATGTCTTGGCTCAGCTACAGATCTGAGTCAGAACTCTTGGGGGATACCCCACTTGGTAATAATAAAGTTTCCCTCCCCTTCTAAAGGCCCAACATTTTAGCCAAGGGGATCATTATTGCCACTTAAAACCCAGAATTGCAGATTGAATTCGCTTCATCAAAATCATTTTCTGTAAAATGACTGATCTTGAATTTCAGTGAATGTAACCGATCTCAGCTGCTTCATTTGGTACCGTGGTAAAGGGTAACTTTGCGGATGTGCTAATTCTGGAACCCTCACCTTCCTTCCTCTTCTTCATCACTCTGAATCCTGGCATCTGAATCCTGAGTTGTCAATTTTAGAGATTTAATCATTAAACCAAACTAACATGGTGTATTGTGATCTCTGCTTTTCTATGAAGAAATGAAAGCAAAGTTGCAACATGAGACGAAGCCTCTTGACATCAAGTAACTCCACATTTCTCTTATAATGGGCCAGGTCAGATGCCACTTGGCTCGTAGGGGGATCAGGTTTGGGTGGGTGGGTGGCTCTTTGGAGTGGCCAGAAATAAATGAAGCCAAGAGGAAATTGACTCAAGAAAGAATCCCAAGGGTCAGAACTATAGAACCTAACATATGCTCAGGACCAATGGCAAGGAAGGGCCTGAGGAGGGATTACTGAGCCTGGACATTCCAGAAGACCAAAAACAGCCAGAGAAGGAGAAGGGTTGCAAGGAGCAAGGGAACAGTGTTGTTGTCTGAGGGCAGATGTTGGGTAGACTTGTGGGAGAATGTTCCTGGCTCTTTATCTGAGTCCTAGCCCTGCCGAGGGGCTGCCTGGTTTAACACTCTTGCTAGATGGGGTGGCATCACCATTATATAGCATTTATGATAGAAATGAGACTTGCAGGCCCTTTGATTTTAGGAGCAGTCATAGGATACGTGAGACTTTGCTTGTTCTCCAGTATTTCTGTTGGTAGATCTCTGTAATTGCTCTTAGGAGTTGATCATAGAAACGTCCAAGGAAGGTAAGCCCAGAAGCTTTTGGGTCCAACCAACCAAGTAAATGAACAAACAAACCCACAAAGAAAGGAATCAGGCAATATTGTAAGTTCTGTGAGACTTCTGTAGATAATAGAAATTCTAGGAATCGTAGAGCTTAATTAGGCCTTCAGCAATTACTTCCTCCAATTAAGCTCATTTCAACCCATGCAAGTAGCAAGCCCCAGAGACCCAGGGACACCAGCCAGTTGGTGGTGTTTCCTGGACCCAAGACCACTCTCCTGCTTAATGTGGTTGTCTTTATTGCTGTCTCTCTTAACAAAGTTTTGGTTTTTTTTTTTAAATCTTATTTTATTTAAATTCAATTAATTAACATATACTGTATTATTAGTTTCAGAGGTAATTTCGTGATTCATCAGTTGCATATAACACCCAGTGCTCATTACATCAAGTGCACTCTTTAATGCCCATCACCCAGTTACCCCATTCCCCCCCGCTCCCCCTGGCAACCCTCAGTTTGTTTCCTTTGGTCAAGAGTTTCTTATGGTTTGTCTCCCTCTCTGATTTCATCTTATTTTATTTTTCCCTCCCTTCCTCTCTGATTCTCTGTTTTGTTTCTTAAATTCCACATGTGAGTGAAATCATGTGATAATTGTCTTTCTCTGACTGACTTATTTAGCTTAGATTAATACCCTCAAGTTCCATCCATGTTCTTGCAGATGTAAGATTTCATTCTTTTTTTTTTTTTAAAGATTTTATTTATTTATTTGAGAGAGAGAATGAGAGAGACAGCACATGAGAGGGGGGAGGGTCAGAGGGAGAAGCAGACTCCCTGCCGAGCAGGGAGCCCAATGTGGGACTCGATCCAGGGACTCCAGGATCATGACCTGAGCCGAAGACAGTCGCTCAACCAACTGAGCCACCCAGGCGCCCAAGATGTCATTCTTTTTGATGGCTGAGTAATGTTCCATTGTGTGTGTATATATATATATACATATATATATGTTTATATATATATATATATATATATATATATACCACATTTTCTTTATCCATTCATTTGTCGATGGACGTCTGGGCTCTTTCCATAGTTGATCTACTGTGGACCATTGCTGTTCTCTTAACAAAGTTTTAACGCTTCTCATCTTTACTTTCTGATGATGTCAATTTTAAAAGCCAAAGATCCAAACTCTCAGTGGGAGTACTGATGAGAAACTCTGTACCTGTGGGGTACTGTATTTAGTAACTCCTGTGATGTAGGCAGAAGAGACACAGTCTTCAAAAAGGCTCATCTGCATTTCCACGTACCTTCTTCCAAGTCTTGATCTGGTGCTGGAAATGTTTGCCTCATGGTTAAATAAAGCAGAAGGGCACAGTGGTTAATGGTCTTGGAGACAGCTGTTTCTGGATTTGAAATGTGGCTGTCCTTTTTACTAGATACGTGAGCTGTGGGCAATTTTCTTAAACTTTCCATCACTGCAAAGTAAGAACACACTGCCCACATTTTAAGTGTTTGGGGGAGATTTCAATGTAGGACATGCAGAAGTCCTCAGCACGGTATCTGGTACGTAGTAGTAGTGTAATGACATCGAGTGATTCCTATTATTGTTTGTTCACTTGGGGAAATTTAAATTTAGTGAGGATATCAAAAAATTGTCTCAAAGTGGTTTCCTTAAGACAAAGACACAGCGACAGCTCATTTGCTCATGACTTGCCACTTGCATTAACTTGAAGCAAATTCCCGATTCTGCCTGAAACTCAGCTTTCTCATCTGTGTAATAAGGAAGAAGCTTCCTCCGGGTGTGGAGATATTTCAGTGAGGTTAGTGTATACTCTGGATATTCAGAAATCCCCCTCCCTCTCCTGCCTCTTTAAACTCCTAAAGTGACTCCCCAAGTGATTCTTTTTTTTTTTTTTGCCCTTTATGACCTCGAAAGATCCCCTCCTGGCAATTTGTCTTTCTCTCCCCTGTACATGGTATGATTCCAGGATGACCCCATTGGCTCACCTCGTGACCCCTTGCAACCTGGACTGGCCTGGGTGGTTCTCCTCTGGTCTGGCCCAGGGCACCCTGTCTTTTGGGACAGAGCCCCAGAAAGCATTGCTGTCCCATTACTGAATGGGGTTTGGCCATGGAACTTAGGCAGAAGGGGTTGCGGCCTCCCGGGTGTGTGATACATGCAATTTCACAGAGCCTGGAAAGGGCTCCTGCTTGGTTTAATGCTCTAGCTGATGCTGTCTTGAAATGCTTAACAATTTTTAACTTGTATTAAATTCTTAAATAATTTCCAAACAACGGGACCCCACAGTTTCTTCATGCGCCAGGCCCCACAAGTTACATCACCCATCCCGAGGAAAGGTGTGCTGCGAAGACTTGGTGAAGCTGAATTTATTGATCACTCCCTGGCTGAATGGCCTAAGCACGGGAGAGGGATTTGTTGGGGCAGGGAGCACAGCATGCTTTGGAACGCGTAGTGGAGGGTGCATCTTGGTAGCCATAGTGGGGAGGACTTCAGGGCAGAGACCCATGAGATCAGGGTTCCTCTTGGAAAGGTTTGTGGAAAACAGGGAATGAGGCAGATTCCTCAACCACCAGACAGCCAGGTGTTCACAATACCTGATCCCATGTTCTTTGGAGCCACTTGAAAGATTTGCCTTAGGAAGACTTGAATGAGGTCAGTCCAGGCCCAAAGAGCTTCTTGGATTAGGACACACACAGTTTCCTGAGCCCGGACAGGTTGCAGAGCTAATACTTATCACAGCAGCCAAGGGAGGTTGGCCATTTGGATAGGAGGTAGGCTCACTGATGCTGATGGGGCCCTAGGTGTCTCGACATAATGTGGCCCTTCATACTCTACATTACTGTTGCATATGGGTCTCTATTTGCTTGGGAGGACTCCCTGGGCCCATTGGGCACATCGAGGACCATCAAGTCATCTCTGAGGACTCTGAGAGTCTGACTTCATTGAATGCTCCCTGCTGTTAGAATGGCCCAAGGAGACCACGGGCTCCTGCCTTACTCAACAAGGCAGCTACTGGGAAGCAGGCCCTCCTTCCTTGAAGCAATTTGTACACCATTGAGCTCACTCCTGCAGTAACTATCTGCAGTCAAACCATCCATCTTTTCCTCCTGTTCAGGATTCTTAGTCTCTGGAACAAGATGATGATACAAGAGAGGTATTGTGAAGATAGATTCTACATGTCTGAAAGCATGGTGTACTTAAGTGCAATCAGCTATGCCAAGCAGATGGATCTCTTAAATCAGATGTGTTGGGGGTGTGCGCGCGCAAGAGGACGTTCACTTGACAAGTGGCTTTTGTGAAATTTCTTTATTGAGTTATTTTACCTGGCGTATTTAAAATGTAGTTTCATTTGCAAGAAAAATGAATTTATGTTCCCTTTCTTAAGAAACCTTTTGTTACTGCATGGGATAAAAGCTGTGTATAGCCAAATGCAATGACAAAAGAGTCTTTACCAGGGTTTCTTAAGAACTGGGCTTCAAAATGAGGTGAGGGTAAAAAAAAATAATACTGATTAGGGGCACCTGGGTGGCTCAATTGGTTGAGCGTCTCTTGGTTTCAGTTTAGGTCATGATCTCAGGGTCCTGGGATCAAGCCCCGCATTGGGCTCCCCACTCAGAGTGGAGTCTGCTTGTCCTCCCTCCCGCTTGCCTTCCCCCTGCCCAATTCATGCTCTCTCTCTAAAAGTAAATCAATAAAATCTTTAATAAAATAATACTAATTATACAAGTATGCCACAGATTTTTGGGGAAAATAGTCAAAATACACAGAACTCACAGAGTGAAGCAGTTTGGACTCTATTCCTTTAGGCCTTTGATATGCATTTTCCTGTCTGTTGCCCATAAATCTAGCCACACTCATTCAGATGTTCAAGAAATAGCATGTTTTTCATTTTCCACAAGTCAGTGTGATAGCTGATCACCACCCCTCACTCTTGTCAAGCTGGCAGGAAATTTAATTGCAGACATTTTGGAGATCGCCATTGCATTGGGCCCAATGGCAGTTCTTCGGCAGTGCTAAAGCATGGCAGGTGCCCGTGGGGTTTTGGTCATTGGTCCTCACAGGTTATTCCTCAGATGTTGCTTGTCCCCACTCTTATGGTCTTCCTAAAGTATGGCTCTTTGCTTCCCCCCTACTCTGCTCGGGGCAGGAAGATTCCCCAAAGGCTGCCGACCCAGAGTCTAAGGACCAGGCCACCCTGCTGCTTCTCCAAGTTTCTGCTGCATCCGTAGCGGGACAAGAGTGGCACCTGGTTCCTGGATCTGGAAACCTCAGACTTCTCCCTTCCTACTCATGGGGAAGATGTCCTTTCTCTAGCTCTTTATCCTCAAGTGACTTTTCTTGTTCCTCTGCTCAAAGATCCCATCCCATTCCCTCCATGAGGTTTGAAGAGTCTTTCACACAGTAAGAATCCTTGGGCTTGGAGGCCACTTCTGTTTCTGCCCTACTCAAATCCCTGGCTCTGGGAATTACAGAGCTTAGCTACTGGTTTGGAATACAAAGAGAAGAGATGAGGGCAAGCAGGGGAAATGCATCTAAATTATCCACACACTTATGTTCTCAGCTTATCTACCCATATTCTCCCCTAAACCTGTTTCTCCCATAGTTGTCCCCATCTCTGTTAATGGCCATTTTGTTCTTTCATTTGCTTTGGAAAAAAGAAAACAACTTCTTTGGTCACGTTCCACGGTCACTCCATTGCTAAATCTTGTTAGCTCCACCTTCAAAATGCAATGGGAGGGGCGCCTGCTGGCTCAGTGGTTAAGCGTCTGCCTTTGGCTCAGGTCATGGTCTCAGGGTCCTAGGATCGAGTCCCACGTTGGGCTCCCTGCTCCGCGGGAAGCCTGCTTCTCCCTCTCCCTCTGTGCTCTCTCTCTCTCTCTCTCTCAAATAAATAAAATCTTTAAAAAAAATGCAATGGGAACTCAGCCAGTTCTTCCCAGTTCCCTGCTGTCATCTGGTCCTAGGCACGAGTATTTCCTCATTTCATTAGCCTCCTAAATGATCTCCCTGCTTCCACTCCTGGCCCCCAACAATCTCTTCTCAACACAGCAGCCAGGTGGCCCAGGTTGAAACAGCACTTAGATCATGTCCGGTCTCTGCCCAAGACGCCAGTGGCTTGTGATCTCATTCAGGGTAAAAGCTGGAGTCTTCAGGATGGGCTCCAGAGCTCTCTATAAAGTGGCCTTCCTTCCTCTCTGTCTGATAATCCTTTTACCAGTCCCGCTTCCTTCACACATTCTGCCCCATCCTGGCCACTGGACACTCACACTGCCTAGTCCCTTTGCCTAGAATGCTCTGTCCCTAGATGTTCTCAGCACCCTCACCTCCTTCAGGTCTCTGCTCCCCCTGTCACCCTATCCAGAGAGCAACGTCCCCTCCCCAGGCGCTCCTTGTCTCACACTGCCTTATTTTCCTCTCTGCCACTTACTGTCATCTGATCCAAGTATACTTGCTTCTTGGCTTCATGTCTGTCTTGTCCAACCTCTAGAAGTGCAAGAAATTTTCCTATTTTTTCACCGAGGATTCTCTAACCATCAGGATATTGCCTGGCACATAATAGGAGCCCAAAAGATAACTGTTGAATGATTGATGAATGAATGAATGATTGTACAGAGAAACAATATTTTCTGCCTCCATGTTTTTTTTAAAGATTTTATTTATTTGAGAGAGAGAGATAGAGCATGAGCAGTGGGAGCAACAGAGGAAGAGGGAGAAGCAGGCTCCCCGCTGAGCAGGGAGCCCAACACAGGGCTCGATCTCAGGACCCCGAGACCACAACCTGAGCCAAAGGCAGACACTTAACCGACTGAGCCACCCAGGCGCCCCTGCCTCCATGTTTTATATAAACTCATTTATATTATAGCAATGTTTCTACACTTGGCTATTGTTTTCCGTTTAATAATAGATCGTGATGGTCTTCCCCTGACAGTACATAAAAAAGAAAACACAGCATCCTCTGTTAATGGCTGCAATAGGACGACAGCTACAGCAAAATGTGCTCAACCATTTTCCTACTGATGGACTCTTTGCAATTTTTCTCCATTACTAACAATGCCAGCTCGTTGTACATTCAGAATCTTTCTCTCGGATAAACACCCACAAGTGGAATTGCTTGGCGAAAGAGGTGAAGCAAATTTTGACAACCTCGTTTGCATTTCTACTCTGTTTCCCCTCCTAGGTGAGCATGTTTATAATCAGGTACTTTCTTCTCCCTCGCTGTGTTTCTTCTCCCTTACCCTTGCTGGGGAGAAAATTTCAATAGTTTGCTCGTGCGGGAACAATTGGTAGGCGCGTACTATTTTCAGCTGCTGCGTACATGTGAGCCATGAGCTGGAATGTTTGCAGATTCAGCTGTGCTGGATTTTCTCCTTCTCTCAACTCCTTTGGCATTTAAAATCTGCACTGCCCAAATTGGGGCTTGATTGTACATTCTCTCATATTGTTTCATGGAATTAAGCTCACTCCGCAACTCGACGATTAACTCCTTGATGGCAGAAGCATGGTCTGTTCATCCTGTGGATTTCTGCAGTATCCTCTGGGTTGAACTCAGTTTTGGCGGTGTTCACCGGACACTTCAACAATTGTGTCTTGAGTGCGAATAAATCTGTGGTTTATAGCATAGAGGGAGGTTTCAGAGTGATCACAGAGCTTGGGCGGAGCCTTGAGGGAACAGTTGGAGGTTTCCAGATAGGTAAATCGTGGGGAGAATGTTCCAGACAGAGGAAAAAAGAATACGCAAATGTGTGGAGCTATGAACAGGCATGGCAGAGTTGGGGAACCCACAGTCCGTTCTCCACGATGAGAGTCTAGGTGGCAGGTGAGCTCTGGTCTGAAATGAGTTGGGAATACTAGATCGAGGCCAGCTTCTGAAGAATCGGGCCACCGTGACATATGAGTGATCACGTGGGCCAGAATCACAGGGCACCTGGCTAAATTTCCCAGCTTTATTATCATTTAGATTAAAGCACGGTCTCTTCTCAGACTCGGGTACATGAATCCTGGGACAAGAATTAACCTTGGACTACTCCCTTTGGCCATCATCAGGGGACTGGGGTCATGGAACTTTTATCTTGAGCACCGCATTTTGTTGGAGGAAGAAGTTCCTTACAATGGACAAAGAATACACCCCATATATAGCACCCTGATCTTGTATTTGCTACATTTGATGAAAAGATCTGGCTTTCCTTCAATGTTTGGAAATGAAGACGCAGAAGGTCCTGAGTTCTTACAGCTCCCCGGTGGGCCCAAACAGCTCTAGACGCCAGTCTTTGGCACTGATGAAGCAATTCAATAGGAGAAGCTCCTCGCTTTCCAAATCACTAAAATTGAAACCCATTCCATGTTGTTGTAGAATTATCAAGAATTTTCTGCCCCAAGGATGTAGCGGAGGTCTTTTCTCCTTCAAGCAGGTCCCAGAGCAACTCTTCTTACAGAATAGTCTGGTACCTTTGTTTTCTTAGAAAGCTGAGTGAAGGGCAGAACAGGTGCTCTTTACTTCTTTTGTCTTCTCTCTTGCTCCTAGTTTTGTAAATGCAAGGATGACTGAGTGCCTGCCTGTCTTGAGAAAAACACAAGACCGCTCCCATGAAAGATTTTTGATGACTTGATCTTGAGATATAAAAAAAAAAAAAAATAGTCTGCCGACAAGGAGATGCTGAAATCACCCTTCAATAATTAATATAACCTTTCAGTATGGAAAGCCCATTAGAGTGCTTGGAGATCTTTGAATGCCATAATCTCATTTCATCCTAGAACAGTCTGGGATGGGAAGCGGAGAAGCTCGTGTCCACATTCTGTAGATAAGGTGGCCTCAGAATTGTTTGTCACCTTGGAGATCATTTGTTCATCAATTCCCTTTTTTTCATTTGACTCAAAATTAGCTCAAAAGCTAACTAAATGCCCCCAAATGTCCCTACTGGCAAAATCAGTGCAGGACCCTGGCCGGGCAACCTGCCCCCACATCCGGGCACTGTGCACAGAGCACCGCCCCCTTGCCAATGTCTCAAGAGTTGGAAGTGAGTACAGGATGGAGGACCCCGGGCTCTGGGGGTACAGAGGGGCCCAGGGAGGCAGGAGCGGGGGGAAGGATGGCAGCAGAGCTGCCAGCCACCGAGTTAGAATAAAAATCAAAAATGAAATAAGAGAAGTGACAGCAGAGAACATAATGAAGTATATAAACCTGGAGAAAGCAGCGCAATGGGTAATAAAAAGTGAAATAGGGCGGAGGGGGCCAGTGGATTGCAGGCACATCTATCACCGGCGCGTTGAGTGGAGGAGACAATGAGGGAGGCCCGAGGAACCAGCAGGAACCTCCTCGCAGAACTCATTAAAGGAGCTTCCAAGTGCTCTTGGCAGGAGCGCACCCACTCAGGTTCAAGGCTTGGTCTGGGGGCCTTTCGGCTGTTCTCACAAAGCCCTTTGCGCCCTCAGTCCTGGGGCTGACACCGGATTCCAGACTAAGGGTTGTGTAGACACGGCTCAATGTCAAGGTTCCTGCCAATGCGTCTGAGCTCGCCGCACCCCCCCAGGCAGGCAGACATCATGGTGCCACCCGCCCCGGGACCTGCCTGGAACCCCAGGTATTTCCTGTGACATCATAAGCACCAGCAACACCGGGCTCGAATTTCCAGGACACCTCGAATTTGGTACCACATGGAGTTCAACCAAAGGGCCATTTTTCCATAGTTATTTTTAATGGTTTTGTGGGGGAAATAATCTTTAACCGGGAGACAAAGAGCTGGCACATAAATCTTCCTAAGCAAAACCCGTGTAAAGTACTGATGCACTTTATAAGCTGTAAACTAGGCTTTTATTAGCCATTTATGAGCCATTTTTTATGATGCAAGTTTAATATTAAACTATAAAGTTCACAATGCACTTATAAAGACAGATAGACTCATTCACTTTGTAATTCTTGACTTGGATGCCTGGCAAAAGCGGAGCGTATCATGTCATTTCAGCAAACTGGCCCAGTTGGGACTCTGGAAACTGGTGTAGGATTAGGTCTGGGAATTGACAAGCACTGGGGTACATTGCAGGCAGGATTGGGAGGGAACAGTCAAAGGCAACCATAAAAATAAATGTACAAGCTGGGAGGTAGTTTTTCTTCTGACTTTTCTGGAGCGTGGGGTCTTTATAGCCATTTAGGAAAAGACTATTCTCTAGAGTAACAATTCCTTTTAGAGCAGCGGCAATATATTGCCATTTGATTTTGTGCACCCTACCTTCTCCATCATAGATCAGCGTGGCCGGTCCTTTGTTATTCGATGTGATGAAAATTAAGTTTGTTTGGAGAACTCAAGGCCATGTAACTGAAATAATAGGAGATAACCGGGAGTGGGATCAATTTAGGCTTGCAAATTCTACTTTTCCTAGGAAAGAACTACTTGGCATGTGGAAAGTGGATGGCCCTTCATGGGCCTTATGCTGAATATATGAATTATCAGTGGAGGATTATCCTGATTGCAAGCCATGCACCGTATGACTCTCAAGCTGTCTTTGAACCACACTTTGGAATACTGGAAGTTTTTTGGGTTTTGTTTTTGAAAGGATTGAAGACTTAAAATAACACCAAACGAGTCAACAGTAATAACAACACTTTCACTGCTAGTGAACCATGCTATCCCCTTGGCCTGGAAAAGCATCCATGGTAGCCACACAGTATCCACTTGGTGGCCTTTCCCCGCTGGGTGACTGTGTGACAAGAGTTTACTTCTTCAGCCTCTCTCTGGAGGCCAAGTCCTCACACATTCCAGGACCCCTGCAATCTTTTTCATTAAGTAATTTTTTCATTCTTGAGCCTCTAATATATACCAGACTCTTCTCTAGGCACTGGAGCTCTATTGAGGGACTTCAGATTTGTCTTCGTCAACCATTTACTAGAAACTTCTACTCCTAAGAGGGTGTGCTTTGGCTCTGCCCAGTGTCCAACTGCCCCATCAGATCCATCTTCCCTCTGAAAGATTACTGTCATGGTCACTTGTGGGAAAATGAAATCATTTCTTATAGGAATATGGCAGCATGTGCAGACTTCTCTCGGTAGATGGCCCTCAAAACTCTGGACTCTGGTCTGTACTGGTTGCCTCTAGCTTTAAGGAGCCCTGGGGACCACTCTTATCCTTGTGGTCCCTGGAAATCCAAGCTTCTCTGACATCCATCAGCTCCTGGCTTTTATTTCCAGATTACCCTATACTACTCGATTCTGCCCATTTCCCCAGGCTTCTGAAACCTTTCTGAAGAATTCTCTGGAACCATATTCAAGTGGAGGCTGTGATCTTCCGTATCCTGTAGGGAAGACTGTGTCTCCCTTTCCCTGCATTGCCACCTCCACACCATTTCTGCTGGGAAGATCCTGAAATCTGATCAGACTCCTCCCAGCCAAGCTCTACTCACTACCTCCATCCCCCGACCCTTCTTGGTCAGTGATTCTCGAAGATCTGATTCACTGTGTTCCTCTTGTCCCTATCCCTGTCCTTGTTATCAGGGCCTCAGTATGTCCCTTGGATGGCAGGTGGTCTAACTACTTGGAACCTTGGGGTCTGATTTTCTCACCAACAACAACCCTTTCCTCAACATGCTGGGGCCGCTCTCCCCTGTGTTTATTTCTTTTTCAGTAACAACACACCACCTCTGAAATCTCAATTTCAAGCATCCTTCCCTCTGATCGCCACTTCCTATCTTCCACTTTATTCCAGTAACTATCGCATTGAGAATACCAACTCATGAATTCTAAAACTCCTTCGTTCCCCTAATTCTCTGTTCCCTGGGACCTTCACTTCTCTACCAACCAAGCCTGCATTCTATAATCTGGCAAATACCCTTACACTTCTTACCTGGTTTTCTCTCTTGGTTGGACTTAACTTATTGAACCCCATACTTGGTTAAGCCCAGTGATCTACGTCCTCCTCATTTGCTCTTGAGCCCTGGGTGGGGGGAATCACTTTGCAGCTATCGAACCATTATTTTTGTTCTCCTAAACAGTGAAACTTACTAAAATAGTGTCTGTGTTGTATATCATCTCCTTAACTCTCCTCATTCGCTCCACTGAAACCATCATTGTCAGTGTTCCCATTGACATTCACATTGCCAAGTCCAGCGGCTGCTTTTTTGTCCTCATGTACTTAATTCCTCAGAAGCCTTTGCTACTAATGACACTTTCCTCCTCCTTGATATACCTCCTTTTCTTGGCTGGTGTAACTCTATTGGTTTTCCTCCTATATTTCCGGCCATTATTCTCACTCTCCTAAATCTTAAATTACCCAAGGTTTTGCCCTAAGACCTACACTTAATCTATACTTATTCCTTTTATCATTTCATCCAATTCCATAGCTATAAATATTATCTGCTGGCACATGACTGTATCTCATATTAATTTGTTCACTCTCAAGTTCCCCAACGAGTATCAGTCATGCAACTGTCTTATGTATTCATTAAGATGTCACCTCACACCAGTTAGAATGGCTAAAATTAACAAGACAGGGAATAACAAATGTTGGTGGGATGTGGAGAAAGGGGAACCCTCTTACACTGTAGGTGGGAATGCAAGCTGGTACAGCCACTCTGTGGAGGTTCCTCAAGATGTTAAACACTATGGAGGTTCCTCAAGATGTTAAACACTATGGAGGTTCCTCAAGATGTTAAAAATAGAGCTACCCTATGACCCAGCAATTGCACTACTGGGTGTTTACCCCAGAGATACAGATGTAATGAAAAGAAGGGCACATGCACCCCAATGTTCATAGCAACAATGTCCACAACAATGTCCACAACAGCAACAATGTCCACAACAGCCAAACTGTGGAAGGAGCTAAGATGTCCTTCAACAGCTGAATGGATAAAGAAGATGTGGTTCATATATACAATGGAATATTACTCAGCCATCAGAAAGGATGAATACCTACCATTTACATCGACATGGTTGGAACTGGAGGGTATTATGCTAAGTGAAATAAGTCGATCAGAGAAAGACAATTATCATATGGTTTCACTCTTATGTGGAATATAAGAAATAGCACAGAAGATCATAGGGGAAGGGAGGGAAAACTGAATGGGAAGAAATCAGAGGGGAGACAAACCATAAGAGACTCTGGACTCCGGGAAACAAACTGAGCGTTGCTGGAGGTGGGTGGATGGATGGGGTAGCTGGGTGATGGGCATTAAGGAGGGCACGTGATGTGATGAATGCTGGGTGTTATATGCAACCACTACAACCCAGCACACCCAATCCATACTCTAGATTTGCCCCATCCCTGGATGAGCCTCTGCTCCAGTCTTCCTTAGTTTATGAAATCGTGCCACTCAGTTACTCAACTAAAACAAACACAACAAATAAACACACGTAACTCCCAAACCATCTTTTTTTTTTTTTTTTTGGCTTTTCCTTCAAAATAAGTTCTGAACCTGGATCTTCACAGGGCTGGCTTCTTCTCTGACAAACCTGTCTGATCTACGTCTCCAAAGTCTGTTGGCGCTATTATTTTACTTCATTTAATTGTCTCTATGGAATTTATTATTATGATATTATGTTTGTTCGTTTACTGGTTGATCAATTGATATCTATCTCCTCCATAAGAATGTAAGTTTCAAGAAAGTAGGGACTTTTCTTGATTTTTTTTTCTGGTGTATCTCCAGAACCCAACCCATTGCTGGCACATGGTGGCCTTTTTTTTTTTTTTTTACCCTTTTTACTTTGAAATAATTGCTGATTCATATAATAGAGATCCCCAGTTTTCCCCAATAGTAAAATCATGCTGAACTGTAGTATAATATCACAACCAGCATATTCACGTAGATACAATCCACTGCCTTTATTCAGATATTTTGAATTTTGCTTGTAGTTTTGTATATGTGTGCTTAGTTCTGTACAATTTGAGCACATGTGTAGATCTGTGTATCCACCACCACAGTCAAGAGTAGCCAAACTATTTTACATTCCCACAGCAATGTGTGAATATTCCCATTTGTCTGCATCCTCACCAGCATTTGGTGTTGTCACTATTTTTATTTTATTTTAGCTATTCTGATAGATGTGTATTGCTATCTAACATGCTATTTGTTTGCATTTCCTTAGTGGATAATTATATTGGACTCATTTTCATATACTTACTTGCCATCTTTGGTGAAATGTTTCTTTGTGTCTTTTGTCCATTTTCTAGTTGCCTTTTGGATTTTTTTGAGTTTTGAGAGTTCTTTATTGTAACCCTTTGTCAGATATGTGGTTTGAAAATATTTTCTCCCAGACTATAGCTTGTCTTTTTGTCCTCTTAACAGGATCTTTTGCAGAGCAGAAAGTTTTAATTTTATGAAATCCGATTTATTATTTTTTTCTTTTATGGATCATGCTTTTGGTGTCAAGTCTGAGAACTCTTTGCCTACCCTCAGATCCTTAATATTTTCTCTTATGGTTTTCTCTAAAAGTTTTAGAGTTTTGTATTTAAGCCCCAGGATTCAATTTTAGTTAATTTTTGTATAATATAATATGGTTTTGACAAATATTTGTTGAATGAGTAATTAAATGAAACAATAATGCATAGTATACCGAGAACCATCATATAACTCAACCAAACTTAGCAAGTTATACTTCAACAATCATGCTTTAATTTTTACATCAGTAATGAATCTTGAGTGGAGTAGGATGCATCAGCCTTGAATTTGACTTAAGACTTGACATAATGCTTGTGTAAATTTTAGGCATTTGGGCTTCTGCGCTCATTGAGCATAAGTGCTTCATAGAAGGAGATTCCTTTTTGATAGGGGAAGTCTCAGCAAGCAAATATTCTTTTGAATTTTAGTAATATAGGGTCTGGGTAGTTCTTTTTGTAACTAGGTAGAATTTGTAATCACGAAGTATGCCTCAAAGCCATGAGAAGTAAGTCCCATAAGTAGAGTCCCGTTCATGATGAAGAAATATTCTATGAGCCAGAAACACAGGACTTGCCAGGAATGCCCATTACTCCTATCCTTCCAAACTGAAAGATACAATGGACGTTGAATTATATCCTAGGAAAAATATAATGAAAAAATCAGAGTTTGAGCTCAGTTTCTAAGGTCAGCCTTTTTCTACTCTCCCTGTTTTCAGTGTTTGATTTCTCCCAATATAGACAAGGTAGAAGAGATGGAAGGTGAACCTCTTCTGAAGCTGTCCAATAACTCTTCTGGGGCTCCTGCCTCTGGTTACTCTACCTACATCTAGTAAGAATGTTAATGCAATGTTCTTCCCATGAGTGGGATCTGCTACAAAGCCAGGGTGCCACAATGTGTTTGATACAAGTATCAGATCAGATAACACACTCAGGACTGGGCTCTTTAGAGTCAGAGATTTGATGGAGATGAATAAGACAAGACAACTACTTCCAGGGGCATCAGAATTTACAAAGGAGACAGACATGTACACTCATTTCTCAAATACTAGGCAGATTCTGATGATTGTCATGATCAGAATGATATAACCAGTGCAAAAAACTTGAGAAATGTGAGAAATTGGTGTTACATTCTTTAATTTCAAAAAATTGTATCTCATCTCCAAACAATTCTATTTAGACCTGCTTGATTTTTAAAACAACTTTATTAATATATAATTCAGATACCATACAATTCATTGATTTTGAGTATACAATTGACTGGTTTTATTATATTCAAAGTTTTGTGCAACCATCACCAAAAGTCAATTTTAAAACTTTTTAATCTTCTCCAGAAAGAAACCCTAAACTCCTTTGCTGTCTCTCTCATTTTTACCCCAAGTCCCCCAGCCCCTGGCAACCACTAACCTATTTTCTGTCTATATAGATTTGCTTACTCTGGAAATTTTATATGAATGCAATCATAAAATGTGTGGGTTTTTTGTGGCTGCCTTTTTTCACTTTGCGTAGTGCCCTCAAGTTTCATCCATGTTGTATCAGGTGTCAGTCCTTCATTCCTTGGTATGGCCAAATAATATTCCATTGGATAGACCACATTTTATATATCTGTTCATTAAATGATGGACATTTGGGTTGTTTGCACTCTTGACTATTGTGACTAATGAACATGCATGCACATGTTATTATATGGACATATGTTCTTGTTTGAGAGCCTACCTAAGTGTGGTCATACGATAAGACCATGCTTACACTTTAGAGAAACTGCCAGACTGTTATCCAGTGTCTATATTTTTTACATTCCCACCAGCAGTGTTTCCTCAAACACTAATTCCAATCTCACCGCATCCTCACCAACACCTGTTATTATCTATGTTTTTGATTATAGCCAGACTAGTGAGTATGGATTGGTATCTCGTTGTGGTTTTGATTTGCATTTCCTTGAAGGTGACTGTCTGTTACATATCTTTTCATGCACTTATTATTTTTGTATCTTCTTTGAAGAAATGTTTATTCAAGTTTTTGCCTGTTTTTCAATTGGGTTATTTGTTTCATTATTTTGAATTGTAGCAGTTCTTTATATGTTCCAGATAAGTTCCTTATCAGATATACAATTTGCAAATAGTTCTTGCACTGATGGTTGTCTTTTCACTTTCTTGATGGTATCCTTTATAGCACATAAGTTTTAATTTTCATGAGTTCCCACTTGGTTGTGTTGTATAATTATTTTAGTACATTTGTAAGTTTAATGTGTAAAGATTTTATTGAGGATTTTTGCATCTAAGTTTACAGTGGATATTGGTCAGTGGTTTTCTTTTCATGTACTGTTATTATCTGGTTTTGGTATCAGGGTGATCATGCTGACCTCACAGATTATGTTAGGAGTACTCTTACCTCCTCTTCTATTTTTTGAAAGAGTTTGTGGTGGATTGGTGTTAATTCTTCTTTAAACATTTGGTAGAATCCACCAGGGAATTTGGACTTTCTTTGTGGGAAGTTGTTTGATTACTCAATTCTCTCTACTCAATCTAAGACTGTTAAGATTTTCTTTTTTCTTGAGTTAGTTTTGTTAGTTTGGGTCTTTCTAGGCATTCCCCCCCATTTCATCTAGGCATACACAAATTCACATTTTATTTCTGTAAGGTAGGTAGTTATGACTCCTCCTTCATTCCTGACTTTGTCTTCTCACTTTTTTCTTGGTCACTCTAGCTAAAGACTTTAATTTTGTTGAGCTTTTAAAAAATCAACTTTTGGTTTTGTTTATTTTCTCTCTGGTTTTCTATTTTCCATTTAAAAATTTTCCATTCTTCCCTTATTATTTCCTTCTTTCTGTCTGCCTGCTTTGGGTTTGATTTCCTTTTTTTTTTTTTTTTTTTTTTTTGGTCTAGTGTCATAGTTTAGATCAGGTTATCAATTTGAGATTTTTAGTACTTTTTAATGTACACATTTATAGATTCACATCTCCTTCTAATTAAGCACTGCTTTGGCTTCATCCAGTAAATATTGGTATGTTGTCTTCATTTTCATTAATCTCAAAGTACTCTGTAATTTCTTCTTTGACCCAGTTAGTGTTGTTTAATTTCCAAATATTTATGAACTCCTCAGATTTCTTTAGGTTATTAATTTCTAATTCAATTCTGATTAGAGAACATACTTTAAACAATTTCAACCCTTCTAAATTGATTGAGGTTTGATTTATGGCCCAGCATATGGTCTATATTGGAGCATGTTCCATGTGCACTTAAGAAGAATATTCTGCAGTTTGTTCTCTAGAATGTTCTCCATATGTCTATAAGGTCTAGTTGGTTTCTCATGTTGCTCAAGTCTTTCTATTTTCATGTTGATCTTCTGCCTAGTTGTTGTATCCAATACTGAAAATGGGAATATTGATGTCTCTAACTTTAATGTTGAATTGACTATCTCTCCAACTCTGTCAGTTTTGCTTCATGTATTTGGGGGCTCAGTTGTTAGGTACATATGTATTTATAATCATTATATCTTCCTAATGTATTAACTTTTGTCTTATATTACAATAGCTCCTCCAGCTATGTATGGTTGTTGTTTGAATGATATATCTTTTTTTTTTCCCATCCTTTGACTTGCAACCTTTTTATATCTTTGAATTCAAAGTGTGTAGCCTATAGGCAGCATATTGTTGGACCTTGTTTGTTTAGTCACTCTGATAATCTCTGCCTTTATGTTGGGTTGTTTAACTCAATCATGCTTTGTGTTATTATTGATATAGTTTGATTTATGTCTGCCCTTATAGTTTTTGCTTTCTATATGTCTCATGTCTCTTCTTCATTCCTCTCTTCCTTCTTTAGTGCTTTCATTTCCATTAAGTGAATATTTCCTTCTTGTTCCATTTTAATTCCTTCAATAATTTTTTAAATGACATATTTTTTTTGTGGCTGCTCTAAGGCCAACAGTATATATTTTAACTTACCAGAATGTATTTCATATTTATACTAACAATTCCAGTGCTATATAGAAATGTTACTCCCGTATAGCTCTATCTGCTCTTCTGTTTTTGTACTATTATAGTACAGAGTCAAGATTTTCTCTTTGTGTTTGTCTTTCAAAATTTTTACTATGATAATATCTGAGTGTAGATCACTTTGGTATTATCCTACTTGGAGTTCATTGTGCTTCTTAAATATGTAGAACAATGACTTCTTTCAATGTTGGAAGTTTTCATCCATTACTTCTGTAAATCTTTTTTCTATTTCTTTATTGATATTTTCTATTCAATGAGCTGTTGTCATCATGCCTTCCTTTATTCATGTAAGCATGGTTTCCTTTAGTTCTTTGAACATGTTTATAACAGCTGCTTTAAATCTTGGTCTGCTAACCCAACATCTGGGACCTCTCAAGGACTAATTCTGTTACCTGCTTTCCCCACCCCCAGTGTATGAGTCACACTTTCCTTTTTCTTTGCAAGTCTCGTAATTTTTGTTGTTGTTGAACACTGGACACTTTAGATAATATATTATAGCAACTATAGATACATATATCCCCACCTCCTCTTCAGGGCTTGTTATTTTTTCTTTTTTGTGTGTTTATTTGCTTTTGTGACATGATTGGACTATTTCAGTGAAATCTAATCCCCCCACAGTGTGCAACCTCTGAGCTAGCCTCAGTCACTAAAAATCTGTTAAATAAGTGAATGCATAAAATAGGTTTGTAAATTTCTTACTTTTAATTGCTTTTTAGGAGAAACATCTCTTCTAAATTGCATAAATTTTATTTTTACCCAAGTTGGAGAATTTTTTTTGTTTAATGTAAATTAACTATTATTTTGAAGATAGGATCTGTGTGAAAGTAAGAGATTGAGTAAATGACACCACTATGTCCTGTTCCACTTCTAAGAGCATCTGTCTTCCATTTAACATTAAGTTTTCTTTTTTTCTTTTTTTTTTTTTAAAGATTTATTTATTTATTTATTTGAGAGAGAATGAGAGACAGAGAGCATGAGAGGGAGGAGGGTCAGAGGGAGAAGCAGACTCCCCGCTGAGCAGGTAGCCCGATGCAGGACTCGATCCCGGGACTCCAGGATCATGACCTGAGCCGAAGGCAGTCGCTTAACCAACTGAGCCACCCAGGCGCCCTAACATTAAGTTTTCATTAAATATTTCCTTTCCTCAAGGTGCACATGGTTCAGCTTTTTTTCAAAGCATTATACCACCAGATGGAAAACCTGCTTTAAATTCTGTCTCTCGAATTCATTGTGTGCCTGGGGCACTGGTTGATTTATCAGCAATATAGGCATAATAATATTTTCCCTTCCTGCCTTAAAAGAATTTTAGGTGTTAAAAATGATGTCATAAGTGTATTTTGAAAGTATTACAAAGATGTTCCCTGGAAAGGCACTGTTGCTGCTGTTATTATTAATTAGGAAGGGTTAGATGTTAAAACGGTGGTAATCATGCTCTTGGATCCAAATGTAAACAAACACATTTTGGAGAAAATATCTGTCAGGAAAGATCATGATTTCTATCTACAATTTGAATTCATGCCTGTGCCTCTCCAGGGCCTAAACAAGCCATCCTTTAGGTATTAGAGTTTCCTGCAACTAATATTCACCTGTCGTAAGGTGACTCAGATGCAAGAAAGTGTAGTGGAAGAACACATGATTTGAAAGTAGTTATTTGAAACTGAATCTTAATCCTCCCAATTTCTTCTGTCTAATCTTGCCTGAATCTGCTTAATCTCAAAGAGTCTCAGTTTCATCCCCAGCTAAATGGGCATCTTTTATGGTATTGCAGGAGAGGTTAGGTGAAAAAACACCCATCATCATCCTGGAACATAGTCTGCGCTCCGGGTTAATATAAGCACTCACCTCCCAAGCATTTACCCTGGGCCTTCCTCATGGGATGATCCCTTCATTTCATTTGCAGGTTTTTCATGGCCCCTGGCATGGTTTGAATAAGAATGGTTTAGGAGGAACATCTGATCTGAGAGATCAGTTGGATTTTATTGCATTCTCCTGATATCTGCATTGTGTTTATGAGAATAACTAGCAGAGCACGGGACTCTAGGGATGTGGCACTCTAGAATGGTAAGTATTGAAGAGAAAAATCAAATCAGAAGGGGCAACAATCAGATGGGGCATACTATAAGAGGTCCCTTGGCCTTTGGAGATGATTGGCCATATTGGGCACTTGGAAATAAGTTAGGGATGAACAGGAAGAATGGGACCCTAAGGGAGCAAGATAAGGATCCAGAAAACTTTTTTTTTTTTTTAAGTGAGTTTTTGGATTCATCATCCTGGCATTGAAAGTGAACACAGAGATCTGTACCAGTGCTCTCTATTCGGCAAGCCATCGAGAATGCGGTTTTGTGATTTTCTGCTGTGGAAATCATGTCTTCAAAAATTTTATCTACTAAGTGCAGTGCATTTAAGTAATTTATTAAGTAATTTATTTTCTTATTTGTGCTCCTCTAAGATATATCCATCTGCCAAAGAAAATTTCTGGTTTTTATGAGATAAAAAGCAAATGACTTCTCCATAAATGCGCCTGTCTTTTCTTCCTCTCTACGGCACCCGCCCCCTCCTCTTTTTGAGTTTGCCCCCTTTTAATTGATCCCCATCAAGGCTATATTCACAGAGGCATGGCGCCAGTGACCAACATTAAATTCCATTCTATCCCACTTGCCTGCCACTGATAAGTGGTGTGTGGTCTGTATCCACAGTGCAGTCAGTCAGGGGCATTACTGCACCCATGAGGCTTGTGTTGTTTGTCGTGGCCAGGCACTGTTCACTGCTGGCTTCTCAGTGAAGGCGATGCATTCAATGGGCATTACATAATTATCGACACTGTCGGGGAAATGGCAATTTTTTTGTTGTTCTGTGAAGAAAAATAGTGTGTATGGATTTGGAGAGCAGTGTGCCTTCCTTTACATAACTCATTACATTGGAAGATACATATTTTGTAAATAGAAGTGGCAATTTTGGGGCGGCTGAGTGGCTCAGTCGGTTGGGTGGCTAGCTCTTGATTTTGGCTCAGGTCATGATCTCAGGGTCCCTGGATGGAGCCCCGTGATGGGCTCTGCACTCAACAGGCAGTCTGCTCCAGGATTCTCTCTCTGCCTCTCCCTCTGTCCCTCCCCCTGGCTTGCACTTGCTCTCTTTCTCTCTTAAAAAAAAATCTTTAAAAAAAAAAGTTGCAATTTATTCTGCAGCTCTCCAAATGAAGCTATGCAAAATCACGTGGCCTTTGGCATGAAAATGAGGCCCTAGTTTTCTCTCAGGTAGTGTTTGTCCACTAAAAAGGAAAAAAAAAATCATTATAGAAAAAAATGCTCTGTTGGTCATTGCTTTCACTAGCTTCCGTCAAGTGGAGTCAAAATCTTTTATGAATGGCTTCAACTTTGTCTCATCTCGGAGTTGTTTTTGACCAGGATGCTGATAATAGTAGATAGTGGGGTCTGGCATAAAGATTACTTACGCTCCTGAGACAGGATCAAATCTCTAGTGACTCTTATTACCTCTTTCATCACCACCTAATTCTTATTATTCATAGCAATAATGGTAATATGTATCACAGAGTGATTGAATGATTCAGTTAGGAAAAGGAAGAGCTGAAAGTAATCCAAGGTCGTCTTGATTTCAAAGCCCATATGCTACCATTTCTACTCTATACCATTTCTCCTAACACTGTCTTCTGCCTTAGTTTCTCTGTCTTTACAAGTTCCTAGAGCCTGCTGCCCTTCCTCCTTGCCCACTCAGCTGGGATGATCATGTTTGAAATCACAACTGGCAGTCCCATCCCCAGTGTTCCCTGGACACTGGGCATGGCTTGCTTGGCTATTCTCGTAAGCACCACCCTCTACAACCAGGTTTATTTCTTCAGCTTCATTTTACCTTGTAAATACACGATTATAGCTACCTATGATTAACTGGATACTAACTCTATGAGGCATAATATCAGGCATCCACTAACAGTCCACTTTTCTTTAGCAAAGTACGCCTTCGTCATTCCCTCAGGGCCTGGTAGACCAGTTGATCATTTTACTCCACTCATGTGGGCAAGGGTTTGGCACGTGATCAAGTGAGGCCAATCAGGTTCTCCCAGGAATAGACACTGGGTGGTGGGGGCAGTCTCTGGATATACCTGAATTGAGACATTGGAATGGTATCACCTAGCAATACCAAGAGTTCCCGTCATGAAGTCCCCTGAAATGCCGTGGTTCCCACCTTTCCTAAGGCCTGGTTTGTCTGCTGTTTGATTTTGTGACCCCAACTACCCCAATTCCTCCCCATAAATTCCCTTTATTACCTAAATTTACCAGAGTGGATCTGAGTATGTGATATACAGGTTCTTCACTGAGCAATACAGAAGTTGGCTGTGGTTTGAGTTTGGCTCATGACAGGACTTGTGAGGATGTCCCAGTGGTCTCTGAGCTTGAGGAAACTGCCATCTTGGAGAAGATATCGAATAACTCCCCCCTCCCTGTGTGTGCAGTATCTTTTCGAATGAGGTGCGAACGTTTTGCAAAGAGTTGTTTTCACGTTCTGAGCACAAGTCCCTTCACTGCCACAAGTTCGTTTGGTTGCTCGTGGTTCTGTGTGGAGAGGCAGAGGACCCAAGTGATCTGAAAACTCAAGAATGTGAAGCTCAGAAATAAAAGCAGTCGAGGGCATGGGTCTCCTTTCAGAGTGATGAAAATGTTCTGGAACTATTTAGTTGTGATGATTCACAGCAGTGAATGTACTAAATGCCACTGAATCTTATACGTAAAATGACTCAAATGATAAAGGAAAAAAAGAAGCATGCCATTTTGATTCAAACCCTTTTCTGAACCCTACCCTTAGTTTCATTGGGGAATTCGTGTCAACAGTAGAGATTCTTGCTTCCTACATGTTTTCACATTCAGGCCTCTGTAGAAAATGATCATAATTGCTCAGAACACTTAGGTAAACTGGAGGGATTTGAGGATGCCTATAGGAGGCTAAACAAAAATTCATTTTATTTTCTTTATATTATGTGATTAGGAGAAAAAAATAGAAAATACTAGGGAAGGTATTAAATATCAAATTTCTATGAAACTTTTCAAACACAATCTTTTCACACTTTTTTTTTTTTTTTTTAAAGATTTTATTTATTTGACAGAGCAAGACACAGCAAGAGAAGGAACACAAGCAGGGGGAGTGGGAGAGGGAGAAGCAGGCTTCCCGCTGAGCAGGGAGCCTGATGCGGGGCTTGATCCCGGGACCCTGGGATCATGACCTGAGCCGAAGGCAGTCGCTTAACAACTGAGCCACCCAGGCTCCCCTCTTTTCACACTTTTTTCACGAGAAACTTGAGCATGCTTCTGTCCACATAACGTTTTGCCATCATCCCCAGCTTTACTGAAGATATAATTTATATACAGTAAAATTCGCCTATTTTAAATGAGTAGTAATGAGTTTTAGCGATTGTCTACACAACCAACACAATCAAAGTGTAGACATCTCCTTCATGTCCAAAAATGCAGCATGAAGTTTTCCATTCCTTTGCAGTTGATTTCCTAATTTGACTCCTGGCATGATGCAACCGCTAATCTGAATTCTGTCACTATAGTCTTGTCTTTACTACAATTCCATGTAAATTGTATCATACAGTGGCGTTTTGTTTGACTTTTTCTTTTTTAAAAAAGGATTATTTATTTATTTGAGAGAGAGAGAAAGAATATGAGCAGGAGGAGGGGCAGAGGGAGAGGGAGAAGCAGACTGCCCGCTGAGCAGGGAGCCCGACATGGGACTCGATCCCAGGACCCTGGGATCATGACCTGAGCTGAAGGCAGACGCTTAACTGACTGAGCCACCCAGGCGCCCCTGACTTTTTCTTATTTAGCCTAATGTTTTTAATACTGATCTGTGCTGCCATGTGTATCAATATTTTGTTCCTTTTTATCACTCAGTAGTATTCCATTGTACAGATATATAATAGTTATTGATGACATTTAGGGTGTTTCAAATAGCTGATATTACCAATAAAGCTGCTATGAACATTCCTGTACAAGTCTTTGTGGGGACACGTGTTTTTATTTATTTAGGTCTTCCTTCATTTTCCAGTGGGTTTGCTTAGCGATGGTAAATTTATGTTTAGCTTTTTAAGAAACCACTTAACTGTTGTCCAGAGTGGCTGCAGCATTTCACATTCTCACTGGGAATGTATGAGAATTCCATTTGCTCCACATTCTTACCAACTTTTAGTGTAGCTAATATTTTTAATGTTAGCTATTTTAGTAGATGAGTAGTGGAATCTCATACTAGTTTTTTTTTCTTTTTTTTTTTTAAAGATTATATATTTATTTGAGAGAGAGAGAGCACAAGTAGGAGGGACAAAGGGAGAGAGAGAGAGAATTCCAAACAGACTCTGTGCTGAGCATGGAGCCCGATGTGGGCCTCGATCTCACAACCCTGAGATCATGACCTGAGCTGAAACCATATCAGCTGCTTAACGAACTGCACCACCCAGGCACCCTTCACATTAGTTTTAATTAGCACTTCCCTGATGAGAGGTGATGGTGAGCATCTTTTCATGGCCTTTTTTGCTATTTGTATATCCTGTTTTGTGAAGAGTCTGAATAATTTGAATGTTTTTTCTTGGGTTTTATTAACTTGAAAGATTTCCTTTAATAATTTGGATATATGATATTGTCATGTATATGTGTACATATTTATATAAAAAGGTATATATTAAAGATGTAGATACATATAAGTATATATAAAGATAGATATATAAAGATATATATAAAGTTGTGTGTATATATAAATATATATATATAAGTAAGGTAAGTATAAATAATGTAAGTATACATATGTAAATGTGTGTATATATATATAAGTAAGGATATATAGGTAGATAAAGATATATATGCATATATATCTTTGTCAGATGTATTAAATATATGGTATGTTAAATACGTATATTTGTGCTTTTAACTATATCTTTTTAAAGAGAAAGTTCTTAATTTTGATGATGCCTGTTTTGTGTTTTTTCATGCTTTTGAATCTTTTTAAAGAAATTTTTGCTCTACTCAGTGTCATAAAAATTTAATTCTATGCTTTCCTCCTAGAAATTATATAGTTTTGTGTCTAATGTTTTGCTCTATGATCCAGTTTGAATCAAGTTATTTGTATGATGTGATAGGTTCATTTTTTTCCATACTAATATCCAATTGTTTCAGCACATTTATTGAAAAGGCTGAATATTTCCCATTGAATGATCTTAGTGCCTTCATCAGAAATCAACTGGCCCGTCTCTTTGTGGGTCTGTTTCTTGATTTTGTTCTGTTAATCTTTTTTTTTAAGATTTATTTTATTTATTTATTTGAGAGAGAGAAAGAGCAGGGGGAAGAGCAGAAGGAGAGAATATCAAGTAGACTCTGTGCTTAGCACAGAGCTAGATGTGAGGCTCAAACTCACAACCTGAGTCGAAATCAAGAGTCTGATGCTTAACCAACTGAGCCACCCAGGTGTCCCAATCATCTTCTTCTTCTTCTTCTTCTTCTTCTTCTTCTTCTTCTTCTTTTTTAAGATTTATTTATTTATTTTTAGTGAGAGAGAGAGAGAGAGTGTGGTGGGGGGGAGGGACAGAGGGAGAGAGAGAGAGAATCTCAAGCAGACTCCCCACTGAGCATGGAGCCTGATGCAGGGCTTGATCAAAAGACCCTGAGATCATTACCTGAGCTGAAATCAAGAGTCAGACACTCAACTGAGCCAGCCAGGTGCCTCATGTAAGTCAAATTCTTTTGACTACTGTAAGCCTTTGGCCTTTCCATATAAATTTTTTAATCAACTTGTCAATTCTTCAATCAAGCCTGTTGTTTTGATTAAGATAATTTTGAATATATAGACTCATTCGGGAAAAATTGTGGTATTAGCAAGATTTGAACCCTTGAAGCCATTCATGTCATATGTTTCTCCATTATTTAGGTTATTTAGACTATCTTTAATTTTCCTCAACATTTTTTTAAGTTTTTAAATGCACACTTTTCATAAAATTTATTCATAAGTATCTGACTTTGCTTCTCATTGTAAATTGATATTTATTTCATTTTCCAATTGTTCATCAATAGTATATAGAAATACAATTAATTTTTGTATTTTATCTTGGAAACTTTATGAATTCACTTATTAGTTCTTAGCAGCTTTTTTGATGATCATTTAAGATTTTTAAAGCACATATCACATCATTTCCTATACAGATTTACTTCTTTCTTTCCAAACTGAGTGCTTAACAAATGTTTTCCTTGCCTACATCGGTGGTTAAAACATTTAGCACAATGTAGAGGAATAGTGATGATGGTGTCCTTGCCTCGTTCCTGCTTTTCAAGTAGAAGCTGTTCAGTCCTTCCCCACTGAGTATGAGGCTAGCTCTTGAGCTTTGCAACAGATGCCCTTTGTCAGATTAAGGAAATTTCCGTGTATTTGTAGCTTTCTGAGAGTTTTTGTTTCTTTTGCAAACATTTTCTCTGCATCTGTTGACATGCTCAGGTGTTTTTTCCTCCTTTATTCCACTGATACCGTGAATCATGTTGATTCATTTTCAGATGTCACACCAACCTTACATTCTGGTATAAACCCTTCTTGGTCAAAATTTATTATCCTTTTATATATTGCCAGACTCCATTTGCTAAAATATTGTGAGGTTTTCCCATCTATGTTATGACAGATGTATGTAGATGTACATTCTTTCCTTGTGATACATTTGTCTGGTTTTGTTAGTGTAACATGGGCTTACAAAATGAGTTGGGAAGTAATACCACTCTTTTCTGAAAGATTTTGAGTAGAATTGGTATCATGTCTTTCTTATATATTTGCTAGTGAATACATTCACCAGTGAACACATCTGGGTAGGAATTTTCCTTGCAGAAACCTATTAATTATGAAGTACATTTCTTTCATATATATAATGCTATTCAAGTTCACAGTTCCTCTCGGGGTCAGTTTTGGTAGCTTGTATTTGTCAAGGAATTTGTCTATCTAACTCTAAGTTGTTGAATTTTTTTGACAAAAAGTTGTTCATAATATTCCTTTATTTTCTTTTTTATGTTGCAAAATTTATAGTGACATCTCTCTCGTTCGTGACATTGGTAACTTGTGTTCTCTCTCCCTTTCTCTATCTCTCTCTCTCAACAACCAGGTAGAGGCTTTTCAATTTCATTAAACTAAAAGAATCAGCTTTGGGTTTCATTAATTTCCTTATTGTTTGTCCTTTAAAAATGTTACTGATTTCTTCTCTCTCATCTTTAGTGATTCTTTCCTTCTCCTTATCTTGGGTATTATTTTTGCTGTATTTTTTTAAATTTTATTTTTATTTTTTTAAGATTGTATTTATTTATTGGACAGAGAGAGAGAGCACAAGCAGGGGGAGCAGCAGAAGGAGAGGGAGAAGCAGGCTCCCCGCTGAGCAAGGAGCCCGATGCTGGGCTCGATCCCAGAACCCTGGGATCATGACCTGAGCCGAAGGCAGACGCTTAACCTACTGAGCCACCCAGGCATCCCCTTTTTCTTTAAATTTTACAGTGGAAGCTTAGAGAATTAACTTTAGAGCTTTCTTCTTTTCTAGGAATTTGAAGCTATAGTCTCTATAAACACTACTTTACCTGTGTCTCTCAAATTTTTGTACATTGAATTATTATTCAGCTCCAAGCATTTCTAATTTCTTTTTAAATTTTTGAGACATGGATTATTTAGAAGTATGTTGTTTAGTTTTTCTAATATTTGGAGCTCTCTAGATACTTTATTGTTACTGATTTAATTTAATTCCATTTTGGATAGACAACCTATCTTGTATGATTTCAGCATTTTAAAAATTATTTAGGCTTGTCTCATGGCCTGGTGTGTGGTCTTGCAACTGAGCCATATGCTTTGTAAAGACTGTGTCTTCTGTAGTTGTTGGGTCTAGTGCCTTGTTAATATCAATTAAGTCAAAGTAATTGATAATTTAATTATTGATATGGTTAGTCATATGTTTGCCTTTTTTTTTTTTTTACGAGGAGGAGAGAGAGAGAGAGAGAGAGAGCAGGAGCAGTGGGGCAGGGGCAGAGGGAGAGGGGGAGAGAGAGAATCTCAAGCAGGCTCCATGCCCAGCACAGAGCCTGATGTGGGGCTCGATCTCACGATCCTGAGATCATGACCTGAGCAGAAATCAAGAGTCTTTGCCCAACTGACTGAGCCACCCAGGGACCCTGGGTTTGCCATTTCAGTTTCAACTTTTTGTTTCCTTTGGTTTTTTTGTTTGTTGGTTGGTTTATTATTTCTTTCCTGTCTTTTTGGGGCAAGGTATCATTTGGTTATTTTTAGAATTCCATTTTTATTTTCCTAGCAGCTTCTAGCTTTCCATCTTATATTACATTGTAGTGGTCCATTTAGGGATTGCAATGTAAATTCTTAGGTTTTAACATTTATCTATGGTTAATATTGTACCATTTCATGAAAAATATATCAAGTGTGCCACCATAAAGGTCTATATGGACCTCTGTGTTACTAATGTATTACAAATCCACGAGTCTGTAATTTTGTCTTTAGAGTCATATGCATTGTAATGAAATTATATGGAAAAAAGGTGAAAATAGTTTGACATTTACCAAGATGTTTATCATTGCTAAAGTTAGTCATTCCTTTCTGCGGCTATGAGTTTCAATCTGGTTTAATTTTTCTTCTGTTTGAAGAAATTCCTTTAGCAGTTCTTGTTTGAGATCTGTTTTCCACAAATTCTCTTAGTTTACATATATCTTATTATGACTTTACTTTCCCTTCATTTTTAGAGAAAAATTTCACTAGATCTAGAATTCTCTCTTGAGAAATTTCTCTTTCAGCCCCCTAACAAAATGGTGTTCTACTCTCCTCCAACCTCTGTACTTTCTGATAAGGAGTCAGCTATTAATCAAGTAAAGAGTTGGGTGTTTTTCTTGCTGCTTTTTTTTTTTTTTTTAAAGATTTTATTTATTTATTTGAGACAGAGAGAATGAGAGAGAGAGAGCACATGAGAGGGGGGAGGGTCAGAGGGAGAAGCAGGCTCCCTGCCGAGCAGGGAGCCCGATGCGGGACTCGATCCAGGGACTCCAGGATCATGACCTGAGCCAAAGGCAGTCGCTTAACCAACTGAGCCACCCAGGCGCCCCTTTCTTGCTGCTTTTATTACTTGCTTTTATCATCAGTTTTCAACGATTTGACTATAATGTGTGTCTTTCTTTTGTCTTGCTTCATGTTTGCTGAGCACTTTGAATCTGTAAATGTACATCATTCATTAAATTTGGAATATTCGACCATCATTTCTTCAAAAATGTTTTTTACCCCATTTGTTGTTTGCACTCCAATTACACATATGTTAGACTGGTTTATATGCTTAATAGGTCATGAAGCTCTACTTGCTTTTTTTTCAACATCTTTTTTCTTTGTTCTTAACATTGGATAAATTTGATCTTTTGCAAGTTCACTTACTCTTTCCTGTGTCTTTGGCATTCTGTTAAATTCATCCAGTGATTGAAAACTTCAGATATTACACTTTTCACTTAGGGACTTTCTATTTGGTTCTTTTTTATTATTTCTATTTGTTTACTGTCACTTCCTGGGATTTTTGTTGTTGTTGTTTATCACTGGCATATTTTCTTTTACTTCATGGAGTACAGTAATTATAATGGCTGTTTGAAATTTCATTTTGGCTAATTCTAACATCTGGGTTATATTGGAGCTGACTACAGGTCAATTTTCTCTTGTGAATGGTTCCATTTTCCTGTCTCTTTGCATTTCAGATACATTTTTATTGTATCTTAGACATTATGAATATGCAGATGTAGAGATGTTGGGTTCTTTTATTTTACTCTAATGAGTGTTGGTTTTGTTTGGGTGGGCAATTAAGTTGGTTGGACTTGAGCTGCAATCTCTACTTCTTGGTGGGTAACTCCAATTTCGGTGCAGATCTTGGTATTTAACTGAGTTGATTTGACTCATTTCCATGCCCACGTGTTTTAGGGGTTAGCCAAGGTTATGGAAAGACAGAATTTGGGGATTCTATCTCTGGTGTTCTGCCTCTCTCTCCAGGGGCTACAGTTGACCCATATTTAATTGGTCCCTTGAACAGAAAGCTGTGGTTTCTCCATCAGCATCCATACTGCTCCATGCTCCATGCCAACCATGTTTGACCTCAGGCTAAAAGCTGTGAAAATATCAACTCAATATTACTGTCCTGTGGGCATGGACTGTCCAGTGGACCATGCCTGCTTCTGTATACTCCTCAGCGCCTTCAGGTCACTGTTTGTTTTGTATGATATTCACAGTTGATAGTTATTATCTGCAGATGTGCTGGACTGGTTGGATCTTCCTCAGCCATTACCCTTATGAACATAATTTTTCATATCAGGTTTATGCTTGACAAGGCTATCCTCAATTCCTGATAATGACATTTTAATGGTGATCTTTTCAGATTTTTGATAGTCACCATTGGCAGGAGAATTTATTCACACAGGTAGGTGATAAAACATTTAAAACCACTTTTACAACTATTCAAAATTTGCAGTTGCTAAAAGTGTATTTAAAGGAGCTAACAGCTTCTCTCTCTCTCTTTTTTTTTTTTTTTTGCCCTGACAAATGTAATGCTGAAATTTCTTGTGATAATGCAAATGGGTTTCAAATCCAACAGAATGTTTTCATATCAAGTATTTCAAAATAATGATGATGCTCTAATTAGTAGAAAACACATGCATTGTTAGAGCAGTCACCCCGCAGCTAGCCTGGATGCCACTAAAAGGGCATATTAGTTGCAAAAGCATCTGATATGTGTGAAGGCAGAGATTCAGAGCCCCCTGGAGCTCTTCTTCCAGGAACACCTGCTGATATCTCAGCCTCCACAACTCCAACTCTTGTTCCTTCACCTGTGCACCTGACTGCTTAGGTATTTGGAACACAAACTACGCTAGCAGGTCTGTGGGCCTGTTGTTTAGGGCAGGTTGGGGTATACCATACAGCTGCCTACAATAAAGGTGTCCAAGGTATGGAGGAACTCCTTGCAGCCCTTAGGGAACTGTGCCAAAACACAGGTGGTCATTCATCATGCCCAATGCTTACTGAGATATTAGGATCTGCTGTCAGGCCCACCTCTGCTCAGCTCACCTTCTTAGGAACCCTAGATGAAGTTATTCATGCTTCCATGTGTGGGCTTTGGGTCTCCAAGCTCCACTTGGATGCTAAGAAGGCCAAGGGGGTGGGGTCAACACATAACACACTTGTAAGCCATTCATAGCACTTTAGTACACTGAGAGGCTAATCTTCAGATGGTAAGTACTTACAACTAATATTGATGTTGGAAAATAAAATACTTTCGTAGTAGATAGTAAAAAGCCATGATTTTGTTCAACATTCCACCCCTACTCTGATTTCCCAGCCCCTGGGACCCTTTCTCACCTTCCTCCTCCTGCGTGATTATGACTAACACAATTTGTTAAATATTTCAGTGTCTCTCAACTTTGCTGTGCATTCTAATTATTTGAAATCTTGTTAAAATGCAGATTCTGATGGCAGCGTACATGGAAGCAGGTGGAGAGCAGATCCGGCACTTTTAACAAGCTCCTAGGAATGCTGAGCCTGCTGGACTGTGGGCTATACTGAGTAACAGGGATGTATTTTGAATACTACCTCTGAATGTATTATTATGAGACATCAGTGAGGAAGTTTTGAAATAGCCTAGTGGTTATAGTATGCGATAAGGGGTCTGACTGCATTAAACTCAAATCTTAGCTCATCTGCTAACTAGCTTTGTAATACCCGGCAAGCTACAAAACCCCTCTGGACCTCAGTATCTTCAGTAGTAAGTGAAGATAATAGTACATCTCTCCTAATGATGGTGCTGTGATGATTAATGCCACAGTACATGTAAGAGTTTAGAACAGTGCACAGCACCTAATAAGATCTCAATAAGTATCAGCTATCGTGTATTACTGTGTATCCTCATGAGTGGCTTATAAATTTATTGTAGAGAGACACAGTTTCACAATCAAGGGAAAACACAAACATCTCATTTGACAAACTTAATCAAATCCCCAAATGTCTAGTAGAGCAAATGTGTTCTCTTGGTGTTGGGAAATTTTCTTAAAGGAGGTAGCCCTTGAGGGGAGCCTGGGTGGCTCAGTTGGTTGAGTGACCTACTCTTGGTTTCAGCTCAGGTCATGATCTCGCGGTCGTGAGAATGAGTCCTGCGTCAGGCTCTGTGCTCAGTTCAGAGTCTGCTTCAGATTTTTTTCCCTCTTTAATTTACCTCTACCTCTCCCTGCTCTCGCTCTCTCTCTCAAATTAAGGGAAAAAAAATCTTAAAAAAAAAAGACCCTTGGAGGTTGAATGGGATTTAGATAGCTGAGAGATTCACCCACAGAGCCTTCAATGTGGATGCTGTCTTTGAACTTGATCTAATAAATCATAAGCAGAGTCTATGGACTCCTAGGGAGGAGAGAAATATGATTATTCTAGTTATGGATGTTTTGGTGGTAGGAAATGGGGCTCACTCAAATTATCACAGGGATAGGAGGTTTATTTATAGGATCTTCATGCAGGGAATCACAGGAAAAGCTGAAAAAATAAGGATTCAGGGAAGGGCAGAAATAAAGGTCATTCTGACTTCTATCACACATCCACTTAATTTTCTTGGCTTCTCTGTTTCCCACTCTCCATCCTGACCAGCTATTTCCATTTACTCATGTAATTAAATCAACTAATATCTGTGGACTTCCTAGCATATGCTGGCCACAGTTCTAGACATTGGCATTAGCTATACTTGTAAACCGAAAAGATAAAATCCCTGTCTTTGTGCAGCTTTTATTTTAGCAAGGGCAGAAAGACAATGAGCAGTGAGCATCATAAATTAACTACATTGTATAGCACAGCAGAAGGTGATGCGGGAAAATAGGGAGCAGGGAGAGAGATAGCGGGAATGTTGCAGTTAGGTAGTGGGTTCTATTTTGAGTAGGGTGCTCAGCATGGGCCTCATTGAAAAGGTAACATTTGAGCAAAGGCTACAAGCAGGTGGGGAGGGGGTATTGGTAATAGGCTGAACAGAAATCAAGTGGAAGAACGTTCTAGACAAAGGCTAGACAAAGGCATGCTTCATGGCCTTAAGCTCCTCAGTTATGTTCGAGAAACAGAAAGGAGGCCAGTGGAGGTGGATGGGAGTTAGGAATGGGAGAACAATGGAGAAAGAGGGCAGAGAGGTGTGGTGATGCCTCATATCAAGCAGACGCTGGAGGGACTTTGGCTTCTCTTCTCACGAAATGGGAGCCACTGGAAGGTGTGAATCAGAGTATGAACATGGTGTGATAGACATCTGAAAAGGATACTTCTAGTGCTATTTGGGAACAATAAAATGAAGGGGCAAGGTTGGAAGCAGGAAGACCGGTTATAGTGCAGAGATGATGATGGCTCAGATCAGGTGGGGAGAATGTAATGAAGAGGAAGATCCGAGGGGATTCATGGATGGATTGATTGTGGGATGGCAGAAAAATCAGATGTGTGAATACTGTCAAGTGACACAGAGAAGACTGCAGGCAGAGAGGCTGGGTGGGAGAATCACAAGTCCCAAGTGAACACGTAACCATGTCCAAGTGGAAATGTTGAGTAACCGCTGTATGGACACGTATGAGGTTCTGAGGAGAAGTTTTGGTCTAGAGGTATGATTTGGAGTTGCATATGGATAGCATTTGAAGCTCTGAGGGCTGGAAAGCTTTTAGAGAGAAGAGACTGAAGACCGAGACTTGGGCACTCCAATGTTAAGGGTTTGGGAAGAAGAAGAATCCAACAAAAGAACCTGAAAAGTCGATGTGCCAGGATACCTAGAGAGTCTTGTGTCTTGGAACCTGAGTGAAGAAAGTGCATTGATGGGAGAAATTGAGTGACCGTTGTTAAGTGCTGTTGACTCATGAAGTATGATGTGGACTGAGGATGCACCATTGGATTCAGCAACATGGGGGTGGTTAATGACTTGGACAAGAGCAGTTTCTGCAGAACGAGAGAGGTGAAAACCCAACTGAAGTAAATATAAAGAGAGAACCGGAAGTGAGGAATTGGAGACATGGGGTGTGTTCAGCTTGTTAGGGGATAATTTTGGGGAGAGAGCTGTATCATTGTGTGTATAACCCTGGGAGGCTTGCTTCTCTCCCTGGCTGTCCTGGGTCACACTTAGGCACATGGGCAACCATTTAACCAGGTCCAACCTGGGGCCAGGATCTTGTAGCTGTTCCTTCTCTGGGATCTTGCTGTCTCTCAATCTGTAATAGAAACCCTTCTGAAGATCGAGAGGAATCATACTACCCAGAAGGAGGCTTGCAGAATGTGACTGTCCAGAGAGCAAGTACATAGCTCTCTAAGTAAATAGCAGTCTGCTATGTAAATTTCTGTCCTCACCCTCTGTAGTTGACTGATCTTGGACAAACCCATTAGTAATCACTGTGGAGTCCACCATCAAATGTATCCCAATCCTTCTAGAAACTTTTCATGTATTTGTTCCAGACAGCTTTTCAGAGAAACAAATTGCATTTCTTTATTATCGACAGTATAAAGGAACGCTCTATCTTTTTTATCCTAAGATTATGTTGCTCACATTTGAAAAGGGGAAGAGGGTGGTGAGAGCTGATTTTACACTCAGGTGAACATCTCGGCTTCCTCTGTGAAGCAGAGATACAAAGATTACAAGAAGCTCCCTTTTCTTTGTTCTGTGATGCATTGTTGTGGAAAGTATTTGTTTTCTTCCAACAGAACCTGCTTGTAACTTGGTCTGTCTGCTTCCATTCTGTCTTCAGAGATAGGTCATACAAGAACTAGGTCATGAGACGATCAGTTTTTCTGATGAGACAATGAGGTCTGTGACAAATGCTGAGATCTCAGTAGATTTGCTAAGATCAGTACTTCTGGTTTTGTTCTTTGGTTTTAGATTGTGAGGTGGTATCTTACTGACACCCATTCTTCCGATGGTGAATGAAGCCTGCACACAGTAGGTCTCTCTGATTTGTTTGTGGTGCGATCAGAGTTTGCTATTTCCCTGGCTCGGCTGTTTGTTGTATGTTTCTGAGTCTGGTTCTACTTGAAGGAGCTCATTGGTCAAGAGTCTGACTCCACACACCCTCAGCTCAGGGTCACTGTTCCACCGAGGGTTGATGCTTTGTTTTCATGTCTGTCTCTAATCTCTGGACTGTGAACTCTGGGAGGTCAGGGTCGATGACTTCATTTTTCCTTATAGTATTCAGCATATTGTCCCCACAAAGCTCCATACTTCAACTGTATTGACAAATGAATGATAATGGCCACGATTACCTTATAATGGACAGGTGAGAGACTTTTTAAAGAATACAATGAATGTTCAGAAGAATATTCAGATTGCTCAGTTCAGTATAACTTTTATCTTTTGTATGCCACATGTTGTCCATTGATTCAGAATATTCATGAGGACTTTTGACCTGGTCTGAATAGGGTTCATCCAAAAAAACAGTTTCTGGGAGGAGGGTGGAGGATGCATGGTTTATTTGCGAATTGAAAAGATATGGTATGATAATGGGGAGGTAATGCAAAGGGTATTAAAAAACAACAACAACAACAAATAGCCAAACCCCCAGCTATCACTGTGGGCAACTAAAGCTTAAGCCTTCAGGGAAAATTCGGGAAATGCTATAAAACACACACTTCAGAACGATCCTAGCCATGGGGTAAAGAGCCGGGGTATTTATATTCCCACACCCATCAGTCATTGGTAAGGGATGTGAACATCCTGGGAAGATAATCAATCTCTAGTCACTTCCATCCCACCTTATGCTCAGGCTGAGTGGGTTCTGGCAGCCCAAGGCCAGCCAGCCAACGAAGATGCAGTTCCTGGCTCTTACTAGTCAGATTGGTGTGCACAGAAATGGTAATGGAATCTGAAGGGATACGGGCCCAGCACACTTCCACTAAGACCGTAAAGTGCTAATGTGTAAGCCATCATCTGCTTTGTTTATCCTTTTTACTCTCAGGATCACTCTCCATTAATGTAAGAAAATGCCCTTTAATATATGAGCGAATACATGTGAAAGCATCTTGGAATGCATTTTCTAAACCATGAAGTGGGATACACGTGTATTGTTGTGATCGTTATTGTAGTTATTACGATGATGATAGCTTGATTATAGTTATCAGCACTTGAGGGGGTTAGAAAAATGTTTTTTTGAGAACAGACGTGAGATGTGAAATTTCAATACAACTCCAGTTACACATAATCAATAATTGTCCAAACCAAGGCCTGGGGCTGTACTTGAATCAATTTAGAAATGAAAGAAGGAAGATCATTCACATATCTGTTGATTATTTCTCTCTTGGGAGACAGTGGCCAATGAGGTCTTCACCAGGGTCCCGTAAGTATTTAAAATATCTTAAATGGTGTATTTTGGGGGAAGGGTCTGTTTGATCAGAGTCTGGCCTCTAGCTCTTCTACTTCTTTGATGTTAAAAATGCCTGATCCTGCTTTACATATTTAATCTTATTTGAACCCAACCAAGGACTTGTGAAGCCATAGTTTTGACTTCTACTTCATGTTGGATATGACTTCTGTCCAGGGTCATGCCTTTTTTTTTTGGCCCAATCCCCTTGAATCAGACCATTCATAAATACTGTGGTTTGGATTCACTTATCTTACACCTGTGACATTTAGTGACTTAAACTAGCTAGTCTAATGCCCACCTCTGGAAAGTTTCACTTCCATCAGTTTCCAAAACTACAACCCCCTTGCCCTCAACTTGCTCTCTGTTCTCTGCCAGGCACTCCCAGAATGCCTTTCTGCTGGAGCCACCTGCCATGATGGTTCCTACTTGCATAGAAGACATGCAAGGTGAAGGGCAAGAAAGGGTGGATATGGAAGCCATGTAGGTGATGGAATTATCAGGATTTGTGACTGGTTGGACATGGATGTGAGAGGGAGGTGTCGAAGATGATGGATTATGTGAGTGTTGGTGCTCTCAATGGAGAAAAGACATATGGGGACAGAGCAGCCCCGAGTAAAAAGATACATAGATACTGATAGATCTTTTTTTCCCATTGAGTAAAATGCAGCCAACAGTAGCTGTGGGTAAAAGCAAACCTTACTGTTAAATTGTTTAAATTGATTGACAGCACAATAATGGATGAGAGATTATTATTTTCCTGGTCATCCTGCTAATAGAGCTTAAATTTATTAACATTCAAATAACTAATAGAGTACATTTCCTATTGATAACATGTCCAGAGTCTTAAGAGGATTCTCATTTGGTGAAAGGCACAAGAGGAACCATTCTTTTCTGGTTGTGAATCAACCCTATTTAATTAGAAACAATAAAATTCATTGTATTTGAGCAGGAAGATACCTGGAAGTATTAGGTTGGGTATAATCCAGTCTCGTTTCCAGTAGTTGAGCCAGGAGACCTGGGGAAGGATGTCTGGGGGTACATACTTTTTGTACTAATGGTGCTGGCATTGCTGAGTCAATTAGATTTAATTTGGTTTCTTGTTTGATCCTCTGGCTAGCCTATAACTGAAAACCTGAATATTTTCTCATATTACTATTGTCCTCAGACAAAGACCTCTTGAATTCACAGAGCAATCTATAATGTAGCTATCCATTTCCCATCTGCTCTGTGTGCACCTTAACTGATAGCTGTTCAGACATTTATTTCAGATAGTGCCTGTCATGAACTGAGGGTTCCTTTGAATCTGGGCTTTTGAGATCCAAATTGGTAGCCTTGGAAATTTATTCTTCGACAAAGGTCTGTCGAGGGCCCTTCTCATCCGGTAGAAGAAGGAGATGGAAAAAAAGAAAGGCTCACAAAACCTTCATAATCCTCTTTCATCTACGGAATTACCAAGAATATTCTTGGAAGAATGGCCTGTGCAGACTTCCCTGACATTTCACTAGTATAAGTAATTTCTGATTATTTCTAGTTTCCTCTGTTTGAATCTGTGTGTGACCCAACAGAATCATTTTCCGGGGAGTGGATATGATGTGATTTCAAATAAGATAGTAAAAGGGGAAAATGAATACATCAGCTAAGGCTGCAGAGAATTAGACAATCATAATTCTGGCTTTGGAGGGGACAGCACTAGATGAGGGCACTGGTAGTAGAGGGACAACCTTTAGATATAAATGGCCAGAAGGTTTATGCTCCAGAGCTTGGAGATTCATAGCAGTGAATATTTACATAGACATTAACTGGGGCTAGACACTGTTCTAAGTACCTTTTCTATATTGTACGCTTAAGGATTTTGGTCCTATTATCCCAAGTTTATAGAAAATGTGTTAGGTGGGTATCTTCAGAGAAATGAAACTAATAGTTAGCATTCTCCAGGGAAACAAAACCTTATACATTATAAAGAACATGAAAAAAAGAAAAACCACCCAAAAAACCAAGACCTACAGTTGGTAAGCCAAAGACTCAAGACAGCTGATTGTATGCACCCAATCTGAGTCTGAGTCTGAAGGCAGAAGACTGATGTCTCAGCTTGAAGACAGTCAGGCAGAAGGGGAGTGCATTCTCTCTGACTCAGCCTTTTGTTCTCTGTAGGGAGGCCTTTAACTGATTAGATGAGGCCAACCCAAACTGGGGAGGACAATCAGCTTTACTCAGTCTACCATATCAAATGTTAATTTTATCCAGAAACATCCTGATTGACACACCCAGAATAATAATCCAGAAACATCCTGATTGACACACCCACACTCTGGGGCCCGGTCAAGTTGATATATAAAATTAACTACTGCAGTTTAGGGAAACTGAGGCAGAGGGCGATAAGTAACTTGACTAAGGTCACACAGTAAGCACATAAGCACAGATTTGAACCCAGGCTGTTTGACTCGAGGACCAGTTCTGCAACTATGGGACATTGTCTGTCTATGCCATGGTCTAGAATGTATGTCAGAGACATATCAGACAGTCCAGTTTCCTCAACCCTATAAAGGGAAATCTCCTTAATGTAGGGCATCGAATTGGATACAAAACCTAAAGGGAAATCTCCTTAATGTAGGGCATGGAATTGGATACAAAACCATCTAGAAAAAAAGAAGGGGGACTTTATTAATGCCACAAAAATAGGAAATGTAAACACAGGGAAAAATTAATCTAGTGTTTAACCATAGTAAAGTGTTTAATCAATGTTTTTGAATTAATCAATAGTTTTTGAACAAGTGGATTTAATTATTGGTAATTTGTTAAAGTTTATTGTGAATATGTCCAGTCTCCACAAATGGATGATAATGAACCCATGGGCCAGAAATGTATCTTGTACATGTCTCTGTCTACCACAAGGCCTTACATGGTTTATGGGATCATGGGGGAGCTCAATAAATATTGGTCGATATGGCTAGATTGACAATTAAAGATGTTAATCAATGAACTAATCATTACATATGCTGATAAGTATATACAGTTAACCCTTGAGCAATGTAGGGGTTAGGGACGTTGACCCCCTGTGCAGTCAAAACTCCGTGTCTAACTTTTAACTGCCCCAAGCTTAAGTGCTAATAGCCCACTGTTGACCAGAGCCTTACCAATAACAGACAGTTGATTAGCACATTTCGTATGTTATATACTGTATATGTATTATATACACCTACTGTATATATATTATATACTATATTCTTTTTTTTTTTTTTTTTTTTAAAGATTTTATTTATTTATTTGAGAGAGAGAGAATGAGAGAGAGCACATGAGAGTGGGGAGGGTCAGAGGGAGAAGCAGACTCCCTGCGAAGCAGGGAGCCCGATGCGGGACTCGATCCAGGGACTCCAGGATCATGACCTGAGCCGAAGGCAGTCGCTTAACCAACTGAGCCACCCAGGCGCCCCTATATACTGTATTCTTACAACAAAGTAAGCTAGAGAAAAAAAGATGTTTTTAAGAAAATCATAAGGAAAATACAGTACGGTACTGTACTTATTGAAAAAAATCCATGCATAAGTGACCCCACACAGTTCAAATCTGTGTTGTTCAAAGGTCAACTGTACATCACTTTGTGAGAATAAGAGAGTATAGAAAAGTTGTTCAGTAAATTCTATTACTGAATCAAATTTAAATATTTTGCAATGGGAAAAAAATTCTTCCTTTTGTTTTAAGCAGAAAAATAAAGACAAGATAAAAAGTTTTCCCTCAATTTTATCCTGATGGTGGAAATGGGGGGTGGGGTGGGCAGAGCCAAAGCAGATTGTAATGAGCAGAATGACTTAAATGGCGGAATGGTCGGCTCTTGTCTACAGGTTTACAGAAATGAAATTAAACTTGGGCTTTCTATTGCAAAACAATAAGCAAATTGAAGGCCAATTATACCAGCTCATCAAAAAGAGGCAGGCGGGCTGGAGAGGATTTTGCATTTCTGAGTAGAACGACTTTTCAGATGAAAGAATTTATTACAAGAAATTGAGAACATCTGGGCCATCAAAGACAGAATGCAGTGAATAATTGGACAATCATAGACTGGCATCCATTTGAATAAGAGGCACTTCCCCAGTTCCCAGTAGGGGAAGTGTTCAAAATTCCTCATCAAGGGGGGAAATGGAGCTCAGTGTTTAAAACATGATTTTCCTACCTGGTTGTTATTTGTTTATAAAAGAAATCTAATTTGGGAACCTCCATTCCATCAAGTTATTCTTGGGACCAAAACTAGGTTGAAATAGAGAAGTGGTTAGCTCTGTCCTCTGTATTCCAAGCACTGGGTTAAGTCTTACCCATTATTCATTTCTGATCCTGGCAACCATTACATTCATAACCAGCCAGAACAACTCTGCTTCTCCCATTCTTTGCTCTTCTTTTCTTTGACATCTCTACAATGAGGGGCCACCCTGCTGACATCCTACAGGTGCCAGACAGATGCCTGTAGCCAATGAAGGAGTCCCTGATGGGGTGAGGCTTTGGGGTGGTCCACATGAGCAGGGCTGAGCTAACCTAGTCCCCACTCCACTCAGTGCTGTGCATCCTCCTTATATGTGACAGTGGGAACATCCAACATTATGCCCTGCTTTAGGTTAAATGCTGAGCCAGATAGTTTACACACATACACTATTTCCAATCACTTTAATAGCCCCTTTAGGTAGTAATTGTTATCCCATCTTACAGTCAAGGAAACTGAAGATCAGAGATGATATGGTCAGTCAGATGATATAGTCCAGATGATACTATATCATAACTCAGTGCTCAGTGACTTAAAACCACAGATGTTTAACGAGCACTGGGTGATGTATGGAAGTGTTGAATCACTATATTGTACACCTGAAACTTATATGACACTGTTCGTTAACTATACTGGAATTAGAATTAAAAAAAAAACACAATCTTTTATTTATTTTTCACGCTACATGTCTACCAGGGTTGGCATGGGGCTCTGCTCATTGTAGTCACCTGGGGACTCAGGCTGACAGAGTAGCCACCATCTTAAATAATGCCAATCTCAGTGGTTGAGGGGAAGGAAAGTTCTGGAGGAAGGTCTTGCATGAGCTCTTAAATGCTTGCCCCAGAAATGACACTCATTACCTCTGCTTACAGTTCATTGGCCAGTATTGGTTACTTGGCCCCAACCAACCAATCATGATGCAGGGGTTGGAGGGCAGAAAATGCAACTGTATACTGCATGCCCAAGTACAGGGAGCCGGAAGTATTCACTGAGTACTACTGGTAAGAGAGGTGCTAGCATGGCATTTAAGACTGGGTTTAAATTGTGTTTCTGCCACCTAGCTGTAGAGCCTTGGGCAAATTACTTAACCTCCAGGGCTTCACTTTCCTCCCTTCTGAAATGGGGAAATAATTATACCATCATCAAGGAGTTGTTCTAAGGATCCAGTAAGATAACGCAAGCATGGAACTCAGCAGAAATAAACAAGATAGATAAACATGAGGCCAGCCCAAGTCCTACAGACCTGGAGACCATTTGCCCATCGCTTATGGAAAGACAGTAACTGAAATTATGTCTGAGGAAGGAGGCGGGAGATGCATATTCAGATATGTCAAGGAGAACAAAAAGTCCAGAGAAAAGGCAAAACCTTGGCATGAAGAGGCAGGCAGGAGAGAGATGCCCAAGGATAGGAAAGTGGCAATTTTAAAACATGACCCCAGATTTTTTCCATCATTTTCCATGGAAAGGTGAGTCTGTAGTCTGTCCTCTTGAATCCGGGCAAGCCTGGGACTGCTTTGACCCATACAGTACAATTAAAGTGACATGGTCACCTCAGTGCTAGACCAGGAAGCTTCTATCTTATTTGCTGAAGCCCTCCTCTTGGATCCCTGAGCCACCACTGGCTACCCTGAAGTCACCATGCTGTGAGGAAGACCAAGCACACGAGAGGCCACATGTGGACCAGTAGTCCCCACTGAAGCCAGTTGGGGTCATTCCAGACCAGGCACCTCCAGATGTGAGTGAAGAGCCTCCAGATGATTCCAGACTCCAAATGTCACCCCCAGCCACCTGTGTCTTCCCAGCTGAGGCCCTAGACATCTTAGAGGAGACACAAACCATTCCCATTGTACCTTGCTGTACTCCAGACCCACAAATCCATGAGCACCATAAAATGGCTATTTTGGCATGGGTCATTCTGCAGCAATAGAAAACCAGAAATAGTAGGGGAAGGCGAATTCTAGGCAAACATCAGGATCAGTGCTAGAAATGAAAGACTGGATATTTACTGGATCCTAATGACATGCTTTCCTGGAGAAAATGGGTCCATTTAAAGGGTCAAGGGCTTTGGATTTGGTCACTGGAATCGGGCTTGCATAGACAACATGCTCTGATTTGGCACCTCCCATCTTGCAAGCTTCATTCATAAACCTGGCTGTACCTGTGCTCCTCTCTTCCCACAGAAACCTGATTTTGATATCTTGTCCACGTTCTCCTGCTCCCTCTCTGGTTTCAGCTTTTGGTGATCTTATCATGCTAACTTGACAAAGGTAACATAACTGCTCTCTCCTCCTCCTTCCTCTCCTCCTCCCCCTCCTCCACCTCCTCCTGGCCCCTCTGTTTTCTTCTTTTGGGTTGGTCTAAGACAAGTATTGGCAGCTCACAAAGCACACACTGAGCTTTCTCAAAGCTCCGTCCACTCTGACAGCTAAGATTCCTTTTAGAAAACTCAGGGAATCCAAGGAGGTGTTTTGTCTACACCAACACTACTCAAGGGCAACCTACTGAACAGCTCAGAAGCCTCCCTTCCGGGCTTACTCAAACCTTGCCAGGAGAGAGGAGGGTCCTCCTCTTGTCATCAGGAACTACATCTATTCTCCCATGCCTCTGGAAGCCCCTCTCCTGGCTCATGGACCAGGTATGTGTGGCACATCATGGAGGAGGAGTATAGCCCACCACCGAGGCATGGCTCTCTTCTTATAAGTCATTCTCAGTAAGTAAAGGGCTACTTTTCTAACACCCATTTTGTAGGAGAAAAAGTCCCGATCTCAATGTCCCAGCACTATGTTGTTTTTCTCCAGTTCTACCCCAGATGAGGTTTGGTTGTCAAAAGACCAAAGACATTTCCAAAAACTGAGCTTTCCAAGGATGTGTCCATTTGATATCTGTTTCTTGGTAATTTCACAATTTTTACCACTATACCCCTGCCTGTGGCCATTTCCCCCCTGCATTTCCTGTGTCCTGAAAGTCCACTTCCTGTTTCCGGTTTCCCATCTCTCAAGAGAGTTCAGGCTGCATTAGGAACCCTCAGTCTTCTTGCTTTATTCCCTTGGAACAACCTAATGGGTCTTTGGCACACCCTTCTGAAATGTTGCTAACCTCTGTAGAAGCGTTTGCAAAATGTGATTGTACCTAACAGAAAAGAAAGACTAGATGAAAACTTCTCTGGCATTGTGAATCAGATGCCAAAGTGATCTGACAGTTTCCTTTCCGGAGGCTATCCGCTGCTCTTGATTGAGTTAAATCAGTTGAGAATCTCTCAGAAGATAAACATTTTGAGCTCTACCGAAGCCCCAGTTTCTTTAGTGGTAAACTACTAGTGACTTGGAGTATAGATTTAAATGAGCTGTCACATGTGAAGTAATACCACTGCATTCAGTTCTGAAGAAATGTTGGCTATTGTCGTTAATTGCTCCCCTAATGACATCCCTCCCCTTTTCGGGAGGCTTTAAAGTACTCTTCACTGTCTGGCATCACCTGGAACTTTCTGGAAGCCTTAAGCTTACATTCTAAGCACCGAAATTTCAGCTGTCACTTTTGGGGAGGTTGCAACAAGGGTGTGTGACATCAGACTAGGTCTGTTTTCAAAGACTAATAGAAAAATGACCTGGGTGAGCTCCCAGAATTTAGGTCAGGAGACACTTTTACATCTTCCTTCCTGTTGATGGGGACTCCTGTTAACCTTGCAAAGTTTAGGTAGTGTCAGCAGATTTATCAGGGGCCATTGGAGGCTCGTGGGAATCAGCAGTTCTGCTTCACCAGGGTTTCTAGGAGAGGCTGCTTTTGCTTCATTTCATCTGAGTTCATTGGAACGGAATAATTTCAAGGAAACAGATCTTTAGAACTTTGAGTTTCTCATGGCCCTTGGACTAAATCATAAATCAACTCCTGCTTACTCAGAATGGAGTCCCCACCAGGATCTTCCAGAAACTTCCAAAGACTATAGTAGACATTTTGGTTAGGCCTGTGGACATTTCCAGACAGGCAGTTAGTTTTCTGCTTCTCTTATTTAATCCATGCCAGTAAGGACTGAGAATAATAAAGCTCGTTATATATGTGCATTTCAGAAATGAGGAAACAAAGTCTTAGGGAAATGAAATAACTCACTCAAAATAAAAAAAAATCTGTTAGTGCACTTGAGCAGACCACAACTCAGAAACTCAGTTTCTATTCCAGTGCCTTTCCACCATACTATGCTTCCATTTCCCAGTAAATATTGTTGCAGATCCTGTACCAGGTATAAGGACTTGGAGGTTTGTTTGTGAGAAGGGAAAAACTGGAATCTAAAAATGCATATTGAGGGGGCAGCCTGGGTGGCACAGTTGGTTAAGCATCTGACTCTTGATTGCAGCTCAGGTCATGATCTCGGGGGTCGTGAGATCAAGCCCCACGTCAGTCTCCACACTAGGTATGGAAGCTGCTTAAGAGTCTCCTTCCACCCCCCCCCACCTCTCTCTCAACTTCCCTCCCTCACCAAAAAAAAAAAAAAATCATAAAAATAAAAAATAAAAATGCATATAGAGATATGATTAAATAATCCATATTGGATCAAATGTCAGAGTCAAAACTGATGACGATTTTAAGGTTGATCAAGCTGGTTGTGTTTAGGCATGGGGTCTTCTGGACAGAGGACAGGAAGGAAATGGCACTGTGGGGTCTATCAGGTGCATACAAATGGCAGAACATGCATAATGCCATTCTTGAAGAATGATGACAATCTTGATGTTGGGGAATTATGTTAATCTTAATGCTTCTTTCGGGTAAGATGATAATCAGCCAGTGTGATTGAAGTGACTTTCTTTGCTAAGGTCCCTCCTCTGGATCACCTACCAGTTGCCCTGCCTCTAGCAGTTAAAAGGTTAATATCTGGCACAGGAGGAAATTTCCAGGGCCCCTTTCTGTGCTAACACTAGAATCTGATCTGAATATTATATTTTAGTTTATGATTTTAATATATGTATTTTTAGGCTGTGTTAAGTCCCTTGCCAAATGGGGTTGTATATTAATAAATGAATTAAAAATACATTGTCCAATTATTTCAAAGAAGTATGTATTATATGCCTTAGTATAAAATAAACATTAAAGCCTAGTATAACCGTCATCATGTCAAAAGATGAAGAAAAAGATTCCCATTACACAAGTTTGGCATTTAGTTACTGTCCTTTAACAATGACTGATAATTGAACAACTAATTGCCCTACCTTCTGCCAATTTTTCCCCCCATCTAACTAGTAATAAGGACCCAAAGACTCCGAAATACTCACTGTGTATGTTAGACTCCAGATACTATGACTGAAACGTAATGTGATTTAAGAAGAAAACATCAGAACCTTTTCATCACAGATTCCACTTACCCGTTATCAAAGACAGGAGTCTTAGCACATTTTTCAGGGCATCTGCAATGTGTAGGAGGATACAACCATCAGCTTATTTGTGGTTCTCAAACTTGAGCAGGCATCAAAATCACCTGGAGGGCTTGTTAAACACAGACTGATGCTCTCTGTTCCCCGGAGTTTCTGATTCAGTAGGTCTGGGGTGGGGCCTAAGAATTAGTATTTCCAACCAGAGATGCAGAAGCTGCTGGTCCTATGCCCACACTTTGAGAACCACAGGCTTACAGTAATGTGACTGCCAGGCGAGTCCCTTGATGGGAATTAAGATCAGTGCACCTTGGAAGGAAAAGAATTGTGGGAGAGTCTGAAGACCTCTTTACTGAGGTTTTGGCGGAAGAGCAAAGTTCGGAGGAGAAGTCACAGGACTAAGAGATGCCAGGCCCATCCTGGCCCAAGTGCAGTTGGACTTTAGTAAAGGGAAATATGGAGATCTGAGTTGCTATCAGGGGTGACCTATGGGAAGTGGTCATGTGTGAAGCTTGGCAGGACTGTGGGGACTTGGCTCTCCTTGCTGCGCACCGGCACCTTCCTTGTAACACCAAAATCTTCTGGCTCTTCTTTCTACTACACCTGGAAGGTTGCCTTCTCGGTCTTGTTTTGGGGTTCTTTCTCTTCCATACATCCCCTAACTCTAGGCGTTTCCATGGCTTAAATTGTCAGTCTCCCTGGGTCATCTTGTTTATGTTCATGCTTTCAATTATCGCCTACCAGTAACCTCTCTCTCTTGAACTTTAGAACTGCCTTTTCTAAATTCTTCAAAAATAAATCCCAAAGGCCCCCCAAATTCAATGTATTAGATATTAAAAATGCTGGACCCACGATGAACCCACAATGTGTCTTAGTTCATGGTGATTTCATTCACCAAATTGTCCCCAGCAAAAAACCCTAGGCATCCTTGTGGATTCTCTCTTCTCCCTCCTTCTGCCCCATGCAGCGGTTCTCCAGACCCTGATAACTCTACAACCTGACCGTCTTTTGACCCTCTTCTTCTCCATTTCCATAGCCACACCTGGCCTGCTCCTTATCAGTACCTTCTGAGACTACTGAACCTCCCAGCTTCCTGATCCACTGTGGTACTGCATCTTTATAACTGCCACACACCTTCTATACTTACCACAAAAACCTAATTTTAATTTTTCCAGCTTCAGAAATTTAAATTGTTCCATATCTCCTTCATAATAAACCCCAAACGTTTTAGCAGGGTATACAAGGCATCTCATGACATAAACCCAAGCTACTTTATCAGCCTCCTCTTCCTCTTTGGGCTCACATGCCCTGACATTTCATTTATGAACTAGCACTGTTGCTGAATTTGCCATGTTCTTTAACTCTCTTGTCCTTGACTAGTTGCCTTTTCTACGTGGAATATGTTTCCTAACCTTTTCTGCCCCATCAATTTTATTTGCCCTTTATTTTTTTTTAAATATTTTATTTCTTTATTTGAGAGAGAGAGAGAGAAATCACGAGCAGGGCAGGGGGAGGAGCAGAGGGAGAGGGAGAAGCAGACTCTCCGCTGAGAAGGGAGCCCAATGCAGGGCTTGATCCCAGAAACCCGAGATCATGACCTGAACCAAAGGCAGACGCTTAACTGACTGAGCCATCCAGGCATCCCTTATTTGCCCTTTAATACCCAGCTGGCTTATCATTGCCTCTGTGAGGGCTTCCTCCACTATGCCAGATTGAGTTGGTTCTTCTCCCCTCTGTAGTTTCTTGGCAAATCAGAAGAGGCTTGATGATAGCCTACAACACATTATAATTGTTGTTTGTATATCTGTGTCCTTTATGGATACCTCTAGGGCAGTGTCTACAGCTGTTCTGTCCCCAGCATCGAGCATCGTATCTGGCACAAAGTGGATGTCAATATATGTTTGTTATATGAATGCTCTCAATTTCATGCTCCAAGAAATACAACCCGAAGAAACGTCAATACTATGCCATGGTACTTCTTTGTGTGAGTGAGAGGCAATTCAATATGTAATTTTCACATTTTTCAGTCGCATAAAATAAGCAATGTTTGGGCATTACCTAAAAAATGTATTCAGTTTTCTTCTTGTCTGGATCATTTCCAGCATGTATTCGTGTCAACTAGTCCTCTTGTCTGTAATCCTCCTCTTGGAATAAGATGTTCATTTCATACTTTTATTGCATGCTTGTCACGAATTGTAAGCTCTATAAAAGAAGCACCCTGCATTTATCATAAAACTGGAAACTGTAATTAGGAAGTACACAAATGCACTGGGATTGACTCCAGACAAGTGACTACCACCGAGAGGCAAACCAAGAACCTGAAGAGCCTTTTTATCTGAAAGGGAGAAGGATCCCCTCATCTTACAGGTGGGTTGAGGGTGGCTCTTAGCAAAGCAGGGCCACTATGAACAACTGTGGGAACAGCCTGGTTTGGAACTTAGGGTTTCCGTGCTTATCTACAGGTGAACTTCCCAATAAACCTTCCTGCTTGGTGCCTAACCTCTAACAAGGTAAAGACATTCTTCGCACCACCAAAAAGTTGAACTCTCTCAGGCATTAGACGCCTGTTACCGAATACTTGAACGGTGGTGAAGTACAAGGGGGAGTGACGTCATTTATGACCGTCTGTCGGCCCAGAAATCAACATTAGAACAAATGAATGGAATTTAGAGAGAGGCGAGATTTCACATTAAATCAGGAAGATACTTATTTTGAAAAGTAAATCAGTTACGCTCTGCTTGGTGTTAAGGTGCACCCAGGATGGAAAGACAGCCTGGATGGTGATTTGCCCTGGGTAATATAAATATAATTTGTATCTGGGGAGGAAGGGGTAGGGGGTGACCTGGGATTCTATGAGGAGATCATTCTGTACAACCCTGATCTCCTTACCTCATCTCCTTGCCTCTAGAGAAAATGCTGTGCCCTGAAGAAACAGGATGGCTGATGGCCATTCTTTGGAGAACCATTTTGAGTCATGAGCTACTATGTCAAGTTTCCCCCCTCTGCTCCCTTATACAAGGCTTTGAGTGGGTGTTAAAGGGATGAGCCTCCTGTAAGAATTCTTCAGGCAGAGATTTGAGGGAGGTGGATTCAAATAGCAGCAGAAATGCTCAGTTTTGTCCTGATTTTCATGGCTTGTTGAACAGCCATTCACATGTTTCTTTGTAGGAGCGATATAATAACAAGCTTTCAAAAGGACAGACAGCATAATGAATGGATTGTAAAACATGCTCATAAAAACAGTAGAGTGTGTCTAGAAGTGTGTGTTATCTGCTTTTGATTTACTGTGTACCCTGTTTTGCATTTTCACATCATTTGTAAGTTTTCTATTAAAAATAAGCATTTAATGGGCATGCAATTAATTTTAATTTTTCTTTTTTCCCCGCAAGGTGATAAAAAAGTACGTGGTGGGTGGGTGTGGGGGGCATTTTACAGTCCTGACAGAACATTGATATTATAGCCATAGAGTTCATTACAGCGTAATTAATGCATGTTAAGTATCTTGTAAATATTATGTGGTAAGAGCTCTAAATAAATACACACTCCAGCTGGAAAGATCTGCTCCACCCCTGCCACAGGGAATGAGATGTTCCTAATTAATGCCTTTAGAAGAAGAGCCCATGTCACCTTGGATAGTCTTAGGAAATTACAGCTTTAGTTTGTGAAAGGCAGCAATGAATGGTGAATTGCGGCAACTTGACGTGCTGGGTGCCTGTCCCACCTGGGCTAAGTGGGTTGGACAGGCCCACCTGGCTGGCTCTCTTCTGTAGCAGCCTTTGTTAGAAAGTGTGCTGGGCTGTTACAGTTGTGCTGCTGGGAGCCATTCCAGCCCCAGCATGAGAGGCTTTCCAAGAGGATCGGCTGGCAAGTGCTTGTTCATCTTGGACCCCTTACTGAGCTCTTCAAGCCAGGACGTGGGGCTCTGTCTGGTGAGCACGAAGCATTGCTCTTGTGGATGGTATCTGTAAGGGTAGGTTTAAATGATACTGCCTATTTGACCTTCTGCTTGGTCTATAGATGGCATCTGCCGGGTATGGGGGTATGGTGCATGGGATCTTCTTTTGGTCATTGCCAGGACCCTCAATATCTCCATGGTCTTTTCCCCAGAGCCCTTTAGAGTATAGGGAAGTGACAGATAGACTCTTGCATATCTGGATCCGTTTCTTTTTTCAAGTCAGCTGGGCTCAGGCTGGGCTGATGTGTCATAGACCATGACCGTGGCATTAGGGCAGTTCTAGGGATAAAAGGTTTAACATAAACCAGCTCTCGGTTGTACCTGATGACTTCTGCACGGTACACAGTGACTCTCTCTTTTTACAAATATGTTCACATCTCGACCTGTGTGATTCCTGTGCTCTTCATGGATGTCAGCATTTGCAGATGGGCTTAGCTGTATTGAGGGGTTTTTCAAATGCACTGGAAAAGGCCTTCTCTCCTACCTTTAAAACAATACCTCCCTTAAACCTCTCATCTGGTATCTGTACTTCCTAAAGATGAAAACCAAGTCTTAACACCCTCAGTGAGAGGTGGTTTCAGACGTAAACCTCTGGAGTTGAGGTTCACACTCATGTAAATGCAGACCTAGAATGGATCCTCTAGTTGAAATGAAACAGTAGTGGTATCATGAAGGTTTGAGATTCCTGGGAAGAATAATACCTAGAAGAGGGGACAGGGTCTGGCTAGTGTGGCTGAAGAGACCAAAGACAAACTTGACCCACTTCAAGTTGAGGAAATCCAAATACATACTATGATACCATAGACCTGGATGTTCACTTTGCTGCCAATGCTAGCAAGAAAATGTGTGAATTGCCTGAGTATCAATAGCAATAGACAAACCAGCTGAGGGTATTGATCTCATGGTTTTAGTTGCAGGAAGGGGCTATTAGAAGTCTGGGCAGAAGTATGGAGCAGGGAGATAATCCTTGTAAAGTACTAAGGGGCACAGCCTAGCAAGAGTGAACATTCAGTACACGCTGGTGTTGTCATTATTAAGGAATGTGCTCTCTTATGTCATGGTAGTGATGGTAGAGAAATTCAGACCTCTAGTTCTGGATACAAAGTAAAATTAACAAAGGAAAAGGGCACATAGGACAAACTCTGAAGGAAACCAGGCACAAGCTCCCAAGCTCTCCCACTGGGGTTGCATGAGACATGCTTAATCCTCGAATTGTAACAACGTGGGTGAAATGTTGTCTACCAGGAAAGCTCATTAGACATTCAGTGCCCATGGTTTTTACTGGGGGCTGGTCACATAGGAACCCTTTTCCTGGCATATACCAAAATTCTGGACTCCCCAAAGGAAAGCAGATGTTTAGCATAAATTACGGTTGATTGTTTTTTTTTTTTTTTTAAGATTTTATTTATTTATTTATTTGAGAGAGATAGAGAGATCAGTGCATGGGGGAGGGGAGGGAGGAGCAGAGGGGAAGAAGAAGGACAAGCAGACTCCCTCCTGAGCATGGAACCCTACAGGCGGCTCAATCCCAAGACCCTGAGATCATGACCTGAGCTGAAACCAAGAGTTGGCCACTTAACCAACTGAGCCACCCAGGTGTCCCCAGTTGATCCTTAAGCAACATGGGCTTGAACTGTGGGGGTCCACTTACACATAGATTTTTTTTTCAATAAATACTATACAGTACTGTTAATGTATTTTCTATCCCTTGTGATTTTCTTTTTAAATTTTTTTGTTATTTAAGTAGAGTTGACATACAATGCTAGATTAGCTTCAGGTGCACAACATATTGATTCGACAATTCTATACATTATGCAATGCTCATCACAAACGCAGTTGCCATCTGTCACCATGCAACATTATGACAGTATTACTGACTATATTCCCTATGCTGTACTTTTCATCTCCCTGATTTGTTTATTGTATAACTGAAAGTTTACACCTCTTAATCCTAAGGGCAGATCTTTTAGAGTATTGTTGAAGACAAATCATCCTGACACTTGTTTAAAATGGCAAGGAAGGGACGCCTGGATGGTTCAGTCGGTTAAGCGTCTGACTCTTGACTTCAGCTCAGGTCATGATTTCAGGGTCCCGAGATCGAGCCCCTTATCGGGCTCCACACTCAGCGAAGAGTTGGCTTGAGATTCTGTCTTTCTCCCTCTCCCCCTCCCCATTGCAGGCTCTTTCTCTCTCTCTCTCTCTCAAATAAATAAATCAGTCTTTTAAAAAATAAAATAAAATGGCAAGGAAGACTTTGCAAATAAGGGAGAAAGATTGAACCCAATTCCAAATACCATAGGGACAAATGAGGATCAGTAGCTACTGGGCTGGAAGAGGAGCTTGGTTAGGTATCAGGAGTTGGTGGAGAGAGGAATTTGATTAGCTTTCAAGGCGGGGGGCGGGGGAGGAAATTCTTAAAAAACTGGCTTAGCAGGTCAAGGACTAGGCCTAGTCAACAAGAGGACTGACTAAAGTTTAGTCAAGGAGGAAAGACAGTCCCTTCTCTCATTCAAGGAAAGAAGAGTCATTATTCTTCTAGGCAATACAAGTCCTTTTCTTACTTGATCATCTTTTGTTTGCTAAGGACCAGCTGGGCTCTCTGTTGAGACTTGGTAGAAGATACTTCCTGGAGGGTGTGAGCCACCAGACATTTAAAGAATACCTACTTTTTGAAAATACTTGGTTCTACTTCGTGAAGATGGGAGTTTGCTCTTAGAAGGACAACAGATTTACAACACACAAAAAAAGAAGGTATCAGTCAGGATTCAACCAGAGAAACATAACCAGTAAGGCGGATACATATGGATATATTTTAATGTGTTTATTACAAGGCTTGTGTGATTGTGGGGGCTGGCTACGTCCAAAAGCTATCAAGCATACCTCCAGGAATGCCAGGAAGGGCAGATCTTGCGCGGCCTGAAAGCTGCCATTCACAGGAGGAATTTTTCCCCTCCCAGGGAAGCCCCAGCCCTGCTTTAAGGTTTTCTGATGGATTGAATCAGGCGCACCCAGATACGCAAAATAATCTCCCTTACTTAAAGTCAACTGATTAACAACACCTAGATGAGTGTTTGATTGAGTGGGGACTGTAACTGAGCGAGTTTAACACACACACACACACACACACACACAATCACATCCAATAAAGACATTTAAAGAAAATGCAAAACCTGGAAATAAAGCAAAATAGATGATAGCATGACCTATTAACACCATGTTAGAGCATTTTCTCGTGTGTTCTCAAGAGGGTCATCTGACTCTCCTGGGACTGTAACTGGGTTTGACCAACAATATTTGAAATGTTTGACCCAAGCATTTCGCTGTCCTATGGAGTTAGAGACAAATTCATGGAACACTGGTGAGGTGTGATAGTTTTCTTTTGTTCTGCTTGGAAAGGAAATAACCCCAAAGGTTTTATGGCCCTGTAGGACATTGTGTAGCTTTGCATCTAACTTGGTGGTCTTACCTTAGCGCCCCCCCCCCATTTTTTCCCCTTGGGTTTTATAAATCCTAGTTTCTCTTATTCCAGAAAATCACTTCTGTCATTCTGCTGGTTTCCTCAGTAAAGAGTTAAATAAAACTCTGACATGTATTCATTATCTATTTGTATGAAAATTATGTTTTTAACGATTTGAGAATTATGCTATGACAGGTTCAGAAGGGAGGTGTAGGCAGCATGAGGTGGCTGGGTAGGAAAGAGACCACAGGAGAGAGAGAAGGGGGTAGGTGTTTGTGGAAGGTCGGCCTGGCTGGCTGGAGGCAGACCCTTGATTTATTCCTTCAGACGGTAAGGACAGGCTCTGCTAAGAATTTCAGTTTGTTGCATTAACCAGCAACAATTTGCCATAAAAATGCCTTTCCTACCAACCCCAAAACCCGAGAGAGTGAGAGAAAGGACATTCTCACACAGCTTATGTGTAAACCAAATAATGAGCCTTCCACAGTGGTCTGGTGACAGTGGTGTAATTGAAGGTCAAAGGCAAGAGATACTCTGGACTATCTCATCCAGTGCCTTTTATGGTCTGTGGAATTTCCTCCACTGGCTGTTCCTTTGGCTTCGGGCTTTGACAGACTTGATTAAAAGCACGGGATTATCAATCTTGCACAGCTATATCCTAGTTGTTTTTATCATGTAAACGGATCCCATATTAGGACAAGAGTTTTTGTTTTGGTGGTGGGAAAATCACATAACAGAATCTCCCCCTTTTAACCGTTTTAAAGTATACAATTCAGTGGCATTAAGTACATCCACAATGTTGTACAACCTTTGCCTCTGACTAGTTCCAGAACATCTTCATTGCCCCAGAAGGAAAGAAACCCTCTACCCATGAAGGAGTCCCTCCCCGTTTTCCCCTTCTCCCAGCCCATGGCAACAACCTGGCTTTCTGTCTCTATGCATTATGGACTGCTTTATTGTGTCCCCTCAAAATTTATATGGTGACGCCCTAACCCCCACTGGGATGGTATTAGGAGGTGAGACCTTTGGGATGTATTTAAGTTTAGATGAGGTCATGAGTAGGACCCCATGATGGGATTTGGATCCTTATAGAGATGAGAGGGTCCTAAGAGCTCTCTGCTCTCTCAGCCATGTGAGGACACAGCTAGAAGGCAGCTATCTACAATCGAAGAAGTGGGTTCTTACCAGGCATTGAATTGCGGGCACCTTGATGTGGGACTTCCCAGCCTCCAGGACCATGAGAAATGAATGTCTCTTGTTGAAGGTCCCCACTCTGTGGTATTCTGTTATAGCAGCCTAAACTAAGACTATGGATTTGCCTATTCTGGATATTTCATATATCCATGGCCTTTTGTGTAGTATGAGTATTATTTTTTAAGATTTTTTTTTTTTATTTATTTGAGAGAGAGAGGGAGAACATGGGGGAAGAAGAGGTAAAATCTCAAGCAGACTACGCGCTGAGCGCAGAGCCCAATTCAGGACTCGAGCCCATGACCCAGAGATCATGACCTGAGCCAAAACCAAGAGTTGGACAGTCAACTGACTGAGCTACCAGGGTGCCCCATCTGAGTATTTCTGATGGAAGGGAAGGGCTGGAGAGCCCAAGTCCATGGAGGAGGAGGAGCAAAGAGAGAGTGAATGACTTGGGAGCACATGATAGGGTCAGAGGCAGCTGGTAGAGCCCATCTGCAGGTCGGGAAGGAGAGACGTGGTGGGGACAGCCCCAGTGAACTGTGTTGACTCCACCTGGCGACCTCCATACGTGACTTCCAAAATGAGTTACAAGTGTCCAGAGAGAGAGCATCTTATGCTGCAGGTGTGAATAACACAACATAAAAGTGGCCCTAGTCTCTGAGCCTACTGCCAGAGCATCATTCAGAGATATGGACGGGCACCTGCCAGGGTGGGTCTGTACACAGGCTCTGTGCTCTGTGATCCCACCTTCTCCCCCACGGATCTCCCTTCCCTCTCTCGGGCCCACATAAACACCACATTGCATTCAACAGTGTGAATTTGCAGCCCCCACCCGCAACTACTCAAACCCACAATTGAATTGCCAGGCAATCTGAAACCCCGCTGGTTTGCCGCCATTCAGGCAAAGCACATGGGAGCCCTTTCAGGAGCCAGACATGCTACAATCAAGCCACTCCAGGCACAGGCCTCTAATAGTACAGTAATCAGTGGTAATCACCCATACAGTTTATGTACAGGAGGGCCTAATAGGATTCGTGCCTCTGTGGTGAATACATTTTCATTTATAGGACTAAATGCAGGCATACATTACCTGTTTAATTAAAAACAAAATTCTCCAGCCAACAATTTGCTCCCTCTCCTGGGTGCATGCTACATACATTACTGATGTTTCCTTTAAATCTACTGATTACATATTCCTCAAGTACTTTGTCACTGTGTGTGACTGCCTACAGTATGTGAAGGTAAACCCTTGCTCCTGGCTGCTCTTGGCTGAGACATCAGGGCCCCTGCTTTTTACTCAAATGCAAATACGGGACACCAGTTCAGATATATAGATTGGTGATGGCCCCTGCGGAGTGCGAAGTATGAACATCGGAGGCCAGAGGGCAGTGGCCACCGGGCCAAGTCAGGGAACAAGCACTAGCCCCTCACTATTTATAGGAGTTTTTAAATAACTCCTGCTTATTCACCAGATCTCTTCTCCTGAGCCCCTGTCTTTATGTACCCAGCAGCTCCTGTGGGCAGCTTGGGAGTGGTTTCCTCATGGAAGGAACATAGGTCTCTCCAGTCAATAAACAGGACTTACTGATGGTCTTGCTGACCCCCTGCATGAGAAGATGGACCAGGATTGAAATGACGAAAGAAGGTGGCATCCCCAGCTGTCCCCAGCTGTCCCCAGGCCTTAAAGACATCCAGGCTTGCTCCTCCGTGGTATCAGAGCTTCCAGATGCTCTGTGTTTCTGATCTCGAAGACTTCCCTCTCACAAAGGCGTGCATTTACTTAGGTCATGAGCCTGAGCAACATGACAAGTTCCAACCTCAAGGAGCTCAGTACAGCCAGGGTGGGAAGGAGAGGACTCAAAAGAATAGTCATGTGATTTCGTGTATTTTCCACCACCGTTTACAGAAAAGAGTGGGGAGAATGATTAAACAGGCTTCCAGGGTGCCTGGGTGGCTCAGTTGGTTAAGCGACTGCCTTTGGCTCAGGTCATGGTCCCAGAGTCCTGAGATCGAGTCCCACATCGGGCTCCCGGCTCAGCGGGGAGCCTGCTTCTCCCTCTGACCCTCTCCCCTCTCATGCTGTTTCTCTCTCTCTCTCTCTCTCAAATAAATAAATAAATAAAATCTTTAAAAAAAAAAATAAACAGGCTTCCAGTTATGGAATGACCTAAGTTATAGGGATGCAAGGCACAGCACAGGGAGTATAGCTGACGGTGTGGTCATAGCGTTGTTTGGTGACAGATGGTAGCCATACTTGTGAGCACAGCGTAATGTATTGACTTGTTGAATCACTGTGTCGTATGCTTGAAACTAATGTAACATTGTGTCGATTGTACTCAAATTAAAAAAATAAATTAAAAAAATAAATAATATAAAGGATAATACAATTTGAAAAATGAAAGCATGATTAAGGAACAAGATAATCATGGCAGGATGAAACAGGTAAAAATAAGATGGGAGACCCAAAATGGAAGCAGGAAGGGAGAACATTGAGGAATATGGACTTTGGATTCACACAGGCCCAGATTTAAACCTAAGGTTCACAACTTTATTGGCAGCTCCTTGACTCCTCCTAGCTCCTGTTCGCTCATCTACAAACTGGGAGTAACAAGTCTGTGGCAGGATAATACCTTGAATTGTTGACAGAGGCTTATCCCCTGTTATCCTCCCCCTTATTTTTCCTCTCCTCTCCTCCTTCCATTTTGCTGGACTCCTGGCCCTTCCGCATTTACTTGGTGTGCAGAAAAAAGTTATCATGATGGGTCTAACTGCTCAACTTTGAAAGGCGTGATTAGGTGGACCCTTGGCTGTCATATGGAAACTTGGGTTTCCATCACTCTAACAGAAAAGAGTGGGTCAGCATGCCTAAGCTGTGCATACGAACAATGTGGATTATGCTGAATGTCTGCTTTTCACCTGGGAGTCTGGGATTTTGGCACACGTGAGGCACATGGAGTGCCTGCACAACCAGCGCCCACTAAAGCTTCTGGCATTGAGTCTCCAACGAACTTCCCAGGAGACAATGCTTTTCATGTATTGTCATGACTCATCGTTGGGGGTTAGAGCTCCTCCTGTGTGACTGCACTGGGAGAGGACTCTCAGAAGCTTGCTCCTGATTTCCTTGCCCTTGGGCCACATGTGCCTTTTGCTTTAGATGTGTCTTTTCGTTATAATAAATCATAGTCATGAGTATGACTATTTGCTGAGTGCTCCTAGCAGATCACTGAGCCTGGGGGTGGTGTTGGGGACCCCTCCCACCACACTGTGTCAGCTAGAAGACTCCTCAGTTATTTGCTCTGAGAAGGGATGGCACAGCAAAGGCCCAGGTTGAGAGAACCAGATGTGTCCAATGACGAACATTCATGGTCAGCCCGTTCCTGTAGCTTGTGATGGCTGAAACACTAACTCTGTGGGTCGTGTTCAATAGTACCCGAACCTAAGTTACTAAGCACAAAGGCTGATGCATAGTAAACATTCAGCAAATGTTTGCCATTATTATTAATAACAAAGAGAGTGTTGAACAAACTTGAGCCAAGTGATAGCTGTTATAATCAAGGCAAACCGTGGGGGCTGTGTGTGTGTACTGCAGTGGGTTCTAGCTTTGTAGGCAGCCCAGGGGAAGGCAGAACCAGATCAGCTTCAGCATTCACTGGCTTCATTAACAAGTTGCATTGCAACATCAGAGCTAATTCCTGACACTAATAAATGAAAGGCATTTCTCCAAATGGTCCTCGTGAAGACAGCCCTGCCCCCAAAGTATAACTTCTTAGGAACGTCTTTCATAACATCACTAGGAAACCCTTCATTGCATCCATTGGAAGGCTCTCTTCGGCTTCCCAATCTTACACAGCACAAAATTCACTAGAACTGATCTGGGAAGTAGGGGTGCAGGTGGATGACAGAAAAGTAAGCTAGTAACTACCACCCTGATGATGGGCTCTGTAATAAAATTATTCTTAGGGCCATGGGAACATACGATGGAGTATCTAGCTTAGGCTGGGAGGGTGAGAGCTGGGAAGGCTTCCTGGTGGGAGAAACCAAGTTGTGAAGGATCCATGAGGATCATCAAGAAGTGGGTAGAATGAGAAATAGAATAGTTGTTTCAGAAATGATCATTAACTGGCTGAACAAACATCTAATGTATGCCAGACACCTGCTAGTGTCTAGGGATCTGGAGGTGAAGAGGGTGACTTCAATCCCAAATATGTTCAGATACAAGGGGAGAGCTTGATCTGCTCGGAGATGGTGGGTCAGGCAGCCCTTTGGGGAGGAAGAAGGACAAAGAGATTGTGGTAGACAAGATTCAGGTGACAGAAAGCCTTGAGAGCTGAACTAAGAAGTCTGATAAACGAGGGCCACTGGAAGAGGGAGATCATGCGTGCACTTCGGCATCTGTGTATAGAATGACTTTATGGGCACAGGGCTGAAGGCGGTGAAGGGTCAGAGGATGTGTTCATCAGTGAGAAAGGGTCAGATCCTGGAATGGTGCAAAGGTGGATTTAACCTTGATTGTTGCTGGATTGGATGGGTATGAGGGGTTGGAGAGACTCTGGGTTCATTTTCTGAATTTTGGTTTGAATGCTCAACTGTGTGGATGGGGTGGCATTGATGAAGAGGGTTTGGGGGACAGACGTTGAATTTGGCATTTACGATATTTATGATATTGCGAACCTCTCGGATGTGGTGAGGTCAGTATATGGTCTGGAACTCAAAGGGGTGGTCTGGGATGGGAGATACAGAAATGGAAGTAGTCAGAGTATATTTGGAGGGTGAGCATTACCAAACGGTTAAGAGCTGCCAGGTCCCTGAACCCACATTGACTAGAAGTGATTCTCACTCTAACACTTGCTTCTTGGCCTTGGGCGAGATACTCACCTCTCTGTGCCTCAGTTTTCTCCCTTATAAAATGAGATATTGATGGTAAATACCTACTTCTCAGGTTGCTGTGAGCGTTATATGAGTTAATGCACACACAGCTCCTGGAGTAGTCTCTCACATATCAGCAAACTTAAGGAAAGAAAGAGAAGAGAAAGAGATCAAATATGGAAACCTACAAGCCTCTTGATGCTTAACATGTGAGTGAAAGAAGGGGTAACCTAGCTGGGGGGCAAGGTGCCATCAAAGTGATGATGAGAATTTGGGAGAAAGCATCACAGAAGCTAAGGGATGAGAGAGTGAGAAGTAAGTAAAGGAAGGAAACACCAGCATCAGATGGATGTCTCAGATGTTCAGTAAGTTAAGGACCGAAAAGCATGTGCTCATTTATTCACTCGACAAATATTTATTCACATGAGGTTGGCAAAGAACAAAGCGACAAAAGCCCCAGCTCTCACAGAGCTCACATCTCATTGGAGGATGCAGATGGAGTCAGAAGAGATAAGCACATTTCATGTTTTGGCAGGAGTGCTATGGAGACAGATAAATCAGGAGAGGGACATGAGAATGCCCAGGAGTGAAGCAGGTTGCTATTTCCTATCAGAGCAGGTCAGCATTGTAAATTGAGGGATTTAGAGAAGGTCTCACTGAAAAGGTGGCATTTGAACAGACTATTAGTGACCTTAGGTTGTAGCTGTTTGTGGAATAAATGAGAGATAAGGAAATGAAAGCAGAAAGTGTGAAGTGCTATTTCAAAAACTGGACCTTAGAGAAAGAAAGAGTGATACTGGACTGTAGCTGGAGAGAGACTCAAGGTCATAGGAGACTGTGTATTTCAAAATGAAAAGACTTTAGCCTATTTATTATGACCCCCATTTTAGAGAGGAACAAATTAGGAGGGAGAAGAAATGACTAGCTCAAATGTCCACTGAGCTGGTAAGTGACAGAGCCAGAATTCAAAGCCAGGTGGGTAGGATGCCAAAGCCCGTGAGAGTCCTCTGTCACACATGACCTCATCCATGACTGTCTAAAAATGTATTGCTTTTTTTTTTTTTTTTTAACGTAGGATCCATGCCCAGAATGGATCCCAACGTGGGGCTTGAACTCATGACCCTGAGATCAAGATGTGAGCGGAAATCGAGTCAGATACTTAACTGCCTGAGCCACCCATGTGCCCCCAAAATGTATTGCTTTTAACCTCAGCTGAGCTGTGAATGTCATTCCACATCTTTCTCAGTGTCTGTTCAGCTACCTCCCTTATTCCCCACCGGGGATCATAAATATCTGTACCTCTTTCTCTAACACCTTTTGCAGGGCTGTTGGAGCACAGGTATATGGGGTTAAGGGATTAGAATATACTGTCAAGAAAGTGTTTAAAGCAATGGACCCTTGAGTTTGGACAGGATAGAGACAGAAGCATGGCTGGGAGCATACTGAGACAGTACAGGTCTCACTTGTGGTCAAGCAGAGGACCATGAAGGACCATGAAATGTACGTAGGATGTCGCTGGAAGGTGATTAGATAGTTCGCTGCACTGGGAGAAAGTTTTGAACAAGGGTGTAAAGTTATTAGAATCTGAATTGGTACTTAAACTGTGGATAAAGCTACTCCAATAGTTCATATTTCACTTAAATTTTTCTAAAACTTAAAGCTTCCATTCATTATTTTGCTACACCTCCATCTTTGGCATTTTTAATCTCTTTTTTATCCCTCATTAAAGACCTACACCTTTCTCCTACACCTCACCTAGCTGGTAGCTTTAAATGTGGGGAGATTTCTATTTCTCCCCTCTGGCTTTGAGCAGAATCAATAAGCAGTAGTCCCAGAACTCCACTGTAATAGACAACACGGTAGGTCTTCCATGTGTCTCTTTCATCACATGCAGATACAATCTCTGTTCACTTGGACTTCATCTAAATATATCTTCCTCTATCTTAAAAAGAAAGTACTGGAAAAACCCTCATTAGCCTAACCTAAAAGGACAGGTATGGAATTTTTTTTTCTGACTTCGTTATTATTTGTTTTAAACAAAGTGGTTCTTAATTGGTTATTTTTAAATAATATCTTTTGGTCCCCCAATCATAACAGATGAAGAAACCAGGGTACCAACATTACTTTTCCACTTATTTCTCCTTTTTTAGTTAGTGATAAAAATTTCTAAGTTGTCATTGTTTATAACATTTTCAACTGTTTTATACTTAGTCCTGCAGCAAATTGGATTCAGTGTTTAATTCCAGTATTTTGGCCAACATTTCATCATTATTCATTTCTTGGCTTAAGTTTATTCTTTGGTAGCTTATTCAAGAAAGGCTTATGGGGAATACATTACATAAGCTCTTGGAAGACAAAGATGTTTGTGTTTTTGTACTTGAGTGACAGTTTGGCTGGGTATGAAATCCTTAAATTACGCTCTGTTGATATTACTCAAGAGGTTTTTTTGTTTTTTAAGTGATGAACTTTGGTATAGAGTGAAAGGAGGCCAATTGGTTTTTTTTTCTCTCTTTATAAGAGAAATTTGCTATTTTTTGCTTGTCTTTGCTTTTTAACTTCTTTATCTTTGAAGCCTGGTAACTTTATTGTCTTCATAATATTGGTTCTCTGTCAAGGTTTTTGGGGATACAGTATTTCTATAAATTCAACTCTTTTATTTCTCAAAGTTTTTCTTGAATTATTCCTTTAAATATATTTTCTGTACCTTTGTTTCTGTCTTCTTTAGGGCATCAAGTACATTTATGCTGAGAAGCAATATAGCCTCTTAGTAGCTACATGACCTTAGGCAAGTTGCCTCACCTCTCTGTGACTCAGTTTCCTCATTTAAAAAGTGGAGTAATAAACCTTACAAGGTTGTGAAGATTACATGAGTTCAGACATGTAAAATGTTTTGCACCATGCCTGGCATGTATTATGCACTGAGTGTTAGCAACTGTTGTTTTTATCTATGGTGCCTGATTCCATATTAATTACTTCCCAAGGCAAACCTTTTGGGAAGTTGCATATGAAGAAATGAATGATAGAAAGTTCTAGATGTTGAGTTAATCAGGTAAGACTGGTTCCTCAAGCTGCCTCAGATAAGGAACGCAGGATGTGAGCTGAGAAGAATCCTGATAATAGCAAGGAGAAGTGAGCTAAGTGCTAAGTGTTGAGGCCAGGATGGAAGGTGGTAAAGAGAAAGTTCTATAGCTGGAAGGAACCAGAAGTCAAGCATGAGGAGTAACTAGAGGAGGATGGTTCAGAACCAGAGATGAATGCTGAGTTTACCTTTAATAACTTAGCGTCAGTTTTCATAAGGGGTGACATGGCCTTAATGAGAAGGATGATGGAGCTGGAAACCACGCAGTACAGCTAGAAGGGACACACCTGATCTCTCTGGCAGGATCCTGAGGAGGCCACCATTCTCATCCTACTTGCTGATTGAGCTGCTTTGCAGCCAGAGAATTGGTTCACCTGTCGAAATGACATAGGTAAGTTAACTGTGTTTATTCATGAACGATTCCACTTTCTTTTCCCCCACACTTACTCATGTGCATAGGTATTCCAAGGTGCTTTAGTCTGGGGGATTTAAGTATGCTCTCTCTAGTTCAGCTCTCGTGGAGAAGTCAAGAATGAGACACAGCAGAGCTTAAGAATTCGAGTATTATCCTTCTCTTGCGGCTCTTTGCTCAGCACACACTGAACTGAAATTCCTGGGGACAGATAGAATGGAAAGGAAACCGAGTATAGAAATAAACAGCCGTTGTCATCTGAAGTCTGCATTTGTAAGGATTGTTTTTTGAGATGAGCAGCCTGAGATGATGACTTCAAGTAATTGAGGCAATATTTCAAGTGATATACACATATTCCTACTTGATAGATCTTCTTCTCTAACTAGCCATCATCCTATTTTATAATGTTATCATATTTTTAATTATATTGTACATACTTGTTTACTGCTATTTGCTATATATCCAGGATGACATTATAGTAAATTAGTTTTTACTCGTTGCCTGTGACTGTTCTTTGCTTCAAACTGAACCATAAATACTGCACCTGAGAAAGCTTGTTCAGATTATTTATCATGCTGGTGTGTGACCACAATAGCAATACCCCGAGGCAGAATGTCCTGACTTACAGGAACCCTTGGAGGGAGAATGTCTACATCCACACTAAGAGGCTCTCACTTTAGTACATGCTCGGAGGGTGGTGTTGACCGCTTGCATGACTGAGTATTTGGAAAAGTGTGATACCAGGGCTCCTATCTCTTCATTGATGGCTGTGGCAGTTGGGACACGTAGAATGAAAGGCAGTTGGTAAACCAGGAAGAGGGAAAGTTAGAAGTACCTGGTATTGTGGCTTGTACATAGGAAGTTTCAGGAAATGGTAGCATCTCTTCTCCCTTCCACAGGGGCAGAGGGAAATGGACCAGAAATGAACAACACCAGGTTATTGAAATGCCTCACCTTGGCTACATGTAAGTGCAGTCAGGGTCTCTATTAAACCCTCAGCTGGGCAGGAATCTAATGATGTTTCTCTTATTTGTCCAACTGTGGCTTCCTCGCCTGTGTTAGGAATGGGGCTCCTTCCTGTTCCACTGTGACTAAGGCCCACTTACAGTATCAGTTATAAGAGCTGTTTGAATTTGTTGAGTGTGTTTGATGGACCAGACAATGTGCCAAGTGCTCTATATAAAACATATCATGTAACCCTCACATAAGCCTATGAAGATAAGACTCAGAAGTGTTGAGTCTGCTGCTCAAGGTGACCACGTAGGCACACCTGTGGAGCCTGGATTGGAACCCATGTTGGTATGACTCCAATCCCATGCCTTGGACCATCTATTTCTCTTCCTGTTCTGGCTCTGTTTTCATGGAATAGAGTATTGGCCTAGGAGCCCAGGTCCCCAGAGATCGGCTTCCCTATCCTTCCACAGTAGTATTTCATTTCTGTGTCACCAATACCTGTGCCTCTGTCCTCGGTGCTTCCTGGGCCTCCAGGAAATGTCACTCTATAGCTGGCATTTTGGAAAGAGGCACAAGAAAAGGGGTATCTTGGGCTTCAGTTGTGCCAACTGCCCATGTATGATGGAGAGACAGTAAATGACTACCTTATGACAGCCAGCTCCACTGGGATGATGCAGCAAGGAAAAGTAGGAAGAGGAGAAACAGAGATTATAGCAATAATGACACTGGATGTGTGGAGCTCATCACTGGTGAAGTGCAGGTGTGTTATTTCCTGTCTTGGAAGAAAGAGACAGAATTAAGGGGCAAAGTTATGTCTAGTGAGGGATGCTAAAAGCCAAGTAAGTCACTGCTGTTGAATAGGGTCAGTAACTGGGATGTCAGGGGATATATCAGAAGCAAATAAGGAACAGCCTATCTGCTGCTGGTGAGTAATGAGCCTTTGGCTGGGGCTGCATTTATAGGATTAAGAGTCTTCCTACTTGTGAGCGTGACAATTTTAGGGACCCTCTTAGCAACTGAAAATTACATACATAAGCACTTGAATTTATGTAACCAGAGGTCTAGATTATTGCCTCTTCTTGTCCCAAAGTTTAAAAACACGAGTCATGTCCCATAGCCCTCCACAGAGCTTAAAACCACCCTACTTGCATAGTAGATGTTTAATAAATACCCCATTGACTTCTGTGGATAAAGAATAACCCCAATTCCATGTCCTCCACCTCCCTCAGAGGAAAATTATAATGTGGCACATGGGAGCAAAGGGATGTTTGACATATTAAGAGCTGATTTCAGATGCTCAGAAAAATCTGGTAATGCATTACTTGTCTGCCCCAGCAGTGAGTATGATATAGTCACAGTAGGTAGCATCCTGCAAAACTCTGCCATCACATGGGGTTAGCTATTTGAGAGAGGCAGGCTGAAATTCCAACAGAAGTTTTGGCAAGAGAGAAGCGTGGAACACAGAATCACGTTACTGAACCAAATCCCTGGACACTGAAGGAAGTCTCTGATCAAATATACCAGCAATTGGGCTCAGAGATGGAGAGGGCTGAAAAGAGCATTGCTCCCACTCCTACAAAACAAACAAAAAGTCTAGACACATTGAAAATTGATTGCTTTTCTTGAACCCACCAAAAAACCAAGGGAGCAGGGCAAAGAACGGACTTGAAGTCTGGAGAGATATGGATATTTGCAGGGAGAAATGGGATCTGAGCTTCTGCTTACCTGGGCAGATGTCACTTAAATGGGTAAGAAGATTCAGCTAGAACTGTTTACATATTGCTAAAACTGGTTAGTGCAGACTAGTGTGCAAGTGGGCCATCTCTGGAAACTGTAGACATAGGGAGGTTCATGCCGGCTTGCAGGTTTTTCTCTAAGAATCCCCCCAGACTCTCATAGGGGAAATGGGGAAGATCCTGAGAATTCCTCCATGGTGTTGGCTGAAGGAGGGAACAGCAGCTGTTGCTAAAACTCCGCTCGGACCTACATACCTCTCTTTCTCTAAGGAACAAAAGTCTTCATCTGCAGCAGGACAGAATTGGTGGCAACCCATTGTAGTGAAGGTCAGAGAACAGAAAAATAATAAAAGAGTTCAATCAGGGCTGGTGGGGGGGAGCTGTGCTAGGCTTCCTCCATCTAGAGGAAAGCCAGGAACATTTATGAAGGCCACACCCCTGGGGCTCAGTGCCTGCCCCAAACTGAGGCTTCATCAGAATAACAGAGAATGCCCAAGGCCCCACCACCATGCTAGCAAACATCGAGTAGAGTTTATAGTGGAATAAAAATAACAGTGGGGTACAACTGGGGGAGCTATAGCTCTCTCTGGTGACACCCAAAGCCAAATGGGTGACCTGAAGCCACACAGGGAGTACTGGGAAAAACTGCCTGGCACATTAACCCACATCCTATACACAAGATATTGCTAGAATAATTTGAAACCCATGACCTGCTAGGCATAACTATAGTGATGACCAACTTGGTTTCAGCCCAAGCATGAAAAAATATTTATCTCAGTACTTATTATTCTACCTAACATATAACATCTTCAACAGTAACAAGGAATATAAAAAGGTACGAAAAAAACACAGTCTGAAAAGACAAAGCAATCATCCAGAACCAAGCTCAGATATGAAGATGTTGGAACTATCAGACAGGGAATTTTAAATACCTATGATTAATATGTTAAAGATTCTAATGGAGGGGCGCCTGGGTGGCTCAGTTGTTAAGCGTCTGCCTTCGGCTCAGGTCATGATCCCAGGGTCCTGGGATCGAGTCCCACATTGGGCTCCCTGCTCGGCGGGAAGCCTGCTTCTCCCTCTCCCACTCCCCCTGCTTGTGTTCCTGCTCTCGCTATCTCTCTCTCTGTCAAATAAATAAATAAAATCTTTTAAAAAATAAAGATTCTAATGGAAAAAGCAGACAAGATGCTAGTTCAGATAGACACTTTTAGCTGAGAGATGGAAACTTTATGGAAAAAAAATGCTAGAATTGAAATATTCCAGCATTTGTGAAGCTGGCTTACAAGCCTGAGGCTTTCTTGGAAGCGGAGCTTCCCGTGACTGATTAATCATGTGTGGACTGGCTTTGGAACAGATTCCACCCCTTTGTGTCCTCGTGAGATTTTTGCCCAGATCCATCTGTGGACATTTATTTTAACCTTCAGGAGACTCCTTCCAGAGAGAGCCACTCAGTACTCTAGTTTCCCACCCCTCCTTGCATGCAGTGCTCTAGCAAGTGGAAATGCCCATCGCTCCCTGAAAATCTCTGCTATTTGAGGCTTTCAGGTCTTCACACTTGCTATTTCTACTTCCTCTGATGTCATAACAGGGCTCCTTCCTTGACTGCACAGCAAACTCCTATTCAAATGTTAAAGCCCAACTTTGATGTTGCGATGCTCTACTACTTAAGTCTTCTCCTCTACTCCCACACTGTAAATTATTTTAGAGTTGCATTTATCATACCATGCCAGTTGTTTATTAACATATATCATCCACTAGATAGTGAGCATTCTGAGGTTAAGTTGTTTTAGCTATTTCTATATTTTTATGACATTAAATTTAATGACTCATCGATGTTCCAGTATATTGTCCTAATGCTGGGCATTTGGGTTTCTTTCAGTTATTACCTGCAGTAAATAATTATGTGATGCCTGGCTTTAAAATAAAGCTTTCTTCTCAAAGCAGAATGCTTTGGGTACTTCGGTAAGTAGCCCTAAGGCCTGGAGCATCCTGGTGTGTGTTTATCAATTAGCAGACAGGTAGCAGTAGTCGGATGGTGTGTGTGAGGGGAAAAGAAGTAGGACATGAGACCTAAGAGGAAGGGTAAGGTCAGATCATGCAGCGGGGCCTCATAAGCCATGCTAAAGATCTTACTTTTCATTCCTAGTGATATGGGAAGCCACTGGAGGATTTGGAGTCAAGAAAAGAAATGGGCATGGTATCAAGGATAGATTATTGGCAATGGGAGCAAGGAGATCAGTAAGGGGGAAACTGTCAGATAGCCAGAGTCCTACTGTGGGAGAAAGTGGCAGTAGCCTGGCTGTACCATGAACTGGCCGAGTGATTTTGAGAAAATCATGACATTTTTGTTTCAGTTTTCTTACCTGCAGACACATCAAATACTTGAAGAGAGAAAAATCACTGTCTTTAAAGTTGACAACTTAGCAAAAGATATCTGTTGGTTGCTTGTCCTTTCCCATGAAAAATGATGCAACTAATTATGGGGTTTTGGAAATTCCAGGTTTGACAGGCTGAGCTGATCCAGAGAGAGAGAGAGAGAGTTTGGGCCAAAATTGATCTCAGCTCATGTCTTGATCTCAGGGTCATGAGTTCAAGCCCTGTGTTGGAGGGCTTGTGGAGCCTACTTAAAAAAAGAAAGAAAAAGAGAAGATAAGATAAGGTAGTTAGGGCGGGCCCTGATCCAATATGACTTGTGTTCTTATCAGAAGAGAAGAGACACACACAAAACAGCGGCCAGAGAATGGAGTTAGGTCATTGCCAGCCAAGGGACACCAAGGATTACTGGTGAACCAGGAGCTAAGAGAACAAGATATGGAACAGATTCTTCCCTGGAACCTTCGAGAAAGCACGGCTCTGGTTACACCTTGATTTCAGATTTCTAGCTTCCAGAATAGTGTGAGGAACAATGTCTGGAACAATCACTATATTCTGAATAAGTAATTTCATTAATGTATGGGTAAATTCAATACATTTGAATAGGAATACATAGCATATGGGCTTTGCCTACATGGGGCATTGGCTTTGTTCCCATATGCCTCAGAATTTTATTGACAGGGAATGGACTTTCAAAGAACATGGAGTTAGTCATTGTTTACAAATCTTCAGCTGCTCTCATCTATGAACCCGTAAAGCAAAATTATTCGGGGACATGGGACCTGAGGCACATTTAAAATCCTCAGCCAAGTGTAGCTCAGGAATACTTTAGTACATGTAGAGTCTTAACAGGATGCTCTTTCTGGCTACAGAAGGCCAAGGCCTTGAAGAGCACGAGAAAGAACCACATGACATGTGATGGCTACTTTTCAGCTTTACTCTGAGTTGTGAAATTTCACTGATTTGGTCATTTTCACTGAACAGAAGGCTCTTGTGAGAGCCGCTTTGCAATGACTGGAAAAGTTGAGACTTTGCCAGAACTCTATTAGGCCACAGGCCACATCTGGATCCTTGTATGTTATCCACTCCAGACATTGACCTAATATGCTTCTGTATGGCTAGATTAATTTAAGGGGACTTTCTGCTGGGGGAACTCGAAGCTCCTCTGTTCCTTTGACTTCTTGGTCCACGCTCCACTCCCCTTGCCCACCTAATCGCCTAGAGCTCTGACCTTCCTCAAGAAGGGAACCTAAGAAGGGAACCTAAGTATGGAGAGCCTCTAGAATCTTCTGCCCCTTGGTGTCTCTTTTTAGAATCCTGGCTTGTGCTGCTCATGACCCCTTGGGACACCCACTTAAGTTTACTGATTTGGAACCGGAGAACTTGCAAGTCTGTTTCTAAGGCAGGAGGCTGCTCAGATGAACACAGTGACTTGTATCGATGAACAAACACAGACACACACAGGATAATACCCCGCATCCCACTACCTTGACCTCTTTATACATTTTCCTTCCTCACTTGGAAGAAAAGGAGCCCACGAGAGGAGAAATCTGTCCTTTGTTTCCCTTCTTTTCCAACTCCAGCTCTTGCATACTGTTTTCTCAAGAACAAGTCCATGACAAACGTTTGTGGAATGAATGTTAAACATACACGTAAGCACACTTGTGCAGGAGCCCGGAGGCCTAGGTTGCGAGCTGGTTTCACCCTGCAGGAAGTGTGCACACCATTTGGCTGATTCAACCAAGTGCGTTGCGTTTGGTGTTTATGGAGCACCCATTTTACACATTATTTTATGCATAACTTTGTTATCAAAACAAATAAAGAGCTGGAACAGCTCTGTCCCTAAAGGAGAGAACCAACTTTCTTTCCTTCTCCCCACATATTCAGGAAGCGTCCAGAATATCATCTTATTGTCAGTCTGATGCTCACCCGGAGTTGGCTTCTCATTCCCCTGATGGAGAGCCTCTGCCAGGTGAAAAGGCTGAGGCTCTTTGTCACTGCTGGGCAATTGATGACACTGCCATCTGAAGCTTTAGTCTCTCTCACCTGGGGACAGATGAGCTGCAGGTGTCATTTAGCTCATGGACGTGGTAGCTCATCAGTGTTCAAGATTCGAAGTTGACAGCATTGCTTGAAATATGAACTTTCTAGAGTTGTTTCAGGAAGCCACATCTCTGTCCCTTGCATGCAACATTCTCTAGGAAGTCCACTTATTTTCATTATTGAATGCTACATCCTTCTTGTCACAGTGACCATCCTCTTTAATATTAATGAACTATCCCAATTGGAGGCTTTCCTTGGGGACTCTGGGGCCGCTGAAACAGGAACGATATCTCCCTTATTGAGTAGCAGTGGCTGCTGCCTGAATAATACTCCAGCTTGGAGCTGGCTCCATAAAATCCACTGTATGGGACCGACTGCATTCATGGCAATCGTCACCCTTCTCTCTATCCATGCCCTTTGCCATGTGACTGTCCTGCTCCTCCCACAAAGAGGCAGAATCTATTCCTGGCTCCTTGATTCAAGGCTTAGCCTTTTGGGCCTTGCTTTGACCAGTGGGCTCTTAGCATACACGACAGAAGAGGGGGCCTTGCAAAAGTGCCTCCATGATTGCACTTGGCCATGCCCAGGAGAAGGACATGCCTGGGCTAGTCTGCTGGTCCCAGGAGGAATGAGATTCATGGGAGCGGAGTCAAGATGCTTCTTTTGAGCTCAACTAGCTTTGCCACAGATGCATAGAGACCTCAGATTGTATGATGAGCCAAGCCCCAGATGACCAACAGATTAGTGAAATAAGTGACTTCTGTTTTAATCCACTATGTTTGGGGTATTTGGTTACTTTGGCATCATCGTGACTTGCTATAGACTGAATGTTTGTGTCCCACCCCCCAAATTCATATGTGAAATCCTCATCCCCGGTGTGATGGTATTCAGATGTGGGGACTTAGAGGTCATGAGGGTGGAGTCCCCATGAATGGGATTAGAGGTTTTAGAAAGAGACCCCAGGGAGCTCCCTTGAGCCTTCACCCATGTGAGGACATTGTGAGAAGACAACCACCCATGAGCCAGAATGTGGGCTCTCACCAGACACTGCATCTGACTGTGCCTTGATCTTGGACTTCCTGGCCTCCAGCACTATGAGAAATAAATGATTGGGGGGCACCTGGGTGGCTCAGCCAGTTAAGTGTTTGACTCTTCATTTCAGCTCAGGTCATGATCTCAAGAGTCATGAAATTGAGCCCCAAGTCAGGCTCTATGCTGGCTTTGGAGCCTGCTTGGGATTCTCTCTCTCCCTCTGGCCCCCACCCCGCACTCTCACACACGCTCTCTCTCTCCCAAAAAAAGAAAAAGAAAAAAGAGAAAGAGAAAGAAATGGTTGTTGTTCATAAGCCACCTGGTCTATGAGATTGGGTTACAGCAGCCTGAATGACCAATACATACTCCAGTTAACTGATACAGTGGGAGATTTCAGAGAAAGTAAGTGGTCAGAGTGGGTCTGGAATTAGTGTCTGAAGTGTGTGCATAGCCTCAGCTGTAGGCCTGACCAAGATGCTCTCAGCCCAGTTACTCTGCACAAGTTCCCATTTCTCTCTGTGCTGGTCCAAGCCATCATTGTCTCTAACCTGGGTTTTTACAAGAGCCTCCTACCAGCCTAATTGCTTCCACACTCGCCCCTTATGATATGCTTGCCACACAGCTGCCTAAATATGCATTTAAAATCTAAAGCAGATCAGGGGCTCCCAGGTGGCCCAGCCAGTTAAGCGTCCGACTCTTGATTTCCGCTCAGGGTCATGAGATCAAGCTGTGCTTGTGCTCTGTGCTGAGCATGGAGCCTGCTTAAGATTCTCTCTCTCCCTCACCCTCTGCTCATGCTCTCTCTCTCTCTCTCAAAAATAAAATCTAAAGCAGATCATGACACTTCTCTTCTTAAAAATGAATGAATGGAATCCAAACTCCTATATACACTAGCCCCCACCTCCTTCCCCCTTCCCCTAATGTTCACTTACCTGGCTGGTTCCCTTTGTCCCCTCTGCTGCAGACCTTTGACTTCCTACTTCCCACCTCCCCTTCTCCCACACTCAACGTTGATTCCTCTCCTGGGGGGCTTGATCCTTCCTAGTCCCTCTTCTTGGAATACTCTTCCCTTAGAGTACTGCATCACCAACCCTCCCTCAACATCGGCAATAAGGTCCTCGCCTGTAAATGTGCCCCCTGCACTCATTATTTAATACCCTTCATACAACTAGTTACTGTCTTATACTTTGCTTTGCATACTGCATATCACTCATGACTCTCTGGAAGTATTTTTACTTGTTTCTTTACCTGTTTCTCCATGTAGATTTTGGGCTCCTGGAAAGGAAAGATCATGTCTAGCTTGTTTGTTGATGTATATCCCATGCCTGGAATCATAGTAGATGATCAAAAAGTGTCAACTGAATGAATAAAGGAAGGAAGGAAGGAAAGAAACAAGAGAGCAGAATCAGAATTAGGATTTGGCCTGTGGATCTAGCTACGCACATCAGTGGAGCAAACATCTGCGTCTTGGATTAGATCTGAACCTGTGCCCACAGGTTAAACAAAAGTCAAAGTTGGAGAGATATAAAAGTTAGGTATTAGCAAGCATTCCAAGCTACCTAGGAACTTGACCTTTGTGTGTGTGTGTGTGTGTGTGTGTGTGTGTGTGTGTGTGTGTTTAAATTACAGTATAATTTACCTAAAATACAATGCACAGGTCTTAAATGTTGAGTTTAGGAAGTTTGGGCAATTGTCTTTCACCCCAAACAAGATGCATAACACTTTCATCATGATAGAAAGTTCCCCTGAGCCCCATTCTGGTCTGTTGCTTACCCCTCACCATGCCCTTCCCTATCTGCTGATTCCCATCAACAGGTTTCTTTTTCCTGTTAACTAGACTTCACAGAAACAGAATCATAAATATGTTCTCTGTGCCTTTTTATGCTCAGTACAATGATGTTGAAATTCATCCAGGTTGCTGCTTGCCTCTGTGGTTTGTTACTTATTGCTAAGTAGTATTCCATAATTTATAATTTCTGCTGGTGGTGAACACTTTTTTCCCCCAACTTGAAGCCATTATGAATAATGATAAGGCTGATAAGAACATTCTGGTGTAAGTTCTTTTATGGTCACATGTTTTCATTTCTTTTGGGTAAATACCTAAGAGAGGGATTGCTTGAGTCACAGCTGATGAATGTTTAATTTTTATATGAGAATTGGCCAAACAGGCCCTCAAAGTGATTCTACCATCTTATGATAATTCTGTCTCCAGTTGCTCAATATCCCCACCAACACAGATAAGGGCTATCATTTAAAAAAATTTAGTCACTCTAAGCTCTTGGTGGTTTTAATGTGCCTTTCCCTGATGACACATAGACTTGCTAGTCATTCATATATCTTCCTTTATAAAGTGTTGATTCAAGTTTCTGGCCATCTTTTATTGGATTATTTTCCTGTTTTGTTGTTCTTCGTCAGGTATATGTGTTGTAAATATTTTCTCCCTGTCCGTAACTTGTTTTTTTCATTTTCTTAATGTCTTTTAGTGAGCTTAAATTTTTAATTTTGATAAGCTGTCATTTATCAATTTTTTCTATTGCATTTTTTTGTAACCCATCTAAGGAATCTTTGCCCAGCTAAGGTCATGAAGATTTTCTCATACCTTTTCTTCTCATAATATTATGGTAGAGATTGTTCTTATGTGTGGGCCTAAAAGCCATCTTGATTAAGTATTGTGTGTGGAGTGAGATGGGCTTTGAGATTAATTTTTGTTCACACAGCTCTCCAGTTGGGTGCAGCACCATTTTTTAAAAAGACATTCCTTTCCCCATTGGATTGACCTTTGACTATGTTAAGCGGGGGCTGTATCTGGATTACCTATTTGGTTACACTGTTTTCCAAAGTTCTTGTACTAGTCATTGCATGAGGGTTCCTGCTGTACCACATCCTTGCCAACACTTGTAATATTCATTTATTCTAAGTTTAGCCATTCAAGGGGCTCCAGAGTCATACTTCACTGTGATTTTATTTATTTAATTAAAATTATACTTGTTTAAGGTGTACAATATGTTTTGATGTGCACATACATAGTTTCATGATTACTACACTCAAGCTGATTCACATAATCATCTCCTCACATTGTTACTTGGTGTGTGTGTGTGTGTGTGTGTGTGTGTGGTAAGAGGACCCGAAATTTACTCTCTTAGTAAATTTCCAGTATTCAAAATGGTATTGTTAACTATAGTCGTCATGCTATACATTAGATCTCTACACTTACTCATCTTCTATAACTACAACTGTATTTTTTGACCAATGTGTGATTTGTATTTCTTTTCCTGATGACTGATGTTATTGAGCATCTTTTAACTTCCTTATTAGTCTTCTTGTATAACATTATCAAATATTTGTTTGTTAAAAATCTTTACTCTTATTACTTATTTGTAATAATTCTCTCTATATGTGATATATACACATACTGTTAAATATATAAATATGTGTAAAAATTACATATTGCAAATATTTTTCTCCAGTCTGTGGCTTATATTTTCATTTTCTTGTTGATAGTTTTCATTTGATTTCATTTCATTGATAGCAAACATTTATGTTTTTAATGAAGCCCAATTTATTATTTCTTTTACTTTATGATTATGCTTTTTCTTAAATAAATCCTATCTAAGAAATTTCTGCTTCCCCTTAAGGTCACATACCCTTCTTCCTATATTGTTTTTTTTCCAGGTAATCTCTACATGCAACGTGAAGCTTGAACTCATGACCCCAAGATCAAGAGTCACATGCTCTACCGACTGAGCCAGCCAGGTGCTCCTTTATATGTTTTCTCTTACATGTGTTATGGTTTCAGTTTTTACAATTAAGTCTGTGATAAATTTCAGGTTAATTTTTGTGTATGGCATGAGATCAGGGTCAAAGTCCAATTCTTTTTCCCATTATGAATATCCAGCTATTCAAGCACCATTTGTTGAAAAGATTATCTTTCCCCATTCAGTTCCCTTGGCACTTCTGTCAAAAATCTATTGGTCATATATGTATGGGTATACATGTGGGTTCTATTTTCTGTTCCACCTATCTATACACCAATACTACACTGTCTTCCTAAGTAATTTTATAGTAAGTCTTGAAATTAGGTCATGTACATCCTCCAGTCTTGTTCTCCTTTTTCAGAATTGTTTTTAGGTATTCTAAGCCATTCATGTTTCCATATAAATTTTAGATTCACCTTGTCCATTTCTACATCAGAGTCTGCTGATATGTTGACTGGGATTGCATTGAGTCTATGGGTTAATTTGGAGAGAATTGATATCTTAATAATATTGAGTCTTCCAATCCATGAAAAAGAATATCTCTCTCTATGTATTTGTCTTCTTTAATGTCTCAGAAGTATTGATAGCTTTAGTATATAGATCTAGCACATACTTTATTGCATATTTCTGTAAGTTTTGAGTTGTTAGATGCTATTGTACATTATTGAGTTTTTTAAAAAATTCATTTTCCAACTGTTGCTAGCATATAGGAATATAATTTATTTTTGTATATTCACTTATTAACTATAGTAGCCTTTGTGTATAATCCTTATGATTTTCTGCATATACAGTCATGTCATCTGCAAATAAAAATAATTTTACTTCTTCCTTTCCAATCCTGATGCCTCTTTTTTTTTTTTTCTTTTTATACCCCTGGGTAGGACTTCCTTTTTATACCCCTGGGTAGGCAATGTTGAATAGAAGTAGGAGAAGTGGATATCCTTGCCTTGTTCCTGATGGTAGTGCAGAAACATTAACCATTCATCATTAAGCATGATACTGTTTTTAGGTTTTGCATAACTATCCCTTTTCAGATCGAGAAAGCTCCCTTATATTCCTACTTTGATGAGAGTTTTTATCAAATTTTCTCAAATGATTTTTCTTTTTTTTTTTTAATTTTATTATGTTATGTTAGTCACCATACAATACATCATTAGTTTTTGAAGTGGTGATCCATGATCCATTGTCAAATGATTTTTCTTCATTGGGAGATTATCATATATAGTTTTTCTTCTTTCATTTTCTTTTCTTCTTCATTTTTTTATGGTATATGACATTGATTGATTTTCACATGTAGAACCAACCTTGAAATCCTAGGATCAACTTCACTTGGTCATGATGTTTTATTCCTTCTATATATTGCTAGATTTGGTTTGCTAATATTTTGTTAGGGATTTTGCCTCTGTACTTACGGGGGTGTTGGGCTATGGTTTTATTTTCTGATGATATCTTTGTCGAGTTTTGGTGTGATGATCACACAGACTTCATAAAATGAGTTGGGAATTTTTCCTGTATTTTCTATGTTCTGAAAGAGTTTGTGTTAAATTAGTATTATTTCCTCTTTAAATATGTGGTAGAATCCATTAGTAAAGCCATCTGGGCCAGGAGCTTTCTTTGTGAGAGCATTTTAATTACAAATTCATTTTTTTTGGCGCACCTGGGTGGCTCAGTTGTTAAGCGTCTGCCTTCGGCTCGGGTCGTGATCCCAGAGTCCTGGGATCGAGCCCCGCGTTGGGCTCCCTGCTCGGCGGGGAGCCTGCTTCTCCCTCTCCCACTCCCCCTGCTTGTGTTCCCTCTCTCGCTGTGTCTCTCTCTGTCAAATGAATAAAATCTTAAAAAAAAAAAAAATTCATTTTTTTCAATAGGGCTAATTATTATTTTTTTCTTTCTTTATGTGTCAGTTTTGGTAAGTTGTATGTTTCAGAGAATTTGTTCATTTCATATACATTGTCAAATTTATTGAAAATAAGTTGTTCATAATATCCCTTTCCCTATAGTTTTAATATCTGTAGGATTCATAGCAATATTTCCTCTGCCATTTCTCATGTTTTAAATTTGTTTTCTTCTTCTTTTCTGTTTGTAAGCCAAAATGGCATAAAGTGAAGGAACACCATTAATTATAGGACAAGTGTTCTAGCATCCCAGACCCCCAAAATAACCTCTCTTAAGCTTTTGTAATACCTTAGGACACATCTTGCTAATAGACGTACAAAACAAATCGAGATAAAGCACAGATGTTCACAGACACAGTTCAAAGTTCCGGCAGTTTGATGCTGCGATGTTGAGTGTAGTTCCCGAGGAAGGAGCTAGGTGAGGCCACTCTCACTGCTTAGGGCAGGTCCTGCCTGTATCATGCTCACTGCAAAACAAAACACTGAACCCTATTTTTACTTTCTCCTTTTTGTTTCATGAAAGCCAAGATCCTCTTTGGACTTCTTTCAGTTAGCGAAAGCTGATACAGATATATTTTGTAAAGGTGAAGTGGCGTAACACAAACTTTTGAAAAGCAGGGGATACCTGTACCCATTTAGAATTGTTACACCTTTTTGTTGTTGTTGTTGTGCCTCCTGACCCTTGTTTTTCACAATGAACTGTCCTTTCTTTTCTTTGGGAATGCTCCTTGTCTTGAAATCTATTTTATCTGACATTAGTATAGCCATACAAGCTTTCTTAGGCTCAGTGCTTATTTTTGCTACATTGAGATTTGTATTGAGGTGAATGTCACATAACAAAATTCGCCATTTTAAAGCAAACGATTAAGTAGCATTTAGTATATTCAAAGTGTTGGGCAGCCACCGCCTCTGTTTAATTCCAAAACATTTTTATCACTCCCAAAGGAGACCCTGTATGTATTAAGTAGCTGGTCCCCCCTCTCTCCTGCCTGCCAGTCTCTGGCAAGCACCAGTCTGCATTCCGTCTCTATGGATTTACCTATTCTGGGTATTTCGTGTAAGTGAAATCACACAATATGTGACCTTTATGCATTTTTATGGTACATTGTTTTCTATCCTTTTCCTGTTTAACTTGGGTATGATAAAGTGTGTTTCAAGTAAACAGCATAGAGCTTATTTTTGTTCTTTTTTCCTTTTTCTTTTTTGGCAATCTGAAAATCTTTTCCTTTACATAGAGAAGTTAGTCTGTTTACATTTACTGTATATATTGATATGGCTGGGTTTAAGTTTATCATCTAAGTATTTGTTTTCTATTTGTTCTTTGTTCCTCTGCTACCTCATTGCCAAATTATTTTAGTTGAATCAAGTATTATGTTTTAGCTCCTTTATTAATGTTTTAGCTGTACTTCTTTGTACTGCCAGAGATTACAATACTCATCTTAATCTGTCATAGCCACTCTACCAATAATATTATACTTCTTTACAATGTGAGATCTATATAAAAGTATAACTCAGTTGAACCCCCTAACTTTTTGCTCTTGTTTTAATTTATTTTATTTCTACATAGCATATAATCCCAAGATACTGTTATAATTTTTGCACTAGATAGAAATAAATTTAGTGCAACAATTTCAAAATCTTCTGAATCAATGACATATATGAAATAGATGAGTTTGGGTGGCTCTGCTCCAAGCATTCATTCAGGGATCCTAGAGGCTCCACGGCTTTTTAATATGTGGTTTTTAAAGTGACGCTGGGCATCAACATATAGTCAATCTTGCTGGGAATGGAAAGTGGGAAAGGAATAGCTACTTCTTAACTAGCTCACCTGAGATGCAATCCACATCACTTTGGTCTATGTTCCACTGGTGAAAATTAGCCACAGGGCTTCACATGGAAATGTGAGGCACCATGAAATGTAATCTCTGGCTAGAAAGTCATCTTTTAGCTACAACTATGCATGATGTAAGGGGGAGCACATATCTTTGCTCCCTCATGACATCATCACATTTTAATATTCGAATGATCATTTTGGCTGCAGTACCAACAATACATGGTGGGGGACAAGCTGGATGCAATGAGACTCCGTGCGAAGGTTTTTCTGGACTCCCAAGTAAGAAATGAAGAACTAACAGAGACATAATGGAAATTGGAAAAAGAGACACTATCTGAGGAGTGTGAATGGTATGAGTTGGCTGTGAGTGATGAAGGATAGAGAGAGAAAAGCATGACTCTCAGGCTTCAGAAGGTGGTGTTTGGAGATGCCCTGCACTGATTTTGGTGAGATGAGCTTGAGTTGTATTTTGACATGAGATACCTTTGAGAAATACAAGTCAGGAGATCTGGAAGGTGGGAAGCTCAGGAGGGTTATCAGAATGCCCCAGATGAGATCTGGGGGGGATTAGGAATCTCTCTATGATCAGAATTCAGTCTTTGGTTACAGTTGTGGGTTAGGCTAGGGCTAAAATCAAAATTATAGGTTCCATGAGGGTAATAGAGTCTCTGGCCTGCCCTACCCATCTGATCTGACTAATCTTGGATTCAGGGTAGGAGATTCCGAAAGTGTAGTCCGCAGTCAATGGTGGATACAGATATATCTGTTTCTAGCAGCATAGGCAGATTTTATAACCCTTCTTTTTAAAGCAACTAAAATATTTTATTGAAAATATTTAGAAAAGCATCTCTGAGCTGGCAAGAAGTTAAGGAAATCTCAGAGGCTAAAAACAAAGTGGAAGTTGGAATTCAGAAGGTAATATAGCTTGGCTGCTGGCTTTGGCCTTGGCAATACCAGTAGAAATGCCTTACATCCGCATGCAGTTTTGGAGGCCTAATGACAGAGCTTAGTGTCAGAGTGTAACTCAGTGAGGTGGCTAATAGGAGAACCCCACATAGAACTGCGACTTCTTAAGACGACATTCTCATTTTACGAATAAACTAGAAATATACCTGCTCCACTTAAGGAGACATGAGTAAATTCTTGCATCTCTCTTTGGGGAAGATGAAACAGATAAATCTGCCTTTGAATGTGCAATTATGAATTGGCCTTCATATAGGTTTGAAGCCCTGATTCACCCTATCTGGTTAGCCTGAAACATTTCAAGCTGAGAATTTAAAGAGATCCTAGGTGGGTAGTGTCACCTAGACCTCCAGTGGAAACCTACGTCAATACTTGTTAGAAAGAATCCTCAAAAGAGGCCTCAAAGAACATTCACAGATGACATTTCAGGGGTGATGAATTCATAGTCAATATACATAAAACACACAGAAGCACCATCATCTCAGCCAGCAGAGCCACAGGCAAAAGAATCAGACACCTCATTATTCAAATGCCAGCATTATCAAGCACATACTGTTAAATAACTATGATTAATATCTTTAAGGAAACAAAAAAGAGATTGAGACTGTGGGTATAAAATAAGAAACTACAGAAATGACGAAGTAGATCAGAAAATTGAACAAATAGAACTTTGATTTTTTTTTTTAATTTTATTTATTTATTCATGAGAGACAGAGACAGAGAGAGACAGAGGCAGAGGGAGAAGCAGGCTCCCTGCAGAGTAGGGAACCCAATATGGGACTCGATCCCAGGACCCCAGGATCATGACCTGAGCCGAAGGCAGATGCTTAACTGACTCAGTTACCAGGCGCCCAACAAATAGAACTTCTAGATGGCAGAGTGTCTCCTGGAGTTTCAGCAGCTTATGCTACATTGTCCCATGACTGGGGCCCACCTTTGAGACCAAGCTGTGCCCAGGAAAGAAAAAAGGGAGATTTGCTCCCATTAGATCACTTCTTCAAGTGTCTGTGTCCCCTCTGCTACCCACCTGCTTTTGGTTGCTTTACAGAATCTTTGGGAGTTATTTTTTTGTGTTCTGTCTAGAGCTTAAGAATTGTAATTAGCAGGATAGGTGAGCCATAAAAGGAGTAACCCACCATACTGGAACCAAAACTCTACCACCGTATAATAATTAAAACTACCGTATTAACATTGAAATAATACTAGTAATCCATCCTTAGACTTTATTCAAATTTCTTCAATGACCCAACTAATATCCTCTTTCTGGTCTAGGATTCAAACCAGGATCAGACAGAATTGAGTCATAACTTTTTGGTCTCTAACAATCTAGGACAGTTCCTCTTTCTTTGGCTCTGCATTTCTTGGCTCATGACCCCCTTCCATCTGCAAAGCCAAGAACGGTGGTTGTGTCTTTCTCATATCACAGTGCTTGCCTTGGCTTCCATGTTCACATCTTATTCTCTGACTTTGACTCTTCCAACTTCCTCTTCAACTTTTAAGGACTCTTGTGATCACATTGGCCCATCTGGGCAATCCAAATCTAAATCCCTCTTTGCCCTGTAGCCTAACATATGTAGAGGTTCCAGGGATTAGGGCATGAGCATCTTTGGGAGGCCACCATTATGCCTACCACACGTGTACTATAGTTGAAAATTGTCTTAGCCTTCTTTTCCAACTCTCTTATGTCCAAATGCCATTCACAGCCATGGTTTCCTTGTCTACAGGGCTCTGGTACTTGGGGAATTCTATTCCTCACCCCTAGCCAGTCCCTGGGCCTCTGCTTCTTACTAGGGCCCTATCAGTCATGCATTCTCTTTGAAATATTCCTCAAGTACCAAAATGATGTCATCTGTTATTGATCCAATCTGTTAGTCCAATAAACCTGACACTGTATGGCCCTCCTGCTTATTGCCCTGAAGTTGCTTCCTCTTAATCCCTGGAAGTAGGATGTCATTTTATTCAATGCTGACTATTCTGGATTGTGAAGGTTGCCTCTGGATTTGCTTTGCTTCCCCTTTTCCTGTACCCCAGATGGTTCCTCTTGATGTCATCTGTGGGTCTCACCTTCTCTGAAGGGGGTCCCTAACATGATTAAAGGAACAGAAGTGTTCCATGATGCACCCCACTATGTGTGTGCACAGAACATTTTATAAAAGAAGTTGCCTGCCAGGCTCCTCAGGGCATTCCCTTCACTGTCTGAGGCCTTGTTTGGCAATAAATGCTCTCAAAACCCGTTCCCATTGAAGCCACAGATGATTAGAGACAAAGAAGAGCCTCCTTGAGAGAAAAACTAGGAGAAACATGGTCAACGTATGTAGTGGGTTGACTTGTGTCCCCCACAAAATATATATCCTAACCTCTGGTACCTGGACATGACCTCATTTGGAAATAGGGTCTTTGTGGACATATTCAAGTTAAGATGAGGTCATACTAGATTGGGACAATCCAGTGACTTGTGTCCTTATAAGAAGAGGAGAGGACTCTCAGATACATAGACACAGAGAAGACACATGGAGAGAAAAGTCCATATGAACATGGAGGAAGAGACTAGTTTTGCTGCCACAAGCTAAGGAACACTGAGGAGTCCTGGAAGCCATCAAAAGCTAGGAAGAAGCAAGGAAGGATTCTTCCCTACAAGACTTCAAAGAGAGCACAGCCCTGTTGCCATGTTGATTTCAGACTCCTAGCTTCCAGAACTGTGAAAAAAATAAATTTCTATTGGTTGAAGCCACGAAGTACGTGGTCATTCATTATGGCAGCCCAGAGGAACTAATACAAGATGGTTCCTTTCAGAGAGCAGAACTAGAGTTGAAATTACCGCTTCTATTATTTATACAAATCAATTTTTTTTAAAAAAAGAGATCTTGCTCTTTTTAAGATCTCTCTCTTCTGTTCTCCAAATTTATCTGGACCTTCTTTTTCTTTGCCCTGATAATCCCTGCCCTGGTTGAATTGAGTTCTGCTCCCAGAAATTTCTTATCAGTAAGGAGTTTTTGCCTGGGAAGGGGGTTAGTTGTAAGAGTTTATAGGGTCTACCCAGGCTGCTCCAGTACTGCAGACCTAATCATAAGTTTCCTGTGTACTTCCATGAACTGAATCCTACAAAACTCCTTCTGGTTACACATGATGCTCTGAATTAGTCTGTGGTACTTTTTAAATGCAATATATGTTAAGAAAGAAAAAAAGAAGATTGTGCAAGACTGTTGAATCTCAGATCTGTGGTACTTTTTAATGAGTATCTGATATTTTAAGTTTCTTCTCTTCTTGGAGCCATTGGAAGCTTTGTTGACCTACTTCTGCTTCATTCCACAAAGATGCTTAAATTATGTAAGTTTGATGGCTGCCATTGCTTGTATTTTGGGGTCTCTGGGGGTACCTCATCTATAGGTCTTTGATTTGCCATCCTAGTTCTGTTTTCATGGGGGGGCGGGGCGGTCAGGGGAATTTAAAACTGTCACCACCATCACTGTCTTCCCAGAATCCTATCCATGGCTTTAGATGATCATTCCACGGAGAGTCACTCTGCTGTCACCAACTGTATGAGGTAAGAATACTTTCCTGCTCTGTGGATGTTGGGCTTGGCCATATGCAATGTGAATGAAAGCCACAATTCAACCATTCTGAGTCAGTTTACATTTAAGGCAGTTCAACAAGCATTGCATGGTTTTTATCACCCCTTCTGGATCTTCTGACCTTCATCCTGAGAATATGCCTCAAGTAGTCACTACCTCTCTGGTTGGGGTCCCAAAATGAGCCATGTGGAACAGAGCCATCCCAGCCAATTCACAGACCTGTGAGCATGAAAACATGCTTATTGCTTCATATCATTGAATTTTGGGGTCATTTGTTATACAACATTATTGTAATAATAATTGACTAATACACTGCCAATATTTTTGATGGCTGATGTGTGTATTATGAAAGAATAAGATGTGGCAAACTCTCTGAAACAAATCCAGTCGGCTGTCTGGTTTTGTAAGGCCCTAAAGCTAAGGATAGTTTCTTTGTTTCTAAAGGCTGTGTGTTTGTGTGTCTGTGTGTATTTATATTTCTATACAAATACATAAATATATCTATATATAAATATATACTTAAGGGCACCTGGGTGGCGCAGTTGGTTGAGCATCCAACTCTTGATTCCAGCTCAGTTCATGATCTCAGGGTCATGAGATCGAGCCCAAGGTTGGGCTCCATGCTCAGCTGGGAGTCTGCTTGAGATTCTCTCTCCCTCTGCCCCTCCCACTCATGCTCCCTCTCTTTCAAATAAATAAATAAGTCTTAAAAAATAATCATATATAATTATATATGCGTACATATAAAACATTTGCTATCTGGCCCATTAAAGAAATTGTTTGCTTACTCTCAAAACAGAGGAAAGAGCACATGCTCGATAGCATAAGCCCTGGGTTCTATTATGTACTGACTTAGGTTATTATAGCCTCTTTCCCCATATGTACAATGAGCTAGTTGAGCTACAGAATCCCTGAGGTCCCTTCAGTTCCAAGATTTTCAGGAAATATACAAGATAGTTCTATTAAATACAATATGCCAATTTTGATGATATAAGCACCCTCACATTCGTGTAAACTATGACAAGTAATAATTACAAAGATGAGATATAAAAGGGCTCCCCTAACAAAGACAAAATTCCCCAGAGAAGCCACAGTTTGAGCAGAAGCTGGGAAGTGGGGTGAAGGGAAGCAATGTAAGCCTGGAGAGGACAATAGACACTGGGTTCGTACCATGCATTCATTAGCCCTGTTCTCTGCCTAAGGGAGCTTTGTGACTCAGATTACAAATTTCTCATCTATGACTAACTAGCAAAAAAAGGGAAAACACCCATGGTGTGTGTGTATGTGCATGTTACATCTGATTTGACTACAGCAGCAAGAAATTGGTCTTTTGTGAATTGATGTGATTTAGAGACGCCTACAAAATAAAAGTATGGTACTCCAGGAAGAGATGAATAAAATACCAGTGTTTTATTGGAACGATGCTGTGCCGCTGAAAAATTGTTGAGTTCTGGAAATGGAGAAATTGCATCTTTCAGAGTGCCAGCATGCGAGAGTGTACCCTGGAAGTATGCTATTTGGCTGCACTTCAGCTACCATTAAGCATACCTAATATTTTTCTGTCTTCCCTATGCTGCTGTGCTGGCTTGGAAAGGTCGTTGGGGAAAGCGTTCACCAGCAAAGTTGGTGACTTGGCTCTTGGAGTAGAGCACATCCCGTTCTAGCCTTGACGTGATTCCAAAGCCGTGATCCCATGTCCTCTCTTCCATGAAGGGAAACTCAATCCATTTTCATACTGTGTGAAAATGTTGAGTGATTGAAATGCTAACACAGATCCTTTCCAACCCACATTTTATATGAAGAACATCTGCTTGGAAATTTTCTGCTCCAAGTATTGGAGGGAAGAAATGCTGCATTCCTAGAGAATGGAAGTTTCTCTTTGGGAGAAGGTGAATCAGTATGGAGACCATTAGTGAGGCCAAGGCGTGTTTCCTTTTCCTGAGTCTATAGAGCAAAAGTCTTCCCTTCTTTTATTGGTATCTTACATTTGTACTTGAAATAGCTGAAGTGTGCTGTTCCAGATCAAATCAGCATGGCAACTAAATTTCTAGTGCAGAAATTTCTTGTATAAAGACTCAATTTTTAGAGAAAGACCTCATTTCTACCCATTTTTTTTTTTTAAGCATGCTCCACACCCAGCATGGAGCCCAACGTGGGGTTTGAACTCACGACCCTGAGATCATGACCTGAGCTGAGATCAAGAGTCAGATGCTTCACTGACCGAGCCACCCAGGTGCCCCACTACCCAATTTTCTGATCGGGTCCATGTTCAGTTTGCAGTCGAGTGAGACTTGACCTCTCATTGTGAAGGGCTAACATGTCAGAGTGACCCAGGTTCCCAGTTGTACGTTGGCAATGACATGGCCTTTTCGAGTTGCAAAGTTCCTGCTACAGCTCTTCTCACCAGTAAAATGGGTTCTTTAAGGAAAGAAAGAATAATAGCTAACTTAAAAAAAAAATCCATAGCATTAGACAGGCTCCAGACCCTTTCCTCAGTGATGTTTTGGTAACTTGTGGGGAACAAACAGGGAGGTTGGGAAGAGAATGAAAGGAGGAGGAAACGTAATGTAAATCTGTGTCCCATGGAGAGGAGTGGATGAATAAAGGGCTTTGCCAAGTCTCAGTCCCTTGCACAGCCCTTTGGAGAATATCCTATCATTTAGTCTGACCTCCGGGTCACCCCTCCATTGCAGTCTTCAATGAGCTGCGTTCCCACTGTGCTTGCCACAGCCCCACAAACAGGACTCAGAAAATACGAGAGCAAGGTACATGCCTTTGAAATTTCAGTGTGGAAAGTTTAGGACCACAGAAAGAAGCTCTACTTCACAGAGTGAAGAACTCTACTCAAAGAGGTAGAACTGGGGAAAATACTTATAAATGTTCCTTTTATGCTTGGCTCAGGGCACTTTGCTGGGCTAGGGGCAAATATTAAAGCGACAGAGCCTGGCTGGGGAACTTCAATGGTTGGATCGTCAATATTATGGCTGGAAAGCAAGGAATGATTTCACATTCTTGCAAGCAGAACGCCATCTAAGGTGGCTTGATTGCATTGGTCCAGGAATCATGTTGGTTTATGTGGATATAAGGTGAAGTCCTTGCTGATGAGAGGATCTCAAACTATTAGAGAGGAAGACAGAGATTTTGCCTAGCTTGGACAGGGACATGGGGACAGTTGATGCTGTTCACAGAGGATGGTAGAGCAGAACTGAGAGAGCTGGATGGGTGTGGCAAGTGGCTAGAGGTGGTGATACCAGTAGTGGTGGTAGTGAATGTCCACTGCACACATAGCAGTGTAGACAGTAGCATCCTTCCCAACAGGCTCCTGGTGGACCATGACTGGACTCCAGACTTTTGTCCTTCCTTTATCTCTGCTCATATCCTCAACCCTAGTTCTCCAGCATTTTCATAGTTCTCTAAGCTATCCCATAGCTGTTCATAAGTTTTCTCCTGTTCTTAAGTTATTCAGCATCTGTTTCTGTGCTTGACAGTCAAGAATCCTCCCTGGAATGATAACTGGTGAGTGGTCAGGAATAAGAACTTGGCTTTCTGTGACTTTCAAGATGAAATGATTGCGTTGGGTCACCCAACCCAGGATCTCTAGACAACTAAGTGACTTCTACAATGGATCAGTATAAGGAATCTGAGAAATTCAATGTTTGGGGGGGCAAGATGGCTGCTTCTAACAATGGAGAATGATAAGGTCAAGTCTCTAAATCCTTGGTTCAAGGACAGACTAAACAAAGACCCCATGATGGCTGATTTAAAGACAAAGAAAAACAAAACAAAACAAAAACTCTTAACTCCTGCAGCTATAGATCTGAGATAGGCAAAAATATGATAAAAAGATTCTTTGGTTGCTGAATGTGGTGACATTTGAATTAATGTCTCACTAGGTCTCTTATATGAAGGTTGAGGCATCGATCGAGACACATTGACATGCCAAAAACTAGAACAGATTTACGGGAGGATTCAGAGGACCCTGAGGGTATGCAAATTCCAAACCCACATTTATTGTCCTCCACCAGCCAAAGATCCCTCTCCCAGTGTTTGAAGAGGTTGTTTATCCTTTATTGATGACTCTGTAATTCCTTCAGCTATCAGTTTCCAGAACTAGAGTCAGATTCCTGCGATGCCCTAGGGTACTGTAAGAATGATTGCATAATAAAAGAATGACAGGAACTTGCTACTTTATAAAAGAAAATAAAATTGAGGAAAATATGCGCCAATGGATGCTAAGCAAGCTTGACCTAGGAAGGTATCCCACAATATTAGATCAGTCCTGAATTTACTGACGTGAGTATACTCATCAGAGGTTCTGGATGCAATCTGCTACTCCAAAACTAGTTTTACTTCTAATTTTTTGTTCTTGTCATTGGTTGACTGAAAAGTCGACTCAATATCTGCCCACTCTGAGTGAGGTGTAGATGGGAGAAACTACTTGATATAATGGCGAGGACTTCAGGGCATAGGGATTTTGCAGTGGATTTATCATACGGCTTTCAACCATCTCCCTAATAATATCAAAAGCAAGAGAAATCTTATCCTTAGCCTTTCACAAAGGGACCGGTAACCATTTACAGGGATAAATGTCCTGGCTGTCTGGGTGTTATTAAACAGTGGCTCTGACTTAGTACTAATTCTGGAGACATAAATGTCATTGTATTTGAGCAGTTAGAGTCAAATTTTAAGCCAAATCCACCTCACAGATGTACAGTAGACTCCTAAAACTTCATTGAAGTTATTTTTCCAATTCTTATGTGTTGGAATAGTTAACTGTACACGTTGAAATAATCATATTTGGCAACTGGAAGAATGGGGTAATAGGTGTCCTTGAAGTTCCCCTTGTTTAACCAAAGAGCAAATCGTTTCTGAAAATTCCAGAAGGATAGTATTGCAATCAATGACATGGAACAGTAGAGGTTTGGCATATGCCAGGGATGGCTGGGTTTCAAAGTATGGTGATGGATTATTATATATTGAGTCAGATGAGCATTCTAATTGCAGCTGCTGGCCCTGATATAGTTTTCTTAGTGGATTGGCTACTGGTCTGGCAAATTTTTTGTCTCTGGCTCAGTAAGAATATCAGAAGCATTTTTCTTCCTCCTGGTAGGGTCATCAGTATATCTGCATAATCTTATCTGTTTGAACCATCGATTGGAATCTGTGCTCCACAATTTCTTCCTGATGAGTTAAGATTGATAAAAGAAGAAGACTAAAACAGTTAATTCATGAAGGCAATTAAAAAGCCATTGGTAGGGGGCTCTAATGTCTTTGAGATGCTTGGTAGTGACTGCTCCCTGGAGGCCAGGGTTGATGGTAGGGGAACATGACTTCCCAGCATGAACAGGAACGGTGGGCTTATGGGAATGCAGAAATGGGTGGCATGGTTGATATAATTGCTGTAATGGACAGGAACGCTAAAGTAAAAAATAAAATACCTTGACCTGTGGTTATCTATTATGATGGTTATTGGTGCTATTCCTAAGGTGAAGCACATGGGAATTTGGCTAAGGTGTTGCTTCATTTGTATAATCGGGAAAAACTAGATTTGGTGAATAGGAGAAGATCCACAACCATTTCAAAATCTAAGTCTATTCATAGATCCAGAGTGATTGACTGAAGGGGAGGCTGGGTCCCCTTAAGAGAAGGATCTACAACATCACTAAACATAAATGGATAGATAGATGATAGATAGATAGATAGATAGATAGATAGATAGATAGAGATATTTCCTCAAATGCTTCCTAAAATGAATCTTTATCTCTGTGTCAAGGTAACTGAGCTCTAGGGAAAGGAGAATGCCTAGAATATTTGAGGTCTGTTGGACACAAAGTGAAATCAATATCAGGGGATCTGATAAAGCCATCCTGGTTCCATAGTTAGAGTCAGAGCTTGGGTTAAAAATAGAACCAGCCTACGATCCAGCAATTGCACTTAGGCATTTACCCAAAGGATATACAAATACTAATTCAAAGGGATACATGCACCTCCATGTTTATAGCAGCATTATCAACAATAGCCAAATTATGGAAGCAGCCCAGTGTTCAACTGATGAATGGATAAAGAAGATATGTGTTATATATATATATATAATGGAATATCACTCAGCCATAGAAAGGAATGAAATCTTGCCATTTGCAATGATATGGATGGAGTTAGTATTATGCTAAGTGAAATAAGTCAGTCAGAGAAAGACAAATAACCATATGATTTCACTCATATGTGGAACTTAAGAAACAAAACAAATAAACATGGGAGGAGGGGTGGAAAAGAGAGGCAAACCAAGAAACAGACTCAACTATAGAATACAATCAAATGGTTACTAGAGGGGAGGTGGGTTGGATTAAATGGGGCGATGGATTAAATGGGTGTCGGGGATTAAAGAGGGCACTTGTGATGAGCACTGGTGTTGGATGTAGCCGTTGAATCACTAAATTCTACACTTGAACTCATTTTACACTGTATGTTAAATGGAATTTAAATAAAAACTCAAAAAAAGAGCTTATTGAGATAAATGGGGTTTTGGCCCGAATCAAATTGGATTCATTAGGCTATCAGAGCTACACATGGTTCTTTCATCAATTTCCAAATGTAGAACGGCAATTGATGTATTTAGCAACTGGTAGATTTCTCAATTTTATTTTCTCAAGGTAGTGATTAAGGGTCATGATATTAAGAAGAGCCAAATGGAGCCTCTATGACATACTCAGAACTAATACTTAATTCCTGGAAGAACTGCAGAAATGAGCGCCGACATCAAGTACTTGAATGATGCAGGGGTGGTTGTTCTGATCTCATCTCCCTTCAATGAGCCCTTCTGGTCTCTGAGAAAAACCAGATGGGCCTTTACAAATGATAATGAACTCTATAAACTTAACAAGGTGATAACCCCGAATACAGCTCTTGTGCCAAATGTGTAATATTTACCGGACAGATCAACCCAGGCTCTGGACCTTGGTAGGTGGCTGTCAATTTAGCGAAGGCTGGATGCTTCATACTCATTAGTAAGAGACTCAAAAGCAGTATGTATTTACATAGCAAAGACAGCATTTTACCATTTCTGTGTATCTTGGGGCTACAAAAACCTGCCTGTTTCCTGTCATAATGCAATCTAGAGATTCGAATCATCTTGAGATTCCGAAAGATACCACCCTGGCCCACCGTATTTTTGACACCATATATTAACTGACTTAGTAGTTAGTGGCAAGTATTAGAATATTCTGCCAGGCATATGCATGCAGAATGAAGAAATAATCCCCATGAAGATTAAATGTCTGTGACACTGATGTACTTGTAGATGTTCAATGGTATAGAGCATAGATTTCTTCTAAGATAAAAGAGAAGCTGCTGTACCTCGTTCTTCCTATCGCTAAGAAAGAGACGTGCTGCTTGGTGGGCCTCTGGATTTTGGAGGCAGCTGACATGCCCCTGGACCATTTTGATCCATTAGATCCAGTGGTGTTGGGGATACCTGGGATACATAAAGATCCTGGGTGGAGCCTCTGGAAAGTCCCAAAAGGGAAGTTTTGGCACACCCTTAGAGTTCTAGGAGAAGACCATGACTTTCAGAGCTGAGAAACACCTTCATCTGAATTGCCCCTCTTCATATTACATGGCTTGAGCTGTTTGCTTTGCTGTAGCTGCCATCACAGAGATGAACTTCATTGGGCTCACAAGTTCCCTAGGACCCGAACTAGTGCCTGAGTCTATGCATCCTTGCACCACATCCTATGGAGAAAAGAAATCTCCCTAGAGAGTAGAGTATCAAGCAGTATTTCTTATTATTCAATTTGAAAAATGATTTGTCAAGGTGATTTAGGACCCCATGAGGGCAAGATTAGAATATTGATGTCCAGGAGTTTAGGAGAAGTCAAGTGAATGGATTTCCCGGAATGGGACCAGAACGTTAAAAAAAAAAAAAAAAAAATGTATCCCATGTGAAAGCCCACAAAAGGCCTTTACTGAAAAGCTCTCTATAATTAGGAATATGCCAGTCATCTCATCTCTTGGTGCTTGCTTAATGATGGACAGCAGCAATACCATGCGGGTTTGGTGATTTTATCAGACTTCTATTCATTCTAGAGTGGGATACAATCTCTGTTCACTAAATAGACCCTTATTTTTGGATTTTGATTGTTCCCCCCTTGTCTACTGTGCTTTGGCCAGTAATAGCATCTGTGGGCCTCCTAAATGTATTCTCTACTGACATGGTAGCTCAGTCGACATTTGCTCCTGAACAAGTAACTGGCTTTATAGTGAAAGAAACATGGTAATGGATGATACCAGCGGCATTCTTTGGTCTTATCATGTACTCCGAAGTAGAAGCCATGTGGAACAATGGAGTAGCCATCAAAGATTCAGTTATGACACTGTCTGGGACACAAGTCTTTGCAGTAGTAAGGTGACTGAACCCAGTTATCCAAGAAAAATAGGGTTGTTGCTGGGAACAGGGAGAAGGGTGGCTAAAACCTTGTGTGCTCTTCATACACGTATGTCTCCTACATCTCCATCTGCGCAGGGTCATCTAGGACTCTGGTATCTTAGGACTGAGGCTTCAGATCCACCCCAAGTGAAGAAAATTATAATTTTCCAACTTATTTGTTTTCTAAAAGTGATGAAAATCCTGAGTGTTAGGGTGACTGACGGTGACAGTTTTGCCTTTTCAGAAAGGGCAATTTGACTTCAGATCTCCCGTATCAAAGCTGGATGATATAACTGGTCAGACTTTGGCTCCTCTTCTCTTGTGGGATTACAGTGCAGATGTGGATATATTTTGAACACGTGAGACATAGTTACAATTATTAGGCAGAACAATTTTTAATGGAGGCATAATAATAGGAAGAATGATAAACGCTATCTAGGTATTATTATATAAGCAAGCCTCTGCTATATTTCTGGTTATTCAGTTCCAAAGTTCCTCCTTTTAGGTTTTTCCTTGCTCTGAAAATGAAAGGAGACAGATATTTTCTCTCTCCTCGTTCCAGAAGGTAGGGTATGGGATATGCTCCAAGCTAGGACAATCAGATGATATATAGCCCAGTACTTTAAATCTTGAAGGCGTGATGTGTATAAAGACGCAGGAAAATGACAGATTTCTCGGGGCTCCAGTGGCGGGTGTCCAGTGGTGGAGACACAGCATCACTCTAATCAGACTGCTGGGTTGGGCCGTGACCTTGACAATGCGTGTTCTCACCCCTTGTCTTCCAAGCTTAATACCCCAAGTCGTTCCCTTTCCTGCTGAAGTCATCCAGTGTTGGCGTCTGCTGTTTGTAACCAAGAACCCTGGGAAAGAATCAGGCAATTTCAAGTCTGTGTGAATAAGGTGATACCAGGTATGAAGTCGAGAGGAAACAGAGCTAGTCTTATTGGTAGGAGACAGGAGGCTCCCACAGATTATGATAAATTAGGCCAACGGAAACTTACACACGAGGTTGAACTTGGAAGCCCAGTCACTCTGTGGTGCTTTTATTCTTGAACTCCTGAAACAATGTTTGGAGGAAAGGGAAACATAGTCAAATTAACTATTAGCTCTCATATATATTTTTATTTAAATCCTAACTGGATGGTTGTGTATTGAGTTTATTCCTTTTTTTTTTTTTCAATTTCAATAGGTTTTATGTAAAGCCTAAGCTTTAAGACATGAAGTTTTTTGGAGTTTTTTTGTTTTTGTTTTTTTTACTTAAAGGATTTGAAATGAAAGCGTGGCTCCTTTTTAACCATGACTGAGACTTACAGGACTTACGCTAATGTATAGCATAAAATGTGTGCAAAGATGTTCATTACAGTGCAAAATGTAGCAGGGAAATATTGATAGAAATTCCATGTCAAACAATAAAGATGAGGAAAATATGGTGGAATATTATGAATTCACCAACCATCTTATTCACAGAGATTTTAATGACTTAGTAAAATACTTGTGATCCCAATACTTGGGATATAATGTTTGTTGAGAAAGATAAAGTTGTATACAATATATTTCAAATCTGCAAATACATTCACGTGTGCATGCCCATAAAAAATTCCAGAGCGCAATACATGATTGCAATTGCTATTTTATTTTATGTATGTATGTATGTATGTATTTTTTTTTAAGTAGCCTCCACACCCAACATGGGGCTTGAACTTGTGACCCTGAGATCAAGGGTCACATGCTCTCCCGACTGAGCCAGCCACTGGGCTCCACTATTTTATTTTTTTAATAAATATTTGTGATGTTCAAGAGTTCTACAAGGGCATGTATAATTTATACAATGAGGTAAATACTATATATGACAATTATTGTAGTTATGAATGCCAGACTAGAACGTAATTGTTGTAAGAGATATTATTGGGACAAAAGCAACATTTGAGTTGTATCGATTATGCGGTAGAATCACATAAGGTTAAATTTCCTGATTTTGATTACTATACTGTGGTTACGTGAGCAAATGTCCTTGTTCCTAGGAAATACACACACTGTTGTATTGGGGAGTAAAGGGACAGGATGTCCTACAACTTATTTTTAAATGAGAGGAGGTGGGAGTGAGGGTGGAGGAGGAGAAGTAAAGCAAATGTGGTAAAGTGTTAACAATTGGTGAATCTATGTGAAAAGGATGCAGGTATTCATTCTTCTAGTCTTCCAACTTTTCTTTAGGTTTGAAATGATTTTTTTTTAATTAAAAACATATGTCCTGGGGTACCTGGGTGGCTCAGTCAGTTGGGCGGCAGACTCTTGATTTCAGCTCAGTTCATGATCTCAGGGTCCTGGGATGGAGCCTGGTTGTGGGACTCAGGGCTCAGTGGGGAATCCGCTTGGGATTCTCCCTCTCCTTCTCCTTCTGCCCCTCCCCCCCGCTCACACTCTCTCTCTCTCTCTCTCTCTCTCTCAAATACATAAATAAATCTTAAAAAAATACGTCTTATACTATTATCAGCAGTTAGTGACTAGATTTTTTTGGGAGGGGTTCTCTTCTAAGACTGATCAGCTTGTTGCAAAAATTGTAGGCTTTGGGGTAACACACATGTGGCAGAATCCTAGGTCTCTTGTTTGTTAACTACATGACCACAGGCAGTGTATTTCCTCTCTAGAGACTCAATTTCCTCATCAGGAAAATGGGGCTAATAATATTTGCATGGTGAAGATCAAAATGTTTATGAATTGCCTCACTCACCATTTCCCCCCATGGCTGTGCAAACATTGCAAACGAGTAATACATTCTCCGGAAGTGGACTGGGTGCTAAACAGCATTGCCTTGATTATTTACTAAGCTCAGAATCTTTCATTCATCTTTGCGCTTCGGATAGGCAGAACGCTGCAGGTGTCCCTCAAGCACAAAGCAGAGAGAACTCTGAATATCTGAGCAATGAAGAAAAGTATTTACCACTCACTGATCATTTACTCTGGTCCAGGTTTTGTACCAAGGGTTTTTTGTTTGCTTGTTTGTTTTTAAATGGGTCATTCATTTAATCTTTACCACAGTGCTCTGAGGTAGAAAATCCTGTGAGGGATTTTATAAATAAGGAGGGTGAGGCAGGAAGAGGTTAAGAAACTCATCTGAGCTCACACAGCTGGTGGTGTGGGTGTAAATAGACCTGCTTGCGCTCTTGAGCCTATGGTTGTCATTTGCTATACCCGCGCTCTGCTTCTCAAACTTAACATGAAGGGGAATTACCAGGGGATCTTGTTAAAATGCAGATTTCAATTTGGGTGAGGGTTAAAATGGAGATCCGTGCATGTGCATGCTCGAGTGCACGCTCAGATGCTGCATTTCTAACAGGCTTCTGGATGGTCTCGATGGTGCTGGCCCATGGATGTGGATCATGCTTACAAGTAGAAGGGACCTAGAGGGTGAAATCCCAACTCATATTTGTTTACGTGGATTCCGGCGATCCAGGTTGGCTCCCAGCTCTGCCTGCCATCCCTAGCCTCCGCCGACGCCACCCAGCACCCCAGGTGCATTGTAATTCACACGTACTTAAGGCTGTTGTATGGTTGTGCTTTATCCCACCGTGTTACGTGCTCTCCAGCTATGCTCTTATCCGGCTCCTTCTGCTTGAAAGGATCTCATCCTCAGGATGTCACTGCAATGCTTTCCTGACCTTGTTCAATTCAGTGTCAGTCGTCTCTCCCTCTGCGCTCATAGAGGGCCATGTGCAGACTCTCGTTTTTCACACTTAACATTTTGTCCTTCTTTGTTTGAATTTCTGCCTCTCCCACCAGATGGTGAGCTAGTCAAGGGCTGATGTGGTGCTCTGTTTATCTACATATCCTTAGCACCCAGCGAGTGCTCGTCCCATCCAAGGTACTTGATAAATATTTGTAGAGTGATGGACAAATGAAAAATGATTGGATATATGAGTGAATAGAGCAGCAAAAGATGTCTGGCCACATTTTTTAGGCTGTAACAGTAAATCTACAAACCCTTTGGATTTTTAGAAGGGTATCTCCCTTCTCAACAATTGGGAATGTGTCATATACATATAGGTATACATACATCTTGTTGTAGTTATATCTTAAGTACATTCTAAAACAAACGTAGAAATATATTAAACAAGGATGATCTAAAAATAAAAGAAGTAAAAGATTTCACATTTTATTAGCACCCAACAGTGGAATGTGTCGTAGGCTCTAGGGTTAGGGGTGCGCACTCACCTCAGAGAATCCTGGGCTAGAATGATAAGTGAAGTCACTAAATTTACTAAAGGGTAGAACACACTTTAATGGTGCTCGAGTGAATATGAATCAGATAAAATAAATAGGGAGAGAAGAAATAGGTCCAGGTAAGTATAGGATTTCCAGGGCCTGGGCCTTTAGATTCCTCTGGAGACAGAGCAAAAAGTATACAGGGTGACCTAAAACCCAACCCAAGAAATCTGAGGCCTGACAGAAAGTGCCTTCTCCTCTGAGGCCCAGTGACTGGATCGTGACACTAATACTGGAGGAATGCAAGGCCCCAGGGGCCCAAGAGAATAATTCAAGACTCACCCCCAATACACTCTGGCTGAAAATTAAAACACTTTATTTAGCATCAGATAATTTGAAACCTGAGTTTAATGGTCTTTCATAGGTAGAAAGAGGTGCCTTCTTTCATTTAGCTTTGTTACTGAAATTAAGCATTTAAACCTTTAAGGCACTCACGTCCTTGTTGGATGAATTGGAAAGCCTCTCCAGGACGAGGTCCAACCCAAGAGTAGAAACAGGAGCATTTGATTCGGCTGCTGAGGATGTGAGGCCAGGGCGTATGGACCCGAATCCCTTTCTGGCCCCCAAGCGTGGGGCTCACAGTAAAAGTGAATAGGGTGGATGCTCCCCGAGGTAAACCTTATTTGCTCATACATATTCCAAACTGCAGAGCTAGGCGTGCATTTGGTGCATGAGGCATGCCCTTGGTAACCCACCGCTCTGCCTTAGCCTTTTCCTCCTTCTCCGTGTCCATCCAGAACTTTCTGGTGCAGCCTGCCCCCTGGTAAGCCATAGCTCAGCCTGGCACGACAGTAATTCTCCTTAGAGGGTCGGTGGGTGTCGGTGCCCCTGGAAGCTAACTGTGGCCTTGGAGAAGCTACGTGATGTAGATACCATGCGTGGGAATCCAGCTTCAGTATTTACACCTTGATCGGAGTGTGGGTCACCGAAAGAGGCTTCCCAGAGGTGCTCAGGGGTTAGTCTCCACTCACTGCCCCTTATATCCTGTGGTGTTACTGACCCTTAGCTCTCTCCTGCTGAGGTCCTTCTGAAACAGATCAGAAGATGCTAGAACTCTGGTGGTTCAGCCATATGAGCCTCTCTTGAACCCACTCCACACCCTCCTCTCAGCCTCACCTGGAAAACCTGTCCCAGGTGGGTCCAAGGCTTGAGTATAATTTGCTCTGTCTCTTGTCTCTCTCACCAGCTACTTTGCAGACATGGACATTGTCCTCCATGTTACCTCCCTTTTCTTCCCAACTCCTAGTGGATCCAAAATTTCTCAATGAGAGTGTCTTCTGAACTCTACAAAGCAGATACTGAGTTATAATTAGATATAGTTAATTGTGCCAGTTAACTCTTGCTGGTTTTCCCTCTCTCAGGCATCTTGACGTCTCCACTCTAACTTAGATGCCCCACTTCTGAACTCCTACAGCCCCTGAGCAGATGTGTTGCTAACAGTTGAGTGAATGTGTGATGAAGAGAAAGAAGTCTCGAGCCAGATGGATTGGGTCCAAATTCTGCTCAAGCTCTGCAATTTTGGGCAAACTACTTCACTTCCTTTTTTTCTTTTGGCCTCAGTTTTTTTCATCTGTAAAATGGGGTTATTAAATATGTCTTCCTTCCCAAACTATGGTGAGGATTAAATGAGGTGTATGTTTAAGGTGCTCAAAACAGTACCTGACAGAGAGTCAGCACTACAGAAAACATTGGCTAACATTATAATGCTTGATGCGATGTCGTGTAGGCCCTGACCTGGTTCAATGCCTCTCTGACCAGATCTGATGGCAGTTTCTTTAAGGTAGGTCTATATCTTATATATCTTTGTAGTCCCAGTTTGTGCCCAGTGATTGGCACAGGATAGATTTTTGATAAATGCTTGTGGAATGAATCAGTGAAACTACAGATTATTTAGGGAAGGGCCCTAAAACAAAATTTTATTCTCTTCTTCAAGAGGGAAAGATACTCTGTAAGTAAATTTTATGTACTTATCGGCCACCCCCTAATCATTACAGTTCTGATTGGTAATCAGTATTGCTCGAACCTATGTTTCTAATATCTATCTCATTATAGATCATATAATCTCACTTCACTTATCAGCTGTCAATAAATACCCTCTGAGTTGTGGAGCATTTTAAATGGAACCCCAGCTAGGGATCTTGAAGGCAAAACCAAAATTACTGTAGGTAATTACAAAATTACCTTCCTCTCTCTACTGCATCCTCATATTCTGACCCTCATATTGTGGCTGGGTTGTTCTTCAGATTCCTGCAGGCTCTTGTCCTCCTGAGGGGTTGGGAATGCATGGCTGTGTGCGTCCTGGTGTCTCTTTCCTTGTCTCTCAATTATCCGTGGCTGGCAGTGTTTTCTCTAACCTCTTCACACTTCCCCACTTCTGCTTCAAGTATAACATGAGCGCATTGTTCATATAATAAAGTAGGGGCAGGTGAACTCTCCCATGAGAAGCAGGATAGACTGGAAGGAGGAACAAAATGCCAAACCGCCCAGTCAGCTGTGTAAGCTAGAGAGCTGCCTGGGCCGCATTTCATTGGAAGATTATACATTTAGCGCTTCAGAGGCCGTAAAAGTCTACTATGGAATGGGAAAAACCCTCAATTCGTGAAGAGTCAATTCCAAAAGAAAAAATATTTAATGCTTAGAGTTTATTTTTTATTGTAAAGTTTGGTGACAGTGATATTTTGTATCAATTAACTCCAAGTTAAATTACTTAGGAACAGTCTATCAAATGGAAAGGTTCATCATCGGAGTGAAAAAGTCAGTTCATTGTGATTATCTAATTCTGCTTAAAGAACATGATTAGGTACATTTTAATAGCAGTATCCAGAGGCCTGATTATAAGCTTTTATTTCTCATTAACAAAACTTCATGCTTGGCTAGCAGGCATTGAACTGTGATCAGCTGCAGTAAGAAAACACAGCTTTTGGATCTGTTAAATCATCAAGACAGCACAATCTTAATTGGACATTTAAGCTAAAATGCGTGTTTAAACACTGAGGCTTCCTTTAACTCTTAATTTTTTCCCCCCCTATAAAACACAGGCATGCCATTTCCTGCCCAAGTCAACACAAAAAGGCTTTGGGACAGGAGCTGGGGGTGGGGTAATTTCACTCTGTCAACCCGTCTGCCATCTGTAAATCCACTGATTGAATTCGGACAAATTACATTGATTATTAGCACCGGATTGCTGATTGAGCAGGTTTCCATTTTGTTGATCCATCAGCCGACCATTGCTCTTTTCTGTCTGGTTCTGCAGACGTAGCCCACAGTTTAAGGCACCCTTAAAGATGGTGCAAGCACCATTTTAAAGACACAACAGACCCTGTGGTCTGCATAAAAGCATCCATTCTTTTCATCCACCCAGTAAATGTCTTATGTCATCGCAGGACTCATAAATTTGATAGAAAGCCGTCCTTCCTTTTAATTTTGTTCTAATCAAGAAAAGTGACATAAACACAGGGAGAGATTCCCAACTTGGATCTCTCTTCTCAGTATTTCAGATGGGGTTTAATGATTACACAGCATTCCCAAATCTATTAAAGTTTATGGACACACATCTTTGCAAAATGTCTCCAAATTCAAATTTTGTTTCTCTGCTCAAATCTTGTCTTGTTTATGAACTAATTAAAACTATAGCTATTAAAAGTTTAACTCATATCTCAGCCAAATGCTTAAATAATTTGTCCCTACACAATTGTGTGTATGTGTGCGGGGGGCGGGGGGATGCTAGAGGAAGCACAAAGATACACGGTTCTATGATCACAACAGACAAAGGTGTGAAGGCGGTGAACGTGGAGACTCCGTTCTTGCAGAAGAGGACACCTGTGAGGATCAAGAGAGAAAGACCTATAGATGCAAGCCAGTTCTTTCTAATGAACCCCAGGAAGACTGGGGTCAAAGTCACCAGGTGCCTTAAGAGCACTCCCAGTGTGTTGGGAGAGAATCATGTTCCCCACACCGCAGGACAGGAGAACCATATTCTTGGGAGAAACTGAGCTGGAGATGCTTCAGGATTGGATGCGTCTGCTATAGAGGAGGGCATCTGGAGAATTAAGTAAACCTCTCTAAATAAATCCAATCATTATCTCTCCACAATCTTCAGGATGCTGGCAGATAGGCATACAAGCTCCACGCAGCAGAAGAGAAGCTCTTTCTCCAGAGAAATTGAATTTCCTCAGAGAAAAGATTATACAAATACCAAGCTGGGGGTGGGGGAGGTTTATAACAAAAGTATCAGCTGACCACTCAATAGTAAAGTCAATCAATGGAAAAGCCTCACCCGTGCTTGCAGAAATTCCAATTTGCTCTTCAATGTCTCCTTCTTAAATATGAACAGATGGTGAAGGATCAATAGACTTGTACGGAAGGTTTCCTATATATAAAAGAGCAAACTTGAAAAAATAAAGAACTGGGGGGAAAAAATGCAGGAAGCAGAAGTGAACTCCAGAATGACTATACTTGATATCATCCGTGAGATGACAAGATAAGGTACCCTTGAAACTATGTAACGATGATCTAAAAAGAAATCTTTGGAGAATCAAGAATGCACTCTTGGAAATTAAAAATATAGATGAAGAGTTGGAAAATAGGAAACGAAATCTAAGAAAATGAGATAATCAGTTGGGAGATAGAATATTGGGGGAGGTCAAGAAAGATAGAGCAAAGGAAAAAGTGCAGAGGAAATGATCAAAGAAACAATGTAGAAACATTTCCAGACTGGAAGGACATGTAAGGCAAATCATCATGAGAATTCAGCACAAAGGGATTAAAAGGAATATTGTTAAAAGCTTCCAGAAAGCAAATGAAAGGGCCAAGAATAAACAAAGGCATCCAGCTTCAAACGCAGACCATCGGTAACTTGAGGACAATGGAACTGTGGCTTTAGAAGCAGCGTAGAAAAGTATATCTAACCTAGAATTCTACAGGCAGCCAGATTATTATCATTTGCCTGTGGATAAGAGGGTCTTTGATACAAGAGAAAGCTAAAAGATTTCCAGCAAGACCAAGGTTAAATCCCTAAGGACAGCCATGTGGGAAGTCTAAAGAGAAATCAGTTCAGACTGGAGCTGGGGGGGGGGGGGGGAGGGCGGGGGGGCGGTTCCAGAAGGGCCATCCCCAAAAGACAAATGAAAACAGCGAGATTATCAGATTGTTTTAAGAGACACACCTCAGGAGCATGGTAGAGCTAAGGCTCAAGGAAAACCAAGCCTATGGAAAAGCAATGTTTAAATATGGGGGAATAGGAAGTTGTTACATGGGGGAAAAAAGAGGTGGTCACTGTATGCTGTGTAGCTCAGCAGTGATCGTTATAAATAAATAATTATAATAACAAAGGCCCTGAATATGGACTTAATGAAGCTTGTGACATATTGGAAATCTACTGGAAATCGCTAGAATGCATTGGGAAGATAAACTGAGGGAAAGAACTAGATCGTTATCTATCAAAATTGTAAGTTAGTACATTATGTTTTAAAATGAATTATCAGAGAGCAGTAGATGTATCTTATTTAGAAGGTGGAATTAACATACAGGTAAAAGTGTTGGAAAAGGGTTGCTTCCATGGGATGGGAGAGGGGAAGGGTTGGGCAGGGATCTGATCACTTTGAGGAAGGTCTTTTAGTTTTGTATGACTTTCAGGCCATGAATTATTCCTTTAGGATATTTTTAAAAACTGAAAATGAATACTAGTAAATGAGTGCCTATCTAATCGGTCAGGCCAAACCGGGGTTCCAAGAACACTCGCCATATTTATTGTGCAGCTTTGTCCTCCTTCCTCGAACATGACCAGAGACCCTGGGGATCTACGTACCGTGGTTGAAGAAGCTTTGGACTAGGCTCTGTCATGACGGGAAAAGGTACGGTTCTCATTAGACTCTTGCCTTCTTAGACCCTCCCTCAGTACTAAGATGGTGTCAGTCCCCTCTCGTAATGATTCCATGTGTGGCCAGTAAGAGTCCGGAGCCCCTGGGGTTGGGACTATGACCTTCGTTTGTACTGATCACGAAAGCAAGGCGTGGGGATGGTCCGCGATTTGCCAATGTCACACAGCGCATTCATTGTGGTTTCCAAGCTGGTCATAAAAGTGCTGGATGCTTTTGCCATCATCCAAGGCGGAGAGAGGTATGTCTATTTATATGTACTTTAAAATTTTTTTCTCAGCTCGAGGCTGAGCCCATGGAGAGAGGCTGTTGAGCACCAGCTGTCTACGGCTTATATTGTTAATTCATTCAACTCCATGCTTTATCCTCTCTGGGAATCACTACGGTCCTGCTTCCTGGCAAAACAATAATGCTGGAGTGTTTGCTGCTTGTACTTGCTGACAATATTAATTATTTAGTTTTCTGCCAATTCCTATTAGACTTTTTCTAACTGGAAAATTTACACTGTGTTATTGAATTAAAAACAGTGGAAGGCTTTGGGGAATTTAAACTAATTAGCCGGCGTTTGTAAACCCCTTTGTTGAAGATAATTTGTTTACATGACTGATTCAAGCCTTTTAATTATGGGGGCCTGCACGGGCCATGGAAGGTGCCCCCGTGGCCATCCTTGGATGGGCGCAGGGATGCCAACGTGGCAAAACTCATTTTTCTTTGTGATGAGGTATGATGCCCCAGCTCACTGGCACCTAACCTTGCGTATTAACATGTTTATAATTACACTTGGGAGAAGCTTCGGGCTTCCCAGGCTCCCGGTTGTGCCTTTTTGGGAACGGTTTCTCAACCCATGTCAGCTGAGCAGCTCCAAGTAACTGCTTTATCACTTCTCCATCTTTCTGTTGCTTGTCCCCGCCACCCCCACCCCCACTGATTCCTCTCAGACCTCTCTGTCTGTCAGAAGCCAGGATTGGATTCTTCGATGCTAAGACACAGTATTGGTGACGCCATGTATTGCCTGTAATTGAATATTATCCAATCTGCATGTACTCGTCATGTTAACTGCATGGCTTGGGGTAAGTGCAGCTGACTTTGCCCTGGTAAAGGGGAACGGGGAAGACTGACGTCCACTTTGGCTAAATATTCAAATTATGTTTCTTTGTGGTCTTTCGATGAACGCAACTTTCTTGTTGAGAGCAGTTGGCAAACAGAAGTGCATTTGCTGAGAGTGATTCTGAGAAATAGCAAATCTTGTGATGGGGTACGTATTTTATTTTATTTTTAAAGATTTTATTTACGTATTTGAGAGTGAGGGAGAGAGATCACGAGCAGGGGGGGAGGGTAGAGGGAGATGCAGACTCCCCGCTGAGTGGGGAGCCCGACGTGGGCCTCCATCCCAGGACCCTGGGATCATGACCTGAGCCGAAGGCAGACGCTTAACCGACTGAGCCACCCAGGCGTCCCAGCAGTATGCATTTTAATTAACTGAGTACTGTAGTTAAGATTTAAGGACTGGCTTACCAACTAACTTTAGCAAGAGCATGGTAAGTGGAACTGTGGTCCCCGTAAGGTTCTGTATGCAGGTCCTTCCTTGGCCGATGCCTGCTCTGATGTTTTAAATCCCAAAGAAAAGGTGGGTTGATGAATAATTGAATGTGTGGATGAAATTTGTAATTGCTTCTCATTTCTAGGTCCAGTGAGTCACTTGTCACCTTTGGGTTACAAAGTAATATCCATGGCAAGAATGTTAAAGCACCCTACTCCTGTTTCCAGGTGTGTTGCAGGCCTGGACCTTGGGGCTGCCCTGCAGTCTTATCTTCTGGGCAGCTTGCAAAAGCCAAGATGCCATCCCTATATTGTGATATTTAGACCCCACGTTCTTCATTCTGGGCTGAAGGTAATTAAGGCCTCCCTTGGCATTCTGGTAAATGGTGGGGCTGGCAGGATGTGGAGCTCTTTAGTTAAAATTCAAGGAAGGTGCTGTTCTCACTTCCTCCTGATTATATCCAGGGAGGATATTTTTCACTTAATTTCCACATATTTGTGCTGATGTGCAAAGAAGGGCTGTCCTGGTAGCCAGCAACAGTGTCCTGCTTTATAGGCATTACATCATGTAATTCCACATCATCCCTAATGGGTACTGCAGCAGGATTTCCTTTGGCTGAAAGGGACAAAAACAAAAACAAAAACAAAAACCTCAAAGTGATTTGAGTAAAAAGGCATTTATGGCTCCCAGAGCTGAAAAGTCTGGAGGTAGATTTGGCTTTATACTGGCTGGAATCAGGTGCTCAAAGGTATTTGCCTCCCTGAAAATCTCAGCTGTACCTTCCTATGCGTTGACCCGATTTCAGGGAGGTTTTCTCACATGAAACGTTGCCTGAGTCCTCCCATGAGCTGGGGTTTTGTCTTCGATATTTTTTGCTGTCTCTCCAAAACTTAGGGCCAAAGCCTGGCACATAGTAGATGCTCAGTAATATTTATCAAATGAATGAGAAAGGTTTTCCTTGGATCTCGTGCCCAGTCTTAGAGCCTGGGGTTGGGGTCAGGTCCAGCTAATTCATGTGGCTAAATAACGGGTACTATAAACTGAATGATTGTGTCTCCCCCAAATTGATATGTTGAAACATATTCCCCCATTGCGATGGTATTTAGAGGTCGGCCTTTGGGAGGTGAGTAGTCTCATGAATTAGTCTTGTGAAAGGGATGAGTGTCCTTATAAAAGAGGCCCCAGAGAGCTCCCTTCCACCATGTGAGGGAGGATAGCAGTGACAAGATGGCCGTCTATGGACCAGGAAGCAGCAGGTCCTCACCAGACACGGAATCTGCCAGCACCTCGATCTTGGACTTCCCAGCCTCCGGAACTGTGAGAAATAAATCTCTGTTGTTTCTAAGCCACCCAGTCTGTGGCATTTTGTTATAGCAGCCTTGCTACCTTAGCCGAAGGGACTTAGATAATGAGAGTATGTTTCCCCAAGGACTGTTGCTGGGGAATACAGGGATATGAATGCTGAACTGGCAAAGCATAATGGATGCCCACTTCACGGCAGCCAACCGTAGCGTCCCATGTGGACTTGAGAGAGACTGATGCAATATCTGGTGGCATGGAATCCTAGGACTTCACTTCCTTTTGCATATAAACTGCGGGGGATGGCGCCCTAAAGGAATGTTAAGATGCTGTTGCCATAGAAAGGGGAAAGGGGATGGTGAAGCAAAACCAATAGCGTCTGCCCCGGAGAACATCATTAAGACAGAAAATAGATTTAATTCAAGAGTTGCAGAGCTGAAGGACAACCAAGTGAATGGGGCGGTAGCTGGATGAAAAGTGATCTCTCACCGTGTATCAGAACATTTTTGAGTATTGGAGAATGCGACAGGGATCGTTTTTAGTGCTTGCATGGGAACTACATTACGATAGGGCACAGAAGGAACTATGAGTGCCCACCGAGAGCCTCTGGGCACCTCCACCTCTCCCAGACTTCCTTGCGTTTGGATTGGTCATGTGACTCATTTTGGCCAACAGAATACAAGCAGGAGGAAGTGTGTTGTTATGAGGTCCAGATGGTTCAATAATTAGTGGGTCTTCTCTGTGCTCTCTTCTTGAACTTATCCCCACCTGCCTATTATAGGATGCCAGGGAGAGCTTGGAGTCATAAAATAGAGCCACCAGGTGGAAACAACTGAGTCTCTAAATTGGTGCTTCGAAGAGTGCTGTATTATTTTCATGAGACTGAGATATGAGTGAGAAATAAAACATGTTTGTGTTCAGCCATGGAGAATTCGGGGATTATTGGAATCAGCTGCTAGCCTTAGTTCTTCTTGGATAATCTGAAGCATAAAGGCAGAGCAGTGAGCAATAATGCAGACTGGGGGGAAGGTGGCTGGGAATAAGATGGTACCAGTAGAAGGGAACAGAAGAATGCTTGGATTTTGACTATATTATGAAGATAGGGCCAAAGGATTTGAAGCAGGATTCATTGGGCAGAGTATAAGGGAAAGGGAAGCCTCAGTGATGACTTCACGATTGTTGGCCTGAGCAATTGCAAGGATGGAGTTGACATTTAATTAGCTGGAGAAGACTGAAGAAAGAGAGCCAAGGGATGAAGGAAGGAAAGAAATCAGGAGTTGTGTCTCAGACATAAATGTTTCTGATATATTCCACTTGGCACCGAAGTAGAGATGTCAAGGGGACAGATGGACATACATCTGGAGTTCAGAGATGTCTGGGCCGGAGATAGGAATTTAGGAGTTGGCTGTGTTTGGAGGTATTTTCAGCCCCAAGAGCAGATGAGATCACCAAGACAACGATCATACATGGAGAAGGAAAGCTGGTATTAGGAATGAACTCTGTCTGACCTTTGACATCTACAGATGGAGAAAGTGAGGAGCAAGAAGCATAAGGAACTTAGAAGTTGGAGCTAAAATGGGTAGAAGCAGACTTGTGAGAGAATGTTCCAGAAGCAAGAAGGAAAGAGTAAAGATTCATGTCAGAGGCTGATGATAGGTCAAGTGAGAAAGGGAATGATCACTGACCCTGAATCCAGCAATGTGGAGACCATGAATGTCCCAGACAAGAGCTGTTCCAGTGATGGGGGGGGGGGGGGCTTAGGGAGGGGGAGACAAAGGCCTTGTTTTGACTGTATTAAAGAAAGAAGGTTTAGGGAGGGGAGAGAATTCTGAAAGAATGAACGCAGACAACTGTTTCAAGGAGTCCCCTAGCCAATGAAGTACCCCCTGATTTTATTTGGTGGGAAAAAGAAAATACGCTTTTCTCTTGCTATGAACATCCTTTCCTGCATCTCTCTTGCGTCTCTACGGATGAGCACCTCCCCACACCCTGGCCCCAGTCACTCCCCCTGTGTCTCCTCTTATCCCCCCCCAGCCAGGCAGAGCATCTGCTCTAGCCCCCATGTTAACCATTCATTAATGAATCCATTCAGTCCAACACCAACTACCTGCAGAGGGCCTCTTACCTGCCAGGCACTGTGTAGCTCTGGGCCCACAGTGGCAAATAAAACAGATTACAGACCAGAATGGGGTCTTTAAACCTTTCTGTTGATGACTCCCCTAAGACAGTTTTAAAAAACACTGATGTCTCTTTCACCCAGACTTCAATTTTAAAATGAGATCTTATGTTCTAAAAGTCTTTTGTAGGGGGTGCCCAGGTGGCTCAGTTGGTTAAGCGCCTGCCTTCGGCTCAAATCATGATCTCAGGATCCTGGGATCGAGTCACGCATCAGGCTCCCCACTCCGCGGCCAGTCTGCTTCTCCCTCTCCCTCTGCCCCATCCCCTCTTCTCATATTCTCTCTCTCTCTTTTTCTCTTTCAAATAAATAAAATCTTTTAAAAAGATAAAAGTCTTTTGTAGGAAGGAAGGAAAGGCAGGCTCAGCAGACACTGTCCGGGGGACCACTATACCCCATTTCTGAATACATTAAAATTACAGGATTTTTGTGACATCCAAGGAGTTTTTCATGGTCATCAGGGAGAACAGACTTTGTGGAACCAAAGCAAGGGACAGGAAACTTTCCAGCAGTCAGCCCAGTGGGTATGGACAGTCCCTTGGGGTCTTAATTCAGCAAACTTCAAAAAGACCAATTGAAATGAATGTGGATTTGAAAATATTCCCAGTGAGATCCATTTAGGATCAGTCATTATGGGGAGAATTTAACTTTCTTTCTCAACTTTCTTCAATTATTGACATGCCCCACTAACTTCTTGTGGATAGGCTGATTCTTTATCATTTTGTATATGTGTTTAAATTAATATCTAAGTATTTCCATCATGAGTATACATAAATGCAAAGGATACAATTACCAGTGAACTATAAACATTGTCATTGAAAAAATAAAATAATTACAGGGCAGCTGGCTGGCTCAGTCGGTAGAGCTTACGACTCTCGATCTCAAGGTTGTGGGTTCAAGCCCCGCATTGGGCATGGAGTCTACTTAAAAAAATTTTTTTAATAAAATAAAAAATAAAACAATGACTACCTTCTTTTTAATTTTTTTAAAGATTTTATTTATTTATTTGAGAGAGAGAGCATGACAGAGGGAAAGGGAGAAGTAGACTTCCCGCTGAGCAGGGAGCCCGATGCCAGGATCCCGGGATCATGACCTGAGCTGAAGGCAGATGCCCCAGTGACTACCTTCTTTTAAAAGTATTCAATGGCATCTACATATCATAGCACTGTGATACATAACATCATCCATTTTTAAAATGCACAAACTCTCCTTGAGCAGTAACAACATTGAAGGTTTCCTTTACTGAACCCGTATTTCTGTTCTGTTCTCGACCCCACACGCAGGATTTTATCCTAATATAACAGTTTGAGCTTGAAAGACTTTTATTAGTTCTCTTATTATCTTTCTCTGCAGCAAAAATTTGTACTGTAAATGCCCTCCAGCCAAAGGCCAACCAGAACGCACCTGGAGTTGAACAAATCAGGTTTTTCATTCATTGAAATAAGGGAGAGCGCACACCATGGGGAACCATTGGGCATCTGAGTACAAGGGTGCTAGAAAGGATTTATTATATGATTTGGACTTTAAGTCATTAGGGAAGAGTTTATGGGAGCTTGGCTTCACTCCAGATTGGATGCTTTCAGGAATCGGGGGCGATTCTATAAGGGGTTTTATCTTAATTTCATGTGGATGGTGGAGAGCAAGGTGAAGGCTTATAATGGTAAAGAGCCAGCAGTCACTCCTATTAGCTGGGAGGGGGTGGGTTTGCATTTCTGTGGTTTGCACAGTGACTTTTTCCTTTTGCTTCGATGAAACCGTGAGCTGATCTTGGTTATTGTTTTACTTAGCCACGATCACCGATAACTTCGTCTGATGTCGATGCTTGGTGATATTGTTGATATCCAGCAGGAGAACACCATGGTCTAGCTGTGAGCACACGTCCGTGCCTAATAACCACACAGCCTCCCTGTACGTGGCAGGCCTGTCCTTGGAATCAGGGATTGCTTTTTGCTTCCTGGGCCCCTTCTTTGAGGCAAGGACAGATGAATTCAGACTACAGGATATTAATTCACGATGTGAGATTTTGCTGCTCGTGATCAAGAGGGTGTCTCCTACACCTCACCAGTAGTTAGACTAGGGTCAATCCCTCTTCTCCGTTGTAAAATGAGTTGTTGAACCATCTGATGGGACAGTGGCTGCCCCTGAGACTTTAAGACTCTGGACCGGATACGTCGACCAACTAACACAGCCAATTACCAGAAACCACATGATTATTATTCCTCGTAGGTCTCCAAGCAAGAGGTCTAGACCATAAACCCCAGGCAAGGAAAACATATCCCAGAATCCAGCAGGGCCTGTTTTAGAGACCCAGGTGGTTTCTTCTTTTCGCCTTGTCTTGAAACTTGCCCTGTAGTATTTACACAGGGGTCTCAAGCTTAGAGGAAATCAAGCATTACGCGATCTTTCACGGCGACTCTGGCTAATGAATTGAAACACGTTTATTGGGTGTCCAGGGCAGATATCGTGTTATTTTTGACATCAGCTGGGGTCCATGACAAGTTTCAGGTCACTGTGGGGATTGCAGTCAGGAGAGTTTGCAGGGAGAGGACATCGGTTTTCCCTCCTGGAGTATCCCATGTTTGCCTCATGCTGGAAGTTTCTGAGAGGGGTGGTCTTCAACAGCCCGTAGTCTCCAGGAATTACCCCCAAGCACGCAGGTAGGTAGAGGAAAGCAGGCAGGTATAAGCCTGATAATCACTTAGGAAGTAGAGTCCCATTGGGGCATAGGCTCTATTGGGAATATAAGTATCATTTATCACAGCAGGAGGGAATCAATTCTCTGTCCATTTCCTAGGGGTTCCTGTTGTGCTCCAGTAATCCTTGTTGTTTTTAAATCATTTAAGTCATGGATTAACCCAAACCATTTACCTCTTATGGTATGTATATATTTGTTCTTCTGTCATTTGTGAGTTAGTGGGTTTGGCTAAGGGCAATTAATTTAGGCATCTAAACTGATTTAATCTCTGTGAGAAGCCCAAATGTCAATGGTAAATTCAGCTCTGTACTGCAGAATCTCTTGGCAATTTTTAGTTGTTTTTCTTTAAAGTATGATCCATCAATACGTAGAATTAAATCAGAGATATCCAAAAAAAAGACTCTAGAAGATTTGAAAAAGGTGTGAATACTTCCCCAAAGAGATTTCTTTTCTCCAGACAAAAGAGAAAACTAGATTATAGAAAATAAAAACTGTTTATCTCCTTTAAAAAAAAAAGAACATTCATATCACATCGTTTTAATAATTTTCATAACAAAACAATAAATGAATAAAGAAATGAATAATACCATCCAGAAACAATAGCCACAAAATTGCTACAATTACTACAACTATAACAAAAATAATTTGTTAACCTGTTGTCATTTAAGAAGTCAGGATAAATTATGTTTAATGACCAATGTTTTGTAGTTGTTCCTTAATTAAAAACTGTCTGGGCATCCAAAGATTGTTTATTAATTAATTTAAAGTTTTGTCTAATGTCTTAAAACTAGTTATGGTCCTGAAAAACACAATTTGGCTAATATGCTAAATCCTTATGATTTGTAGTATTGCGAGAGGTGCATAAAATTAAACACTCTAAAGACATATCCATTATCATCAGTTCATTTTTACGAACATAATTTGATGTGTATAAATTTTTAATTTTAAACAAGCTGTGGAGACAGCAGTAACCTAACTAACTCATAAAACCAATGTGGGCAGTTTAGAATGTTGAAATATGAGACATTTAATTCTGTACTGACACAAGTAAAATTTTGTGCTGGAAGTATTTTTATAGGGTCAACTAATTTTTAAAGACTGAATCATGCCCCAAACTCTTGTTTTATCTTAGAGCTAAAGCCATTTTTTCCTAATCTCATAGCTGGAATAGCAAAGGTTGTTATATAAATACACTTTTGGGGGTCCACAAAGAAAAATACTACGTAATAACTTTCTTTTTTTCAGACATTGTTGATTGTTTATTTGGGCTAGATATTCCCAGAGTGCTGACATAGCAACTGAACGATTTTTTGTTTTAAATCTTTAATCTCTTTTTCCCTGAGAGAGAGAAAGAGAGACAGACAGGGAGACAGAGACAGAGAGAAAGAGATAGACAGAGACAGAGAGGAACAGAGACAAAGAGAGACAGAGACAGAAAGAGAGAGAAAGAGACAGGGGAAAGAAAGGCAGCCAACTCCAGGCAAATACAAAATTATCACTACAAAATGCTAATTATGTCTTCCCTACAGAGAGAGGACAATAAGTCTAGTTGCAGAATAAGATTTTGACATATATGTTCAAAGAGAGTGGCATGCAGCTGTGGTTGATATAACTTCTGTTCATTTGACAGATTTATCAGCCCAAACAATTAAAAGGTCAGTAGTCACTAATTCCCAAGTACTGAAATGGAGGAGGCATGACTTCTGGGTTAAACAAAATGCTCTCTCTGGTGGAGAAACAAGATAAGTCATCTCCTCTTGAGGATTTCTTCACTTTTTGTTCGAAGATACCTTTCAAATGAATACTCTCGCTCCTGTCAAAAGCTCCCCAATGTGGCCACGGCAATTTTGAGTGGTCCCTGGTGAAATGGTGCAGTTAATGAGGTAAGCATATAAGTTAGCACGATAGTGAGGAGACAAGAGGAAGTAGGTTTGGCCTGGGAGAGGCACGGTGTGGATGGGGGAGAGGCACAGTGTAGATGGAGAACAAGCACAGTGTAGATGGGGGAGAGGCACAGTGTAAATGGGGGAGAGGCACAGTGTAGACTGGGGAGACACACGGTGTAGACGGAGGAGAGGCATGGTGTAGACGGAGGAGAGCCTCAGAGCTACTGGGATCCATCCGTGGATGTTTGTATAATTTCATGGCTCTGGGTCCTGGCCAAAGCCAGTAATCACCCATCCATCATCGGGGAGCAGACAAAACTCCTGATTCTAGGCAGACAAAAATAAACAAAGTTCACAGAAACACCAAGACAGGACTAGGGGAATGTCCTTATATGGTTCTAAAATGGTGATCCAAGTCCAAGTCGGTCTAAAAGATGCCGAGTCTCAGGGGACACCATGAAACCCTCAGCCCCTGGGCCTGGCTTGGGCACAGATTTATCAGCCCTGTTCCCAACTTTTGCCTGTAACGGTCCATGCCACGTGTCACTTTGACCAGGCCATAATCCAGTCCGCCGTTAGTTGAACATTAAACTAGATATTGCCCTGAGGACGTTTTGTAGATACAATTAAAGTTCATAATCAGTTGTTTTAAGTCAAAGAGATTATTCTACATAATTGAGTGGGCCTGATTCGAGCAGTTGAAAAGTCTCAAAAGCAGAGCTGAGGTTTCCCTGAGGAAGAAACTTGCCTGTGGCTAGAAGCTTCGGCATGCGCCTGAGAGTTCCAGCCTGCCTTCCTGATGGCCTGCACTCTGGATTTTGGACGTGCCTAGCCAGGCCCTCGGAATCATATAAGCTAATTCACTGTAATCCCAGGAGGATACCATGGTCTGGCTGTGGGCGCTGGGTCAGCTCTTGGACCAGTTCTTGGACAACTTCAAGGTCAGTTCCTAGATGTCAGAAGTTGTTCTCCTCTTCTTTTGTATATAAATTAAAATTGTTTTTAGTTTTTTATGGCCCAAGATTTATTTTTTTTAATGTGGACAGAGCTACAAACAGTGTAATTATTATTATATCCAATTTACCCAGACAATAAAAATATATAACATATTGCAATCATTCACCAAACAGAAACATATTATTAGAAATCACATCTTGAGACAGAAAGGAAAGTTTTCATGTGAGTCATGCATTTATGAATAAATATTGCTTATTCCTTAAGTGAAAATAGTTGGTATATATTTTATTCCCACTCTCAATGTTCATTTATTTAGGTGCTGAGAAAACTCATGTCTTTAAATGAGTCTATGGGAGCAGAATTTAAAAAAACAAAAAAACAAAAAATGACAACTCAATTTTTTCAGGTTATCTGCAAGACGCTCATTTTGATGTACCATCAAAAACTAATTTTAATGATCTGCCTGTTCACAATGTAATTGATTCCTCAAATTGAAAGCAGAGAAATCAGAACCTACATAACTTGGAAAGGTCTTGTTTTTCAATCATTAGAGCTTGTATTTTTCCAACCCAAAGACCAACATTTTAAATTCTCCTTTGTTCAAAAGCCCAGAAGGTTCTCCACCCCGCATAAACTAATGCACTTGAGAAGGGGGGATGGGGGAGAAGTCTGTCTTTTGAACAATGTGAGAAAGGTTGACATTTTTTTTAAAGATGTTATTTATTTATTAGAGCACAGTGGTGGGGAGGGGCTGGGAGGGCAAGGAGGAAGCACACTCCCCGCTGAGGAGGGAGCGTGATGCGGGGACCCCAAGATCACGACCTGAGCTGAAGGCACATACTTAACCGTCTGAGCTACCCATGCACCCCAGAAAGGTGACTTTTTAAGGGAAAGTAAGGACAGAATCCATGTCACCTCAACTGCAGGTGAATTCTCAGTTAAAACAGTTTTAACAAAGAATATATATGTAGGGTGAGAATCTGGATATTAATTCTCTAAAATTCTACATGCGGAGTACCCCTTGGAAAGTCTACTGGAATCCTCAGGATTACCTGTGCTTTACTTTGAAGTGTCACCAAGCAATCTGTAGGTTGCTTTCCAGGGAACATCTGCTGCACCAAAATAATGGGATCATTATGGACCATGATCATTTTACTGTTCAGTAATGTTACTCTTAAATCTCCCATAGTGCAGAAAACACTGTCTCTGCACATAGGAGTTTCTCTGCAGATATTAACTATAGCGGAAGAATCCACTGTATTGTTTTAGGTGAGAAAACACAATTAAAAATGGCAGTACCAGTGCTTGATGTAGTTCCTGCCAATTAAGAGGCGGCCGACAATTATTGATTGAATAATATTATTTATCATTTATGGAATACCTGCAGGGGCCTGGCATTTAGTATACATGTGTGTATGGGATTACCCAGGTGGCTCAGTTGGTTAGGCGTCCAGCTCTTGATTTCCGCTCAGGTCATGATCTCAGCGTTGTGAGATCAAGCCCCACGTCAGGCTCCGTACTGAGCATGCAGCCTGCTTGAGATTCTCTCTCTCCCTCTGCCCCTCCCCCCAAAAGAAAAAACTAACATACGTGTGTGTATGGATACACACACACACACACCATACAATGGCCTCACAAGATAGATACTGTTATTTCCATTTTATAAATAAACAGTTCAGAGGGAAGTTTCTCAAGACATAGAGCTAATAGAAGTTGTGCAAACATTCTAATCCGGTTCCAAAGCACCTGTTGCTTTCGTTCCTTCTTAGTCCTGCCTGGACTTACATCCTGGTGTTCCTGGAGAACAGCCAACAGTTTCTTTAAAGAAAAAAAAAAAAAGAAAGAAAGTGCATTTCCTTTTCCCGACATTGAAAAGGAGAAAGAGTAGTTCTGTCTTATCCTTGTGAGGTAAATATGTAAAATACCAACAGAATGCATGGGATACCTTAGACGTTTAATCAATGCTCCTTCCCTCACTCGTCTGCAAGGAAATTTGAAAAGAAATAGAAATAAATCCGTCGAACTCAAAACTGATAATATTTGGCTTCTGACTGGACTCCGTGACATTTTTTGGTGAAACAAAACATTTTCCAATTGGCCAAGTCTCAAACCAAACCGACCAGCTACCTGGCTATTTCAAAAGCCCTTCTTAATGCAAGACCACTTTAACACAATTCAGGAAAGATGGATTCAATCGAAGCTGCAAAGATTAGAAACACTCCACAATTTTCTATCATTTTAAGGACTAGAACACAATCTGAAAATGGAATATAATTGGGGCCCAGAAGCATCTCTGGGCTGCCTATTTTATTCTCATTTCCTCAGGAAGTATTCATATTTGATCTCTCCGTGCACAAATGGGAATTAGAGCTACTCTTTGTCTTTGAAACAGGCAAAGGGTATCAGCCTGGATGACATACATGCTGTTGAACCACATGAACCAATGATCTGATCCTTAACAGCGAACAGCCCCTGGTCTTTTTAAAGGCAGAAAAAAAAATTCTGTAACATGAAGACAGAAATGAAGGTAAGCTGGTTCCATTCTCTGAAGAATGTCTTGCCTGCAGATTCCGCCCTCATGGATCTGTCTACTTTTATTTGCTTATGTTATACATTTGGTGACAAGGCAGCATTGAAACTTTGGGAATTTATGTATATATCAATATATACAAACAGATCTTGAAACAAAAGCAAACACAGAGCTCAGAAGCAGCAGGAATCCGATGAGGCAAGTCTGGACTTGGGAAAGCTTATGGAAGGCTCTTTTTCCTTTTCCCTCCCTGGCTGTTAGGAGACTGAGTGAAAATCTGGAGAACCTCCAAAGCCTTCCTCGGTTAGCTTAGCCATACACAGGGCTTTATTCTTTGCTCTGTGAAGGGTTAAAAGAGACAGCCATGGTGATAGGGGAAACAAATAGAATAGATATCCCACCTCCCACTCTTGGCTGGTGTTCAGTTGAAAGTTCCTCCCTATATATGCTGTGGGAGGACAAGCTACTAGCAATGAAATAACATGGGCAGCACGGACTTCCTCTTTTCAAAACACTTAGCTGTTCTCCTGGATATGCTGAGATTTCGGAGTTCCTTCCCGTTGGGTACCACTGAGGAGGGAGCTGGCTTCCTCACACTATCATCAGGGCAGATGTCTTCCTGTCCCATGAAATCATAATTCCAAACCCTCTGATGATTCACAGGCAAAAACAGGTGGCCATCGGCATTTCGTGGGGCTTATAGGCTGTATCAGTTTCCTACCACCGCTGTAACAAATTCTCATGGATTATCCTAAAGCATCTTAACACAGATTTATTCTCTTCCAGTTCTGGAGGCCAGAAAATTAAAATGGATCAGCAGGGCTGGTTCCTTCTGCAGACTTTAGAGGAGAATCCCTTTCTTTGCCTTGCTCAGCTTCTAGAAGCTACCCACATTCCTTGCCCCTTGGCCACCCAGCATTGTCTTCATCATGACATCTCCTCTAGCTCTGACCCTCCTGCTTTCCTCTACAAGGACTCACGTTATTCCATTGGGCCCACAAAGATAATCCAGAATTCTCTCCCCCATCTCAAGATCTTAATGACATCTGCAAAGTCCCTTTTGTCATATAAGGTAACATACTTACAGATTTCCAGGATCAGGCTGCGGAATCTTTGGAGGACCACTGTTTAGCCTACCGTGTGTGCCAAGTCATTGTCTCAGAGTGCAGAATCTAAAATCAAGTTCATCTTCTCCATGGGCCAAGTAGAGTTAAGTATAAATGCTTGACATACTTTTTATTACTGGGTAGTAGAAACGATTTATTTAAAGCACAGGTACTAAAACCATCTCCCTTGATGGACTGAGAAATCCTTGAGTGCAGGGAATGTGTTTAGATGACACTCGTCTTGGTGGGATCAGTGTCCAGTAATGGCTTTTTAATGAGACTATATGGTCCTTTGTATATGAGAAAGTGGGGATGGTGAGGGAACCTGATAGAAATCTAAAAAATAAATTAAACCCACATTTGATCTTCTTTAAATTTTATTATGTTATGTTAGTCACCATACATCATTAGTTTTTGATGTGGTGATCCACGATCCATCGTTTTCGTATAACACCCAGTGCTCCATGCAGTACGTGCCCTCCTTAATACCCATCACCAGGCTAACCAATCCCCCCTCCCCTCTCCCCTCTAAAACCCTGTTTGTTTCTCAGAGTCCATAGTCTCTCAGGATTCATCTCTCCCTCCGAATCCCCCCCTTCATTTTTCCCTTCCTTCTCCTAATGTCCTCCATGCTATTCTTTATGTTCCACAAATAAGTGAAACCATATGATAATTGACTTTCTCTGCTTGACTTATTTCACTTAGCATAATCTCCTCCAGTCCCATCCATGTTGATGTAAAAGTTGGGTATTCATCCCGTTGATCTTTCACAACATATATCACTTTCTATTTTTGGCAATGGGTTTTTGATATTTGAGTGCTCCTTGAGAAAATGTAGAGCATGTGGGGAAGTGATTGATTATAGGGCCGAGGCAGGCAAAATGCAAGATCACGCCAACCAACCAACCAACCAACCAACCAGACAAAAGAAAGAGCCAGTGCTGAAGGAGCTCCCAGGGGCCAAAGAGGCTATTGAATTAAAACTCAAAGTATAACAAATACCCAGAGTTCATGCTAATGTAAATGAATAGATGGAGGAACGGAGAGAGGGAGGAGGAAGGAGGAAAGAATTAGAGATAACTCTTCATTGCAGAAGAATTCCAAATAATAAATGTAGAAGGAAATAGAATGAGGAAAATAGAAAATCATCATTAGAACACCTCAGTAATAATTACTGCTAGCAAAATTATTATAAATTATAATTGTATTTGTACTGTTTTTCCCTTTGATAGCATCGGTGTATATATACCTATATAACAACAACAACAAACTGTCCCATGGTCACTGCAGCATAATTTACAGTAGCCAAGAAATGGAAACAACCTAAGTAGCCATAGACAGATGAATGGATAAAGAAAATGTGGTATATATATATATCTTCAACATATGTATATGTATGTATATTGGAATAATATTCGGCCATCAGAAAAAGAAATCCTGCTATTTACAACAACATGGGTGGACTTTGAGGGCATTAGGCTAAGTGAAGTAGGTCAGGCAGAGAAAGGCAAATACTGTATGATTTCACTTATATGTGGAATCTAAAAAAGAAACAAACAAACAAACAACTCAGAGATACAGAGAACAGATTGGTGGTTACCAGAGGCAGGGCTTTGGGATGGGTGAGTGAAATGGGTGAAAGTGATCACAAGGTACAAACTCCCAGTTATAAAGTAATTAAGTCCTGGTGATGTCATATACAACACGGGACTATTGTTTATGATACTGTACTACGTATTTCAAAGTTGTTAAGAGAGTAGATCCTAACAGTTCTCATCAAAAGAAGAAAATGTAACTGGGTGTGGTGATGGATGTTAACTAGACATATTGCGGTGATCATTTCACAATATATACATATATCAAATCATCATGTTGTACACCTAAAACCAATACAATGTTATATGTCAATTATCTGTCCGTTAGAAAAAAAGATTCCCTCCAGAATGGGCAAAATCAGTGGGTGAAAGTTTAAGGGGAAACGTGATATTTGCATAGTCTCAAAGTATGCATGATATTTGCACAGTCTCCCCCAAAAGTAATGCTTATGAATTAAAAGGGAGAAATGGTAACTTTACAGTGAAGAAATCCCCCAGACACCACCTTAAACAAATGACAAAGGTTAAGAACTGATTGCTATAAAATGTAGCAACATCAGGTACTCCTGGCTGTTATGTACTGAGAAGAACACATCACCTTGGTAATATCCCTCCTGATAATTCATAACCTCAGTTCAATCATGGGAAAACAGATGCAAACTGAAGGTCTGTCTACAAAATAACTGAGTCTCAAGGTCATGAAAGGCAAGGAGAGGCTTGTCACAGATTGGAGGAGGCTAAGGAGACACGAAAACCAAATGCCATGTGGGATTCTGGATGAGATCCTAGAACAGAAACAGGACATTTGTGCAAAAACTGGGGAAGGCTGAATAAAGTTTGTAGCTTTGTTAATAACATCGAACTCATGTCAGTTTCTCAGTTTTGCTAGTTACACTAAGGTTACACAGAATGTTAAGATGGGGGGTGGCTGAAACTCTGTCCCCTAAGTCTAAAATTATCTTAAGATGCAAAGTCAAAGCTAACATAGAACAGAAGGTAGGGCTGGCAGCTTTTCTGCATGATTCTGAATGCTTACGTTGCTAGTGTCCTACGCATGAAGGCCTGATCTTTTTAAAGAGTGAGGAGTCCTTGCCTCAGCTTGGCACTTAGAGTTCTGTGAATGTTTTCACAATGATTCTCCCATTTGAGCCTCTCAGCGATGTGCGTGATAGATATGGAGTGATGTGCATTTTTTGAGATCAGAAAACAGATGTTTAGGGGGAATAAATGACTCCAATAAATAACCAGTGGATGGCGAGTCCAGGTTTGCTGATTTCAAGATCAGTGCTCTTGCCAGGCACCTTGCCAGTAATATTCCTATTTGTCTATACTTTGTAGCCATGAAGGCATTACCATCTTGGATTTGGAATCTGGCTAATTACTCTTTATCCTCTAAATAGATACCAGGGTATCTGGCTTTAGCCTTGTTTAGGGATGCCACAGGTCCTGCTAGACCGATCTACAGAGTTTCTCTCCCTAATAAATTTTCAGTATTCAGAAAGGGTCAGGGTTTAAGCCTTTTCTTATTCTGATGCCACGTTTTAAAGAACTCCCAAAGTTCTCCAAGTCTGACAGCCTCATTTGCATGTGCCTAAAAACCTCTGGCTCACTCTTTCGGCTCGACCTGATCATCTAACATAGCCACAGCATGACAGGGGTGATTCAAGTTTTGAATTTATGGATGATTCAGCGTTTCTAAATTTCAAAAGCAGCTTTGATGATGGCAGTATTGTGAGCAAGGGATGTGGGCCCTGGGAGCGATAAGAGTTTCTGTGGGCTGGAGCTCAGACACCCACTATTCCTGCCCGGGTTTTGATGCGGTAACTTCACTTGTCAGTATCCACATCTAATTTAGGGCTGTAAGCAAGTCTATTGGCAGTCTGGGTGGGAAAAAAAACAAAAAAAAAACAAACCCAAAAGCAATACATTCTACTGTGTTGCAGAGCCCGTTCTTCTCTTTCCCAAAGCACCCCTACACGATGGAGAACAGCATCTCCCTTAGTCGGCTTGGGCTACCAAAAACTTTGACGTGACTTAACCAATAAGACATTTATTTACTCATAATTCCAAAGGCCAGAAATCTGAGATCAGGATATCAGCAGGGTTGGTTTCTTATTTCCCCTGAGGCTTCTCTCCTTGACTTACAGAGAGCTAGCCGACAGCCCCCCATACATGTCTATGTCCACATTTCCTTGTCTTCTAAGGATACCAGCCATATAGGATTAGAAAACACCCTAATGATCTCATTTTAACTTAACTCTGGAAAGACCCTGTCTCCAAATACAATCGCCTTCGGAGGTGCTGGGGATTAGGACGGCAACGTATGAATTTTAGGGGGATACAGTTCAGCCCATGACAGCGTCTTTGTTACAAACATGCAATCAACCAGTAACACTCGACACGGCTCCAGATGCTCCATGGTGACACTTAGCTTTCCCCAGTTCTGGTTCAGGTCTTCATTCCCCCTCAGGGGGCTCTCAGATGGCCCCTGCTACAACCACGCCCTGGGTCCACCAGAAAGTAGCCCATATGGGGTCATCTTAGTGCCACTAAATAGCCTATAAGATTCCTCTCCTTTCTTTCTATGCTCTATCCTGATGGTACTGTGGAGGGATATTGCTGTGGAGGGATATTGCTGTCCCCCCACCATATGAGCCCCCATTTGTACCTAAAAAGTATTTTCTCACTCTGTTTCCTTGTCGTGCATCTAATGCTCGAGCTCATTATTCAGCTCGGGCTGTCAGTTTCTGAGAGTTCACTCTCTTCAAAGAAGGTCAGAATAGATTGTCTAGGGCTTCGACCAGAGGACAATGTGAGTGTCCATTTTAAAATGTTGGTTTTATTATTATTCAGGTATGATGACGCTGACAGATCAGGAGACAATTACCTGTGAAAATGGTTTGTTTCTTACAGTTCCCAAAAGGGGACAAGCCATGCCATGCAGGGCCACATGGGCAAACATCAGGTTTGGTCGGGAGGCAGGGGAAAAAATATGGGCAAGAGCCTTTATTGTGGTTTCCATGGGATGGTGTGTGTGAGTTAGGGTCAACAGGCTTAGGATGGGCAAGTTTGAATAATATCTGCAGTCTCTGAGGTGTAAGGACTGTTTTCAGTTGCCTGGCCCTGGGGTGATTAAGGTGGGGGGACTATTGGTCTGGAGCGTAAGGACCCAGAAGACGATGTGGTAGGGTTTAGGCTCTGGACTGGTGGGTTTGCGTGTGAAAGATAGGCTTGTAGGACATTCATTTACTATCTCGAAGAATTGGATAGCCCTGAGAGGGGTAGGCTCCTTAGGGTCAGTAAGGACCCAGATGCCCAACATCAGGATACAAAGATGTGCTTTAATGTGGTGGCCCCTATAATTGTCCTACTCTGCGAACCATTGGTTAACATCCCGGACTAGACGAAGATACCTCTAACCTCTCAGTGGACTGAGAGCCTGTGTCCAGAGAACAGGGGAGACAGGCAGTTAGGGCCCTGGCATCATAGGGATGGATCCATCCTGCTTAGTTTTCCAGGTAGGAAACAGGAGACTCTATGTCAAAGCTCTTGGGAGTTGCCAGGTCACTTTTCAGACAGGTGACTCTGTGCCCTTGCTCCCCTTGCTCACTTCCCGTTCCTGGGGAGCCCCACATTTGGTTGGCAGACCATAGTGTGTTGGCCAGAAGGGAAGAGAGCAAAGCTCTCAGAGGAAACTCTGAAATTGGCAGAGATGTGGGACAATGAAATCATAGTTAAGCTGGACAGAGGGCAAGGAAGTGGGCAGATGGCACACAGGGCAGGGGGTGGGAGCAGTCCCATCCCGGATCCTGGCATGAGCATGGCAAACCTTGAACCTCCAGGCCCCAGACAGGGTAATGATTTAAGAGGACCGCACTTCCTGGGGAAGAGTGGAGTGACAGCAGGACATGCACCATCTGATACCGTCAACTCCCAAAGTCATCTGAAAACTAGACAAAGCAAGTGTGGGGCCATGGGGAGTCCGGGAAGTCTGGGGCATGGAACCATGGGAGCTCTCTGGAAAAAGTCCCAGTTGATAAGGTCCCTAGGCAGGTGGGTGGAGAGAGCTGGAGACACAGTGACTTGTGTGTCTCCAGTGACCTGGGGGAAAGAGAGTTAGGCTGAACACCGCAGGAAGCATCCAGAGGTGATAATGATGCAATGGTAGTCATGCAGTTGTTCATTCATAAATATCAGCGAACACTTACTACATCCTGGGTACCAGATCCTGGGGTTATAGTGATGAACCAAACACACGTGGTCCCTGCTTGGTGCTTAGATTGCTTTCACAGCAGAGCCCTGGTCTTTAACCCTCTGGCACAGAGCCTCCTACTATCGTCAAACACCACCAGCTTGTGGGTGACCACTCTTTATATCCTGACCATCTCACTGAGTCTAGGAGGACCCTCTATAGGAAGCCAGATGTTTATTCTATAGTGGTGTTCGACTCTTCGTGACTCACGAGATACCCACCCCGAGCCAGTAACGATTTTTCATACCTCCCAACCACCATGTGAAGTAAGATTATAATCCCATTTTATGGATGTAGGAATTGATTCCAGAATGGTTGAGCAGGTAGCCAAAGGTCACTCAGAAGAAAAATAATTGAAACCCAGCCCCGTCTGACTAAAGCCAGCGTCTTTTCAAAATCACCAGGTGGATGCACCTGAATTGTTAACCTGATGAAATCATTCCATTTGCTAATAGGTATTATATCTATTTCTAGGTGTGTAGATACATGCTTCTTAGTAGCATTTTGACTCATAGTTAATTAAATGATATGGATATACCCAAAAGATGAGTGGATAGTTTACAGTTTTTAAAATTTTAATGAGTAAATAACAACTCTTTCTTTATTTATCTAGTTTAAAATGTTAATGAATAGCTCCCCTTCTAATTGCAAAGCTGAGTATTTAAGGGAACCTGACACTTCATAAATATCAAACTGTGAGGTTTCATGTGTTGGTTTTATATAAACATAGGAATTGAGTAATTACCATCCCTGCTATTCATTAAAATTCAAAATTAGATAAACAATAAGCAGGAATGTTTTTGTTCATTATTATTCATATCAAGTACTTTGCTTAGAATATCCCCTGCTTCTTTTCATGATTTCTTTTGTGCACTGTCCTTTCTCTCTGAGCACAAAAACGGTCCATTGAGTGGAAAACTCTGCTTTTCTTTTTGTTTTCAAACAAGTCATTATTTTATTTGGATGGAGTTGTGGCAACAGAGAAAGAGATCTGGGCTCAGGGTTGCGTGGTCTTTAGTGCTGGTCTTAACTCTGTCTCTAACTTGTGGTGGGTTCCCTAAGGCATGTCACTTACCATCCCTGGGCTTGGGTTCCCTTGTCTTCAAGATGAGGAATTTGCATTAGATGATCATTCATCCATTCCTTTCTTTTCCTAGAACAGATCTTTTTGTGTGTGTATGTGCCAGGCCCTGTGCTATGTAGCTAGCTAGTTCTAGAGGTGAACAAGAAATGATTGCAGTTTCTGCCCTGACAGAGCTTCATCAAATAAGCATACAAACAATTCTAAGATCACAGTTATGATTCTTGCTACAGAGGAGATTATATAGCATGTGAACCATTAAAATAGAGCTTTGGACACAGAAAGATGAAGGGATGCTGTCCTGGAAGAAGGCAGGCTTACATTGATATCTCAAGGATGAGCCAAATTTAGCTAGGTGAAGAAGGAAAAGAGGAAAATCCGAGGAACTGGAAGGGCTTGGGCAAATGCCCTGGGGCAGGAAACTCTAAAAGGCCCATCTGTCTGCAAAGGAAAGATGGGGAGATTAGGCTCTAAGATGAGGCTGTAGAGAGTAGGTGGGGACTGTTCAGACAGATCATCTACAGGAGTCTGTCTTTACCCTAAGAGCAATAGTGATGAGCATCGGCATATATTTGAATCATGTTCCTTTGAAAGTGGTCTTGTTAGATGGAGGTTAGATCTCTTTATTCTGCTTTTTTCTCTCCTCTTTTCCTTAGCTCTTGAGAGCCTTCTGAGTGGTTTTGCTTGCAAAGCTCTCTTAGGAGGGGCGCCTGGGTGGCTCAGTCGGTGAAGCGTCTGCCTTCGGCTCAGGTCATGATCCCAGCGTCCTGGGATCGAGTCCCATGTTGGGCTCCCTGCTCAGTGGGGAGCCTGCTTCTCCCTCTCCCCTTGTGCTCTCTCTCTCTGTCAAATAAATAAATAAAATCTTTAAAATAAAAAGCTCTCTTGGGGATGCGGGATCTAAGGACAGTTTGTAAGTTTATGGGTGAGTACCAGGCCATAGGTGGGGGAGGATGGCAGACCTTAGGGCCGAGATGTTCATGCTCCTTTCCCTGGCCTGCTGCTACAAGGATTTCTGCTGCTTTGCTGAAACACGGCTTCGCACAATTAAAGAACTGTCCTAATGCACTCTTCATAAAACGGCTTGATGAACCTGAGCTTGGACCTTCATTCAGCAACCATCCTCCAGCTCTCTACCTTCAGCATCTGTTCATCTGATTCTCCCAGAAACTGACAAAGGTTCTGAGAACACACAGTTTTGCACTTTTACGTATAATAATCTACGATTCCTATTTCAAGGTACTTTGCTTGATAAAATGATCTACTTGTAATTTGTGTGGTTTAACGAGGCTTTTCCAGTCTCTCTTGTGCCGTGAATCTCATCACCAGCCTTGGACCACAGAGGCTACTTTTCATACAGTGGACAGTGGCGTGAGGGCTCACAGGGAGATTTGAGGGTTGGCTTAGTTCCAGGACCTGTTTTGAAGTTGGCCACAGAAAGCTCTCCAGGCTCAAATGTTACCGCTGTTGGTGAGCAAACCAGGTATATCCTGGAAGTGATGCATCTTTGTGTGAAATGCAGCTGAGCTGGGAGGGGACATGGCTTCCCCCCAGTATCAGAATCTCCTGAAAGCCTTTTAAGAACGCAGATGCATCAATCTCATTTCCGTGGATCTGTTTGGGGGGATCAGAAGTGAGGTCAGTGAATGGATGTTTTTAACAAGCTCCCTCATGGGATTCAGTTCGGGAACTTTTCTACCATCCCTGATACAAACCATTTCCCCTTCCAGGATGGAAACTCTCTTATTCTTCCCTGCTAGAGGGAGGGGATGTCAGGAGGCCTAAGGACATGTGGAGAAATTCAGAGTGCTCACCGCAACTGAGAAGTCAGGAACGCTTTTCCTGAGCACCCTCTGCTGTTTTGTGGTCTGTGCCCCTCCTCCCTGAGCCCGGCCCCTATTGTGTCTTTAAAAAAATTTTTTTAATTCAAGTAAAATAAACATACGGTATTATATTAGTTCAGGTGTACAATATGGTGAATCAGCAAGTCTATACATTAATCAGTGCTCATCAAGGTAAGTGTACTCTTCATCCCTTTTATTTTTTATTTTTTTAGATCTTATTTATTTATTCATGAGACACAGAGAAAGGCAGAAGCAGAGGGAGAAGCAGACTCCCCTCTGAGCAGGGAGCCCGATGCTGGGCTCGATCCCAGGACCCTGGGATCATGACCTGAGCTGAAGGCAGATGCTTAACCGACTGAGCCACCCAGGCACCCTCTTCATCCCTTTTATCATTTTACCCATCCTCCCACCCACCTCCCCTCTGGTAACCACCAGTTTTGAAGAGTCTGGTTTTTGTTTTTTGTTTTTTTTTTTTTAGTTTGTCCCTTTTTTTTCTTTGTTCATTTTGTCTTGTTTCTTAATTTCCACATATGAATGAAATCATATGGCACTTTTCTTTTTCTGACTTATTTTACTTAGCATCGTAATACCCTCTAGCTCCATCCATGCTGTTATAAAGGACAAGATTTCATTCTTTTTTGTGGCTGAATAATATTCCATCGCATATATAGATGCCACATCATCTTTATCCGTTCATCTATGGATGGACACTTGTTTGCATCTAATTCCATCCAGAGTAAGCGGTTAATGGGCTGTCCCTCTAGGGGGTGCTGTCCCGACAAGGGCTCTCTGAGGGCAGAGGTGGAACCTTTAACATCAGACCTACTTGTGCTAAAATCAGTGTTGGCTTCATCCTCTCAGATTAGTTTTTACTCAGCTTTATTTTTTATTTTATTTATTTATTTATTTTTAGAATTTTAAAAAAATATTTATTTATTTATTTGACACAGAGAGAGAGAGTACAAGGAGGGGGAGCAATAGAGGGAGAGGGAGAAGCAGACTCCCCACTAAGCAAGGAGCCCAATGCAGGACTCGATCCCAGGACCCTGAGATCATGACCTGAGCCGAAGGCAGATGCCCAACCTACTGAGCCACCCAGGTGCCCTTTACTCTTTATGCTTTATTGAGGTATAATTTATAAACAATAAAATGCACTTATATCAAGTATACAGTTTGGTGAGTTCTGACAGATTGAGAACATGTGTAATCACCACCACAAGCATGATGGAGAACATTTCCACAGTCACCCCCCTCCTCCACATACAACCCCAGTCCAATACTGGTCTGCTTTCTATCACCACAGATGGCATTTGCTTGTTCTAGAACTTGATCTATATGGCATTACTCGGTGTATATTCTTTTGTTCTGTCTTTCCCCCCCGCAACTTTTCACCAGATGTGTTTTAAAAATTCATCCACATTTTTTGTCCATCAGTATTCTGTGCTTTGTTAGTGCTGAATAGCATTGTATTAGATGCATGACACACAACTGGCTTGTTCATTCACTTGTCGATGGATATTTAGGGTGATTTCTGGCTCTGGAGCTGCTGGGAACATTCCAGCACAAATCTTTGCGTGGACATGTTTGTATTTCATCTGGGTAAACACCCAGGAGTGGAATTCTGGGTCATATCCTAAGTCTATGTCTCTCTCTGAAAGAAATGGCCGAAACGTTTTCCAGAATGGCTGGACCATTCTGCATCCCACAGGCAATGAAGGAAAGTTCCAGTCTCTTTGCCTCTTCACCAATACTTGGTCTAGTCGGTCTTCTTCATGTCTGCCATTCTAGTGGGTGTGGAGTGGTATGAGCATATTGCTTCCAATTTCCTTACACTTGCATTCCCTCGCTCCTTCAGAAAGGAGATCACCTCACAAATCCTGTTTTACCTTGGAAACGAAAAAGTGTATCGCATCTAGGGCCTGGCATACAGTAGGTGCTCAATAAATATCAGCCCGCTTCTCATGGCTCTAATTCTCAAGCCTGCTGTGCGTCCTCTCCACTAGGGAGGTTTTAAAAATCCCCTCCCGGGTCTCACGCTACATTGGCAGAATCAGAATCTCTGGGGAAGCCTGAGAGGGGGTGCTTTGCGGGCACAAAGCCTTGTCAGCCTGGGCTCAGGGCCCGGCCTGGGTCTGGCCAGCATTACGGGGCAGCAGGTGTATTTGGACCCTGAGTATATAAGGTCTGCGCATGTGTGAAGGAGTACAGTGCTGTGGGAGCCCGATTGCAGCTGCAGGGACCTTCCCGGGCAGGCCGGCTGAGGACCGGCGTGTTTGCGATTCCCGAGGATTCCGTGGGGTGGACAGGGGATTGGCAATCATAAGGTCCCCAACACGACAGGCTGTGAGAGCAGGTGCCCTGGCAGCGGGCCAGGTGGGGATCACGGGCAGTCACTGGCAATCAGGCACCGCCGCCTCGCGAAGCAGCTGTAACCCACTTTGTCGCTCCTTAGGCCGGCTTTGTGTGGTTTAACGAGGCTTTTCCAGTCTCTCTTGTGCAGCCAGCTGGCGAAGCTGGGGATCAGCCACAGGGGGCTGCTGAGGTTCCCTCCTGAGGATGGCCTTTATGCTCGGAGCCCCTCCATTCTCCTGTAAGCATAATGCCCCGGGAGGGGACAGCCAAGCTCTTCCCAGCCCCCCAAATAAGAGATCCCTGCTATTGGCAGAACCCTAAAGCAGACTGTGTGCTGCCCTTCCCGTGGCTACAATTTCTGGAAAGGCTTTCCTATCTAGAATTCTAAATAGCTTCTTCATTGTCCAAAGGGGGACAGCAGGGAGAAGGATTGCCCCACACTTGAGGTTCTTGTCACTTCTTCATCTGTAGATTTCCTCCCACACCAGATCCCTCCTGTTCAGGAAATGCCGGGGACCCGCTAGGTGAGTCGAGCCGAGTTGACATCAGAAGTTTCTGGAAGAGGGCGCCTGGGTGGCTCAGTTGGTTGAGCGACTGCCTTCAGCTCAGGTCATGATCCTGGAGTCCCTGGATCGGGTCCCGCATCGGGCTCCCTGCTCGGCGGGGAGTCTGCTTCTCCCTCTGACTCTCCCCCCTCTCATGTGCTTTCTCTCTCTCATTCTCTCTCTCTCAAATAAATAAAATCTTAAAAAAAAAAAAAATTAAACCTATAAAAAAAAAAGAAGTTTCTGGAAGATTCGGATATCCCATACTCAGGCTGAATGGAGATGATACTGATCTTGCCTATGTGGCCTGCTCCCTCCCATCACTGGCGTCGACCCCGCTTTCTCCCCGCGCACCCACAGCTCATGGCCAGGCTTTCTGCTACTGACAGCATCATTAGCCAGGGCCCTCCACCCCCGGAAGCTGCTCTGTGTGGCGAGCCTCCTCTCCATCCAGTACCTGCCCTGAGTCCCACCACTCCTCCTCCCCCATGCGTGAGCAAACAGTCTGAGCCCTAAGTCTCAGGGCTTTTCTCCTAGTGCATTCTCAGAAGAGGGCAGCACCCTTTCAGGCACACAGAATACGGGTAGAGGACCACCTTCCTCTATCCCATGAACCACTGTGGTGCAGGTAACCACCCCAAATTCAGTGGCTTAAAATCACAACTTTTCCTGTGCTGACAGATTCTGCAGGGCGGAAATTTGGACAGATTCAGTGAGGATGGCTTGTCCCTCTGTTCCACGAGGTCTAGGACCACAGCTGAGAAGTTGTACATGGCTGAGGGTGACTCCAGTGGTGGGGGCCCAGAATCATCCAGAAGCTTCTATACTCACTAGTCTGGTGCTTGGGATAGGAAGCCTCAGAAGTGGGGCTCAGTGAAGGCTATCAACCTACATATGGCCTCTCTGTGGGGCTTGGTCTTCTTCATGGTGGTCAGGCTTCTTACACGGAGCCTCAAGAGTCCTGAGAGCAAGTCAAGAGCATCAGAAGACACATGAGGTCACCTTGGGTATACACGATGAGTCAAAGCAGTCATAAGCCCTCGTAGATTCAAAATGTGGGGGCATGGACCCCACCTGTAATAGAGGAGTGTCATATATCCTATATTAGAACAGTTTGTGCTTTTAGGAGCCCCCCCCCACTCCTTAAATCATACTCCACACATTATTTGTGGGAATCTGTCCAGTGGAGGAGGGCATGGATTGAGCAGGAACAACCCCACGCCCCGTTGAGTAACTCTGTTCCCTTCTGGGAGCTTCCCTGGGATCCCTCTGAGGGCAGCTCCCACGGCCTGTGCTGTTGGATTTCAAGGGGACGCAGAGCGGTTGGGTCCCAAATCCTACCCCGAGATGTTCCACTTTGCTTCTCTCCTTGGCAACTTGGAAGGGCCTCTGAAAGTGGCAGCTTTGAGGAGAACACTGTTCTGGGAGGATCAGAAGGGTGGTGGTGAGCTGGATGGAAAGGAGAGGGGCCTCGTGGGCAGAGAGACCACCAAAGTGACCTGGCAAAGACTCAGAACAGGCTGGGGCCTATGAACGCAGAGCGGGGAGGAGGGCAATATCTCAGAGACCAAAGAACGAGATCTGGGAGGGAGCAGTTTTCAAGAAAGAAAGAGATCATCGGGTAGATCGATCACACGGCCACACTCTAGGGCCAGGTTAATGAGTATGTGAAGACATGGTTACTCCTCCCCAATGGATGGCTTTGAGGAACTGTAGCATCTCAGTCCCATAGAAATCATATCAAAAACAAGTCGGCTGTTCCAAGCCTCCTATTGCTAATGAACCCCCGGTGTGGGGTGTTCCTCACCCCCTCCGCCTTCTTTGTACAGGAAATGTATGAATTTTTAAACCTATAGGAAGCACATTGTTTGTGATTACATTAGACCTTCAAAAGGAAGCATGAACATAAATTTTGAGATGAATAGCTGAGTGCTGGAAGCCTGCCTCTCTGCTTGACTTCAATAACTTATCTCAATGAATCCCCAGCAGAAAGCATCTTCTATACTCCAGTTCTTGAGAAGATGAGACGTGAGTGCTGGGGAATTATAAGACAGAGGGGCTTTATTGCAACAGTGAACAAGCTGAAAATTACAAGGTAATGGAATCTCAGTAGGAGGTCCCTGTACCCTGCCATTAGCTAACTCAGACAATGATTGCGGCAGAAGAGACTAGGGTTATAGAAGCACCGTGCAGATTTCTGCACTTTGCATCCGCATCCGGCCGAGCCCAGACCTAATCGCAATTGAAGGCAGAGGGTACACCTGCCTGCTGGGAGCTTTGACCTCAAGGGAACAGCCTCTAGGATGACTTGCCTTGGGAATCCTTTATCCTATCGGAGATGATTTCATTTTGAGCCCTTGTGGTGCTTGAAGCTACTACATAGTGTTCAGCAGAGGTGGCACATCTGGGAGATACAGATCTCCCAGGATATCTCTGCAGGTTCTACCTCCTGCCCCTTTTGTGGGATCATTGAACCACGTGGCAGCCCGGGAAGGGACCCCAGGCAAGAGCGTCTCTCCTGTGTCCCCTACAGTGCAACCAGGAAGGCTGTGAGGGACATACAGAGGCACAAGTGTGTGTCCTGCTTATGAGGTAGAAAGAATACAATAATATCGGATGAAATTTGTATACCAGGTACTGGACTCGCGTTCCGTGTACCTCTTCTGACCCTGACGACGACCTCCTCAGATCTTAGCCCCATTCTACAGAAGAAGAGAGAAGAGTTTGTCCTCTTAGTGCACAAGCAATTTGGATACCATCGTCCCATGAAATACGGTTTGCTAATATGTGGCCCTTTGGGGGATCATCTTTATGATTTTTGCCCCATCCGTGGACTTTGACTCAATCTGCCCATCTTGCCCATGATTAGCTTAGTTAAACGTGGCAGAGGGGTGGGGCGCAGCCCAGGGGGAGCCAGGCACTGGACCAGGTCCCATCCTTTCATGGCTGAGCCAGGGAGGAAGTAGAATTTATCAGGAAAAGCCCCAAATGACAGTGAGAATCCAACAGGAGGCAGGAGATGGCGGCGGACCTCACTGAAGGGTGAGTGAAGGATGGCCAAAGCCTCCAATGTAGGGGATTCTGTGGGTGTCCTGCAGGTTGAGGAAGGAAGAAATCTACCGCAATTGACACCCTCAGCTGTAACCTTTAATGCGGGGGTTCTGGTCCCCGGGAGGGGCTGCCCAGCACAGAGCAGGGGCACACTCACTGAGTTGGGTTGGCAGCACAGAACAAGGGGGGAGACTCTGTTTCTAGAACTGAAGCCAAGGCAGGAAATGAGGCTGGAACTCTCTACAAAAGCCCCACGTGGCAGGGGCTTGAGGACAGGCCCTGACTCCAGAGCCAGAACGCCCGCAGTCTCCCCCGTTCCTCGGTCTCCCTTTGTGCAGAGAACGAACTGCAGGTGGGCTGAGTCTGCAGGTGGATGTCTGCAGCAGCCGCAGCTGCAGGGAAAGCAAGGCGCGAGGCAGGGCAGCAGGCCTACCAACCCAGGCTCCAGCGGAAGCAGCCGGTGCTTTATGTTAAGACAACACGGTTTGCTTTTGGTCCCCAGTGGGAGAAGCATGCAGGTCAAGTGTCTGCACAAATGAGCGTCAGCGCTGCTGAACAGACTCAGCGGAGCTCACCTTTCTCTGAAACTGCGGAGTGCATGCTAATGAGAAGCATTTCCAGTTTGTGTTCGTAAGCTCATGCAAACAAGGGCTGGGCTGTCATCCCAAGTCAGAGGCAAGGATGCAGCTATTACATAGAATGGGAGGACGCGCTACACCTAGAACCCTTTAAGGGGGAAGAAAGGAAGATGGGGAAGGATGGGGAAAGAAGGAAGGCTCTCTGCAACTGGGGGCCTTTAGTGTCGGCTGTGTGTCCCGTTTTCACTTTGTTCTGAGAAAGAGCAGGATCAGCTGATGCCCAAGGTATGAAATTCAGTTCAGTTTACTGAACATTTTGTAGGCGCATTATGCATTGAAAGAAAAAAAGAAAGGAAGGGAGGGACTGGGGGAGGGAGGAAGGAAGGAAGGAAAGAAGGAAGGAAGGATGGGAGAGGGAAGGAGGCAGGCAAGCAGGAAGGAAGGGAGGAAGGAAGGAAGCCCCAACAAGCAAACCCCCAAACAGAAGTGTTTCCAGCTACTTTGGGTATAATGCTCGGCACATAATTTGTGCTGTGTGATATGTTTCCTGAGTGTACCTGCTCACCAGGGTGTGTTCAAATGTGTGCTGTGAGTGATCCAGGAAAAAAGTGTCCCTCCTCCCCATTTTAAAGTAGGAAGAATTCCTGCTCCCAGCCAGGAACTGTAACAGCGTTTGGTATGTATTCTCTCATTTGACTCTTGAATCACACACAGGAAGCTATGCTGTGCTAATCATGTCTAAACCTCAGTGGCTTCAACGTGGCAAGTTAATTTCTTGCTCACATTACATGTTCATTGCAGGTCAGCAGGTGGGGCTCTGCTTTCCCCCAAGTAGGGGGGGACCCAGGCTGGCAGAACAGCCTCGATCTTGTACGTCACTGGTGGCCATTCTAGAAGAAAGGAAGCTCTGGGGAGCACACACCAGCAATAACATGCTTGCCCGGAAGTGCCATAAGCTCAGTTCCATTCAGAGCTCATTATGCAGTAGTCGTGGACCCCATCCCGCCCCAAGGGAGCCAGGACACACAATCCTACCTTGTGCCCAGAAGGCAGAGAGTGGGAAAAGCAAAAGCACCAATGACACCCACGGTTTCTAAAATAATACCTAGCTCACAGAGCTGGAGGTATTATTCTCATTTTACAGACGAGGTTTCTAGAGCTAAGACAACTTGATTAACTTAATCAAAATCAAAAGAGTGTTTGTGCCTTACTACAGTTTCTTTTGCTTTTAGAATTTGTGACCGTTTCCTAGAAAAAGCTAACCTGTAGGTAAACAGACAAAACGGATGGCCTGAACTTAAAATCCCGTTGCCAGGCTCTCTCAGATGACAGGTGCCCTGCAAGGTCTTGCCCACGTGGCTGGCCATTTCACTGGCTTCTTTCCCGTGAATATCTTTTTACTGCACAGCTTAAACTAGGATGAGGTTCCCCAGACAAGGGTCCCATAGAATGTTAGCTGCATTCGATACTAAAGTGTTGCAATCAAGCATTGAATTTGCTAATTTCTCCGAAAGGGAGACTGTAGCATATGATAGCACACGATGTATCTTAAACCTATTTGCTTTAGTTTTCTGGAAGATCTATTCACAAGGAAACACTGGACCAAGATGGTAATGAGGGATACTGATGCTTACTGCCTTTTAAGAGGTATAGAGCATAAACTCCTCTCCTGCGGTGGCTATGCTGTAGGAAAATTCAGGGACGGTAGTATTAATTCTATCACAAATCAGAAGACTAGAGCTAAGAGGAGCATCATGGGCACCAGCTTGCAAAGCTCAGGGGAGAAACATTTTCACTCTTAAATGGGACTTCCCCAACCTTCTCTCAACTCAGACTGTGCATGGAGCTCAGTGGTGCTCAACCTTGACCGTATAATAGCAACACCCCAGGAACTTCTCAAAATGCCCATGTCCAGTCTGTCCCCCGTCCCAGGGAGATCAGAACCTCCAGGGCTGGCTCCCCAGTGATTGCAACGTGGAGTCGAGATTGAGAACCAGTAGTGTGGCTTTGCCTGACCTGTGGGAAGGACCAGGTTCACTCTTAGAAACTGTAGCCCTCACCTTCAAGTTGGAGAAAGAGACCCACCTGAGATGTAAACATTGGTCTGTTCCAAGAGGAATTCCGTTTTCTTTCATATCTATATCTATATATGTATATTTAAGGGATTCCAAATCCCTTGGAAGGTGCCAGAACTTTGGATTTGGACTACCCAGGGTTCTGCCCTTACTGCCATCCAAGCTGGGGAATGACTTCATCTCTGGTCTGTAGTTTTTTTGTTTTGTTTTGTTTTATTGTGTCTATAATAACAGCCTCTGCATAGGCTTCTGAGTAGAGGAAGGGGGAGGGGGGAAAGTGGGCATACCCTCCTTGTTCGGTATTTGGCATATAGCTGGTGCTCAAACACAACAGTCCCTTTCTCTTCCTTCACTGTTCTCTCTTCTCCCTGTGCTTAATTTGAAATGAATCAAGATTTTTTTTTAAGATTTTATTTATTTATTTGTCAGAAAGAGAAAGAGAGAGAGAGGCTGAGCACAGGCGGGGGCGGGGGGAGAGAGGGACAGAGGGAGATGTGGGACTCGATCCCAGGACCGGAATCATGACCTGAGCCGAAGGCAGACGCTTAACCAACTGAGCCACCCAGGTTCCCCTGAATCAAGATTCTTAAGAATCTTAAGAATTTTGTGGCTGTCTTAAAACTGAGGCTGGTGGCATTGCCCTGAAGTCCCATCATTGGGACCAGGGAGGACCTGGAGTAAGTGATAGCCTGAGCCATCTTCTGTTGGTTCAGGCTACATTATTATTAGTAGTACCATTATAATGGCCTTTGTTTAACTTGAGGAATTGGAGTCAAATGTTCATTTAAATCAGTGAAGCTCAATAGAGACAAATATGTGTGTATAGTCTCCATTCATAGATGTACTAATTGCTTGCCCGACTCACTAAATTCTAATTAAAACCATTCCACCAGATGATTTTATTTTATTCCTTTCAACTTGTAATTAAAGCATTATTGGCCAGCTCTCTGCAAGAAATGAAGAGAATCTGCTTAGGTGTCTGAAGAAGAAAAGGGGATGAAGGCCCCCGATGTGGTGACTTGCTTGTTTGTAATTGAACAAGATCAACTCCTTGTTGATTGGAGACGATGTTAGGGAAGGAGTTGGCTCTGCTTTTGGACATTCAGTTAGTTTAAGATTCCAGCTTAGTATGAGAATTCAATTCTTCATTCAGGTACATGCCCTGGGGCAGGATCCTTACGTGAATCACCACTCCAAGAATCCATTAATGCCAAACCCAAGGCACAGGGGAGGACCCACACTCTTAGGACCTTCTCAGGATGCCCTGCTGTGGTCTTTTTTCCTTGCTCTCATCCTCCTGGTTTGGATTGGTTCCAGTCCCCTTGTCATATTAGTGACCGCCCCCCTTATGACTGTAATCAAGTGGGGACCCCCAGAGTTTCCTCAGAGTTTGCTTGCTTCTCACTTACTGGCTTCCCATCTTCTATCCTCCTAGACAGAGGTAGTTATTCCTGAGGGCTAGGAATTGGACAGACACCATGTACCTAGCTCGAGGTTATCATCCTTAATTGAGAGACAGCCTTTACAAACTTATAAGAAAAACACTGAGGTCCCAGTAGATAAACAAAGGCATAAATCATAAACAAAATGAAAATATGAATGACCCGGAAACAAAGCAAATGAACAGAGGAAAAAAAGAGACAAACAAACATACAAACAAAAAACCAGACTCAAATATAGAGAACAAACTGGTGGTTGCCAGAGGGGAGGTGAAGGGGATTAAGAACAATGAGCACTGAGTAATGTATAGAATTGTTGAATTATTATATATTCATCATATTATTGTATACCTGAAAATAATATAACATATAAATTTAATTGTACTTGAAATTAAAAAAATAAAAATTTTAAAAGATTTTATTTATTTGAGAGGGAGAGAGCACAAGTGAGAGAGAGAGTGCATGCACAGTGCGTGCGCACGTGCACAAGCAGGGGGGCATTGGGGAGGGATGCGGGACTCGATCCCAGGACCCTGGGATCATGACCTGAGCTGAAGGCAGACACTTAACCAACTGAGCCACCCAGGTGCCCCCCCAAAAATAAATTTTTAAAATACCAATGACCGTATATGTTTAAAATGCAGATTAAACAAGCACGAGATACTGTTTTTCACCCATTTAACAAGGGGATTATGCCCTTGGTGAACAGGCACATTCAGATGAGCTGATAAAAGTAGATATGACTTTCAGGCCCCCCAGGAACAAGCTCAGGGCCCAGGACAAGGGTCCATCCGGAGGCCCATATGTCATGCTTCTACATATGTAAAAGTCACAAAGAAAGCTAATGAACTGTTAAATATTTTCAATCTTCCTACCTTGACAAATATACCTTCCTAATGAGTTGGATGAACTTACCATTCTTGGATTCCCAAGACTTCTTTCAAGAACTCGGTATAGGGAGAATAGGCCTAGGCTCCTGGCCCCTGGCCTCCCTACTTTTCCCACCCCAGCTCTATCTGCACTGTGAGGGGCTTTGTGCACACATATGTGGACATGCTAACGGCACGTTCAAGATCTTTCCAGGTGCCTCCCCCCTCCACAAACAGCAGGGCAGGAGTATGGACACTGCGGCTGAGGTCTGCTCTTGAGAAAATGGCCCCGGGGAAGAGACTCCATAGCCCTGGAGGCAGGCCTGGGAGACTGAGGCAGGCAATACCAGGACTCCATGCCCTTGGACCATGATCTAGGGAGTCAAGGGTCATGGATTCCCAGTGGGTTATCCACTCGGCCCTTAGAGCCCTTAGTTTATGGGAAATACCATGGCCCAAGGAAGGCCAAAGAGGGGCCTGGGAAAGTATGGGACCAGGGTGGGGGCTCTTCTTGCCAAGGTCAGTAGTAATAGGTATTGTCTTTCTAGGAAACAACCTAACAATATGCCCCAACAAGTTTAGTATATTAATATGCTTTGACCCAGACACCCAATATTTAATTAGAACTCTATATGGAACACTAAACAAAAAAGTGAATTAATGCTTATGTATAAAATATTATTTGGTAGTGTTATGTATTATAACCCCCCCCCAAAGAAACCCACAGCTGAAATGTCTAACAATAAATCGGTTACTAAATCACTATGGTACCATCCAAATAAGGCTTATGATGTTGAGTGTCAAAAATAACACATTGGGGTGCCTGGGTGGCTCAGTCGGTTAAGCGTCTGCCTTCGGCTCGGGTCATGATCCCTGCGTCCTGGGATTGAGCCCCACATCTGGCTCCTTGCTTAGTGGGGAGCCTGCTTCTCCCCCTGCTTGTGCTCTCTCTCTCTCTCTCTCTCTCTGACAAATAAATAAAGTCTTTAAAAAAAATAACAAGTGAAAAAATAACAATACGTTATTTAATACATAACATTAAGTGAAATATTTAAGTGAAGTGTTTTTATACATAATGGGTAAAAAAAATCAAGATGTGAAATTTTCTATACATTATCACTTTGCAGTATAGAAAAATATTCAAATGTAAGTATGCCAGAATAGAATATGAACTGCTGTTGATGAAGTGGGTAAGGGTGAGGGAATGAATTACAGGTACTATTTTTCTCTTGATGTTGGCCTTTGGAAAATGTTCTAAATAACAGCTTATTAGTTTTACTCTCAAAAAAATTGTACAAATTATTTTAGATGTTTTGAAATAGGGCTTAAACACATGGTGTAAGTCATCGTCATGGCTCTAGATTTTGGTTTGGGAGTGGGCTCACAGGTGCCTAAAAATAAGTTAGTATACAAACAAAGTAAGCAAGGAATTATAGTTTTCAGAGAGAAAGGATCAAGGTGAATTCTGATTAATCTAATTCTGGACAGCTGAGGTCCAGATATAAAAATAAAAAGAAATACTGAATTTCGTAAAGATGTAGAGAAATACGGGACCCAAAAGTAAAGGAGAAATGAAGTTTTGCTGACCATAGGGTAAACGTCGCTGATAGGAGGTTTTTCCTGAGCTTACTGACAGATGGAACATAGTGAGGCCACCACGGACACGTCTTTCTGTTTGTAATCAGTGTCTACCAGAGGTTTGTCACTTAGCACGATGTTGTGTTGATCTGTCTTTTGCAGACGCACTGCCTTTCTGGAATGTGTCCTTATCTCTCTGTTTCTGGTTAGGTTTATGAGAGGGGCACAATCAAAACAGGTTGAACTCAGCTCTTTCTGACATTTAATATACCTGCATGTAAGCTGTTGAATCAAGACATTTCTCTGCCCTCCCAGGTCCCAGGAAGACTCAGTGTTGCCCTGAGTTGGTGCTTTGCAGCAGGTGGAGAGAAAAAAAAAAAATGTTTGTCCCTACTTTGAAGGTGGGTACAGAGAAAAGCTGATAGGATGATCTGAATTGGGAAAATCAAGGAGGCGTAGGATTTCTGTGGGGAAAAGTTTTCAGGAGGAATTTTTCTGAATATGGTGCATGAGACAGTGCTGAGTTCCGGGGTCCCCGAGACTACCATTGCTTGAGACACTACAGGCAAGTTCAAGGTCCCCAAGACCACACTAAGATTTGGTGATGTGCTAGAAGGACTCGCAGTCATTGACAGCCACAAGATACGATGCTACAATTTATTATGGCAAAAGGATAAAGATTAAAATCAGACAAGGGAAGAGACCCAGAGTGCCAGAGAGTTCTGCACATGGAGCTTCTGGTTGTCACCTCCCAGTGGAATCATGGCCAACATTCTCTTCTCCCAGCCTCAATGTGTGACAATATGCATGGAGTGTTGCCAGCCAGGGAAGCTCGCCCAAGCCTTGAAGTCCAGAGCTTCGATCAGGGCTTCTTCACGTCATCATGTGTGACCACACATGTGGGTTGACTACAATCTGGGGCTCCGCTACTCAGATTCTCTAAAGCCAAATGTATGTCACGATGTCATCAGGTATGAGATGTTATTTGGATTGTCCCATGCTTTAGGGAATCTACAAGGCTGTCCCCCTTCCTCACCCCTTGCCGGTGAGAACAATCCAGACCCGAAACAACACAGGCAGTAGAAGCAACATTTCTAAATAGCAGAGTTGCGACACTCCTTGGAGAGCAGTTTCTGAGATGGAGTCATACCTGTGCCATATTGTTTAGGGGTACCTGTGGGCAGCAGAAGGGAAGCCCCACAAATGTCCACCTTAGGATCCCTGGAACCTGTGAATATATCGCCTTCCGTGGTAAAAGGGACTTTGCAGATGCGTGAGAATAAATTAAGGATCTTGAGATGCAGAGGTCAGCCTGGATTATCTGGATGAATCCAATACAATCGAAAGGGTTCATACAGTAGTGAGGGTCAGAGGTCAGGAGGGTCGAAGAAGAAGGAGGAAATTGAACAGTAAATGCAGAGGTCTTCGAGGGAGATTCGAAGATGCTTGTGAAGATGTTGGTTTTGAACATGGAGGAAGAAGCCATGAGTCGAGGAAGAAGCCATGAGTCAAGGAAGAAGCCAGTCTCAAGAAGCTGGAAGAAGCAAAGAAACAGATTCTCCCATAGAGCCTTCAGAGGGCCCGCAGCCCTGCCAACATCTTCGTTTTAGCCTGGGGAAGCCTGTGACCTCCAGAACTACAAGAGAATGCATTTGTGTTTGTTTGAAGCCACCGAGTTTACGGTCATTGGTTACAGAGGCCATTGAAAACCAATATAGTGCCCAGGGGTGGGGAGAGAGGCGAGTCCAGCAGTGATGTTCGTGTCTCAAGGGTAGCCTTGACCAACGATCCAGGGAGCTCTGGAGGGAGCGAACCCTTCAGAGCTGTCTGTGATTGGGCCCAGATGGTCAGGCCTTCATAGCCCAGCGTCTGCCCATCGATGCTGCGGCAGAGTCGACTGGGAAGCGGCCACCCGCCCGGTGAGGGCCACCTGCTGGCAGCAGCCCCCACTTACTTACAGGGACCCCTGTGCATTACGTCCCATTGCCCACTCAAGTTGGCCCGTGGACACAGTCGCCCTGTTCCCCCTCTGCCCCCCTGCTTGGGTCAGAAGGAGCAGAAAGACATGTCCTCTGGTTTTCTTTTGGGGGGCAAAAGCATTTTTTTAAAGGTTCAGTAGAAGGTTCCAGGAGAAGGGAAGCCTTCATGCGCGGGGTTAATTCATGCAGGCAACAGAAGATGAAGGCTGTTGACAGGAGTAGCCGGCTCAGGCTTACTCCAGATGTGTGGGTCTTGTGTCTGTTTGCATACTGATAATAAGCTAACATTTCCAGGGGTCAGGGGGCTGCCAGGATACAACCCTCAGAATAAGTCATATGGCCTGGCACAGGGACGTGGCTGGGGGAGGCTAAAACAGTAATAGTAACGGCCAACACTTCGTTATTGATGATCATGACCCGTTCCAAGTGCTTTAGAGCTTTGTTGCCTGGGACACATGGTCTGCCACATGCTGCATCTGGGAGCACCCCAGAAATGCAGACCCTCAGGCCTCACCCCAGACCTAGCAAATGGAAAGTGCATTTTAGCAAGATCTCCAGGTCATTTATAAGCAGGTGAAAGTTTGCAACGTACTGCTTTCCATACAGGAACTCTTTACATTCTCACAGAAAGCCCTAGGAAGGAGCTGAGGTTATTCCTGTCTTATAGATGATGATGTTTGGGCACAGAGGGATTAAGTGCTTTGCCCAGGCTGGTAAGGGCTGAGCCAGCATTGACCTGAGGTCGTCTGTTGCAGAATCTGAGCTCTTAAGCATCCCTGCTCCTGGCAGGGGGAGGGGGGAGGGAGTGACTTTGGTGTTACCCAGAGTTGGATTCATCTATCAGGTCCTTCTTCCTGGCTGTGTGACTCCAGACAGGTTGCTTAACCTCTCTGGGCTGCTATTCCCCCATCAGTAAAGGAGGACACGAATAGCATGTACTTCACAGGGCGTTTGTGAGGCAAGATAAGAAAATGCATGCGAAGACTAAGCAGTTAGTGTTCGTTACTGTTATGATCACTGTCAGTTTCACCGTCCTCCTTGTCATTGTCACTAGCATGATTGTCATCAACGTCAGACTGCCAGGAGGAGGACCCAGGTTCACGGGACCTGCAGGAACTCAGCCGAGAGTCACCTGGGTGGAGTCCCACGTTAGCGCCGACAGCGGCCTCGATGCACTAACCACAGAGCCAATTTCTTCAACCTCCCAGAGCCCCTGCGAGGTTGGTGCTCCTGAACTGTCCTCTTCCTGCCCACCCCGAGTCGAGAGCCTCAACTAAATATCTTCCTGGGATAGTTAACTCGAAGGCAGTGTTCTCCCCAAGTGGTGGTTGCTGTGGAAACAGGTGCCCCTCGGGGACCAGGACGACGCTGGCAGAGACTTGACTCCTCATCTCTTGGAAAATAATTGTCCAGTTTTTCCTGTGCTTGTTATTCCCAGGTGACGTGGGCCAAAAGAGCACACACTATAGGCCCCCCCCCCCATCCTGAGCATCGCCTCTGCTTTAGGGCTGTTGGAAGGAGCGTGTCTTCTGGCTTGTGTTTGCATCTTTGCTCTTGGTGCCCATGGGCTGGGCTACGGGTGCACTGACTCTTTGAGGTCCATTTTATTTTTCTAGCCTTGCGTTTTCTTGCAGCTCCTTGCCGACGCTCTCTTATTTTCTGGGACTCCTCATATGAACCCTGCCCCCCTTATTTAAAAGAAAGCCAGAATCTTCAAGGCTCTGTTTGCAGTGAAGGAAACTCTCAAGGAAGGAAGCCACCGCTGTCCAAATCACTCTGTTTCCTGAAATTTGTCCTCCCTGCAGGTGGGAGTGTTGTGTGTGGATTCCCACTGGTCCCACCACACCTCCCCCTTTGAGCGAGCCACAACCTTTCTAATCCATCCCTGTGTGTGTGTGTGTGTGTGTGTGTGGACACCAATAACATTCCCTGGTTTTCCTTAGCACAGCCGAGAGGGCCAGAGATGTTAAAAAGAACCTCACAAAACAGCAAGGAAAAGCAAAAGAGAAACAAAGAAAAATAACAGAGAAATAAAAACAGCCCAGAACTCCAGGACAGGTGCTAGGCTCCAGTCCCAGAGTTCTGGTCCCTCCGGGCGGGCCCCTTCTGTGGGTCCTTTACCTTCCAAGGTCTGGCTTCCTCCCTCTGCTCTGACCACCTCACAAGGAGCTGGTTACCTGTCCAGGTCTTGAAGCAAAGGCCAAGAAGTAAGGTTCTAACTCTGCTATGCCCACCCCCACCCCCCCCAAAAGAAAGAGAACATTCTAGAATAGAGCAGGACGTAAGAGAAAATATTGCATCCAAGCCATCCCGGATCCAGAGTCACACTTATCCCTCTCAAATATTTCTATAGATGGGACTTACCTTTGTGGTTAGTCAAGATGAAAGAAGAGCCATTTGACTGTCATGACCATCCTCACATCATCTAGACTCTTTTCTGCTTTGAAATCAGCCAGACTTCCATCCCTCTCTTTCTTTTCCTTCCTTTCTTGCCCCCATTTATCCATACAATAAATAGAGTTTCCGGGGGCCTGGGTGGCTCAGATCATGATCTCAGGGTCGTGGGATCGTGCTGAGCTCTGCGCTGGGCATGGAGCCTGCTGAAGATTCTCTCTCTCCCTCTGCCCTCCCCACCTCTAAAAAAAAAAAAAAAAAAAAAAAAAGAGTTTCAACTATGTGCAAAGTGCATTGGTAGGGGGCACTGTTTTGAAAATGTCTGTTTAATTTTAACATTTTTTTGTTCCTAAAATGTTTTAGGCTGAATCACACTATACCTTGCAAAGAATGAAACAGCTCTATAATCCCTCTCTCCCTTTCTTGTCCATAACCTTCTGCAGCTCTGTACACGATGTGTTCACAGTCTTGTGTATACATGTGCTCGTGTTTGCGTAGCCACGAGTCCCAGAATGTGTGTGCCCGTGTGTGCTGTGTTTGGAATCCCCCTCTCTTATTTGTGTTTCGTTTGATGTCCACTGACCCAGATACTTTTTGGAGGTAGACTTTCTGAGGCTTTAGCAACTCGGCAGCCCACCCCCCTCCCCGATCCCTCAGCACACCCTGGGCCGTCACCTTGCAGGGCCGCGTACACAGTTCCTAGGGTCCCAGGAAAAGGAACTGACCGGATGCCTAAGGAGGGTGGAGCACCCCTGTTTCTCATGATGCTAGCTCCAGAACAGGCCGTGTGCCGTGGGGAGCCCTTTCTCAGCCAGGCAGATGGCATCCCTGCTTCTCTGCGGAACCCTCCCCCAAACGGAGCCCCACTTAGGCCCGCTTCCTCGCTCCCCTCACTGTTCTGGGGACTCTCTTCATCTTAAACAAAGCTTTTTGCCACCTTTTCCTTCCAAGCAGGAGCAGGAGGGGCTCTCAATTAAGCAACCGCCAGAAAACTGCCATTTGGCTCTGGGCCCCAGCAGCCCGCCTGGCTTCCCTGCATCCTTCTCCTTAACGGCTCTCCCAGGCGACATCCATCCCAGACATCGACGACGTGGACAGCAAAAGCCGCCTGGATGCCGGGAGCCAAGAGCCCACAGGATAATGAGAACCATTTGCTTTTATGGAGTGCCTCCCTTTCAAGGATCTCCAAGCATTTTCAGACAATTAAGTGTTATTGTAAATGGGGAAACTGAGGACTCAGTGAAGTCGAGCCTTTTCCTCCGAGACACGTGACTAACGACGTGAAGAACCCTGCCCACCTGCTTTTCCCCTTTGCAAGCCTTCCCAAAGAATGCAGTTTCCACGCTGAGAAGCGAGGCTGTTGCAAAATCACGGAGCCCTTTTTCTTCTCCTCTCCTTGACTGCCCTTCTTCCGCCACCAGCCCATCCTCCTCCTCCCAAGGGTCTGCAAGCACTAAGCACCTAAGGGTCCTACCCTCGTGCAATCCCAGTGGAGAGCCGAGCTCCAGGAGACAGGGGCAGGAAGGTCATTGGAATAGGCAGAGGCCAGGCTGCCTTCGTCCCACTATTCGTTCCTACCCTTAGCTTAATCCATTCATCGTGTGTGTGCGTGTGTGTGTGTGTGCGCGTGCGCATGCTTGTACATACAGACACATACAACATCTTCCGTGGGTCTGATCCTACGGGTGTGAGAGAAGACAACATACACCTGGCTTCTGCCCCCTGGAGCTGGCCACAACTCACGGGCTATTACAGTGACCACCTCCATCTGTACGGCGACAGAGCCAGAGGGAGGAGGTCTCATTTTTCTCTCTTATAAACCAAAGCACTTAATTACTACTACCACCTACAGGGAAGGTGTGAGCCAAAGGGCCAGCAAGGTCCTGGATTTATAAAGAGCATTCCGTTGATGAAAAACATCTTATTTGGGACATGAAAGACCAGCAAAGTGTTGATACATTCCTCCCCCCCCGTAATGAGTCTACATAATCATGGTAATAAGAATCGAAAAAAATAGCTACTATTTATATATATATATTGAGTCATACTAGGTGTTGAGCTACATTCTAAACACTGTATACACATTATCCCATTTATTTCTCATACCAATTTTCTTTTTTTTAAGATTTTATTTTCTTTTTCTTTTTTTTGTTAAAGATTTTATTTATTTATCTGACAGAGAAGGAGAGAGCACACAAGCAGAGGGAGAGGGAGAAGCAGACTCCCCGCTGAGCAGGGAGCCCGATGCGGGACTCGATCCCAGGACCCTGGGATCACGACTCGAGCCGAAGGCAGACGCTTAATGACTGAGCCACCCAGGCAGCCCTATTTTTCTTTTTTGAGAGGGAGAGCATGATTAGGGGAGCGGGGCAGAGGGAGAGGGAGAAGCAGACTTCCCGCTGAGCAGGGAGCCCGATGTGGGACTCGATCCCAGGACCCTGAGATCACAACCTGAGCTGAAGTCAGATGCTTAACCAACTGAGCCACCCAGGTGCCCCTCTCATATCAATTTTCTGAGCCCGAAACTATTATCATTCCTTTATATAGATGAGAAGCCGAGGCACAGAAATGTTACAAAGTTCTCCCAGGTATTGTACTTGGGTGAACTTAGGACTCGAAGTCATCTATCACAAATTCGTTCTGCAAGTCTGAGAAGTACCCAGCTTTCAGTAAAGAAAGGCAGGGTTAGGAGATTAGGTCCCTGTTTGAGGCACACAGCCTGTGAGGGGACAACATGAGTGGAGCCAAGGTTAGTTGTCCCCATAATCAGGGTTCTTTATACTGCCGTCCCCACTGGACATGGAGAACCTGTCCTTAGCCTACAGTCCACACAGTGCCTGGCACAATGTGGACCCACAATAGACGTTCCATAAACACGTGCTCATTCTTCTTATGGCGCTAGTGGATCCTAAATTAAATAGTGATTTTAAATTCTGTTATCCATATTCCTGGGAGGAATAGCATGGGTAATTCAAAGGGGGGAGTGGTTGCTTAATCATGGATGCTTTGCTTTAAAAATGCATTTGTGTATCTATGGTTGAATATGGGTTTGCTGTTTATGGGATTCATGTCACTTCTTACAAAAAAATGAGGATATGGGGTGACGGTCTGACTCAGGAGAAGCTGGGAGTCCCTGTATCAGTCCCTCCTCAGTGTCTCCCTGTTTCCAGCTCTCACGGGGGATACAGGCATCATCTCATACATTGAAGTCACAGACTGGCCATCCTGGCTGTCCTTGGCTTGTGAAGGGCTTTTGTTTGACTTCTCACTGGGTGAATCTGCCAAGTAATTTCCTTCCTCCCTCCCTCCCCTCCTTCCTCCCTCCTTCCTCTCCTTCCTTCCTTCCTCTCTTCCTCCCTCCCTCCCCTCCTCCCTCCTTCCCCTCCTTCCTTCCTCCCTTCCTCCCTCCCTCCCCTCCTCCTCCTCCCTCCCTTCCTTCCTTCCTCCCTCCCTCCCTCCCCTCTTCTTTCTTTTTTTCTTTCTTCTTTCTTTCTTTTTTCTTTTTTCTTTTTCTTTTTCTTTCTTTCTTTCTTTCTTTCTTTCTTTCTTTCTTTCTTTCTTTCTTTCTTTTTCTTCTTTTCTTTCCTTTCTTCTTTCTTCTTTTTCTCTCTCTCTCTCTTTCTTTCTCTCTCCCTTTCTCTCTTTCTTCCTTTCTTTGGAATTTATCATCCTTGTCAACATTAAAAAAATTAGGAGATTTTTGTCTAGATTTCTGGCTTCTCCTGAAAAATTCTAATATCTGGCAATATAAGCCCCACATTTGCACTTGATGGGTAGCTGGAGCTAATTAATGAAAGGCTTCTCTTCTAGACGGGCCTGTGCCCTCCACGAGGTCTGTCTTCACCATACCATGTCGTCTCCTTGACACCAAGGCTGAGTGTCAGTTGCCCCCAGTTCTTGGCCTGTGCAGTTATTTCCCTGACTTCCAGCCAGCAGCACTCAGTCATGTTACAGATCCAGCAGCCGTGACAGTGTGAGCCCCGTCCAGACGATGGGAGCCCCCCAGGGTGAACAGAAGAGCACAGGCGTCGTCACTCCAGCCCATCCCGTGGTCTGCCTGCTTTGTGTCTTGTCTCTGACACGAGGCACCAGTCAATGACGCATGAGATGGAATGGCTCTGCCCCTAATGTCAAGCCTGGAGAACTTGCTGGCTTCTCTTGAGTCACCCAGGGAGAGGCAAATATTAATCTTGAAAACTAACGCCACAGGAATCCAGCCCTTCCATTTTCAAACTTTTCAACTAAAATAACACCCTTTCAGGACGCCTGGGTGGCTCAGTCGGTGAAGGGTCAGCCTTCGGCTCAGGTCATGAACCTGGGGTCCTGAGATCGAGCCCTGCATCAGGCTCCCTGCTCAGTGGGGAGCCTGCTTCTCCCTCTCCCTCTGCCTGCCCATCCCCCTGCTTGTGCTCTCTATCTGACAAATAAATAAATAAAATCTTTTAAAAAATAAATAAATAAAAATTAAAGATTCCTTTAAAAAAAAATAACACCTGTTCTGTTAAACCACTCAGTCGTGAGCCGGTAGTCCGCATCCAGATAATGTACTTTAGCCTGAGCAGTGCTGCTTTTTCCACTCTGGTGTGCTTGCTACCTGACTTACTCCTTTCTGTGAGCACAGCAATCGACGTTTTATTGCAGAGGAGAATGCTATCTTCATCCCACGCTGGTGGCGTGTAAATGGAATCATTGGTGCCACCATCAAAGGAGCCAGAGGATAAGGCTGCCAAAGACTGGAGAGCACTCTGTCTTGCCAAAATGGCCACAAGTCAGCAGATTGGTTGTGTTGAGACACTGACACACATTGCTGCCAATTTTGGCAGAAATTCGCTGTTTATGTGGTTGTTGTGGGAGGTTGAACTAGTGTTCCCAACTCTTCATTCTCAGAAGAGATTTTCTATCTCCATGCCCCTTTTCCTGTGACTTTGCAGTAGCTTCCACTAGAGTCCGTTAGACTATACATCTCCACCCATCTTTGGACTTGACCATGCAGTTTACTTTGATAACTAACTGAGGGTTGAAGAAGTTAGCAAATTTCCACTGGCCCTTTTGAGCATCTGCTCTCTGTAATGAGGAAAATAGACCCCAGGAAGCTGTTGCTCCTTAAGCTTGGGTTTTGGGATGAAAATACAAATCCGGATGTAACGTAGCCTAGCTGAGCCCAGCTGAGATCAGCTAAGCCACAGCCAAACTTCAAACCGTAAACTTGAAACAAATATTTGTTGCTGCAAACCACTGAGATTTAGTTGGTCACAACATCTCACAGGAAAACAAAACAAAACAAAAAACAACAACCAAACACCTGGATAATACAGCTAGTAAATGGGGAAAAAAGGAGATTGCTTGTCTACTTTGCCGATTATTGAGAATTTTGATTATGCCATACAGTGTGTTGCTACAATTTTATCATTTACTCCATAAATGGCACTTTTACTAAATTTTTAAAAAAAGATTTAGTCATTCAGAGAGATAGAGCGTGCAAGCGAGCTGGGGTAGAGGGGCAGAGAGAGAGGGACAAAGAGAATCTCAAGCAGACTCTGCGCTGAGCATGAAGCCCGATGCGGGGCTCAATCTCACACCCTGAGATCAAGACCTGAGCTGAAACCAAGAGTCGATGCCTAACCGACTGAGCCAACCAGGCGCCCCACTAAGATTTTATTTTGTTTTCCCACTTTCAGTCTGTTGCTGTGATGGTACATGCAAGTCAGATTCATTGTGTTCTCCATTAAACTGACACACGTCTTCTGTAATAAGTGAAGATATCCACCTCAGTGGAATTGCTTGATGGGAACCACAAGTTTACCAGATACTGTGAAGAAAGACAAGGAAGTGTGGTACCTAAAGAAAGAGTGTGTTGAAGAGGCATTTTGTAATTTGTCAAGAATAAATCAAGCACCTTATTTTTCTAACTAAAAAACCCTAGGTGTTTCAAACTACCTAACTTCACCAGCTCTGCTTTTTAGTCTACCTAATTCCATCAGCTTCTGTTATCTTCATTCCATGGGCAGCCTTGAGAACGAGTCCCAGTGGTCCTCTTATCTGTTCATTTACAGTCATCTTGTCGGGGTCACAGATAAGTACCCAACTCATTAGGCACTGACCCCTACTGGAGTAATCACCATAAACCACCATGAGCTCTTCCCAGTTCAATTGATGTGTAAACTATTTAAGGACAAGATGAAATGAACAGGAAAGATTTTCTGGTTTAGTTTAATTGCTTCTCAGGTGGCCTGCCATTTACCAAGCTCTGCTACAAGTATGAACCAGAACTACCCTAGTGAAACTAATATAAAAGACCCAAGTACTTCGGGGACTACGGCTTGATTCAACACATCCCAGGGAACCTGCATTGCCAGATTGAAAGAGAGACTTTTTCAAGTCAACTTGGTGTGCTGGTGGTGGTCCTTCTCTTCTTTGCATGTGTATGACTCAAAATTGCGCTGTCTTGAAATTTAATGAGCAGATTCTGTTGTCTACAAATTCCTTGCTCTTTCAACTATAAAAAAATGATGGCTATGTCAAACATGAGTCAAGTTGTCTCTATTAGGGATGTCTTCATTGGGATGTATTTGAGGGCATCAAGTAAAAAAATGCTAAAAATTCGCAATAAAAATACAGCAGGGTGGATGAAACAAGATTGGCAGAAATCTGTTGGTTGCTGAGGCAACATGGTGCTTCACTGAACTGTTGCCTCTGCTTTTGTGTGTGTTTGAAATTTTTCATAATAAAATTGAGAAATTTGTAAGTCTGCGGTTGTATCAAGTCCGATTTGAGCTCAAATCTTATTTTGGGACTTGCTTTGTGTCTCTATGGAACTTTTCTTCTTAAATGTAAAAATGGCTGTCAGGAGACCGCAGTTCACCAAACACATTGGACCCTGGTCTTGTTCAGCTTTCACGATTTTGGTCAAGCCATGGAAACAACCAGCTCTGGATTTTCAAGGTCTGACTGTCAAATATGCTCCCATGAAATTCGCTTGCCTTTTAGTCTTCTTTCTTGTCATCTTCCAATAACCTCCTTTTCTTGCCTTGGGTGTGGGTGGAATCCAATAGCAACAGTGCTCTGGGGTTGTGTAGAATGAAGGCTCTACCTTTGTTCCACAGCAATCTACCCTTACCTGCCCAGGCTTTGCCTGGGAGGAAGTTCCTGGGGCCCAGAACCTGAATCCACAGCTCTACCCAGCTCTTGACCAGCCCAGACTAGGACATGTTGTGCCTTAGGAAGTGGATGTAAGTAACAGGAGTGGTCTTGCCATCTTTGTTTGTGTATCTAGTATAACTGGGTTGGGGAACTGGGAACCTGTGAAGCTACATCCATCCATAGCCCTCAAAATGTTTGCCCAGATCATGTCAGCTGGCTTCCATATTAGATCTGGTTGAGAATGGAACTGTGGTCTTATTCCCAGCCATCTTTGTGGGGGTCCTGATACAATACTTGCTTTTTGCCACCTCCCTCTCCAGGAACAAGGATTTAGAGCCCAGATGCTCAAATAGGGAACAGGGCTCCTCAGTCTTGCTCTTGTCCCACCCATTGAATTGGAACCCCTTGGCCATGAAGTCTGAATTTACTGCATCTCCTTGAACAACATACTTTGGATTTTGGCCACACCGTCAAAAACCAGACTTATGGTAGGTTAAATCTTGTTGCACTGGCCTCACTTGTCCCATGGCCGGGTTCCTGAATGATGGCAATGCCTTTCTCTTGTTCTCATGAGCACAGCTGAAACAGGGTACTGTTTTTATACAGGACTTTTAAGAAAAGCACAAGTGAAAATACGTTTAAAGTTCAAAAAACGGGTGCCTTGGGTGGCTCAGTCAGTTATGCATCTGACTTTTGATTTCAGCTCAGGTCATGATTAAGACTCTCTCTCTCCCTCCCCTCTGCCCCTCCCTACCTCACTCACACTCTGTCTCTCTAAAAAAAGAAAAATATTCAAAAAACAAGAGTGACACCTTTAAGGTCCAAATTTTTGACCCTAAAACAGTTCATTTGCTTATGTGGTTTTTTTTTTATTATTATTATTTGCTTCTTTGGTTTGTATGTCTAAGTCAGGGGGCACATCTATACTGAGGACATCTAGACTTGATGACACAGAGCTTTTGTAGTTTCCAGAGTGCCTGCCAACAGTGAGGTCATCTGCCACAGCCACACTGGGAAAAGCAAAGGCTTTGGATTTGGGCAGACAAGGATCTAAATCCTTTGCCAGAATTTTCTAGCTGTGTGGCCTTCACCAGATTACTTAACCTCTCTGGGCCGTAATTTCTTCATCTGAAGAACAGAGATAACTAACAAGTGTTGACAAGGGTGTGGAGAAAAGAGAACCCTTGTATCTTGTTGATGGGAATATAAATTGGTACAGTTACTATGGAAAACAGTATGAAGCTTCCTCAGAAATTTAAAACTAGAACTACCCTCTGGTCCAGCAATTCCACTTCTGGGTATTTATATGAAGAAGATGAAAACACTAACTTGAAAAGATATCTACACCCCAGTGTTCCCTGCAGCATTATTCATGATAGCCAAGATATGGATGCAATAACCTAAGATTCCAGTGAAGGATGAATGGATAAAACGTAAAATACACACTTACACACACGCACACACACACACACACAGAGGAATATTATTCAGCCATAAAAAGAATGGAATCCTTCTATTTGAGACAACATGGATGGACCTTGACAGCATTATGCTAAGCGAAATAAGTCAGAGAAACACAAATACTGTGCGATCTCATTTATATGTGGAATCTAAGAAAACAAATGGATGAAAACCAAAGACTAGATGGGTGGTTTGTTGGTGGTGAGGGGAGGCAAAATGGGTGAAGGGGCTCTAGTTACAAACTTCCAGTTATAAAATAAGTAAGTTATGGGGATGTCCTGTACAGCTAGATGACTCTAGCTAGTAATAGTGGTATTGCATGTTTAAAAGTTGCTGCGAGTATATCTTTTTTTTAAGATTTACTTATTGATTTGAGAGAGAGTGCACGAGTGAGCAGGAGGTGGAGAAGGCCAGAGAGAGAATCTTAAGCAGACTCTCTGCTGAGTGCAGACATGGGGCTCGATCTCACGACCCTGAGATCATGACCTGAGCTGAAACCAAGAGTTGGCACTTAATGGACTGTGCCACCCAGACGCCCCGCTGAGAGTATATCTTAAAAGTCCTCATCACAAGAAAAATGAAAAAAAAAAAAAACCTTTTTGCAACTATGTTCAGTGACATGTTAAATTTGCAATGCGTACAAATAGCAAATCATGATATTGTACATCTGAAACTAATATAATATCTCAATACACCTCAAAAAATAAAATTTTAGAGAATGAAAAATAGGGATAACACTATCTACTTGGTAAGGTCGACATGAGGATTGTTAGATCAATTGTATGTAAAATGCACCTCATAGTGCCTGGCAAATTATATAGTCTCATTGCATGGTGGCTATGTTTCCTCCTCTTCCTCCCTTGGGTTCAGAAGGGCCCTGGGTGTTCAGATCAAATAGGTCAGGCAGGGAGTGATCCAAAGTGTGGATGGCCTCACACTGCCCCGGTGCCCATCAGCATGGAAGAAGGAGTCCAGAGCCCGAGGGCTATCCTCTTCTCCATCGTGGAAAGTGTCAAGGTCTATTTCTTCATAAGAAAATAGTCTAAGCTTTTGTGTTTCATAGATAGGCTTCGGGGGGTTCATTGAACCTGAAAATGCATGGTGTTTCTCATGTGCCTCTGTGCATTTTTCTGGAAAGATAGTCCATAGCTTTTATCAGATGCTCAAATGAGTCTATTTTCATTCATTCATTCAACAACTACTTTTTGAGTGTTTATTATGGTCTTGGCGTATAAAGTAGAGCAGTGAATAAAACAGGACAAAATGCCTGCCTTTGTGGAGTCTAATTTCCAGTGGACCTGCTCATTTTTAAGAATCACTGATCTAAGCAAACCAAGAAGCTTGTGGAATGGGATTTTAATTTGCCAATAGCTCTCTTTTGGTTGCATTGAATTATAGACTCCAAACATCTGTCCGACTGGGTCAGATATGTTTTCCACAGCTATGTATATTTAATACTGCGGACACTCAGGGAAAGGATTAATGAAAATTTACTGATTTTAGTCAACGCCAGCAAATTTCCTCTGAGCACCCCACTGTGGAACTGCAGGAACAAAGGAAGGTATTAAACATGTGGTCAAGCAAAAAACAAATAACAAAACAAACAAACGGAAGACGCTGGTGTTTGGGGATCAGAGGGGCCTGTGTTCGATCTTCAGCTTCATAACTATGAAAGATTGGATAAGATGCACAAATTCTTTGAGAAATGGCATTATCTGGAATCAGAGATGCTAATCTTGCAGGGCTGTTGTGCATATCTTAATTTTCTTTTTTTAATTTAAATTAAAAAATATTGGTTTCTGGAGTAGAATTCAGTTATGTATTAAATAACAGGGCTGGCCATCAGGAAATGTTAATTCTCTATATCTAAGACAATGATTCCTGTAATGTTAGAATCATGGGCCATCAGTGTTAAGCACGTGCACACGCACACACACACATATACACACACGTGTGTTTTTGATACTGACAAAAACTTGACAAACTAACTTTTTTCCAAGTACAGGATTTACAAAACACAAATAAGCTACAATGAAAGCACATACACAGCTATTGATTACCTTCTTTAATAAAGGAATTTTAAAAACAAAACAGTATGGGGTTCCTGGGTGGCTCAGTTGATTGGGCGTCTGCCTTTGGCTCAGGTCATGATCTTGGGGTCCTGGTATCAAGCCCCGCATCGGGCTCCGCACTCAGCGGGGAGCCTGCTTCTCCTTCTCCCTCTGCCCCTCCCCCTTCTCGTGCTCTCTCTCTCAAACAAATTCTTTAAAAATAAATAAATAAATGGGACGCCTGGGTGGCTCAGTCGGTTAAGCGGCTGCCTTCGGCTCAGGTCATGATCCCAGGGTCCTGGGATCGAGTCCCACATCGGGCTCCTTGCTCGGAGGGGAGCCTGCTTCTCCCTCTGCCTGCCTCTCCCCCTGCTTGTGTTCTGTCTCTCTGACAAATAAATAAATAAAATCTTTAAAAAAAAAAATAAAAATAAAAATAAAAATAAATAAATAAAAACAGTAAAAGAGTTTTAATCTCAGCATAAAAGTTCTTGAAATTGAATAAATTTTACTTAAAAACTAATATATTAAAAACTCAATGTGCTAAAAGTTGCATATATATATATATATAACAATATAATGTTCAGTTATATTTATATGCAACTTTTAGCACATTGTTTTTAATAAAAAATTAAAAAATAAAATATATATATATAACAATACACTGATATATGTGACAATATATAAAACAGAAACTTATAAAGTTAAAAACTCAATATATTTTCTTTCTTTCCTCATTTTACTTGCAAGCGTGGTCATGCACTTGCTTCATCTCTGATGCTCAGGACTCTGTAGGATGGGCAGCAAAGGGCTTTAGCTGCATTTTTCCAGAGCAGAGCCAAGACTGGGTGGGGGGCAGTGGCTGGTTCCAGCCCCCTCTCTCTTTTTATTTTTATTTTTTTATTTTTTTAAAGTTTTTTTTAATTTATTTTTTGACAGAGAGACACAGCGAGAGAAGGAACACAAGCAGGGGGAGTGGGCAGAGGGAGAAGCAGGCTTCCCGCGGAGCAGGGAGCCCGATGTGGGGCTCGATCCCAGGACCCTGGGATCACGACCTGAGCCGAAGGCAGATGCTTAACGACTGAGCCACCCAGGCGCCCCCCAGCCCCCTCTCTCTTTCCAGCTTTGCCATGGGTCCTGGAAAACGGACCTGCAATCCTTAGGCACTAATCCTGTCATTCGTCTGGGTCATCGGGAGGGAGGTTTCAGCTCAAAGTAAGGCAGTACTTTGTAGACAGACAAAGCTGAGCCTCCTTGTGACTGTCGACGCCTCGTAGCAGAAGCCGGAGGGCCTCTTGAGAATATCTGCTCCCCCTTTGCAGAAGCACCTTCAAAGCCTTGAGGCTCAGACCTGCCAGTCCTTCCTTTTTTCCTGGAAAAAAAGATTACCAAGCCCTTCAGTTGAACTCACATTCCATGGTGAATTAGGAGAGAGGTTGGAATTTGGAATCACAGAACCCTGGATTAGAATCCAGCTGAATCTGCATTTATATGAACAGAGTGTTTACGGTCTCCCAGCCATCTGTGCTTGTAAAATGGGGACAGTCATGTAAACCTCTCAGCGTGGTGAGTGTTAAGGAAGGTAACTTGTATATGTAAGTTTCCTGATGTCATTCTCCCAGGGTCGCCGTATGCAGGTTTTGCTTTGCCCGGGGGTACCATTCCAGGGGGCAAATGGGGATGGCAGTCCAGCCAGTGCTCAGATCCTGAGTCTTGTGCTCTGATAGGGGCTGCAGCTGGGAGTGGAGAAGTGCCTCGCAGTGATTCGTGCACTTGGACGGGACACCCCTTGTCTTAGGGGGTGTCCTGAATGCCATAAGTAGGCCCTGCCTTCTTTCCTATCCCCTCTTTCTGATCAGTTCCTCTTCAATGAACATGCGGCATAAAATCTACTACACTGAGCCACTCACAGGGCTCCGGGGTTGCCTGGCCCCCACGGACTAGATGGCACCTGCTTCTAAGCAAATGAGAGGAGCAAGATTTCTTGTTACCTCCGGGGCCTTGACGAGGATTGGTTCTGTCTCCAAATGAAATACCCTTTAAATTGCCCTTAAATTGGATTGCTTGTCTCAGTTAAGTGGAATCCTATGGACTATAAATCTGACTTAAGAGGGCTCAGTTTGACATGATGCTACGAAGGGTTTACCAAAATGTAAAGCATTCGTCTATGGAAAAACAGTTACGGCCCCCAATCCTTCTTACTGATGGTGCAAGCGTCCTCCTTTTCGGATAGCACGGGAGCACGTGTACTTGCGCACACGCACGCACATACACACGCACACACACGCACACGCACACTTGGGGTGCAGTGGCTGGAGTCTTGTGTTGCAGGGATTCCATATAGATTAGGTATTGTTTATTGATGAATGATAAGCAAGTTATCAAGTGCAGTGATTTTTAGCACATTTCACTTGCTGTTTCTAGAAGGCCAGATCCTTCCAAGCCAGCCACTGATCAGGGTTCAGCTTGCTATTCGTAGCTGGCTCTCCATTCCAGGTCCCTCTGTGTCCACCACCCTTCTGTGACATGGGTAGAAGGCTACCCAACCTGTGGGAACTATAGCTCCGGTTCCAATCTCAAAGGCAGATTATCCACTCTCCCAAAGCTCAGTGTGCGAAAGAAAGAAGGCTCCTCATGCAGTGATTTCCCAAGGCTGGGTCCGGCGGGTACCTAATCATGACGAAGGGCTGAGAGGACCAAAACACGGAGTGAATGGATGAGAAACTTGCAAGATTGCATCACTCTAGTGAGGTGAACGCGGTGTAGGTGCTACCGGGTCTGTGAGCAGCAGTGGGAGGGGGGGCCCGGGACAGGGAGACCGGGAGTGACATGCAGACCTAGTAGGGGCAGGTGGGGCTGTTTGCAGAGGTGAAGGGGTAGGGGCGCTCTGCAGGGGAGTCCAAACCAAAAGAAACAGGAACCCACACTGATAAAATTAGTTACCAGGAGGGTAACAATAACGCAATCACAGCAATTGTAGCCCACGTTTATGCATATTATATAATATGCATATGTATATTACAATATATTGTCTCATTTAATTTGCACAAAAAAAAATCCTTTGAGGTAGGAGGTAGACGCAATTATTATCTTCCAGCTAAGGACACACAGCCACTGCAACTAATGAAGTTGGGATCACAACGAAGCTCATTAATCATGATTATATGTGGTGGCCTTCAAAGACACTAAGTGGAAAGTGGAATTGGAGGTTGGGAGAATTAGGGTTTCTAACCCAGTGGCGGGGAGCAGAGCACCAAGGAGGGCCCCTCCTCCCCCTGCACCTGCTAAGGTACTGTAGCTCTGAGGGGGGCAAGAGGAGACAAGGGTACACATGGTTAGAAAGGATGCCAGGGAGCCCCACACTCTCCTCCTTCTTCAAGTTAGAACAACTTCCAGAATTTTTTTGTAAAGGGTTTATTTATTTGTGGGGTGGGGGGGCAGAGGGAGAAGCAGGCCTCCCGCAGAGCAGGGAGCCCGACACAGGGCTCGATCCCAGGACCCTGGGATCATGCCCTGAGCCGAAGGCAGACACCCAACGACTGAGCCACCCAGGCGCCCCTGGGCTTTGGGTTTTAACTCAGAGAAGGGAAGAGACTTTTCTGGCTCCCTGTGATGTTGTCTAGGGTGAGAGGAAACACATGAACAGAAGGAGAATGAAGTTGGGGGACAGGCTGAAGAGAGGAGCAGCCTGCAGAGAGGCAGGCCCAAGGAAGCGTGTCCTTGTTGCACATCAGTGCACTTTCTGCTTCTTGGCATGTTTGGGAGACCAAGATCAAACATGCAAAGGGGTTTGCCTTCCACTGTCCGAGTCAGAAGGCCGTGGCCAACTCTGATGATGTTGCAAAATGTTGGGGCTCTTTACACTGCAAGACAAGTCTCATAGCCAATAGTGTGGCCCTTTGTATTTTAAGTGTGTATGAATATTAAGCTTCTGGTCATCTCCTAAGAGGCCCTGGAGTAAGAAAAAACTGGTTTGCTAAATCATAGTTGTCCTCGGGAACTGTGTCTTGCATGGCCTGAGCAGGGGCTTCCAGAGATGGCAAGAGAAGAAGCTGGGTCACCATTGGCTTCAGGCTACCAACCTCCAGAGGGCCACTGTCCCACTTAGAGTGCATCTCACAGCCTCCATGGCTGGTCTTTCCCCACTTATTCTTAGAGCAGGCATTGATACTTGTTCTAATTTCCACTGGGGCCAATTCGACTGGTAGGGCCTTAAGGAGAGTCAGAGAAGGGAAGAGAGAGAAACCCTCTCAGATCCAGACCAGGATGGGTCAGCCAGGGGCTGGATGGAGAAGGGCAGTTTGCTTTGGAAAGTAACAAAGGGAGATTCAGGATGAGTTCGTTCAAGGTACGTGCTTCAAACCCTGAGACTGGCAAATACTATGGACAAAAGCAAGAAGAGAATGTATAGCTGAGAATAGGAGAAAAAGCCCAAGTCAGGTACAGGGTATGAACAGAAGGAAGTAAATCCAAGGCCAGAGCGTGAATGGCTGGCCCGGAAGATCCAATGGTTCAATGGGTGAGTCACTCCCTCACATATATTCCTGCCTCTGGGGTCACAGCCTTGCTCCTCCAGGCAGAGAGTCAACAGCGGATCCTTAAGACAATAGAGAAGCAGAAGGAAAATTCTAGAAGTAAATACTACGGTTATCACTCATTTTGAAAAAACAGTTGGAGAGCCAGGAATGTCACTTCCCTGCTCTGTCCCCCCAGTGTCACCAGGCAGCCAGGACTCAGGCTGCAGGACTCAAAGAGCTAGCAGAGATCTATTTGGGAAGGGACACCGGTGATCGCTGTTTCCATGTAGCTCAGGATCCTGGACTACCATCATGCCCCAAGCCCTCCATGTCCCCTCCTCAGAGTGCCCCCCACCCCCGGCAGGCTCCCAGCACTCTGCAAAGATCAAGGGACAGAAATGAGGTGAGGGCAGTCCTCGCTGAGGCTGCGGGGAGGTTTGACTGACATCGTGCTTGCCACATTAAAGGAGAAGGTTTTTAATGGCATGAAAATGTCTTTAATCACAGGAGCTAAACTGTGCTCAGTGCAGGTTCAAGGTGATAGAGATGCTCTTGTTCTACAACTGCATTTTCATCTCACTTAGATTAATTCATATTTTAATTGCTTCTCTCCCTGATTGAAGTGTGGAAGGGAGCGCTTTGATTCCTTTGATCTCACGGTTCTCCCCATAAGGCCAAGGTCAGGCAGGGGCGCTGGGGCAGAGTGGGAGGATTTCAGAGAAGGCCCCGGAGGCAGGCCCCGCCTTGTGAGCAGTGGCAGTCTCCAGGGGGAGGAAAGTTTTGTGGCTGGGGGTGGGGGGATGGGATGGGGGTGTGGCTGGCCCCTCCAGGCTAGAAGAAATCCGGTGAAGTCGCCAAGCTAACCAGTTCACTCAGCACACCGTCCTGCATGTACCCTAGGGTTCAGAACCCCGCTTGGGTTCGTCTTCAGGCCACGACATTAATAAGAATGTTGCTCATACTATAAGTCACCTGGCAGAGTCCCCAGGTCTTCCAGCAGAGACGCGTCACCTGGCCCTGTAGCGCGAAAATGCAAAACGTCCCTCCTGCAATATCTCTGGGATCCTGAAGGGGCCCCTCTTGTTCCGATTTCCCGTCCCTGCTCACGTCTCAGCGCAGTGGCTATTCCTTTCTCTCTGCCCAGAGGTAGCCAACCGGCGGTGCATGCCGTCTTCCCAGCAGGTAAAAAAAAACTCTGGCGAAGTGGGTATCAGAGAAGACGCTTCTTAGAAGTACCCGGGCCCTTCCCACCAGCAGGGATCCCTCACAGGCTAGCCGCTCCCCTGGTTCAACAACCACGTGCCTGTCCAGGTGACTGTTTCTTGTCTTCTTTACAACGGTGTTAGCCTCTCAAGGTGGCTGGAACACAGTCCCACGGACTGGGGGGCTTCAACAACAGAAATGTATCGTCTCTGGAAGTCCAAGATCAAGTTGTTGGCAGGGCCATGCCCGCTCTAAAACCTGCAAGAGAGAATCCCTCCTTGCCTCTGTCCAGCTTCTGGTGGTGGCCCTCAATCTTTGGTGTCTCTTTGGCTTGCCGCCGTCACTCCAATCTCTGCTCTGTTGTCCCGTGGTGCTCCACTGTGTGTCTCCTCTGGCTTCCCAGAACCATCTTTCCTCTGTGTGTGTCTGTGTGCCCCCATTTCCTGTCTTGCCAGGACGCCAGTCATTGGCTGAAGACCCACCCTAATCCAGTATCGCTGTGTTTTAACGAGTACATCTGCAAAGACCCTGTTTCCAAATCAGGGCACATTCATCTGTACTGGGGGGTTAGTACAGATGAATGGGGGCACAACATTCCCTCATTTCTGGAAACTTGAAATCCCTCTCTCCTCATTGGGCTGAGAAGTTCAGTTTTGTAGGTCTGTGCTCCAAGCCTTTGGAGCTAAGTGGAGTATGTGATGGGGGCAGGGGGGAGATAAATGAGGACAGGTGGGGAAACACAGGAGATATCTTCCCCGTTGACATCCAAAAAGGCACCAAAGTATTTTCCCAAACAAAATCACTTCTCTCCCTAGGATGGGAGTCTTTTAAAATAAATTTATTTTCCCACTTATCAATAGTCATTACTTCTTAAATTGGCACCCGCCATGGGGCAGACATTTTTCTTTTCTTTTTCTTAACTCTTGTATTTGTCACCACGATGCTGGAAATGGGACATTATTACTTTCTTTTCAAAGATAAGGGACTGAGGCTACGGGACATCTAGCATCATGCAGCTGGTAAGTGGAACTCACTGCTCTTCAGTCCCAGAGCCAATCCCTGTAGGGTGCAGTGCATTCTAGCTCCTCACCCTTCTGCTGACCTTGTCCTCTGCCCCCCACCCCCATCCTCATCCCCGGGCATTGCAGTGACTGCTTCTGTTGGCTTCCTGTGGTTGCTGTACGAAATCAACACATCCTGGGTGGTTTAAGGCAAAGCACATTTATTCTCTCAGTTCTGGAGGACAAATTCCAAAATCAGTGTCCCAGTGCCAAAATCAAGATGTCGGCAGGGCTGCACTCCCACTGGAGGCTCCAAGGAAGGATCAGCCCCTTGCCTCTTCGAGCATTGCTAGCATTCCTTGGTTTGTGATCACATTGTTCTGATCTCTGCCTCTGTGGTCCCTTGACCTTCCCCTCCTCATGTGTGCGTCCAATCTCTCTGCTTCCCTCTTACAAGGATACATATGATCACATTTAGGGCTCACCCAGATCATCCAAGAATAGCTCCCCATCTGAGGCTCTTTAGCTTACTCATATCCGCAAAGATTATTTTGCCATATAAGGAAACACCCATGGGTTCTGGGGATCGAGACGTGGACCGAGCTTGGGGGACCATGATTTCAGCTACCCCCCCTCCCTTCCCTGACTGCCCTCCCTTTGGCTTGTGACTTACAGGCACTGGGTTCCTTGCCCTCCTGGCTCCTTCCCGGAGTGAGAGGTGGGCAGGGAGGAGGAAGGGAGAGGTTCTTGAGTGTGGCCTGCACCACAAAGAGGCACCTGGGAGCTCTCTCTGTCTGGGTTTTATAAAATGGTTGTAATAATGCTTGTTTGAAAAAGGGCTGGAGATCATGTCCTGAGGATGAACATGCGGGCTGTTTTGGATGGTAGATAGCTGCTGTGAGCCTCCAAGATCTCATAAAATGGAGGTTTTGCAGAGCCGAGATGAGGAAATTATTGTCCTACTGGGGAAAAGCATTCTTCAGAGTGGGAAGGGGGAGGGAGGATGCCTATGCACGGACCAATGACGAGGCTCCAGAGCACATCTGCGACCTCAGGACAGGGAAGTGGCACCTCCCCACCCGCCACCTTACGGATGACAGTCATCATTGCAGATCGGTCACAAGGGCCTGGGGTAAGAAATCCCCAAACATTCATCAAGCTTTTCCTCAATAATACCTGATGTTGAAATGTTTCTGTCACTGGCTGTTTTAAACCTGTTTATCCTATGCTGATTTCATCCGCAGTGGTCTCAAAGCATAATGCTTTTTTGCTTTAGACATTTGGGGACAGGTGGCACCCTAGGCCACCAGCCCCAAGGTCAATGTCAGTTCTCTGGAGGAAAGGCTCTGGAGGAAAGAATGCCTTTGGGGTTCTTGGTTTGGGATAATGAATGGCTGTTAGTGCTCAGCGCAGCTGCCTAAGTGCTCTGTAGGTGTGATCTTAGCCAAATGAGGTGGGCTGGGTGTGCTTGGCTTCAGCTAAGAAAACCATAAATAAATAAACGGTTGTGAAGGGCTTTCATGGGAGAGACAGGTGTGTCCCTGCTCTTCTGAGTCCTTGAGAACATTCACTAGGAATGGGTGAGCATGTAATTTTTGATCCACGCTGTGATGCTTTTGAAAGTAGAGGAGACGTTACTCAATTAAGTTGGAATCCCAGGCGTATGTCCGGTCTGCGTCTGTTTACTGTCTGGGAGGAACTTGCGCTTCCACACGGCCGGCCTTGGGCGATGCTGTGAAGTCAATTTGCTGACATTATTCCCTTCCCTCGCGATCTGTCCTCCTCCGCCTGGTATTCTGGAAGCCATCCTTCCGGAGCTTGATGGCAACTGTTTCCCACATCTTATTTTACAATCAAGGAAGCAAAGACTCTAGAAAAAAGGTGACTCTGGGTACCAGGATGACAGGAGATGGGGTTAGAACATGTCTCCTCTCTCCAGAGGAGAAAATAGGGAGGAGACAATAGGTACTCTTCGTGGCCGGGACTGGCCAGGGTCCAGCACTGCCATCCCCGCTGAGCCCAGCTCCGTTCAGAGACACTGCTTTTCTCTTCTGGCCTCCAGTCCTTGGTGCTCCGTGAGATGGCTGATGGACATCTGATTAATTCACAAATGCTCTTATAACATCACCCTTTGCGGGGATGATGCGCATTTTTATAAGGGGCTTCTGTAGAGTGTCTCCATGCAAAGGAATGGATCTTGAATGTTGACATTTCACCTACTGGTGGCAGATTTAGTAAGGAAAACTTCAGATATGGGAGGATTTGGTGGGGGGGGGGGGCACGCACATGGGTAATTTCTATTATTCTTGTGCAGAAGGAAAGAGCAAGAGAGAACCTAAGAGTGTATCTGTGGTGGGGAGAGGGAGAAAGAGAAGGGTATAGGAATCAGGAAAGATGGAGGGAAAGAAAGAGAGACGAGACTGGAAGAGAAGATAAGAAAATAAGAGAAGGGAAGGGGAGGGAAGAGGGGAGGGAGAGGGGCAAGAGGAGAAGGGGGAAGGAGCAGGAGAGAAGGGGAGGGGGTGGGGAGGAGGTTCTTTAGTCAGAACAAGGATGCAGGAAAAGGAACAAACAAAGCAGACACTTCCCGCCCTGGTTCGAATTACCATGCACATCAGGTCTGTCTACCAAGAAGACGAGGGGGCTATAAAGCATCCAAAAACATTTATTTGGGGTCTTAGGGATCAGCAATCGCAGAGACACAGAGTGGACCAAGATTGCAAGTATGCTCTGAACTCCAGGTGGAGAGTATAGGCTTATAAAGACAAAACCCACACGGTTGCTTAACTTGTTTTGAAAGAATTATGATTGGTTCTGGAAGAGTTAAACTGATCATGGAATACACAATTGGCTATTTAGCTAATGGATGTTACCTGATCCCTATTTCAGTCCAAAGTAGGAGAAGTGTTCCAGGAGGTGATGGACTTATAGTTGACTGGTTGCAAGTGACAAAAGTCAAAAGTTGAAACGAGAGGGGCATCAGCCTGACTTCCTCAATGCCTGCCCCCACCACCCTATTCTAAATCACTTTTAACAATGCTTACTTCACTTTGGAATCTCCCTTCGCAAGTCCCACCAACAGAAAACAAAACCAAAGTAACAAAAAACCAGAACAGATCCTTCCACAACCCAAGAGAACCAAAAACGACAAAGATTGTCCATGAGCTCTTCCTATGTGTTCCAGACTCACGACCGAACAAGCTTATCTCTGACTTTTACATGTGTGACGTCTGAGGATACTTCGTGATGTTTGCAGATCTGACAATCACGTCAGAAAACCATGTTCCACTGCGAATGACTAATTGCAAAGTGAGTAATTCTGTGGCGTGTTACTTTAAATAACTATTACGTTTCTGAGATGATAAGCCAGAAGTTATTTGCAAATTAACTTCTTAATGCTTGTCTCTGAGTCTTCCTTTCAAAGTGAGAATCCACCCAACTTCATTCCATGCCCAAATAGAAGATCTATTTCTGGTGATTTTTCTCTAATCCTGTCCCAAAGATGAAAGATCCAGAAGGTCAAAAAGCCTCAGTGTCTTCCAAGCTCATCCCCTCATTTCTGCCTTTACAGCTAATTTTCTTTCAGTTCTATTGTTCTTTTATATCATTTCTCAGATTCAACCTCAATTTCATGTTTCCCTTGCCCTCATTCTGTTCTATGTCTTCATACCAACCCCCCAATTTCTCAGTGAATAATAATCTTTATTTTGATCTCCCTTATGATGGCTCCAAACAGTCTTCCCTGTGACCTGACCTCCTGCCAAGATAACATTCCTACAGTATGATTTTTATCCTGTCATCACTTCGACTCTCAGAAATTGCTGCCTGGAGGAGGCAGACCAAACATCACTATGGTTGCCAGGCCTTCCTGAACCGACCTGACCTTGACTTTGGGAAGGATGGCTCCCTTCCCACAAGTCCAACTTCACAAACAAATTGGGACTCCCCTGGTAATTCTCTTCAGCCTCTTCCTCTCTGTTTTGTATCCTTTGGCCACTTGTGTTCCTGATTCCTCTTTTTCCTCCCATCATTACTCCTCAACCAGTGCTACTCAAGGTGTGGGCTAGCATCTACATCCCTTGGGAGTTGGTTAGAAGTGAGATGCATGGGTCCCGTTCCGGACACATGAAATCAGAGTCCCCGGGTCCAGAGACCTGTAGTTTATCAAGCTTGCCAGGTAATTCTTAATGCGCATGGATATTTGAAATACACTGTTCTAGACCATAATGTCTCCCAACATTCTGTGGCAGGGATGGGATCTGCTGAAGTTAAATTATTAATTAATTGATTAATTATTTTGTGGCAAAGTTGTGTCTAGAACCCAGTGCTCCTAAACGCCCTTACTTTGCTTAGTCACCTTGACTCTCTCATTGCTCTGTAAACACTGAGTCGGGAAAGTGGAGGAAGTGGTCTGTTTCTAAAGTGAACCCTCGTAAAGAGTCACTATCCTACCAGCTACATAGCCCAGTGTGGCCCTGCCCAGTGGACAGTGACCTGGTCTCCTGTACCCCAGCATACTATTCACCATCCTTGACACCTTGGTGCTATCAAAAGGCATACTATTTACCTTTAAGATCCAAGGGCAGAGATGCCTGAATGTGGAACCAGCAGGGACACTGGTGAATTCAGAAAAATCTACCTGGGCCTTTATGTAATGACAGGTCTACACATGGGTATGTCTACACTACATACTCTTTAATTTCTACCCACGTCTAGCTTCATGTTCCCTGTTCTGGATGCACTTTGGATTCTCACTTGGTACCAAGTTCTTGCCCTCAGATGGAACTCAGATTTCTTATTCCTAGTTTAATGCATTTTAGTTTGGATCACAATTCTTTATGGAAGTCAGCCAAAATTGACCTGCTAGGGTTCTCCACACTAGCCAGTAACTTCCTAGGATTCCATGTGTCCTGATTCTATTCCTTATCTCAACTAGCCCTGGTACATGGACAAGACAATGACAGGCCTCAGGGTTACCACTAAGATGCAAGAAGATTTCCACTTGCAGAGGTCAATCACTGCCATGTTTCTTGCTCGCTTCCCAAACTCCTACCTGGATGCATTGGGTCCTCCAATCCATCATGGCCATTTTTCTGTTCTACCTCTTCTGTGTTCACCTCCTTCCTGGCCCAGTTTAGATTCCATGCTCCATCCTTATCTTCCCTCCCTTGTACACACCCTTAACTACCCCACATCTCTCTCCCACCATCCTAACTGCCCCCAACTCAAATTTTAATCTCTCCCCTGAGCCAAGCTGCTGAACATGGCTGAGAAAACCATCCTACAGGGTGGACAGCACTCTCTTTAAATTTATGACTACAATTCTCAAGTGGAAACTCAGGTCCTCCCAGGGGTCCTGTTACATTTTTAGGGTCTATTCTCTCACACCTCCTCACTTCATACTCTCTGCTCCTCAGACTGGTCCGACTCCATAATTCCCTGAGAAAACAGAGGTGGTGGGAGAACCACCCACTACCCTCCTTTGGCATCATATAATCTACTTGCATGGCCGCATTTTACACACATTCTCTACATTCCCTCTTTAGAGCAGATGAAATGGTCTTGCATATATCCAAGATGAATGTCACTGCTTAAACATCCTCCCCCCCACCAAAATGATCGTGTTCTCATGGTCATCGGCTTCTCCCTCTCTCCAGAGCCATTACTTTGAGCTTATGATGATGTCCTCACAGTTCACATCTTTTGAAAAGGTGCCCTCCCTGGGATCTGCATTCTCCTTCCACTACCACCCCGTTCCCTGTTATAGCCAAGTTCCTCACGATGGTGTCTCCACCTGCCGCCTCCACTTATGTGTCTCATGGTCTCTCTTCAACTCACAACCATCAGGTTTTTGTCTTTGCCACCCATGGGGACTGCTCTTGCCAAAGTCAGCAACGATCTTCATTCTGCCAGATCCGCTGGTCGCTTCTCTTTGCTCTTTGGACTTAAGGCTTCAGCAGCCTGTGACACAGTTACTCACACCTTCTGGGGTGCAGGGTCATTACGCTGTCCTGGTTCTCCCCCAACATCAGTGTGGCTCCTTGATCCTCTGAGCTTCAGCTTTGCAACTATACCCTCCCCTCCTAAAACCCAAAGACTTTGGTCTTCTGGAAGTTGCCCTGGGGGTCATAGGAGTCAGTTGGTATTATGCATTTCTTTAATGGAGATGTAATTAACATATAAAAATGTATCAGTTTCATGTCTACAACATAATGATTCAATATTTGGATACACTGCAAAATGATTAGCACAGTAAGTCTAGTTAATATCCATCAGCACACATAGTTATAAATTTTTTTTCTTATAATGAGAACTCATAAGACATTTGAAGATTGACTCTCTTAGCAACTTTCAAATATAAAATATAGTATTATTGATGATAGACACTATGCTGTACATTACACCCCCGGAACATATTTATTTTATAATTGGAAGTTTGTACCTGTTGACCCCCCCCACACCCATTTCACCCCCCTACCCCCCACCTCCACCTCCATCTCTGGCAACAACTCATCTGTTGCCACTCAATCTGTATCCGTGAGTCCTCTTTGTTTTTTTAGATTCCACATGTAAGTGAGATTATATGTGTGTTTCTCTGTCCATGTTGTTGCAAATGGCAGGACAAGTCAGGACAGTATGGTGGGTAAGGACACAGTCTTTAAAACCAAACTGTCTTTGTCTCTCTCTTTTTTTTTTTTTTAAGGTTTTATTTATTCATTTGATGGAGAGAGACACAGCGAGAGAGGGAACACAAGCAGGGGGAGTGGGAGAGGGAGAAGCAGGCTTCCCACCGAGCAGGGAGCCCGATGCGGGGCTCGATCCCAGGACGCTGGGATCATGACCTGAGCCAAAGGCAGACGCTTAACGACTGAGCCACCCCGCCTCCCCCCGTCTTTGTCTCTTACCTCAAGTTTTAGGGTCTTTCTGCACTGCTCTCAGATCTGTGGCTCATGCCCTCACTTGATTATGGTCTCTGCTCAAAGGTCATCTTCCCAGAATCCTGTCCTGGTGGCTCCAAGCAGATCAGCACCCTCTTTGCTCCATGCCTCTCTCGGTCTCTCTCATTACCTGCTTTATTGTCTTCACACCAGTGTCACTACGTCATAGTGCACAGCTGGTCTCCCCCTGCTCCTGGAATGTAAGGTCCCTAAGGGCAGGGACACTGGTTTGCTCATGTTGCATCTCTATGCCCACCATGGCGGCCGTCGGAGGTAGGCATGCCTATGGTCCACTTACCTTCAGGTCGACAGACACAGAATTCGGAATGCATTCCCTGTGTCTTTCTCCTCCTTCCACGTCCCAAGGCCTGGCACAAGCTCAATCAATATTAACTATATTATATATATATTTGTATGTACTATTGTGTATATATACACACATATACACACATATGTATTCACATATATACACACACACATACACATATATATGTATTATGTATATATTTATATATGTTGTTATATATGTACACACACATATACACACATATGAATTGACATATATACACACAATATATATATGAATGAACGGATTTCAGAGAGTCCACTGGTTGAGTCTATTGCTTTTAGGTATGGCGACAAGATTTGACGAGCCCCATGTCAACATGGATGTTCTAATCAATAAAAATGCTTTCATCGGGAAAATAAGGCAAGACACCTGGCAGGAGGACTGCCTCCTACACTGAGGATGCAGGACTGTAATTTTAAAGATGATCTTTTCTGTTGTGACCCCCCACCTCACCCCACACCAGCTTGTCCAGCCTTAGATACGTTTGCACATCCTGCCTTAATTTGATTAGCGACAGATGCTATTATCTGAGGAAATCTAAATTGCCTCTTCCTGTGCTAATGAACTACTGTACCAAGTGCGTGGGGATTTGCGAATGAGATAGATTTATTAGTGAACGCCTAATTAAAGGGACAGTTACAGAGTTTGAAGGGGGGGTGGTTGGCAGTGGGGGGGAGCGTTTCCGTTTCTTATAAAGATTGGCACTTTTATGACAAAATGGAAACGTTTCACACCCAGTTTAAAGTTTTCCATGTCACAATTTAGAAACTGAATATAGAGTTCAACTTCATTAAATGTGCTAGAACGTGACGTCCCCCTTCTGGTTGGGGGTGGGGTCTGCAATCCCTTCTGTCTCAGCTGCCCCCAGCCTTGCTCACAACCAGCCCTGCTACTTTTTTTTTTTTTTTTTTTTTGATCTAACACTGCCCTGAAAATCCAACTCTGAAGCAAATGACTTTTTTCCCTACTAAAGTGGAAACCTGCACCTGATGCTCCGGAGAACCCTTGGCCCCATCATGGACACACAGCGTGTGTTAGTGACCCTCTGCCCTGACCCTCTGTCCACAGGGCTTGCTACCCACCAAGGAGCACAGTAAAGAGGGATTCCATCATTGGACCTTAATTCCTCCATCATCCTCCTTCGTGTGAAATGAACAGAAAGGAGAATCAATGGCTTGGCTTGAGATTCCAAGCCAATCTAATCATCATTAGCCCATCTAAGCATTGTTAAATGCCACGAAGGGATGCTTGGTTTCACTGGACCAAGAGCTACTCACTGGGCAGCAGAAAGGTGGGAGCTCCCATGCAGGAGAAGGGAAGGGGCTGGTGAAGGGGAGAGGCACCTAGGAATGAGTTGGTACTCAGCAGCAGAGCCAGTCTTCAACTCAGCCCGGGCTCCACCACGGCCAGCTCTCTTGACGCCATATCTTGATTTTCTAGCAGTGCTGAGAGTCTGTACTCCTGCTATTGACCATCAGCATCCCCGGGGAGCCCACCACAGTGACCACCACAGGCCCCTGATGACGAAGAGAATGAGGGCTGCTTTTGAGGCATCCGAGAAGGAAACCAAAGCCTGCAGAGGCTTGACCTCCACCAAGGTCACTAGAAGGTACTACAGTGACACAAAGGAAGAGCATAGCGGAAAGGCCAGTTAGCGTGGGGCAGTGGGCTTCCGTAGAGAAACAACTGAAAGGAGGCTGGGAAAAGCAGCTTGCTTCAATGAAGATAATCCATCTACTTAAAAAATTCACTCTCTAAATTATCTTTAGTATCCCAGCTGCCTTCAATGGTGAGTCAAAGGGCTTTTGCATTCTCCTCGCACCTCCAGCCAGGTGAAGGATGGAGAGGCTGGGTGAGGGAAGCTTGTCCTTTATTTTTGCTAACCAAAGACACTGCTTAAAATGACTGGTTCACTTGCAGAAGCCCTACAGTTCAATGTCCTTAGAAACGTTTCCTTATTCTTTGAAGACTCTCACAATGATGTCTCAGAGAATGTTGTGTCTTGGGTTACAATTTTTGTAGCAGACCCAGAGAACAGAAGAGACGTGTTTTCCAGCTGTATGCTTGAGAATAATCTCATCCATTTATGTAATGAATAGTAGTCTATTCCACGAGATTTCCCTAGTCGGTCCGCTATGTCTTCTTTTATAAAATAAATAGAGGTGCACAGTGAAATCATCAGCTCCTTTGCTGCAGAACCCAGTGGAGGCTTAAAATTGGTCTCCCCTAGTAAGAAATCATGACTGCCTTCTTATGATACTACAGTGGAGAAGTTACATAGCCTAGAGATGCCATATTTCTCCTGGGCTTGCAAATAGAATCTACAACGTCAGCATTCTGGGTTTAAAGAGGAGGGGAAAAGATAAGACCAAACCTGGCCAAAGGGTTCCCCAGAGAGAGGGACCAGCAGAGCACATACATGTTTTCAGCTCCAGCATGTAGGAAACAGTGTCCATATTGACATCACTTCTACTGTAGCTGGCGGGCCCTTGAGACAGAGTCCTCCTTGCCACATACTTGGGGTGATGTCAAGCAAGAGGTAGTGTCTGATTTGACCAAGAGAAATGGCTGGGGAGTGCAATAAATAGGCTCACACTTCTTGGGGAGAAGGTCTGGTTAGAAATGGGGTGCCATGCTGGAGGGGAGGTGGGTGGGGGGATGGGGTAACTGGGTAATGGGCATTAAGGAAGGTACTTGATGTAATGATATGCAACTGATGAATCACTAAACTCTACCTCTGAAACTAATAATACACTATGTGTTAATTAACTAATTTTTTTAAAGAAAAGAAATGGGGTGCCAGGATCCAGGCAGAGGATTGAAGTTCAGGTCTGGACTCATCACAGTGGGAAACTGCCACAAAACCCTACTAGAAAGAGGGAGCCAGACCAGTGGTCAGAGTTCCCAATGGACTAGAGTCTGGGAACAAAGCCTAGGTGGGTTGGAACACCTGACCTGCACGTTCCAGAGTGAGGGTCAAGGTAGTATCTGAAGGTGAATCTGGAGTTGAGATGCAACCAGATTAAATCAATCAAAGTCTTGGTTAGGGAGGAAAAACATGACATGGAAAGCAATGGCAAAGCTGTCAGAGCACCTCGAGAGAGCCCAGGAAAGCCCTGTTTGACGGCTGGGAAGTCGAACTTGAAAAGAGTCCCTAAGTGCCTACACAGAGAAGGAATTATGATTCCTCTTGTGTATTAAATACCTACTATGTGCCAGACGCTCGCATCTTTTTTTTTTTAATATTTTATTTATTTATTCATGAGAGACAGAGAGAGAGAGAGAAAGAGAAGCAGGCTTCCCGCTGAGCAGGGAGCCCGATGCGGGACTCGATTCCAGGACCCTGGGATCATGACCTGAGCTGAAGGCAGACGCTTAACGACTGAGCCACCCAGGTGCCCCAGACGCTCGCCCCTTTTAACAACTATTTCTGATGCTTATAACAACCGTGCCAGAAAGTTACCGCAATCTCTCAAACTGAGGAAATGAGACCAAGAAACGTCTAGGCAACTTGCCCAAGACCTTAGAGCCTAGAATTTGTAGCTAGAATTTGAACCAAATGCATGTGATTCCGAAGTCATTATTCTGGTCAGACTTTCTCATGGCTAAGGTGAGCGAGCCTCTGGGTTTGAGAAAGTGAAGGGAATCATCCACAGCGGAAACTGGGTTTCCACAGAGGATCCACAGAGGAATTCAGAATGCAGGGAGCACACATAAGGCCTCCTGCATTTGGGGTGACCCATCTGCTCCCAGACTCTACTGCCTGCTCTCAGCCAGGCCCCCAGTGACTCAGGACAGGGTCTGCCAACCTAGTGGTTTTCAAATCTCTGCTATGAGTTTGAGTGGGGCTAGAGCACTCAAGGGCTGATGGTTTGCACTCCTGACTTGAGAGGAAGATGCTCCATGGGTCTATTATGCCATCACGTCGTGGATTCAAGGGGGCTGATTCCCACTGAGGAGTGACGTGCTGAGTGCTGAGAAACTCGGCGTGTCTTGGAGGACAATGTCCTGCTACAGTTGGCAACATAATCCGTGCTGTCCTTTGAGTCAGACCCTTTGCTTGAGGGTGATGCGGTATGAAGGTGACAGCGTGGGTAAGGATTATTTGCAGAGATTCCTAAACTTCAATGAGGCCAGTGTGGAGCCCTCTTGGCAGAGGAGATCAAATCTGTCACGCATACTTGGAGAACAACCATTGCAAGGCTGCTGTCTGTGCTGAAGAGGTCAGAGATCCAACCAAAGGTGCTTTGAGGGATTTTGAGATAGTGTGGGATGGCTTCTTCAGGAAAAAGCAGAATTCAGGCAATCCTACATGCTGACATCCCACAAATCCCTAACATGGCAGGGTGGAGACATAGGACATACATCTCCCCGCTACAGAAGCCATGGTGTTTTCACAAAGCTGCTGATCATAGTTAAGAAATGTAAATCTCTCACCATTTACCAGAGGTCCTGGGGTGAAGAGCTATATCTTAGAATTCAAGTCTGCCAGGACTAGAGCCTTTCAACTCTACTTTTGCAAATGTGAGGCCAGAGAGAGAAGATGACATTTGCAGGAGGACCCAGCAGTGAGTGGAGGACTTGGGTTGGAATTCAATCCCTTAATGCCCTGAATATCAGTGAATATTGTTTGTTTGTTTGTTTGTTTGTTTTAAGAGAAAGTGTCTGCCCTATCACGCCACATCCATCAAGAACTCTATAAATTCACCGAGGGAGGAAGGTGAAGCAAGGGTATGGAGTATTCATGTTCGAGTCCCACCATCTGTCACTTCTATCCAGGATCCTAGATTTTACTTCCTTTGCTTCAAGATGAAATGATTGCCTTTCAACTTGGGCATCCCATGAAGGAGGCTTTCTGGTCTCACTTTGTTATCGTAAGCTGAGCACAAGGTCTTCTTATTGTCTGGCTAAAGTTGAGGTTCCATTGCCAGCTCTTGATTAGCTTTCACTTCCTTATCATTGCCAGGATAGCCAGAATCAAAGAGAACTATCACTGCTTCCGCAACCGCCCTCTGTTGTCATACTCTGCTCCTGAGTCAGGTAAGTACCAGGACATAAAAGAGCAAATTCTAACAGAAATCCAAAGGAGGGGCGACTAATAACACCCCGCCAACCCCCCCGCACACACACTACTACTTAAATCACAGATTGAAAGATGATAATTCTTAAAAAAAAAAAAAATGGGCAGAAATGACTTCATGTATGTCTCCCCCACTCTGGCATGGAGACGAGGTGTGTCTTAATTAATGTGAAAGTCTTTTATCATGGAGGTGGGAGATAGGACTATAGCTAGGACTCCCAAATCTCACCTCCCTAGACAGCTTTCCCACTGATATTTCTTAAGGTTGTCCTTATTCTGTGGGGAAGATCTAACTGGGAATGGTTCAGGAAGAGTATCCTTCACATATAGGGCCATGGGTCACTCATGACTCAGGTCACTTCTGACCGATAGAGTGCATTCTTCATGGACTGGACTCCACCCAGTCCACTGGTAGGAGACAAGAGTATGGATGAGCAGGAGATAAAGCAAAATAGGCTTGGTGAAGCCTTCCAGAACCAAAGTTCTGGGTTCTTATTTTATATAGCCAGACTGGCCAGAATTTCAATAGTTTGGGTGGAGGGAAATTGTGGTGGTGGTAGAGGTAGGTTGGTAGCTTGAATTAGATTGTTAAAAAGAGATGTCGTTATCACAGATTTTCAGCTTAACCATTATGATGGAATTGAATAATCATTTAGACAGCATGTATTTATTGAACCATTGAGCCAATGACAAATAGGGTTGGTCCCTACACTCTTGGAATTTTACAGACTCACTGGGAGACAGGTAAGATACAAATATTACACTTAAAAATTGATACATTGTGGGGCACCTGGGTGGCTCAGTCAGTTGGGTGTCCGACTCTTGGTTCGGCTCTGGCTCAGCAGGGAGTCTGCTTTCCCTCTCCCTCTGCCCTCCCCCCCATCTCATTCCCTCAAATAAATAAATAAACCTTTAAAAAAAATGTTGCATTTTGATGAATGCCGCATGGAAGAAGGCCATGGTTCTCCAAGAGCATGGGTACATGAAGCCAGCTTCATCTGGGCAGGAACTGGACAAGGTTTTCTGCCTCACTGTTTTTCACTATTCCCCTACATGAGCTGATTACTCAACCCAAGCTTTGAATCCTGACAGTATTTTGGTTTTGCCGAGTATGTGCCCCTGGGGTGGTGTCATTTTAAGCATACGCTAGTCATTACTGAAGGAATGAAGATTCCAGTGGTTGAGGGCAAGGCCCTAGAGATACAGGGTCCATTTCCTCCCAGAGCAGGAGACTCTTGTTAATAGTTCAGTTTACTGACATTAAACTGAGACACCTGTATTAGTCAGGCTTTCCAGAAAAACTGAACCAATGGGATGTATGTGAATATATAATTATATAATATTAGAATATAGATATAATATATTAATATTAGAATTATGTAATAATAATAAAATATTCTGTGATTTTAATAAATACTAAGAGTATATTAATATAATACAGAATTGTTAACTAGAAATATTATTAATAATTAGAAATATATAAATATATATATGTATATAAATATACATATTTATACAGAGAGAGAGAGGGAGAGATTTTAAAGAATTGGCTCATGCTACTATGGGCTGGCAAGTCCAAAATCTTCAGGCTGGAAGACTCAGGGAAGCGAGGACATTGTAGTTCAAGTCCAAAGACCATCTGCCTCAGAATTCCCTCTTGCTCAAGGGAGATCAGTCTTTGCTCTATTCATACCTTCAACTGATTAGACAAGGCTCACTCACATGAGGAAGGGCAATCTGCTTTCCAAAGTTCACAGATTTAAATGCTAATCTCCTCCAAGAAAACATCCTCACAGAAACATCCAGAATAATGTCTGACCACATATCTGAGCACCGTGGCCCAGCGAAGTTGACACCTAAAATTAACGAACACAACACCCTTCAAATAAGCATAAATGTTGCCCAAAGAGGGAAAAGTCAAGGGGTTCTGTACTGTCGGGAGAAGCTCTTGGAGGAGGTGGAAGTGAAGCTGAGTGTAATTAGAACAGGAAGAGCTGAGGAGGAAAACAGTGGACAGAGAATATCGAGGAGGGGGTGACTCCAGGACCTCGTTTTCCAGCATTTCCTAAGTCACGAACATCTGGTATTGTGACAAAGACACAATCATCATGTTCACTGTGAACCATAACCCTGGGGCAGGAGTGGGTGCGTGAGGGGTTACAGGTCCCTGGAATGTTCCTTACTGGCCCACTCCCACCTCCCGAACTTTTAAAGCTCTTTGTGAATGGAATAATAAACAGAGAGAAACACTGGTCATGGCCCGGTGCTTTTATATCTGCCAGTACTAGGTGGAAATCGTGGTACTTCTCAGAATATATTCTCAGTTTCTGTTTGCTTGTCTCGTAACACACATCAGTGGGTTACACCTTTTATGGCCAAAACCCCTGCCTTATTTATCCCTGTGCTTCCAAAGCCCAGCAAGGTGTTCTGCATTGGTTACGTGACAGAATGAGCATGTCCCCTAGAGAAGAGAAGAGGGGCTGAAAAGGTAGATGATAACCGCCCCCAAACTTGAACACTTAGATGCTTTGTGCTCATCACCCATTTCTCTGGGCCAACATGAAAAGCATCCCTCCCTTTCTTTCCCCTTCTCAGCCTAACTCCCACCAGCTACTCGAGCACTGTGCAGATTAATATTGAATTCCTACTGTTTGTTTTGTGGATCACTTTCTTTTCCTAGCCCTGGCAGCAGGGGAATTCTGCCTTATTTGATGTTATAAAACACAGCAACCCTGCGTTTCAGCTCGCCAATGGAAGGGACCCTTACAAATGGGTATATTTCCGTAGAGCCACACAATAGGCCTAATTGCATGGGTTTGCAATGTAAGTGGAGGTCGTTTGATTACTAGCTGTTTTGTACCATGAAAGTGCACATTAATTATTTAAGAGATGGACTTATAATTATTGTAAGCCTTAAGTAATTACCTATAATTTTGGCAAGGGTTAGAAAAACTAGCAAATTCAGGTTTTAGTCATTAGTGAGATCATAATTACATTTAAATTGCAAAATGAAAATTATGCAATTTATCTCCCCAATAATGCATAAACATTACAGTGATTGTAGGTTTTAATGGACTATAAAAACAGGAGCAGCAATGGGCAGTCAGGGGCGATCTCACCCCCTTGCTCTTATTTTATATTTTAACTGCTTCTAACATACCACTGCTCTGTCCACCCCTCCTTGGGTTAGCAGGGGCGCTCTAGCTTTTCTTTCAACATGAAAGCCACAAGCGCTTTGCAGGAGAGGAACAAAGTGATGAACTTTAAAAAGAACAGTGGAGTACTTGCACCAGAGCAAAGGGAAGAAGGAAACTGTGTAGGGACTATCCTAGGGCTGCGAAATACTTTTGAACTCAAATTTTCATCAGAATGAGATTATCATACCTGTTTTACAGATGATGATACTAACGCTTGGAGAGGAATCCAGCTGTTCTTGCACTGTGCACCTGGGACGGGGACCACGCATGCTGATGATTTGGAGCTGACTGTCTCCACTTCTTCATGCCCCATTCAGAGTTGGGACCCGTTCAGTTGTGTGTAAGGCAGTATATGGGCTGGTTTTGCTGGGCCAACACAGCCATGCCCAATGTGGGCATGAAATTATGACATTTTCACTGGAGATCCTCAGCCTGAAGTCTGTTCTCCTCTGGGATGGCCAATGTACTTGCAAAAGGAAGCTCACATATCGCCCTTCCTGGGGCAGAATGCCTCATCCCTTGCTTTGTTCCCATATTGGCCCGATCAATGTCCCCATTGTGATTCACATTCATAAACAATAAGTTGCAATTGAAGGCAATGTCTCCCTCACTGGACTGAGAGCCTTACAGAAAAGCATCCCTGTTCCTGCATCTTTGGCAGTCGGTGAAAGCCAAGGCAATGTTTATTAACTGAGTCAATCAACTAATCAATCATTTATGGCTCGTCCACTCTGCTTATTATCTTATGTGAAATGCAGTGGAGTTTAGAAAGAGAGGTAATAATAGTATCTCAAGATACTGCAATCCAGCAAAAGAAACAAACAGCAGATGACAGACAAAATGACAATGTTAACATATCTATAATCACTGAACAAACTGCGCACCAGTGTTCTAAGTGTTTGCTGAGATCAGTTATAAATTGTTCCTCTGCTGGAAGGCCACAGAAGTTGCCCAGACACCTAACTGCCTTGCTTAATCAGGTTCAGTTTTACCTAGATGCGAGAAGATAAATATTTCCTGTTGTCATCATCTAATTACGGGATGATACCAACAATAAATATTGACTGAGGACTTAATCTGTGCCAGGCTCCACGCTGCGAAATAGGACACCAAATAGAACAAGCTCCAGCCTGTGTGTTAGTCGGGAAGACAGACTCGGGGCAGTACAGCTGTAAAGCCAAGCAGATGCATGCCCTTAATCACTAAGAGCTGGAAGAGTGGGCAATGGGGGTACTGGTGGGGGCAGGGCAGAAGAGGGTGAAATGCCCCCAGTGGTGGGGGCAGAGGGAGAACTTAAGGGAGATGGGTTTTGAGAGTACCCTGAAAGATAAAAAAATATTTCAGTAGACAGGGAAGACGGGTTGGAATGGGCCATTCCAAGACTAAGTAACTCTACAACTAAACACATGAGCTATGTTCAATCTACACCAGTGATGTTTCAGGCTCTGCAGTCTTGATGACCTCTTAGGATCGCAATTCCTGTAGATTGCTGGTTCTTGTTAGTTTCCAGATCCTAGGCTGATCCTATGTTCTGATCCTGGCTCAAAATTCAGTGAGGACTACTCTTTGGATGGCCCACTAACAACATCATTCCATGACCATTATGGTGGCTCAAAAAGAAGGGAGGTCCCCTTGGGTAATGTTGCTTTGCAGAAATGGTAATGTTTGCATACCTATTTTGAACAAAGACTAAAAAGAGGGGCTGTGGGTCAAGTGGACTTGGGGTGGGTAAAGTGCTTATTCCAGGAACCTGAAACTCATGGTTAGAACACAGTGTTGTTGGGTGGAATTTGCTTGATTAGGAAATTTAACTCCTTCCGGAACTCTGTTCCCACGACCTAGAAGAATCTGATGTAGATACAACTCAAAAAAAAAAAAAAAAAAAGCTAAGTGAATATTTCTTCTCACGTGACTGTCCAGTACTAACTATCGTAGGGACTAACAGACCAATGATCATACAATCTCTGGTCTCAGAAAATTTTGCAATTAATGGAGGATAAGAAGTAAGTTCAGACAAGTACGTATATCACTTTATTATGAGAACATACCAGTTGTAAAGAAGTGGTGAGTGCAGGAGAGCAGAGAGAGTGTGATCACTTCAGCTGGGAATATTGGCTGCCATTTTTTATTAGGTTTTGGCATTTAAATTCGGTCTTGAAAGAGAGGTAGGATTTTGTGTGTTAGAGATAAGGGAACGGATTCGCTGAGGAACCAACACCTATAGAGGGAGGCAAAGGGGTGGAAAAGCCCATATCATATATGCTAGTTGGAATTATTTTGGTTGCAAGTGACTGAAAAATCAACTTGCCACAGCTTGGGTAAAAATGGCAATTAACAGTAAGGTTCACAAAGTTGTGGGACCGGCAGGGGAATAGCTTAGTCATAAAGACACATGGGACAAGTGGCTTGAAAATCACCAGGACACACTGTGACCATCTCTGTCTCTGAATCTCTTAGCTTGTCATTTTCATTCTTCTAGACTATCTGTCTCCTCCTGGTGGGAAACACGGCGCCACTCTCCCGTTAGCATGCCTCCCAGATCCTGGGTGGAGTTCTAAAATCCTGTGCAAGGGGCCAATAAAATAATAGATGCCTCAAAATACAAAATACAAGTATAGAAGACATGGTGGGAAATGTTGGCCGGAGACAGATCACAGAGCACGTTGAATGCTGGGCTATGAAGTATGATCCTTGTGCTTGAGACAATATTTAGCCCTGGTGAGTTCTGAGTCGATGCTTTTTATCATATCGTATCCCTGGCTTTTCACTAGCTCTCCATTAAATCAAGCCACTATGGATTAGATTAAAGGCAACTTATCAGATAGAAAAAAGTTGAGAGATTTTATCACAAACAAAGACTAGGCAATATACTGGCTAGGGTAGAGATAATAGTGTAAAGGATCCACTTTGAAAGCATTTTACCTACAAAATGATGGCTAGTTTTCATTGTGAGTGCCCGTGTGCGGAGGCATGCCGGAAGCTGAGATGGTAATGTTGCGTGGCATCTGCTTCCCTGAACTATACCCTGCTGGTGTCCTGACAGCACAGGGCGGGCTCATCAGACCCATCTCGGTGAACTGGTGCTTCCAAGCCTGTGTATGAACTCAGCCGCAGCCAAGTTGTAGTTCTTGTTTAACAAAATACGCCCACTGTGGAGAGTGTGAAAGATGTTGACTCTGTGGGGTTTTTAAGTATTAGTTTTTCTTCTGGAGAATGAACGCCAGCTCTTCTCCTTCCCAAGGACATCAGGCTTCCCCTTGCAGTAGGCTGGAGGGCTTTGTGGGATTTCCTGACCTGTTGCCACCTGAACCGTCTTATCTAAAGAGAAAGCATTATTTAGATGATCTCCCAGGGATTAAGGGTTCCTAAGCTTTGCCCTGCCCTTCTTCCCTTAATTTTCTTTGAGCCAGATGTCATTACCAGGGGGCCAAAGGACTCTGCTTCTTCAATTGAGAGTAGCTTCCTTTCTTGTGTAGGATGGAGTTTCCTCCATATGCCCGAGGAGTAACAAGGCCAGAGCTGAAATGCTGACTTCTCAAGAAATGATGACAGGTGGGCTGAGTCAGGAGTTTGATAGCAACAAATGAGCTCAAAAGAGCATCAGTTATCCTCGCCAAAGGCTGGATTCCGATGTCTCTGGCTGGAGGGTGAATAGTCCCCATTCCAGGCACAGTGAAAGTACTCTCATTCTTGGGCAGGGATTAGGTCTGGAATTGCTGAGAAATGAGACCCCCACAAAATCTTGGAGTGCTTGCTGCCTCTGTGTTCATCCATGGAACATGAGACATGTGGATTATCTATGCCTGGGGTCAATACTGAAGAGCTGCTGACTGGGCTAGATCAGATTTTGTGTGCACATATCTGACAAGTTTCACATGTGCCTGAGGCATGCAGGGGAATGGGTGGCCACTGAGGGTCCGTGGGGAGGAGGGGCAGCCAAGACTGATCAGAAGTTTGCCCTAGAAGTTGAGGTGATGGTGGGCTCATGTGTGGTTGAGCAGATACCCATACCAGCAGCATCTGTACCAGCTTCCAAGAAGGGGAGCATGACGTGCATGTAAGATCAGGTAGAGTGGGTCCAAATTAGGTGAACTCTCTTCATTCACAGCAAGATCCAACAGGCTTCCAGGAATGGACCAGCTTTGAGTGCTGTAAAGACTCTAGGAGCCAGGGAGGCATGGAGATCTCATTTCAGTGGGCTGGCATTGCTGAAAGGGCTCAGAGCCCCCGGAAAAGACTAGGGCATGAAGCAGGGTAGCTGGGGACAATACAGGGGAATTCAAGCAGAAGCCAGTGCTTTGGTCTGCAGATGCTGGGCAGGCTAGGTGCGTAGGAAGAATGATAACTTCCAGACTACAGAGGACCCCATCCTGGGTCTGGTACAGGTTTTTTGTCCCAGATGCCACTGGACACTGAGGCCGAGGCTGCTGAGGGGCATTCTGGCTCAATCAGACCCACTCCTACCTTGGTTTCTCCTGTGGCATCCCTCAGTATACCAGGCAGTGGGGGCTAAGAAGACCAACACAGGGAAATGTCTGTGGGCCTGACCCTGTCATGGAGACATTTTCTAATTAGATCCAGAAGGCTAGTAACGGCAAAAGAAGATCCCCTGACTCTGACCTATTAGAGTTTCCTTTGAAAGGATCCTTATCTATCACAGGTGCTACAAAAGGATTCTTGATGACCTGAAATGTCACTTCCAAGTCCAAGATGACTATTTCTTTTTTCCATTCTACATAGCTGAGGCTTATGGTATATGATGAAAGTAGTTTGTTGTTTTATTATAAATGTACTACGTGCTCATCACAGAACATATAGAAAAATGTTAATAAAAATAAGCAGCACTTTGTGAAGATGACTGCAGTCCCTGAAGGATATATAGCTAAAATTGGTGAATGAAGTAAGACCTTAAAAAATCTCAGGGTAATTTTTCCCTGGGGTTTTGGCGCTCTGGTTGGCCATCCACTTGAGCATATCTAGAGACAAGCTTTCCATTAACAAATGCAAGACAGGCAAGCAAGGGCAGGGGGGATACAAAATGGGAGAAGCCAAAAAACTTCTTTTTGATTTTTACATGCATTTTCATACTTCCATTTGAGCAGAGACTTGTCTGGTGTATTTGAAAATTCACTTCAAAGGAAATAATAAAATCTTGGTGCAAGAGAAATTGAGACGCTTTCCAATTTCCCGACTTCAATAAAATGCTCCCCAGCACATCTCTGAAAGTCACTCTGTACAGGAAATTGACAGCCATAGTTCATTTCCAAGGGGATGAGGGAGGGACAGTAAGGATAGCACTGAGCTAGGGCCGCTACGGCACAGGGACAGGGAGACACCGGCCTCCCCGGCAGTCGATGCCAAGATTTCAAGACTCCATGTGTGAAGAACATGGCTGATGGTGGTCGAGGTGCAGTTTTGAAAGATCTGAGTAGGGGGTATGTGGCTTCTGAAGCTTCAGGCAACATGATACCATCAGAGGGCTGTCAAAATGTTAGACCCAGGAGAACCACTCCAGTGAAGACAATGGGCATTTATTGTGCCTGGGCACTTACATGGATGCAGATTATCCATGTGACTCAGTGTCAAGAAGAATAAGGCCAGCCAGGAGCAATGTCTCCCTGCTTCTCCCTCTGGCATGTATCCCCATTGCCCTCCCATGAGCCCATCGCCTTGGACATCCCCTACTCATTCTCCCCAGATCTTGAGCCCTTTGGTCATTCTTGGGCTCCTGCTACCCACCCTCAGGCTTACTTTGCTTTCATGACAGTCTGGATTTCCCAGCTGTCAGGATATTTGTCTGCCCAGCCTGACTCTTTCCAGGTATAAGCTTCAACTCCATATCTCCATTCACCCTGATCCTTTGGGACCCTTCCAAGAAAGTGAATTCCAATAAAGAACAGCAGTCAGGGTTTAAACCTATGTTGGTTGGATGGAAAAGCTCTATTGGGATGAGGTCAAAAGGACAAGACCACAGGCAACTAGAATGGATTCAGGGCTGAGAGCTTTGTCCATTGGGGAAATGAAAAGTAAATCCGATCCAGAGGGAAAGGGAAGCCAGATCACTGCTCCATACACAGACCACGGTCGGTCGGTTGCAGATTAGGTTTCACCAAAGTATTATGATCCTCATTTTTAAGATGGAGGCTGGGAGGCTGGGGTCCAAGGTCCCCAGAGCTGGAATTTGCAGACCTGGGATGTGGTCCCAGGCACTATCATTATCGTCATTACACAGAAGAGAGACCCAAGGTCCATAACTTGGAAAAAGTTGTTCCCAGAAGGAAACAGGAGGAAGGTGCGATGGGTGCTGAAAAGCTAGAAACTAACACTTGTCCACTGCAATGCAGTGTCTACAGCCACTCTTCCCCCCTTACACGTACTTCTCAAAACACCTTCACTTAATATTTGATATTTTAGATACAACCGAAAACACTCCCACCCCTTTACCAAAAAGGAGCAAATGAAACTCTTATCAATCAGGCCTCCAGCTCCACGACTAGAGCCCAACTGGATATTTTGCAGTCTATGAACTAGACGATTAATTTAACTACCACCCACCCAGCCTACATGCCATGTAAGGCAAACAAAAGAGGAAAGAGAAGGGAAATTATTTAAAATACAAAAATACATATTTGACATCGGCAACCTGCTCCTCCCTATCCCCACTTGTAGGTCTCTGTGTCTGCCTTTAGGTGCCCAAAATGAGCTCTTGATCTTCCCCTACGACCTGCACAATTTTTCCATCTCTGTGGCTCTGGCAAGAAACCTTGGGGACCTCCTTGAACCCCTCTTTTTCTCATTCTGTATAAATCTGTCTGCAAGTCTCATTGGTTTTATTTTCAAAAATACATACGGAATCCAACCACTCTGCATACCTGCCCATGCAGAGTAGCTGGCATCTCCCATGAACCTTTGTCACAGGTCAGAATGGTGTGACTGTCCCAGGGATGCCCTGAGTTCTGTCTGTACTTTTCCTATTCACCACTGTGTAATAGTGGCCCAATTTCCCTTTATACTCTGGTCAGTCGTCCCAGCCAACAGGGAAACCACTTTTGTCCTGGTGAAATGAGAAGCAGGAAATATCTAGGTGGCAATTTCTGCTTCCAGTTCCACTCTCTCTCTCCTAAGAGAGTCAGAGTCATGGGGACAGGAAGGAAAATACTTACAGATGGGTCATCAGGTATGTTCATGAGAGACACCCTTCGCACCTTCCCCTCTGTGGTTCTGGACCCATGTGCTCCAGCCATGGGGGAAACTGGACCATATTCTGGGATTTGATGCACACCCTTCAGGAAGATAGCACCCAACTCTGAAGGTATTGTCTTCCAACTGGCACTGATTGAGCCATCAGTGAGCCAGTCCACCAAGCTGTGAAGTCAGATGCTCCTGGCTGATAGGATTCATGATAAGAGTGGATTGCATAGGCATCAGCTCATTGTCTTTCTTCTCTGCCTGCGGAGAACATTCTTTGGTCAGAAGCAATGTTGTGTGAGACAGTGATTAACGTATTCAGTAACTTGACAGATGACAGTGCTGGCAGAGGCCTGACAGGCCAGGAAGGAGAAGCAAACAAACCCAGAATGGAGATCTGTTCCAACAGGACAAATTGCAGAAGCCCCTGTCATAGGAGTGGCTCAGTGTCATTAACCTGCCACCAGGTAGCTGGATAACCTCCTAGAGGCATTTTATCATATTGGTGCTTCCTTGTGTCCACAGATGGTTACTGATGTCAGCATACTGGTCATTCTAGAGTGACAGCAGGTGACAGGAGGGCCTTGGTGAGAGGAAGTACATATTGTTGAACCTTTCCCTACCCTCCATCCTTAGTCCCATGGCTGCCATTTTGATCACTAGGTTCTCTCCTCAGTATTGGGTATTTGCAGAGGAGGGTGATTGGTATTGAAGGAAGAGTCCATCTGTCCATCTTCAGTGGAGGGGATCTTTTGGTGAGCATTTACACTGGATATAAATATGAGTATATGAGAATATACTGGTCCATGTAAAAGTTCCATCCCACAAATGTCTTCCCCCAACTGCCTGGTCATCAATATCCTGGTCTTGCTCCTTCCGAGTCCCTGTCCATTGTAACCATCCTTGCCTCCTGTCCTGCCCTTCCTTGTGTACTTTATAGTTTCTCTTATTGGGTCTCAAGAGCATGGATTTTGATAGTCCCACCAGAACACAGCTGCTGGAATAACCAAGCATGTATCACCTTCATGCTCGTTGTCACTACTCAAGATTCACATTCTATTGTGGGGTGTCCGATTGATCCTGCTCAGGTGCACCTCATCTCTCCTTCTTGGCTTATCCAGCCTGTATCTCATGGGAGGGAAGCAGTTTCCCAAAAGGAAATCAAGATGCTAATACCAAAGGCGAAATGGACATCACACAGCCTCTACACAAACTATACAAATGTCCACTACACTGGACTCCTTGGTCTAAAGATCTTCAAAAGGTGCAGGGGTCTTGTAGTGGGGATAGTTGTGGTGGTTGGGCAGGAATGGGGTGACCAGTACTCATAGACTTACTTAAAGAGTTAGGGAGTCGATGCATAATAAATGCTAGATCCTTCTAACCGCCCACCTCTGTCTTTTCCCCACTCATCTGCCGGTTGTCCACAGTCTAAATTGATGCTCCTACTGTTTGATAGGTGATCACCAGTCACATTCATCTCAGAGGTGACCTTTGCCCAGTGACCTGTGCTCTATCTTTTTTTTTTTTTTTTTAAAGATTTTATTTATTTATTTGAGAGAGAGAATGAGACAGAGAGCATGAGAGAGGGGAGGGTCAGAGGGAGAAGCAGGCTCCCCACTGAGCAGGGAGCCCGATGCGGGACTTGATCCCGGGACTCCAGGATCATGACCTGAGCTGAAGGCAGCCGCTTAACTGACTGAGCCACCCAGGCGCCCCCCTGTGCTCTATCTTTTTAAGGACCACCCTGAACTCACACCAGCACATCAGACCACACAGCCCAGTTGTGGCTGTGGTCGCCCCAGCCTGCTGGCCCCTGTCTCTGACCCTGGGCTTTCCAGACATAGGATCCTATAAAAGGCTGCCACAAAGGAAAGAGAAAAAGCAGCTCTAAGCACCTGTACTCAGCCTCCTGACAGGTTTTCAGTAGGTCTTAATGAATCTGGGGCTGGCAGTCCCCGAGGTCCTTTTGAATTTTTACTCGATCTGGCTCAGCCGGCTCCTTCGCCCTAAGGACCCCCCAGAAGAGGCGAGCCATTCCTGAGCTCAGGCGTCAGGTCCAGAACTAAGGCTTGGGCTGGGGACGAGGAAAGAGAGTGGAAGGAACTGCCAGAATGTTTTAGAGCGCTGGATCTCTAAGACATTCTCCCTGCGCGGTTCTCTGCTGAACCCCAACCTCCTGAGGGGCGACCCCGAGAGAGGGAACCCAGGCTGTGATGGCAGGGAGCCTTGGCCCCGGTCCCAGCTCTGACAGCTTGCTGGCTTTGTCACTTGCTGATTTCCCTGCCGAGACTCAGTTTCCTCTTCTGGGGAGCCGGGTAAGGAGCAGTGTCTGTGTAAGTGTGGGCGCGCACACGCGTGCATATGTATTGTTCACGCAAGTAGTCAGGCACTCAGCAATGCATTCGTCTACGTTATTTTATTTAATAGCCACATCTAGTCTTTGGGCTTAAAGGTATCAAAGGTATTTTATCGATGAGAAAACTGGATCATAGAAGGAACGAATTAACAGACGGTTTGGTTGGCATCAGAATCCCGTCGGTCTGACCCCAACACACGTGCATGCACAGCCGAGCTCTGCAGTCTCTGTGCCTACGTGATGAATACCGCATCTGGGGCAGAGTGGCCACTCCATAACCATCGCTACTCTGAACATACGCTTAGTTTCCATACATAGGCGGCTAGCCGACTCCACGCATGTGGGCCTAGCTGCCATGAGCCATTTTTCGGGCCGTGCTTGTCACCGAGAGCATCTTCATATGCTAATAAGAATTAATAATCCATGTTCAGTAATCTGCCTGATGTTTTTCCCATCCTCCTTTCTCGCTGGGGCCCAAGCGGACCAGACACGATGCTTCCTGGAAGGAGGCTGGCTGCAGAGCTATCTCCATGGAGGGCGAGGTGGGCCTGAGTCTCTTCTGCTGAAGGCGGGGAAATGACCAAGGGGGTGGGGGGTAGTTAGAGACAGTGCCCGTCTGCTCGGTGCTGGCAGCCAGGGGAATTGAAGGGAGCAGCCTCTGTCTGCACTGGGAATGCTCTGAACTTCTGAGCATTGTTATAGCTGACTCTACACAGCGATTGCTTTAAATTGGTAGCCCCATGATTTTCTGGACTTTGGGGAGCCTGAGTAAACCTCCCTGGAAAGCAGATGCAGCGGGCCAAGAGGGCTTTTGCTATTTAGGCTAATGTCTGTGTCACCCTTGAGCTTGGGGGAATTTTCCAAGCCACTAATTTGTACTTTGCCAGGAGACAAGAGTGATGAGTGGTATTATTTTAGGCTTTCTAAATTGGAGCACCGCTTTTGGGTACTAGATGTTCTCAATTTCGTATTTCCTTCAACTCCGAGATCTGGGAGTTTTTGTTGTGTTATTTAAAAGGGCAGTTGGGTTGTTCAGAGAAGTATTTCTGACTCCTTTCCTCCATATGCTAAATGATAACTTTGGGTTCTGCAATTGAATTCAACAAATATTTATCATGTGCTTATTGGATGTCAGGCTCAGAGCTAAGTGCTATAGAGGGCATGAAGACTGATGACTCATGTGTTCATTCAGGTATTTATCTAGTCATTCTTACAATAACATTTTTGAGCACCTGCTATTGACCAGTTACTGGCAGGTGCTAAACTGGAGCTTTATGTCAATTAAGACTAATATTTTGCTCCCAGTAACAGGAAACCGAACAAAAGTGCCTTGAATAAAGAAGGGTTTTCTTTTTCTTTTATATCAAGAAGGCTGGAGTCAGATAATTACTGTTATCAGTGAATAGGCTCTATGATGCTTGGGATGCTATTTCTGCTACCAACTGAGCCTCTTCCTTATGATCTCAAGGTGGCTGCTGCAGATCCAGCCATAGCTTCCACTTCAAGGCAGGAAGAAGGAAAGGCTAAGTCGGCTGTTAGGATATTTCCATCAAGAAAGTTTAAACCTTCTCCACATCACTTCCTCTCAGCCAATTCCCCTTTATATCTCATTGGTCAAGACAAAATCACTGGTCAGTCCCGAGGTGCAAGGGAACCTGGGCAGGGGACAGAGCTGTCATGATGAACTTTATCATGATAAGCTGCCAAGCTCCCTCTTGGGCTTCTGTTAGGAGGAAGAAAGAGGGATGGCATTGGATAAACAAACAGTATCTGCAAAAGTACTAAATGAAAGAGTCAGTGTATTTGCCTTCAGGGAACTTATCATATAGAGGCAGAGGCAGAGGGAAGGGGGATGCAAGGGCATTGATGAAGGGTAAGACCACAGTTACAAAGCACCTCACGCACAGGAGTTCATTCGATTGTCAATAGAAACCTGTGAGAAGCTGAAGAGAAATCATTAGCCTCATTTTATAGATGTCCCTGTCTAGTGCATGAGAAGTCTGAATGATGGTATTCCGGGGGCCACATGGGTAAGGTACAGTAATCCAGGGAACAAAATCTAGGTCTGCTGACTCTTACGTGGTGTTCCCGTCCTACTCTTAAGAACCTAGAATCTGACATGTGAGGCTTCTTTCATTGTACTTCCTTATATTATAAATCAGCAAGTGGCTGAGCCTCCTCCTGGCCTCAGCGAACTGCCGAAACCTACCTGCCCCCAACCCACTGTTCCACTCACCCACCCACCTGCCTGCCCACCCCTCACACACATGCAACGTCAGAAACTGCCGCTGGCGTCAAGTAGGCTTGCGACAAATGGGAAAGCAAACGTTGGCTGAATGAGTGATTGATTAATCCTAAAAGTCAGATGTTTTTAAAGGGAACACAAACTCCATAGCTTTTCTTTACGTCTTCATCCTCGCTTAGATGCCCTGCACAAATCCCAAGTTGTTGGTTCTGCTGCCAGTGGGCACTTTTACCCAGATGAATTGCTGGGTTCCCGACCTCCTGTACTGTTTACCTTTCAGAAATGAAAAGTCTCAAATTGACTTGCCCAAGAAAGACAGCCAGAAGGGGGAAGCTCATTCCTAAATGACCTTCAGCAGCCGATCCACCTTACGCTGTGCACGTGTCCCAGGGAAGCCCCTGACATTCAGCCTCGGGGTTTTTCTGACCTGCTCTGCCTATTCCACAATGCACTTGAACTACTAAGAACAGAGGCTACAGGGGTGGAAGTCCAAGGTTAGCCCTTTCCATATCCTGTCTCATGGAAGTTTCACAGTTTACCATCTGAATGTCCTTCTCACCGTACAACAGATGAGGGCCTTGAAGCTCAGAAAAGGTAAGCAACTTGGCCAGGGTCACACAGTTAAGATGAATGGGACAGAGTTGCAATTTGAACACAAGCTTATCTGAGCCCAAACCTTTGTTCTTAATACTGGACAAACTCGACTCTATAGAAATCTCTACTGTGGTCCTTGCTAGAGCTTCAGCACTGCATGGTGGACATTTCTGTGACGATGGAAATATTATACACCTGTGTCGTCGAATGTGGTAACCACCAGCCACTTGAAATGCAGCAAGGGCAGCTGAGGAACTGGATTTTTAGTTTCATTAAATTCCAATCCGTTTAAGTAGCCATGCAAGGCCAGTGGCTACTATATTGGACAGCAGAGCTCTAGAACAGTTTCAACAGGTGGGGAAAGCTGAAGCCAAATAAAATGACTGATGTCCCCAATGTGGCACACCCTAGGGGCTCCTGGCTCACACACAAAGGAATAGTACCAAGGAATGCAAAGTCAATGAGAATGTTTGACCTCCAAATTTACTACTTGGAAATTGGCAAATTTCAGTTTTTGGTTCGTTGGTGTTGGTTGGGGAGGTCAAAAACTGCTCTAGGTGTTCTAGGCGGGATGGCATTCAACTCAATAAATTCATCAGAACCCTGTCCACCCCCAGCCCCACCAATAGAAATGTCAAAAAATTTGATATTGATACTTTGACCCCAACTTTTGCACACAGGAGAATAGCGAGCAAGCGCAATTCCTGGAGTGGAGTGGTTAATGAAAAGGTCTTCTGTGTGGAGTTACCATTCTCTTCCACACCACACTATAGGGAAGCAGTAAATATTCACTCAATTATTGACTATTTAGCAACAAGACAAACTGTGTTCGAGAATAAGGAGAGGAAGTAGAGGGCGGCAGAGAACATTTAGAAGAGTCATTTTTGACAAATGAAAGGGCCTCCTTACTGTTGGTGTAGGTGCATGGACAAGTAGGGATAATTGGGGACAATCAGACCAGCATATCCTCCAGAACATCCAGGGGTTTCCTGGGTGGAGCTGAAGGTACAGGAATAATGGACACTGGTTAGGAGGCTGCAGTCACTTCCCCACCTTCCTGGTTCACCCAACCTTATCCTCTAAGCGACGGAAGTTAAAACAAGCTACCAAGACCCTCTCCTGTCTCAGACATTCTAGTTCCTTTCTCCTGTATGAATTCCTTATAGACTCTGGGCTGACTCCCTGGAAACCCAAGGCTGTCATTGCCACAGGAGAAGAATAGAAAGTGTCCTCTCTAGTCTTCCTGCCAGGAAGCAAGACACTAATCTGATGAAATCAGGGCTCTGATCTTATGATCATTTAACCTTAACTAGTTCCTTGAAAACCCCATCTCCAAAAAACAGACTTACTGGGGGCTTCAGCATATGAATTTAGAAGGATCAAAAACTTTTGGCTCATAACAATAGGCTTCACATTCATTCTAGGAAGGGAAGAGCCCAAAATCTCATTCACCATGTCTCCCATGAAAGATTTTAAGAGTCCCATAAAGGGGCAGAACAGATGGCATATAGGAAGTGTTCATGCCCATCCATGAACATGGTCTTCTCCCCCACTTCAAGAGCACATCTGCTTATAAGCATGGTGCCTGCCCCACAGGAGGTGCTCATGTTTATTAAATGAATATGTGGCATTCATAGCATTGCTCAGAGTGTTAAGGCTCAAATGGGGGTGAATAAACTCAGAGCTTTTTAGTGATGTGACCTCAGAGCCTGGACAGAATTGAGAGTCAGCAGAGAAGCGTTTCAGATTACACAAAGCTTTATCCAGGGGAGAAGTTCTCCGTACCCACCTGTACTATGCACATTTGCAAAGGGGACAATCATTTTCTGACTAATCTAGGAAGGATGTTATTGTCTCTAAGTCAGAGTTATTGTCTGCAGCACATGTACATTTCATAATTGTATCCATGATTGAGAAAATGGGTCACCTGTCATTAATTGTGAACATCTGATAAAATGTAAGATACACAAACTATTCTTTCCTAGCCTCAAAACCTGACTTTGTTCAATTCCCCCCACCCAGATTATTAAAAACTAATGGCAGATTGAGGTGGTGGGGGAAAGAGGGCGTGTGGGATCATCTGGAAGGATGCAGCAGTCAGAAGCATCAGTGGGGTCTTTATGAGAAACTTTATACTCAACCACTATTCCACCATTTGCTATTTTCATGACCCTGGTCAAGGAATTGAACTTCTATGAGACTCATTTTGTAAAAGCTAATATTGTCTTCTGCACTGGGTTGTGGTAAGGATCAAATCAGATAACTTTTCTACAGTACTTAGCATCATGCCTGCAACTTAATAAGCAACCTGGGGGTGTGAGCCCTATCTGAATATGTAATAACAAAAATCATTTGACACGCTTTTCAGAACATGACCGTCAAGGCAGCGCAAATGGAAATGATGAGAGAGGAATTTGCATCTTAGATGATCAGTGGGAACGTTTGTCCCCAAATGTATTGTTTTCAAATAAATCAGTAAGTTCCAGTCTATCTAAGCGATATGGTTAGATATGGGTTTGCTGTTGTGATTTTAGGCAGAGACACAGAAACCACTCGAGATGTTCTTGTCAGGAAGGGACTGAATGCAGGGAATTAGGTGCTGAATAGTAAAAACCCAGTCCTTCCTCCTGGGTGTTCTTTATTCCCATGTTCCTACCACGAGGCAATTCTCTGAAACACCAGCCGGGTGTCTTTCAATTCATCTGAACTCTGATACCATCTACCTACAGAGAGCATCAGATTCCTCAAGTTAAGGGCTCGGTTCTCTATAAGACCCGCCTCCCTTTCAGAAGTCCATTATATGTCCAGGTTGTCACCTGGTTGATGGGCTCTAGGTCACAGGTTCCCGGAATCCCCTCCTCAGATTTGATTTATTTGCTAGAGTGGCTCACGGAACTCATGGGAACAGTTACCAGTTTATTAAAGGACATGACAAAGGATGCAGATAAACAGCCGAATGAAGAATGAGGAGATGCATAGGGCAAGCTCTGGGAGAGTCCAGAGCATAGGAGGTTCTGTCCCATGGAGTCAGGGTGTAGTCACCCTCCTGGTGTAGATGCGGTCATTGACCTGGAAGCTCTCTGAACCCAGTACTATTGGGATTTTCATGGAGGCTTCCTCACATAGGTATGATCAATTATTAATTCCATTTCCATCCCCTCTCCCCTCTCTCTGAAGAATGGAAGGTGGAACTGAATGTTTTAAGCTTCTGATCATGGTTTGGTCTTTCTGGTGACCAGCCCTTGTCCCAGAGCTCACCCAGACTCATCTCATTAGAACAAAAGATGCTTCTAGTGTTCTTATCTCTTAGGAATTGACAAAGGTTTCAGGAACTCTGTGTCAGGGACAAAGATCAAATATACGTCTTATTATATATCATAACATCACAGATGCTCCACAGAACTTTTGGCAAAGCTAGGGGGTGGGAGTACAAACATCAGGGGAAATCATCAATGGTGCCAATCACCAGGAAATCAGGCAGTTGGAGGAATTGTAAGAAACTGCCACTCAAAGCAGGCAAGTCACAGGAAAATGGAATCACAGCAAAATGGAAAATATCATAAAACATCACACAGCCTTCTGCTGAAACCCACGCCCTGCCCCTCTATGTCCAAGGATTATAACTGTTCCTGCTTCTCTCCCACCTTCCACATCTGTCATTGGCAGGAGTTAAATAATAACCCAGCTAACAAGGGAGCCTGCAGAATGCAGGTCTCAGGCTCCTTGCAGCCAATGTAAAGGAGGAGCTTAGAAGCAGAGGATGCTATTGAGTACCAAGAGTTACCATTGGTCCTCATAAATCACGGATTCTGTATTTGCAAATTCACCCACTCACTCCTTAAAATTTATTTGTAAATTTTCGAAGTACAATATTCAAAGTACTTTCATGGTCATTTGCAGATACGTGCAGAGCAGCAAAAAATGTGATTCATCCCAATATACATGTTTCCAGTTGAGGCTGAACAAGGGGACACTCTGCTTTCTTGTTTCAGATCTCATACCATGAATGAGCATCCTTTTCACGATCTAGTCAATGCCATTTTTTTTCTTTACAGTTTTGCACTATTTTTCTTGGTGGTGGCAATTCTGTTATTTAAAATGGTCCCCAAGCACAGTGCTGAGGTGCTGTCTAGAAGCAAGAAAGTCATGATGTGTTAAACACATTTGGTTAAGACATGAGTTATAGCACTATTTGGAGGTAATGAATCAACACTATATATTAACTAAGGTGTCTTTAAACAGAAGCACACGTAAAACAAAGTTATGCGTTGATCAGTTGATGGACATGCATCCAGAGGCTCATAGGAACCTAACTCTCTCTGTACCCTAGGAGCAGTGACACAGGGTTCGCAAATTCAATGTTCCCTGCCACTTTATAGCAGGTAAGTGCTTCGAATAGTAAGAATTAACTGTAATGTTTAGTGCCTGATCAGAGATGGCTACAAATGCATCTGGGATACATTTCTGAGATTGTGGTCTTCTTCTCTGTGGTGGTGAGGATTAGAGGCTCATGCTTTGATATCTCATGATCTCTTTGTGAGGATGCCCAGTTAAGAAGAGAAATGGTTGGGCACGCTTTGACATACTCAAGGTCACCACAAAGTCACGTGCAAGATCTGGCTTTGTGCATCTTCTTTTGGAGAGAGAGAGAGAGAGAGAGAGAGTGTGTGTGTGTGTGTGTGTGTGTGTGACGATTGATAAGTAACCTCTGCCCCTAACCTCCAATGTTCTTCAAATTTTAAAAGGATGACGATATAAGAATTCATGCCGTTTACCTCGGTGAGGGAAGGGAAATGGCAGGTTTAGCCCATGGTCTTCAGGCAGTAAGTTTGTGTTTGTTTTACATATAAAACACCTGAAGCCCACAAAGGTTAAGAAGTTACCTGAGGCCACCAAGAGGTCAAAAAACCTGCCTTCTACTTCACTGTCTTTCCTTTTTGCTTGGTTGCTTTAAAATACAATTCAATTGCTTATAAAATGAGGAATTTGAACTAGCTGATCTCTGAGGTCCCTTGCAAATCTAAAATTCTATGACACTCATGGAAGGCTTAAAACCGTTGAGCCCTACGTGGGTGGCTGGGGCTGAGCTGATGAGAAAAGATTTAAAAAGAGTACACATTGAATAGTCCACAGAGAGTTTTCGTGTGTGTGCAAACACGTCACCGAGACGTAAAAATTTAAATAATGGTGCATTGTACCATTTGTGCCCTTGATCAAATGACACCTCCTTCAGGAAGCCCACCTTAATATCTGCCCTCTTCTCAGTGGGACATTACTCTATGATCCCAACTGCTGTGGCTTTAACCTGGATATCTCATTAATGCTAATGATTCACATTTATTGATTATTAACAATCATTGCATTTTACAGAGAGTTCAGGTTAATCCTCACAACAGCCCTGGGAGACAGATGTTCTTACGGGCTTCATTTTATGCAAGAGGACACTATCTTTCCTCCTCTGACCCAATCTCTTGTTAGCATTCCAGCTCCTGCCCACTCTTTCTTTCCTGAGATACCATCTCCCCTTTGGTTTTTATCACCCACCATCTGCTGGTCTTTCCCTGTACTCTTTGGCCGCTACTTTTCCATTTTTAAACCTTAAAAGTTTATTTTGATCATCTTTGTTAAGGTACAATTGACATAATCATCTGCTGACATTTGAAGTACACAGTGTTATGTTTCGACATATCAATATGCCTGGGAAACCATCACCACAGTCAAGATAATGCATGGACCCATCCCCCCCAAGAGTTTTTTTTAATTATTTGTATCTGTGTGTATCCCATTGTATTCTCCACCTCTCCACCCGCCCCCCAGGCAAACACTGATCTGCTTTCCCTCACTGAGTTGAGGCAGTACTTTGCATTTTCTAGAATGTTATGTAAATGGAATTTTATCCTATACGTACTTGTTTTTGTCGGACTTCTTTCAATCAGTGGAACTGTTTGGAGGTTCATTTTTGTTGTGTTGCTATCGGTAGTTAACCCCTGTATATTGCTAAGTAATATTCTATTGTATGGATGTATGACAATTTGCTTATCCATTCACCTGTTGATGGACATTTGGGTTGTCTCGTGTTTTGGGCTATTAGAAATAAAGCTACTATGAACATTCAGAATGTACACGGTTTTTGTGGACTTTTAAAAAATATTTTATTTATTTATTTGACACAGAGAGAGCACATAAGCAGGGGGAGCAATAGAGGGAGAGGGAGAAGCAGGCGATCCACTGAGTGGGGAGTCCGATGTGGGGCTCGATCCCCGGACCCTGAGATCATGACCTGAGCCAAAGGCAGACACTTACTGACTGAGCCACCCAGGCATCCCTTGTGTGGACTTTTTAAAAGATCTTTTGAGTAAATACCTAGGAACGGCATGACTGTAACATACGGTGCATTTTTACTTTTTAATGGAACTACCCAACTGCCCTTATCAGGGGTTGTGCCTTTTTACCTTCCACCAGCAAGGTATGAAAGTTCCGGTTCTACCCTACCCTTGCCAACACTGGTGTCATCAGCCTTTTTAATTTTAGCTCTTTATTAGGTGTGTGATAGATCACGTTGTGGTTTCAATTTTCATTCCCTGATGACTAGTATGTTGAGCATATTTTCACATGCTTTTTTGCCAGCCTTACATATTCTTTGATGAAGTGTCTGTTCAGAACTTTTGCCAATTTTTTGTTTGTTTTCTTTTAATTGAATGTCGAGAGTTCTTTCCATATTCCGGATACAAGTACTTTATCACATCTCTGTTTGGCAAATATTTTCTCCCAGTCTGTGCCTTTTCTTAATAGCGCCATTTGAAGAGCAGAACTTTTTAATTTTGATCAAAGCCGGTGTATTAATTTGTTCTTTTATAGGTGGTGCTTTTGGTATCATATCTAAGAAGTCTTTGGGTAACCCAAGTTCACAATGAATTTCTTTGATGTTTTCATTTGGATCTTACACAGTTTTAGGTTTGACGTTTGGTTGTATGATCCATTTCGAGTTATTCTTCTATATGCTGAAAAGGATGGGAAGACATTTGTGTGTGTGTGTGTGTGTGTGTGTGTGTGCGCGTGTATGTGGTTATCCACTTGTTCCAGCCTCATCTGTTGAAAAAGACTATCATTTTCCCACTGAATTGCTTTGCACCCTTGTTGAAAACCACTTTTCTATATAAATGTGGGTCTATTACCTGACTCTTGGGTCCCATTGATCTAGTTGCCTATTTTGACAGGAATACCATATGCTCTTGATTACCATAGCTTTAAAAGAAGTCTTGAAATCAAGGAATGCTTTCTGGTTCTTTTTCAGAGTCATTCTGCCATACTAGGTACTTTGCTTTTCTATATGAATTTTAGAATCAGTTTGTCAATTTCTACAAATGGCTCACAGAGTTTTCGATTGGGATTGCATTGAATGCATAGATCAGTTTGGGAAGAATGGACCTCTTAGCAATATTGAATCTTCTGACCCATGAACACGGTATTTTCTCCATGTATTTAATTCTTTGATCTTTCTCAGTGTTTTGTACTCTTCAGTATACAGGTCTTTTCTGTTGTCATACGTTCTCTAAGCATTTAATATTTTTTTCATGCTTAGTAAAAGGTGTTTTAATTTCAAGTTTTCATTGTTCACTTACAGTACATAAAATTATGATGATTTTTGTATATTGATCTTGTATCCTGCAACCATACTAATCTCGCTTATTAGGTTTTTAGAGATTTTTATCTTCTTTTCTGCATCATTCATTGTAGGGGAAGGAAAGCTTTTCCTCTACCTTCTTAGGTTCTGTAACTGTGGCCAGTAAATTAAACTGATAAAAGAAAGATTAATAGGGGAAAAGGAATACAAATTTAATTAATATTTTTAGTTTTACATGCAAGGAGGATACATAGGAGAAAAGTAAAAACCCAAAGAAGCAGTTGGGCTCAGAAGCTTATATACCATGTTAATAAAGTGTGATAAGAAGTAACTAGACAAAGGAAAGGGAAGTTTGGGTCTCTAGGGGCAGTAAATTGTGGGAAGGTAAACATATGGGTAAACTAAAGGAAGGTAAAGGTTATTTTAGTAACACTTGTTTGTGCAGATTCATCTCAATGCCAATTTTCTGTCTTCTCCATGGCCATAAAAATCCCCTGGAGAGGGAATTTATAGCAGCCTCATTTTTCACAAGTTTTCTGGTCTTACTCAGCTAAAGGCAGCTCCAAGAGGCTCCTTTCTGTGTCTGTTGGTTCTCAGTTGCCTTCAGCTCAAAATAACCTGTATGCCAAAGTGGAATACTTTGAGGTGGCATATTCTGATCCCCTTCACTATCATGTCCTCTGTAATAAGAGCAATTTTACTTCATTCTTTCCAATCTGAATGTTTTTCTTTCTTTCTTTCTTTCTTTCTTTCTTTCTTTCTTTCTCTTTCTTTCTTTCTTTCTTTCTTTCTCTTTCTTTCTTTCTTTCTTTCTTCTTTCTTTCTTTCTTTCTTTCTCTTTCTTTCTTTCTTTTTCTTTTCTTTCTTCTTTTCTTTCTTTCTCTCTCTCTTTCTTCCTTCCTTTCTTCTCTCTCTCTTTCTTTCCCTGATTGCATTGTTAGAACTTCTGGTGAGAGTCCATCTCTGTTCTGTCCCTGACAGGGGGAAAGCATTCAGCTTTTCACCACTAGAATGATAATAGCTACAGGTTTTGCTTAAATGTCCTTGTCAAGTTGCAGAAGTTTCCCTCTATTCTTAAGTTGTTGAGAGTTGTTATCCACAGTGGATGTTGGGTTTTGTCAAATGCTTTTTCTGCATCTATTGAGATGTTTGCATGGTTTCTCTTTTGAAGTTTGTTAATGTGATAAAATACATTGATTGATTTGCTAATGTTAGGGCCCAAGAAACACTTCCTTCAGAAATCTTTTTGTGTAACCAAGACAAGGTATCATCTCTTTCCCTCCATTTCCTGAGGAGGGAGGAGGAATGTGAACCAGAGCAAGTGTGGGTGGGAGGAGGGAAACTTTTAAGTCTGAAAGGTGAAAACCAAACCTAATTCACCAGTCAGTCCTGGGACGCTGTCTGAACTGAGCCAATTCAAAGAAGTTGATTAATGGAGTTTGACAGGAGGGTAGGGAGATCTCTGCGAAGAGATAGGAGAAGCCCTTAAGGGATGGACAGAAGTGAAGCTCTGTGCACCTTAGTGTCATTTTTCACAGGTCATTGTCATTTCACTTACCTATGGAAGGGAAAATGTAGCTAAAAATTGAGAACTTCCCTACTATTACTACTATAGGATTCCATTGGTCCTTGGCACATGATACATCACCTCCTTTTAGCTCTTCTTTCAAACTGCTACCTGAGTGATTAGCTTAAATGTCCAAATAAGGTCATGTCTATAACTTGACTGCATATAACTAGACTATAAAGTGGCTATCCCATTAGCATGACTTACAAGACCCTTTCCATTCTTTCCCCGACCTACCTGTCCAAGCCTTCTTCCACTGCCTTCAGGTATACCCAATGCAACAGAAGTGCTAACATTTGGGATATTCAGGAAGTAACACACTTTCTCAAGCTTCGTTACCTTTGTCTGAAATGCCTTTCCCCCATTTTCAATCTGTTTCTGTCTCTCTCCTTTTATAGTCTCAGGTTTAGAGAAACGTTAATCTCAGTTTTAGTTCATTGCACACTATCACCTAGGCAAGGGGTCGCCTGTAACTCTCCAGAACCCCAAATAATGCCGTAATGGAGTTATACGAGAATTTTCCTGGGAACTGCTGGTCAGAGAGCATTCGAGTACCTAATTTCACTAAATATTCAGAGATTGTTCTATAGAATGGCTGCACCAGTATCTACATCCTTTGCAACTCGGAAACACTTAGCATTATTCAACTTTCTAGATTTCCAGTCTGATAGGAATTAATTACCATGCTTTTGAACATATCATCATGTTCTCCTTGGATTTGAAATTGTGTTCTGTCAATTTCCTGTTTATATCCTTTGCTCCTTCTCCATTGTCTTTTGCTTTCTTCTTCACCGAATACTCCCTTCTATAGTTCTCACGTGGGACCCAATTCAAATGCCACTATGTCTCTGAAATCTTAGACAGATTTAAAATTTCCCTCTTCTGGGTGTCTGTGGCATTTTGCTTATACCATATTACACATGGTCCCCAACTTATGATATATGGTTCAGTTTATGATTTTTTGACTTTACAGTGGTGTGAAAGCAATATATATTTGGTAGAAACCATATTTTGAATTTTGAATTTGGATCTTTTTATGGGCTAGTGATATGCAGTACAATCTTCTCTCCTGATGCTGGGCTGTGAGCATGCCACAGCTCCCAGTCAGCTGCACAATCATGGGGCTAAACAACCAATACCCTGACAACCCTTCTGTACCCATACAACCATTCTGGTTTTCCAAGTTCAGTACAGCTTTCAATGTATTACATGAGACATTCAATACTATATTATAAAATAGTTTTGAGTGAGATGGTTGTGCCCAACTGTAGGCTATTGGAAGTGCTCTGAGCACATTTAAGGTTTGTTAGGCTAAGCTACGATGCTTGGTAGGTTAGGTGTATTACATGCATTTTTGACTTACAATATTTTCAACCTATTGTGGGTTTATTGGAATGTAACCCCATTGTAAATGGAGAAAGATTTGTATATGTATCGTAATGCACTGTAAACATTCATTTCCTTTTTTGTCTCTTCTACTAGAAAATGAAACAGGAATAGATAATAATACTATCTCTTTATCAAAAGACATAACACAGGGCTTGGCACTAAGCTAGATCTCAATCACGTTTCATGAAAGGAAAGGGAGAATTACATATATTTTCTGTGGGCAACATGATTAAAAATAGCCATAGGATAAGTCGATCTATGAAATCAAAGAGAATGCCGCATAGAAATGTAGACTATCCAACAGCATTACACACGCTGGAAAGAGAGGACAGTATGTTCAGAGGACAATCCCACATCCAATTCTTAATGTAAACATCTGTTCCTTTTGATCTACATCTAAACAAGCTCGGAAAACTCCCTGCTCCACAACCAAATGCATTCACAGTGTTTGTTGACATTGGGCCAAAAGGTATCACGCTGAATTCAGTTGATTGGAAGGACAGATTTGTTAACGCAGCATCTCAAGACACTGCCAAGTACAGTCACATCAATTTGCAAAGCCACCATTCCAGTTAGAGGTGTCATCTTGAGGGGATGCACTTGGAGCTCCAGAATTGCTTAAAACAAAATGAACACAAAGATTTAAAAGTCCATAGGTTGAAAAGTCAAGTAGACCTTTGCTGGCAAAGAAGAAAGCTGTTTCTATTCCCAATACCCAGTGAATGTGGTCCAGGTTGTCCTTCAAGCTGCATAAATAAGGATAAAATTGAGCTTCAGAGTTTTTATGAGAGAGTTCCTATGATAGTTGCCACGGCTGGACAGGTCTGCCCAAAGGAAATAAATCCAGTCCTCTGTTTTGCAGCCTTGGAGCGGTGAGTCCTCTAGACTCTGAGCTTGGCCAGGTCTTCCCAGAGTGAGTCTGACGACTGGCCAGCACACCAGGGCTGTCATGTGCAGGTTAGGGCACCCATATCCCAGCTGCTGCCTGGCATGTGGGAAGGCAGCACCTGAATGAGCAGGAGATCGCCAGTGTTTCCTTGTGGCTTACTGAAATTTCTGTTGAGATTATGTTTGTTTAGGCTTGGCCATGGGAGATGCCAGGATAGTGACCAAGGGGAGGAAATAGGGATGAAAAGGAGTCAGGTCTTGGACTGTCCTTTAGGAATTAACTAATCTTAATAATTGATCCCCAAACAGGCATGGAATACCTGGTCCAGGTGTTGGTTTCCAGCTTGCCTGTAGCGGGTGAAAAGTTTGGGATGAGGATAGACACCATGAGCAGGCTGGCAGGTGCACCTTGGTCCTTGGGCTGAGGGAGTCCAACTGGTGTGGTGTGGAATTCCAGGTTTCCACACAACATCTCTAAGAAGACAAGGATGATTATAATAAGATATCCACTTTACAGAATGTATAACTGAGACTCAGAGAGCACAGTTGTTCTTGCCAAACATCATTCATTCCTTCATTTATTCACGCATTCGGTGACTATTAAGCAAGGGTCTACCGAGTGCCAATCCTTTTTCAGCCTTTGGAGATATGGTAGAGAACCAGACAAAATGGATTCCTAAGTACATGAAGTGTACATACCTAGTTATCAGAGACCCCATGTAATTATAACCATGATAAAGTCTCTGAAGGACAAAGAACAGCAGGCTGGGAGGGTGTAGAACAGGGGACTCCAGCATGTCTTCGAGAGGCCAGCAGCAGCAGTGAGCCAGTCCTGGAAGCAATGGCCTTCCTGGGGAAGATAGGGTTCAGCTGAGATCCGATGAGCAGGCATTCTCAAGAAGAAGGGAGTGGGGAGGTTTTGAAGAGTATTGCAGGCTGGGGGGAACAGCATGTGCCATGGCCCTAAGGGACAAGAACTCTGTACATTGAAAGAACTAAAGGCTGGTATGGCTGCCTGTGGGTGATGGCAGGTGTCCTGAGTTTATGAAAAAGACCATTGCATCGCCAGCCAAATGTCCTAAAAACCACACGTGATTAGTCTGACTAAGAAGGCCCGGCATAAGCCAGCACCATCCCCAAATGGGACAGAGTGTTGAATAGCACAGTTAGTGATTTAGAGCCCCACAAGGGTGTGGAAGCCATACTGAGAATTTTCTGCTGATCCTCCAACCAGTGGGGAGCCCTTAAAGAATGTCAAGAAGGGGATGCCATTATCTAATGTGTGTGTAAAAAAACTCACTCTGGCTGTAGCCTGGAGAATGGATGATGGGGGCTGGAGGAGATTCCCATGGAGCAGTGAAGAGGCCGTTACAATGGTCCACTTGAGAGATGTTTGTGGCTTGGATTAGGGTGAAGACAGGAGAGATGGACCCAAGTGAACATCTTCCAGATATATCACTGAGCAGATACATGGGTGAGGACTTAAGGGACAAATAAAAAGACAAAGAACAGAGGGAAATGGACACCAAAGAAGGTAGGAGCAGGCATTTAGGCTTTTGCCGCAGAGCAGTGCTCAGGAGTAAATGGTTGGGAGCAGGATTCAAGGTGGGCAGATCCTGACATCTCATGTGACCGTCACGGTCTTGTCACTCTTGTAGCTGCTGCCATGGAGACTGGTAGATGGGGACATCAGTGGGAGGGGACCGGCCAGAGAGGATAGCCAAGAGCAGCTTCCCGTCAACATCCCTCTTCAATGGTAGAAATTCATTTCAGGTCACCTCCTAAGGGACAAACAACATATCCACTCCCCCCAGGCCACCGTTAACAAGGCAATGCTCTTTTGAGGAGAGAAGAGGAGAGGCAGAGAAGATCTACAGCCCCCATCCCATCCCAGGAGCAGCATCCACCCCCTCTCCCCATGCTTGGATGCCTCAGTGTATTAAATCAAAAAGTAGAGAAGTATTTCTCTTGCTCCTACCACGAGAGCTATGGAAACCATTGTCATCATTACCCTGAGTCAAATCAAGAGTTGCCATCACAATCTTATTCTTTGAAAGGGAACAAAAACATATGCATGCATTTATTTAGGATTCTCACAATTCTGGGATCCTATTTATTTTTCTAGCGATGCAGTGAGGAGTAGCACTTTGCAGACAAGAACACTGGGACTCCAGAAAATTTGTGTCACCTGCCTCCAAGTCCCTTAACAAATAAATGGCGGATCCAAGGTTTACCTGATCAAGCAAGTTTAATAGTTGACTGTCCTATGGCCCGAACATCCTTGAGGCTCAGAACTTTAGCCCTGCAAATCTGTGACTGCAGCATGTGGGGTCCATGGGTCCTGAGCTGAGGGCACAGCTGGGAAGCTTTGTGTGTGCCTGGCACCCGTGGCACTGCCAGGGAGAAGATTCTGGAAAGCGTCTTCCTTCTTTTATATGAATTGAAGCTAAAGCCCCTCTCCTCCCTCTTCTGTCCCCCCACACTAACACACATGCTGGGAGGAAGACATTTTTCTCACAGTGTCCCCACATAGGAAGAAGGTCCTCTGAGCTGTTAATAGATCCTGTCTAGCTGGAGCTCTAATGAGCTCAGCAGGGGACAGTGGGTGCTGGCCCCGGGCTCAGCGGTTCCTTCTCATGGGTCACCCAATGCTTCCACTGCTCAGGAGTCCCAAGAGGGCTCAGAAGGCTTGGGCTGCTTCCTGGACACAGGGTAGAATTGCTGGGCTGAACACCCATCTGCCCATGCAGGGAAAGAGGAACTGCAAGGTACTGGGGTCAGTTTTCTATTAGGTGACAGAGGTGAATACATCCCTTCAGGAACATGCATGACATTTGTCACAGGCAGCAGCTCCTTGGAAAGCAATGAGGGAGTCATTGCTGCCTGCTCTGGGTCTCTGGGACCCCAGGGCCTGCCTCCCCTTCCCCAGCCTGCATTGTCTGTGGGGCCTGGCCTGCAGACTGCATCTCCCAGACTTTACCTGGGTTCAGCCAATGGAGGAATCGGCAGGAAACTGAAGGCAGTAAATTGGCAGAAACCAGAGTACTGCTCTGCTCCCAACCCACCTGCGGCAGCATCTCTAACATCAGCTCCGTCCCCTTCTCTGTCTCTGTCTCTGCAGCTCTCTTCCCCTTCCTCCTCTCTTTCTCCCCCTCTCCCTTCCCTTCTGACCTGCAGGACCACCCACAAAGTGCTGCCATTTCATAAGGCTTACTTCGCTTATTTTACGAGCAAGCACATTCCTATTTTTGCCAGATACCTTAGAAATCACTAACTGTGCTATTCAACACCCTGTCCCATTTGGGGATGGTGCTGGCTTATGCCGGGCCTTCTTAGTCAGACTAATTAATCACATGTGGTTTTTAGGACATTTGGCTGGCGATGCAATGGTCTATTTCATAAACTCAGGACACTGGCTATTCCAACATAACACCTGGCTGAGAAATAACCACAGGTTTTGATCTATTGGCTTGTCCTTTGGGCCTTGAAATTCCTGTGGTTTCCAGACTTAACCCCTAAGCACCCTCAGGAAGTAGGTTTTGTTGTTGTTGTTGTTTGTCTGTTTCTTTTCCTTCTAGGACTCGACACTTGCAGAACTCCACTTCGGCTTATTCTCTGATAATACCCACCAGGGGGTGAGATCCACCTTAAACGCAGGTGTACAACAGGGAGCTATTCGTAAAGAAACCATTTCTAGTGTCAAAAAGAAACAACAGAAAAATCTAGGTGCATTATTCAAACCCTGTAGGGGAGAAAATGTAGTATTTATCGCTGAAAAAGCTCTGATTTTGAATAGTGGCATTTTGTAGCCAATGTGGATTCCCAACATCCTTCAGTGGCTTGCTGCACTCCTCCTATGCATCAGTCAGCATCCGGGGTGCTGGAAATCTAGCCTTCATGAGCCTCAGTTGTCCCTCAAGCATGTCATGGTGGAGGGGGCAGTGAAGGCAATAAATACACAATTGAAATGAATGACAAATAGGCGCTGCCGAATCGTTAACTCAGACTTAGCAAGCCAGGGAAGGCGTCACGGAAGGGAGTGAGGTGTGAGATAGATCTGGCTCTGGCTCATGGCAGGGTACTTGGCCATGTTTGTTGACTGAATGCGTGAGCATGTGAAAAAGTGGGGGTCCACCAAGGAAACAGCCCATTCAAATGCATCTGGAGAGAACATGTCTTTTCTAAAACGGAGCATCAGCATGGCCTCTTGTAATCATTTTCCTGGCTATTTCGGAATTGGAATTTGCAATCCTGGAGTTTATGAGCTTTCAAGTAGATAATATGGCAGCTGTGGGGAGAGTGCCTTTCTCATGGCCCAGGTCCCAGGCTGTGGACGGCTTCCTCAGGAGTGCGTTGGGAGGGAGATGAAGGAAGGTCGTTGTGGGTAAGCTGTGGCCAGCTGGCTGTTGTAGTCCGAGCTCAGGACGAACGAGGTCAGAGCTGAGGGTCCCTTCATCTGGAAACCCCTCCATCCCCCCGGGCTCTGGGTGGCCCTCACCCCTACCTGCTGTCCTGCAAACCTGTCAACACAGAGGGTGATCAGGAGCCAGAAGAGCAGGGCCTTAGCTGTTACAGATAGCAGAGAAGCTCCGCTGGTAGGAGCACTTTGCTCTTCAGATGTGGGGCATTTTATTCAAAACCAGGAGTGCCTGTTCATCCATCATTCATTCATTTAGCCAGCAGGCACTTAGAGAACACACACTTGTGCCCTCTGCTATCCTAGGTCCCTAGATGTAAAATAGTTTGAGCCTCTGTGCTCACACAGAGCCAGTTCTCATGGGAAAGCCAGTAGAGGAAATCAGCAATTATAGACTCCGCCCAGGATGGGAGGGACCGACTTGTTAACGGTCACAATTGAGAATGAAGCCCGCGCGCGTGCATGCACGCATATGTGTATGTTTTCTGCTAACAAGAGGTAGAATGAAAAAGAAAATTGGTTTTAATCTATGGCTTTTGAAATCAACCCTGAGCCGTGCTTTGCCTTTATCTAAATCTGGAGACCCAAGAGATGTTAAGATAATAATAATATGGGCATTTCTTTTGGGGATGCTGAGGGAGGAGGAGATGAAAGGTTAATTTTGAAAACAGGCAGTAGGAGAATTTGACATTTGACAAATACGGTAGAGTAGTGTGCATCGCGTGTGTATGCTTTCGTTCTAAGATATATCAACTTTTCTCCAGCGGGGGCCTAGGGGATCAGGAACAAGGAGTTGCTTTTAAAATAAAGGTTATGAAAAATGGTAAGACCCAGGAGACACTTTACATGAATTTCCAAAGCAAGAGATTGTCAGATGGGGCCGTGGGGTCAGCACTGGGCATTCAGGGACAAGCTTGCTTATTTTTTTCCAAGTTAAACTGGGAATTGCCTTTAAATTTCCTGAGCTAAAGTGGTTCAAGTCACGGGTGAGATCTCATTTGCCCATCAAGTCCTGGTGGCCAGCTGTGAACATGTGAGAAATAGATTAAAGACAGCTCTGTTGACTGTGTTTATGGAGTGCTGAAGAACGGAGTCCAGTTTTCCTGCCAACTAAATCAAAAAATTATCCGAGCTTCTCTGGACTGAGTTTTCTTTGTTGTCCCCAACTTCCTATGTTGAAACCCTAATTCCCACTGTGGTGATGTGTGGAGCTGGGGCCTTTGGGGGGTAATTATGAAGTCATGAGGGTAAAGCCATGATGGGATTACTACCCTTATATGATGAGATCAGAGAGCTTGCTCTCTGTCTGTCTGTGTGTCTCTTCTCCTCCACAATACCCAGGGTGCCTGCACCAAGGAAAGCAAAAGCCATGTGAGGACACAGCAAGAAGGCAGACGTCCACAAGATAGGAAGAAAGCCCTCACCAGGAAGCAAATCTGCCAGCACCTTGATCTTGGACTTCTCAGCCTCCAGAACCAGGAGAAATAAATGTCTGCTTTTTAAGATAAATGTCTGCCCGGTCTATGTATGTTTGTTACAGCAGGCTGAGCTGACTAAGACACACCCCAAAGTCAGTGTTACCAACTTATTCCCTTAATCACCTCTTGTTCTTGTCTTTCTTAGTGGGCAGAATCATCCACTTGCCCAGCCTAGAGACCACGGAGTTACCTGTGGTCTTTCCTCATCAGACACATTCCATGACCAAGTCCAAGAGAAGTCCACTCCCTGCCCCTCCACCCCATCCAACCATCCGGTGACTGCAGCTTCCAACCAGGCTTATTCCTGCTTGAGTTTTCCTCCCCAGGCCATTTTGGCACACACAGGGATCCTTTAAAATACAACCTTGAGGGGCGCCTGGGTGGCTCATTTGGTTAAGCATCTGCCTTCGGCTCAGGTCATGATCTCAGGGTCCTGGGATGGAGCCCCACATCCGACTCCCTGCTCAGTGGGGAGTCTGCTTCTCTCTCTGCCTCTGCCCCTCCCCCTGCTCTCATGCTCTCTCTCTCTCTGTCACTCTCTCTCTCTCTCCCACTCAAATATAAATATTTCTTAAAAAAAAAAAAACCTTGAACTTGAAGACTGTGTTTGTCCCCCTTTGTCTATGGTCAACAAAGATCCTCAGCACAGTGTATAAGACCCTTCCCCATTCGGCCACAGCCCACTCTTCTAGTCTCGTCTTATGCCTCTCTTCCCTCCCCTTACTACATCCTTCGCTGTAATTAAAAGGACTCCTTCTTCTCCTTCTCTAGCTACACCTGCTTCTGTGCTTCTGGTCCTTGGCCCACATTGTTCCCTATGCTCAGAATGCTTTCTCCATCCTTCTTTGCTTGGAATGCATGACTTATACTCAAGGCCAGGACCATGGCAAAGCAAGTGAGGCATCTATGGCTCAACTTTGAGCTGCCCACTCTCAGGGTCGTGTAAATGTGTGAGAGCAAGTGCCTACTTTATTCTATTCCTTAAGCCCTCAATTTTATCCCCCTTGTCCCCACTCTGTCTGCCTCCTCATTAGGCCTACTGCTCTGCACACAAGTCCGTTCCAGCATATATTCAATTTAATCCATTGGACATTTATTGAGAATTTACCATGGTGTATGAATAAACAAATAGCACTTTAGCCATTTTGCTCTTACCTCCCACAACAGCTTCTTGAATTGAGTACAGAGTAAGTGCTGATCAATATATCATGACTGCATTGGTGTACATTTATTAATCTGCTGGCATCAGACTTGTTCTCTATATTGGTGACAGTAGACAGTTGTGGAGGAAGATCCTAAAAAACAGACAAGTTAGTTTTACAAGTCCCTAAAAACTCACTCTTTCATTACAGAGTAAAGATATGTGAGAAAGTCAACTGTTTGGAAGGTAATTTATGAAGATTAGGGGATAATTCCCCTTTCTAATCATACAAATTATTGATTATGTCAAATCCCCCAAAACATCAAAGATAAGCAAGGAGGGATCTACTTGAAATCCAACTAGCTCTAGATTCAGTATATGTAAAGAGTCAGTATTTCCATGATGTGGGAAGAGGGAGTTAATATTCCTATACATAAAGACATAGTCATGGACATTGAGTAAATAATCTGGGGAAAAGGTAAAAAATCCTTCTAAGGGGAGCAGCACAGAGGGAATAGAGGATGGTTGAGAGCACACCCTCGGGGGCTTACTAACGTGTCATGTAGAAATCAGAGGGCACAATGTTTTCATGAACAATATCCATCAATTGTGGTAAGTTGAAGGCAGCTCTCTATATCATTTCTGGTTTATGAGTTTGCCAGGATTTCTCAGGGTTGAAGAAAATGGGTCAGAAATTAGAACCAAACTCATTTAACAGATACATCTTATTTCAACCAATATTTGCAATTATTTGGAAAATAATTGGTTTGCTACTTGCATTAATCAGATATCTTTTGGCTGAAAATAATAGAAACCAGAAGAGGGTTTGTTTTGTTTTGTTTTGTTTTAAAGACAGAATGTGTATGGCTACGGGCATGCCTGAACCCAAATGGCTAAAATGATGACATCAGAAAAGTGTTTATGTTTTCAGTTCTGCTTTATCTGTGCTCCTTTCATCATTACACTGTGCTACATTCATCATTATATCAAAGATGGCCACCAGAAGATGAACGTCTGCATTTTATCAGCTTAGAACTTTGTGAGAAAAGAGCTTCTCTTCCCTAGCATTTCCACAAAAGTGTCAGCTGTGACCCACAGAGTAGAGTTTGGGTAAAACTCCTGTTTCTGAGTCAGTCACTATAGATGGGGGAAACCATGCTACGACTGCCCAGGTTTAGGTTATATGCCCACTCTGGGAGCCACACATGGGGTTAGACCATCACACTGTGTCAGCTGAAAGTGGGGTTTCCAATAAGGACAACATATTCACTAATCCCATTTGATCCATTTTTCCAAGATAGTTTGTGCATTCACTCAACCTTTTTTATTTTTTAATCCATTCTGACATTCTTTATGTTTTAATCCGAGTGTTTTGTGTATTTACATTTAGTGTATTCTGATATATGGTTGTACTTAGGTCAACCGTTTCACTCTCTGTTTTATATTTCTCCCATCTGGTTTTTGTTCCTGTGTTCCTTCTCTCCTGACCTCTTTGAACTAATCAAATATTCTTAATATTCCATTTAAATTCACTAATAGCCTCTTAAGCTGTAATTTTTTTCACATTAATTTTGTAGTGGTTGCTCTAGGGATTAGCATATGCATCCTTATTATAGTCTACTTGGATTTAATTTTATACCACTTCACATAAAATGTAAGGAACTTGCAACAGTATAATATAATTCCATTTACTGTTTCCCTGTGTTTTATATTTTACATCCACTTACTTTATAAACCCACAAAACAGTATTAACATTTGTGTACTAAATAGTCATGTGTCTTTAAAGAAGCTAATAAGAAACAACTGACTCGTCTTCCCATATACAGCTAATACTCCATTATTCATGGCAATGTTCTACTGAGATGCCATGAAAATGAGATAGTGACTACTGAGCTGTCATTTCTATGGTAAATACAGGGCAACATTCCTGCGAGACTCTGGTCACAACATTTTCATCAAGTGATCAGTACCAAACCTTGGGGACACCTGGGTGGCACAGTCAGTTAAGCGTCTGCCTGGGATCGAGTCCTGCATCGGGCTCCTTGCTCGGTGGGAAGCCTGCTTCTTCCTCTGCCTGCCGCTCCCCCTGCTTGTGTGCTCTCTCTCTCTCTGACAAATAAATAAATAAAACCTTTAAAAAAATACCTAACCTTGTTTTATGTGTGTTTATGTTTAAAGACAACTTAGTTAATAAATGTTGTTGATTCATTAACATTGAACTCATGGCCAACAGTGCTATAACTCATACCTGAATGAAGCTTACCTACACATGCATTTTCTCATGTCATAGCCCACTTACACTTAAGAACACTAGACAGCTCTTCAGCACTACACTGAAGGGGCCATTTTAAAGATTTATTTATTTATTTGTGAGAGAGAGAGAAGGAAAGGGAGGGAGGGAAGGAAGAAGAGAGAGGGAGAATCTAAAGCAGACTCCCCACTGAGCATGGAGCCCGACTCAGGGCTAGATCTCATTAGCCTGAGATCATAGACCTGAGATGAAATCAAGAGTTGGACACTTAACCAACTAAGCCAACCGGGTGCCCCAAAGGGGCCACTTTTACATTGTTATGTTATGTTGTTATGTTATGTTATGTTATGTTATGTTATGTTATGTTATGTTATTTTTTAAAAGATTTTATTTATTTATTTGAGACAGTGAGTGAGAAGGAGAGGGAGAGAGAATCTGAAGCTGACTCCACACTGAGCTCAGAGCCTGATGTGGGGCTTGATCCCACAACAGTGAGATTATGACCTAAGCTGAAACCAAAAGTCCAACGCTTAACCGACTGAGCCACCCAGGTGTCCCCTGAAGGGGCCATTTTAAATAGCAAAATCACCAACAGAAAGCACAGATATGTGAAAAATGCAGCACTAAGTAAAACATAAGAAGGTCATTTGTTTACACTATGAGAGCTGAAACAAGAAAGCAGTGTTGCTGCAGCTGGGAACATGCGCATCAGGCAACTCACATTTTCCATCACTCTGCACATGTCCGTGAAGGACCACAAAGCAGCCACAAAAAGGAGCAGTTTTTTGGTCACACATAAATTTTATCGAATAAGTGAATTCACAAATATGGAATCCATGAATAATGAGGACTGACTCGACCTACCATTTCTGGTGTTTTTCTTTCTTTTCTATAGAATTTAGATTCTATCAGGTTTCACTTATTTTTAGGCTGAAGAAATGTCTTTAGCATTTCTTTAAATTCAGGTCTACTGACCATGAATTTTCTCAAATTGTGTTTATCTGAAATGTCTTTATTTTGCATCCATATTCAAAGACTATTTTTACTAGATATAGAATTCTAGGTAGACATCCCATTGTCTCCAGATCCCCATTGTTCCAAAAGAGAATTCATTTATAAATAGTATCATTGTTCCCCCGTATATCATGTGTCATGTCTCCCTGGCTACTTTGAAGACATTTTTTCTTTTATTCTCTTTGGTTTCCAGCAGTGTAACTATGATGACCTACTTATGGTTTTCTTTATATTTATCCTGCTGAAGGTTCTCTGAGTTTCTTGCATGTGTAAGTTAATGGTTTTCACCAAAATTTGGGAAGTCAACAATTACTTCATATATTTTTCTGGTCTTTAAAAAAAATATTTTCTTCAGGGACTGCAATTACACCTATGTTAGAGTATTTGATATTATCCCATATGTTTCTGAGAACTTATTGAACTTTTTCTCAAATTTTTTTTCTCTTTCAAGTTCATAGTGACTTTCTTATATGGTATCTAATCTGGTACTTAGCCCATCCAGTGAATTTTTCATTTCAAATGTTATTTTTTAAAGTTCTAGAATTTAATTTTGGTTCTTTTTTTATAGTTCCTATTTTTCTGTTGGTATTCCTCTTATGTTCACCAATTATAATTATGTTTTACTTTATATTCTTGATCATATATTTAATTACTGCTTCAATGTCCTTGTTTGTTAATAACAACATAGTTATCTATGGTCTTAGTCTATTGACTATGGATCACATTGCACTGTTCTCCCCACATCCAATAATTGTTTATTGTGTACTGGACATTGTAGGTGTTGCAGAAACTCATCTTCCTTGGATGAGTTGGTTTTTGCTCTAGTGAGTGATCTAATTGCAAGCTAGTTAACTTGAACTTGTGGATGTTTTGTTTCATCCTTTGTTTACTGTGGGTCAGTTTTAGGTTTTTTTTAGTCTTTGGATGAATCTTTGGTTCTGGGAAATAGTCATTAAGGCATTGCCCTTAGAAATCAGTAGAAACCTCGGGGCGCCTGGGTGGCTCAGTTGGTTAAGCGACTGCCTTCGGCTCAGGTCATGATCCTGGAGTCCCGGGATCGAGTCCCACATCGGGCTCCCTGCTCAGCGGGGAGTCTGCTTCTCCCTCTGACCCTCCTCCCTCTCATGCTCTCTGTCTCTCATTCTCTCTCTCGCAAATAAAAAAAAAATAAATAAATAAATCTAAAAAAAAAAAAAAGAAATCAGTAGAAACCTGATGTGTTTCGCAATACTGTGTAACTTGATGGGATTCAAACTCTAAACTCTGTCACTCCTCACGTAGGTCACAGCTGAAATCTCTGCTCAAGTTTTTCAACTTTCCAGTTTTTGCTCTCTGCTGAGTGTCTTGGCAACACTGTTCCCCCCTCACATATATGTAATTCAGATGATATCAAGAATTTGAGGGGAGTTTACATGTAAATTTGGGGACTTCTCTTTCTGTAGATCCTTCCTTTTAAACATTCTCCTCTCCCTAAATTTTCAACTGCTCTGGAAGCCCCAAATTCTTCCCCCTGATACTTCAGGCTGAAAGGCTATATATTGTTGTTTGAGTTCTAGGCAACCTACATTGAGCATACTGGGGTAGCACTCAGGGGCAAAGCTATATAAACATAGCTCTCACCCAGTGCATTTTCTTTCATTCAAGTGTTGAATCCATTCCAATTTCTGCCTGCTTTTGATCGTTCTCCAGTGCCAACAGAAATGTCGTTCTTTGCTTTTCTGTTTTGTTTTGTTTGTCCCAGTTTCATCATTGTTTTCTGCATGAAATTTAATCAGATAAAAACTATTTCACAGTTACAAGATTTGGAACTTCCATTTATTCTGTCTTTAATCCATTTGTTTAATGAGAGAGTTCCAACCTGTGATTTGAATCTCTCAGTGGTGGTGTGGGCAGCCCAGTGGGGAAATGAGAGAGTGGAATATTTGGAGACCCTCTATAGATGGCTGGAAAAGGCATTTTCCTAACAGGAATGCAAATTGAGTAGAAAATATTCAAGGAAAGAACAAAGATTTCTCCCTTGGTGAAGTGGGCAAAAGTTACATGGCATGTGAAGTTGTTCTAAGAGAGAGCAAAATGATTCTGCATAACTCTGGGGTGACCAGTGGGCCCTGGTGGGGTGTAAGTTTGATGAACTTATGTAGATTTGTTCATTTTCTCTTTTTTGTTCTGTTTTTGAGCAGCCTTTGATGTGGAGAAAATTAGGGGTTTAGAATAACAAAATCAAGCTTACTTTAGTGATTTGATTTTCTCCGAAACTTCTCATTATTTTTTGTTTCTCATCTTTTCTATTTAAAATAATAATTCTGAGGTTTATATATTTTGAGGTTTATATATATTGGTGAAGGTAGAATAATACCTATGCTTTGATTGGCTCAAGGACTTACTCATCCACACACCAGGGAGTGTTCCATATGGTCACTCAGGCACCCAGGCTAACAAGTCTCTTAGCTTCATCATGTGCTTCCCAGTGCCAAATCAGGTGCTGCCACTGCAGCTAGCCTGAAGGGAAATAGAGCATGCTGAGCACTCATGGGAATTGTTGTTGCTTATGAGTTAGGCTCCTAAAAAGTAGCAAACATTCTTCTGCTCACATCCTATTGACCGGAATTCAGATTCATTTCCCCACCGAGCTTCAAGGGAGATGGGGAGTGTATCTCCTAGCTGTGTACAGATGCAGGTTTTGGAGCTAAGTCATGGGTACTTTCACATATACATATTCTTTTCTTGAGATAAACTCATGATTCTTTCTGAAAAGAACCTGAGCACCTGACATCAAGTTATGTGCCATCTGAGCTGTCTGTCATGGCCTGGGTTCTCCCCAGAAGCATACCTGGAGACAAGATTTGAATACATAGGGTTTGTTTGAAAGATGATCCCATCTTTTCTTGACCAGGTCAAGAAAAGCCCTGGTCAAGAAAAGAAATGTGGATATAAGTCAGGGAAGAGAAAGAAAGGAATATGGTCACATGCATGAGTTTTGAACTGTGAGCAACTCACAGTGGTTAATCCCACTGGAGACCCTTGGGAGACTGTTTGGAACATCCTACCTAAGGGATGAGGAAGCTGGCATACTGACTCTCCACCTCCCATTTATCCCATACTGACTCTCCACCTCCCATTAAGAGCCTTTCGCAGGGCTGTTAACTGCTATGCACGCTGGCCTGACATGTGCCCAGAAAGCCCTCAAATAGAGAATTGCTGATGACTGTAGCAGAACATTACTGGCGTGTACCGGAATGATGAGTGTCAAGATCCGGGCAGAGCACCAAAGCATCTGTTACTCTACCAACTACGAACTGGCTATTAACTGACTCACCACCTTTGGATATGCACAGCAACCATCTCTCTTCAAGTTCTAATGTTATGAAAGAGCTCAGGGTTAAGCAGGTCTGAAAGGGAGGTAAGATGCATGAACAGGAGGCCCAGATTCCTACTTCATCTATTCTCGCTACGGAGACTCCTTTCCCTCAATCCGCATCTGTGGCCTCAAAGATGACTGGTTTACTGAAAACCAAAAAAAAAAAAAGCCTGGATCTGGTTCACAGATTGCTCTCACAGTGTGTTGCCACCAATCTGAAATGAACTGCTGTGGTGTTACAGCTCTGATCAGGAATATTCTGGAAAGATACCGATAAAGGCAAATCTGCCCCAATGGCAAAACTTTGGGCGGTTGTTTGTCCACTTTGATTGGACTGAGCGATCAGTAATTTGGATATATCCTGATTCATGTACAGTAGCTAAGTGTCTGGCTGGTTGGTCAGGAATCAGAAAGCACAGAACTGGCAGAATGGCAACAAAAAGTCTGGACAAGAGGTATTGGATGAGCACAGTGTGTCAGCATATTTGTATTCCATGTTAATGCTAAGCAAAGGCTGTGCACTGCAGAGGAGGTTCTCAATAATCACATGGACAAGATGACACATTCTGTAGATATCAGTCACGTGTACGAAGTTCCCACAAGGACATAGACAAAGGCTATGTATTGGCTCACCAATGCAGTCTGAGGGCATAAGCTTCCCACAGCTGAGCCCTGCTTCAGTGCCTTCATCCAGGGTGACGGGACAGCTACTTGGTGATGAATTAACTTCTCCAGTCTCCTTCCGGCATGAAGAAGGCAGTGATTTGTTCATACTAGGATACATATGTTATGATACATACATTCTTTCAATGCTTGTGCCAGCACTAAAACTTATTAAATGCCTTATTCTCAGTCACTGTGTGTCATACAACATTGCTGCTGATGAAAGAACCTATTTCACAGCAAAAGAAGTGTGACAATGGATTCATGCCCATGGAATTTACTAGTCTTACCATGTATCACATTACACTGAAGCAGTTGGTCAGATAGATGGGGAAACAGCTTACTTAGGAGTTGATTATAGTTCCATTTGGGAGGAAGAACTCTGAAAACCTGATGTTGAGTATACTTTCAAGAAGTGACCAATGTATGGTGCTGAGAGAAATAAAGGTCTGGGAATTAACATACCAGATGACCAACTTGCAAATATTTGCTTCCCATCCTTGCCACTCTAGGCTTAATTCCCAGGCTTCCAACAAAGTATACACTTAAGGTTCCATTAAGTAGGAAGTTTAGCCTACCACCTGGCCATTTTGGGATTTTTTTTTTTAAGATTTTATTTATTTGAGAGAGAGGGAGAGTACAAGTGGCCAGAGGGGCAGAGGGAAAGGAATAAACAGACTCCCCACTGAGCAGGGAGCCCGACACAGGGCTCGATCCCAAGACCCCAGGATCACGACCCAAGCCAAAGGCAGATGCCCAACTGACCAAGCCACCCAGGTGCCCCCATTTTGGAATCTTTATGCCATTGATCCAATAGACAAAGAAGGCTGGTATTCTGTTGACTGAAGTGATAGATCTCAATTATTTAGGGTTGCAGCTACATAATAGTGACATTCCAGATGATGCTTCAAACTTGGGATTCTCTGGAGTAGGCATTTCTTGGTTCCATGCGCAATGGAAAGCTATACCAATCAATAAGGACAGGGCCACTCAATATTCAGACCCTTCAGGGACGGAGGTTCACATCACCACACAAGGTCAAGAACCCTGACCCAATTTGGGATCTGACTGAAGATAAAGGGAGCACAGAATGGTAGTGAAGAGGAAAGTTATGAATATCAACAGTGACTAGTTATAGAATTATAATTGTTTTCCTGCATGGACTCTGAATAATACATCCATGAAGGAAGGGGTATTGGCTTTCTAGCAATGTACAAACTTTGTATAAACTTCTAGCAGTCTCTACCAGACTGCAGAAGGGCAATTGAACTTATTTTCATTAATGATCATGGTGGGAGTGAATCTGGGCATGGTTCATTCCAAAATCAGAGTCACTTGGCTTTAAGACATGTTTTGACTCCTATCGTGGACCTAAGCACTTGTGATGTTCTGGGATGTCCTTTCCTCTCCAGATATGGAGAGGTTCCAGCATAGCTAGAAACGTGTCCAGTCTTACATTCTGCTCCCTGCTCAAGAGCCACGCCTCTCCTGAAACCAGATTATAAACTTGTTCTATGATTCTAAGTCCCTCAAAATGGCAGCGAACATGATCTATACACTACATAGACACGCCGATTGTCTGAGAACAACAAAAAAAGTTGAAAATTCAGGGTTTACAAAGTTTTCCAGCTAGAATGCAGACAGCCAGCAGAGGGACAGAGCAGTCAGATGAAGGTAATAAGGCAGAGTAGATGCCAACTGTCAATAAGCTTAAAAACATGATTTACCAAGTTGACATATAGTGAAATATGGAATTGGCTGATCCAGGGCCAGCCGCTCATGCATCAGACCCATGCCCCTGGCTGTAGGATTTTTTGGGGGGGAGGGAGGGGGAAGCAGTTATTATCTCTCTGTGAGATGATCTTACTTAATGTGAACAAAAGATGACACTCAGGTGCATGGTGTGTCGCGCATTTGCTGGAGCCTCCGGGCTGAGCTGTGCAGCTGAAAGTTGCCCCTGGATGGGGGTCACAGTGAAATCTCTGGGCCTGAAATGGCAAACAGTGGCCTTTTCTTTCCTTCTGAATGACCACCTTGAAGGCAAATCAACAGGAGTGACAGGGGAAGAGAGAGCCACGCAGCTGAGCTGTCTGCCAGCCAGAAGGGAGCATTCAAGAGTGCTCTCCTCCGAACTGAGCCCCGAGTCATACTGTCTGAAATCCAGTGACATTTCTGCCTATTAGTGAATGGAATGCACGCCTTTCATTCCGGAGTCGAACGGTGGTGTTTTGTCTGCAGTGTCCTTGCTCTCCTGGCCTGATTGTTTGCTGAGAAAAAAACAATTAAATCTTCCATTCAATTATGGCCCGTTTGGGTCTGAAGAGCTGTTTAAAACCAGAGAGCCTTATCATATTAATGAGCACGGCTGCCAAGATTAATACCTGAGAAAGGGGATTCCCTGGGGAACTGAGGAACAGAGCTGAGAATATTAGGATGTTATGATCTTCACTTGATGGAAAACTACTGATAAAATGGCACATTACCCCCAGAGATAGGGACTTTTGTGTTAAATAGGCATGAAAATGAACATATATATTTCACATAACCTGATAGACAACACAAACTTAGATGAAACGTGCACGCACTCATAACTAATTATCTGCCCAATATCACAGGAGACCCAGTGCCGGCTTTCTCTGCACGGTAGGGGTCAGGATCAGGAACCTGGTAACAAGGGAAGTGGAGAGGTAAGCCAGCTCAGATGGGTTGAGGTCTGTTTGCATCTCATGCTGGGAGAAACCAAGGGCAAAAGCAAATTTCAGAGCCAGAAGCCAGAGGGAAGACAGGGCTGCAACTCCAGGAGCTCAGAGTGGAAGGCGGTGGCAATAGGGTTTGGGGGAGAGCAGGGCATCGGAAAGGGAGGCCCAGTCCATGCAGTAGCCATAAGTGGCTTTGCAGCTTTGGGAGGTTCAGCTTGGTCACCCGGCAGGAGCTAGGATGCATGGACTCATCCAGCTGGTTCAAAGGGTCAGAGCTGCCCTTTCCAGATTAACACAAATTTAGCTTCTTTGTTTGTTTTTTAAACACTCATTAGCTCAGACCCTTAACTATGGAGAACACACTGATGGTGACCGGAGGGGCAGGGGGTGGGGGATGGGTGAAATAGGTGACGGGCATTAAGGAGCCTACCTGTCGTGATGAGCACCGGGTGTTGTATGGAATTGTTGAATCACTGTATTGAAAACCTGAAACTAATATAACATTGTATGTTAATTAACTGGAATAAAAATAAAAACCTCAAAAAAAAAACACTTGTCAACTCAGAATAGAATATGGTCAGTCCTTGCAAGTGTGGACAACGCAAGTTGATTGGTGTGATGTTTTCACTATTGGGTAGTTTTACTCTCATTGCATCTACCATGATTCACTCAACACACTTATTTTGATTTATCCATGATGTCACCTTCCCAGTAGCTCATTCTTGTTTATTGCTGCATAGTATTCCACTGTGAGGATACACCACCTTCTATTTATTCACTCACCTCTGAGTGGGTGTTTGGGTTGTTTCCAGCATTGAACTATTACAAATAAAGCTGCTCAGCATCTTCATGTGTAAGTGTTTGAAAGGACACATACTTTTATTTCTCTTGGGTTCATACCTGGGAGTGGACTGGCTGGCTCATATGGTAAATGTATGTTTGACTTTTAAAGAAACTGCCAAACTGCTTTCCAATGTAGTTTTTCCGTTTTACATTCCCGCCAGCAGGGTATGAGAATTCCCGTTGCTCAACGTTCTCCTCAGCACTTGACATTGTCAGTATTTTTTTTTATTTTCACCAATGTAGTAGGCATCTTATCATGGTTTAATGTATATTTCCCTAATGGCTAATGCTATTTAATATATATATTACTATATATACTATATGTATAGTATATATAATATGTATATTATATATTATATGTTTATATTTTTATTATATTATTTTATATTAATATTATATATTAATAGTAATATATTATATATAATATATTATTACATGTTTGATTGGCAAGTATTTTCCCTAGTTCATGGCTTGCCTTTACATTTTCATTGGTGTCTTTGGAAGAGCAGAAGGTTTCAGTTTTTATGAAGTCCAGTTTGTCTATTTTTTTTCTTTTAATGGATCATGCTTTTAGTGTCCTAAGATATGGGGTGAAAAATTAAGAATATTTTTTCTTATGTTTTGTTCTAAAAGTTTTATAGCTTTAGATTTTATCTGATATAACTCTCCATTTATCTGTTTCCTCTTTAAATTCTCATGGTAATATTTTATAGCTGTCAGTGTACAGGCCTTGCACACTTGGTGTGATATATTCCTAATTATTTCATACTTTGATGCTATTTTAGATGTTATTGCTTCTTTAATTTCAATTTCTGATCGCTCACATAGAAATACAGTTTATCTTCATATTTTGATCTTAGATCCTGCAACTTTGCACTTTCTAGATCTAGTAGCATTTTTTGTAGATTCCATTGGATTTTCTATATAGATTATCATGTTGTCTGAGAATAAAGACTGTTGTAACTTTTGCCTTCCAATCTGGGTGCATTTTTAAAATGTTTTTTTTCCACCTGATTGCACCAGCTACAACCCCAAATACATATAGTGTGTAAGTAATGAGAGAACATACCCTTGTCTGTTCCTCCTTTTAAAGGCCTTTTATCTGATTGAGGAAGTTCTCTTCTATTCCTACATTGCTAAGAGGTTTGTTTATTTTATTTTATTTTTTAATTTAAATTCAATTAATTAACATATAGTGTATTATTAGTTTCAGAGTTAGAGGTCAGTGATTCATCAGTCTTACATGACACCCAGTGCTCATTGCATCATGTGCCCTCCTTAATGCCCATCACCCACTTACCCCATCCCACTACCCCACCACCCCCAGCAACCCTTGTTTCCTATGATTAAGAGTCTTTTACGGTTTGTCTCGAAGTTTGTTTATTTTAAGTGTGGAATAAGTTGTGTATTTTAAATGCTTCCCCCCCCACCATCTATTTAGATGTTCAGATGAGTTTCCTTTTTTTTCTCTGTTGATACGGTGAATTGATCTTGATTGCTTTACTAATGTTAAACCAAAATTGTACTATTGAGATAAACTTCACTTGCTCATGATGTCTTATTACTTTTGTTTTTAAATTTAATTTGCTAAAATTTGGTTTCGAATTTTTGCATCAACGTTCATAAGGGATATTGGTATGTAGCTTTCTTTTCTTGGGATGTCTTTGTCTGGATTTGAAGTAAGTATAATGCAAGCCTCATCAAATGAATGGGGAGGCATTCCCCCCTCCTCAATTTTCTAGAAGAGTTTGTGTTGAATTAGAATTATCTCCTCCTTAATTTTTGGCAGAATTTACCAGTGCTGCAATCTGGGCCTGGAGTTTTCTTTGTGTGGAGGATTTAAACCACAAATTCCATTTCTATAATAGATACAAGACTCTTCAGGTTATCTATTTATTCTTGAGTGCTTTTTGGAGAATTGCCCCTAACCTAAATTGCTGAAATTATTGACATACCCTTTTATTATCTGTAGCATCTATAGTGATATTACCTCTTTTATTTGTGGTATGGATAATTTGGCTTTCTCTCTCTCTTACCTTCCTTTCTTCCTCCCTGTACTGCCTTCATCCCCCTTTCCCTCCTCACTCTCCCTCTCCCTGAGACTGCCTAGAGGTTTATCAATTATATTGAAATGAAAAGGGTTGCTGGGATTACTGCCCCCAGACCCCTAAAAACTAGAACTATTTCTGCATTCTATTTTTTCAATATAAATACTGTAGGGTAAAGAATTAGAACAAATAAGGTGAGGTTTAGTTTCTATTTCACTCAGTATGAAGTTGAAGTCTTTTTGAATAATTGGATGGATGAAAAGCTGTCTTGCCAGGTAGATATAAGACCACAGATCCAAAGTATAGCCTTGTCTATGGAGCAACTGGTAATTGATATATATAGACAAGTATAGCCTTGTCTATGGAGCAACTGGTGATTGATATATGACTATCAGTCAATCAGGGGTGACTGATTCTGAGCTAGATTTCCACTGCTGTGACCTAACAAGACAGTCATGATGTAAAGATAGACAATGTGGGAAAAAAAAAAAAAAGATAGATAATGTGATTTTGTGTGTTTTTGGAGCCCATCAGAAATCTTTTCTTTTTTTTAAAGATTTGATTTATTGATTCATGAGATACAGAGAGACAGGGAGAGAGAGAGGCTCCCCACGGAGCAGGGAGCCCGATGCGGGACTCGATCCCAGGACCCCGGGATCATGACCTGAGCCGAAGGCAGACGCTTAACCAACTGAGCCACCCAGGTGCCCGCCCATTAGAAATCTTTATGTCCAGTCTACCCCAAGGGGAGGCAAATGTAACCTGAGAATACTTTGATCTCAGTGACTAGATTAGATTTAGTCACTTAGCAGAAGTATAGGAAATATAAGTTACGCTCCTGGGAAGGTGGTAATACCATACACCCCAGTCCCTTGGCTTAATATTGGCAACATTACTTAAGACAGGTAACATAACTGCCAAGCACAAAGGTGTGCCTGCTCATTTGGCTGGTGTCTTCAGCTCCCTGTGCTGGCTCTTAGGAGGTAAAGAATATGACAAGAGAGAGACAACCGCATTTTGTGTAGCTGACAGCAAGAGGACATTTCACACAAGCCCTACCAGCTTCAGTGGAGATCTAATCTCAGGATCTTTGGATTCTTTTCCATAGTTCATTACTTTCTAATCAGTTAGGGCCCTTATCAAAAAGAATGCCTCTTGAGACTCCCAGAGTGGAACAAATCCATAAATCAAACACAGTGAAATTTTGTTATTGTTTTCTCTTTGTTTTTTGCCTCCTATCTGCACATCTCCATTGGCTCAGAAAAGAGATGAGATATGCAGTGTCCAGGCTAGCACAAAACACTTGTCTGGAGACATTTTTAACTGAAGTTATTATGGACAAGTGTTGGGACCAGAGAACTATGCCCCACCCAATGCAATGTTATCTTACTTATCTTTGAGTGAACTCTTAGAGATACTTTATCAACCAGGCCTTGGGCCACAGCATAAAGATAGGCATCAGAGGCCAGTTGCATAAAATAGATATAAAAACTATGGAACATAGGATTTCTGAATCTGATACATACAACCTGTCTTCTCTCATTAACATCCCTATTTCTAGATGAAACCTATTGGCCAACAAAACAAGAAAAAGTGTTTCTAAGCAAATTAATTGTATAAACACAAGCCCCAGGAGAATGATTAAACTATGTAGGAGCCAACTCTTCAAGCTTTGCAGGAGTACCTTCTTCTTCTTCTCCTTCTTCTTCTTCTCCTTCTTCTTCTTCTCCTTCTTCTTCTTCTCCTTCTTCTTCTTCTCCTTCTTCTTCTTCTTCTTCTCCTTCTCCTTCTTCTCCTTCTTCTCCTTCTTCTCCTTCTCCTTCTTCTCCTTCTCCTTCTCCTTCTTCTCCTTCTTCTTCTCCTTCTTCTTCTCCTTCTTCTCCTTCTTCTCCTTCTTTCTTCTTCTTTCTTCTTCTCCTCCTTCTTCTCCTCCTCCTTCTCCTCCTCCTTCTCCTCCTCCTCCTCCTCCTTCTTCTTCTTAAGTTATGCTTATCACAGATGTGTTATCTATTCATTAAAGCAGGTCCCCTAAGGATTTTTGTTAGACAATGTTTTGTTGACCCAATTTTAATTACTTTATGCATTTGGAAGAAACAAAATTACATTTATTTTGAAATAGTCTAATCCATAATCCCAGAATAATGATTTCATTGAGTTGGTTTTGACATTATAGCCTCAACTTTTATTGAGAGATGCTGTAAGAAATAGCTTACTACTTAACTGCCAGGATTTGGTTCCAAGCATTATCCACTTATTTCTCATTATCATAGAGATGATAAATTTATTTTAGAATTAATCGATGGCAAAAACTTGGTTCCCCTTAAGGGATCTATATCAAATTTCCTTATGGACAATGAAAGGTATATAACCAGCATGTTTTCCTTTTTGCTCTGTTCACAGGTAATTTGAGAGCCAAATTCACAGCTAAACTATCCATCTAAATCCAGGTGATTCATAGGCATGCTCAAGTTTGAGAAAGCACTGCTCTGCATTATTTCCAACTTGTGGCTTTTACTGGGGTATTTCCTTTACTCTCCTTGGGGGAAATAATTTTGCAATTCAAATCTCATGCACTAGGGTCATTGTTTCCTGCTTCTACATGCTATGGACTTAATGTTCCTGTCTCCTTACCATTTATATGTTAAAGCCCTAACTCCTCCCCTATCCTGTGGCTCTCTTTGCAGATGGGACCCCTAAGGAAGTAATTAAGGTTACATGAGGTCATAAGGGTGGGACCCTGATCCCATAGGTTTAGCATTAGTGTCATTGAAAGAAGAGAACACAGATGACACCCTCTCTCTCCCCCTCCCTTACTCCTTCCTTCCCTCCCTCTCTCTGTCTCTGTCCCTTTCTTTTTTCACCTGCACAAAGAAGAGATCACATGAGCTCACAGGGAGATGATGGTCACCTACAAGCTAACAGAAGAAATCTTAGGATGCCACTTACCTTACTGGCACTGGGCTCTTAGCTCTCTCAGCCTCCAGAACTGTGAGAAATACATTTCTGTTGCTTACAACCCTCAATCTGTGTTTTTGTTTTGTTTTGTTTTGTTTTGTTTGTCATGGCAGCCTGAGCTGACATATACACTATGGTACTTTAACTCCATTCCATGCTGGACAGTAACAAGTTAAGTGTTAGAACATGAGGATTTTATTTTTAGTTCAATTATTATCTTACTGTTTAACCTTAAATCCATTTTTCCACCTCATTCACCACAGTGATTTGCAAGATATCTGAATTAGACAATAACTTTAATGAGCCTTATTTCTTTCAAGTATACAGATTCTTCAGGGTTGGAGGAGAGCTGAATGATCATCCAGTAAAAACGTTTTATTTTATAAATGAGAAAATTCAAGTCCAAAGAGCTAATCGGTCTTAGGACCAAGATGAAAGCCAATATCCCTGGATCCTTAATCCTGCTGATTGTTTCCTGATGCCAACATATGGCACCAGCTCCAAGTTCCTGATTGCCTATAAGCCAGCTGGTTAGAATACAGCTATACTGATGCCCATTTTGTTACCCATTGTTAGTTGTCTTACGTGGAAAGTTAGCCACAATGAAATTACGCTCCAATTTAGATTTTCAAAAGACACAGGAAGCCATATAGACCTAAGTTCAAATTTGACACTGCCCCACAATAACCAGTGTGACCATGGCAGGTGCCATGTCATGTGATGAAATTCAGTTTCTTATCTGTAATAGATAAGAATGTGGGAATTTAGTGGATCATTCCCATGGAACATCCACCCTAGTGCTGAGAGTGTTCAATAGATGTTGGTTCTCCAGACTATGTATATTCTTTTCCCATACAATCAACTACTAGCAAGGGGTAAACTTTTACTTGAGTTCCCAACTGGTTTCCTTCTTTGCCATCAATGTAGTTTTAAAGGGCACTACCCGACAGGTCCCAGAAGAAGTAAAAGTAAGACAGAGAATCCAAGATGGACTTGCCAATGACTGCAGCAGATGAGAATGGCCAGTAGGGGACAATTGCAGGGAGCAGGAGGAGGGGAATTGAAAGGCAGAATGGGAAGCCTCTGGACAAGATGAACTGATATGCTATCTGAAGGTCCCCGGCAGACTTGGAAAAAGCCCCAAAACAGGACAATGAATTTCTCTAAAGTGATGGGTTTGGGAGATGCTTTATGAGGGAGATGAGACAAAGGGTTATTTCATAAGCTAGCTTCATGGTGCCTTAGACCTTTGAGGTCTTCAGAAAAGCATGTGACTCACACATACAGTGAAACAGAAGCTAGAAGTAAAGCATGAGAGTCACTGCTGCGTTTTTTCTGAATTTACAAAAATTCAAGTCATGTGCAAAATTTAAGATTCTCACATTTGGTCTGAAGCCAATAAATCTGTTATCTTGAGGTGAGTCACAATTTCCCAGGAGAAAATGGTAGTTCTTGATTTTTTTTTTCATTTGCTAGAATGATCTTTTAATTTTTTTCATTTAAATTTTAATCACAATATTAGATGCATATGTAAAAAAAATCAAATAGTACAAAAGTTATTTTTTTAAGATTTTTTTATTTATTTGTCAGAGAGAGAGAGGGAAAGAGAGAGAGCACAAGCAGGGGGAGCAGCAGAGGGAGAGGGAGAAGCAGACTCCCCGCCAAGCAGGGAGCCCCATGTGGGACTCGATCCCAGGACCCTGGGATCATGATCTGAGCCAAAGGCAGAATCTTAACCCGACTGAGCCACCCAGGCACCCCAGATAGTTCAAAAGTTCTTGGACAGAAAGGAAACAGGCTTCTCCTCTGATCCCCATCCTTAACTACAGAAGATAGAACTTTCAACTCCTCTTGGCTTTGTCACTCTTCCAAATAACACACTTATAGCAATGTTCCCTAATTTATCGATGGTAAAGCAGATACATGGACCTGATAATAGAAAGGAAGAACTTGTCGGTCACTTACTCTACTTACCTCCTCCCTCCAGCATCACTATATTTACTCCATGTGGAATACAACAGGAAACCTCTTCAGTCCTGATGTTTGATATTTATGATTTGGATTTTTTTTCACAGTTATGCTGACAATTTTAAATACTATATTTAAGTTCTTCATTCTTCTTGCATAAACATTAGCAGATGCTTGACTTCATGCCATCAAAGTGGACTTTTAGTCATTTCAGTCTTTTAACTCTTTCTTCTCCTTCCTCCATCCCTACCTCCATTCTCAGACCTCTGTCAGCTTCACATCACCTTTATGTGATCAAGATAAAAAACACAATCATGGTGTTCCATAACCAAAATGAGGACTTGCTTCCTTTTTCTATAGATTAATTCTAAAACTTGAAAAACAATTCACCCTAACATAACTATGTAAAATCTTTAGTCTGCAGAACCATACTGTATACTAGGATTACATTTTCTTCTTGGGAATGATGCCCACTCCAGAGAAAAGGTTTCGAAAGGGTAGATGAAGTAGAATTTCTCTCTCCTTTTTTTTGAATACTCTATTAATGACTTAGAAACATTCCTATTTTATTTCACTTCATACTTGGTTCCTGAGTTTCTTTCCCCCCACTTGGAATTCCTCCCTCCCTCCCTCCTTCCTTCTTGTCTGTTGATAAAACAATAAATACTGTGTCTCACCCATATCCTCAGAATTATCCAGTCTGTCAATGATTCTACCTATTACAGCACCCAGTTTCACTTCCTGGATCCTCCCAAACTCCCTTTTCAATTTCAACCCATCTGCTTCCTGGCTTCCACCCTAGAAAGTCCCTCATTTCCATTCCATAAGGACAAACATAGAGGGAAGGGTTCATGGCATATGCATTCTGAAGACAAAGAAATGTTCAGTTAAGTTCTTTGCTTCTGCTCTCCTCTCCCTGAAAGCCTCTATTCTCTCAGACCTCTAGTCTGGAGTCTGTCCTGAGCTCTTCTCAGAAGACCTGCTTCTCCACCACTGCATGCCTTCCTTAGCATATTCTGTGCTAAGGCTCTTCCTGTTTTATCCACCAGTACACCTTTCTCTGGCTTTTGTCTTCTTTCAGTGTCTTGAGATCTCCCAACCACTAATGACAGTTACCCACTCCCATGCCCCTTCCCTTTGAATAGGCATACGTTTTATTTCATTTGGATTCCTCTGGGGTCTCAATGGGCAAGTTGGTGATGGTCAGTTTGTCCCCCTGACAGGGAGAAAGGAGAAGCCAGTGACAGGTGTTGAGCAGAAGTGAATGAGCCTGGCAGGTGAGGAGCTGGTAGAGTCCTGCTTGCTTCATTGATTCCAGATTTCTCTTGCTGCTTCTGTCTTGTCCCCAGCCCCCCACTGCCCACTTTTCTAGCCACTTGGTCACGGAGCAGATGGAACATTTCTTTGTCTTCAGCAGAAGTTGGGGAATCCTTCTTCCATGGATGGTATTATTTTGTTACATCTTCAAAGTTAACAGTCTACTGACAATGGGAAGCTGGCAATTGATAAAAAATCACGCCAGCCTCATGAAAGCAGTTAAATGTTTGTATTAATTTAAATAGTCACTACAGACCCTTGAAAAAGTGGGTGATTTTGTTGCTTTACATGGCAATGAGTAGAGCATGGGTTTATAGACCGTTGCTCAACAACAAATGTAAATGTATATGAAGATTATTCTTTTGTAGGAGGGGTAAGGGAGAGGGGGGCAGGTTGGCCAGGGTTGCTATGCTGTGCAGAATCCTAAGAATCAAATGGAAGATTCCCCTGTGGTGTAGACACCAAGAGAACCATGAGGAAGATGTACATGGTAAGAAATACAGGTGTCTCGGGTGGTGGTTTGTGTGGCATGTTAAAAAAATAGAAGGTGTCAACGCAGAACAGTAGGTTCCAAGGTCCTGGGGTCACTGACTGGGTTTTCTTCTTTTGTACCTTACTGCGTCACCATGCCTAGTATTCCATGCTGACTACCTAAGGAGGGAGCATCTTACAGTGAGCAGAATTCAGGCTTTGGACAGTAGGCCTTTCTTAGCTGCCTCCACCCGGAGCAACTTACTTAAATTCTCTGTTCTTTAGGTGCCTCCTTTGTAAAACAAGAGATGGGGACGAAATGTTGACAAATGGGGGCAAATGATTGCCATTATAAATGGCAACTGACACTCCGTGTTTTGTTAGAGTAGGGGGAAAAAAAGAGAAAGGGAAAAGTATGGTCTATATCCAAAGGAGGAAAAAAAAGAACACTCAGAAAAACACTCCACAAAAAGTCATTTTTTACTCTAGTGACCTTCTTGTCACCTCTGGCCTGCTTTCCCCACTGGATTCAGTGATACCTGGGGGAGGATTGCCTTTAGGCCGTGGACCAGAACTTGCTCTCTAAAAGCCTCTTCTAGAGGCATTAGCTGGTGTGGGAAGGTCTGTGCTTAGTTGGACCTTCAGGACAATGGGGTCACATCGGTGTGACCTCCAGCATCTCTTGATCACATGGTTATGGGCAGCGTGGAGTGAGGGAGGCATATGGGAAACAAAGCGTAAGGAAGAATAAGGATCTGGGCCCTACTCCAAGCCCATGTCCTCCTCACAGGGGGACCCAGATTCCCACCTTGTCAGTACACACAGGGCTTTGCTCTTGTCATTTGTGATTAGCTTCTTATGGAAAGATCTTTGCACAAATAGGACCCAGGATACTAATGTCTAAGACTTATGGAGGCTTCTCGATTTCTCCAGCTCTTTCACCAATTGAAAAACAAAGTCTAGGTTCACCACTGATGAACGCCGTCATAACTATGGGCAAGTAATTTCACTCTTCTGTGTCTCAGCTGCCTCATCTGTAAAATGGAGGCAAGAGTGGGGGGTTTCCCTGAATTAATGTGCGTGAAGTGCTTAGAATGGAGCCCTGCCCTCACAAACCCTCAGAACCCCCTTTATGACAACCCAACCTCCTGTTTTAGAGCTAGGTTTTTAATCCCAAGCTTACAATTACTGGGTAACTTCCTATGAAGTCACAGAAGATTACCCTTCAGAGGAGCAAAGGGGCTGACGTTCTTGCCCAGACACAGTGTGACACGTGATATCTAGAGGCTTCCCTGTGCCATCTTCTTCCTCCTCACAAGACATCAGCCTGGTTTTTCCGATGAGGAGCTCAGGTTTTGAGAAGTGAACCGGAACTTCCAGTCCTCAATTTATAGAACCAGAGGCACAGACGGGCAAGGAACCAGCCAAAGTCGTGCGTGCCTGTCCATGTGCTGGGTTTTGCTGGCCAGACCAATGTCTTGGGTCACGTTTTGGGAAAGGGATCATTGAAAGAGACTGGGGAGCAGGAAGGCTGGTCAGAGGGATGTGGACAAATCTCTCCCAGCTTCGCCATTCAGTCACATCCCCCTTCGCAGACCCCTACGGTCCAGGACGGATGGCCTCTTTCCTATGGGCTCTAGGCAAGCTCTAAGTGAAAATCAGACATTTGTGCACACAACTGTGTGTGTGTATGTGAGAGAGAAAGAGAGAGAGAAAAAGAGAGAAGAGGGAGGGAGAGGTGAGTCATTAAAAAGTGGTTCAGCTAAATAAAGGATCTCATTATGTGAGCTATTTTTATTCCTCAAATGTCTGCCTTCCTCACCCCCCTTGAGGTTCCTACTGAAATCTGACAATCAGGGTTGAACTTCACTGTCAGCTTCCATTAGGCAAATCAAGCAGGAAAAAAGGGAGTGTGTGTCTGGCCTTGGCAGGGAGCTGAGTCAGCAGTGATAATCTGCTTGAGCTGGTGGGGGCCGGCTACCAAAGTCTTTCATTAGTCAGCCAGCGGAGGTTTTGTCTCCGCCCCCGCCCCCCTTCCTGTCCCTTCACCCACCAGCCTCTGCAACGAGTCTCTTCCCCTGCCTTCTCTGCTTCTAATTCCTGGGAACGCAGCTGGAACAACACATACCCTGGGCGGGGGGGCCCCCAGCACACTCTGCCCCTGTCAAGGGCATTTTTTCCCTGTGGAACTGATGGACTGATGTTCCTGCACTGGCTGTCTCCCTCTCTCCTTCTCTTGGCTCACCCACTGTGAGCAAGACTCAACCCCTCCTGGGAAAATGAGGCTGCGGGGAGGCCAAAGCCACAGAGATTCTTTTCCCAGAGGACTCCAAAGCACCCCATCTCCCTCCCTGATCGCCGCTCCCTCTTGCCTTCTTCATTAGGCATGCAGTCCTACTCTCTCAAACCCAGATGACCCTGTCAGTAGTGTGTGAAGGCTGGGTTGCAGGGAGGACTCGGGAGAGGAGTTCTCTTGATCTAAAAGGAGATGTTGGAGGTAAAGAGGACGAAGGAACACAAGGCAGGTGGCTGTGGTCTAGAAAAATTAATTGGGGCAAATGGACCACAGCCAGCCAAAGTACAAGATGGAAAATAATGTGTGTAATAAAGGTTAAGAGCTCTGGGAGCGCCAGGAGTTCGGAGGAGGATGACCCATTTCTAGAAAAGAATGCTTCCGGGAGAGTCCTTGGAGCTGGGTTTTAAAGGTTGAGTAAGATATAATCAAGTAGAGAGGGGAACTGGGGTCTCCTGTGGGTGGGGTCCCTCGGGGATCATCTCAGAAGACCCCTTCCTCCCCCGACTCCATCCTGGGGGTGGTCACTGAAGATCTCCAGCTACAGCTGTTCTGCTCAGCGGGACTCAGCTCTGGTGTCACAGCTGGACGCTGCCATCCTGCCCTTTCCCCTCCCCATCCTGGTCCATGCTGGTGGCTCTGAAAGGATTTTGACCTCGAATTAATATTGTCACTAGCAATGCAGAGGGAAGAGCACGGGCTTGGACAGAATCCCAACTATGCTGCTAGCATTGATGTCCCCGTCTATAAACTAGGAACAAGTGCATCAGCTTACAGTGTGCTTATGAGGGGCTTCAAGTAAAAACGCTGTGTGAACATGTCCAGCACAGAGCCATGGAGCAATCACCAGGCTTTATTGGAGAATGGACTCTGTTCTCAGCAGCCCGATGAGGAAGGCGAGGGAGAGAACAAAAGCCCAAATCCAGCCCTGCCTGTATTCCCCCGAATAATCACTGAACTTAGGGCACTCATCAGACCAGCAAGGCTCTGTTGGGTCTTTCATCTCAAATAAAAGTCCAAGACATAAGGATACCATTACCATGTGTAACTCATCAGAAGGAAATTCAGCATTTGTGGGTAAATACAATAGGTCACCATGAGTGTCCCTTGGAGAAGGGTGGCCCCAGCATCATGGGTGATGCAGACGAGGTAGTGGAAGTATGTCACTCGATGCACCAGTCTGTGTGCAGAGTGAGACATTCCCACTTTCTTTCTCTGCTGGAATCCAGACTTGGGCTGCCCTGGGCAAGCACGTAGCGAGGGACAGAGGGGTGGGATGGGGTCTCACACAGCAGTGTGCTAGCAAGAGCCGGGGACATTTTTACCTGGCCATCCCATCATCTGCTCTGGCCACACGAAGCGAGTGTGAATCCTGGAAGCCCGCTGAGCCTTGGGTTGCCCTTAGCTGTGATCCCAGCAGCCACTTTCCTGGAAATGCAGTACGTGTTTCCTGCTTGCAGAGCAGATAAGGTTCCATGGTTGCCCGTCGATCTGCCACCAGTGGTCCATCCTGTCCTCCTCCATCCCCAGTTCCTGAGTAGGTTGTCCAAGTCCCTCCTCTAGAAGCTGGCTGGGAAGTCTTCCAGTTAGAGACGCTGCTTCTTGACTCAGGACTTAGGTGGAAGAAAGCAGTTAGGGAGAAGGGCGCTGGTCCGCATCTTTTTTGTTTTTAATGATTTTATTTATTTATTTGTCAGAAATTTTATTTATTTATTTGTCAGAGAGAGAGAGAACACATGAGTCGGGGTCGGGGAGGGAACAGCAGGCAGAGGGAGAAGCAGACTTCCCACTGAGCAAGGAGCCTGATGCAGGACTCGATCCCAGGATCCTGGATCATGACCTGAGCCCAAGGCAGACGCTTAACGACTGAGACACCCAGGTGTCCCATCTTTTATGTGAGTTACTGTTTCTTCCTTCTTTCCTTACCTCCATCCTTCCTCCCCTTCCCTCACTTTTCCTCTCTCCCTCCCTCCCTTTCTTTCTTTTTTAGTGTGGAGCAAAACACAACAGAACACAAAACAACACACACACAAAAAAAGACTATTTTTACGCTACCAAAAAGTGATTTTTCTAAAGCAACCCTTCTGGAATTTAAACATGCAAACAAATCACCTGGGGATCTTGATGAAATGCGTATTCTGATTCAGGATGTCTGAGGTCTCACCTCAGATTCTCTGGCTCTTGCAAACACTCATGTAATGCTGATGCAGCATGAACCACGTGGTCCCTGAACCAAACTTGGACTGGCAAGAGTCTAATTACCAACATGTCGGGTTATGCCCCCTGTTGAAACCTGAGGTGGATCCCTGTTGCCTAGACAGTAAAATCTAGATCCTAGAGATCACACAGGAACTTTCAGCTTCTGGTCACTCATCCATTCAGTTAATCAGCAAATGTTTATTAAGTGCTTCTTAAGGACTAGAGTCCTAATGCTCCTTTTTGGACACACCTCCTACCACTCCCAACTATGGGCTCCATGCCCTGCCCAAACACCATGGCTTTCTGCCTTTGTACATATGCCTTGAGATGTATTCTCATGCCCATTCTCCTCTGCATCTTCTCAGATTGCTCCTCACCCTTCAAGACGCTCTTTAAATGTTGGCTCTGCTGAGAAGTCCTCCCCAGGACCCCCAAACATGTCTCAAGTATCTCGTGGCATAGGGCTTGTCACCGTGTAAGACCCTTTGGTTGTTTTGCATCTACAACCTCCATTAAACCGGGATTTTCTTAAGAGCAGGGCTAGCATTTTTCCTTCTTTTGATCTGCCCTCAGCACTGGGCCAGAAACAATCAAATGCTCAATACAGATTGTTCTCCAAGCTAGTTTTATGAAATAAACTTTCACTTTGGAAAAGTTGCAGATTTGCAGAAAAGTTATATAGTGCAGAGAGTTCCCATATACTTCATAACCCAATTTCCCCCAGAATTAACAGCCTACTTCAGAGTGGTACGTTTGTCACAACTCGTGAATGAATTGCTACATTGTAATTACCTAAATTCCATGCTTTATTTAGATTTCCTTACTTTTTAATCTAATGCCCCCCCCTTTTTTTTGCTTCAGGATCCCATTGTGATAATCAGCCTTGATTGCCTGTAATTGATCATTTGGCATCTTGAAGTCAGGAGTCAAAATTGGTTATGTCCCCACCATCTCTGTGGTGTTTCAGGCCACAGAAATCACATTGCAACCCTCCCAACAGCAAATCCCAACATCTGCATTTTGCTTCCTGCCCGACAGAGGATGTCCACCACTAACAACTTCCAGAATGAAGACTCTTGTCTACAATTTCCTCTCACTCCTTCTGCTCCCCACTGACCCTGGTGCTTCCCCTTCTGGCCCCTGCATGATATGGCATGCCCCCCGCATGATATGACGTGCCCCCCACCCCCTTGGAACTCATAAGTAATCAACCGTTCTCTCGAGGCAGTTGTTTGCATGTCTGTCATCTTACCATACTTGATTAGAACAAATCCCAGGTACGTTTCAAAATAGATGGTGTGACAAGCAGGGTGGCTCAGTGACAGGCAGTGATGATGGGCCTCTCCACTGCCCTTGGCATACTAATTAAATTCAGAGAATGGCGTGCACGGCCTCGAAAGGCATCATGGGCTGTTGACACGCTTACACTTGGCTGCCAGGGCTGTCTGCTGAATAGCCACCCTAAGTTGTTGTGGGACCTGAGGGAGAAATCCCAGGACTCCTGCACAGCTTAGGATAGCTCTGTCTGGACGACTCTCCCTAGTTTGCACCGACACTTAAGATGTGCCTACCGTCTGGGCAAAGGACTCGGGGGACCCCAAGGGTAACTGGTTAACTTATAAGGCTAAGGCTCCTTTCCAGGGAGCTGGAAAGACTTCCTAAAGGCACTGAGGGTGGGTGTGACCTACCTTCTGCACAGCATCTGGGCCATCCCTGGAATCGCTAAAGGCTGGGCATTGGGTCTACTCTTTTTAAAATGTACTTAGGTCAGCACCTTTCCTCCCCATCCTCTTTATCAGGGCTCCCATCCCCACCCCGCAACATTTGTAATTTACTTAGAGGTTTTTCGGCTGCATTTTATATGCCATCCTGGGATCTCCTGAATTCCTACACGACTCCTTCTATTTGCATACATTAAGGTTCACTCTTGATGTTGTAAAGTTCTATGGGTTTTAATAACTATCTAGTGAGCGTCATGTATCCACCATTATAGTATCACACAGATTACTTTCATCACCTTCAAAAATCCCACGTGTCTCATCTGTTCAGCCGCCCTTCCTTCTCTGAATCCCCTAGCAACCCCTGATCTGTTTGCAATCTCTGTAGTTTTGTCTTTTCTGGAACATCATATAGATGAAGTCATTCTATGTAGTCTTTTCAGATGGTTTCTTTGACCTAGCAATGTTCATCTAAGATGCCTCCATGTCTTTTTATGGCTTGCTAGCTTGTTCCTGTTCATTGCTGAATAGTATTTTATTGTATAGATGTACCACAGTTTGCTTATCGCTCCTCCTGTGGAAGAACATCATGGTTGCCTCCAGTTTTTAGCTGCTATGAGCGTTTGCATGCTGGGTTTTGTGTGCACATAAGTTTTCAAATTACTTGTATATTGAATTTAAATTTAACCAATAAACATTTAGTGGGGGGGCTTGTCAACATTTAAACATTTCCCCTGAAACTGCTCGGAGGGCCTCTGACGCTGGGTAAGTGAAGAGAATCCCTTTTCACTGCATTTCCCCCAAGAGTGAAATACTATATCTAACAGTTGTCCCATGAAGGAGAACTAAGTCACACACGGTACGTGGGCGAACTTGGTCTTGAATGCCCAGGTGAACACAACAGTTTAATTCAACGATCACCTGGTTATTTTGAAAGCAGCGGCGCAGCAGGCAGATTTGAGGGGAGGTGAAATCTAGTAATTGATTCTTAAAAGCAGTTGTTCCTACATACACAACGTGGTTTGGAAATTGGCAGCTGACATCATTCATATTCAAATAATACGGCTCTTCGCTTCCTGTCTAATTTCCTCTGCGGCTGGGCTTATCCATGTCTTGTGAATACAGTCCTCTCTTTCTACTATTCATTAACCTGCTATGCTTTTCTCCTCTTTCCCTTACTAATCCAAATCTTACTGAATCCTTTGGGATTTGGCCCCATCCCACTTTCTTTCATTAAATCATCTCAAGACGGTTTTATTCTCGATGTCTCTATACCTACCACTCAGGTTAGCCCTTATGTTGAATAATAAATGGGAGAATTAAACATGTCTTCAGAATCCACTATATCCCTGACTTTTTGCTTGGCTTTAGGTGACGTAGAATGTCTTCGAAAATGGCCTGTGCTCGCTTTTACTCTTCCCTTCTGTTATCTTGCATTTTAATCTTCTTTTGCAAGGAAATAATATGATGTCCGTGGGTAGAGATGTCTTTTTCTCCTGCATCCTCAAAAGTACCCCAATGGGAATGGGTGCATTATAATAATGAGTAGCGTTGACTGAGCACTTACTAAGTGTTGGCACTGTTCCCAGTGCTTTGCATCTAGCCAAATCCGTCTTCATATCCTCTCAATATGCTTAGCATATAATTGTTTCTATTTAACAGGTTAGGAGCCTAAGGCAGAGAAGGTTACATTGTTTGCCCCAGATTGCTCAGCCATTAAGTGATATAACCTGGATTGGAGCTCAAGCAGCCGCACACAGATCAGTTGCTGGCTCCCACTTCCATCCCGAGCTGCATAAACGCAAACTACCTTAACCACTATGGCCTCCAGTCTCTCTAGTAAACAAGCGCTCAAAGACTTGATGCTTTTTAAATTTATAATTCTTCATGGAATCAGTCATGCACAAACCCCATTGAGACTGGCACCCATTAACTCAAGAAAACAACATGCTCGAGAGAACGAGAAGACAAGCCACAGGCTGGGAGAAAATACTTGCAAACGACCAATCTGCTAAAAGCCTGGTACCAAAATATACAAAGAATGCTTAAAATTCAACAATAAAGAAACAACTCAATTAAAAGATAGGCCAAAGACGGTAACAGATATGCATCTGGCAAATAAGCATATGAAAATATGCTCCACATCATATGCTGCCAGGAAGATACAAATTAAAACAATGAGAAAGTCTTACACATCTTTTATTAGAGTAGCCAAAATCCAAAACAATACAACACCAAATGTTGATGAGGATGGAGAACAACAGGAACTCTCATTCAGCGCTGGTGGGATGCAACACAGAACAGCCACTTTAGAAGACAGTTTGGCAGTTTCTTAAAAGTGAAACATACTCTTACCTTATGATCTAACTATCGCGCTCTGTGGTATGTACCCAAAGGAGCTGAAAACTGTCCACAAAAGCCTGAACACAGATGTTTATAGCAGCTTTACCCGTAATTGTCAACACTTGGAAGCAACTAAGATGTCCTTCGGCAGGTGAGTGGATAAATAAACTGTGGCACATCCAGACGATGGAATGTTATTCCGCACTAAAAAGAAATGAGCTATCAAGCCATGAAAAGTCATGGAGGAAACTTAAATGCATATTACTAAGTGAAAAAAGCCAGTCTGAAAAGGCTACATGCTCTATGATTCCAACCATATCACAATCTGGAAAAGGCAAAACTACAGAGACAGTAAAATGACCAGTGGATGTCAGGGCGGGTGGGAGGGGAGGAAGGGATGAATAGGCAGAGCACAGAGGATTTTTAGGGCAGTGAAATTATTCTGTATGATACTATAATGGCAGATACGTGTCATTTTTTTTTAAAGATTTTATTTATTTATTTGAGAGAGAGTGTGTGAGTGGGAGGGGGAGGGAGAGATAATCTGAAGCAGACTCCACGCTGAGCTCAGACCCTGACACAGGGCTTGATCACCAGACCACGAGATCAGGACCTGAGCTGAAACCAAGAGTCCATTGCTCAACCAACTGCGCCACCCAGGCATCCCTATGTGCCATTTATTCTTTTGTCAAAACCCATAGAGGGGCACCTGGGTGGCTCAGTCGTTAAGCGTCTCCCTTCGGCTCGGGTCATGATCCCAGGGTCCTGGGATCGAGCCCCTCATCGGCCTCCCTGCTCAGCGGGAAGCCTGCTTCTCCCTCTCCCACTCCCCCTGCTTGTGTTCCCTCTCTCGCTGTGTCTCTCTCTGTCAAATAAATAAATAAAATCTTTAAAAAAAAAACCAAAACACCAGCATTGAACGCTAAAGTAAACTATGGACTTTGGGTGATTGTGATGTATCCACGTAGGCTCATTAGTTACAACAAACATAACACTCCAGAGGTGGATATTGACAAATGGGGGGATGCTGTGAATGGGTGGGGGCAGGGGGTAAATGGGAAGTCTTTGTGCCTTCCTCTTAATGTTGCTGTAAACCTAAAAGACCTCTAAAAAAATTAGTCTTTTAAAAATAACTAATCTGGGGCACCTGGGTGACTCAGTCATTAAGCGCCTGCCTTTGGCTCAGGTCATGGTCCCAGGGTCCTGGGATCGAGTCCCGCATTGGGGCTCCCTGCTTCGCGGGAGGCCTGCTTCTCCCTCTCCCCTTGCTTGTGTTTCCTCTCTTGCTGTGTCTCTTTCTGTCACATAAATAAATAAAATCTTTAAAATAAATAAAAATAAAAATAACTAATCTATCCAATGTATTTCAAAATCTCCCCCACAATATGACCTGCCCTGTATCTTGGAGATGTGTTTGCTTCATCTCACAGGGAGGTGGGTGTCCCCCTTCACCTTGCCCCGGAAGGATTTTTCCTGCTGCTTTTTGGTAATTTTCAAGGTTTTTGTAGAACTTTCCCCAAGAATATTCCATGTACAGGGCACTGGAGTGGGTGGACACATATGCATTTATTTATCAATTCAAACATGTCCGATTTATTTAAGTTATATGGACTGTCCTGTGGCCTCTGGGAATGTGAGTAATTTTCAGAGGCAATGTTTAATCCAAATCAAACTGAAAAATGCATCTTAAAGTAACAACTTACAGATGGAATAATCAAGGAAGGCTGCACTGAGCAGAGATGTTGTACATCTATTATTCTAAGTATCCTCTGTCCTGACACCATTTTCCCTAAAGCCTTTGAAATGTTAAATTTCTGTCAGACAAGCACACATGAATTCCAACAACTGGCTTGATGGATTTTTTTCAGTTTTTCCATGAATCATATCACATGCCAGAAATACCCTGTAAGGAAAAGGCCACCAATGTGGTGAGCTTGCTAAGCCAGATAGCACGAATCACAAAATCTGGGGATGTGGCATGGTTCAGCTTGATGTGGGATGGCGAAGTTTGGGGGGTGGGAGAGTCCATTAGGAGTGTACTTATAGGAAGTTGGGTGAGGTTATCGCAATCTTCTGCTCGGAAAGTGCCTACCTACTATACCAAAACATCTTTTGGGGCCTATGTAGGAAACAACCAACAATAGCTGGTGGTTATAGCGGAAGCATTGGCCAGTTGTGGGCCGCTGGAATGTGGAACTAACCAGGTTGTTAGGGATCCTGCTGACATTCAGAGGTGAACCTCTATCCTAGCAGGCAAAAAGGAAAAACTAGGAACCACAGCCAAAGACATCCATGGTGGGTTTAGGTAAGGAGGCCATCATCTTATTTATCCTTGTCTACAACCAATACCGGGTTAGGAACTGCAGGTCTAATTCCAGAAGCCATGTCTCCATTCATTGTTACAGCACTGAGCCTGCAGCTAAAAGGGAAGGGCAGGACTTCAGCATTTAGAGGAACAGCCAGAACAGGCTAAAGTAAGCCATTGCTTAAAAAAATAATAAAATAAATAAATACAGACATACATTTAAAAATAAAGAAATTTTAAAACAAACAAATAAATAAATACATAAAAATAAAGGTAGCCCCTGTTTTGATATCAAGTAGATTCCATCTCATGTTTTTGTGGAAAGAAAAGTATCTTACAAAGAACTCTTGGAAAATCATATGTCCATAGTCAACATCAGAAGATTCAAACTGAGAACTGTTATTCCCAGAAAATCAAAGGCTTCTTTGTAAGATTTTTTTTTTTTTTTAAAGATTTTATTTATTTATTTGAGAGAGAGAGAATGAGAGACCAGAGAGCATGAGAGGGAGGAGGGTGAGAGGGAGAAGCAGACTCCCTGCCGAGCAGGGAGCCCGATGCGGGACTCGATCCCGGGACTCCAGGATCATGACCTGAGCCGAAGGCAGTCGCTTAACCAACTGAGCCACCCAGGCGCCCTTTGTAAGATTAATTACTGGAGTTTACCAAGCCCCACATTTGAGTTGGGGAGAAAGACTTTGAGGGCTGTTTCCCTAGTCCCAACAGTTGGGCATGTAAAGTGGCCACCTCCTGGCCTCTAGTGCTAAATAGATGATAAGAGCCACAACTAACCCCCTGCCACTTCCACCCTCACCTTGGCCCTCCCTTCTTCACCATACATGGTGGGATGTTTTCCAAAGTGGTTGTACCAAACCCTGCTCTCACCAGCAGACTATGAAAATTCTAATTGTTCCATAGTCTCACCAATGTGTAGCATTGCCAATTTTTTCCCCTTAACTTTAACCATGCTACTTTTGTGTGTCTGTTTGTTTGTAATGGTATCTTATAATTCTAATATGATTCTCCCTGTCAACCAGTGATGTTGAGCAACTTTTCATTTGTTTACTGGCCATTTGGGCATCCTCTTTTATAAAGTACCATATCATGAATTTTGCAATATCAGGGCTCCTGACTGGCTCAGTTGGTAGAGCATGCATCTCTTGATCTTGGGGTCATAAGTTCGAGCCCCACTTTAGGCATATAGATTACATTAAAAAATTAACATTTATATAAAACAAAGAATTTTGCAGTAGCATATTTGTTCTAGATCAGGTGACTAATGTGTGTGGTATTCCACTGGCCTGGTTTTGATCTAAACTTGTGCCCACACCAATTGTAGTTTTCTAAGTGAACTACAATTGACATACACTATATAACTTTAAGGTATACAAAGTATTGATTTGGTATGTTTGTATGTTGTGACATGATTACCATTGTGGCTTTAGCTAGCACCTCTAACACATCATGTAATTATCATTTCCCTTTTGTGGTGAGAACACTTGGGATCTAGTGTCTCCTTAGCAATTTTGAGTTATGTAGTATAGTATTGTTGACTATCATCACTATGCTGTGCATTAGATCTCCAGAACTTATTCATCTTCCAGGTGCAATTTTGTTCCCTTTAATGACATATCTCCAGTTGCCCTAACCTCTGGTAACCACCATTCTATTCTCTGTTTCTACAAGATTTGGCTTTTGAAGAGTCTACATATAAGAGATATACAACACATTCAGTTTTCTGACATACCACACTCTTTCCAGTATTTTTTTTTTTTTAATTTGCTACATAATTGTGCTTCTATATGGATCACATAATATCTGCCTAAAGACTCTTTCTAGAATTTTCTTTAGTGAACTTTCCCTGGGTGCAGATGTTGTCAATATTTGTCTGAAAATGTCTTTATATCACTTTTGCTATTAAAGGATATTCTCACTAGGTATATAATTTTATGTTAGAAATAATTTTGGGGGGCACTTTGATAGGCACATTTTCTTGTATTCTGATTTACATAATTTCTGTAGGAAAAAAATAGTTCTTAAGCTTTTAAAAAATTATTATTGTGCTTTTGAAGGCAATACATCTTTTTCTTGATGACTTCTTTCAAGAGTTTCCATATGGCTTTCAGGACTTTTATTATGATGTGCCTAGGTAAGACATTCTTTGTATTATACATGTAAGGAGCTGTTAGGCTTTTTGAAAGTGCAGTTTAGTGTCCTTTGTCAGTTTGGGGAATTTTCCAGCCAGTGTGCTGAAAATAGTGTTTCTGTCCCATTCTAGCTTTTCCTCCTTACAGGAATCTAATTCTAAGCATGTTAGCCTACTGACCATGCCTTATATGTCCTATGTGTTCTTTTCTGTAATTGTCAAGTGTTATTTCTCCCTGTGCCCACTTTGTCTTTTTTGTATATTCTACTTTCCAATCTATGAATCCCTTCCTCTGCTATATCTAATCTACTATTAAACCATTAATTTTTTATTTTGGCCATTACTATTATTTTTTGTTCTAGAATTTTTTTTTTTTTTTTTTTTTTGACAGAGAGAGACACAGCGAGAGAGGGAACACAAGCAGGGGGAGTAGGAGAGGGAGAAGCAGGCTTCCCGCTGAGCAGGGAGCCTGATGCGGGGCTCGATCCCAGGACCCTGGGATCATGACCTGAGCCGAAGGCAGACGCTTAACGACTGAACCAACCAGGTGCCCCTTGTTCTAGAATTTCTATTTGGTTATTTTTATGCACTCTAATTCTCTGTTGAAATTTTCCACCTTACCTGTTTTCTTAAACCTATTAATTATAGTTAACATCCTCCCCTTAATATGTATATCACCTGTAAGTCTATTTCTTTCTTCTGTTTTATTTTTTCTCTTGGCTTTTGCACACTTGCCCCTATCTCCTGGCATGCATGGTAATTTTTTATTGAATGCCAGACATTTTGAATGAAAAATTGTAGGGCAAAGGATAATTTTATATTCTTCCAGAGAGGACTTAAAGTTCTTCTGGCTCTTGGGTACAATCTTCATCTAACCAGGGGCTGAGATGATTCAGGACTAGATTTAAGGTTCCATATGGGCTTGTCTATTTTTGGTGCATGCTGACTCTTGGAGCATAGCCTTTTATGGGTCTCAATTAAACTCACCCATGAGTGCTTAGCCAACTTCTCGTCTCTCTCTGAAGTTCAGTTTTGTTTTCCTAGTACCACAAGATGCTGGAAGCTCTGATGATAGATTTTTTTCCCCCGTAAGTTTCCATTTTCTGCTTTGCTTATCAGCTTTTTGCCCAGCTCAGCTCTGGGTTCAGCAAATGCCACGAGGTAAAAAGTGGCACAGAATGCCTTTGCAGGCTCTTTTCTCTAGGATCTTGACTTCTCAAGTCCTGGAAGCCTTTGAAGTGCTGAACTCTCATTTCTATCCCATCCCCATGATCGTGCCGAAAGCTCTAGTCTGACATTTTCTGATGGCCGTCTGGGCTCCAGGCTGGGACTTGGCAAATTCCCTAAAGAAGGGAAAGCTCTGCTCACGTGGCTTCTCAAGACTTGGTTGCCTTGGTTGTGCACGGATGCCATCAAAAATTTTTTTAAACGTGCTTGCTTCTGGATTTCATCAAGAATTCATAGTTGCTTTCAGTGAGAGGATCATTCTAAGAGAAGATGCCCATTACAACTAGAAGCAGAAGCCCTCAATGATTTCGATTTAAGCAATCAAAAGTGCTTAGTTGGAGTGAGGGTTAGAATTAATTCTGCAGGGTGCATAGTAGCTTCAGTGATGAGCAGTGGTATGCTGGCAAGTGTTTAACAAGAGGCTCTCGTTTGTGGTGTTTTCCCATTTCAATGATATAAATACTCTACTATGGCCAATTTCAAGCTACCAATGTGATGTCCCTTTACACAGAGTTGGAAAAGATGCACACGATGACTGCTGGTGACTGGTGCAAGCTGACTCTAGCATACCACTGCCAACAGGGCATTCTTCTTCAATGAGACCAGCAGACCACTGGTGGCAAACCAACTACATCAGGCCCCCTCCATGCATGAAGGGCCAGGAGTTCCTCCTTATAGGACTATGTGTCTAGACCAGCAATGAGTTGGTTGGTTTGTCTCTTCTCCACAGAGCTTACAAATGCCTGATCCATAGGTATATAATCTCATACCAGCACTCAGCCAGGGGCCCACTTGATAGTGCAGTGTTGAGCATGGGCATATTGTCTACCATGGTCATATGATTTACTATGCCAACAAGAAAGAAATGGCCTCGAAGAATACTTAATAGCTTTCTAAATGCACAGCTGAACTACCATATGGAAGGCAATACTTTGAAAGCACAGAATGGCATCCTTCAAAATATATACATGTGCATTAAATCAGAGACCTTTATTTGATACGGTACTCCATATAAGAAGACTGGTCTGGGAACAGTGGGGTGGAGGGAGGCTTTCTCCTAATTATCATCACAACCAATGAGCCCCTGGGAGACTCTGTATTTTCTATTCCTGCAATTCTGGGTTCTGTAGGCTGGTCCCCAAAGGGGATATACTTACTACAGGACACAGCAAGGGTCCACCAAACTACAATCTATAAGTGCTCTCGAGGTACTTTGGACTCCTTGTGTCCAGGCATCAGCAGATAAGAAGAGGAGTTACCAACCTGGCAGAAGGTGAGAAAAGGAGTCATTAACTTCGCACCAAAAATATCATTGCCCTCAGTTTCACACTGGGGAGCAATAGGGCATTGAAGGGGATGTGGCAAATAATGGCAGAGAGATAGGTCCCCTCTCAGGGGGACAGAGGCTGTTCAGTCTCAGCTGATGGCTGTTGTTTGTCTCAATATTCAGAGACCTCCCAGATTTTTCAAAGAATCCATAAATCTGGGGGTGCCTGGGTGGCTTAGTCGGTTAAGCGTCTGCCTTTGGCTCAGGTCATGATCTCAGGGTCCTGGGATCGAGTCCCACATTGGGCTCCCTGCTCAGCAGGGAGTCTGCTTCTCCCTTTGCCTGCTACTCCCTCTGCTTGTGCTCCCTCCCTCCCTCTCTCTCCCTGACAAATAAATAAATAAAATCTTAAAAAAAAAAAAAAAGAATCCATAAATCTGTAGGTTGGTGTAATATCTCCTAACTTTCGAAGGTTGGCTATTGAACTTGGGTCTGGGGTCCACATTGTATGGTTGATGAAAGATATCTAAATTCTCTGTCCTAGAGGAAACACATTTTATCATGGTGCAGAGTGGCCTCCCTGGGATGCAGCCTCTGAGGTGGAGCTCAGCATGTAAGAAGTTTATTAATGAGTGCTCTTGGAAAGGAGGGAGAGAAGCAACACTCGGCAAAGGGAGACATTGAACTTCGATGTAGTCTTGGCAGAAGTTTCTGCCAACCCTCTGGGGATTTCTCAAGATGGAATGACCCTTCAGAGTTGTACCCCAAGATGGGGTGAGAAGACCCAGCTTTCACTCCTCCACATTCATCTGTCACTGGATGCAGCCTGTTCCAAGAAGGGGCTGGGGACTCTCCACTTCTAAGGGAATCCCCAAAGGTAGCTGATTGCTGCTGACTATCGGCTGGCAGCGCTCCCAGCTATGGGGGCAAGAAGTTCTTTATTAGTAGATCACAGTATCCACTACAGATCCAGAGCTCAGAGGAGACCTGAGAAAGAGGAGGGTTCCTTTTCTCTCTGGATTCAAGAGGGACAGTGTTATATTTAGTTGGAAACACTGGTTCCTTAAGAAGGGTCCAGGGTGATGTCTATGGGATCCCTGATGATCTTTATAATCTTGGTGAAATGGAATGTCAATCCTCTCCCAAGAGTGGAGACTGGGACACAAATCTGACATTGCCACTCTGGGGACAATAGGCAGGGGTTCACATAATTATAGAATCCTGATGACCCCCTAAACCAACCCACTCATTGTATAGATGAGGGCACTTGGGCTCAAAGAAGTTGAATGAGTTGCCTAATATCACATACGGCTAATCCCTGTAGTTCGAGAACTAGAATCAAAATCCCTCACTCACCCCAGGGCTCTCCTGCTCTCTGCAACACCAGGTCACCTCTACACTGTCCCATCCACCATTTTAACCTTGCAATCTGGAATCCTAGATTTTTAATACAAATTGCAACTGACTTACACAGAAACTGGTGAGTCATACATCGTACATCCCCTAATGAGTGTGAACCAATTAAAGTATTATGTTGAAATAATTTATGGGCTGTGTCAAGGCAAAAATGAGAAATTCGATTTGCATAGAGCACTATTGATTAGCATGCCATATCATCACTCTGAATGCCATTCAGGATGGTGTTCAAGGAACTCTGAGATGAGAGAGAGATAGATAGACACACAGTGCACAGAACGTCTCTATTTGTGAGCTAACTAAACCATATTGCCAACCCCAGCTGCCTCTGTCACCCCTCCTCGTTCCCCCAGCCCTACAGCACTGACAGATCTAAATATGAAGAAGAAAAATGTCTCCGGCAGGCTGTTATTTTGCTGCCTGAATTGTGTCAGGGAAGTGTAAATATAATCACATTTTATCCGCCAATCTGAAATGGATTTCAGAGGAAGGGATCACAATGTTAGGAGAAATCTTTTTCGTTGGAGCATGCTTTGATTGAAAATAACTCCCTTGTTACCATCAGTAATGTGTTCAAGGGAGAAAAAAGCAGTGCAGTTCATGACAGAATTACTAGGCAATTCAATCAAACCCCCGCGCCTTGCTTTTCAGGTTATAAGGGAGACAGGTAGGTAAGTCCAAGATTTGCCTCAAGAGCACGAGGATTGTTCTGAAAATCTTCATCGAAACATCTGCATCTCCAGCGGTTATACTGAAAATCACTACAGAGATGCTGGCCTCTCCCAATGTGGCCATTTGATCTGTTGGCTTGGTCAGTCCCGTGCCCATTTAGGGGAGCCTTTTAATTCTAGGGCTGGGTGAACGGGGCCCTCTTGTTCCCCCCCTGAGTCCTTAACACACTGCGTTTATAACCTAATCATGAATTACTTTGCTCTGACTTTTTAATTAAATGAATATATATACATGCTTGCCAATTAGACCTCCTTTTGTTTTTTTTAAAGATTTATTTATTTTTATTTTCTTAAAGATTTTATTTATTCATTCGAGACAGAGAGAGAGAGAGAGAGAGCACAAGCAGGGGGAGAGGCAGAGAGAGAAGCAAGCTCCCCGCTGAGCCGGGAGCCGGACGTGGGGCTCAATCCTAGGACCCTGGGATCATGACCCGAGCCGAAGGCAGATGCTTAACCATCTGAGCCACCCAGGCGCCCCAAAGATTTATTTATTTATCTAAGAGAGAGAGAGTTGGGGGGAGGGGCAGAGGGAGAGGGAGAAAGAATCTCAAGCAGACCCCATGCTGAGCGTGGAGCCCAACACAGAGCTCGATCTCAGGATCCTGAGATCATGACCTGAGCCGAAACCAAGAGTCGGACACTTAACCGACGGGCCACCCGGGCGCCCCCCAAATTAGACCTTCTTGCTAACATTTAATAGGATGGGTTGAAACGATTTGGTCCCCAAACAGAAGCAGCTGATATTTTAGACTGTGGAACCTTTGTGTGTGTGTGTGTACGTACATATGCATATATTCATTTAATTTTTAAAATATTTAAAATCAACCCTAAGCACACCAACAGCCTCTCACTCGTTCTGTTACTATGGCTCTCAGAGCATATCAGCTGACCCCCAGAGAATAAGCACCCCTTTAAGGATGATAAAATGCATGAAGGACCATTCAGACTGTCCTTGCGGCAGCCCGCTCCCAGAGAGCAAGCAGTCTGTTCCAAACTGCTCCCTGTTGTCATAGCACATGTAATGTTGCTTGAATTAAGAGCGGGGAAAAGCAGCAAAGATCACCTTAGGTGTCTGCCAATAATGTGACTTGACATTTTAAGCTGGTCTCCTATTACTTTTGCTCTTTTCACCGAGAAATATCCACATGACACCTTCTCAAAATTGTCAAGGCACAACCGTAGCCCTAATCCTCCCCACTCGGGCATTAGACGAGAAGGAAACCCAGAAGTATGCACTGCGCGGTTGCATTCTTGGATAAAATTACTGATCTAATTTTAGAACTAGGCCAGGCTTTGAGGCTTGCCCTTCATTCGAGGTCTAACGCATGAAAGACCTCGTGTTGGGGAATTTTCCAGGCTTGCTTGGAAGGGGGCATTTAACCCAATTTGATCTCCAGTCAATGCATCAGGAGCCGATTCCCCGCCGCTGGGAGAAGCACGCTGCCCGCCCTGCGGTTTCTCCGCACTTTGAGAAAGATTCTTTTTGATGTCAGTGGGAGCTCTATTTCCAAAAAAGCAGCAAAGGCACAAGAACCTGCGTCTAGAAATGGAGAGCCAGGGTCTCTGTTTCAGAAAATCTCTTCCCAGGTTCGCCAGCCGGTAACACCGACTGTGCCCCGAGTGGTGCCGATCCCGTTGGTGGGGCGACATTCTCTTCTCATGAGGGAATCAAGATTGGGATATTCAGCCTGAATATTTAAAGGCAAAACCTCTTTCAGCCGTGAACAATGAGCAAAGCCATCACTCGAGGCCGTGTTGATTTTTCTACACTTTTAGCAACGACTCTAATGGGAAAAAAAGCACAGTTTCCTAAAAGCACGGTCATTGTTGTCCACCAGTAGGAGATAATGAACTGGGATTTCAAATATCTTCCCTTCCACCCTGGGTCAGACGCTCAGCCAACACAACTCTTCTCTCCCCACCCTAAACGAGGACCCTGGGAGAACTTCAGTTAACCATTGATTATCCTTGCCAGTGTCATCCTAAATAAAACCCCAGTAAGTCCAGGTTTCCTTCTGCTGTGGCACGTTGTATCAATCAGCTTTTTTTTTTTTTTTTTTAAAGATTTTATTTATTTATTTGAGAGAGAGAGAATGAGAGAGAGAGCATGAGAGGGGGGAGGGCCAGAGGGAGAAGCAGACTCCTTGCCGAGCAGGGAGCCCGATGCGGGACTCGATCCCGGGACTCCAGGATCATGACCTGAGCCGAAGGCAGTCGCTTAACCAACTGAACCACCCAGGCGCCCCGTATCAATCAGCTTTTGCTGCATAAAAAAACAAACACACACACACAAACAAGCTTCCAAATTGGTGGCTTAAAACTCCATCATTTGTAGCTCACGTGAGCTGGCAATTTGGGCTGAGCGTACTCGGTGGGCACTTCCTCTGTGGTTGTGGGTTGGGCTCGCTACACGTTCAGTGAGCTGACGAGCGAAGGCTTCAGTCACGTGCCTGGAGCTTGGCTGGCGATTGGCTAGGGGTCAGAGTCACTGGGCCACACCTCCTGTCAGCCAGCAGGTTAACCCTGGCTGATTCCCACGGGGGAGGTTGCAAGGTCCCCGAGAACAGCAGGAGATGAGGTTGTAAGTCTCCTGAGGCCTGGATGGGAATGTGAGCGGGGTCGTCTCCGCCACGTTCAAGCAAGTCCAAAGGCCAGCCTGGATCCAAAGGATGGAGAAGTGGACTCTGCTCAGTAGCTGTAAAATGCCATGGCCGGCTTTGCAATCTACCACCCGAGGCTCGATGGGGTGAAGGTTTTAAGACTGTGCACTGGAGCTGAGAGGGGCCCGGGAGCAGGGACTACATTGAACTTGAGCTTCCATTTCTGGTGCTTACCTAAACTGGCAGAGAAAAAGGATGGGACAATAGAATGATGTTGAATGAAAGCAAGTGGCAAGTTTTAAAATATATATATCTCCGTGCTGGGAAAATGAACACAGGTGCCATGGATCAGGATCATCTCGCTTCAGCAGGCTGAGAGAGCCACTGGCCCCAATGAGGGTCCTCCTTCTGTCCCCCCAGCTCTGCACCCCATTTTTCATCCATTCTTTATGTAAAACTTCCTCATTTTTTGGAGAATCTGTGTGCCTCGGCCCTCCCAAGTTTTTAGCTCTCAGCAAGTACAATATCCCAATGATTTACGGGGTTAGGTAGCTGTGCCACTTTTCAGAGGTATATGCAATATTCTCATGTTAAATCTGATCTCTAATATAAAATCTCAGCTTTTATTGTCTGTTAAATAAAAGTACAGAATCACTTTAGATAGTGTGAAGTACCTACAGAAGATATAAATCAGCTTTGGATGGAAAATGAACAGCACTTTAAAAAAAGAAGTGTGGGGTGCATGGGTGGCTCAGTGGTTAAGCAGCTGCCTTCGGTTCAGGTGATGATCCCGGGGTCCTGGGATCGAGTCCCGCATCTGGCTCCCTGCTCAGTGTGTGTGGGGAGGTCTGCTTCTCCCTGTACCCCTTGCCCCTTGCTTGTGATCTCTCTCTCACTCAAATAAATAAATTTTTTTTAAAAAGTGTGAGCACAGAGAGTTAGGGGACCACTTGGAATCCTCAAATTGAACCCTGTGGTCAATTGGTCATTTGCCTCTGACTGAGGTCAACCTGAAGGTTTGTAACCTTCCACACTGCCTCCTTGTTCAGCCCGAATTACCTCCTCCCCTTGTATTCTTCTGTCCAGATCCTGGCCAGGAGTCTCGCAATACACCCCCATTGGGTATATTTGCCCGTGGTTCCAAGGTGAGAGCCTGAATCAGGGTGTCCCCAAGGATCCCAGCCATTGCCCCTGGCTGTATTTGGAGCACTTTCTGAAGTAGAAACTACTGGAGGAAGCTAGAGTCTTTATAGCCTGTCCCAGAGGGACGTTCCGTGACCTCCCTCGTTCTGATGCAGAGAGGACAACAGGAAGTAGATGTGACGAAGACAGTACTAAGCCCATAAAGCCAACAACCAAACCCACAGAAGTTCCTTCAGTTAAACTTAAGCCAGTGTCTTCACTGTCCCATACATGTGTGCCATGCTTCCTCTACTTTTATTACAGAAAGAAAGACTGGCAGAAAGACGCAAGGCAAACAGGTAAAATGGACTAAGCCACGACTGATGGACTCCTCACAGCACTCCTGGGAATGGAATGACGATCCTCCCAGTGAGTAAACAGGCTCAGAGTGAGCTAAGGGACATGAGGCACCCTTGGTCAGCCTGACTCCACCGTCCAGTCATTACCCCATTATGCCTCCTTGACAGTTTGCAAAAATGAAGATTTTTCTAATGAAAGGAAATTAGAACTGGAAAAATAGTTGGCGCTGTCTAGTTCATTCCCCTTGGTTTTAAAGATTAAAATATCATCCTGATCAGTAAAAGGGCATATTAGTTTCCTACTGCTGTTGTAAAAAAATTAAAGCCATAAAAACTGAGTGGCTGAAAACAGTGCAAAATCATTATCTTGCAGCTCTAGAGGCCATTAGGTCCAAATCAGGGTGCCTGTAGGGATGTGTTCATTTCTGGAGGTTTTATTTTATTTATTAATTTTTTAAAAAGATTTTATTTATTTGACAGAGAGAGAGACAGCGAGAGAGGGAACACAAGCAGGGGGAGTGGGAGAGGGAGAAGCAGGCTTCCCACTGAGCAGGGAGCCCGATGCGGGGCTCGATCCCAGGACCCTGGGATCATGACCTGAGCCAACCGCAGACGCTTAACAACTGAGCCACCCAGGTGCTCCCCTTTCTGGGGGTTTTAGAGGAGGATCCATCTCCTTGCCTTTTCCAGCTTCCACATTCTGTGGCTGATGGCCCCCTCCCATCAGCAAAGCCAGCAATGGCTAGTTGGATCACCCTCACATAACATCATTCTGACGCTGATCTTCTGCCTCCTTCTTTCCCATTAAAAAACCTTCATTTTTTAACAATTGGACCCATCCAATTTTTAACTTTGGGCCCACTCAGCTAATCCAGGATAATCTCCTTATCTCGAGGTCAACTGATTAGAAACCTTAATTCCCTCCTTGCCGTGTGATGTAGCATATTTAGAGGATCCAAATGTGATTAGAATGTGGGCATCACGGAGGGGCCATTCTGCTGTGTACCATGACGGCATAGAAGATAGCTAAGCCTATGTTCTTCACCCACTTCCAATGTTTTTCTATGAAGGAAAAGCAAGAGAATTTCTAAATATCTAGGGGCGCCTGGGTGGCTCAGTCGGTTAAGCGTCTGCCTTCGGCTCAGGTCATGATCCCGGAATCCCGGGATCGAACCCTGTGGTGGCCTCCTTGCTCCACGGGGAGTCTGCTTCTCCTTCTGCCCCTTCCCCTGCTTGTGCTCTCTCTCATTCTTTCTCTCTCAAAAAAATAAATAGTATCTAATGGCAATCTTCTTCCTGAGACCAAAGCATCCTCGCACCTGAATTTCCAAAGGTCTGCGCCTCCCCGAGCCAAGACTGATTTGTTGCCTCTGAAATCACTAGTTGGCCCTAAATGTTAAGATAGCTAAAGGGAAGTTTACAGTGCACATTGGGAAAATTAGAGAATCATGCAAGATAAAGTTGGGTCTTAGGTGGGGCCATCAATATACATACAGAGGAAGGAAAAGAGGAAGGACAGATAGAAGGAAGAATGTAAGGAGGAAAAGAAGGAAGGGAGGAAATTCAAACTCTGCTCCACACAGTGAGACAAGACTATGTATTCATTTATTTAACAAATGTTTAATTGAACTCCTTCTTGACAAATACCACAGACCAGAGCCTAGGTTCTGGGGATATAACCCTAAACGAGGTGATGAGAGTCCTTGCCCATGAGGAATAGTGGAAGAGCCAGGCTGTCAATAAGTGAATACAGAAACAAAAAATGTCATACGGTGACAAATGCAGTAAACATATTGAGGAGGGCAGTGGCATGGCCAATGATGGAAGGCACGTGGCATCGCATTATTGCCCCCATGACTCTGAAGGCAAATGCCCCTTTCACCAAGACTCAGTGTGCTGGACAGGGGCATGTGCAGTGAGCCGTGCTGTGTATTCTAGCAATGCCATTGTCTAGTGTTACATGCTCTTTATATGTGAAAATACTATACATAGAACGTCTGCCCTCATTGCCAGCCCGCACACATGTTAGGATGGCCTCACATGCAGGACAGCTTCAACTTGAATGTGCTGCCATCTCCAGTGAGCTCCTGGAAGCCCACTTCTCTGGTATTGTCATTGAACCTGGAGATGCTCTTGCGTGCAGGGACAGCGGTATGCAAATAAATGGGCTCAAGACTTTAAATCACTCTCTACTCGCCCATCCATTTTTTTTAAGGATTTATTTATTCATTTGAGAGAGAGAGCATGAGTGGGAAGGGAGGGAGAATCTCAAGCAGACTCTCCACTGAGCATGGAGCCCCATGCAGGGCTCAATCTCATGACCCCAAGATCATGACCTGAGCTGAAAGTAAGAGTCAGATGCTTAACCGACTGCGCCATCCAGGTGCCCCAACTACTCACCCATCCCATTTGTATCTCTGGACTTACCAAATCTATTAAAATGCTCAGAGGAGCCAATTTGAAGACTTCAATGGCATCAGGCAGCCCACTCATGGGACAGAAGGCCAGTCTTTACAAAAGAGGGCAGAGATAGTTTAAGGCCATCCCAAAGGGAGATATCAGGTCACCTGTCATGGCTCTGACTCCACCCTGGAGTGATAAGGAAAATGAGCAGCCACAGCTTCTCAATAGGGAAAGACCACCAGGCTTCTCTGCTGCCCCTCTCTACACCCTCCTTTTCCAGGTGCCCTGCAGCCCAGGGATACTGGATGGCAACGTTGCTCCTAATTCTTCACTCTCCTATCCACAACCTGTGAGTTTGCAGTCCCTCCCTGCTCCAACAGCAGTGGGGTCTATTCCCTGCTTCATTGATATGGGGCATGTCCACATAAAGTGCTCTGGTCACTGTGATTTTAGCAGACATATGCAAACAAAGCCTTGAAACATGCATGTGTAGTGAGACTTTCCCTCTTGCATTTCTACCTGCTGGCCCAGTGAGGATGAGAGGTAGGTGTTGTTGCAGAAGCAAGTTTGCAACCTGGATCCAAGATCAACCAGGCTGAGTCCAGATCAGCTGAACCCCAGCCGAGTCCAGGCACATGAAAGAGAATAAATAATCATTGCTGGAAGCCACTGACTTTTGAGGTGGTTTCTTACACAGCATCATTGTCACAATTAGCTGACTGATACACCGGGGAACAGAGTTCCCCCTGGTATGAATCTCAGTAGCAGGAGCAAATATTCAAATAAGAGCTCCGAGGCCATTGGAGGCAGATTTTTTAAGAGCAGCCGCTGAACATGGAGCCAGCTCAGTCCCGAAACATCAGCCTAAGAACTGTGCCGAAGAAGTCTTATTAACTAGGAGACACCAGAGCTGACTCACTTGGCGACTCCAAAGACCCGGGCTCATGCTTTCTCCAAAGCCAGCAGCTCTGCTCTGCGTTTGACCCCTGCTGGACTGAGTTATTTTGGATCTGTTCTTGTGACTCTGGGGCTTAAAATAGTCGCTGCTAAACCATCTGTCTTGGGATCCATCTTACTTCTGAAACGTGTAGCAGCTGTGGCTGAATTGAAAGCAGCTCCTGTTAAGAAAGTGAACAATCTCTCGGCTTTTCTCCATCCTATGAGTGTGCCCTGGGGAGAAAATAAAATAGAGGGCATTTGGCTGCCAGAGAAGGATAAGAGCTTCAGAAGGGAACCTGGGAGATGCTGGGCAGATAGAAACCGAGAACTGGGACAGCTGCCAGAGGGCCTGGAAGGGAGCCAGGTTAACATAAAGTTCAGACAAAGACACTGCCAGCCTGGGGTGCAGGAGTAAAGTTGAATGGTGCAGAGCGTAGCTCTGGAAGATGGAGAGCCGCGAGGTGTGCTGGAAGGGGCACTCTGCCAGGGGTCAGAAACCCCAAACCAAAGCCTCCACTCCACCAACATTGTCATCATGTGCCAGGTCTCTGCAATCGCCCAGCCTGAGCTTACTCACCCTTAAAGTGGGGTTACTGATGCCTAGCTCAGGTCACGAGGGTCCATCTGAATAATGCAGACAAGGACTAAGCTGCATAGGACCTGAGCCACACGGAGTCAATCACACATAGATCTAGATGGTCATTTCACCGAGACAGGAATGGGCCGTCCTTTTCACTGTGTTATAGTGCATTTCTGGAACTTACTCAGTGTCTGGTATATACATGCACACGCATGCCTCTGCGTGCGTGCACACACACACACACACTCTCAGTAATTTCCTAAATTCATAAATGCCATGAACACATGTACTAAAAAATATTACTGGGGCGCCTGGGTGGCTCAGTCGGTTAAGCATCTGCCTTCAGCTCAGATAATGATCCCAGGATCCTGGGATCGAGCCCCTGGTCGGGCTCCCTGCTCAGTGGGGAGTCTGCTTCTCCCTCTCCCTCTGCACCCTGCTTGTGCTCTCTCTCTTCTGTGCGTGCTCTCTCTAATAAATACTTAAAATCTTAAAAAAATATTACTCACATTCCAGGCAAAGTAAGAAAAAGCTGTTGTCTGTATTCATAAACTTTCTAGAAGTTGCATTCCAGTGCAGAATAGTTAGCAACAGTCTGACAGCCATGTCAGAGCCCCGAGAGCAATTAGCTGCCCTGAGTGGGATTCCGCCCACAAGGAAAAGATAGTGGTCAGTGTGGAGCTGAAGAGATCCTAGGGAGAAGCGTGTAATAATGAAGAAGGGGCAGGCTGTTGGGAAAAGCACCTGTCTTCCATCTCCCTCTTCCTAAGGTGCATGTCTTCATTATTTGCAGAGATTTCCACACGGTGTTTACATGGGTGCTGGAATCAAAACACCCTGGGTTGCCACCTACAACTTGTATGATCTTTGGAAATTCGCTTCATCTTCTCTCTATGCTTCATTTTCTCCATTGTAGACGAGCGTTAACAACATACTTACTTCAAAGGGTTGTTTAGAGCAGGGGTGGGTAAACTACAGCCTGGGTAGGGCCAATACTATCCTGCTGAATGTTTGTCTAAATGAAGTTTTATTGGAACAAAGCCAGTCTCATTTGTTTACATACCATCTATGGTTATTTTTGAGCTACAGTGGCAGAGTTAAGGAGCTCCTGCAGAGCTCCTAAAACTAAAAAGAGTTAATATCTGGTCCTTTACAGAAAGTTTGCTAACTCCTGGTTTAAGGATTAAATGAGGTTAACAAATGTAAAACCATTTTCTTTTTCTTTTTGTTAAGGTAGGCTCCAAGCCCAACAAGGGGCTTGAACTCATGACTCAAACTGAGATCAAGAGCCAGATGCTTAACCTATTGAGCCACCCAGGTGGCTCAATGTAAAACCTCTAAATCAGAGTCTGGGACATGGCTACAGTCATGAAATGTTGGTATAACAAGGATAAATAGAAATAGCTGTCTCTAAGTTTTTGAAGAGAAGGGTTGTTGACATAAGTCGGGGTTGGGGTATGGACCACAGGCTCAGTAAGAGTCAACAGGAGTCCATGGAAACCCCAGCCATGTTGACACAAGCTGGCGTACGCATAGAAGGCAGAGAAGGGGGGACACGGTAAAGCTCACGAGGCTCCAGGAGAGAGTGACCAAAGGCAAGAAGGGCTCAAAAGCAAAACACTGAGTCGGAGATGGAAGTTGGCCGGTGTTTCAGTGAGTATTTGCTCCTGCGTGAGAGCTCTTGGCAGAGGAGTTAACTCATTACATAAGGAACATTTTTAGGGAACTGCAGGGGGGAAAAAAAGTGCTCTCCCAGTTGAAAGGAGATTCCAAAGTGAAGTAAGTATTGCTAAAAGTCACTCAAAATAGGCTCCAGGGGATACTGAGGAAGCTAGATGGATGCACATCTCCTGTTTCAATCTTTGGAACACCGTGGACTTTTGACTTTTGTCAATTGCAACTTGTCAATTGCAACTCAACTACCTCCTAGAACACATCCTTCTACTCTGGACTGAAAGAGCAATAATGTAACATCTGTTAGCTAGGTAGCAATGGATATTAGATAGTTTAACTCTGTCAGCACTGAACACAATTCTTTCAAAACAAGTTATGTAACCTTGTGGGTTTTGCCTTTATCAGTCTGTACTCCCTGCCTGCAATTTTGAGCACACTTACAATTTCCAGTGACTCTTTGTCTCCCGGATTGCAATCCCTAGGACCCCAAATAAACATTTTGGTTGCTTTACAGCCTCTTCTTGCTAGACACCTGAAAAGCTGCTGCCTCTACAGAAATGCTTCAAACACCTCTCACGGCCACTCTCCCTTTACACTCACATACAATTTTCTCTCTCTCTGTCCACAACAATTTATCTGTTTAACACCCTCTGTTAGTAATACTGTGTTTTGCCCACTCAGGTGTTTCCAGTGCTGCCTTAAAAATTTCAGTGGCTCACTCAACAACCCTTTTAAAAGGAAAGAGAAAACGAGAAGTAGAGGAATATTTAAGTAGGCTGGCTGCCAGGCAAAAGGGAGTGGAACAGTAGACAGATCTTTTAAGAATCTTTCTCCAATTTCAGTGTTTATGGAAATATGATCATGTGAACATTTTGAAATGGGCTGGATGTTGAGTTGTCTTACTTCAGTTGTACAACATTACCAATTTTTTACTTTCTGGACTTCCAAGTAATTTGGGGATTGATTGTCCATCAACTCACAAGTACTGACTCCTATTCAAGAATTCTTTCTTTACTTTATGAGATAGGGCATCTTAGTAGTGAACTTCCAGAGTTACTGTTTTATTTTAGAAATAGACATATAAAGATCAGCTCTCGTCTGTTGAAGGCCTATGTGCCAAGCATTGTGCAAAAGGTTTTCACATACAAAGATTCATTTAATCCTCAGAACGAGCCTTCAAGCTTTAGACACAGCCATGCAGAGAATCAGCACCAGTAGGTGATATGGCCAGTGACAGTCAAAATTGAAACCAAGTCTATTGGATTCTGATGTCAATGTCTTTCCAAGTTCATGAGGGCACTTGCTGAAAGATAGCATCTGCAGAGTTGCCCAGAAAATATCAAGAGCAAGTGCCTCTTAATGGAGTAGAGGCTTCCAAGAAGCAGCACATGATTCTGGGGCCCTGTGGCATGCCAGACTTGCCTGCCCACCCCACAGTTCTCAAAGGACAGCCCCCAGGAAGGAGTCTGACCACACACTGCTCATCGGTAAAAACAGGCATTGTCACTAAGTTTCCGATCAATACCATTGACCTGTTTTCCAACTTAAGTCACAACATCTCCCAAATGACACCGTAGGTTGACATTGTTTCATGGGTTTGCTCTGGGCCAGGAGTGGGGGAGCAAACCTTTTAGGAAAAACAAACCGAAAGCACATTGCAATTTTGTATACTTAGCGGAAGCTCTTGAAGTCAATCTGCCCTTTAACGATGTTTTCTACTCCACTAGATTTAATAGCGTTTATGTATTTCCAACTTGCTTGCCCGGGGAAACTTACAATGTGTAGTAAATGTCCGGATGATGTTATGTAGCCACGTTGAAAATGATGCTATGTAGCCACATTGAAAATGGTCCGTAGATCCCTTGCTGGGCCTCCAAAGTGGAACTCCAAGTGAACATTACCTTTCCCCCCACGCAAGTCTGTGCCTTCTGTATGACTCCTAGGGCCTCCTAGGAAAGTTTGATAAAAGTGGCAATTTGATTCTCTACTTGAGGTTGTTGGGGAAGGTCATCCAGAAGACATGACCACCAGCTGACCCATGAGCGGGACCCAAGCAATGGGAGGCTCCTCACTCCCTGCCCTGTCCTGGGCATGTGCATCCTGCCTGCCTTTCTCACTCCCAGAGGCTCCTCCGGGGACATAGCTTTGAGATAGTGATGTGGTGTTGAGAACACCTGCTACTGAACCCAGTTAAGGTTTCTATATAAACTTTTAAAATTTTTAAAATTTTTATGTTTAATTGAAGTATAGCCAACATGTCATATTGTATTAGCTTCTGATGTCCAACATAGTGATTCAACAATTACATATATTAGGGACTACTCACCATGGTAAGTGTAGTTACCACCGATCACCATACAAAGTTACCTCAATATTACTGACTTAGACATTCCCTACGATACATAGGCTGATGCAGAGCCCAAGACAAACCCCGTATGTAGGTAAGTTCCCTTGCTTATGAAACCTGCCACCTACCCATCTGGAGTGGCCTGCCTCTTTCTTGGTTTCTCCCTGCCCTCTAAGAACAGGGGCTGGTTTCAGATCACATTCAGGAAGCTCCTGGAGGGGAACTCTGTGACCAACAGAGGCCACATGTGAAAGTCCAGATTTTTACCACCTGAAGGAGAAGCATATCCATATGGATCCCCCTCCACCCGCCCCGCCCAAGGCCCTGAATTTCACCTCCTTCTTGGGACTCATGAGCCTGTCCCTCTGGGGGCACCACGACCCTCCAATCGACTCTTCCAAGTTCTAGTCTAAGCGAGCCCTTCCCCTTGATTTCATTTTTCAAAATAATATGGAGAACACCATGAAATTCACAAAAGGCAATTCAAGAAGCACAGCTCCTAATGTATGGGTTTCCATTGACACCTGGCTCTGGTCTCCCATCGTAACTTGTACGGAGACATGTAGATTGGGGGTCGCGCCGCAACTTTATTCTGTCTGTCACTGTCCCTTTAAACTTTAGTTCACGGGGTCATCTTACCCTGTGTGACGACTCTCTTGGTGGGCAAGTCTTTGCTTTCTCTACTCACTCTCTGGTATTAGAACATCTCAGTGTTATTTGGAATCACAAATACAGATTGACTCAGAAACATGAATGAATGCTCACACTGTAATTTAAACAGAGACTCTGGACTTGGCTGGAAGCCTACAGGAGGAGGGGGACAGAGGAACAAGTAATCTCAAATTTCCCTTTCCCTGATCCCTCCACCCCCACATCTCCAGCCTCTGGGGGCTGCACGGAGGAGGAGGACGGGGCAGGAAAGTTGTTCCTTGAACTAGTTCTGACATCATCTGCTTTTTGTTCTCTGCATCTGGTCACATTTTAAAGTGGTTGCTTCTTCCCTTTGGGTGCTTTAGAAGAGTGTGTGACTCTCTTGATCTGGGGACTAGGGTAGATGTTTCTAGTCCAGGTCGTGGCTTATCATCTATCTTCACCCCGGGGCATCCCGCTGGGGTCCTCTGGCCTTTCTGCTGGGATTCCTTGCCCCTCTGAGAAGCCTGATGGAAAAGGAACCAAGATGGCCCCGTGGTTGCTTTCTCCCCAGTGTTGCTTGTGTCTGCTCCACGGGAACGCTCACAGCCCCCCCATGCCCCTGCAGACCGTTTGCTGGCCAGTCCCAACGCCATCCACCCCAAGCACCACCACCAGGACAAGGGGCCAGCCATTGCCTCACATCTCCACCTGAGATCTTTCAGGTTGGAAATCTGACACAGTCTATGATCCGTGTTCCTGTTCTCAGGCATCAGTCTCCTGTGTCTCCTGAAAGCAGGAACACATTTGTAAGCCCTGAATGGTGTTTTAAAGCCCCCTTTCCCTCATCTCCTCTGGGGAGGAGACTCCGCTCCACAGCCCTTTGTGAGGCTACATCTCCAGAGTATTCCCCATCACACCTCACTCTGTCTCTTTGGGTACCCTGAATCTACAAAGCCATAGAACAGCTTCTCCTGGCTTCCTTTTAAATAGCTACATATGCAGATTTATCTCCATAGCTCAGTTTAGAATGGAAAGCTACCAATTGTTACAAAGTGGAAACTGAGGCAGGAGGCACCACTGTGCTTTCCTGCTCTGCTGCTCCCTTTTCCTGGGAAAGTTGCCCCTTTGCCTTCCGTGGTGAGATGTTCTCCAGACACCGAGTCCTTTGGGGATGAGTCTGAAAGGGAAATTCTTGTCTAAGTTCTAGCCAGACCCCTCCCCATCAATCCACTTTCCGGTCTGTGCTGCAAGATTTTCCCCTGCGGATCTGGGGGGTTGATACCGTGGAAGTCCCTGTCTTCTGTGGAGATCTTGCCCCCTAACCTCCGATGGAGGCAAACCGTATCATGGGAATGGAATGCAAAAATGTAGATTTAGGAGAGGTCTTGAAATAGTCTACACATGGGAAAGCAACAGAAGCTGACTTGCAGGAAGATGGACAGATAAAATGCCACAAGTGAAGGAGTCTGACATGATCATCCAACTGGGATTATCAGCGTCTAAGCTACCAGGGAAAGAATTGTTGCAGGGTAATGAAATGCTGGGTCTCTAACACTCAGTGCAACTCAGCCATGAGGCCCTATGTACCCCCTCTCTGCACCCCCAGCACCAAAATGAATGAACAATAAGAAAGGGGGAATCATTTCCCTGCAAGCCAACAAGGAAGGTCAGTGCCAGGGATCTGGAGGTGGGTGGAGGTAGGACAGGCAGCCTTGCCACACCAGAAGATCCAGAGCTGAGGGGCAGGTGCCTACCCCCTTGTAGATGGCCCGAATAAGGGTGCCGAACCAGGCAGAGGTATAGGATGTGGTAGGAGTCACGTGTGAGACAACTGTCCCCTGTCACACCTATCACAGGGATGTGATAAGGCCACACTGCTTGACAAGTGAGGGTTATGATTCTAGCAGACTTAGGGGCACACATTGAAAATGACCTTGATTAGCATCCAGAAGCTTCTAGGGCCTAGCAGAATAAATATATCCTCACCTCAATACAACGTAACATCTACAAATGCCTCATTCATTTGATGAGGACTATTACTATGTAAAGTAATAAAGGGGAGGCAGGGAGGTCAAGAATGGATGGGCTGGCTCAGCCACTCAAAGGTTGATGATCTCATTCAGTGGTTCTCAACCCAAAAGTGACACCCTGGGACTTTGAAAATAGAAATGTGTCCTGGGTCCCCTACCTGGAGCTCTGATTCACTGGTTTGGGATGAGTCCTGGGCAGACAGATGTGTGCAAATGACATGGGTCCGCACCTGCGGTTGAGAGCCACTGAATTAAGTCTTGAACGGGTTCACATTTCTTTTTCACCTTTTCCATCTGCTTCTGGCTCACTTGTGACCATTTGATTTTCTTGTAACACATCAATAAGAGAAGGCCAGGGAACAGAACAAGCTAAAAGCAGCCGCTAAGCCTTAGATTCTTGTAAGTGGTTCAGATGAGGTTTCAGGGGCTGAGCGCACAGAGGCCGGTGATTCCAGACCTGGGTGTTGCAAGTACATTTCCATAGGGCCTTTACCCAATCGAACCAAATCTTGGACTCCATGACTGAAACACTTAAAAAGGGGTTGAATTGGGCGCCTGGGTGGCTCAGTTGGTTAAGTGACTGCCTTCGGCTCAGGTCATGATCCTGGAGTCCCTGGATCGAGTCCTGCATCAGGCTCCCTGCTCGGCGGGGAGTCTGCTTCTCCCTCTGACCCTCCCCCCTCTCATGTGCTCTCTCTCATTCTCTCTCTCTCAAATAAATAAATAAATAAATCTTTAAAAAAAAAAAGGGGGGGTTGAATTAAAACAACTGTGCTTTTTGGAAATGTCTTTTGATGAATAATGAGTTACTCAGTGTTTTAGAAAGAAAAAGGAGGTATGCACTCACATTTATGTAAGTAGAGCTAGTCTATGAGTTTTCTGGAATTGGAGCATCAGGAACAGGATTTGCATTTTGTTTTTGTAAGGCAGTGATTGCTCAAGAAGCTGGGCCAGCAAGCCATTTTGGAAAAGCAGGCCAGGATTTGGGTTAGCAGTAGAATATCTGCCTGGATTGCAAGAACATCCCCACAACAAATCCTGACAGCCTTTGGCACTTGGCCTGGAAATCGGTGCCACATCAGAATGACAAAGGCCAGCTTCTTGGTGTCACATGGGGCCTTGCCAATGAGCTATCCCTGTGGCTCTGGAGAGAGTCTTTCTGCCTAGGAGTCAATTCACTGGAATTTGATAGCTGTACGAATTAGCAGCCTGGCTCTATTTGCTCAGTCTATTCAAATCTAGGGAAAAGCAGATTTCCTGGAGAGACCAAATATTTGGCTCCGTGAAGACATGAGAAGCAAGCAGACCAAAAAGACAAGTGAGATGCAATGTGCTTTGGAGTCAGACAGACCATGATTCACTTCCTTACACCTGGCTAAGTTCCTTAACCAAGAGTCTAGTTTCCCTTGTGAGAAAACCGTTCACAAAAATTGCAGGCGTCCCTGAGGCCGTTGACAAAGGTGACATTACCTCTATCCCATCTCCTTTGATGTTAGGCAGGACAGGTGGCATGCTTGGCCAGGGACATGTGAGCATAAGAGACCTGTGTCACTTCTGGAAGGGAGCCACCCGCCAGGTTGTGATTCACCCTGCTCTTTCTCGGTGCCCTGAGATTGGCAAAGGGCGCTGCTCTGGTATCTGGATCCGGGGCCGAGGAAATTTGGGAGCAAATCTGCCAGGTGAAGAATGAGACACATAGAACGAAGGAGTCAGAAACCATTATAAGCTGCTAAGACAGGAGGGATGTTTGTTACCGTAGCATAACCTAGCCAATCCTGACAGATACAGGCTCTGTTCGTGTTCACGGGCAGACAGAATTAAAGGAAGCAAAGTCTGCAAGGCTGCTCATATGGTGTTGGACATACAGCAGGTGATTTATTTATTCCATCTAAAAATGTATATTAAGACCCTACTATGTACTCAATGCTGGGGACCTATCCAAATGGGGCATCTGTTCTCTTCTGCTGACTCTCTGCAGGTGACCCGTAGCTGGTACACATTGTCATTGTTGTGTATCGATAAAGGTTCCATCTGCATGAACACTGGAGCGGGGAGTTCATCTGCACGATTGTAAAGGAGGAGCAAAGAAAACATCAAGACGAGCCACCATCAAACTGGCGTTGCGTACATGGTAGACTATTTTTGTGGGGAATTGTGTATTGTGTTCCGCGAAGGAATATTGATGACAGCTGCCATGTATTTTATGCTTGGCCATGTTCCAGCTTCTGTGCTTGATGCTTTGCACACATTATCTCATTTAATAGAATCCTCCCAAGAATGCCATGAGATTGCTATTGTGCCCATTTTTTTTTTTCAAGATTTCATTTATTTATTTGACAGAGAGAGAGAGAGCACAAGCAGGCAGAGTGGTAGCCAGATGGAGAGGGAGAAGCAGGCTCTCTGCTGAGCAGGGAGCCGGATGTGGGGCTCGATCCCAAGACCCCAGGATCATGACCTGAGCCGAAGGCAGCCGCTTAACCGACTGAGCCACCCAGGCGCCCCTATTGTGCCCATTTTATTATGAGAAGGTTGAGGTTTAGAAACCGAATTACTTACCTAAGGGTACAGAACTGAGAAGGGGAGAAGTCTGGATTTGAAGCTAAACCTGACACATGCAAGTCACAGGCCTATGTGATAAAACGGGGGAGAGTAGCATTGTCTTCCCACACAGACACACTTGCAAAATAGGCTGGAGCTGCAGCCATTACCTTTTGTACAAAAATCTTATCTCACACAGGTTGCCATTAATTTGACTGGGTGCCTTTCGGTGCTTGTTTTGTTACTGTTGTTGGAACCTTCCTCCCCTGCCTTGTCAGTCTTGGCAAACTGGTCTATGCACAAAGGCAGAGAAAGGTTCTGGGTGCCGTGCTTGTCAGTCCTAAGGGAAAAATTTGGCCCTGGTAAAATTCCCCTGAGGCTGGTTGCCTAGACCACAATGGGGAAGGTGAATCTTTGAAGCTCTGGGATAGTTCAATAAGGCTGTCACTGATCACCGCCCCCCCCCCCACCTCCAAGGTGTCTGGAAGGCCCCATTCAAGAGCCCTGAGCCGAGGGATGTCAAGAGATGATCCGGATGCTATTTGGGCTGTGGATGACTCAGAGCAGACACTGTCAGAGCCTCATCTCCTTGAGATCCAGTGTCATCTGTACTAGGTGGTTTCATTCTGGGAGAAAGACAGCCACCAGCAGGTTTCTAGAAACATTCTTTTTTTTCCCCTCGCTTGACTGACAGGAGCAAGGTGACAGGAACAGTGGGCTGTCACATGAAATGATACCTCTGCCTCCATGTTATTCCAACAGTGGAGCTGTGAGTGCTGAGCTCACAATAACTCATCATGTCCAAAACAGAGCTCATTATCTCTCCCTGCAAGCTGCCTCCTTCCCTCCCTGCACTCTCTCTCTCAGTTAATAGCATCACCCTACACTGAGTCACCCCGCCCGGAGAGCTAATAAGTAGGCAGGAAGGAGAGGAAAAGAAGAACATGATTTAATCGGCATTTTCAAGATGGAGGGACTTTGGGCAATTGACCTAACCTCTCTGAGCGTTCGTTTTCCTCCTATGTGGGAGTTACGTGGTTGTAATAATAAGCTGGATGTATTGGATTTCCCCTCTACCCAGCCTTGCTTCTCGGAGTTTTCCTGCTTTACCTGGTGATTTCTTTAACTGTAGTGGCCCGTTTTGCCTTGCCAGGTACGTGCCCTATGGCCCCCTCAGCTGGCCTGTCATTAGCCTTTAGTGTGGCACACTTCAGAGGGACCAGCTGGTAGACCCAGCTCCTTACTCACCCATGTCCTTTCATCCCACCACAGCCCTATGAACCTTCCGCTTTTACTACAATGTATTTCCTGATTCTAGAGATAATATACATTTTTGTTAAAATCGAGACTACAGGAAAGTAGAAAGAAGAGAATAAAAGCCCCACACAGCACAACATGTCAGAGAGAACCACAGGTGCTAATTTGTCAGACTCCCTTCTTGGATGTGATCATGAGCACTTAGAAATTATCAGTGTGGGGCAGGTGCACCCCAACTGCAGGAAACAGGTAATAGGCAGTAGGAATGCACTGGGATTATGCTTCTGCCAGCCAAAGGGAGTCGGGGTCTGCCCACGTGGCACCCAAGAGCCCTGACAACTTCGTGGGACAGCAGAGAGAATTCCTTCAGGCCTGAATAATGCCCCCCTGCCCCGCTTCCCAACACAGAATCCTTATACAAATGGTATGTCCAGAAAAAAACTCACTTCAGTCAAAGTATACTAGAAAAAGGACCAAGACTGGAACTGTATGAAAACTGAACAAGAAGACAGGAGGTAAGCAGCGAGAGAAAATGGCACATGAGAAATGCTTAGAGGAAAAACATGGTCTTTGAACAGAGGAAGGGTGTCACTGTAGTCTCATTCATGAAAGAAGATTTTGAGGAAATATTTTTAAGAAATAAAGCTCAACTGGTGATGGGTATTGAGGAGGGCACGTTCTGCATGGAGCACTGGGTGTTATGCACAAACAATGAATCATGGAACACTATATCTAAAACTAATGATGTAATGTATGGGGATTAACATAACAATAAAAAAAAAAGAAATAAAGCTCAAGGCAGAAACACAAAAGCACAGAGAATATATGGCAAGACAACAGAATGAGATGAAACATAAGCTGGCAGAAAGAAGTGAACGGGGAGGAGGTAGAAGAGAGAAATAAAAACCGAAATTTACAAGCTACATTAGAGATCGGACAAAGAGGAATTAGTGTGGTTAAAAGCACAGGCATTATTATGGAGGAAAGGGTTGAGAGAAGCAAGCAAAATGAAACAGAAATTAACATAAACCCAGAACTAATATATATATACTTTAGTATATATATATATATATATATATATATTCTTTAAGTGCATGTATATAGTATTTATGTCTATACCATCTATCTATAGCATTATCTACATCTTGCCTATTTACTATCTATATGCCTATCTATCTATCCATCCATCCATCTCTCTTCTATCTCTCTCTCTATCATCTGTTTGTCTATCTATCCATATATCTATGCATCCATCAATCTATTTATCCATCCATCTCTCTTCCATCTATCTACCTATCTATCTATCATCTATCTATCTATACATATCTATGTAGAGAATAAAGTCAAAAGAGTTCCAACCTGCCATAACTGTCACCCCCAAGAGATTGAAAAACTTAAACCAAAAAAATGCATTTTAAGATTTAGCATCTAAGAAAACTCTCCATGAAATAAATATCAAATCCACATAATGAAAACACAACATGCTCTCAGGAAAACCTGACATGAGACTATCAGCACCAAGATGTATTCTAAAAAATATTGAACATTTAGACAAACAATCCTTTGGGCATTGGCTCTGAAGATAAAGATCACTGGACGGGCCTCAGCTTTCTCCATAGTCAGTGCTAGGAATAGTTGAACTACATCCCCCAAATTTTCAAGGTAAGAAATGATACCCCCAGAAGAACCTTGGTTCACATATAAAACCAAAAGAAAGGCATTTTAGTACTGGCGTAGGATGGGCATGTAGATCAATGAAATAGAATTGAGGGTCTAAAAATATGCCCTCACAGTTACATGCAATTGGCTTTTGACAAAAGTACCAAAACAACTCAATGGCAGAAAGAGTAGTCTTTTGAACAAATGGTGTTGGGCAAATAGGATATTCACATGCAAAAAATGAAGTTGGGCCCCTACCTCATGGCATATACAACAATTAACTCAAAATGGATCACAAACTTAAAAATAATAGCTTTATAAATTATAAAACTCATAAGAAAACATAGAAGTAAGTCTTCATGATCTTGAATTAGGTAAGAATTTCTTAGATATGACATCAAAAGCATACTCAATACAAAGAAAAATAGATAAATCGGACTTTATCCAAATTTTGTGCTTTAAAAGAAAGTGAAAAGGCAACTCACAAATGGGAGAAAACATTTGCAAATCATATATCTCACAAGGGAATTATCACTAGAATATATAAAGAACACTAAAAACACAGTAATAAAATGATGACTCCCAGTTTAAAAAATAGGCAAAGGATATGAATAGACATTTCTCCAAAGAAGAGATATGAATGGCCAATAAGCCCATGGAAAGGTACTCAACATCATCAGCCACCAGGGGAATACAAATCACAACCACTATGACCTACCACTTCATAGCCACTAGAATGTCAATAATAAAGACATTACATAGTAAGTGTTGGTGAGGATGTGGAGGGATTGGAACTCTTGGGCGTTGATGGTGGGCATGTAACCTGGTGTAGCTGCTGTGGAAAACAGTTTGGAGGCCCCTTATAATGTTAAACACAGAGTTACCATATGACACAGCAATTCCACTTCAAGGTATATACCAAAGATAAATGAAAAGTGTATGCCCACACAAAGACTGTACATGAAAGTTCCTAGCAACATTTTTCAGAAAAACCCAAAGTGGAATGATTGTTTATACCCACCAATGGATGAATGGATAAACAAAATATGGTATATCCATACAATGGAATATTTATTCAGCGTAAAAGGAATGAAATACGCAACATGCATGAATCTCGAAAACAGTATGCTGAGTGAAATAAGCCAGTCACAAAGGACTACATATAGTATTATTTCATTTATGTTAAATGTCCACCATAGGTAAATCTATATGTACAGAAAAGACATTCATTTTTGTCTAGGGCCCGGGAGGCAGGTGGGGGAGAATGGAGGGTGGTTACTGATGGGTACCAGCTTCCTTTCTGGAGCCATAAAAATGTTCAAAATTTGATTGTGGTAATAGTTACACAACTCTGTGGATATGCAAAAAAAAAAAACAAAAAAAAAAAACAACAACAACAACAGTAAATTATACAAATTGAATGAATTGTATGGTCTGTGAATTGTAATTTAATAAAGCTGTTATGGGGGGGGAGAAACCATTTTAAAGTGTGTAAGAATTTAGAGGATAGAAATCCCATAGGGTCTTGTTAAAGAAATTCTAGATGATAAACTTCAGCCAACCCAGAAATTCACAGTAACACTACAGTAAAACAGACTGGCAGTAAACATGGTGTCAATCTAACTATAGGACTAAGCTAAAAAAAATTATGATTTCAAACCAGTGTGTATTACAGATTATAATATAGTGAGTAAAAAAAGAATGTCTGGGTCCATAACTATATACATACACAAATGGAGAAGGCAAAGTTCTACCTTATAGTAAAATAAAACTAATGGGAATGAATGGAAATGGAAGGTCGCCATTTGGCAACCATCATAGTAGTCATTGGGTAGAGTGGACCTGTGGCCATTGATTCAGGCACATGTTGATTCAGGCATGCAAAGTGGGTGGGTGGCAGTTTGAGGATGTACATGATATTGGCACAATCTCAGAATATACCCCCTATGGAATGATAATTAGTTACAAAGAGGAAAATGATGTCATTATGGTGGAGAAACCTGGCAAGCACCAGCATGAGCAAGTGATCAAGGTTAATAATAGCAGGGATGGGTAGTATGGGCTGACATTGTGTATCTTTAGAGGTAGATGTGTGGCAAAGGACACATCACTCCTGTGACATCCCCATCAGGAACACATGATCTGGATCTGGTCCTGGGGAGACCGCATTGAGGGTCATCTGACAGCACGTGAGGCTGGTACTCTAAGATTGTAGAGGACAGGAGAGGCAGGAGAGAGAAGGAGCTCTTCCAGATTGGAGGGAATAGCACATTTGACATCGAAATCCAGTGCAGGTTCCTGGGTGGCATCCTGGACCAAAACAAACAGAATGACACAGATGGGACATTTGGCGAAATGTGAATGGCATCTATGGATTGGATGGTGGTGTAAAAAATGTTGTCTTCCTGACTTGTAGGCTTGTAGAGTAGTTATCTTTGTTTTAGGGAATGCATAGTAGAGTTATTTATAAATGAAGTGATAATCACATCTATAGCTTGCTCTTAAATGGTGAAGGAAAAAGACCTGTGTCCATGTGTGTGTGCACACATGTGTATGTGTGTGTGTGTATGAGAGAGAGAGAGAAGATATGGAGTAATAAAATGAAATATTAGCAGCTGGGACATATAGGTGAAGGGGAGATTTTAGCTTCCATTCATTTTCAACTATGTCATCCTTTCGACTGTACTTCTAACTCCTGTATGTTTGTGATTATTTCAAAATAAGTTATTTTTATTTTTATTTTTTTATTTTTATTTTTTTTTAAAGATTTTGTTCATTTATTTGACAGAGAGAGAGACAGCGAGAGAGGGAACACAAGTAGGGGGAGGGGGAGAGGGAGAAGCAGGCTCTCTGCGGAGCAGGGAGCCCGATGTGGGGCTCGATCCCAGGACCCCGGGATCATGACCTGAGCCGAAGGCAGACGCTTAACGACTGAGCCACCCAGGCACCCCTATTTTTATTTTTTTAAAGATTTATTTATTTATTTGAGAAAGAGAGGGTGCGTGAAGGAGAGGGAGGGAATCTCAAACAGACTCCAACTAAGCACGGAGCCCAATGCGGGGCTTGATCCCACAACCCATGAGATCACCACCTGAGCCGAAACAAAGAGTCCCCCGCTTAACCGAATGTGCCATCCAGGCGCCCCTCAAAATAAATTATTTTTAAAAAGCGGAATATAAATGAGACAAACCCTCAAAATGGAAAAACCTTGTCATTATCAAAAGACAGAAGATTGCTCTGAGTCTTTGAACATGCTCTTCCCTCTTCCGGGAATGCTCTTGCTCTACATCTTAAAATACTGGGTTCTCTGGGTTCATTCATGTCTCTGCCCAAACGTCCTAGGGAGAGGACCACTCTGGCCACTGTCACCCCTGCTTCCTTTGAGGCATTCAACATCCGCTGGCACCATACTCATACTGAGGTACCAAGTGCTTAATCTGCTGGGCTTACTGCTGTGCTCTGCTTCTTCATTTATGATCCAGATGCTGTTAGGGACATGCCTTGCATCTGGTTGTTGTGACTCCTACATCTCCTTCCAATTCTGGCACTTAGAAAAGTAAAAAAAAAAAAAAAAAAATGTCTGGGTCTATACCTATATACATACACAGATGGAGAAGGCGAAGTTCTACCTTATAGTAAAATCAAACTAATAAGTAAAAGGCATATAGTAGGTGCTCATTAAATACCCTTTATTGATGAAAAGCTGAGCTGGGAGGGAGGAGAGAAAGTCGAAGATGAATTGTTTTGACTTCTGCTTTGTAGCCAGCAGGGCCCACAGATAACATGTAGAGAGCACACTACTAAATAGTCCGTGTCATTCGTAGCCATTTATGTGAGAAGGACAAAGAAGTAGGAGGAGACCAGGCTCCATGTACATGTAGGCTGAAAAGGTTGAGTGCATCTCCAGGATTTCTAAAAAGACGGGGCACTCCCTTTGCCCCACAAAGAGGCAAAGTATCCTCTAGTATCAAAGAGAATGTCTTGGCGGACCCTGCCCCATTCTAGGGCAGAGTATCAAAGTTGTGAAATACATAGATCCTAGAATCAGACAGCCTCGTTTAAATCTCAGCTCGGCCATTTGTTAGCTGTGCGATGCTGGAAAAATTACCTAACCTCTCTCTTCCTTGGCTTGTCCATCTGTGAAATGGGGACAATGGTAGAACCTATCTCATACAGCGTGAAGAGTAGGTAAAATGTAAAGTGCCTAGAACAGTCCTTGGTACAGAATAAGCATTAGCTATGATTATTGTCAAAAGATGTGGATCTTTTGGTTAATTTCTGCTGATCAGACCAAGATGGGATCAGTGACTTGCAAATATTAAACAGACCTCATTCTTGCCCCTAGCCAGGCAAGAATCCCAGGATTTACAAAGGAAATATAAGCTGCTGTTCAATGTGTCCTGTGACATCGGTCCTGTAGAGACTGTTGTATGTCCGTTTTTCTTTTCCTTTTCCTCCTGAGCACAGAGGGAGGAGCTTGTATGTGGCTGTGTTCTGGAGAGTGGGATGTGGACAAGACGATGCACACTGCGTGAAGCTCCATGCCTCTTTCTTCCCCTCATGTCTGGCCAACTGCAGAATATCCAGTGGAAAACTCTGGGACCCAAGGGGATGATAGAGTCTGGGTTTCAGAATAACCCCACCTACCATACTGGGCTGCAATCTGAGAAAGGAATAATCTTTTATGGGCTTAAGCCAGTAAGTTTGAAAACTTGTCTGCTATCACACTTAGCTGACCTAGCTGAGCAATGCGTCATTGGACAAAGGAAGGAGTTGAAGAAAGGCAGGTGAGGGAAAGGGATGGAGAGTCAGGAGGGTCAGTCTTGGACAAAGGAAGTTCAGACTGATTGAAACAGACCAGAGATCCCAAGAACCCAGAATCAAACCTTTATAATAGTCTAGTTCGGACAGCTGGGTTTGGGAGGAGGGAAGTATGTTAAAGGGAAAATAGAAAGGCTGTAGAGTGAGAAACATCTGTAAGCCTCCAGCTGATGGAGGTCACTTACACAAACCACTTCCGTTTTAGACAATATGGAGCAACCCTACCTAGAGAGTGGCATGTGCTCTACCCGTAAATGCCTAGGCTGGGAAGACACATCACCCAGGCTGCTTCATCAAGTTAAATCTGAAAGCCATGGAATCCTTCTGTATGTTGGCATGACTGCTCATAGGGATTTCTTCCTATCCTAAAATTGTTTGCCCATCTCTATGTTAGTGCCAGTTCCAAAATGATGATGAATATCTATGCTCAGAAATATTTATCGACCACTTTCTGTGTGAGAGTCACTGTTCCGGGTTCTTTGAGGAAACAGAAAAAGTGTAAGAAATATTTTTGGTGATGCTTGCGTGTGTCACACAGAAAGGGCGATATTTGGTATTTATTATTAGCGAGGGACCCTACTGGTGATGCCCGCCGCAAAACTATGGGAGGTTAGAACAGGCTGTTTTCACTCATATTTTGAAGAGCACCTGCTAAATCGTCCAAGATAAGTAGTTTGGGAAGGGTTTGGGAATGATGGTTGGGGCACATGCCTACCCCTGAGGAAAGGACTGGTGAGGTTCTGATCCATATCAGCAGCAGAAAACAGTAAATAAGGATAGGTCATGGGATGGTTGCTCAGTCCAGGCTTTTGGGAACTTGTCCCAATTTCTTTGGTACAGGTAACTATTTATGGACAAAGTCAGGCTTCCCTTGGGAGTTATTAATCAGCTGAGGACATAGTTAACAGAATATCCCTCCCCACCTTGGCAAAATTAGAGAAATGATGGAGAGATGATTAAAAGTCGGAAGTTGTCATAAAGTCATAAAGCTGGTGAGGACAAGTGATACTGTCAAGAGCAATGTCAGGAAGATTTTTTTTTTTAAAGATTTTATTTATTTATTTGACAGAGAGAGACACAGCAAGAGAGGGAACACAAGCAGGGGGAGTGGAAGAGGGAGAAGCAGGCTTCCCGCGGAGCAGGGAGCCCGATGCGGGGCTCGATCCCAGGACCCTGGGATCATGACCTGAGCCGAAGGCAGACACTTAACGACTGAGCCACCCCAGCGTCTCAATGTCAGGAAGATTTTAACAGCTGCCAAAAGGTTGTCCCCAGCCACCCTGGACCCAGATAGAGAAAGGGAGGGAACGTGGGGGTTTAGGCTCCCAGGGACTTGGTGGGTGGGGCTCCATGTCCAAGGGCTTATGATTGTTATATATACAGTTACCTTCCCTTGTAGGAGGCTGGAAGTCCTGGGGTTTACAAGTAGTGTTCAAGAGTAGGCAGGGTAAAATAGGCAATCCATTCCCAAAGTCTTCACAGAGACCAGAAGGCCAAGCAAGGAAACCAAAGCAACAAGCAGAAAAGATGCAAAGTCCAAAGGACAGCCAGGGGTATATAAAGAATAGGTCCATTTTTAAGGAAGTGGGGAACCAGTTGGGATGGGGTTGCGGTGAGGTGGACAAGGACACCAGGGCCCCGAGCAGTGGCAACCTTAGAAGAGCTAGGCCTTCACTCCATGACCACAGACAGAATGCCGGCAAGTTGAAAGGAGTTAATGATGGATGGAGATATTTTCTAAGCTCCCAAGGAAGGTGATTGGAAAAGCAAGGATCACGATTGCTCAAGTATTATGCATGTCTTGACTTTGTTTCTTTCCCTCTAAAGCATGTAAAAGTGAGGGTGATAATCATGTCCACCTCACATACTTCTAATGGGAATCCTTATGATTCCACTCCCCAAATATTTCCTGAGCACCTATAGTTTGCAAGGCTTTTCCAGACCCCAAGGATAGAGCGGTGAACAAAACAGATGATGTCTGTGTGTTGTGGAGTTTATATTCCTCCTGTTGGTAGACAGACAATACACTAATTTAAAAATAAATGATATGCCAGGCGGTATTCATTGTGAAGTGGTTAAAAGAAAACCACAGGCCTGAAATGGAGTCACTTAGGCGAGGGCAAGTCACCAAACTGGGGCTGAACGCCTAACCTGATTGCAGTGGCAACCTCCCCCAGAAATGTTGTCTGAACTGGTCAGTCAGGAATTTTCTGGTGGGCATCAGAAAATCAGTCTGTCAGGTGGGACCTCTCCATCCCCAAAGGAAGATGAAGTAATTCACCTAACATAACAAGCCCCCCTGCCCTTCCCCTAGGGATGGTGATCTTGCCTGAAACAACCCTTTCTTTTCTTTTGCTAATTACTTCTTGCCCCACACTTCTTCCTATAAAAACCTTCCATTTTATTCGTGTCCTTGGAGCTCCCTTCCATTTGCAAGAGGATTCCTGGTTCATGAATCTTGTAATAAAGCCAGTTGTTAGACCTTCAAATTTACTCAGTTGAATTTTTGTTCTTTTTTTTTTTTTAAGATTTTATTTTATTTATTTGACAGAGGGAGAGAGACAGCCAAAGAGGGAACACAAGCAGGGGGAGTGGGAGAGGGAGAAGCAGGCTTCCCACTGAGCAGGGAGCCTGACGCGGGGCTCCATCCCAGGACCTTGGGATCATGACCTGAGCCAAAGGCAGACACTTAACGACTGAGCCACCCAGGCGCCTCAAATTTTTGTTCTTTAGCATAAAGGAAATAAAAGAAACCAGGGTAATGTGGCTAAAGATTCATGCAACTAATAGAGGATCATTTAAATAGTGATAAAACAAGGCACGGAACAGAGTGAGCAATTAATCTTATGAGGAAGTTAGGCTCCATAGAGCTCTGCACTTGAGTAGGAAATTAAAGAACGAGCTTCCTGACAACCAAAGGAGAAAGCAAAATGTGTCAAATTAAGTATATTATGTGATTTTTTTTTTTTTCTTTCAGATCCAATGTTTTTCCAGCACCAAACCCCAAAAGGAGTTTATCTCAATAATCCTTTCAAATAGCTTAAGTTCAGAGACTGGAAAAGTCATTAACATTCAGAATTATAGGCAAAGAATTTATGGATGAGGTGAGACAGAGAGTGGTGACTTCCCCAGAGGACAGGTAGGGGCTTTCTGCCATGTTGACCCAGCTCCCACCAGCCTCTCTCTGCCTCAGTGACCTCCCGCGATTTCCTCCCCTTCCTAATGCACAGGCTGTTAAACCCTATTGTGCTGCTTTGACATCTGGAACAAATCCTTTTGTCATACACCATCAGACTTTAAACAAATAAGAGCTAATGAGTTATCCAGGCGCCATGATTTTGCCTCAACCAATAATTACTTTGTTCACTCAAGGGTAGTATGAAGGTAACAGGCAGGAAGAGCTCTCCTCTCTCACCTCACATTAGAATTCATTTGCTTTGACAAATATCTGACTTGTCTGATGTTTACAATGTAACATATTCATTTTGCCAGGTCTGCCCTATATATCATCCTGTCCAGAAGCTCTAAGCATCATGGCAGGGAAAGAGCCTTTGTTTTGAAGCCAAGCCCAGGAGAGTTTCAATCCCTAGTCTCTCGATCTCTGAGTGTTCGAACAAGGACAAGCCAGTGACCTTCTTTGGGTCTCAGTTTTCTCACCTATAAACTGGAGGTAATGACATGTCCCCCGTAGGGTGGGATTGCATGAGAGCTGAACGCCGTAGCTGACACAGAGTAGGAAATCAATAATCATTTATTTAGAAACCAGGACATATCTAGGGGAGTTCCCTTTGAGGATGGTGGCTTATTATTTTTAATTTAAAGCCAATTAATCAGTGTCATGTGGTCTTCTTCCCTCTGTGTGATGCCTCTCCAAAGTCTCTTGCCCCGAGGCACCTCAAGAAGAGATATTGGAAGCCTGGCATCAAGGAAAGGATGGTTTGGGATAACAGGGTGCACGCTGCCTCTCAGCCTGGCTCCCAGGGGGACATCAGGCCAGTGGATGACAGCTGAGTGTCCAGTCTCTGGGAATAAAGAGCATGGGGAGGGTAAGACCACGGCTCCAGGGATTTCTGGAGATGACCCCCACCCCAGCCAAGCAGCCTTACCTCCAGCTGTAGGAGCCACGGCTGCTGGAAGTCATCGGCCCCCGTACGAGAGGAAGTCGACCAAGGACGAAGCACCTGGATGGACCGGTGAGTATGGGTGAGATGTCGGAACATATCCTTCCCTTAGAAGGAAGTCTGAGGTAGAGATCTGGGGGTACTCAGTACTGAGGGGAGCTTGTAGAGGAGTCAGAGGGGACTGGGCCAGCAGGTGTCAGCACAGACAGCAGCTGGCAGGAGAGAGGAATGGCATCGCTTGTCAGTGCCAGTGCTGTCCACACCAACTACCCCAGACCATGGCTGAAGGGCTTCTTTTTTTTAACCTTTCTTTTAATAAATGTATTAAATGTACATTTTATTCTTTTTAAGATTTTATTTATTTGATGGAGAGCGAGAGCAAAAGCAGGTGGAACAGCCGACAGAGGGAGAGGGAGAAGCAGACTCCCCGTTGAGCAGGGCCCCCCCCCCGACGCGGTACTTCAACCCAGGACCCTGGGATCATGACCTGAGCTGAAGGCAGACGCTTAACCCACTGAGCCACCCAGGTGTCCCTAAATGTATGTTTAATATGGGAAACTATGCAAAGCAAAAGTATATAGGAATGATTTGTCAAAATGCAAAACCCTCAAAAGCATGATCTAACAGCCAACACTCCAGAAACTTCCCTTGCTCCTTTGTGTAACAATTACCCTCTCCTTTCTCCAGAAGAGTAACCAATATCCTAACTAGGATATCCAATATCCTAATAACTTTCTTGCTTTTCTTTATAGTCTTAAATACTTAAGCATGGATACACAAACATAATGGATTACTTTGCCCATTTCTTGAACTTAATATAAATAGAGTCCTGCATGTATTTTTGGTATCTTGTTTATTTTGCCCAACATGATGTATATAAGATTCATTCATGTAGCAACACATCATTTATTTCATCGGTATGTGGAATTCCACTGTATGAATATTCTGTGATGGATTTATTCATTCTAATGTTGACAGACATTTGGATTGTTTAGAGTTTGGGTTTGGAACCCCAAGCACAGCTATGAACATTCTTATATTCATCTGTTGGTGCACACAAACACATTTCTGTTGAGCATATGCGTGTGTGTGCGTGCGTGTGTGTGTGTGTGTGTGTGTGTGTGTATTTGTTACCCAGGAGTGGAGCTGCTAGTTCATAGGGTGTGAATATACTCATGATCAGTAGATAATGCCCAACTCTTTTCCAAAGTGGTAGAAAGGTAGGAGCATGGAATAACTGGTCTCAACGGTTCTTCCAGACTGTTCTTTGAAAAATGTCACAAGGCTCCTTCAAACCTTCAGGAGAAACACTTTCCTGACCTGATGCATCCCATGCTATTTATTTTAGTGGCCCTAACAAAGTGTTGGATGCAAACTTGTGTTCCATGTACACCAATATATATGTACCAAATAATATAAGCAAACATAGCAAATACTATAGCAAATAATACTATTTGCCAAATAATACTATTATTATACCAAATAATAATATCTATTACATCCATATTATATAGTATATATTATTATACCAAATATATATACCAAATAATACAATCACTGGCCATATGTGTGTGTGTGTGTGTGTGTGTGCACAAGTATATATATATATATATATATGTTATTGTCAGGCTAGGTTTTTCTCACTTTACTATTATGAGAAAATGCAGATGAAGTCCCATGGAATACTACCCCTCCCCCAATCCCCGTCCCTAACCAGGGACATTGGTCAAGAAACCACAAAAAGTGTAGCAAACCAAGGTTGTTCCCTACCCCAAACCCAGAGGAGGCTTCTTTAGGTTCAGTCAAGTTACTAGCTGGCTTTGCCTGCACAGCAGATAGGGATGTGCTCGGCCACCCAGACCGAACACACAGGGGTTTCGAATTATCTCTCCACAGACTTGCTCTTGGTCTGAGACAAGCATGGCTAGGTCTCAGGTCAATGCAGGATAGCGGAGGTAGGTTTTCCAGGCAGCCTCAAAAAGCACTAGGACAGCAGAAATAAAAGTTAAGCTCCATAATAAACACACAGACAGAAAATGTAAGTGAAGCTTTGGAAGACATCTGCATCATGACAATTGAGGTTAAAAGATACAAGGAGAGGAGGAAAACCTTCCACATGGATTTATTTATTTAATAGATTAATCTCATCAAGGGGAAAAACTAGAAATAAATAACTGTTATTTTTCTTAAATTATGATCAAATGGATACTTATTAAGCAATGGTAAAAAAAAACACACACACACACAGAAAATAACTAAAATGAGAACATCATATTGGAAATATATTAGCTGCAAATATTTAGGCAATGAACCTTTCCCAAGAGAAATGTGTACTTATAAATAATCATAATATTTTAAATTCAATTTCAGAAGATTCTGAGACTCTCATAAACTGCTTGGGATGTAAAAATAGTAGAACCACTTTGGAAGGCAGTTGGGCAGTTTCTTTAAAAAGTGAAAATACACCTGCCATGTGATAGATAGATATTGATCCAAGGGAAGTAGAACCATATGACCATATGAAGATTTGTATGCAAATGTTCATAACAGCTTTATTTATAATAGCCAATAACTTGAATCAATCCAAACATCCAACAACAGGTGAATGGATAAAATGAGCTGTGATTTATCCTTACAATGGAATACTACTTTGCAATAAAAGAGAATAAACTATTGATAGTTTGTCAAATGCAAGAATCTCAAAATAAGTATGTTGAGAGGATGGTACAGTATGTTTTTGTTTGTTTAAAATTCAAAACAATTCAAACTAATCCACAGTGACAGAAACATCAGTGGTTGCCCCGCAAGGGTCAGGAGCTCGGGACTGAGGAATTACAGAGAGGCTCAGGAAGACTGAGGGGTGATGGAGCTGTTCCCTATCTTGATTGCGGTGATGGTTTCACGGGTGTATACACGTGTCATGAATTATCAAATTGTATCCTTAAATGTATGCAGTTCATGACACGTCAATGATTCCTCAGTGTAGCCGTTAAAAACATGATACTTCACCGTACTGACCACTGTGGAATAAAATCTGCGTAATCATACCTTTCTGATAGCAGCACACATATTTATCACCTGTATGGAAAGCAATTTTGCAAGATGCGTCATAAATTGTTACTATTATTGTTATTACAATACAGATGCAATGTAAAAGAATCAGCCCAAAGAGGCAATGAAGAGGCAGTTTGCGGCAGGTGGTGTTATTCCCCGATTTGGCTTTTAGAGAACTGCATGCGTGGAGATGCCATAGAGTCACCTATCAGGGAGCATTGGGCTCTGTGAGCGCAACATCCAACGTCAACCATTTGGCTAATGTTCATCCGCAACTACCAGATGTTCACATGGTGTTTGACCCTTTATGACTTGTGTTTGCAACAAAAGAGCTAAGTTCTTTAATTACTCCTTTAGGGACAGTTAATACGTTTTAAGTGTTTACTAAGTCTGGGAAAGTGATTGATTGTCTCTGGTTAATACTTTTATACACAAGGTTAATTATTGTTTTCTGATAATATTTTTAATTCATTAGCATCCTTAAGTAAAGCTGGTGACCATTGGTGAGTTAAGTGGACAAATGATTAATGTGAGAGCTAGTCTTAACAGAGGGTCAATCTACTAATTTCCTGGTCACAGACAACATGAGCAGACCCTATAAAATAAAAATGCTTACTTTGAGTACCTTCTCTTTAACTAAATGATGTAATAAATATATTTTAAACAGCCTGGAGCTTACGATTTCAGCAAGAGTAAATAATCATGAAGAAGGCAGGGCAAAGGAAGTGGGGGACCATGAAGAAGGAGAACAGATTGGGGGGGTAGCCTAACTGATTCCTCATTGAATGGGATGAAGTAGGCACAGAAATTTATAGTAAGAAAAAGAAGAAAGAGAATGCAAAATTTCTGGCACTTCACAGACCTTCTCTGAACCTTACATTTTATTTTATTTTATTTTATTTTATTTTATTTTATTTTATTTTATTTTATTTTATTTATTTATTCCAGGGCCGGTGGAGGAGGAGGAGAGGAAGAGGGACAAGCAGACTCTGCGCTGAGCATGGAGCCCGATATGGGGCTTGATCTCAGGGCCCCAAGATCATGACCTGAGCCGAAACCAAGAGCCACCCACTGGACCACCCAGGCACCCTTGAACCTTACATTTCAATAAATTATCCTTAAAAGATGATGTGTCCCTGATTATGGAAGGGAGATGAGAACATGCAAACTTCACATGGGGTCTAGGCAGGCTTTCCGCTGATTGAATTCTCCAGAAATCAATAGAGATGCATTTCACAGTCTGGAGCTATTTCAGGGAGTCCTTCCAAAGACAAACAGAGAACAGGTGCATCCCCTGAAGAGGGTTAAAAGGGGGCAGAGCAAATCTACAGACAGTAAACTAAATTCAGGTAAGAATTTCCGACACCGTAACTCAAAGCAATGCGTGTAATTAATAAAGATTGAAAATCACACAGCTGCTAAGAACAGCAGAATGATGAAGGTCCTGACAACACCATTCCACACAGCTCCATCCTGCCTTGCTGTAAGCAGCTCTTTATGAAACACCAACAGTGATCACAGCATGATGTCAGGTAGCAAAGTGCGGGCAGAGAGAGAGAAAAGTATTTGGCAGTCCTTGTTCATCTTGTCACTGTCCTCCTGGGGGAAAAAATGGCTATTAACATTTTATTGCTTAAAACACAATGACTAAATGCCTTAGCAGGCATTAAAATGTGTTCATATTCTGTACCCAGTTCACCAGTTTCTCAACATATATCTTTCCCCACTATCTAGTCGATGGGTTTGATTTATCAGGACACGCGTGGTAAGTATCTATTTATCTAGTACCAAATATTAAGTAGCAAAACAAAACAGTAGGTTCATTAATGCTGGTTGTTATGACAAAAACAAAAACAAATAAAAAACAAACAACCCCACCAATATCTCAGTGACTCAATGTAAAAATTTACCTGAGCACGAATCCGTTCACTCCCTTAAAGCCCAGTGAGGACATTCCTAGTTGGTGGCTCTCTGGACAGCTACCCTCTAAGTAGTGACTCTGATCATGCTCCATCCATATGGATTGCCCACCTTCTCCTAGAGCCTCCTTACAGCCTTCTGCTGTCTGGGCTCATGGCCACAAGGGAGCAAGAGGACGCTCTTGCAGAAGATTTTAGGGGCCAGAACTGATGCATGTCACTTTTGTCCCTTGGTCAGAACCAATCACATGTCCCTACCTAGGCGTGAGGGAATAGGTCAGTTATGTGTTGCTACATAGCAAATCACCCCAAAGCTTAGCTCACAGTGGTGTGAGTTGGCAGTTTACTCTGGACTTCGCTGGGCTGACTCATAAATCTTTTGGTCAGATTCTGCTGCTTGTGGTTGACTGGACCAACAAGGAGGGCTTGGCCCTGAATCTCTCATCATCTACCAGGCTTGTTCTGTGGCAGCTCAGACTTCTCAGAATAGCAAGAGTGCAAGTCAACAGTATGCAGATGCTTTTCAGTATCTCTGCTGAGTTACATTTGCTCCTGGCACGTTGGCCAAAGCAACTGTGATGGGTTGAGAGTTTTGGGGAAGGGCAAATGTATTTTATATGTGGGGTTTGCATCTTTGGAGGCTGGAGGTAGGTAGAAAAAGGCCGCCTAAAGTTGTCTATGTCTTACTTTCTGAAATGTGTTAAAATGGTACATTACATGGCAAGGGGGAATTAGGGGTGTTAATCAGCTGGTCTTAATATAACGGGATTATCATGGAGTATCCAGGTGGGCTCTGTGTAATCACGTGGGTCTTTAAATAGGAAAGAGAGAGGCAGAACAGTGAGAAATGGAGAAATGACGTCACAAGAAAGAGCTGACCAGTCATCGATGGCTTTGTAGATGGAAGGGGACATGAGCCAAGGGATCCAGACAAATGTCTAGGAAGTGGAAAAGTTAAGGAAATGGATTATCCCCTAGAGCTCCAGAAAGGAAAACAGCTCTGCCAACAATTTGATCTTAGCCCAGGTTCTGGCCTCTAGAACTGCAAGATAATAATTTATGTTGCTGGGACGCCTGGGTGGCTCAGTCAGTTAGGCATCTGCCCTTGGCTCAGGTCATGATCCCAGGATCCTGGGATCGAGTCCCGCATCAGGCTCCTTGCTTTTCCTTCTACCTGCCGCTCCCCTGGCTTGTGCGTGTTCTCTCTCTGTGACAAATAAATAAATAAAGTCTTTAAAAAACAATAATAAAAAAATAAAATATCCCAATTACAAAATGGTTGGAGGGCCTGAGTAGATATTTTTTCCAAAGAACATATACAGATGGCCAATAGGCAGGTGAAAAGATACTCATCACTCATCATCAGGGAAATGCAAATCAAAACCACAGGGAGATATCACCTCACACTTAAGGATGGCTATTATCAAAAAACGGTAAGAGAGGATAAATGTTGGCGAGGAAGTGGAGAAAGGGAGCCCTCGTGCACCGTTGGAGGGAATGCAAACTAGTGGAGTCACTGTGGAAAAGAGTATGGAGGGTCCTCAAAAATTAAAAATAGAACCACCCTATGATCCAAGCAATTCCACTACTGGGTATATATCCAAAGGAAATGAATTCACAATATGGAAGAGGTATCTGTACTCTCCTATTCACTACAGCACAATTCACAACAGCCAAGATATGGAAACAACCTAAGGGTCCATCAGCAGATGAATGGATGAAGAAAATGTGGCATATCTATATACAATGGAATATTATTCAGCCCTAAAAAAGAATAAAATCCTGCCATTTATGACAACATGGATGAAGCTAGAGGGCGTTATGCTAAGTGAAATAAGCCAGATGAAGAAAGACCAATAGTGCATGGTATCACTTATATGTGGAATCGCCATCTCCCCCCTAAAAGGTGAACTCATAGAAACAGAACAGTGGTTGCGGGGGGCTGGCAGGATGGGAGAGGTGGGAAGAGGTTGGTAAATGGATGCAAACTTTCAGTTATAAGATGAATGAGTTCTGAGGATCTAATGCACAACATGATGACTATAGTTAATAATATTGTATTGTAAAATTGAAATCTGTTAAGAGAGTAGATCTTAAGTATTCTCACCAAAAAAGGGGGGGGATAATTATGTGAGTTGATGGCTGTGTTAATTAACATGATCACAGGAATCCTTCCACCGTGTATATGTGTATCTGATCATCAGGTTGTACACTTTAAATATGTTACAATTTTATTTGTCAATCACACTTCAATAAAGCTGGGGAAAAAAGTGTGTTTAGCAAAAGAATGGAAATCTCCAGCCTTGAGAAGCTTGCAGTCTAAGAAATAAATGTGAGCACAATGTATGTCTGGAATCTGTCCACATCTGCCTTTTGAGTGGCCATGACCCTGGAAGAATCCATCGAACATGTCCTGACCTCATACAAACTGCTTACTTGCCCCACTCTTGTTGTCCACAATGCGTTCTCCACACGGAGACCATCTTCATGTTTCATAAACAGCTTTATTGAGATGGAGCTCACATACTATACAATTCACCCATTTAAAGTGTATGATCCAAAGGTTTTTAGTAACTTCACAGAGTTGTGCATCCATCGCTACAATCCAGTTTAGGACATTTTTTCACTCCTCCAAGAGGAAACCCCACACCATTCAGTGATCATCTCCAACCCCCTCGCCCCGCCCCAGCCTTTGAAAAAAAACAAAACAACATCCTATTATGTTATTTTCCTGCTTAAGCCTTCCTATGGTTTCCCAGCATCCCACTGCATTTATGATAAAACTACACATCCTTAAGTTATTTATTCCAAATTTACCTGCCCATCCTCATCTTGTGCTCACTCTTCTTGTTCATTGATCTCTGGGAGCAATGGTCTCCTTTCACTTCCCGACATACCATCCTCTGTGCTCTGGGCCTTTGCACGTGCTGTGTCCTCTATATGGACAACATCTTGCAGCACTCTTAGTGTATCTAACTCCTACTTCACCCCTGGGTTTTAGCTGAAGTCCGTAGAGAAGCTCTCCCTGACCTACTTCCCATCCCATTTGGATTCCTCTACTGTACTTTCTCAGACCATCTTGCTTTTTTTAAATTAATAATGTTTATCACCATTTTAAGCTATCATGTGTTTGTTTGATTACTTGACCAAAGTCTTTCTGTTACTAGATTTACAATGTTCGTAGACAGAGGGATTGTGACCTTTTTAATTGAAGTATAATTATCATGTGGTGTTACATTAGTTTCAGATGTACAATATAGTGACTTGACAATTGTATACATTACTCAGTGCTCATCGAGATCAGTGTCCTCTTAATCCCCTTTATCTATTTCACCCATCCCCCCACCCACCTCCCCTCTGGTAACCATCTGTTTGTTCTCTGTAGTTAAGAGTCTGTTTTTTTGTTGGTTTCTTTTTGTTTGTTTGTTTGTTTGTTCTTTGGTTTCTTAAATCCCACATATGAGTGAAATCATATGGTATTTGTCTTTCTCTGACTGAATTATTTCACTTAGCATCATACCCTCTTTGTCCATCCATGTTGCAAATGGCCAGATCTGTTCACACACACACACACACACGCACACACATGCACACACACGTATTCACAGTGGAATATTAGTCAGTCATAAAAAAGAATGGGATTGTGATTTTTTCTTTCCCTAGTTAATATCCAGTTCCAAGCACAGCTTCTGGAACATGGTTAGCACCCAGTAAAACTTCACACACACACACAAAAGAATGAATTTATAGGGGTACCTGTGTGGTTCAATCTGTTAAGCAGCTGCCTTTGGCTCAGGTCATAATCTCAGGGTCCTGGGATTGAGCCCCGTGTCGGGCTCCCTGCTCAGTAAGAACCTGCTTCTCCCTCTCCCTCTGCCTGCCTCTCTGCCTACTTATGCTCTCTCTGTCTCTCTGTCAAATAAATAAAATCTTTAAAAAAAAGAATGAATTTATGAATGAATGAATGAAGTAAATGGAATAGTTCTCAAAATATTAGTGGCCTTTAACAAAGTAGTAGCATTTCTAGAATTCTAACAGAATAATCCTAAATTGGGGGAAAGTATAATTTTTAATGATAAAAGTTAAAGATCCCATGAATGCCCAGCTAAAATGCAAAGGTTACAGAACCCATAGTATAATCATTCAGTGAAACACTATACAGATGTTAAAATCGAGGAAATAATACATAATTGATGTAATACATTGATTGATGTAATAACATCAAACATCTATGATTTAATAGAATGTTTAAAATCACGATAGTAGGGGCGCCTGGGTGGCTCAGTCGTTAAGCATCTGCCTTCGGCTCAGGTCATGATCCCAGGGTCCTGGGATTGAGCCCCACATCGGGCTCCTTGCTCAGCGGGGAGCTTGCTTCTCCCTCTCCCACTCCCCCTGCTTATGTTCCCTCTCTCGCTGTGTCTCTCTCTCTGTCAAATAAATAAATAAAATCCTAAAAAATAAATAAATAAATAAAATCAGGATAGTATATAATCATAACAATGTTAAAAAAATGGTCCGTAATACCGAAACGTTGCATTCAAAAGCTGAGCACGAAATGCAAACAGATATTAGTGGTGCTTACCTGTGGTGGGGGCAGCAATAATTATTTATTTTGGTTCTGACCTTTATTTTTCTTATCTTCAAAATGTTCTTTAATGAGGACTTACTGCCTTTATGGTGAAAAAGAAACTAAATTAACCAAGTAAAGGTGCCAAATAAAGTGTTCGCTATAGTGAGAAGGGTCAGCAGGGCGCTGGGTCTGTCTATTACCCCTCCTGGCTGAGAAAATGCAGGTGGGACCAATTCCGTGCTCGCCGCCTTCCCATGTGATGACAGCATTACAGGTGGTCCCTCCTGCCTCCACGCTTAGAGATGCCTTCTTAGCAGTGGTAGGCACATTTCCTCGGAATCGTTCACACCATCTCTATGACTCCTGTATGAACGTGTTTGCCTTGCAGACGCGTTGGTCTGGGATGAGTGTCCCTGGCTGAGTGGAACTGCCACAGGCACCTTTGTGCCAATTAGGAAAAGACACCCTTGGTGGGCAGATACAGCCGGGAGCCAGGAGGTGAAGCGTGGGGAGCAGCCCCCGGCTGGAATTCCACACCCTCTCCGCTTCCTGGTTGCTCCCCCAATGATACCCCTACAGGGTGCAGCTCCTCCCCAGCACTTATTTATCTGGGTAAAAACTAGTGATCTTTGGGAATCGTCAGCTCAGTTGGAGTTCAGCCAGCTAAGGGGAGATGTTTGTTCCCATAGTATCACTTTTCCATAACTCAGGGTGCAGGCACACAATGCAATATGTTACTGCAATTGGGTTCAAAGGCTCCACAAGGCAGGGGAGACTTTATCAGGAGCTTGCCTTCCAGAAGCTCAGGGTACCCCACACAAATGTGTGCTGCATAAGTACCGCCCACGCAAACAGCAACAAAGATTCAATTCACGGCATATAAAGGCTAGAAGAAACATTCTGTAAAACAATCTAGTTTATTTGATAATAGAGAAGACCGAAGATTTCAGGAGAGTAAGAATAGTAATAACAATAGTAACAGAATAATAAAAGAGCCTAAAGGATGAAATGAGAATAGGGAGACAGACAACTAAAGAGAATGTGTGGCTTTAGACAAAATCCTGGACCAGAAGAGGAACACGTGGGAAAAAGTCTATAAATGGGAAGAAGGTCTATAAATGACTTTGTATTAATGTGAACATCCTGAATTTTGATAATCGTACTGTGGTTGTAATGTTGTAACGAACGTGTAAACGTTCGATGTAACGTTGGGGAATCTGAAACTTTTTTGTGATTCTCTGGTCCACACCTGCTGCCCTGAGCCACTCACCCAGTCCTGACCGCCTTCCACGGGGTGCTGGGGGCTTTCAGTGACGGAGTGAACAGTACTGTGAACACCCATCATCTGTGATGTCTTTACTGGTTACGAGGAAAATGGAAAAATGTGACCATTATGATATACCTGTGGCTAAAGCATCGCCTGATATTTTCTGTTGCAATTACTCTTCTTTATTCTGAGATCAGGTCTTTCCCCTCTTTTTTTAATTGTTATAAAGTCATTCCTTTTGAAAACAAAGGGAAAAAAATAAAGGTGAAATGGGAGAGTGCCAACTTCAGTTTGCTATCCCCGGGGAAATGTCCAGGTGGGTTGTTGAGCATCCCTGCGAGATGCTGTCCGCAGAGTGAGGAAGAGCCCAGGGCCATGGTTGGGGTGGGAGGTGAGGAGTGTGGTCAGGATCATCTCCCCAACACCTGCAGAGACCGTCCAGACCTCAGGCTGCTCCTCCCAGGCCCTGAGCTAATGGAGAGCTAGTCAAGGAGAAAACTAGATTTCAAAGTGAGCAAAATGGGGCTTTTCAGCTGTCTGATAATCCAAAGAAGGTCAAAGGACTCAGAGACAGCATCAGTGATGTGTCGCTGTCTTCCTGAGATAGTCCCCCACCCTTCCCACGCACAGCCAGGGGGTGGGGAGAGCCACCTCTCCATCTGGATTGCTTCAGCTTGGGTGTCTAGTTTGTGTGGGATGGAGAGGATCAGGTGAGGAGGACACTTCTCAGATACATGTGTGAGAGATAGTCCCCGAAGACAGCTGAACTCAGCTGGAACAGGTGGCCGATAGCCAGCAGGGCTGGGAGCTGCCAAATGGTCCACTGGTCATCGTTTACTGGTTCAAATCTGTTTGTGGCAAACTTGCTGAAGAACAAAGGTTGTGGTGGGACCCTTCAGAGATCACGTGGTCCCCACCTGGTCATCTGTGACCAGAAAGGTCACAGTCCTTTCTGGGAGGCCAGGATGAGGCAGCATTCGCTCAGGAGGAGGTGAAGATGGACTGGGGCCATCACCAGCGACCTATTGGCACCATAAAAGGACATTGGTGGTGGATGTTTCCTGAGGACTCCGAAGTCTCCGCCTGTTGCTTTGAACGTGGGTGTTGTTCAGCGAGTCTTACTGCTCGTGATGAGTGGAGACTGACAAAGTATGCAGGAATCAGAGTCAGTAAGGGTTTACGGGGCACACTGTGTGGTCTATAAAGTGTTGACTCTCCCTCCTTCCACCTGGAGTAATGCCCAGGTCCACCCCCTAACTGCCCCTCTTTCTTCAACCCCAGACCCCCCAAGGACAAGACTATTTTCCCATCTTCCTTACCTCCTTGGGGAGATTTCCCTGGATAGTCTGCGGCCCTGACTTTGATGGTAATTACGCCAATACTAGGCAGTTATTGAGTGTTGGCTAGGATGGAGTAAACAATAAACATTTTTAAATTAAGTCAGTTGGGTTGCAAGGATGGAGTGGTGATAACATTCTCCATCACGGGCAGCAGTGGGAGAAGTCAGGTGCTAAGCCAACACTCAATAAGTCTGTGCCGGGGCTGCGTCTTGGGCATTCTCTGTATCCAGGAAGAAACACAGGGAGCTCTGGTCGACCCCAGTGGGTTGCACGTGCTGTTCCCTTGGCCTGGAACTCAGAGTTTCACCTGGCGGATTCCTCTTTCTCATGTAGGTGACAGCTCATCTGTCACATTCCCAGAGAGACCTTCTCCTGTCTGACACAGCCTCTTCCTTCCACCCTTGGGTCAGGAGTCATTACCACATTAGCCCTTTCAAATTTTATCACAGCATTCGTCTGAACTTGAAGTCAGCTTGTCTCTTTGTGTGAGCGCTGCAGTGCTGCCTCCCATTGGAATGGGAATGTCGCCAGACAGCAGGGGCTTGTCTGTCTTGTTCTTGATCTCCTGAGCTCAGACTACTTCCTGACAATCCTTCCAGATTCAATGAATTTGTCAAGTATCTAATGTATTCCTCCCTCCAATCCCCTGAGCTAAATATGATTATTAGCCCATTTTACAGACGAAGCAAGGAAGCCTCCAGGAGGTTCTTTGAGTAGACTGCACAGCTGGTCAGCTGAGAAACAGGCCTTTTGATTTTACAGCCAGCATTCTGACTACTGCACTAGTCCGTGCCTTACACATCTGAGATGGCATTCCCGCCTGGTCCAAAGGCGCATGATATCTCACCCCTCTCCCCTGCCCGTTCTTGAGCAACAGGAAGTACTTTTATTTCTCTGCCCCATCCCTCAGGTTTTCTCTTTCTCTTCTAAAGCTCAGCCTGGTTGCACACATTCACAGCTGCCTCAGACCACTCCCCAGTTTGAACAGACTTCCTGCTGGAGTCAGGATGCCTGGCATGGTACCTCCTACTTCCCAGTGCCTGGACCAGTGTGTCCCCTTCCAGTGGGACATTCCATAATGACTCCAATTTTCTAATGTTCATTCTACTCCTTTGAAATGAAGTGTACATTTGAAAAAGCAAAGGACATTCCGGAGGCAAAGCTTTGATATGTTTTTAGGGTAATCAAGATGGCGTTTGCATTGGCAGTCAATGTCCTTCTTGAACAGAATGGCTTAAGGTCACAATATCAATCCCAGATTTGGTCTTCATATCCCAGACTCTAATTTTGTGTTCTTCTAGGGATGTGACCTCAGTTTTTTTTAAAGACTTTATTTTTTAATTTGGGAGAGAGAGAGCACACAAGTGGGGAGGAGTAGATGGAGAGGGATCAGCAGACTCTGTGCCGATCCCACGACCCTGAGATCAAGACCTGAGCCGAAATCAAGAGTTGGACACTTAACTGACAGAGCCACCCAGGCACCCCAGGACCTCAGTTTTGAGGGTGGTCTTGCTCCAGCTTTCTTGCCATGGAGAAGAGACAGCCTGAAATTCATTCATTCATCCATTAATTCATTTCACACACATTTCTGGCCCCAACCGTGTGCGCCAAGTGCTATGCTAAGTGCTGGGGCAGCATAGAGTGTAAGACTCAGTCCTCCTCACTGCCATGGTCACCAGGGGCTGAAAAATATATGACAGCTTCCTGAAGGGAGTAGTATTTTACTTTCCCCCTTGTACCAGATCCCTCGATCTACCATCTCGACCCCTTAAATTCAAGAGATCTTCCCTCTGACCATGAAAAAGCACCCGAGGTTACACGAGAAGCATTAGCTGGTACATAAAGCTGTCAAACTCCTGGAAAGAACTGACCCAAACCAGACACTCCAAAAGACAAAGACTGAGGAACCCACAGGAGATTAAAGGAAGCATTTTTCACCTTCCAGTGTGGAAGATTGCCTAGTCACAAAGCCAGAAAAAGACCCAAGGAGGTCAATTGAGATGACCTGACACAAAGTCAAAGTAAATTATGGAGGGGGAGGAAGAAGGAAGAAGGGAAAATCGGTCTAAAACACAACTCACATACCCAAAAGTGGTGACTACATTTCCCTTGGGGACTGCAGAGGATGCCCCTTCTTCTACCCCGTATGTTTGGGGTAATGGCGAAGAGATGAGAACCACCGGGGAGCAGGGGTGTTGGCGTGCATTCAACTGAGTTGGGGGCTGCCATTCCTGCCCCCGAAGCCTATGCCTTAACTTGCTTAGACCTGCTGCTTTAGACTCTGCTAGGACCCGCTAGCTTGCATTGCACTAGAAACTGTCAACACCAAATGATTAAGCTTACTGATTTAAAAACAAAACAAAACAAGAAACAAAAAAACTTTTCTCTTCCAGGTTTTGCCAGCTTCAATTGATGTTTTCGCCGTATGAGGTAAGGATAGGACAACGTGGGGGCTAAAGAAGAGCCCCACCGAGTCACAGACCCCTCTATAGGGAGGTGAAGCAAGAATTCTGAGACTGTATTTCAAATGTTCATGGACTTTCTGGGGTCGTTGTTTGCCTTAGATTCCCATCTGATTAGGGAAGGAATAGGGAAGGAATCTGCCCTCTTTGCTGGGTCATCATTCTAGATCCGGAATGGTTTGGGGGTTTTTTGGTTTTGTTTTTTGGGGGTTTTTTGGCTATTAAGATCATCTCACTGTCATGCAAGTTTATAAATCCATCCTATTTTGAGGAGGCAGCTTTCACATTTGAAAAGCACACTTTCACCTCATGGCTTGTCTTGAAGGCAGAACCACAGCAGGAAAGAGAGGAAGAGAAAGGCAAAATGCATCTTGTCCAAGCCCCTTCTTCTGGCGCAACTCCCCAGAACAGCATCCTCCATTAGGGATGTGAGCACTAAGACCGACCGTGCTTTTTCCCTTAAAGGAGCCGTTAGCAAGTGGCACCAGCTGAGGGCTGTGATTGGCCCTTCCCTCCTAGGTGTCCTGTCTGTAATTGTCATTAATGCAAATTCATTAGATATTTCATTAGCTAAGCCAAAAACCTATATCCTGATCTTTAGCTGAAAACGTCTCTGAATTAGATCATGAAAATTAGAATAAAACTCATTCACTAGTGGCAGTTAATGAGTCATGACTAACGAAGGAAGGGGGAGGAGGGTGGGAGAGAGTAGTTCTCCTTCCATTGCTGCTGGGAGTTACATGGAGGGGAAGTTACAGTGAATTTTGTGACTTCATTGTAGCATGAAGCCATCACTGTTGGGAGACACCAGACTTGCCGACCCGGCTCTGCGGATTTTAGGGACTTCCTTTCAACATCTTAGGGGAAGAAGAGCAAATATGGGTGGTAGTGTGTGGCCAGTCGGTCCTCAGGGCGGACACCTAGCCCTCAGTTAGTGCTGTCTTTGGTGGTGTGCCAAATAGAAGGTTTTTTATACCTTCTATTAAGTATGGAGGAGGCCACCATGGAAATCTCACTTCCAACCTGCATCTCCCACACAAAGGAACCAGAGACCTTGGAAGTTTAGGGAGCTTGCCTCTGGTCACACAAGTAATGTCTGGACAGAGGGGTACCCCAACCCAGTCTCTTGACTCCATGTTCAATGCTCTTTTCTCTGACCCACGATGCCTGCCGACTGGCGAAAATCACAAACTCATCACTAATACCCACTCTGTGGGAGGTGGTGGAAAGGTGCTATAGACCGAAAGAAAGGTCACACACAGTCCCTGCCTTCCAGGGGTAAAGTATGACCCTGTCAGGCAAACAGGCATAGAAAATAATGTAATATGTGCCCCGATGGAACTATGCAGACAGGGGCCTCGGCATACAGAGGACAGAATGCTTTAGTGCCCGGAAAAATCTTTCAAGGAGATGATATTTCAGTAGACACGTTAAGTATGAGATCGTTAGTTTGTGTCTGAGATTGGATTCACCCTACAAAGAGAATCTGAAACAAGGATTTGAGGGTGAGAAATTTGTTTGTTTGTTTGTTTGTTTAAAAACTTTATTTATTTGAGAGAAAGAGCACAAGCACGGGTGGGGGCAGAGGGAGAAGCAGACTCCACACTGAGCAGGGAACCCGATGTGGGGCTCGATCCCAGGACCCTGAGATCATGACCTGAGCCAAAGGCAGACGCTTAACCGATGGAGCCATCCAGGAGCCCCAAGGGTGAGTTTGTTTGGGAGATGCATGAACACCGGAAAGAGAATAGGGGACAGATAAAAGAAAGAACAGGCAACCCATAAGGATGTATTATTAAGTCAGAAACTCTGGGAACAGATAGCAAACACCTGTCTCAGAATTATCTCACCTGAAAGCCAAGGGAGCTGGGGTATGTACATGTCAGTCAACATAGAGTTCTCCTCCGGCTGGGGAATGTTGAGTGCTCAGCATTTCAGCCTGCTATGCACAGACAAAGGGACCATCCCTGGCCCGGTGAAAGTCCTCAGGCACAGATGTAGATCCCGGCCTGCAAGGCTGCAGACACACTAACACATTTAAGGTCTGTGGGTTATAGATGTGGCACCAGCAACATCTACTATGGTGGCCAGAAAGGGGCAAGCCATTGTCAGGCGGACAAAGGCACGGGGACTTGGAGAGCATGGTATGTTGAGAGCAAAAGAACCGAAAAATATCTGAAGCCTAAATTGCCAGAGGGAGAAGAGGGGACTGTAAGGATGAATGGGTAGACAGGCGTGAGACCATAGGGTTCTTCTGTACATTGTTATGTAATCTGAATGGTTCCTATTCTATTGTCCTGGTTGACTGGGTATAAGACAGAAGAAGGGGAGGAGTCTAGGAACCCTGAATTTCTGGAAAAGGGTTTGGAAAAAGAGCTAGCACAAATTCTGGGCCCAGCACAGACCAAGACTCAGTCCATGCAGGTCTGATGGGATTCAGAGCCCCTACACAAGGGTTTACAGCCTAAGAAGTGCCGGGAGGAAGGAGCAGGTGCGGTGCAGGGTACTCTCTGGAACCCCAGGACCTGACCTAACAACAGGTCATATTCACCTCACTCTACCTGGGACTCACAGCTAGCCTGGGTCCTGAAACAACTCCATGTCACCGTTGGTAAACACTGATGGGGTGGGCGGAGTCGCAGCCAGCATCTCTCCACTCCCCCAGTGCTTTCCAAACCCCGTGTGGCCACCTACAAGCCCCTCCTCTCTGTGCTCCCTTCCACAGGGAGCGGAGGGGGTCCTCTCCCTGCTCAGTGGGTTTCCACTGAGGCTTCATTTCACTAGAAACCAAATTCTCTGCACTCGGAGCCTTCCTGTGCCTCAGTTTCCTACCCTGGCAAATAAGCAGGTTGTGCTAAGTCCATAAGAATCCTTCAAGCCCTGGGATTTACCTGCTTTTTTCTCTGTAGATGCCCCAAAGAGGAGGGGGCAATGCAAGGAGGATGCAGAAGAGGGAACGACCCCATCTCCCTTAGAGAATCAGGAAGGCTTTACGAGGCATTTTGGACAGGGGCTAAGGAAGGCTAGGCTTGAAGTGGGAAATCAAGAGAAAAGGAAGAGGTTAGGGAATAAGGGGAGAACACTTGAGGTTATCTAGAATCTTATCCAGACGTGCAAGTCCAAGACTCTGGGTTTCCATGGATGCTATGGAAACAAGTAAAGAAAAATCTTTAACAGCATCTTCCCAGAACTACCTGGGGCTGAGGAGGTCCACAGGTGACAATGATGTCATATTCCTCCCTCAAAAGTTCCAGCCTCTGTCCTACCTGAGACCTTCTCTAACTGGGAGAAACAGTGGGAGTTTTTTCCTTAATCATCCTTGAACTTAACTTGCATGTAGTGACTTGGGATTACCAAAGACCCCAGCTATGGAATTTTTTGCCCTCCTGACATTCAGTAGGTGTTCTATAAATTCCAGATGGTGATTGTAATAATATTGATTTGTCTATGGAATTTCATGGAGAAATTCTATATAGATTTGTCTATTAAATTTTCTAGAGATTTATGAAAACAAGTGAGATGTTCAGCTGTATAGAATGATGGAGAATCTCTATTTCTGAAACTTTATGCAGTGACTCTACATAGATTTTACTCAATTCTGTCAGAAATGAAAAGAAGTGAGGGAGGGGAAGAAAGGAGGAAGAGAAGGAGAAAAAGGAGTAGAGGGAGGGGGAGAAGGAGGGTGAAGAATGAGGGAGGAAGGGAACGGAGGGAAAGGAGGGAGAGGAGGAGAGAGATTCTCTGGAGTTCCAGAGTGACATAACCCAAAGACCAAGTGTCATTAAATCTGTCATTTGAGAGGAAGAGTGGACCAAGTTGTTAGACAATAAATGTGGGAACAGGCGATCTGACTTCCAGCCCGTGATCTGCTCGCAATAAGCTCTGTCCCCTTAGCCAAGTCACACAGCCTCTCTGAGCATCTGTAAAATGAAGGTGCCTGCCCACCTGGTCTCCAGGAACATGTCCAATCTGTCTGCCGCTGCCCAGAGGTTACCTGCAGGACTCGCCCTATGCCTCCCTAAATAGATCCAGCACATTCCATTGATTCTTGAGCGGGTGTCCGCCCTAAACCCCAACAACCTGCCAATCAGGTTTAAAAACATCGCCCAAACTGTTGGTCTCTGTTCCACGCAGAGGTAATAGAGGCAGGGACCCTTCAGTTAATATTCTTGGCATTGGACATTAAAAGCCAGCCACTATTCCTTCCTTCTGTCAGAACACCCAGGGCCACTCGCCTTGTCTGAGAGATGGATGGTGAACCATTTCAGCTGCTTTTGCTGCCGGGTCCCTGAGCTGGAAGCCTCTGCGGCACACTATGATTGAGCTGGGGAGGTGGCATATCCAGACTCTCCCGGGAGGATCCCTTTTTCATTTACATTTCCAATTTCCAGACTTGTCAACAGTTTCTGCTTCTCTTCTCCAAGAGGAATGGAAACTCAAGAACAGAAGGTAAAAAGTGCACGGAGGACTCAGCAGCAGTGGGCTGTGAGACCCCTATTTGCCATGAGTGACGGCCTCCCTGTGCTCTGGGTCATAAGAGTCATCTTGGGGTCTGCTGCCCTTAGGGTGAAATCACAGGGAATGGGGAGGGACCCCTCTGTCAGCTGTGTCCTGGCCAGACTGCTTTCTCCTTCAACCGATCACCCAAAGAATCCTGGGTCTGTGCCGCTCATTTTTTAAAACTCAGATATAATCCACATGCTGTAAAATTCACCCTTTTTAATTCATCACCCCAAAAGGAAACACTGCCCTTATTGAGCTGTTGCTCCCTAGCTCCTTGCAATCACTGACCTACTTTCTGTCTCTGAGAATTCCCATATTCTGTACATTTCACACAAATGAAATCATAGAATATGTACCTATTATGGCCGGCTTCTTTTGCTTAGCATAATGTTTTAAATGTTTGTCTATGTTATGCTATCAGTATTTCTTTTTTATTAAATAAATATTTAATAAATGATAAGTATTATTAAATAATACTGTGTTGTATGAATATCATATTCCATTTATCCGTTCTTCAGCTGATGGACATTTGGGTTGTTTTCACCTTTTGCGTATTATGAGTAATGCTGATATGACCATCTGTGTGACAAGTTTTTGTGTGAACGTATTTCAGTTCTCTAGGGTGCATATCTAAGAGTGGAATTGCTTTGCTATATGGTTAAAATTGTGTTTAACTTTTTGAGAAACTGCCAGAATTTTTTTCCAAGAGTTGCTGCACCATTTTACATTCCCATCAGCAATGGATGAGAATTCCAGTTTTTCCATATCCTCACCAACATTTGTAGTTTCTAACTTTTTGATTATAACCATCCTAGTGGATGTGAAGTGGTATCTCAATGTGGTTTGGGTTTGCACTTCCCCAGTGACTAATGACATTGGGCACCCTTTCATGTGTTTATTGGCCATTTGGAGAAATGCTTTGCTTTGGAGAAATGTCTACTCACATCCTTTACCCATTTGTAAATTGGGTTATTTGTCTTTTTATTTTTGAATTGTAAGAGTTCTTTATATATTCTGTGTACTAGACTCTCATCAGATATATGATTTGAGTGTATTTTCTTCCATTCTGTAGGTATCCTCTAAAGTACAAATGACTTTAATTTTGATGACATCCAATTTTTTTCCTTTGGTTGCTTGTGCTTTGGGTGTCATATCTAAGAAACCATTGCTAATCCAAGGCCATGAAAATTTACATCTGTATTTTCTTCTAAGAGTTTTATAATTTAGCTCTTGCACTTAGTTCTTTGATCCATTGGGAGGTAATTTTTGTATATGGTGTGAGGTAGGGAGTCCAACTTCATTCTTTGGCACGTGAATATCCAGTTGTCCCAGCACCGTTTGTTGAAGAGACTTTTTTTTCCCCCATTGAATTCCTGTGCCAGTTTTATAATTCCTAGTAAATCCTGCCTCCTGTGAATCACCCCTCAGTGTGGGTTTCTCCTTTCTCAGGCTACATGGTCAGCCCACTGAAGGCAAGAAGTGGGAATAAATCTTTGGGTACCCTGTGAGGTTGGGCACAGGGTTCAAACCCTCTGACCTTATTAAATCAGTCTGGAAATTGCTGTAGTGACTACTCCCTTCTGAGTATTTTCCACCTAGTGGCCCAGAGTTTCCTGTATAGTTCACTCCAATGTTAATTTAATTTAGTGAAGGTTAATGAAGTCAGACCCAGGGACAGGCATGGGGACGAAGCCGCCTTGGCCCCTCTGGCCAACCTAGTAGTCTTCAAGCTCAAGCAGCCACCCTTAGCCCATGTGGTTGATTAACTAAGCCTTTCTTTGTATATCTATAGATCATGCATTCTTTCCTAAGAAAAGAACAGAGCCTTCCTGCACATCACCAGACTCTCTTGCACAACCTTCAAGCACTGAGATTAGGTCTGTAGCTGGTACCATTGAGTATGCACATAATCAAGAAACATTAGGGACCTCTCTACTTCCTTTATTGATTAACTATGCTCCTTTAAAGGCCCTATGCTCCTTTAAAAACCCCTTGACCAGGCAGCAGCTATGGAGTTGGCCTTTGGACAAGTCTCTTTTCTCACCAGGTGGCCAGCTTCCTGAATAAAACTCATATGCCTTTCCTATCAAAACTCATCTCTTGAGTATTGGATTTTCGAGCTCCCAGCCACTGAACTTGGGTTTCCGTACCAGAGAGAATGGGGGGACAGTAACCTCAGACGAATTTGTGCTCCACACCTGACAGGACAGCCTATGAGTGCTTCCTATGGACATCCTGGCGATCGGGACCCCTCACCATCACCCCAAACTGCTCAGAATGATCCAGGAGCACCAAGGAGGATAGCTGTGTTTTGGTTCAGCCAATGAGATCAAGGAGGGAGGAGACGCAGACATGGAGGAGGAAGATGGGGATCAGAAGCTGGAGATCAGAGAGGTGGTCATTGATGAGATGCTCGCGGAGGGTAGGTCTCTAGACCATGTATGACCTGGAAAGGCCAGCTCACAAAAAAGAGAAATAAAAGCAGCCTTTGCCTACTCCTGGCAACAAATTGTTAAAATAATGGGTTTATGTTTCAGAGGTTTCTTTCTCTGCTTTTGATCAATAAAATGTTCTTTAGATCAATACAAATGTAATTTCACTGCTGGCAGCCATTTAGAGCGTACAGTGGAGAAGTCACCGCCCAGCAAGCCTGGCTCGTGAGCATCATACAAGCCCCATGCTCTGCTGGCTGTGGGCTGTGCTTGGGAACAGCAAGGACAAACAAATGAGATTACCAGCCACTAAGCTCCATGTTAGCACCGGTGTCTCGGTGCCTGCACGAATCTCTGCAGCTCAAGGCTTTCCGTAGAAAGAATCTGGCTCTCCTAAATTCACTTTTAAAACTAGACAATAGAAAGAGTGGGATGTTTGTTTAGCACTTCCCTTGTGCCCGAAAGGGTTCTAAGTGCTTTCTGTGAATTAACGCATTTGAATCTGACAGAAACCCAGTGAAATAATCCCGTTATCACCCTCGTCTTATTGATAAGGATATTGAGGCACAGAGGGATTGAAGAACGGGCTCCAGGGCACACAGTGGACCTGGAGCCAGGCTGGGATTTGAAGCCAGGAAATCTGATTGCAGGGGGCTCCAAGCTTTGCACTGAGTCACCTGTAGTCCCCGATGTTCCTCTGCCGGGTGCTTACAACATGCCGGGCACTGTGCTCCATCCGTTCCCATGTTTTCTGTTCTTTACTCCCCTAAGCCTTATTATAGATGAGAAACTGAGGCCTGGAGAAGGTCGATAACTGGCCCCAGGTTTTGTTGCCTGGAGGTGGCAGAGCCAATTTCAAACCCAGGTATTCTGAAGCCAACACTGCGGGGCTAGACTCTCCCCCTCAGGGAGGCAGCCAAGGGGTGTGTGAATTTCCTTCTGAGGCAGCCGCCTGTGTGAAGGATGAAGGAGGTGTGCCCCGGGAGCTCAACATGAGGAAAAGCCCCCGAGGGGCAGAACGCGTGAACTGAAGGTTCCTGGGGCTCCCCTCGGAGTGTGAGCAGTCAGCCATCAGATAGGACTGCTCAGAGAGAAAGGCTGTCCAAGTTCAAATCCCTGCTCCTGCCATGGCCTCGCTCTGCACCTGCTGCCTGAGCGTCCCATTGGCTGAGAAACAGGAACAGATTAGCCTGAGTCTAGTGCTCTGGGAGTTTCTCTGCTCTGGCACGGACAGGGCTCTGAGCCCATGTGACTCCGGATGTCTGATCCACTTGCTAGGTTCAGCTTCAAGAAGACGGGGCAGGTGGTGAGTCAAGAGGCCTGAACTGGGAGCCAGAATCCCTGCGTTCTGGTCCCGACTCAGCAGTGTGGGCACGAGCGTGGTCATTGCCTTCACCGGATCACATTTTCCTGTCCCTAAAACAATGACCTGGGGCCACTTCATCTCTGAAGTCTCTCCCAGGTCAAACACTGTGGGAATCGGTAGAAAGGGAGAAGGTCAATGTTGCTAAGACAGAGATGAATCTTTCATTCACTCAGAAAATGTATCGAATGCCCATCAGGTACCAGGCATGGAATTCAGCAATAAGGAACACGGACCACATTCCTTGTGGTCCTTGTGAAGCTTAAAGTCTAGTGATTTGTGGGGCGCCTGGGTGGCTCAGTCTTTAAGCGTCTGCCTTCAGTTCAGGTCATGGTCCCAGGGTCCTGGGATCGAGCCCCGCATCGGGCTCCCTGCTCGGCGGGAAGCCCGCTTCTCCCTCTCCCGCTCCCCCTGCTTGTGTTCCCTCTCTCGCTGTGTCTCTCTCTGTCAAATAAATAAAATCTTTAAAAAAAATAAATAAATAAAGTCTAGTGATTTGTGAGATGCCAGATTCATCCATTCACTTGCTCATTCATTCATTCATTCATTTATTCAAACAAGAAGCTACCATGTTCAGGGTGCAATGGCAGGTACCAGGGTTCCAAAGATGAGAAAGTGTCCTGGAGGCTGAAATGTCAGCAGGAAAGTACGGCATTGTCAATAAACACACCCATTTTGTGGTTGGGACCAAAGCCAGGCTTATTCTAAATCTTTCCCCCGCATTACGTAAGAACACACCAAGAGATCAGGATTTAAGATCCAGCACCAAAGTGGGCCAGGAGGGCAGGGAAGCCAGGAAGAAGGGAGACAGCCCAGCAGAATGCCCTGAGTCCAGGCAGGCACCCGCAGAGCCTCTTTCTTACACTGTCCTTGAGCAAATTTTCATGGATGTGTCAGGTGAATGAGACATCCTCAAACAGAGCCGACCTCAGTGTGAGGTCATGTTAGTCCTTGCTCCATTTTAGTCCCAACTCTGCTGTCTCAATGAGCTTGCAGCAATCAGCTGACCGATTCTGCCTCTTCTTGGAATTACTACGTCCAGGGTGCTCACGCTGAAGTTAGATGGTGGCCGGTCTCTGTACCCGCCCCCCTTGGAGCTGGGCTATCATTTTGCTGGGTTTCCCCAGAATCCCAGTCCCTTGGGAAGGGGATCCCCCTGTGGCACCCCAGCCAACCTCCGTACCTTTCACCTCACTTCCTGGGAGCCAGAATTTGCTCATGCTCCCCCTTACCTGTTCAAGGAATGGCTGAGAGCTATCTCCGTCGGTCCACCTCTGCATCCTTGCCAACTCTCCCTGACTTTCCCTTCCCCCAGCCTCAATATCCTTTTGATCTCAGTTGCAACAAACCCCAACACTGCTATTTAGTTAAAGGACCTGACCTTTGACAGGCCACGTCCCCTCTGTTGACCTCAATCTCCCCATCTGTAAACAGAATAATTTTACTTGTCCTGATGACCAGCCAGAGTTGTACTGAAAATCAAATGTGTAATTTTACTTAGCCTTATACCCTCTAGGCCCATCCATGTTACTGCAAATGGCATGATCTCATTCTTTTTTTATGGCTGAGTAATATTCCATTGTCTATATACCACATCTTCTTTATCCATTCATCCACTGATGGACGCTTGGGCTGCTTCCATAATTTGGCTATCATAAAGAATGCTGCAATAAGTAGGGGTGCATGTATCTTTTCAAATTAGAGTTTTCATTTTCTTTGGATAAATACCCAGTACTAGAATCACTAGACCATATGGTAATTTTATTTTTATTTTTTTTAAGATTTTATTTATTTATTTGACACAGAGAGAGAGACAGAGAGGGAACACAGCTGGGGGAGTGGGAGAGGGAGAAGCAGGCTCCCTGCTGAGCAGGGAGCCTGACGCGGGGCTCAATCCTAGGACCTTGGGATCATGACCTGAGCCAAAGGCAGATGCTTAACAACTGAGCCAACCAGGCAACCCTATTTTTATTTTTATTTTTTTGTGTAAACTCCTACTGTTTTCTACAATGGTGGCACCAGTTTGCAATCCCAACCAACAGTAGAATTTGAGAAACAAAATACACGAACAAACAAGGAAAGAAAGAGACCAAAAAACAAATAAAAAGACTCAAATATGGAGAGCAAGCTGGTGGGAGGGATGGGTGAAATAGATAAAGGGGAGTTCACTTATTATAATGTGCACTGAATAATGTAGAAAATCGTTGAATCACTGTATTGTACACCTGAAACTAAATAATACTGTATGTTAATTATACTTAAATACAAAATCAAATGTAAGAAATAGAAATAACTAAACTATTAAGTGTTATGCACAGATGTAGTAATCATGATGAGACTATTTGCAACACATGCCAAAGCTATGAGAGGTAGAGATTTAGAACCATGCCATTCCACATTGAAAGATTCTAATTCAGTGAGCAACCCCTGAGCATGTGTGTCAGGAACTGGGATAGCTGTTTTTGTGTCCCCAACCTCATTTAAACATCAAGCCATTCCTTTCTGCTTGTAAATGAAGAGACACAGACTCTGAGAAGTGATATATTTTGTCCAAGGACGCAGCTTAAGCGAAGGTCCTGGGTCTCATGGAGACGTCGTCAGCTGGGTCTTTAAGCCATGGCTCCACGGAGCACTAAAATCTCATCCATGTGGTCGCTGGAAAAATACAAAGTGTGCTGTACTCTTACCTTTAAATACAAACCCGCTGCTTTCAGACCCAATTAGGAGCGGGTAATTACCTGTGGGAAGTGGGGAGTTGGGCGGTCTGCTGGATCGAACAGAGAGTACGTGCGCTAGTCTTTTCTAGTTATCAATAAAATGCTACAACAAAATCATTATTTGGCAACGTGTTTATTTAATATCTCATCCCGCAGGCCCAGGATGGAAAATAGCCACAGTCACCCTTTCTAAGAAAGCATTTTGGGTTGGTGTCGCCGGCTTTGCTGCCCGTGTTTGGCAGAGATGTGCCCTGCCAGAGAATGACCTAATTTTTTCTACAATTCCATAAAAAGGATGGTATAAACTCATAGTCCTCAACCTCCCACCTGGAGCCTCTGGTTCTTTCCCTAGAGCCTCAGCCTTGATTGGTCCCTATGATGATCCTGAGTGAGGCAGGCAGAATACCCACTGCTTCAGCCCTGCAGCTGGAGGAGGGGGTTCACCAAGCTGCTGTGGCCAGGTGCAGGAGTGAGCCCCTGGTATCCTATGCTCACTGGTTCTCACCAGACCAGGCATGCACCTCAGCTTCCGGCTCAGCTTCCCTGCCCAGCCCCACAGGTACCTACCAGGAATGTACGCTCGGCCTGCATGACAGCCTTCTCTGAGAGGTTTTCAATACACAGTCCGACCTCTTCTGCTCCCAGCCCACCTGTGACAATCATGATCCTGCTGCCTTCTGATTCTGAGTATCATCTACCTCCTGCTCATGGATGCTTCCCTGAGCTGCACCCTGTTGACCTTATTGATCATGGACCAGCTGCCTGCTGACTGTGTAAGGGCCAAGCAATAAAGGGGTCACTTAGACCTGCCTTCCTTCCACTACACCAGCCTGAGCCGCCAGGGACCCAGCATGCCTCCTGTAAGAGCCAGTGGGTTCTCTCTGCTTCCCCACCTTGCTTGGCTTGAATAGTGTGTGTGGCTGTCTGCTTGAAGGACATTTGAAAGTCACTGAATAAGCAAAAAATGCTTTGAGGCTGCCTGGTTCTTTCTCCCCTGGGGCTCTTTCAATCTTGGCAACTTCCCACCATTTTACTTGTTCCTTGAAACAGACACATAATGGCAGCATCCAGGAGGCATTCTCGGGCTTGACGATGCACCTTCATTACAGCTGTTTGCCCTTCCCTGTTTTAATTCCTCAAACCCCCATGGTGTTTCCTGTACTTTTCTGCACTCAAATACTTGTCTCAGTGTCTACTTCTGGGGGAACCCAAAGAAGGCATCGAAGCAGAGAGAATGTCATTATCCAGACCACCCTGATGTAAATTGAGACATTCCATGTGGTGGTTAATTTTATGTGTCAACTTGACTGGATCACTGGGTGCCCAGATAGTTGAGTAAACATTATTTTGGGGAGTGTCTGTGAGGGTGCTTCTGGATATAATTGGCCCTTGGATTGGTAGACTCAGGGAAGTGGCTTGCCCACCCCAGTGTTGGGCATCATCCCATCCTTTGAGGTCTTGGATAGAACAAAGAGGTGGAGAAAGGAAGAATTTGGCTCTTCCTGCCTGGTTGTCAAGCTGGGTATTAAATTCTCTGCCTTTAGTTTTCCTGGTTCTTAGGCTTTCCGACCCAGACTGGAATCTATATGATCTGCTTCCTCGGATCTGGGGCCTTTGGACTCAGACTGAACTACACCATTGGCTGTCCTGGGTATCCAGCCTGCAGATGGCAGATCTTGGGATGTCTCATTCTCCATGATGGCATGAGCCAATTCTTACCACAGTTCTCTTTATATAGATAGATGATATAGATACAGATATGGATCCTGTTGGTTCTGTTCCTCTAGAGAACCCTGACCAATACACCTCATATGTCTGAGGAATTTAAGTAACCATGTTGCTATCCCCATCATCCAAGTATCTGAGACCATCCTCAGGGATATAAGACAGGAATTTGCCCTCTGGTCAAACATAAAGTGATAGGAAAATGGCGGGCCTTGTAGCCTGGCTCTGTGCTCATATCATGCTGGGTCTGCGGGAATTCTCAAGCAAAGGATGTTTGCAAAGCTGCTTGTGTTCAGCCCTGAACATCGCTACAGAGGCAGGGAGGAGAAAATGGGAAAACACAAAGTTCTGCACAACAGGAAATCACGTTAGAAAGCTGTGAAAATCATGTATCCTTTTGAGGCGTAATGGTTTTAATTTTCTCAGGCTCTGATCTCCCTGGCAACAATTTAGAAGTGCATAAGCATTCATGAATCAAAGTTGGGCACGTCTGCATGTTTAATTATGTGTCATTGGATGGAAACCTTCCTTTTGATCTTAGCATTTAAAGGGGTCTATGCTTTAGCAATTACATTTTTTTTTCTCCTCCCAAAGTCAATGTGGGTTATTGAATAGTATCAGCACGGTTGGGGGTGGGGGAGGATGCTGAGAAAGTCAAGGGAGATCTCTGTTCTGTCTGGGATGGGGAGCTGTGTGGCACACATGCTTCTGCTCTTGAGAAATACATGAGCTGGGAAGGCTGCTCCACTGTCCTGGGAAGGTGCCAATCAATGACCTTCCTCACCTGCTCCAGGGGATGCTGGGCCAGGAAAGACCACAGCTTCGATCTAAGACAGGTTGGGGGTCTCCTTGCCCTATTGCAAAATGACCCCGGATGAACCTCCAAATCTCCTTGATAGGTTAATTCTAGACTGATTCTACCTTCAACGGGGATATTAGTGGTTGGCTTATGGATATCAGATATCAAAAACAGACATCAGATGGATACCAGAAACATAATGAGAGACTCTCTCCTCCATAGAATTTGGATGGCTTTCCCTTCCTTTCCTAAGCTTTCCATCCTTCCACCCTTTTCTTTCCCCCACCCCCTGGTATGTATTTCAGTGACTCTTCTGAGACATCCATTACGGGCACACATGCAAGACTTGTCAGGAACTCTTAAGATCTAGATGTGGACTTCCCTAACCCTTTCTGTGAGGAGTTCAGTTTAGCCTACAAATAGCACACCATTGACACCAAGGTCATTATCATCTCCATTTCCTCCTCAAAGAAACTGACCTGACCTGTTTATTCAGCTATATATTTCCTCAGACACTCATCCATCTACTTAACGATACTTATTCAGTCACAGGCCAAGGTCACACGTGTGTGAGGCCAGACTGTGTTTTTTCCCTGACTCCATCACGTACAAATTACACTCTCTCACTGTGCCTCTATTTCCTCATCTGTAAAATGGGCATGATAAACCCTCCCTGGGTTGCAATGAAAACATACAATCATTTGAAGTGCATGGCTTAGTTCCTGGATATAACAAACTACCCCCAGACTTAGTGACTTAGGGCTTGCAAACTTTTTCTGTAAAGGGACAGATAGCAAATATTTCAAGCGCTGTTGTACCTACCCACCTCTGCTTTCATAATGGGACAATAGCTATAGACAATACATAAACAGTTGAGTGAGGCTGTGCTCCAATAAAACTGTATTTACAAAACCAGGAGGATGCCAGATTTGGCCGACGGGCCACAGTTTGCCAACCCCTGACTTCAAACAACAGCAGATGATTTGCTTCACAGTTCTGTGGGTTGACAATTTGGATGAGGATCTACTGTGTCATTTTCCTGGCCTTGGCTAGGCTTCCTCATGTATCTGCAGCCAGCTGCCAGGCCGGCTGGGGCTGGCTGGTCTGGAATGGCCTCAGCTGCTCTATGAGGTCTCTCCCCCTCCAGCCGGCCAGCCTGGGCTTGTGCCAGTGGAGATTGGGCAGAGCTCCAAGGGCCCCGGTAGATATGTGCAAGGCCTCTGGAGGCCCATGCATGCCATGGGCACGATGTCGGGACTTCTGGCACTTTCTGTGTGTCAGAGTAAGCCACAAGGCCAGCTCAGATTCAACGGGTGGGGAAAGTGGCTCTATCACTTGAGGGAAGAGCTACAGATTCACACTGCAAAGCGGAACGCATCCAGGAAGGAAATTATCCCAGCCATTTTGGCCAACAACCTGTACAATTAGCACCATCATCAGTGCCCTGTAAATGTTAACTCTTAGCCTGAACCTCTTCTGTGTCATGTTCGGTGATAGAAATCAGAGAGATTATAAAGCTGTGAAGCCCCAGCTTTGAGATGCTCAGAGTCCAAAATGTGAAATGAAGCTTGTTCACAAATAACCATAAGGAAGCATAAAAACTAGAAATGACTCCCCAGCTTGGGTTTCAGAGCTCAAAAGATAGGAATAATGAAAACACAGGAGATAACAATTTCTAGTAAAGTTTATGTACCCCCTAGGGACTGTATCTCAGAGCTCTTGGTGACAAAACAGTCTTATGGAATATTCCGGGCCCTGGACACGAACTGAGAGTAATGCAGAGATCTTTCTCATGATGGAAGATTTCCCACCAGGTTGCCCTTTCGTGGTCAGCCTCCTGATGTCCAGAGGGGAGAGAGTCCCGGCATTACCTAACCCACTGGTTTCTTTATCTCAACCACGCAAGAAGAAGGAAGGCAGGGAAAGGTGCAAGATGGAATCCAGAAAAGCAAAAGAGGTCTACTGAAAGTGGGGACAGCATTCCAGAGACAGAGAGAGGAGTCAGTGCCAAGGCCCCGGGATGGGAGCCATGACCCATGGGTCCCAGGAAGAGTTAAGAGGTTGGTATGGGTGATCAGAGTTAGAAAGCCAGAGAGTGGTGAGAGATGAGGTTGGAGAGTAACAGTAGCTAGATCATTCTATAAAGGCATAGACTATAGGAAGACAAGAGTCAAAGCAGGGAAGTCTGTTAAGAGAGGTGCTGATGGCTTGGTCTAGGATGGTGGAGATCGCAATTCTAAATATATTTTGCACACAGAAGAGGCAGGATTTGCTAATATACTAGTTATACAGAGTGAAACAAAGGAACCAAGGACAATCCCAAGGCTGTTGACCTGGACAGCTGGAGGGCTGGAGGGCCATTGCCTGAGATTGGGTAGACTGAGGCAGGAGCTAAGTTCGGGAACAAAAATCAAGACCTGATTCTTGGCATAAGACCCGTATTAACGTACGTCGTACTGTTGAGTGTGCACATGGAGTTTAGGTGAGGGGTTGGGTTAAAGTCATGAATTTAGAATCCACCAATGCATATATGACATTGAAAGCTTTAGGGTATAATATATGATATATATTAGGGAATGAAGATAGAATAGAAGGGAGGGGAGGACTGAACCCCAAGTACTGGAGTGTTCTGAAGTCAGGAAAATGAGAAGGATCTAGCAAAAGTGGCTAAAGAAGGAGCAGCCTCTGAGGCAGGTTGGTAGGAGGATAACCAAGAGAGAGAGTTATGTCCTGGAATCCAAGAGCTGAGAGTCAAGACACCTAACGTTTACACCCTTTCTCTTGTTGAGGCTTGGTTTGGGGGTGTGGATGTGAGTGTGTGCTAAGGGGGAAGGAGTATGGTCTAGGTGATCCATAAATTCTGTTCCAACTTGGATGATCTGTGACATGGTCCATCAGCCTGCTTCATTTTGATATACTTCTTTATAGAATATCTCAGCATCTGAAGGCAGAAGCTGGCTGATACTGTCTTTCTCATCTCCCTGAGGTGAGAATTCAGCTATCATTGAATTTATGTGTGGCCCTGACAGTTCTTTCTACACTATTAGCCAACTCTGAAGCACTGAAGAGCAGCAGTCCCTTCCAGAAGTTTCCTTCTCAAGCAACTCAGGGCAAACTCAGGGGCGCCACCCTGTGCCCTTCCTCTAGAGCACTTTCCATAGTGTGTCCTTCTATGTTCAGCTCATTATTTCCTCTTCTGTGTCTTCAGTGATGAAGTGATCTCCAGGACAGTAGCAACTATATCTACTTTTTAATCATTGTATGCTCTCTCGATATTTGTCATATAAGTGAAGAAAAGAAAATTGTGGTGGGGAGATTAGCCTCATTCTTGGTGTCACCATGAGGTTCACATGCACAGAAGGAACAAGGTGGACTTAGGAAGAACTTGGTGACAATTATAACGATATAGTCAGAGGACCGTTAGCCTGCCAGGGAATGAGCTCTTTCTCCCCCACAGCTTTCAAACTACAGTTGCCTGTTCAGGAGCTGCTCATGTGATTTCCTGTACTGGGTCAAAAAAGTGCAAAAAGAGTTGTCTAAGACCTAACAGTTCTAGAATTCAATGACAACAAAACTCTTAACATATCACCTGTGACCAATCTCATGTCTTTATTATCCGTGCAAAAAGTATCTGGTGAGAAAGACTCATTCTATGGAGTTAACAGGTTGCTTAATCATATGAACTTGAATTTATTCATCTCTTTATTCATTTATTCCATCCATCCATCCATCCATCTTTCCATCCATCCATCCATTCTTCCATCCATTCATCCATTCATCCATCCTTCCATCCATTCATCCATCCATCCAGCCAGCCATCATCAAACAATATTAATAGAGCACTTCCTCAAAGCCATGCCAGGTCCTGTAGAAGCAAAAATGAAAAGTACATGTTCCCTGAAGGGTCTACATTTTATTTATTATTAGCATATAGAAGTACATGCTGCTAATAATAATAATATCTAATACTTATATAGTACCTTCTATATGACAGGCAGTGTTCTAAGTGTTCTACATATATTAACTCATTTATCACCCAAACAACCCTAAAAGGCAGATACTATTAGTATCCCCATTTCATATGAGAAAACTATACTTAAAATCTGCACTCAATTTGAGTCTTGTTTTAACATTATGAAAACCCAGTTTAGGTTCCAGCCATGAAGATTTGAAACAAATACTTTTAAGAAAAAAAACTTCTTTTGAGTAAAAACATTTCTTCCAGGAAGCAATGTAGAGAGGAGAGAGTATTGGTCTAAAATTCAAGAATCCAGATTCCATGGTGAGTTGTGTGACTTTGGACAACTTCCTTCCCTTCTCTGGGCCTTCCTTTCCTCCTCTCTAAGGGATTGCATCTCAGTGAGAGGGGGTGGAGGGGCAGTGGTGGTAATGACTGAATTTAGTAGAATTAACAAATACAGTCATGCAAGTTGTACACTGCACAACTTGGGGCCACAATGCTAAATGAAGATGGGGCCACCTGATATTGTTCAACATGGTGGCGGGTCTCTCAGGTACCTTCTGCTCTTGTAATTCAGTGATAGCTTTCCTTCATTTAGAAATGAAACACTATTCTTCGTGTTGCAGAGGAGATCCTATTTCTTCCCAAATATTTTCTAGCCTAGCAAATTTGGGGTACAACTTAATTGCACTCAGAACTGCCCATGCAGAAAACAATCTTCTCCAAACTCTTTCAGCATCTCTCCTTGCTTTCAAAATTTCCCCAGAGAAATCTCCCTGTTGTGGAGGAATTTGTGCATACTGAAACAGGCAGGCCAATTTGAAATTGTGTCTTCACAGCTGAATAACTTCAAGCCAAGCCTGAAGTCCATTAGTGATGCAAGAGGAGAGGAATCCACCATGGAGGTATGTGAGCAGCCTTAAGCAAGAGCAGAGTGGGTGATCCCAATATGGGTTCCAAGGACCCAGAAAAGGGTAGGAATATGCCCACCATCTCCATTTGTTCCTCTCCTGAACTCACTGATGTCTAATTTTTTTTTTCATTAAAACTCAGCTTTTAAAGACTTCTGCTGCTTGTGTCAAAATACAGATATACTGGGGCACCTGGGTGGCTCAGTTGGTTAAGCATCTGCCTTTCGGCTCAGGTCATGATCTCAGGGTCCTGGGATTGAGCCCTGCATTGGGCTCCCTGCTCAGTGGGGAGCCTGCTTCTCCCTCTCCCTCTGCCTCTGCTCCTGCCTCCAACTTTTGCTCGCTCTCTCTCTCTCTCAAATAAATAAATAAAATCTCAAAAAAATACAGCTGTACCATTCAGATTGGGTTTCCAGCAGCATTTATTGAGAAATGTAGGTCTTTAATGGCATTGATAAATACTAAAAATCTAAGAGTGGATAAAAATGTCTATTTTTAAGAAAGTTTATTTCTTCTTTATACAAGTATCATGTGCTCATTATAGAAAATTTGGAAAATAAAATTTTAATACAGTATTTTTTGTTTTCCTTTGGATTTCCCATTTCTCCTTTAATTTCAAATTTTACACTTTTGATTTTTGCTTTATTTGAATCCACTTGCCAGAACTATGCTGTATATAAATTTTATGAATATTTTAATTTTGTCTAGCCTGTAGTTTATGTTATGAACAATTTATTACATACTATCACAGCCTCTTCATAACCATAATTTTTAATTAAAAGTGTTACTGAGATCATTATGGATTCACATACAGATGTAAGAAAAAGTACGGAGTACTCAGCCCAGTTTCCCCCAGTGGTTAGAGCTGGCAAAACCATAGTACAATGTTACAACCAGGATACTGACCTTGACATAATGCACTGATCTTACTCAGATTTCCCCAGTTTTATTATATCTCATCTGTGTGTGTGTGTGTGCGTGTGTGTGCACGTATTTAGTCTTATACAATTTTATCGGGTGTGTAGATTCCTGTATCCATCACAATTGATAACTGAATATTTCCATCACCACAAGGATCCCTTGTTGCCCTATGATAACCACCCTGACCTCTCTCCTTCTCCCACCCCATCCCTAACTCCTGAGATCCTCTAATCGGATCTCCAGTTCTCATTGTTGTCATTTCAAAGTTCACTATACAAATGGAATCATATAATACGTAACATTTTGATGTTTGACGTTGACTTTCATTCAGCATAATTCCTGGAGATTCATCTAAGTTTTTGCCTGTATCAGTAATTTGTTCCTATGGAAAACAGTATGGAGTTTCCTCAAGAGATTAAAAATGGCACTACCATATGACCCAGCAATTTTACTGCTGGATATCTATTGAAAGGAAATGAAACCAGTATATTGAAGTATATTGAATAGTATATTGAAGAGTATGTCTGCATTCCCATGTTCATAGGAGAATTATTCACAACCAAGGTATGGAAACGATCTAAGTGTCTATCAATGGATGAATGGATAATATAATACATATATATGGAATATCATCCAGCCTTGAGAAAGAAGGCAATCCTGCCATTTGCAATAACATGGATGGACCTTGAGGGCATTATTCTAAGTTAAATAAACCAGACAAAGAGAGACAATACTGCATGATCTCACTTATATGTGAAATCTTAAAAAAAAAAAATCAAACTCATAGAAACAGAGAGTAGAAAAGTGGTTGCTAGGGGCTGGGGTGCATGTTGGAAATAGGAAGAGGTTGGTGAAAAGGGTAAAAATCTTCAGCTCTAATGAATAAAGGAAAAATGTGCTCTTTTTTGTTGCTGAGCAGTATCCCATGGTATATATATACCACAGTTTGTTTAATTATGCACCTATTGAAGAACATCTGAGCTGTTTCCTCTTTGGGGCTATTACTAATAAACCTGCTATGTACAGGATTTTTTGTGGACTGAAGTTTTCATTTCTCTGCAGTAAATGCCCAAGAGCACAATTGTGGGATCATGCAATACTTGTGCATTTAACTTTATAAGAAAGCACAAAATTGAAAAAAAAAAAAAGAAAGAAACAAAGCACAAAATTGTTTTCTAGAGTGGCTGTACCATTTTACATTCCCACCAACAATGACTGGCTGACCCAGTTTCTCCATATTCTTACCAGCATTTAACACTGTCATTGTTTTTATTTTGGTCATTCTGATAGATGGGTAGTAATATCTCGTTGTGGCTTAATTTGGGGGAGCTTTTAAATTAACAATTCAATTTCTTTAATGATTATAAAGCTGTTGAGATTATCTACTGCAGAGGCTTCCCTGGCCCAGCATTTGTGGCAGGATCCCCTCCTTCTTGGGGGGTTCCAAGAGAGCTTCCTGGACCAGAGGCATTTGTGGTAGAATCTCTTCCTGGTGCCTTGTTTTCTCTGGGTGGTGAAACAGAGTCTCAGGTCTATGGGACAAAGGAGCTTCCTGGACTAGGCTGTGTGTTCTAGTGGATTCCTCTTGCCAGGTCTTTCTCCCTGCCCCAAGGGAGGGGAGTCTCTGGCCCAAAGGCAAGGGAGGGGGCTTTCCTTGGCCACTTATTCATTCTACTGTAGTTACGCCCTGTGTCCTGATGTGATAGGTAGGCTTCCCATTCAATCCAAAGGAAGATGATGCTAGGCTGGGGATTGGGAAATGTGGGTCTAGGTTACCTTCTGTTGGGTGTGGGGGGGGGCACATAAGACACCCCGCTACTGTGTTTTTCCTTCAGTGCTGGGGTCCCAAACCAGTACGCCTTCCTCTTACCAACTTTCAGAGTTTTCCTGTGGTTGGTTGCCTCTTGTATTTTCTCCAGAATTTATTGTTGTATTTGGTGGGGAAACATAGGGAGCTACAAGCCTGGTATTTGTCTAGACTGGAAATCCTAGACATTTTAATGGCTTCCTAGTATTCCATTGCATTTCATAGTATTTCATTGTATGACTTTGGGATAGTAATGTAGCCCAAGTGCTCAGTAATAGAGAAATGGTTCTTCTCAATATTTTACTATTAAAAAAATCACTCTTTGCATAAAGTTATTTCCATTTGGATTCTAAATCACAGGGCATAATCTGAAACTAATATAACACTATATGTTAACTAACTGGAATTAAAATAAAAACTCAAAACAAACAAACAAACAAATAAAGAGATGGAAAAATACATAACTCAGAATGGAAATAGTGTTTCACAGAGAACACACATTTTTAATGTTCCCTACTAGTGCTTTGATCATGTTCCGATTATCTACAGTTGTGTTGCAAACCACCCTACGTTTCGTGGCATGAAACAACCGCAGTCACATACTGGTATATCTCATGGAACTGCGCTTAGTTGGGTGGTTCCCACTCAAGGTTTCTCATGTGGTTGCAGTTAGACCATGGCTGGGCTGAACTCACGTGGAAGCCTTCTTCATTCACATGCCTGGTGCTCAATGCTGATTTTGAGCTGGGACCTCCGCCCTGCTATTGGCCAGAACACCTCCATATGATTTTCCTGTATGGGCTAAGATCCAGCATGGTAGCTGGATTCCAAGAGCGAGTGTCCCAAGAGACAGTCTAGACTGATGCTGTATCACCTTTTATGACCTAGCCCTGGATATCACATAGCATCACTTCTGTCATATTCTGTTGTGAAAAGTGACTCGCTAAGACCAGCTCATATTCAAGGGGAAGGCCATTAAACTTGATGGGTAGAGTGTCAACTCATGTGAAAAACAGTTTTGAAAGGTACCACATATAGCAAGGGAAAGAGGAGGGAGGGGCTGACCAGGTAGGGGAGACACATGCCAGATACAGGTATTATAAGCTGTTACTGGCCAACTTTGTATGCAAGAGAAGAAAAGCTGAGATGGATCTCATCTGCAGGGCAGGGTTTGGCAGGTGAGCTATGGGAGTAACTCTCTGCCATTTGTATAATGACACCCAGGAAACACAAAATCTCTTGACACGAAAACAATGGCTTCTTTCGACCAATGGGGTGAATTCTGAATTTCTCATTAAATAGGAAGACTAAGGTTCCCTAGAAATTCTAGGCAACAAGGAGAAAAAATATGGCTGTGGTGTGTTTTTGCACACACCAAAGCTTTGATAAGCTGTGTTCTGTGAAAAACCTTATTATACTCCTTACAGAAATCAATGATAGGGTATTGAATGTAACACCATGAACAGAACATTTCCAGTGGTGTTTGGCATTATGAGAGTATAATAGGGACATTTTGAGATTCTGCCTAAGGTGGCCTAAATGTTCATTTAGAATATTTCATCCACACAACGACTCAGGAAGCAGGAGGGGGGCATGAGCTTGTGCTAATAGTTCTTCTCGTATATAAAAGCTGCATGTCTTATGCCCCAATTATATGATTAATGTAGCTTCTTGATTTATGGTGCACTTATTTATTTTCTTATTTATTTGTCATTTTAAAGCCTCCTACATATTAGGTTTCATCATTAGACTAGACTTCTGTGTAGACAGAAAGCAACATTATTCTGTCTGCCAATGAACTTTAAGTTTCAACTCTGACCCTTGTTTTCCATCTCCACTCACACTACATGGAATTTTAGTTAGGTCCTTCAGTTTTTCAGGTCAGTCTAGGGTAATCAGATGCCCCGCCCCCCGAATCATTTTCAGACCAAACAAACACACAAACAAAAACAACAACAACAAAAAAGCCATGATAACAAAGAATGTCATTTTCTAGGTATTTTTAAAAACTCAGTCTAGAATCCTATCATCTTCCTTCCCCCAGATCAGCCCTTACCTGACAGGAGTGCAGTGGATGGTCGCCTCTGTCCCTCTTATTCAACCCACCACTTTCTGACTGTACTTTGGGTCCCTCCAGGTTTACAAAGGATTAAGGAGGTGAGACAAGGGACAGGGAAGTTCTTGTTTGAAGGATACGATTGTGATTGTCATTGAGCCTTCTGGGTGTGGCAATCCTCTAATTCATGGGGGGCCCTTGAGAGTTCTTTGGAGACCTCCCCCATCACCAGGAATCCCTCTTGTCTGCACGTCCCTTAATGGCAATGCCTCCTCCCTCTGGCTACTCACAGCTCTCTTGTCTACTCTTGCAGTCTACCTTCTGTTGGAGTTACTTGTCTCTACTGTCCTCTTAGCACATCTCCATCTGGCACACAGAGACCTCCCCAGGCTTTGCCTTGCACACTCTGGACACACAGACCATTCCAGTCCAGTCCCATCTTTGCCTTGGGGAAGGCGGTGTGAGTTTAAGCCCATCCCCATAGCCCCTCAAGCCCAAGTGGATCAAGCATCTAGTTTCCTGTGTCTCCAACTCCAGAGTCATAAAGAATGGCTGCAGGTGGTTCTCTTCCAGCCCCTCTCTCCTGACCTGAGGACCCCATGGGGAGGAGAGGCAGGACACAATGATGACTCTCTCCAGAGAAATCATTCACATCGTCTTGAATCGATTCCTACATAGTCTGTGTTGTGGGACCACCGTGAGCTGAAGCAGTTTCATGATCTCTCAGTATGTCCTGCACGTGGTCTGGGACCTTAATTAAGGATCCTTATGTACTTGGCACCTCTCATGCTGTTCTCAGCCTTTGTGGTCTCTGCCAAAAAGTCTGAGCAACACGGTAACATCTAGTTAAACATAATTTTTCTTTGACACTTCATTTCACTGGAGATATTGACTAGGAAGCAAGAAAAAGAAAATCCTAATAGAAAGGGACTTGGCGAGCTCCTAAAATGCAGGGTTGTTGAGGAAGCCTTACTATTTGCTTCAAGCATCCAACAAACCATTTCATGATAATCTTTCGTTTGTTACCAATTAATTTATTTTATTATTAATAGGGTTAAGCTTCTTTTCAAATGTTATTAAACCATTTTTATTTCCTTTTAAATTGCCCATTCATGACCCAGGCCCATTTTTTTATTGGTTAGTAAGAGCCCTTTGTATCTTAAGGATCTTAACCAACATTTTATCAGAGCCATTTGATTTATGTTATTTTAAGTTTGTTTGTTTTCCGAGTTTGGATTTTATTTAATGTGTAATGGGAAGTCATTGGAGGATTTTATATATGGGGGTGATGTAAACTTACATTTAAAAATGTAAGATTTAAAAAATATCAGATTTTTGAATATCAGCTTTCTTGAGGTATAATTTGCATACAATTAAATATGCTTATTTTAAATATGCCGTTTGATGAGTTTTGACAAATGTATACATCTAAGTAACCACCACCATAATAAAAATGTATAACATTCCTATTGACCCAGAATGTTCCCTCATGCTCCTCTACAGTCAACATTCCCATCCCCACCCCAATCCCAGCCCTAGGTGAGAGTTTCTGTAGACCCTTCATCCAGCTTCCCCTAATGTTACCATCTTATATAACCAATTATACTTCAATAAAGATGCAGGAAGAATTAAATTAATAAAACTAGCTAAATGCAATCTTGAGTTGAGAAAAAGGACATTAGTGAGAAATCTGGTGAAATCTGAGTAGAGTTTATAGTTTGGTTAAGAATTGCATGTGATAGTCTTAAACATCTAAGGACAAGGCAGGCTTTTCATTGGACATATGACATATCTGCCTCCTGGGGGTCAGCACTTTAGGTGACTGGCCACTGATAGATTCTGTGGCTTTCATTTGTAGCTGGGACGGGGTAAGGCTCCACCCACATGCTGGTTGATTCCCAGTAGCCATCCTTTAAATTACAAATGGAACCAGGTGATGGACATTAAGGAGGGCACAGGACATGATGAGCACTGGGTGCTATAACAAATAATGAATCATTGAACACTACATCAAAAATAAATGATGTACTATATGTTGGCTAATTGAACTTAATAAAAAAAATTACAAATAGAAAAAAACTATTTTGCATGGGTGTTTTAAGGACTCTGCCACATGGATCCCAACTGGGGAAGGACTTGCCCTGATTGTCCAATAAGGATAACTGGAGCTTCAGAAAACTCCTGGGAGCTCTGACTCAGATATTATTTTGTTTAATGCCTTAAAGAGTCTTTTAGACTGCATCCTGGACACTGAAGGTCTAGCCCTAGGGTTGGCAACAAACAGGCAGTGAATCCAGTTCTAAAGAAAGGTGGGGCGCCTGGGTGGTGCAGTCGGTGAAGCATCCAACTCTTGGTTTCAGCTCAGGTCATGATCTCAGGGTCATGATCTCAGGGTCTTGAGATCGAACCCTATGTCGGGCTCCATGCTCAGCACAGAGTCTGCTTAAGATTCTCTCTCCCTCTCTCTCTGTCCCTCCCCCCTCTCTCTAATAAATAAATAAGTCTTTAAAAATATTCATTTAAGAAAGGCAGAGACTCAACTGGCAACTGGCAGAAGCTTAGCACCCCAGCCAGACTCCCCTCTGGAAGCTCTTGCCTGACCCCTTCTTCCGGGTGCAGCGAAGAGACCAAGAGATGGGCCAGTGGTAGCCCGGAGAAGCACTGGGATAAACAGAGCTTCGTCCCCGCCCTGCCCCTTCCTGACATCTTTTCTGCAGATGCAGTTTCAAATACAATGATTGATCCTAGATTGTTGTTTCCCTCTCCCTGGCAGAGCCGGCCAACTAGTTTAGACATTTCTATTAGATTAGGAGCCAGGAAATGAGAAAAACCCTGGCTCACAAGGGAGTTGTTCTCAGGTCACATGCCTGCCTGGTAGAAATGCAGAGAAATAAACAGGAATGCTTTGTTCGGTGAATGATCACCTTTGTAATTTCTCTGCTCTTCCTACCACCTCATGTTCCCTCTGTCCTCCCACCCATGCCACTCTTTTCCAGCCAGTCTGCAGAATCTTGGAACTCTGCACCTTTAGAATCATTCTTTAGGATCACCGAAGCACAGAATCTTAAAATCACAGAATGTTAAATGCTTGATGTAGTAGAGCAGCATGCACTTCTGAGTTGGATAGAATGGAGAAGCAAATCCTGCTTTGCTGCGCATTCACTGTGGGACTGCAGAGAAATCACCTAGAACTAGTGTCTCGAAGCCTGATGTCCTCATCTGTAAAACAGGGACAATGGCCCCAAGGGTCAAAATGAATAATGCATACACAGCGTCTGTCTACCACAGAGCACATGATAGGAATTCAACAAACCCAATGCCCTTTAGATAAAATTTTCAGAACCTTGAAATCCTAGAATGTGAGCTATTAAAAAAAAATAGCCACTTTCTAATTCAATTCCTATACCGTTTATTAATTGCCTCTTAACAATCTATAGGTTGTCTGGGTTCCTTGTACAACACATCATTCAAAACTAATGTCATCTCACCAGGGCAAGTGAAGATGGCCTATACACCAGGGAGGCATCAGAACGATAGCCCTGTGAGCCCGTCAAAAACTCTGAATTTGGCAAAGGTCCCAATTTGATATGTATGCAACTGTATTCAGAGCTTAAGTGGAGAAGTTTACATTTATTCTTACTTCATTCCACCTCATTAGTTGTGGCCAGTAATTTGAACCTAAATCATGCCTCATCCCCGCCCCCCCCAGTCCCCCAACCAGGGTGGAGGAGGGAATCTAGATGAATCGTATACCAGGGCATTGACTGGGCACATTGCCTGATGATCCTTGCAAATTTATTCACATGGCTATGACTTGCTCTCTCTGGCCTTCTCCTTTATCAACTCTCTTCTATCTCTGCTCTGCAAATCTTAAGCCTAGAAAGAAAGGCCTGCCTCTGTTCTTCTTCCATGCCAGAGGGTCCAATTGAGAGCAAGCCCAGGTAGTCCTCTGTGCCCTGTTATTCCCCTAGGTGTCAGCCAGGTAGGGAAGGCATTGGTACATTTAGTGACCATGTCCTGGGATTGATTCTCCATTTGGACTGACCAGTGTAGGGCACTGGGCTCTAATGTGTAGACATTTGTGCCTAAGAACTTAGGATAAATGCTTTTTCATGTGATCCAGGGGAACTCACCAGAGCTCCGTATCAGGGTCCGGTGTCCAAGCCCAGATCATATCCACCACTTTCCTTTGCTTTGTCCCCAGAGAGTATATCTCCTTCATAAAGTCATTATGATGAGTGACTAGGGAGCTGGCACATCATGATTCCACATTAATACCATCAACATCTCCTGATATTTCAAGTCAAGGATGATGGTCAAAGTCTTTACCAAAGATCAAACAAGATAGGATAACTTTAAGCCTTATAGAAGGTAGCTAAAAGATCACTCCTTACTCCTTATAATCTCAGAAACTTTGTTTTGGAATAGATTTTTCCTCCAATTGGCTTTCACCTCCCTCATATAGTAGTCTGTCCAGGTGGTCATCGGCCATCTACTCAGATGTGTCTAGTTCTCAGAAGCTCACTACTTGGTAGAAATCTCTTCAATACCCCATTAATCCCTAAATTCAACTTTAAATAGAAAAAGTGTTTGAATGTATTCCCATAATTAAGAGTGTTAAACAGTGCCTGAGTTCAAAGCAGTAAATTCACATTCAAACCACTCTCTGCTGTGTATTAGATGACTTTTTGCACATAATAGACACACAATAAATACATGGTCAATCCATAGACTCAATAGTATTGCTTATTGTTCTGAAGGCACCTTGGGTCATTTAAATATAACTGGCCAGTCTTGTCAGGAGACTCGAAACACATATTAAGTCAGTATGAGAAAAATGGTCTTTCATTCAATTTCCTCAACATTTATTTAAATTAATCCTATCCTGCCAGGCAATATGGAAGACGCTGGAGAAAAACTGTGATTAAGAAATTAAGAAATAAAGATCCCATGTCAGTGGCTGTTCATGAAGAGTCCAAATGCTTCCTGCCCCCAACCTCACCATGGAAGCAGCACTCCCAGCACGAGGCTCTTGGCCAATAACAGACCTTCCTTAAAGAGCCCTGAGAAAGTTTAAAGAGGAGTCCTGTAGACATTTTAGTACCGGACCTGTTTAACACCATCTCTTTAAATACCCTAAAGAGGTATAAAGGGAGTTTAAGATAAAAAAATGCTTTGTGTCAAGACAAGTACTAATAGATATCCCATCACGTGGCATCTCTAGGACATCTTATTTCCCAAAAGCAAACAAACAAAAAAGGAGCGTCTTATATTCGTGACATTGCCTTCTCTGTGCCTTTGTTTCCCCATGATTGAAAAGTATTCATTTCTCCCCCTAAGAGCTAGTTTTCCCTAGTGCTTTTTAATACTACAGCTTTTTTATTTACTGCAGTGCAGAAAAAGGATTTAAATTTGTCTTCTCAAATAGAAAATGCCTCCCCACGCATCAAGTGCATTCTTGCCACCTGAAAACCGTTTCAGGCACAACCCCCCTACTCAAAGGATTCTCGAGTTAATAACTTCTGCTGCGGGTATAATCCCCCCCTGGCGGGGAAAGGCCACGGTAATCCTTTGGAAGAAGTAACTGCTGACTTGGGAAAGGCTGCGATGCTGTGGGGTCAGGCAGAGAGAGGCGTCTGAGTCCAGCAGCATGCTACTGGCTGGCAGAAGTTGAAAATCTCAGTCAGTGCTGTCCTGATGTGCTGGAAAACAGGTTAGCAGGAAAGAACACATGGAAGATGAGTGGTACCCAGGAGGGCATCAGAAGCCGGGCTTCGGGTTGCAGAAGACAGTACGATGTTGACAAGGAAAGGACCACAGTCTGGGGGGCCGGGTTCCAGCCCCAAAGCTCAGCCATGATGCCAACTCCTTGATGCAAAGATTTTCCTGGGCATCTGATGGGGGATGGAATCAGAGGATGAAGCCCAGCACCAGACCAGAGAGATTGAAGAGATAGGCAGGCAGCACAAAGGATAGAACAAGAATGTGAGAATTTCACTATAACGCCCAAGTCTGAGAGTAATTGATAAGGCGGGAATGGGTGGGCACCAAAGACCCCAGTGAGAGGCAGGGCCAGAATCCAAAGGTGGGACTTAGGGAGGCCAGAATCAAAGTGTGAACATGGCCATATGATGGATCTGTAGTGCAAGGTCAAGGAGACAGAAGCGGGTCACGGAAAGACAGCTTGGCCCGGGAACATTGGCTGAGAGCCCGGGCAGGATTCCTTGGCACGAGCTGGCCTCGTCACACTACTCTTGATCACACAAAATCCTGCTTTCCGACAGTTTAATTTTTTGTTCTTATTTTCTCTAAATCTTCTTCTGTGGTGTGATAGCCTTTCTACACCCCCAAAAGGTAGTGACTTAGAACAATTACACTCCCCATGCATTGGATGGGAGGTTAATTCGCTGGCTCCTCAAGCCTTGGCGGGGCTGTGATTTATGGAAGGGTCAGCAAGACTAGAAGGTCAGCGGGGCTGTGATTTATGGAAGGGTCAGCAAGACTAGAAGGTCCATGCCGGCCTCACTCACAGGCTGGACAATAGCGCTGGCTAATGGCTGGGCATTTTGAACCCCTCCGTGAGACTTGCTCTTGTCCAGGTCCTCCAAGCAGATGCCAAGTCAGGATTTGACATACAAGAAGTTTATTAGAGAAAACTTCTGTGAGGGAAAAATGGGAAGGGAAGCCAAGAGCCTGGAGAGCCATCAGACCATGATGCTGGTCAATGCCTATGGGAGAGAAAGGAGAAAGGGCAGGTAGGGCAGGCCAGGACTTAGAGCAAGGGTCTAGGGAAGCTTCCATGAAGCTCATGGGGAATCCCATCAGAGGAGTCTCACGTGTCCCAGGAATGGGCCTGCCTTAGCATCCTGTCGCACTCAATCACTGTCTGGGGGCGTGACCTCTGTGCTAACATGGCGGTAGATTCCAGAGCATGACACATAGGGCCAGTGGTCCATTTGCTCCCTATAGTCCAAATGCAAATTTTCATGTCCATCCATGGTTGACAGAACAATGACCCCCTAAAGACATCCATGTCCTCATCCCTAGAACCTGGGAATATGTTATCTTAAATGGCAAAAAAAGGATCTTGCAGATGTAATTAAGAGATAGGGAGATTATCCTGGGTTATCCAGGTGCGCCCAGAGTCCCAGGTTTATCATAAGTGTTCTTATAAGGGGGAGGTAAGAAGGTCAGGGTCAGAAGAGGCCATATGATGATAGACACATAGGATGGAGTGATGTGGGGCCATGAGCCAAGGAACGAGGCAGCCTCCAGACCCTGGAAAAATCAAGGATAGTGTTCTCCCCTAGAGCTTCCAGAAGGATTGCAGGTCTGTCAACACTTTGATTTTAGCCTAAAGAGACTGATTTTGGGATTCTGGCTTCCATAACTATAAATTAATTAATCTGTGCTGTTTTAAGCCACAGAGTTCGTGGTAGTTTGTGACAGCACCAATAGGAAGCTCATACATGGCCATAAGGTTTCTTGCCAGAAAGCTAGACTTCCTACCTGGGGGTCTCCTACTCGACGTCCCAAGAGGCAAAGGCCGGAGCTTCAAGCTCTCTGCAGCCTCAGGCTCTGGGGCTCACACAAAGTCACATCCACCGTGTTTTACGGGCCGATGCTAGTCGCCAGGCCATATTCAAGGAGACAGAGAAAGTGCCTTCCCTTTGGGTGGAAGCATCAGCAGCTCGCCTTGTGAAGGGGAAGACTCTGTGGCCCCCAAACAATCCACCACAGGTGGCTTCCGACAGGTGACAGGCGATGGGGCAGGTTAGGCTCAGGAGAATAAAGCTCCTGGGCATAAAGGTTTACAAAGGTTTGCAATAATGATGCTCAGGCCTGACTGCAAGACAGAATCCTTTGGGGCATCATCCAGTGTTCTGCTAGGAAAGGAGAAACCACTGCCTATGTTTCTATGTAAAGTCCCTGCTAAAATGAAGTTAGGGGCTTAACCGCTGGAAGGGCTGCAGGATCCATGTATGATGAAGAAGACCGCTTCAGGAAATTTGCAAGCAGGCGAGCAGTCGCCAATGATCTTGGCGGCTGGCAAAACCACACTAGGTGATTCTTGGGAAGACACATTCTTAGCAAAACCTGGGTCTGCTGTTTTCTAATGCCCATGCACCTGCCCGCAACTGCTGCTTAGAGTAAGCCCTTCCCTTCTCTCCTGCCTTTCCAGCTGAAGATGAGTGCCCGTCTCATCTTCAGAAGGGAACAGGGGCCCTGCTGGCAAGGGGTCTAGGAAGGGGTACAAGGATTGTTTAAAGGGTGGAGATGATGCAGAATGTGGATGAACCCCTGGGGAGTTTTACAGAATGTGCCCAGGCCCCACCCAGGCCAATTAAACCAAAACTTCTGGGGAGGGAGCCTCAGCACCAGTACTTTAAGTGGCTCCCCGTGATCACAGCTTTATACCTTATATGTTATGAAGCCTATCTGCAGGTGCGATCACATGTAATACCTACGACTTGTCCATTTCCATTCTTTCGAAATGACTCCCCCAAGGTCATGCAGAAGGCCTGGCCCTGCTCCTTTAAGACAGATGGACTCCACTTCATCATACCTGGGACTGCCCCGCAGGCACCCCGACATTGCTCAAGACCTGTCTTGAATCCTGAGCACCCGCCCCACCTTGGACTCCACATCCTGATTCACTTCTGATGTCCCTGCTCCTGGCTTCACATGGCATCTCTCGGCTGGGACAAGCTGTGACCAGGACCACTGATCTCGCTGATGGACCATGCCCCTCAGCTCTGATTGCCTGGGCCCGTGGACCATCTGTACTTCTAGTCACTCAAGAAACGAGCAAGCAAGCACTACAGCAAGATTTTCTGCAATCCTTCTGTGGTCATCTCCCCTGGGAGTCTCTCTGATTGTTTCTCTGTGTCGGTCTTTGGCTCACCCCTATAAATGCAATGCTCTGCTCCTCACATTAGCCAGAGTGACTCTTTAAAAGATCACTCTGGGGGCGCCTGCGTGGCTCAGTCAGTTAAGCGACTGCCTTTGGCTCAGGTCATGATCTCAGGGTCCTGGGATTGAGCCCCGCATCGGGCTCCCTGCTCAGCGGGAAGCCTGCTTCTCCCTTTCCCACTCCCCCTGCTTGTGTTCCCTCTCTCGCTGTCTTTCTCTCTGTCAAATAAATAAATAAAATAAAATAGTAAAAAATAAAAAAATAAAAATAAAAATAAAAAATAAATAAAAGATCACTCTGCTCACAATCCCGTAATGACCCCTCATTTTGCTTACAGCAAAAGCAAACTTGTACAGTGGTCTACAAGACCCTACAAAGTGTGCCGGACCCTGGGCCCTATAACTTCTCTGCCTCATCTCTTCATCCCTCCCCATGCTTCCTCCAGCTGCACTGCCTTCCTGTTGTCCCTCAACATGCCAGACATGCACCAGCCACAGGGCCTTGGCACTGGCTATTCCCTCTGCCTAGAGGGCTTTCCCTGGTACTTGCATAGCTAACTTCCTGTCTGCCTTTAAGTCTTCGCTCAGATTTCACCTTCTCATTAGGGCTATCCTGATTTAAAATTGCAATCCCCCCAGAACTCTCTTACCTCTAGTCTACCTGCCTCCTAGCATTTATTCCCTCCCAGCTTACTATCTACATCACATAATATCTTTACTGTTTATTGTTACATTAGAATGTAAGCTTTGCAAGATAGGGGCGGGCTCTTGCTGAGTTTTGTTCACTGACATATGCCAAGTGCCTAGACCGGGGCCCATACTTAGCAGACATAAAATATAAATTTGTTGGAATGCCTGATTCCAGTGTGACACCTTGGAGTCTACATTGAACTTGCCTACCAAGCAATCACTCCAGTGAAATTGTATCTGACTGGTGGTAATTGGCAGAGCAGGATCCTTCCCTTTCCTCGGGGTCTCTGAGAAGACAATGTTACCTAGAGGCAGGTGGAGTGATGGGCCCCCCAGGGGCAGGCAGTATGCAGAAAGATGTCCAAGAAGGCAGACAATCAGCATTAGGTAGTTCTGGCTACAGCCAGTAGATTCCAGAAGTGGCAATGCCTCAGCTTTGGGGACCAAGGCAGGACCATCTCCTCTGGGAAAACCTTGGACTTATAAGCGAAGCAAGACCACTGCTTCAATGGGCCCAAAGTCCTCCTTAAGAGATAGAGTATATGTCCACTGGGTCTCAACAACAAGGACAAGAATAAGCCAGAAGCTTCTGCCCTCCCCTCCATCAAGAGTCTGTGATGAGCCACCAGTTCCTGGTTATCTTCTGCAGAGCTCAGCTGAGGCTCAGCCTCTAAAGGCCCTTGGTTCCCCCAGCACTTTGGTCTCCTCCCACAAGGGTACTCTGACTGGGGCACCTGCTCTAGAGTCATGTGGAAACCCGCTTCTCCCTCTTCTTTCCCCTGCTAAGGTGATATCCATGACTATCTCCTGCCATGACATGCAGCGTCGATGCCTCATTTCCTTTATCTCCAACCCAGACCTGCTTATCTGTCCTCTTCATTCTCCAGGATCCTGGAGAGAGGGGCTGACCTAAATGACACAAACCCCTAGATCTTTTATCCCATCCTCACATGAGAAGTTGGTTCCTTTTAACGTATCTACATCTGTTGTCTATTCTCTCCCCCGAAGAGTCCCCATTTAGCTGGTCTTTCCTTCTACAGCCCACTGCTCTATCTGGACATTTACTGGTTTCCTTTCCAGAACCTTCTTCAGCCATACTTTGGCTTGTGAAGAATATTCCCAGTATCTCCTGTGTGCACATCTTGGGGAGACTCTCTGGGGTGGGATGAAGTTGGGTGGAACTTGGTCTCCTTTGTCATGGAACATTGGCCTGGCATCAGTGGCCGTGGATGCATCTCAGGACCAATGGGTACCAAGTTCTGTGTGGGCTCAAGATGGCCAGGAGGACCTGAGGGCCTGCCTGCAGTCAGGTATGGGCGAAACGAGGCAATCTCCAGGTCCTTCCAAACTTGTCTCCCATTTTGCTTAATTGTCCCATCACATTTCTCCTGGTTACATTTTCCTTGCTCTTAATCTGGGAAGCTCAGAGCGGAAGAGTGTGGCTGGCCTGAGAGTCGGTTCACAGAAGAAGTAGCAGTGAAGCAACATGCCAAAGGCATCCAGCCCGTGAGGGCAGCCACAATCTTAGCACAGAAGCCCTTCCTTGGCTGGAGAAAGAGAAGAACTCGTGGAGGCACAGAGCTCATGTCTCACTGGAGTTAGAAGTTCCAGAATTTCTACACAGGAGGGCATCAGGCCTGAGTACCGCATGAGGTGGTTGATGCTCAGTTTACAGAGTCTTCCCATATGATTGAGACAATGACAGATGTCCACTTCAAAGCCTGGGGGACAGGGCTTCCTCTGGGAAGGACTGCTCGATGCATTTCCTATGAAGCATCCGATCCACCTTCTACTGGTATCAGATTGTCTTTGAACCTCAGCTCCAATAGCAGGTCTTTCCCTGTACCTGACGTTGCTTCTTGCTCCCTTATCCATTTCCCCAGAAGTCCCAAATCAGGCCTTGCCTGACCCCCAACTCTGCTAGATTCTGTCTCCCTGCCCGAATCCTACACAGAAGGGTTTTGAGATTGATACTCAGTTTCCTGCCTCGACTTTGCTGATCGCGGCTGTCTTAGAAGCTGTGTCCAACCCCCCATCCATCCATGGAGGCATTTAATGAGCACTTACAATGTGCCCAGTACTAGGAACACAGGTACGACCTCCTAGTACCATATACTCATCGACGGAGACTTATCAGCCCGCCTTCCTAGTCCTTTCTTGCCAACTGGCAAAATCCATCCCGCCTACGTGTTCTCCCGACCTGCATCTGTGTGGTTTCGGGTTCCTTGTGATTCCGAGTGTGACACTGAGGTGGGCACAGCTCTTCTTTCTTTGTGCACAAATTATCACCGTCTATTGCACCACACGCCCTGCTGGGGACACTCTTTCCCCAGTATCTGCCACACCATCCTCTCCGTGAGGCCTTCCCTGATGGCACATTTCAAATGTCAAACACCTCTCCCCCCCACCCCCACCCCGCGCCCTGACCCGTTCCCCACTGTACCGCTCTCCATGGCAACTGTCACTGTGGCATATTCTACACATCATACCAACTAGTTGTTCTGCTAGAACATAAGTCCTATGATAGCAGGGTTATGTCTGTTTTATTTGGCACTGTGTCCCCGCCATCTAGAAGTGGGGCTGTCCAAGGAGGTGCCCAGAGGACTGTTACTGAGTAAAGCCTGAAAGAAAATCTACAGTCTGTTATGCACTGCCCCGGGAACTCTGTCTCTATTATTTGATGCCATTTTTTTCTCCACCCCATTGTTAGCCTTCACTTGAGAGAGGCGGAGTAGTCCTCTAATGTATGTGAGGTCACTCAACTTGTGAGTGATGGACATCCCAGAGAGAAGTGGACATCCCATACCTGCCTCCTGATTTACTGTATCCCTGGGGACCACGTGGGCCTTGTTATGAAGTTGAAGAGAGAGGGAAGAAGGGAGGGAGGCCAGAGGGAGGACATGACAATGCACACGTGAACTCTGCTCTATCCAAGTGGAATATTCTGGGTTCTGGGGCTACACAAACATTGTGACTGCCTTTGTTGTTCTGTTTGTCCACTGACTTGACCGACATCTTTGTACAGCTCCTACAAAGTGCATCCTACAATGCGCCTACATCGTGGGGGCAGGAGGGGAATCTTCATGGATTGGATTGATTTCTCCCTGGGAGTCAACACGTCATCAGCATCCCCATTCTGGTGGCTTCTTGGAGCCGTAAATAGATAAAAGATGTGCAAGACACACGGCAATTGCTAGTCCGCCCGAGGGGAGAAGGAGAAAGCTCTACCCAGCAGATCGCCCCCCTTTAAAATCCTTCTTAAGGAAATGCATGATTTATGAGGCATTTAGAACACAGCGCTGAGCCCCGTGTGTTCTAAATGAGTTCTCCACGAAAGTGGCTGTGGTCGGAAGCCGAGACGTGGGGCCTCGAGTCAGCTCTTCTTGTTTCTAAAAGAGGGATGGAAAACCAATCTTAGGACAAAAGATGGCCTGGAGAATACAGACTGCTTTGAGAGAAGTATGGTTTCACCTTCCGGTAGCAGAGTTTGACGCCTCCAGTTTGGTGTGGGACGGCCACGCTGAAACTTAGCAGCCTGCATAGAGGCTCAGTGTTAAAAGTGTAAGGTTCACCAGCTGAAGGGCTTTTTGAGTTTGTGGACCAAAGCCAACACCCTATGAGCATTATGTCGAGAGCTCCTGCAGACCCACTGTGTGCTGCTTTGAAATCCAGCTCATCTGGGGGCGACAGAGCTGCAAGATGGTCCCTTCTGGGAGTACATGGCTGGTGGCTTTTTTTATAGTAATTCTGTGTGGCTGCTAACCAGCCACGTGGCCAAAGGGATGTCCCTTAGCCTCTTCTCCTGGGTTTCCCGTCTGTAAATTTACAGTGCCGGACACGTTACGTCCTCAGGACTGTTCCACTGAAACATTCTCATCCTCAGGACGCTGTGGTGGAAATAGTACATTATTTTGACTTCTCAGTAATCCCGACTGCCCCTCCTGCCTGTTCACCCTGAGCGAGAAGCCTCCGCCTTCTCTAACTTGCCCAAGACGTTAGCTTGGCCGAGTTTTCGATGTGTCCGAGGATGATGAATCCATGTAAGGCCACTTGATCAATTTCCACAGTGACTTGCAGGATCTCTCCAGGTCTCGGGGCTGGTCATTTACGGGAAAAAAGCAAAGCTGCACAAGAATAGGGGCCGTAACAGATCATTAGGACACAGTTACCAAACCGCCTTCTATTTCTTTCTTTTTTTTTTTAAAGATTTTTTTATTTATTTGACACAGAGAGAGAGAGAACACAAGTGGGGGGGGAACGGCAGGCAGGGGAGAAGCAGGCTCCCCGCTGAGCAAGGAGCCCGATGCGGGACTCGATCCCAGGACCCCGGGATCACAACCCGAGCCGAAGGCAGACGCTCAACTGACTGAGCCACCCAGGCACCCTGCCTTCTATTTCTTGAGATATAAGTGTATCCGAAGACTGAGCTGCAGGTAGCGGTGAGGAATGATTGAAAGCGAACTGCACTGGGTATTGAGGCGGAGCTTTGGGTCAGCATGCTGGGGGCTCTGAAGGGTGAGCTGCACTGCCATTTGTGTTCCATGCCCTTCCTCAGAACCCAAGAAACTGCTGCGGGAGTCCCGACGAGCTAATTGAGTTTGTTGGCCTTGAAAATGCATCAGTGGAGGTAATGTGATGATGTAATGCTGTGTTCCTGTCCTCTGGATTCCCTTCCTGCCATTACCGAGGCCTTATTTATGAGACTGGAAACAAAAACAAAAACAGAAAACAGGACAAGGCCGGGGCGGAGCCCGGCTGAGCTGTCCTTTGTCTTCACGTGCATCCGAGATGCAGGGGTTCACGTCAAGAAGGGCGGCCCCGGGAGGCAGGTGAGTGTGCCCCCCGCCCCCATGAGGGTCCAGGAGGGTCTGCTGCACGTGGCTCTGTGGAGGACAGGAACACACACGCAGTGGTATGTCGATCACCACGGACATTGGCTGGGGATGACACCCGGAGGAAGAAAGCAGCAGACCAAGAAAATGCTGGAGGCACAACCACCAATTATAAGTAGAATCAGAATGGGACAAGACAAGGTCAAATTAACCCAGCAGATGTGGGAGTCGCTTTGGAAGAGACCAGAAAGAGGGAGCCCCTCGACCCCAAAGTTGAAGGAAGAGGAGGCTGCCCCGGGAGGGTGGCGGACTTGGTACAGGCCGAGTAGGAACCACGCAGGAAATGCACGTGGGCTGTGGGAGAAGGAGCACAGACCCAGCCAGCCAATCATCGGAAAATCGCTGAGCGCCGCCGAGCCAGGGGCTGGGCTGCAGGGAGCCTGGCCCAACACCTGCCCTCAAGGGATTTGCCTTCTAGTGGTGAAACACACCTAAGGGTGATAAAGACAGACATACAGACCAATGGAAAAGAACAGAAAGCCCAGAAATCAACCCTCATGGTGGTCAAATGGTTTTCAACACGGGTGCCAAGACTATTCAACGGGGAAACAACGTGTGTGTAACTCATGGTGCTGGGAAAACTGAATGTCCACAAGCCAAAGAAGGATGTTGAACTCTTGCCTAGCATCATATATAAAATTTCATTCACCTGGATCGAAGGCTTAAATGTAAGAGCTAAAGCTATAAAGCTCTTAGACAAAAACACAGGGGAATGAGATCTTCCAGGTACAGAAGTGAGAGAGCGCATTGGGTACACACTGGTGCGGCAGAGAAGATTGGATAGAGACGCGTGACAGAGCTGGACGGGCTGGTCGGCGCTGGGGCCAGCAAGCTGCCTCGGGCGACAGAGCTGGGGGGATGACAGGGGATGACAGAGGTGCGCTGGGAAAGGTCAAAATGAGCCAGGCCCACCTCGATCGGGACAGGTGCTCTAGGCAGGAGAGAGAGAAGCCATGGAGGCTCTAAGAAAGAATGGGGCTTGACATTTAGAGAAATGGAAAGATGGTCAGTGCACCTGGACATAGGGAAAGAGGGAAATAAGCTAGAGACAAAAGTGGGGACCGGATGATGGGGGTCTTAGGGGCCATGGGGAGGAGTCTGCATTTCACTGTCAAACATGGGAAACCAGTGGAGGGCTTAACCAGGGGAATGAAGGCTGTGATGTCACTCATGACGCTAGAAAGCTTTTTACCCTGCTGTGTGTAGCGTGCACAGGAGGAGGATGGCAGCTGGGAGCCCAGCCAGCAGTCTGCCTGGACAGTGAGCATGGCTGCATCCCGGGTATGTTTGGGGGCTGCCTCGTGGGCTGGATAGATGGTGTGGGGGAAAGGAAGAAATAAAAATTGAATCCCTAGGGGTGGCCTGGGTGGCTCAGTTGGTTAATTGTCCGACTCTTGATTTCAGCTCAGGTCATGATCTCAGGGTTGTGAGTTTAAGCCCCGCGTTGGACTCCGCGCTGGTTGTGGAGCCTGCTTAGGGTTCTCGCTCTCCCTCTCCCTCTGCCCCTCCTCCCCTCGCCCCTGCTCACAGGTATTCTCTCTCTCAAAAAAAAAAAAAAATTGAATCCCAAGATCTGTAGCCTGAGCAACAAGGTAGATGATGGTGGTGCCATGTAGGGGAATAAAAAGTTTGGGGTGGGGACTGGTATTTTTGAGGGGACAGGCAACAGTTCTCCTTGGGCCAAGTTAAGATTGAGATCTTTATTAAATCTCTTTATGGAGAATTTGAGAAGGCAGTTGGATTTATGAGCCAAGAATCCAAGGAAGAGGTCCAGAGTACAAATAAAAAATGCAAGATGTGTGTGGGGTGGGGCTGAGTATACATTTATACTTACATGACTTTGAATAATATATGCTTCTTTCTCTCTATATATATATGTGTATGTAGTCAAGCATGGATTTAAATAATGTATGTATATTTCTATATACATGCATGGCTTTGAATAGTATATGTGTGTATGTGTGTGTATAATATAATTTTATGTGTGTATCTAATGTGTGTATATAACATTGTAATATACATATAATATATATAGTATATATACATATAATATATATGTATATTATATTATGTTAACACAGTGTCTGGGCCAGGTAGCCCTCAGATGCCCAGGCATTCCCTGCAGTTGGCTGGGAAGGGTTCAAGGACCAGGAAGAAACTTCTAGAAGAGTTCAAATACGGGAAACATCGGTTACTTATTGCTGAAATACTCTGGGACTGACCTGCCAACCTAGGTCCACATCCCAGCTCTTCTCCTTTGTTGTCAAGAGATCCGAGATTGAAACCAAGCTCTGGCACTTCTGAGCTGTCCATCTTTTTGAAAATCCCTCAATGGCCGTGAACCTTGGTGCCTCATACCCGACTAAAGTCTACTTGAAGACAAGGGAGATAATGGGACAAGGTGCGTGTTACTTCCGTCTGTTTGTATCCCAAAGCCCTCTGCTAAAATGCACAATGAAGTATAAATGTTTGTTACAAATTTTATCCTTCCGTCTCCACATGCAGAGAACAGAGCATCGACATTTGCCCCTGAGACACCTCTCATCTGGCTGTTTTGCTCCTCAACTCCTGCACCCCAATTAACTGCCTCTTCTCTTGCAGCATACCTGCTGAGGTCGCTGTGTTGTGTAGCAGCTACTTGATGTCCTCGTGCATGCAAAGCGGATGCTTACAAATGTTTCCTGAGCAAGTAAATGATGGTGGCATCCATAGCCTCTCTCTCTCTCTCTCTCACACACACACACACGCACACGCACACGCACACACACCCCCAAAGAACGGGATTATTGCAATATTTTTGCAAACCCACTTCACAGCGGGAATTGTCCGTATTGTCTGAGTCTTTCCTTGACAAAATGGGGGAGGAAAATCATTGCATCGGCCTGCGAGAGCAGAGCATAAACACGGTGAGGATGAAAGTCCTGTTTGTGGAGAGCCGGGGAAAGTGCTCGCCGGCTAATGGAAGAGAAATTTCTGTGAAAGGCAAAAATAAAAGGCAGCGTGAAACAAAAGCAAGATGAATCACTTCCACTCTGAAAGTAACACAGTGAAACAATGGTGCTAAATGAGATACAATCCCTGACAAAGATCTTCTCTGTTCTCCAAGGGCTTTTATTGTGCGGCGTGCACCAAGAGTTATGTTTTATCTTCCCAAAAAGAGTCCGCGTACTTTATTTTAAGCGTGGTACCTCTCTTTGCCTCGCCTCCCCGCTTGCTGAGATTTAAGTCCGCTATTGTAGTGCTCTATCTCTGATCAGCCTCAGAGATCTGAAAAGCCCTGAGTTTGCAAGAATAAAAAAAGGCCTTCGGGTTTGACAGTGATAGATCCTGCCCGTCCCTTCGGGATGACATTCCCGCACTCTGAAGACCACAGATCCTCCCGATAACAATCTGCATCTCCTGCTTGCCTCGTGCCTTTGTGTGAGGAGGTCAGGGCACCCGCGGGGGGTGGCGGGGGGAGGAATTGCCCAGCCAACTCGAGCTACTTTTCCCTGAGTGTTGCGGGGGCAGCTCCAGATCAGATGCAACAAGTTTTTGGGGGGTGAAAGGGAATATAGAGATACAGTCCTTGGACTCAAGGATGCCATACGGAAAACTGGGTTTGGAACGGCAAAAACGATCCTCTAAACTTAAACCTACATCCCTACTCAGCTACCTTCAAGAAGTGTGCCTCTGCCTCGGTCAACCTCGATCTCCCCATCTCTAAAATGGGATAGCAGCAGCGTCCGTTGCAAGAACTGTTGGTTGGAAGTGAGATCGTGCATGCGAGATCCCGCGTGCCTCGCTGTTGCAAAGGGCCGGGAAGGTACCACGTGTGGTTATGACTTTCACAGACTGTGAGATTTTTATGCCCTCAGCATTACTTGGCACACTTAGTAATTAATGCCTTTTTATCTTTAATGAATGAACAATTAGAACACAATTAGGCAAAGAGAATTGCATTACTCTTCTGATTAAAAACCGGTACCCAAAGGAGGAAGTCCAAACTTAGCGTGGCTCCCTGTCTGGCCCCAAGCTGGCCTGTGCCATGGCAAGCTCTGGAAAGCCGCCCCACTTACGCATGCCCACTGGGCTACTCAGTGCACCTGCACTTGCCTTGCATCCGTAGGGCTTGGTGATGTGTGGGTGGGTTGGAGGGCTCCGGTCTGCCCTTCACAGCCCAGCCAAGTGCTACGCTCCCTATGAGGCCTCCCCTGAACTGCCCCAAAGCAGTGGCAGCTTCTCTCTCCTCTGGGCTCACATCATGTCTCACAGCAGTGGTTCTCAAAGTGTGGTCCCTAGAGCACCTGCAACAGCAGAGAACTTGCTAGAAATGCAAATTCCTAGGCTACTGAATCAGAAACTCCTGGGGTGGGGCCCAGTATCCTGTGGTTGAATGAGCCCTCCAGGTGCTTCTGCTGTTAGCTCAAATCAGGGAACAGCCACTGCACAGACCTCTACTGTGACAGGTCTCAGGCTGTGTCAAAATCACTTGCCTACACATGTGACCGTCCTCCAAGAGTTAGCACTTAGCCACACTAGTTTTCTTTTCTGTGTCCTAATTTCCCTCATCTGTAAAAATGGGCATAATTATATTACCTTGCAGGAATGCTTAAAAATCAGAAATAATCAGGGGCACCTGGGTGGCTCAGTTGGTGAAGCACTAGACTCTTGATTTTGGCTCAGGTCATTATCTCAGGGTCATGAGATCGAGCTCCATGTTGGGGGGGCTCTGTGCTGGGTGTGGAGCCTGCTTAAGATTCTTTTTCCAGGGGGCGCCTGGGTGGCTCAGTCGTTAAGTGTCTGCCTTCGGCTCAGGTCATGATCCCAGGGTCCTGGGATCGAGCCCCACGTCGGGCTCCCTGCTCCGCGGGAAGCCTGCTTCTCCCTCTCCCACTCCCCCTGCTTGTGTTCCCTCTCTCGCTGTGTCTCTCTCTGTCAAATAAATAAATAAAAAATAAATAAAAATAAAAAATAAATAAAAAGATTCTCTTTTCCTCTCCCTCTGTCCCTGGGAGAGTGTTAATGCCAGGCGCGTGTGGTCAGACCTGCCTTTTAGGAAGATCACGTGCCTGGCTTGTAAAGGATGGGCTGTCTCCACAGTGTTGGGCCCACTTCCTCTTTGCTCCCATAGCAACTACATATCGCCCCTTCTGTCTCCACAAGCTTCTTAGGGGGTGGGAAGGGGATTGTAATGATTTGCATATTTGTCCTTCCCTCCTACCAGGGAAGGGTGAGTTCCTTGAGGTCATAGAGTCAATCTTACTCAGTCCTCTGTCCAAGCAGTTGTCAACTAGAAAGCACTCATTATGACATTAGTTAGCAAGATTGTAGGCAGGGGAATAAACAAGAAACAATTTCAGTAATCCAGGCAAGAAGTGACAACGGTCTGGGCTAGGGTGGCATTGGGAAAGGATGGGACGTGGGAGACAGATGCCAAATACACTGAAGTGGTCAACTATAAAGGACTTTGCGACAGAAGAGGGGCGAGATGCGGGGACGAAGGGATTAGGAATTGGAATGACTTAGGCAAAGTAGCGGGTGACAGGTGGCCCTTCGCAAATAGAGGAGGAGAATCATGTTTGGAGAAGCACAGCTCCAGTCCTGCTTTGGACAGGAAGAAGCAATGTCTAGAAATGAGTTGGATTTGCAGGTATATGCTCAGAGACAAGCCTCAGCTAAGTTGTCTAATGAGTCCCAAACCCACAGAGGGATGGAAGGAGACAAGGAAAGACACGAAATTGCCCATATTCTATCTAATATTAGGCATTACCTACCTTTCTGACTTTTGCTGTCTGGATGATTATAAAGTGGTATCACAATGTTGTTCTAATTTTCGTTTATTTGATTCCTGGTGAGCTGGATGAGCATTTTTTCATAGACTTGCTGCCTACAAGGGCTTCCTCTTCTGTGAATTGCCTTGGGATGGCTTTGGCCCATGTTTCTATTGGCTTTCCTTATCTTTGTTTGTTGGTTTGATGGATTTCTTTGTATATTCTAGAAATTATTCCCTTGACTGTTTTAGGCTTTGGAAATATCTTCCCCCAGTCTGCCATCTATTAAGTTTTTATTTGAAATTTCTAGCCCATGCAAGGGGAAGGAATACATTAACTGAGCCCCAGAAATAGCATAGAAGACACATAATTCGAAGTAAGATAACGAGTTGGTTACTGGACACGTTGACTGAGGAGGGGGAGGATCTTGATAGGCTGATCTGGAAGGGGGAGACATGCCCCTAGGCATGCTCGAGAGGGCACATTGTCAGCAAAACCCAAGTGTGGTGGTGGGTGGGATGAGAGGTATTCGGGAGCAGGAGTTACGTGAATGAGGTGTTCATGGTAACAGAAAGCTGGGAGTGGGGGCAGGGGTGGGTCACACCACAGCTCACGGAACAGCAAACGTTGCCAGTCCTTGGCCTTCATCTGGCAGTGACGGACATCAAGCAGAGGAGAGATGCCCTGTAGTGAGCTGAGTCTGGAAATGGCATGGAGGGGTTTAGAGCAGGGATGGGCTGGAGCCAGGAGATCAAAAGGAAACTTGGCAATAGGATAGTGTGATAGTGTGATGTGCCAGCTAGGCTGCAGTATCCAGTTCTGTAATCACACACTCGTCTAGGTGTTGCTGTAAGGGTATCTGGTCCATGTGGTTAGCATCTACAATAAGGTGACTTTAAGTAAAGGGGATTACCTTAGATATCATGGGTGGGCCTCATCTAATCAGTTGAAGGCCTTAGAGCAAAACCGAGGTTTCCCGGAGAAGAAAAAATTCTGCTTCAAGACTGTTAACATAGAAATCCTACCTGTTGGGGCGCCTGGATGGCTCAGTCGGGTAAGTGTCAACTCTTGATTTTGGCTCAGGGTCGTGAGATGGAACCCCACGTCAGGCTCCATGCTGGGTATGGAGCCTGCTTAAGATTCTTTCTCTCTCCCTCTCCTTCTGCCCCTCCCCCCCACTTGGGCTTGCGCCCTCTCTCTCTCTCTCTCTCTAAAAAAGAAAGAAAGAAAGAAAGAAAGAAAGAAAGAAAGAAAGAAAGAAAGAAAGAAAGAAAGAAATCCTGCCTGAGTTCTCAACCTGTCCTACAGATTGCAAACTTGCCAGCCCTCACAATTGCATTATATTTGCAATATATTATATTTTTGCAATACATATTGCAATATACAAATGCAATAAATTACATATTTATTATAACTATATAAATGAATATATCTCCTGTTGTTTCTATTGTTCTGGAGAACCCTGAATGATTGGTACTAGAGGTAAGTTACTGATTGAAACATTTTGTATCTGCCTGCCCTTAGTTTAAACCAAACTAACCAAGCAAACAAACAAAAAGAACACCCACTTCAATACATGCATATTTATTTATTTATAAATTACTTGCATGGACCCAAGTATCAATATACTACGTATTTTACAAAACACAAAAATAGAAGACTTTTGAAGAACGAACTATAAAAAGGCCTGGAAATCAAAGTTGTCCCATTTTCTTCCTGCATCCACACAGGCACATCCTCATTTGTCCCTGGGAACCAGCTGGACGTGGGAAGGGATGGCAGGATTCAACCACACTGTCCTGAGGACAGAGCTCGCATATTTTGAGACAAGGGACTAGACCAGTTAATAACTGTCCATTCAGCATTAACTTATCTGTATTTAAAACCAAAAGGTTTCTGGACGATATAGCTTTTCAATGAGTTTTTGTAATTCTCCTCAAAATTGTTAGGGGATGCATACAATCAAAATTCTGGACATCTGAAAATAACCAGACTGTTTGACTTTTTAAGCCAAATGCCAGATTTATATCAAGATTATTGGTTTGCAATAATACCCGGCATTCGAAGGGTGATCCAGTTTCCAAAGCAGTTTCTTAGGGCTTGACACAACACAGCCTCAGAGATTAGAGGCAGAAAAGGTTAGGATGAGGTTTCCCGGGGCACCTGGGTGGCTCATTTGGTTAAGCATCTGCCTTCGGCTCAGGTCATGATCTCAGGGTCCTGGGATCGAGCCCCACATGGGGCTCCCTGTTCAGTGGGGAGTCTGCTTCTCCCTCTCCCCTTGCCCCTCCTCCTGCTTGTGCTCTCCCTCTCAAATAAATAAATAAAATCTTTTCTAAAAATCCAATTTAAGAAAAAGGATGAGGTTTCCCTTTTTGTGGGTGGGTATTGTTAATAGTGAAAAAAGAAACCGTCAAAATCTTAGAAACAGAAAGTAGAGGGGCACCTGGGTGGCTCAGTCTGTTAAGCATCCACCTCTTGGTTTTGGCTGGTTTGGGCTCAGGTCATGGTCTCAGGGTCATGAGATAAAGCTCCGCGTCAGGCTCTGCACTGGGCGTGGAGCCTGCTTGAGATTCTCTCTCTCTCCCTCTCTCTCTGCCCCTCCTGCCCTGCTCTCTCTCTCTCTTAAAAACAAAACAAAACAAAACAAAAAACCCGCAGAACAGTAGCACCAGAGGCTGGTGGTGAATGGGGGTAGGGATTTGTGTTCAACAGGAACAGAGCTTCAGTTTTGCAAGATGGAAAAGTGGAAAAGTTCTAGAGATCTGTTGCTCGACAATATACATATAGATAACACTACCACCCTAGACACTTTAAAATGGTTACGATGGTACATTTATTTTATGTGTTTTTCACCAAAAGTTATTTAAAAAAAAAAAAAAAAAGCAAAACGGGTCCTGAGAAGGTTCTATAACTCGAGGTAACACCATCAGTGAGCAGACAGATTCAGATCAGGATCCATGTCTTTTGAGAGCCAGCCCAGCGTTCTTCCCATGTTATAGACTATATAATATACACATAGGACTTTTCCACCCCTTTTTGCCTCTGGCAGTATACATTTGGAGGAATCAAGACCTGGCCTTGAGATAACAAATACTTAAGTAGATTCCAAATATTTCTTGTTTTAATCCTTCGTGTACAACATTGACTTTTCTAATCAATCACTAAAATAAATCTCAAGGACTTGCCGGATTATTTACGAAATGCAGCAGGGTGCGCTTCACCTTATCAGTCAGCAAACAGGTACATACACTGAAAGGGAGAAGTGGGGGGAGAACAAGACCTGGCCCCCATCCAGGTCTGTGATTTCACTTTCAAATGACAAACCAATGACACGCGGGAATTAAGTAGCTGGGGAAGCTCCGAAATCCCTCCATCAGAGCAGAAGATACAAAGGTGGCAGATCCCCCAGCACACAGTACACTTAGGAGTATATCAGGCACATGTGGGAGCCCTCCGGATTGCGAAACTCCAGGCTGCTGCTCCCCGGGAGGCAAGAGCTCAGAGGAGGCTGCTTCCAAGCTGTTCTGTCTGCTAGGCTGAGCCGAGTCAGCAAGTCCTGAGCATCCTTGGGAAATAGGTCTCTCATTGGGTCCCTTGAAAAAGTTTTGCCATTTCAATTCACCTCTCCCAGGATCACATAAGAAAATGTTCATTGAGCACATTCCACCAACAGAGAGAGAGAGAAGATCTTAAATACTCATTGTATCAGGCTGCCAGGGCTATCGTAACAAAACACTGGTAGACTCAGGGTTTACACAATAGGCATTGTGGCTCACCGTTCTGGACGCTGGAAGTCCAAGATCTAGGTGCTGGCAGGTTTGGTTTCTCCTGAGGCCTCTCTCCTTGGCGTGCAGGTGGCCACCTTCTCACATGGCCTTTCCTTTGTGTGTGCACAGAGAGAAAGCACACCGGTGTCTCTTCCTCTTCTTGTAAGGACAATAGTCCTGTTGGATTAGGGCCTCACCCTCATGACCTCATTTAACCCTATTTACCTCCTTAAAGGCCCCATCTCCAAATACAGTCACACTGGGGGCTAGAGCTTCAACACAGAAACGTACATATGCCTTGCAGGAATCAATCTAAGTCGGCTATGTTGCTTTGAACCAGCTTAGGTTGCTTTAACAAAAATGTACATGAAATCCAAGATCAGATACGTCATTTTATAAAACAAAACTTTGAGTGTGCATGTTGGGAAGGAAAGAGTGAGGATGTGTGCACGTGTGTGTGTTTACTGCAGGAGATGGGTACGTTTTTATATATTATAGGGTGAAGCCTTCCAAAAATAAGCTCGTGCACAGCCTACAAAGACCTGAAGATGAAGATTCTGAAAAGTAACAATCTCTGTGTTCCCCGAGTTAATGACTAATTGGAATTACATCACAGGGTCCATGTGTTCTGATCATGGAACTGGTAGTTGCCCACATCTTCTGTGCCTGGCACGCTGCAAACAGCCCAGTGAGCTGGTAGATTCTAGATTCCATCTTCATCAGATATCCCCTCCACTCTGTGCTGTCTGGGAAACCTTCCCGGTCAGAGCCCACCCCGGCCTACATCAGATCAAGCAGCAGGGGCAAGAAAGCTACAACCCCAGCAGAACTTGTAGCCCCTCTGAGCACCAGCAGACGGGTGCTGTCCTCAGTAGCGGCTGGAGATGCCAGGCCATGAACAAGCTAGTTAATTCAGAGCATTTGTCTACAGTGTTCACCTCCGAGGAAAAGTACGGAGAGGCTCTTTTGGCCTATTTGGTGACCTGTAGTCCTTCACGTTCCAGTGACTAGGGAAAAGAGGACGTAGGCATCAAGATCGAGAGTTTCTAGAGACAGTTCCCAAATGTTTTGGAAGAATAGAAAAAATTGTAGTCAGGGAGAGAGAGGGTAGGACATTCAAAATCTCCGCTGTCACCAGACGAATCAAACCAGCTGATGTCTTTCTCATCTTCACTCCTCTGCCAGCTTTGGGTCTGATTGACTAGAGTCCCCCGTGGATTGACGGCAGCACTAACCTGTTTGTATGGAACACTGATCAGGGTATAAACACAGTGCTTCTTAAGGACCCAGCAGTCGCTCTGGTTACCTGTCTGCAACCACGCCCCCCAGTACGCGCACGCACGCGCACGCACATACATGCACGCGCACGCACATACGCGCGGGCGCACACACGCACTTCCGCTCCTGGGAGCAATGGCGCGCCGGAAGCTGAGGCAGTCAGGTCACTGACCAGAACTGATCTAACGTGATACCCCCCATTGTCCTTGCGAGTGTTTTGTGGCTGTCATTCAGAATCACGCCTGGAATCAAACCTCAAGACTTTTGTCTGAAACTTTAGCGTTTGGGGCTTTAAGAAGAGAAGATATCAAAGTATCGTAATTCTGCTTCAGAACGGAATGGTTGTGGGCCCCTATCCTCAGATACCCATGAGCTCCACGTATCCACCTGTTGACTTGCTCATCCGTTCAGCCAGTATTTACTGAATGCTGGCACTGGGGGTGCAGAGATGAATAAGGCAGAGGCCCCGCTCCTGGCTTACAGTCAAGCACAGGATAGAGTCACACAAACAGACGATAGAAAGTGCTGAGAGACCTGGACGCTGAGGGCAAGGAGGGTTGAGCTGGGTCCTGGGTGATGAATAGGATTGTTTCAGGCTGAGGGGAGAGGGCAGGGCAGTAAGACGGGGAAAGCAGAATGTACACAAAGGCACTGAGCCTGGGGGACAGAGGGGAGGGTGTGAGGTCTGAGTGCCCAGGTCGGCAGAGGGGCATCAGGGAGCAGAGCGGGAGGTGGAAGGAGGGTCCAGATCGGGAGGGGCTGCCGATGGCCGTGTGTGACATCCAGGCCTTGACTCCTAGGCAGGGGCAAGGCAGTGGAAGCTGTCGAGCGCAGAATAATCCATCGGGCATCTCTCTTGATCTAGAGCTAGATTTTAAACATTACCTGTTTATGGTAGGAGGAATGGAAATCGCTCAGGGGTTATTGCAAGAGCCCAGCCGTAACAGGATGAAGGTCTGGACAGAGACCATCTGAGGAAGATGGAGAAAACAAGCACGATTCTAGAGATTTCAGAAGTAGACACTACAGGACTTAGGGACAGAGTAGGAGTGCTGGGATGGCAGAAGGGGCTTGACTCCACAGGGGGACTCACGGACACAGGCAGGAGGGCACTGGAGATGCCCAGTGACACAGCCAGCGTCCGAAATTGCCAATATTGACCTATAGAAAATGTCAACTGCACGTGGTTCAGCCTAATGATAAAGAAGTAAGGCCATTCAAAACATACGACATTCTGGAAAAGGCAAAACTAGGAAGGCAATAATAAGATCAGTGGTTGCCAGGGGTAGGGAGGAGTTACGGATGAACGGGTAGAACGTAGAGGATTTTTAGGGCAGTGAAACTACCCTGTATGGTCTTCGAACGATGGATATACGACATTATCCATTTGTCCAAACCCATACGATGTCCAACGCCAGGAGTGAACCCTCCGGTCAGTTATGGACTTGGGGTGATAATGATGTGTCAATGTAGGTTCACCAGTTCCAACAAATGTACCACCCTGATGGGGGATGTCCACAGCAGAGAAAGTTACTCATGCACAGAGAGAACATGGGTGATCTCTGTCCCTTCTGTCCAATTTTGCTGTGAACCTAAACTGCTATAAAAAATAAAGTGTATTAATTTTTAAAAAGAAGTAGGACCCAGACTTGAATCCAGCTCTGCTAAATCCAGATATTTTCCCTCCTGCAACATTGCCTGAGACTGAACATTTTCTAAAGCACTTCCAATCTCAGGAAGCCAATCTGCTAGCTCTCACATAGCTTTCAAAAGCTTTCACCTCCCCTTCTTCCCACCATGGGTGGGGGGGGGGAGGATGTCCCCCTGCTGACCCCCCCATGCAGCCTGGCTTCCCATCCCTCTGTCTCACCCCCTGAGCCAGCAGACCATACCCAACATGGCTGGCCTTGTCCCCAACCTGAGCAATCCCCTCCGTGATGTGGGAGGCACATGAGGCTGAGCAGATTTTGTGTCTCTTCTTTCCCTCAGGCAACGGCTGGCCAGCCAAGTCTTGAGCAGGAGCCATTGGGCAGGCTGACAGACTCACAGCCACCAGCTCCAACCCCAGGGTCTGCCAGTGAGCAGAAGGCAAAAGGAAGAAAGCCCACAGAGGGTCAAGTCTCTTGACCCTCACTTGGTGGAGGAGTACTCAGCCTGGACTTGCCTGGCCATGGTCGCCATCCTGTTGGCCCTGAAAGCCCTGGAAATGCTTGTTCCAGGGCTTTCTGCTGGCTGGCAGGTGCACGTAGGTGTGGTGCTAGTGACTAGACCTTGCCCTTGAGGGAAGGATGTAATGACTCAGCTCAGTAAAAAAAAAAAAAAAAAAAAAAAGCAGGAGCTCTGGAAGCTGTATAATTCTTATTGACTAGAGCACAATTTTCAGGCGTTATTTGCTAGTTTTATCCTAACATCCCAGAAGGCGGGGGAGAAGCTCACCTGTTTAGAAAAGGAGAAGAAAGGCCAAGGACCAGCACACGTGTTTGAAGGGACCCTGAATCCCAGTCCGATGCCTGAATGTGTCAATGGCTCTGTGGGATCTGGACCAGCCCTTGTCCTGTCTGTTTCGTGGTTTCTTCATCTGAGAATTCCTGCCCTTTTTATTTCCTGAGGCTGTGACAAAGACCCAGTGCAATAAGAGACATAGAAATGTTTTCAGAAAGGGCAGTGTGCTACCCGAGGGCAGGGCATCAGGATTACCATACTAAATCCCCCAGACACACAGGGGCGTTGGAGGGCTGAATAAGGTAAGGGATGTGCCAGCCCCTTGTAAATTATAAAACACGGGCTAGATGGAGAATGATTAGAAGCAAAGCGTGATTATCTGTGTGGTTCTGATAACAACACCATTTTGCCACCTGCTGCCCAGACATTTCTGTAACTGCATGACTTTGCAAGGACATGAACTTGGCATGCTGGGGTTTGCCCAGCTGTAAAATGAGATACCTCCAGGGATGGCAAACGCAGCCGGCTCTCGCGGGTCCTCAGGGACATTTAGCTTGGAGAGAGGATGTGGAGGGGCAGGGTCGCAGGCTCCAGAGAGGATCTGAAGACCTGCAAGTGGAACAGGGTTGGCTCAGAGGACAGAATGGGTACCTGGGGCTGGTGCAAGTCTTACAGAGGCAGAATTGCCTCAGGGTAACACTTACTGACACCTAATAACTCTGTAAACCCCTCTGCCTTTGAACGTATTGGCACTTTCAGCCTTTGCCACCATCCTGCAAGATCAGTTTTCTTATCATACCCATTTTCACAGACGAGGAAACTGAGTCCTAGGGGCTTCTGTCCAAAGTCACAATCCAGGGAGAAGCTGAGGGTGTGCATTTCTGAAACTGACCAGCACCTCACTGAGACCACAGCAGCAAGGCAATGCCTAGAGCCCACCCAAGGTTGAATGTGCAATGCTGGTGATCGTTTCCATCTTGGGGGACAGGCTAGCCGTAACTGAATTCTGAGGGTCCCCTGCTCTTGAAAGAGGACAGTGGCTTGGCCAGTCTCACGTCTTCCTTGCCCCTGTCAGACCAGCCTTTGACTCTTGTCCTGAGGAAAGCAGGAGAATGTCAGGCAGTAAGACGTGAGGGAGAGCAAGAGTGACTGAGGTGTAGTTTCGAGAAGGCTGAGGAGAGAGAGAGAGAGAGAAAAGCAACGTGCTAGAACCATAGGTCTTTCCAGTCCTTCATCGTCTTGGAAGAGACATGAGTTTCTTCTACATTATTCTTGGTTGTGTGAGCTGTCTGGGTCCGAATGATGTGGATGATCACTTTAGCACCCTGACATGGCTTTGTACCTCACGTCCCGGGTGCTCAGGCCTTGAGCCACACCTGGACAGGTACCACTGCTCAGCATACCCAGAAACAAAGCACCTAAAAGAACCCCAAAAGGCATGAAGCTTGTCTTCAACTGGCATTCCTTTTTTTTTTCTTTTTAAGATTTTATTTATTTATTTGACAGAGAGAGACAGCGAGAGAAGGAACACAAGCAGGGGGAGTGGGAGAGGGAGAAGCAGGCTTCCTGCAGAGCAGGGAGCCAATGCGGGGCTCGATCCCAGGACCCTGGGATCATGACCCGAGCCGAAGGCAGACGCTTAACGACTGAGCCACCCAGGCGCCCCTCAATTGGCATTCCTGACCAGCCAGGGTCCAGCTCTAAGTTCCCTGTCCCCACGCCAGAGGGAAATTCCTGAACCCCGTCTCCTGTGGTGGCTGGCTTCATCTCCAAATGCCTCCCTGCCTTCTCTTGTCCTTGCTACTCAGAGCCAGCCATGGCTCATGGCCCCCCCAAAAGCCTTCCCTGATCTGCCCCACTATGAAACTTTCTCCCTTGGGCTCACTGCCTGCCCCACCACTAAGCTCGTAGGCAGTAAGAACACAAGCCCAGATTGGGTCTGGAAGCCTAAGCTTGTCTTCCCAATTATGTTTTGAGACCCTTAAAGCCCAGGACCAAGGAGAAACGTTTTCTGCCGCCGTGACCCCTAAATCTAGCTGATCAGAGGAATTAGCCGGGAGTTTGGAAACAGATTCTCATTCCCAGCCCAGACCTGCTACATCAGAATCCCAGAGGTAGGAGCCAGGAATCTATTTTCTTTTTAAAAAAGCTCCCTGGGTGGGGGCGCCTGGGTGGCTCAGTCGTTAAGCGTCTGCCTTCGGCTCAGGTCATGATCCCAGGGTCCTGGGATCAAGCCCCGCATTGGGCTCCCCACTCCGCGGGAAGCCTGCTTCTCCCTCTCCCACTCCCCGTGCTTGTGTTCCCTCTCTCGCTGTGTCTCTGTCAAATAAATAAATAAAACTAAAAAAAAAAAAAAAAAAAAAGCTCCCTGGGTGATTCTGCTGAATAGTCATCAGGGGGAACCCCTGCCCTCCAGCATCTATTTAGCACAATGAGGGACACCTGGACTGTTCTTAGACTGTTTGTTTTCTAATGATTGATGGATCAATCCAGCAGTAATGTACCTTTCCCCAGGCCAGTCACACCTGCCTTGAAGTTGGGATTGTGGTACTGCCTGGCAAGGCTCTGGAAGCCCAGGACAGCTCTCCCATCCTGTGAAACACCCCCCCCCTCCCGCCCAAACCCTCTCCAGATCCCGGGCACCGTGCTCAGTGCAAACAAGCTGTCCCATATGAGCTCATGCTTGCCCATGCTCTTGGCAGCCGTGGGATGGTCTTCCCCAGATGATTCCCATCAGTGGCTGGGTAACAGCCCGCTCACCATGGGGCTCCCACTGCCACCCCGGGACCAGCTGCATGACTCAGCACCCGGGGTTGCCCTTGGACGAGCATGCCACTCATTCTCAGAAGCCATTACGGCAAAGTCTGCTCCGGCTTTCTCTGCCTTGCATGCTAAATCAAGGGTATCTGCTCCATATGGCAATGCATAATTTACAACACAATTTACTTCCTGCTTATAGAGCCTATTCCATACAAAGCGTCCATTTGCATATTTATTAATTTACAAAATTAATGCCATTTTCTTAGTCTCTTACAGGATGTGTTGCTGGTCCCTGTCTTTGAATTAATTTTAATCTAAGGTGGAAACATTTGTTAAGGGAGTTGGCTCAGGCCAAAGTAATCAAATGTATGGTAATCAAATGCTGGTAAGATGTGGGGAAGAGAGGGCCAACATTTACTGAGAGTCTAACAACGCTAGGCTCCAAGAAATTAATGGTGCAGAATGTAAGTCTCCAAAAACATTCTTGTAATGACATATTGTCACCGTTTTATAAATAAGGAAACTGAGACGCAGAGGGAGTAAGTGGCTCGCCCCCTGTCACTTAGCTAGTAAGTAGCACTCAGATGCCCACAAAAGTCAAGAAGCAGGCTTTCCATCTGTGCTGATTTCCACACGTGAGAAAGGCCATCCCTCGGCAAAATTAATTTTTTTCCAGAAGGTTCTCAACACTGCAGATACGTCAGTGCTCACAGATATTCCTGCCACATAACATAACACTTGAGACAGACAGAAGTGGAAGATGCCCATTGAGAATCTTACTTCACCTGTTGCTGCCAACCTTGGAGCAGACCTACTCAAGAAAACAAATGTTTGGGACGACATTCTCACCTGGTGGCACCGGAAAGGCTTCAGGAAGACAAGCTATTATCCACTGGAAAAAAAAAAAAATTCCCTACCCTAACCCTTCCTGTCATTCAAGTCACTAACCCAAATTTCTGTCCCTCAACACCCAACTGTTTGAAGATACGGTTCTCCCAAGTTCCCGTTTTCCTCTCCTCTTCCTTGTTCCCTCAGGCTGTGCTAATATGGTGTTTACCCCCTCCAGAACAATGGCGGGTCCATCCTCAGCCACCAGTGTCCTTCCTACCTTTGGATACAATCTTTCCATGGAATATGTGACCTTTAGTCACCCATTTCCCCCACCATAGACCCTCTGTCCTTTCCTTCCTCTCTTTGTGTCATTTCCCACACTGCCTTTTCTTACTCCTCTTCCTCACAACTACTTGGAACAATTCCCTCATGACTCCCAAATCTGAGTCTCTAACTCCCCACCTGGAGGGTCCTTGAGCATTTGGCAACATCTAGCTGTCTACCAGATACATCTCCATAAGGACTCATGCCCAGCAAACCCACTGTGTCCAAAACCCTCCTTCTCCCAGAAAACCTATTGACCAGCTATCTTGCCTATTTTGGTGTATTATACCATATACCTTGGTATTTTGTGCCAAGTGTACTGTACCCTATATCTATTCCTCACAACTCAGGACTTCTGTCTCCTTGACTATTCCTTTAACCCTCATGCCCAACATTCAATGGATTATAAAATAGTATCAAATTCTTCCAAATATACTTCTGAAATCTACCTCGGAAATAACTTCCCAATCTTTCCCTTGGTTTTATCCCTCCCAGTCTGCCCTCGGTAATCTCTTCCCTCTGTTACTGCAGGGTCTCCCACCTCTGCCGTCTCCAATCCTCGGTTCACCCTCCATGCCGACATCAATAATGTTTCTGAAACACAGCTCTGATCACGTGGGCCATTTTGCTTACCATTTTCTCTGATGACTCCCTAGTACGCTTGGATGGATGCAGTCACCCCCTGGATTGTGTAGTAGAATTCACATTCCCTGAAGGCAAGGAATAAGTCTGCTGCCATTTTGTGAAACCCATCTAATTCTTGCTTCATCTCCCACCACTCCTTCCTTAGACCCCAAGTTTCAACCGTCTCTAACATCAACGCAACATGTCCTGTTCCTTGTCACAACTCTCTACTTTTTTTTTTTTAAGATTTTATTTATTTATTTGCCAGAGAGAAAGACACAGCAAGAGAAGGAACACAAGCAGGGCGAGTGGGAGAGGGAGAAGCAAACTTCCCGCGGAGCAGGGAGCCCGATGCCGGTCTCGATCCCAGGACCCCGAGATCATGACCTGAGCCGAAGGCAGACGCTTAACGACTGAGCCACCCAGCCCCACACAACTCTCTACTTTTATACATGATATTCTCACGTGGTGGGATGTATTTCCCATACAATCCACTTGGCATACTCCTCCCTTCACTCATGCTCAAAACTCAATTCTGACTTTACCACCTACAAGAAAGTTTCGTTGGTGCCCTTGTGACCATGAGTTAATCTTTCCTCCATGGAGCCATCCTTCTGTTCACTTCCAGGATAAAGACAGAGAAAAAGAAAATTAGTAAACCGAGAATCAGTAATTGAAACACTTGGCCAACCATGAAGCATGGCTTAAGCTTCAAACACCAGCAAAGCCACCAGATAAACTAGATCAGACAAGTTCTGTGTCACAGGATGTTTTTGCCAAAAGCCAACAAAGACCCAAGGCTCAATGACCTATATGGTCGCCTGCTTCTAGAACTCCCAATTCTGGCTTTCAAAGCCTCACATGCTGAGCATGAGCTGAGGCAAAAGACAAATAAAGGAAATGCTTCCACGTTGGGACTGGTTCTGCACAGGGTCTGGAGTGGCTGGCCTAGGCACCCACATCAGGCTGTGCTTTGCCTTTGTTCTTTGCACCTAGCTTTCTAAAGAGGAATGGTGGTGGGTTGAAGGGTAGATTTGCCTCCCCCCCACTGAAGGTGTCTTGAGGTCCCTAGAGCCCAACAAGGAGCTAAGAAAAAAGAATCCAGATGTAAAACTGTCATTGAGAAAAAGCCCTCTAAAGTCAATCTTTACCTTATCCCTGACATCCATCCCTCCTTGCATGTGTCCCTTCATTCAGCAAATAGTTACTGAGTAATCTGGGACAATACTCTCTCCCTTTGACCCCGGCCAAAGATGACGAAGTCTTGAGCTCCCCCTAGAGGCCAGTAGTAGTAGCAAGGGAGGGAAAGCGGTGAGACTGTAGAGGCCAATATGGACAGTTCTTACATCATTCCCTGAGAGGAGGAGAGATGAGATGTACAAGGACACCTGAGAAGTGATGGGAGGGCTCCCAGGGGCATCAGCCCTGGAGGCCCATTCACAATTCACTCTGTCATAGAGATATCTAACAAAGCAAGCCTCTAGAGCTGGGAATTGTGGATTTCATCCTCGGACACACCGGTGGAAAGGAGAAAAGAAACTACCTTCTTCTGAGTGTCTGCTTCTGGCCCTTATGTAAAGTACATTTTTGACCCCTAAGTCCTAATTTAAACACTGGCTGCTTTTAACCCCCACAATAAGCCTCAAGGCCAGGCGTTCGTTACTCTCTTCACATCACAGAGGAGAAAATCAAGGTCCCAAGCTGATATCAACAATAGGGTTGATCTTGAATTTGGACCTTAAATTTTTAAACTTCAAAAGCCCACACTCTGTGTACTCGTTATGCTGCCTTCGAAGGAAGAGAAGTCTGGGATGCGGCCACTGCTTAGCATTGTGTGGTGTCCGTTTGATGATCCAACATAGACACTCTTATTGCTTTACCTGCCAACTTGGCATCTGTGTGCCAGGGGATTTGTATGTATTATCTCAGCCTTCACAATAAAGCTGTGAAGTGGGTATTACTTATTATCCCCTTTCTGGAATGTTGAATTACCCAAGGTCATAGCTAGGAAACAGCAGAGAGAGATTTGAACACAAGCGATTACCTAGAGCAGGGGTCAACAAATTATCTCCTTTAACGAGCTTTGAATTATAGTGGGAAAATAGTGACAGACAATACATCAACCATGGGCACGCTCATGTTCCGATAAAACTTTATTTATAAAAACAGGCTGAATTTGGCCCCTGGTCTGTAGTTTGCCAATCTCTGTCCTAGACTCTTTGGTTACGAGATGTCCTAGGGGATAGGGCCTCACAAATGGTGGGCACAGCCACCGGATGTGCCAAAACACGGTGTACAAATGTGTTTGGGAGTGGCGAATGTCGGTTACGGTAGCCCTGCCTGGGACAAGTGACCCCCATGGCGGAAGAAGGGACAGAACTGCAAGCAAAGCAGCCAGATGGTGAAGGTACTCTAAGGAGTGACAAAGGGCCAAAGATCAACAGATTTTAAAACAGGGGAGTGACCCCGGTCCTCTTAGAAAGAGCCTTCTGTTGGCAGGGGTGAGTCTAAGGAATCCTGAATTCAGACCATCACAACCGTGCAGAGTGCCGTCAAATGGCCATCGAAGGATGAATGGGTAAAGCAAATGTCACGTGTACGTTCAGAATGTGCTTCGGTCTCAAAGGGAAGGAAATCCTGTCACCTGCTACAACATGGCTGAAGCTGGAGGACATTATGTTCGGTGAAATAAGCCGGACACAAAAGGACAAATACTGTGTGATTCCACTTGCATGAGAGCCAAACCCAGAGACCCAGAAAGTAGAATCATGACGGCCAGAGGCTGGGGGCGGGGGAGCAGAAAGTTGTTGTTCACTGGACCTAGCAGTTCAGTTTTGCAAGACGAAGAAAGTTCTGGAGATCAGTTGCACAACAATGTGAATCTCCTTAACACGACTGACCATGCATTTAAAAATGGTTAAGATGATCAATTCTCTTGTGCGTGCGTGTGTTTCTATTATAGGTGCGTATTTCTATTGTGTGTGTGTGTGTGTGTTGTTTTTTACCATAGTGAAAAATAAAATAGAAAAGCGGATGGGGTTGCTTTTCAACCAAGGCTGCAATGGAGAGGAAGGTGAAGAGGGGCGGAAGAGAAGGACTGGCCAGCCGGCCGTGGCAGCCACGCACTCTCCCGCAGATCCAGCGCTCCACCACCTGCTCGGCCGTTCAGCCTCGTCATTCCTGTCTGGTGGTGCCAGTAGGCTGCCGTCACCATGAACCTCATCCCGACACTCTGGCCTGGGCCGTCAGCCGTGGGGCTGGGCTGCTCCGGCCGCGTCCACGCTGTGTGCTGTCTCCTGCCATATGTTGGGCCCCCCTGTTCATTCATCATGCCTCCTGAAAAGTCTCTTAATTACATTATGTTCATAATCCATAAAACATAATTAAAATATGTAAATCCATTATATTCTTTAATGAGCACATTGAGACCTCAAATTTTTAAATTAGATATAAAATTGATGTGGACCTACTACTATTGATTACGCGTGGTAATAAATCAGGCGCAATTTGGATTGACTTCCCTCTACCCGTTGGATGCAGTGTGTGTGTGTGTGTGTGTGTGTGTGTGTGTGTGTGTTGTTTCTTGGGGTTTTGTTTGTTTGTTTGTTTAGCATTTCCTGTGACTATTTACAATTACGTGCTATCTTGTAAGCTTGCAGAGGGTTTGCACAAAGCAGCTTCTCAATTTCTGCTCTATTTTTTAAATTTTTTTGTACTTATTTATTTATTTATTTTTAGAGAGAGAGAGAGAGCATGAACGGGGAGGGGCAGAGGGAGAAGGAGAGAAAGAATCTTAAGCAGACTCCCCACTGAGTGCGGAGCCCAATGTGGGGCTTGATCTCAGGACCTTGAGATCATGACCTGAGCTGAAACCAAGAGTTGGACACTTAACTGACTGAGCCACCCAGGCGTCCCTCTCATTTCTGCTCTAGCAATATTTTTGTTTTCATTTCAGGACTGATATGCCGATTCTTCATTATCATGGAAGATATGGGAAGGGTCACCAGACTTTGTCTCTCTCTGTCCTCATCTGCTACTCGTCCCTTAGCCACATCTCAAATTCACACTCAAAAATGTCAAGTACTGTTTTCCAGACACACCTGTCTCCCTGTCTCTGCACAGGCTGGTCTGTCTCTGCAGTGAGTGTCCTTCTGTCATCTGTCTGTAGGAAATTTGTACACATTTTCAAGCCCAGCTCAAGGATCTCCTTTCCCTATCCACCTTTGTCTTAAGGCTTACAACACTGGCTTTGTCTTAAGGCTTACAACACTGCTCTACTTTCTAAGGATGGCTTCCGTGGGTACCATTTTTATGTGGACTATAATTTTTTTCATTGGACCTTCATAATGGCCATGCGAGGCAGTCATTAAAGGTATCACCCTCATTTTATAGGCCATATGCTTGTAAGGCTCATAAAGGTTAATTGATTTGTCCAAAGCCTTGCAGGCTGAAGGCAGGGCCTCTACCGGGACCCAGGGACACAAACCCCTGGGCCTTGCTCTATCTGATATAGAAGTTTCCTTCGTCTTGCAAATCTTTCCAAAGGGCCTCTCTTTCACCAGCCCCATGCACCTGCTATCAATACGCTGCAGAAGCTTTCCTAAAGGCTCTTCTTCCCCTTCTTTTTTTTTTTTTAAAGATTTTATTTAGTTATTTAGTTTATTTAGTTATTAGTTTAAAGATTTTATTTAGATTGTATTAGAGAGAGACACAGCGAGAAAGGGAACACAAGCAGGGGGAGTGGGAGAGGGAGAAGCAGGCTTCCCACGGAGCGGGGAGCCCTATGCGGGGCTCGATCCCAGGACCCTGGGATCATGACCCGAGCCGAAGGCAGACGCTTAACGACTGAGCCACCCAGGTGCCCCTTCTTCCCCTTCTGATCCAGTTCCTTCCTATCAAATTAAGGGTTTGCTTCTATTTTCATAAGCTTGAAGTTGGTTCCACAGTTTAAACCAGAAATTAACCCAGAGGTTTAGAACCACACGAAGCGTGAGTTGAATCCTGGTCTGGCCCCCAAGTGTGCAAGAACTCCTCAGTCTTTCCCACCTTCATCTCTAAAATGGGAATACACAATAGTAGCTATGTCAGAGGTTGTGAGGGTTCTGCAAAATAACACGTGGAAAACGTTTGCTTCTCAGGGATTGTTAACTTTGAAAGGCATTATCTTTATCAGCCTCATCTAATGATGAGGAACCTCTCCTTCTGTGGATGGGGCTTTGCATGGTTACCCACCAAGGGAACTCCCCCCTCCTCGATATCACAGGTGTATTTTGCTTGACTGTATCTGGAAGTGGCCCACTTTGGAAATCCAATTCTGTCTTTTCCAAGGTTAGCAATCTGACTCCTAGGAAAATACAATGAGTCGTCCATCCTGCGTTTTCTTTTTCTTTGTATTTATTTGAGAGAGAGGGAGAGAGCATGTGATGGGGGTTAGGCTCAGAAAGAGAGAGGGAGAGAGAGAATCCCAAGCAGACTCCATGCCCAGTGCAGAGCCTGACGTGGGGCTCCATCTCAGGACCTTGAGATCATGACCTGAGCCAAAATTAAGTGTTGGATGCTTAACCAACTGAGCCTCCCAGGTGCCCCCCACATTTTCTTTTAATAAACATCTATTTATTGCCTAAATAGCTATTACTTGGGTATCAGTCTAAGTACCCAGCTAAGCCGACAAGAGCCATGTAATCTAAACTACCTGCAATAGAGTAGTTACGGACCACCCCCTTTGTCATCAGTGTACACAGGGTCTAGCTATCCTGGGGTCTGGCACACAGAAGGATTTCAACAAATACGTGTTGAATAACAGTACAATCACCATTCCTACTGCATCTAATCACTCACAATATTATTTTTTTGGAATGAATTCCGACTGAAGTCGCCAAAATTACATCTCCCTCTTAGAAATGTGGTTCCAAATCGTTCGTGTTTATCAGAACCACCTGGAGGGTTTGTTAAGCCCACCCCTGGAGTTGCTGAGTCTCTAGGTCTGGGTAGGGCCTGGAAACCTGCATTTCTTACAGGTTCCAGGGAGATGCTGCGACTGCTATTGGGCCAGGGACCACACATCAAGAACCGCTGCTGTTGGGGGCAGCGGAGTGCTCGATGGACGGGGTGCGGATCCCCAAATCACTGCTTGGAAGACACCCACCAAGCGCCCACCCTGGACCATGAATGAGAAACTAACTTCATAGTGTGCAACCTCTGAGAGTCAGGGTTTATCTGTGACAGAAGCTGGAATCACCTAACACAGACTAAAAGGTAACTGCTTCCGGAAAGAAGAGGAACCTACAGTAAGTTCAAGCCTCCAATTTTTCTTCCTTGGCTTAAAATACAAGGCCTGAGGTTTCTGAGCTATTTTGGATTTTCTTTGGATCCAACTTGTTAAATATCTTCTTCCAAATTACCATTGTATTTCGGATATAGATTTATTTTAAATTACCTATTAAATGCCTATTAAATATAGGCCTGAGGTTTCTGAGTTATTTTGGATTTTCTTTGGATCCAACTGCATACCCTAACTTTCTACCACCAAGGCTCCCATCAGCATCCCCCCCTTCCCCACCCATCCTTTCTAAATTCTAGATCTGCCATGTCATAGGAGGTGCATGGAAGAAAGAGGCCAAGGGTGAGGTCACCTCAACTGGTTCAAAGATAATATTCTGAAGGTTTGGGTATAAAATCAGCATAGAGCAAACTCAATAACTCATTTACTCCTTCAGAGTGCTTCGCTGTGTGCCAATAATGGAGAGGCCCCCTTCTAAGAAGTGTAGGTACGGGGTGAACAGCATAGCTGAAGTTTCAGAGGAAAGACACATAGGGTCATCTTCAGGGTTCTGACTGGCTCCCCAGTGGAAGCAAGATACAATCATAATCTAAATGAATGGGTTAGCAACCTCAAAACATTAGCATTCTATTTGCAACCAGAAGGGGCAAGAGTTTGTCAGTATGGCAAAGATTCAGGGAGGCATCCTTTGGCCTTGGTGACATTCCTGTCCAGGAGAGCGAGAGCAAGAGAGCCCCTTGGCTTCTTGTTAGGGAAGAGTGTGTCTCAAGCTGTCTTAGCTGAGAATCCATCTTCTGTGAACCTGTGTGTACAGAGGCACAAAGTGCTGATATGCTGAGGGAAACACTCCAGCCTTACTTGTCAACGGAAAGTAACACAGGCTTTCTGGTTATATATCAGTCTATCAAGAGTTGAGCTAATGTGAGTCTCTCTGAAGATTGAATCCCCTCACAATACACTGACAAAAATCGAGTGTCTTGAATTTCTCAGCCTAAAGGGTCCTTTTATAGACCATGAATCCATGTGAAGTCTCATCACACCTAACCTGTCACACTTCTTTGATGACCTTCCACCTTTATCACATGCCTTCTTTCAAACATCACCCCAAATTGGTGATAGTTTCATTCTGTTCAGACTTTGTGCATGCTTATCTGTATGCCTGAAATTCGTCTGCCTTAGCCACCTGGTGACCTCTGACATTTCCTTCAAAACGCAGTTCAGATATTCCCTTTGCCCTCTGGGATGACTCTTCTTGTTAAATCTCTTCTTCCAAATTACCATTGTATTTCGGACATAGATTTATTTTAAACTACCTATTAAATGCCTATTAAATACAGGCCTGAGGTTTCTATTATGTGTTTAACCCCGAGAAACTCCTTAGTGATGGATGTTGTTATCCATGTATTACAAATGATGGCTTTAAGCCTCAGAAAATATAAGCCCACGTTCACACAGTTAGTTTGTTTGCTAGGCTGATTCTAATTGAGATGTGTCAGTTACAAAGGTCATGGTAACAGTCATCCTGCTCTGCTCTTTATTTACTTGTCTGTTCCTTCACTAGACTGCGGGATTCTGTAGAAACCATGACTTTGCATACACACACACACACACACACACACACACACACACACCCGTCACCATGTGCAGAACATTCCATGCATGTGTGTGTGTTCAATGAGAGTGAGTGAGTGAATGAATGAATGGCTTTTTCACGTGGCAGCCATATGGCCGTCTAAAATAGATTTTGGGGGTGCCTGAGTGGCTCATTCGGTTAAGCATCCTACTCTTGATTTCAGTTCAGGTCATGATCTCAGGGTGGTGAGATCGAGCCCCAAGTTGGGCTCCCTGCTCGGCACAGAATCCACTTCTCTCCCTCTCTCTCTGCCCCTCCCCCCACCCATGAACACATGTGTGCACTCTCTCAAATAAATAAATCAATCTTTAAAAAAATTTAAAAATAAAATAGATTTTGTACAAATATTTTATGTCCCTGTCTCTAGCTTTCTGCCTGGCTTAACTACTATTATCTGCACTTCCTCTCGTTCTGTAGAGCAGATTCCACCGAGCTATCCAAGGAAAGACGCTCCTCCTGATCCCTTCAGGGGACTTGTCCAACCACACAGTACTAATTTCATGTAACTTAAATATCCCGGCCATTTAGCTTGCCTCTCTCATTTATGCTACAGTAAAAATCCAAGATGTGCTTGTTTAAGAGGCAGAAGGAGGCAGCCTCTAATTCATACATGATTTCTTCTCAAATGCTCTCTCTGTCTAATGGCAGATGGTTCACAGGCCCATCCTGTGAATGTTATGATACTTAATGCGTAAGAAGAGTCTAGTGGGGGAGGAAGGAGAAATGAAGATGAGATCAAAGACAATTACCATTTATTTATGCTTCACATCCTACTTAAAGAAGAGTCACGGCGCAAAAAGAAGGGTGGGAACCAGGTGGGGAAGAAGCCAGTTACACACAAGATAAAATCTGGAGAATTAACAGATGTAGTAAACTGACCGCAGAGATGTTAATTTCGTGAATGTACCCGACTTGATTTCTTCTAATCTGCTTGTTTAAGTATCAGGGCTTTGCTAAGGCAAGCTCCATTTCTTGCATGAGAATTTCAGTTAAATAAAATGGTTATTAAAATTTTTATAACAAATATGACAAATGATTAATGTCCTTAATATTTCATTACCTTCATTAACAGATCAATAATTAAAAAAAAAACCACTTACCTCTTCCCATAAAATAAACAATAGAAAGAAATTCCTAATAAATTTTTACAACAATGTAAAGCCACACCAGAAATCGAAAAAAAATGACAACAAAGTCAGAGGCCATTGTTGGGTGCAAATTAGGAAAATTAGCAAAGGTGTAAAAACAATGATCCGAATTTTATTAAATGTATAATGCAATGCACATCCTCATGTATCCTCTGCCAGTGAGGATATCTATTGGTTCCATCTTTTCAGAAATATCTATTAAAAATATTAAAAATACACACATATTATTCCTTAATTCTAGTTCTGAAAACTCTATCTTGATATAATTCAAGATGGGAGAGGACGGGAAAGTTTATACAAAAAGATGTTCGTCACAGTATTGTCTTTGAGAAGGTAAAACTGTGAGCAAATTAAAAGCTTCTTAAATCTGCAAGTGTCCCAGTGTAATCTTACACCAAAATATCCTGTGTCTCCCGCCCATTACTTTTTTTTTACATCTAGAGATAAAGAGCCATGTAAATTTTCTTCCAGTTTTTTTGTATTCCCATTTCTTCCATTTAAACCTTTATTCTATATGGGATGTATTGCAATATGGGATGTGAGGAGTCGGAGAATATGGACCTACATCCTGTCTTTACGTAACACCAAATGTGATACTTTGGGTAAATAATTTAATCTCTCTCAGGACTCCTGGGTGGCTCAGTCAGTTAAGCATCTGACTCTTGATTTTAGCTCACGTCATGATCTCAGGGTCCTGGGATTGAGCCCTGCATCCAAAATAAATAAATACATCTTAAAAAAAAATAATTTGAGTCTTGGTTAACTGGTCCATGGAAAGCGAAATGATCACACTTATCTTACAGTTGGGTTGTGAATCTGAAGTGAGTTTGTGCACATGGAACCAGGCTGTTTCAATTGCCCACAGGCTCACGGGTGAGGGGCTGATAGTCCATCTGTCAGGAGTCCGAGAACAAGAACTGGAGCTGCTAGGGAAGTTTTTCTGGAAAAAAAGGCAACTCTGAATCAAGTATTAAAAGTAACCAGAAAGAGACTCCTACTTCCAGCCGTGAGGGAGTAACAAGGATGACAGTTCTGAAACAGCCTAGCAAATCAGATAAAGTGACCCAGGAGTTTTCAGAAATTGAACAGTAGACAGCACAGGACAGTGACCTCTGCAAGAAGGAAAATAAATGAGGTGAGCCTTAGAGGTACCCCAAAGTGCTGCCTACAGAGGGGCGTACTGTCTAAATAAGCATGTGCAGGGGGATAACGGCACAAAACCAGGTGTCCTCACGGAGCTGAGGACATGGTGCATGGAGTCGGGGCTGGAACCAGAGACCAAGATTAGCATGGAAGGGTAGGGGAGAGGAGAAGCAAAGACAGGGAGATTCAGTGATCAACAGAGGGCTGTTCTTGTGTCTTTGGCTGAATACTGATCTGTGCATGTGTGTGAGGAAGCCAGTCCAGCTAGGGAAGAACCCCTGGAAAGTAAGCAGAAAAACTCCCCCAAATCACCAGGGCTGGATGTAATTCATAGCCCCATCATGCATAGTGAAAAGATCTCCTAACACAGCAAACATAGAGTGTAGTCCTCAGGATGATGTTAACTCATGAACACTGTGCTAGACTAAATATATGTGTCTCTCCAGAATTCTTAAGTGGAAATCTGATCCCCAGTGCGATGGTATTTGGAGGTGGAGCCTTTGGGAGGTGGTTAGGTCAGGAGGGTGACCTAATGAATAGAATTAGTGCCTCTTTAAAAGAAACCCCAGAGAGTTCCTTACTCCTTCCACAACATGAAGACACAATGAAAACATGGCCTTCTGTGAACCAGACCTGAATCTGCCAGCACCTTGATCTCAGACTTCCCAGCCTCTATAATGGTGGGAAATAAATATATGTTATTTAAGCCTCCCAGTGTATGGCATTTATTATAGCAGCCCAAATAGACTAAGACATGGGGCCAAAATATCCTAGACTAAAGGTCATTCTAGACTTGTCTTAGAAGGTGTATTCCTCAAAAGTTGTAAATGAGTCCAAGTATTAATTTTGTCCCAGAACAAGGCACAAAATATTTAAAGAGATGTCCCATTCAATATTCAACTGCCAATAAATGTATCCCAACATAACAACAGAAAAATGAAAAACTATATGATTATTTTAAATTATAAAAATCATTTGATCATTCAGCATTCATTAATGTTCATAAAAACTTTCAGCTGAGTAGTCTTAGCAGAGAACATTCTCAACCTGATAAAGGGCTTCTGGAAAAACTAAATGCTTTCACCCCGAGGCTGGCAACACAGCTGGGAATCCTACTCTCACTGCTCATACAACATTGAACTATAAGTCCTACCCCAGCAAGGGAAGACAGTGCAAAAAAGACAGATAAATTGGAAAGGAAGCAGCAAAACCATCTCTATTTACAAATTACTTGATTATCTAAGTACAAAATCCCAGGGAATACAAAAAAAAAAAGTTCTAGAACTGAGTTTAGCAAATTTGTAGGAAGTAAGTACAATGCTCAAAAATCAATTACACTTCTGTAACTAGCAATGAACAATTGGAAATGCCTTTTTAAAGGAGTACAATTTAAAATAGCAGCAAAAAAAGAGATGTTCGGGTTAACCTCTAACCAAATGTGCATGGTTTCTGAAAACTATGAAACACTAACAAAATAAATCAAAGAAAACCTAAATAAATGTAGAGATAGATCTTATTCAGGGATTGGATGGCCCAGCATCGTTAAGATGTCAGTGCTCCATTCTGCATGGCGCACTGGGTGTTGTGCACAATGAATCATGGAACACTACATCAAAAACTAATGATGTATGGTGATGAACATAACAATAAAAAATTAAAAAAAAAAATGTCAGTGCTCCCCAAATGGATCTAGGGATTTAATGTCAATCAAATTCCCAGCAGGATGTTAGAAACTGATTCTAAAATGTATATGTAAGGGCAAAGGACCTAGCCTGGCCCAAAAACTTTTGCAATAGAAGAACAACATTGAAGAATCTCATACTTGATTTTGACACTTGTCATGAAGGCAGAGTAATTAAGACTGTTATTAGCATATAGAGAGACATAAGGATTAATGGGCCAGAGTACAGTGCTCACATATATGACTAATTTATTTCCGACAAAGGTGTCAAGACAATTTGACTCATGTTTCTGAAACCATTACATAGACATGCACACACACAAAAATTGAATCTCAACCACTACCTCACACCACAGAGAAATGAACTCAAAATCAATTATAGACCTAAAAGAAAAGCTAAAAGAAAACATGTAGAAAATCTTAATGACCTTAAATTAGTTGAAGACTTCTTTATAGGAGACAAAATGCATGAACTATTAAAGAGAAAACATGATAAATTAGATTTCATCAAGATTAAGTGCTTGCTTTTCAAGATACTCTTCTATAGGTATTTAAGCGTTTAACCCCAGAAGAAGCGTGGTGAAGGGCATACCAAACTCTCAGTACAATTTTTGTAATTTTTGTGTAAGTCGAATGGTTTTAAAACAGAAAGTTAAGATAAAAATAGCAAAAATTAAAGGTGAGCCATAAACTAGAACAAATATTTTTTAAAAATACGTATCTTACGGAAGACTTGTATCCAAAATATATAAAGAACACTCACAATTCAATAGTAAAAAGACAATCTTTTTTTTAAGTTATTTATTAATTTGAAAGAGAAAGAGGGGGCTGGAAGGGGCAGAGAGAGAGGGAAAGAGAAACTCAAGCAGACTCTGTACTGAGCGTGGAACCCCGACACGGGGCTCAATCCCACAACCCTGAGATCACTACCTAAGCCGAAACCAAGAGTCAGACACTTAACTGACTGTGCCACCCAGGTGCCCCAAAGGATATCCTTTTTTCAAAAAAAAATGTACAAAATAGTTGAACAGCCACCTCACCAAAGAAGATATACAAATAGACAATAGGGAAATGAATAATGCCCAGCATCATTAGTCATTTGAGAAATCTGAGTTAAAGTCACAATGAGATACCACCATATACCTATTACAATGGCTTAAATTCAAAAAGGCTGACAGTACCAAATGCTGGTGAGATTGTAGAACAACTGTAGCTCTCACACATTGCTGTAGGAAACTCGAAATGCTACAGCCACTTTGAAAAGCAATTTAAGAGTTTCTTACAAAGTTAAATTTACACCTCATATGACCCAGAAATTCCACTCTTAGATATTATCTAAGAGAAGTGAAAACATAGTTTCACATAAAGACTGGTACATGAGTGTTCATAGATGAGTTATTTATAATAGCAGAAAATTAGAGTCAACCCACATGTCCATGACCTGGTAAATGGAGAAACAAATTGTGGTCTATCCATCTGAGACATGTGACAAATAGAAACAGACTAACTGAAACCACAGTCACATGGATAGATCTCAAAAGCTTTGTGCTAAATTGAAGAAGCTAGACATAGAAGGCTAGATACTTTAGTGGAATATCTTAAGCCAGCACATTAACATTCCAGCTGGTCCTCATCATCAATAGGTAGATATGTGGAAAAAAGGAAACTCTATCTTTTCTGTGCTTTACACCAAAGTTTGCGATAGGAACCTCCCCTCTTGAGACTGGATTTATTAAGTCTTCATGTATAATGTTCTGGATCTCTGGGGAGTATAACTGTGCTTCTAGATTAAGATACAGTCTGGCAGCAAAACCATATTCTAGGGGCACCTGGGTGGCTCAGTCATTAAGCGTCTGCCTTCGGCTCAGGTCATGGTCCCAGGGTCCTGGGATCGAGCCCCGCATCAGGCCCCCTGCTCAGCGGGAAGCCTGCTTCTCCCTCTCCCACTCCCCCTGCTTGTATTCCCTCTCTCGCTGTCTCTCTCTCTGTCAAATAAATAAATAAATAATCTTAAAAAAAAAAAAAATTCTAGCCTATATATACCACAACCAAATACTGAAAAACTCCTTAAAAGCAAGGCTTTTGGGCTTGATTTGCTAACTCACTTGTTTGGAGACCTTAAGGAAGATATTAAATATCTTGAAGCCTTGATAAACTCATCTATAAAATGAGACCACTAGGGTCATGGCGAGAATTAAATGAGATATTTTAGGTCAATGTGTTTTCCTTGAATACAGTATGGGCTTGAAACATCACAGAATGCACAGCTATGCCTATCAGGCAATTCAATACCTTTGGGCTCCAGGATATTACCAACAATCTTTCAGTGACTTTGTGCGGCTTCTGAACTATCATTTCTTAGATGACATGATCCACTGATGTGACTCAGTTGAGTTAGACGAATTAGTTCAAACATTCCTAAACAGTCTTCATCATCACTAGTTATAAAGCTCAAAATATGTGAATTCAGACAAGAAAAGCTGCTGTGTCTTCTCCCAACAGGGAGTTCAGAAGGGCTCCGTGGGGCAATTCTAAAGGAAATTCTAAAGGAATGTAGCTCTGCCTTCCAATGGTAGACTGTGATTTCCTGTTCCTTCTCTACTTTTCCACATGGATATTTTGCCCTAATGAATCTCCTAAAAACAAAACAAAAACAAAAAACAAAAAAATACCCCCCAAAACAACCTCTTGATTCTCTTCATCACCAAAAGTCGAGGAACATTAATTGTGCACAATGGTTCAATCCGGCAGCGAAAGTCTTACCCTAGGTGACCTAGACCCCACCTTCTCTAGATAAATCCCCAGATAAACTGAAGCTAACAACCAAAAATAGAGAAAAATCAAGTGTAATGACGAAGTGTATTTCCTGCAGGAAATATGTGATACTTTTATGTTAAGAAAACCATAATAATCATCAGCCTGTGCAAAGAATCTCATCTCAGCCATAGCTAGACCCAGAACTAGTTTGTTCTGAAACCTGAACCACTAGAACAAACATCACATTTTCCATCTCTTTCCTACTTATATTTGAGTCCAGTCCAACGATTTCTGCAATCCAATGTGGCTATAAAAATCAGAGTCTCTCTCAGAACATTCAGTCAAACTAAAGCTCTTTTCTGTATCTCCAACCACTTTGCCACTTGACCTTCCCCCTGAATGTGCCTTCACTGCAGTGTGGCACGGACTCTGAAGCCCCAGAGGGGGTCACCCTCCTCCATTACCGCCACTGCTCCTAGGTTGGCAAGCTGCAGTGAAAAGGAAAAGGCAACACAACCTAGCTCCTAGACCGTCAGAACACTCTCCTCGGAACTCACCTGTCATCTCTCATTGCTCCCTGAGGGGCAAACCGCCGGATAACTCTGCTCCTAATACAGAGGCAGACTGGTGTCCCACACTAAGAACCAGGGCCCTTTTGATTTGTCATGGGGGTGGTGTAGTGACACATTCTCAACATCCGGCTGTCTCCACTGTAATTCCTTCAATAGTCCATGATTGAAGGGGACAGGAAGAATCTTATAGCTCCACGAGATGCACATTTTCCCATTTTAATGACCTTTAACCTATTAGTTTCAGGGCAATTTCTCATTCTAGAAGCTCTCAGTAGGTCTAACTCCGCATAGCCAAGTATCACTGCCTGTTCATTATCTATTTCTCGCCTAATTTTGCCTAAGACATCTCAAGGTCTCCAAAAGTGAAGGAAACAATTTTCAAGGAATTTTTTCATTGAAGGAATTCATTAGGGGATTACAGAGACATATGTCCAGGTACAAGAATTCTTTGGCCATCCATGTTCTCTGGTAACTTCTCCATGCACATTCCATTCACCCATTTAGAGGAGTTCCCCTTTTCATTGATATAGTAACATAAAGTCAATTTCTAAATCACTATTACACTTACCTATGCAATTAAAATTGATCTAAACCTCACTAATGTAACTGTTATCAATTTCAATTAATTTCATAGTAAGCTGTAATACACATCAACACGGACCACTGCAGATCTGACACCTTTCCATAAACTGGAATCTGAGCAAGAGATACCAGAATAGGAGTCCTCCTTCTCAAATTCAGCTTCAATCTTTTAAAAAAAAATTTTATTTATTTATTTATTTGAGAGAGAGAGAGAGCATTTGCACACGAGCAGCAGAGAGGGGTAGAGGGAGAGAGAGAGAGAATCTCAAGCAGACTCGCACTAAGTGCAGAGCCCAATGTGGGGCTCAATACCACCACCCTGAGACCATGACCTGAGCTAAAATAAAGAGTTGGACGCTTAACCAACTGAGCCACCCAGGTGCCCCACAGCTTAAATCTTATATGTAGAGGGCACACGGAATAGTAAGGCAGATCTTTCTCTACAAACTTACCCAATAGGCAGACAAACCACATAGGAAGGGCATTGGCAGAGGAATACCAGACATTAAGGACATCCTTGGGGGATGTTCATCCTTGAAGAATTTTATTCAAAGCCTTTCTGAAAATTTTTAGAACAAAAAGTCAGACAACATCGAGTGTAAGCATGGATACGGAGCGAGAAAAACTGCTAGTGGGAACGTAGGTTGGTGCGGCCACTTTGGGGGAACAATTTCGTAATAGAAAATGTGAAGATGCACACTATAATCCAGTGCTTTCTCTGTTAGGGATTTACCCTACAGAGTCTCTTGCACAGGTGCACGTGTGCACAGGAAGGAATGCTCACAGTAGCAGTGCTCATAATAGCAAATATTGGGAAACAAACTCCATCCATCAATAACAGAGAAGATGAATCAGTTGTGGTATCTTCACATAAGACTACAGAAGGGGTCAAACAGAATCTATGGGGGATGGATCGTGGTGCATCCACTGCTATATGAAACAATATTTGGGTAATAACCATCTAGGGTATTCACAGATCATTGAAACTGTGGCCTGGAGGGGTAGGTTGACTTGTCTAAAGTAAATTGGCTGATAAAAAGGGCAAGTGGGAAACAGAACCAGGTTCTCTTGCCCCCTGGTCCACAGCTTTCTCTGGTATATCTCATCACCTTCTTACAGGTCAAAAGAAGATAATGTCATTAAACTGACCCATTACTCCATCAAAATGTCATCAAATTGACCCATTAAACTGTATGTGTTGACCTTGACTTACGAGAGCATATCATCCTTCTTATCTGTCCCTTGGGATCTGCTGATCCTGTTTAATCGTCTGAGCTTGTGGTTCTTCTCTTTACTAGAAAGCTTGAATTTAATGGAATCTTGAGACAGAGATGATAGAGATAGACACAGACACAGAGATAGGAAATAAAGTACTGTTTTCTTTCTCCCAGGGCCTCATGGGATACACGTGGGAGTCAGAACTCTTGTGTTAAAAACCCAGTGTCTCCTTGGAAACTCAATGCATCTTTAAGCCCCTTCTGCTCAGCAGTCACACGAGCAACTCAATATTTCCCCAATGTACTTCCTTTCACAGGGCTTATATTTTAGACCTGGCCTTGGCCTTTAGCAGGATTATGGGCTGGTTGGCTTGGGCTGCTGTTCAGTTCAGTAGAATATTGATCCACCTCTAGTACCTCAGTGGATGCAATGGGCTGTAGGAAGTACCAGGGCGAAACCCTAATTGCAGTGAAATGAGTATTCCTGCAGGAAGATCAAACAGTAATGTGGAGGTCCCAATCGTCAGTGGAGATGAGAGATTGCTATCCTAAGGGTGAGACATGGAGCTTTTCACGTGCATTCATCCATTTTTCTGTTGCTTCATTCACTGTCCATTCATTCTATAAACACTTACTGTCTCCCTGCTCACTATTCCCCAGGATACAGCTGCAGATTAGAGAGACAAGACCTTCCAAAATGTAGAGTGTTAACGGGGGAATAGATAACTATATAAACAGTTACAATAAAATGAGAGATGGAAAGAACAGGGAGCCGTGGGTAAAGAGAGTAAGGGTGTCTATACCATCTTCAGGAGGGAGGACTGGGGACCTGACATTTAAACTGACACCTGCCAAATGAGATCTGGATCAGGGAAGGGCACGGGGCATGTCCAGAGCCTCAGAAGCAGGAGAAATCATGGCACCATCCAGTAACTGAAGTCAACTCTAGCTGAGCGTGCAGTACAAGGGAGCAGGTGACAGGAAGTGAGACCAGCAAGGGAGGCAAAGGAAGTGAGTTCTATGGCTCTATATCCTATAAGGGAAATTGGCTGCCATGTGGAAAACAGTGGAAGCTCTGTCTCTTCTCTTTCTGATCATGACCCTGTTCCACTATTACACTTAATGATGTCCTGAATGGGGTATTCCTCATGCCTGTGCTTTTCCTTATAGTGTGTGTGTGTGCACGCGCATGTGTGTGTGCGTGCACGTGCATATTTATTGATTGATTTATACATATATAATATAGTATAATTTATATATAATTATATAGAGGAATGATATAATATATAACAATAATAAAATATATTATAACATCATAATATAGTAATTGATAATATAAGTATTAGTTATTATATATTATAATTGGTATATAATAATACAATAATGTATATTAAATATATAGTATATATAATAATTATATATTCCATATATCATTGTCTCACATTTCTTCATATAAATGGCGGTATACTGTAACAATTCCTCTGCAATTTACTTTTCATTAATTATGTTTTGGATTTCCTCCCTGTCAATAAATACCTGATCCTTTTATTCCACATTTTCTGAAAAATTTTTAAGCATTTATTACCTTTTGTCATGAGGAAAAACAAATATACAACCGTGAACAAAATTCATCAGAAATGTTTAGTTTGTGGGGTGCCTGGGTGGCTTAGTTGGGTGAGTGACCAACTGGTGATTTCGGCTCAGGTCATGATCTCAGGATGGTGAGATCAAGCCCCATGATGGGCTCCGTGCGCAGCGTGGAATCTGCTTCTCCCTCTCCCTCTACTCCTCCCCCTGCTCACACTCTCTCAAAAATAAATAAATAAATATTTTTAAAAAAGAAATGCTTAGTTTGTAGGGGGCTTAAGTGATGACTATACTTACAGGCTCTTTTCCATGATGTCATTCATTAACTTTCACCCACCGCTTCTCACTTTTAGTCACAAGCTGGTAAGAACAAGCTGAGAGCAGGTACCACGTTGTGCTTCTTGCACTTTTTTTTATTTCCAACATTTTTCACTTTATTAAATCCTTTGCTACACTTTATCTCGAATACTCTGTTTAAATTTGATAGAACATATTAAATTTAATCTCTGGTTTGATTTTAATACTGCTAGCCTTGATCTTCTCATTTTCACTTATGTACTAGACCAAACATTGCAATTTCAGTTTTCTCATCCCGTTTTGTTTTAGTATTTCTCTCAAAAGTAGCAAATACATGAAGGAAAAGAAAAAAAAAAAAAACCTCAATCTGAGATTTATTGCCCTTTTAAAATGAGAATTTATGTTGTTTACATTTTTTAATTTTTGTCTTTTATTGAAGTATAGTTTACACATGATATTATGTTATTTCAGGTGTACTACTTAGTGATTCAACAATTCCATACATTACTCAGTGCTTACCATGATAAGTATAGTCACCACCTGTCACCATACAATATTATTACAATATTATTGACTACATTCCCTGTTCTGTACTTTTCACTTCTTGATTATAACTTTTGTTCTTGCTATGAAATCTTTAATCATATTTTATGTTCCTTTATTATATCTATTTTGTCTTCTGATGAATGAACCATGTTATTCATTTATTCAAGAGGCATTTACTGAGCCCTTGCTGTATACATGACTACTTGCCATAAAACGTTATGAAGATGTGAAAAATAAATTATTTACAATTCTACCAGCAATAATCTCTCAACACGTCATGTTCTCACAATTGGTATTTACATAATCACAATCATATCAGACAAATCAAAACCAATTTTTTATTATGGTAAAAAACATAAAATTTTCTCTTAACCATTTTTAAGTGTATAGTATAAGTAGTGTTAATTATATACACATTGTTGTGTAACAGATCCCTAGAATTTTTTCCTCTTGCAAAACTGAAATTCTGTGCCAAGTGAACAACTCCCCCTTTCCTTCCTCCCCACCAGCCCCTGGCAAAGACTCTTGTATTTTCTAAGAGTTTAACTACTTTACATATTTCATTAATGGAATATGCAGTATCTGTCCTTTTGTGACTGGCTTATTTCATTTAGGATATTGTCTGTCCTCAAGGTTCACCCATGTTGTCACATTTTATAGGATTTCCTTCCTTTTTAAAGCTGAATCCTATTCCATTACATGCATATACCACATTTTCTGTATCCATCCATTGATAGAGATTTAAGTTGCTTCCACTTCTTGGTTACTCTGAGTAATGCTGCAATGAACATGGGTGTGCAAATCTCTTCAAGATCCTGTTATCGATCATTTTGGATTTATACCCAAAAGTGGGATTGCTGGATCATACTGTAATTCTATTGTTAGTCTTTTGAGGTACCTCTGTTCTCTGTTTTTCATTGCAGTTTTACCATTTACATTCCTACCAACAATGCACAAGTGTTCCAATTTCTCCACATCCGTGCAAACATTTATGATTTCATTTTCTTTGGTAGTGGCCTTCCTAGCAAGCATGAGGTGATAGCCCATTCTGATTTTGACTTGCATTTCCTTGATGATCAGTAACACCTGATCATCTTTTCATATACTTGTTGTCCATTTGTGTATCTTCTTTGGAGAAATATCTACTCAAGTCATTTGTCCGTTTTTTCATTGGGTTCGTTGTTTTTTGTTGATGAGTTGTATTCTGGATATTAACTCCTTATCAAATGTGTGGCTTGCCGATATTTTTCCCATTGCTTGAGTTGCAATTTCACTGGATTGATGGATTGCTCTGCTGCACAAAAGTTTTAAAATTTGATGTAGTTCCATATGTCTGTTTTTTCTTTTGGTGCGTGTGACTTTGGTGTCACATACAAGAGATCATTGCCAAATCTCATGTCCTGAAGCTTTTACCCTATGTTTTCTTCTAAGGATTTTATAGTTTCAGGTTTGACATTTAGGCCTTTGATTCAAGATTATTTTGGCCATTCAAGGGTCCTTTGAGACTCCATACGCATTTTAGCATATTTATTTTCAATTTCTGAGAAAATGTCATTGGATTTTGATAGGGATTGCACTGAATCTGTAGATTTCTTTGGGTAGTCCAGACATTTAAGACTATTAAGTTTTCCAATCCATGAACACAGGACAACTTTCCATTCATTTGCGTTTTGTTTAATTCTTTCAGCAATGTTTGTAGTTGTCATTGTAAAAGCCTTTTGCCTCCTTTGTTAAGTGTATTCCTAAATCCTTTTTTTGATGCTACCATAAATGGGGTTATTTTCTTAACTCCCCATTCCGTATAAGAACTATATTTCAATGACCATCTCCTATTCTTCAAAAATTATAATCTCTGCATCTTTCAAAATATTTTCCAGTTTTATTTATTTATTATTTATTTCCAAAAGGCATTTTGGGCAACATGTATCTGTCACTCTGAAGACCTCAGAATGCCTTCCTAGGCCTGAGATTTGACATATGCTCAACAACTTGATATTTAGGTATTGATTGTGCCAGAAAGAAAATCTGAAACTAACTTGGCTTTAACTCTTCTGAAAGCAAATTGTTGCCTTCTGAAGCTCACGGGATTGTCTTTTTATCCCTCGAATTTAAAATCTTTGCAAGGGATTTGTCTTGTTTATTTGAACTTACTTTGTCCTCTTGATTTCTAATCTTTGGATCTTTTGTAAGTTTGGGATTTTTCTCTTCCATGTTAGTTTTAAAGATAAAATTTTGAATTGATTGCTTTATTTTTAGAGGAATGGTGATTACTTTTGGGGAAAGTATCGAATTCTTACAATACTTTGATATCTCTTTCTGCACATTCTTTTTGATTATTTTTAAAGTTGTCTTCTATATTCTGGAGGTAACTCTCAAATATAAATCTGAGAATCTGCCTGACAGCTGATTCTGCAAACTGTTTACTTGGTTTTTATCTGCTTCATTTATTTTCAAAATACCTAGGCTCTGCTTAAGAAGATAGTGCCTCCTTTTTTCTCTAATGGCATAGAAAATCTAATTTCAAATTTTGTTCTCATAGGTGAATTAAGTTCTAATTTGGGGGAGAAAATGTGACATCTATGGTCTTCTTTTCGTGTGTGTGCAGACTTTTATAATAATCCTAGTTCACTGATGTATCATCTGCCATCTTCCATTGTTGACCCAAAGGACCCAATTGAAAAACTTTATGAATATTCAACTTTGTTTGGTCTGTGTTTTCCTATTACAATAAAGCAAGTGGCAGTCATATACCATGAACAGATCTTGCAGGAGCTACTCTATAGTCCTATTGTTGCCTTGGCAAAACACAAAACTTGACATTATTTCAGTGGCTGTACAGGGAGCTGAAAGAACCTATTCTACTCTCCATGTCACTATGTCCTTGGCTTTGCTCATTGATGCCACACTGAAGATAGTTCACTGTGATGGATGTCCTTTTATTTTGGCTTATAAACAGCTATGCCAGACTTTCTTATGCTTATGGAGTGATTTACTCCCTGTCTCTACCTATTTCATGGTAGTTTCAATAACATGCCTGTTTATTCTGAAAATCCCACAGATTCGGCTGCAAAACCCTGTTTCATTTCATAAGGGGGTGAAGCATGAATGTTACAAGGGATGGAGCATTGCTATTCACATTTTTCTGGTTTGTTTTTTGTTTTTTTTCCCCCTGCTGTATCAATTTCCTGGGGCTACCATAACAAATTCAAAACCTGGTGGCTTAAAACAATGGAAATCGATTCTCTTGCAGGTCTGGAGGCCAAAAATCCAAAAGTAATATCACTGGGCCGAAATCATGGTGTTGGCCAGGTCACTCTCCTTGTGGAGACTTAGGGGGAGGTGGGGGGAACCTGTTCCTGTCCTCTTCCAGGTTTTGGTGGCTCAGCCTTCCTTGGCCTGTGGTCACATCTCTCCAGCCTTCAAGGCTAACATCTTCAAACCTCTCTGCTCTGTCTTCACATGGTCTTCTCCTCCGTTTGTGTGTTAAATCTCCCTCTGCCTCTTTCTTATAAGGATGCTTGTGTTGGCATTTAGAACCCATGGGGTAATCCAGGCTTCATCTCACAATTTTAACTTAATCACAAAGGGGAAAAAACAAACAACCCTTTTTCCAAACCAGGCAACATTTGCAGGTTCTAGGGATTGGGACCCAATAGCTGATATCCATGGTTGATGATTGTTCTGTGTGACATACCTATGAAGAACCACTCTGCCAAGATCTATACCCAGTTCTGGCTGACTATTTCATCCCTGAAATATCTGGATCCTTTGTCATGCTAGCTTTGTTTGAGGAGCAATACTTCTTGAGTTGTGTTGGGGAATTTTAGTTGAGCTGAGGCCAGAAGGCAGTCTGGGGGTAGGTGAAGGTTGCTGAGCCCATAAGCATGGTATAGCTGAACCTAAAGAGAAATACTTGTGTCTGGAGCTTCTAAGGGACCATGAATCAACCCTGTTACTTGTCCTGCTTGAGTTCTGGTGGGAGAAAAAGGCACAGAGAGGAGCCCTCCCTTGTTTCTTTCTCAGGAGCCTGCATCTTGGCCTTGGCACCTTCTAATGGAGATCAACTGGTTTCAGAAATGGCATTGATTTGGGGCGCCTGGGTGGCTCATTAAGTGTCTGCCTTCAGCTCAGGTCATGATCCCAGGGTCCTGGAATCGAGCTTCACATCAGGCTCTCTGCTCAGTGGGAAGCCTGCTTCTCCCTCTCACACTCCCCCTGCTTGCGTTCCCTCTCTCTCTGTCTCTGTCTCTCTCTCTGTCAAATAAATAAATAAAATCTTAAAAAAAAAAAAAGAAAGAAAGAAATGGCGCTGGTCCAAGCAAACTATTCCTATCAAGAACCAAAGCACAGGATCTAATGAATGGATAAGCCACAATCTTTATGAATATTACTTTATCAGTGTTTCTCATGTGCATTGAGCTAGGGAATATACATGCTTTTGTGTGTGTGTGTGTAATCTTCACAATAACTTTATGAAATTGGCACTGTTATTATGCCACTTTTATAAAAACCAAGGCACAGAGAGCTTAATTAGCTTTTCTAAAGTGATAGAGTCAGAACTTGAATCTAGATTTAAGTCATGCTTTAGTAAGTTAAAAGAGCTGTCAGGTTTCAGCTTCTCCTTCCAATAAGGAGCGGGGGGTGGGGGTGGGGAGTCAACGTTGTGTTTCTAAAGACCAGTGGCAGGAGACCTTCCCGGAAGGGAAAACAAGGCTGGAGGGAAGAGCATGAAAAGGAAGACACAATTGGCCAAACTGAGTCAAGAGTAACTTCTCCAAGATTGGGAGGGAACTGCTATGCTCCTGCCTGGCTAGTTGGAGTATGTCAGAGATGAACGACACAGAATCACGTGTAGGTCATGAGACCCAGGCATGGGGGCTCCTAGACTCATCAAGGAGCCTGCTGCAGGTATAACACACAGTGGTGGACATGCACTCGGGCAGGGTCTCTCTGCTTAAAAAGTTCCACATCATGGACGACCGACACAGACCTACATTCTAGAAACTTTTCCAAATGTTCTAGACTTTGTGAAACCCCAAATTTCTCTTATGCAGTCATGAATTTAGAGGTAGAGAGTTCTGACAATGACTGAGATCGAATTTCTCAACATCTTGCCTGCCAAGAGCTCAGGGTAAGATTGATTTTGGAGGAAAAAAGGCACTGACATTTCTCCATTTCTCACATTCCAGTGTGGCAGTGGGAAAATTGTGGTCCTCATGTTGTTCTCTCTCACCTTGAAGCCCAGGCTCTTAAGAGCTGGCCATAGGGCTGAAAGTCAAGATGATCACATTTCAGGCAGGCCAGACCCTGTGTTTATTGTGGCCTGTGTCTCTGAAGGCAGGCATGGACTTGGACTCTGCTAGAAGAATGGAACTTAGTGGAGACCATTTGTGTGGTTGACTCTCATACTGCCATCTTCTCTGAAATCCACTTGTCACACTTTGTAATTAATGAACTGGCAAGGAAATATGTGCTGGGATATTTTATGCATCTCTGAAAACAATAGCATTTACATTTTAAAAAATTCAAGTAATTATTATTTGTTTGCTGGCTTTTTTATTTGTATGGTCCTGTGATCCTAAAGGCCATTGTGAGTTATACATTTTCCCGAAACTCAAGGATGCCCTGAAGTATAAATTCTCTTATCTCTACAGTACTTCAACTGCTTCTTATATCTCTAGTAACTCTAGGACTTGTTATATCTTTGGTCTTTATACCCCAGTAGCCACTTAAGCACTAGAGCAACAAGATATAAAACCTTCTTTAACAATAAAACACTTTAAAATGAACCCATGGTCATTACCATTGTACTCACTGTTGCTTTGCCCTTTTTTGCCCACTCTTGAGATCCATCCTATAAAAATCCTGGGTCTGAAAGAAACATCTAGAAAACTCGATTATGCCCAAACAAAAGAAGCCATCATTTTTAAGGCTGCTAAAGTGTACTTGGCATTTCCAAATGAACCTCCTTTATCTCAATAAGCAACAATTACTCCAAGTTCTTATTTTAATTCTAAAGCTACCAAAGGGCTGCCTCTAAAACTGGAAATAAGTTTGCAATGTTGAGGTCTCTATGAAATATTTCCTCCTTAGTTTCAATAGCCTATTTTCTGAGACAGAGATTGAGTGACAGCTTAAAAGAGTACAGATTATAAACCCATTTAAGAGCATTGCATTTTTTGAATTTGTCACAAATGGAAGGAAAAACCAGGGTGACACAGGCAAGGCTCAAGTGCCAACATGTGTCTTTCTGTTTATTCATTATTCAAGGGTCAGACCCTCAACCAGGGCCAGAGAGAAATGACAAAAATAAATACATATCAGTGCAACAATCTGCAATTTAAAATAATGGAAAGCAAGATTCCTATTCATTTTTATGGCACAAACCTGACATCATTTCACTCCAATTTTCTATAATGGAACCAGCTGGGCTCTGGGAGGGAACTAGTAATAGGTTTTAATGGATAAAATCTGCCATTGAAACTGGCCATTTTCTAGCACGATCTCAGTGCTTGGCACCCAGCCCATCATGCAGCATCATGCCTTCCACGGTGCTGGGCCAGCTCGTGAAACGGGCTGGATGTGTGCGCAGGAGCACTGCTGAGCTTGGAGAGACTACTCCTCTCTCCATCAGGGAGTGTTCCAAGCCCCAGTTCAGGTTCCATAGACCCAGCTGGATAGGCCACTGGGGAAGAATCAGGGAAATGTCACTGTCTTCAATCAAGGCTTGCAAAGGCAGTGGAAACAAGGTTAGGGAGAGAGGCAGAGAGGTCCAGGCTGGGTGAGGGCAGTGCCTTCACCCACTGAAATCAATGCCAAGCCCTTGAATGGACTTCGGTTCTGTTTGGTTATAGTGGACGAGACTGGGTTTTACTGGGTCAGGATTAATAGCGAGTGTTTTTCTCTCTCGCTTTCCCCTCTCATTCCTCTAAACCATTCCTCCTTTCTTCCTATTCAGTTCTCAAACTGCTGGGAACATATGAAAATAGCATGCAAAGAATGGAATGGGCTGCCTGCCATGGAGATAAAAATGGGATGTTCGTTCTATTTTATTTCGTGGCATCACGCCTTCTTGCTGACTCTGTTTTCTTTGCTAGGCAATTTGACTGCTTCTTTGAGAGGATGACTGGTCTGGTCCTTAGCCTTGTGTTTGAGCCACAGTTGAGGTTAAACAGGTAGCCAGCCTTCGGAGGTTGGACACAAATCTGAATAGCCACCCTTCCCAGATGTATCTGGGCACAGAAGAATTAGGCTCTCTCTCCCCCTCTCTCTTTTTTAACTAGTAGCAGATTTTCGGCTATATGATCTTTAATGCTCATTTTGGTGAAATGCTGCGGGCTCTAAAAATGAATGTTGTTTTCAAATAATGTATACTCACTTTGCCCAAAGCCTGTTCTGTAACTTCTGTTCTGACTGCCTCATGGCGATGGTCCTGAAGCACGGGTACATGATTTGCAAGCAAATTTGCAATGCCTTTCAGAGTACAAGGCATGACCCGAAACAGAAAATGTAGGTGCATTCGGTATAGTCACTTCCTCAGCACTCCTGTGTCTTTGGGAACATTTCCTGATTTTATGACCACATGTCTTTTCCATGCGTTGCCTCCCTGAGGGAGCCATGCTCTCACCACCGGATTTTGCTACCATATAGAGCAACAACAGTGACAACAGAAAGGCAAAAGGAAATTTGGTTGAGTCAACATTATCTTGACCGATAGATTGGAAATTCTAATTCTTTTTGTTTTATTTTATTTATTTGTTTTTAAGTAGGCTCCATGCCCAGCGTGGAGTCCAGTACAGGGCTTGAACTCACAACCTTGAGATTGAGACCTGAGCTGAGATCAAGAGTCGGATGCTTCACCAACTAAACCACCCAGGTGCCCCTGGAAACCCTAATTCTAATCCAGGGTGAATGGCCTCTGATTTGAGCTTGGCCCAGAACACCACTGCAATTCTTTCTTTCTGCAGCTTCCTTGTCTAACTCAAAGTGTTGCATGAGTATCCCATCTCCCCAGAGCCTCCCTTCCCACCACTGCCCATCACGCACGCTGAATCCTTACCCCATCCAACTGTAGACCTTCTCTGTTCTTTCAGGTCTCCTTCCAGTTACCAGTTCCTGGTGAATTTCTGCTCCTTCTTCTTTTTCAAGGTGCTGTTCAGCTGCTCCAAGTAGAGCTGTCTTCTCTTCTCTATTACATGCTTACATTTCCCACCATCAGCTGTCCACACTCCTACCTAGTGAGCATCTCCAAGGCCAACCTTGGATGCGGAGACTAGAATCTGACATGTAGAAGGTGTTTAAAAGGCATTTGTTATATGACTTGGTGAAAAATTAATGGAAAGCAAAAGATCCTTAAAACACCAAAACAAATGGCATTTTCTTTTTCCTCTAGATGTTCCAGAAACACAGGAACTGGAGCTTGGTTTCCAACTTTGCACTGGCTGTTTTTCTCCGACTTTAGATCTTTCTAATACAGTCCACTCTGCTGTGTATACTAAAGGAAGCTAACAATGGTATGAATAATAATAAAAAAGATACTTCAAAGATCATTTATCTTTGATATTCCTAATACTGCATTTTAAAGCTGTGTTTCTTTCCGACTCCACTTAGGGGAGAAATGTAGCAGAAAGCACTCTGAACTTTAATATGAGATGAAATTTCTCTTTCTTGCTTTGTTAACCATTTAGTTTATGATTGTGACCAAGTCCTTCTCTTTTGGCCTTAGTTTCTTAATCTCAATGTGGGTTGATTTTGATCCCAAATGGGTAGGATCAGATGATCTCTAAGACCCCTTTCAGCTCTGTGGTGTATTATTCCCAAAGATAGCCATCCAAAATACCCCCAATCCATGTGCAGCTAGCACTGCTCCCAGTAAAAGTGAGAGCATGTTCTCCCCTTGAATCAGGGCTGTAAGAACTCTAAGACCTCTGAAAAATTTAAGGTAGTGCTGATAGATATTCACAGCTAGACAATAAGGGCATCCAAGAATCTTGCTGGCCCATATCAGCTCAACAAGCCCAAAGTAGGGAGAAGCTGTGTCAGAGAGAATCTTGGATGTGGCTTCTGGGCCACAATAAGATTCATAGAAAACCCATAAGGTTTTAAAATAATTGTGCTAGCTAGCAAAACACTTCAGCTTGGATTCAAGCAAAAAGTGCAAAATAGTAAGAGTCCTTTGGGTGCCCAGCCTTCCATATTTGCCTGAAAGAGGATGAGAAAGCTACCTAGCTATTAGCATGAGCCCATTCTTATGCAAAAGAGAGAGTGACTCCAAGAGCAGAGGAACACTGTGGTTTAGGGAACCAATCTCAGATGTAGAACTGGGCCCTAAGCAAGAACATTTTCCATGCCCATGGTTGGGGAGCTCATGATATGTGCCTGACTTTCTCAAACAGGTGCGTCTATTGTTATTCTGTTTTTATCTCACCATTTATGTTGGGTGTATTTGTTAGCCGGGGCACTGACTTGGCATGCTTTTGGTGGTGGTGGTACTGCTTTGGTTTCCAAAGCCCCTCATCAAGAGGAACTTTACCTGAGTAGTTTCATCCACATCTAGCCACAGCCAGACCTGGCTTTAAATCCTGGCTTTGAGCCCAAGCCTGAGGCACTGTTTGGATGACACTAAAGACCTCTGGGGTGAGTGGATAACATTTGCACATGGGAGGCATATAAATTGCTGTGGCTATAGGGCAGGCTGGGAGGTTGTCTCCAAATATGGCCATAAATAATACCTCTTATGTTCCATTTTTGTATGCAGATGTAACTCTTCCTACTGAGAGGTGGATTCTGCCTCTTGAAGCTTGGCTAGACTTTGACTTACTTTGACCAACAGAATGCAGTGGAAATAACACTGTGCTGATTCTGACTCTAACCCTTAAGAGATTTAGTAGCTTCACCTGTCACTATTTGGAACCACCATGTAAGATCCCAGCTACTTGGATGGAGAGAGAGGGGCCCGCCAACCAGCAGCCATTCCAGCCTTCCAGTGTGAGCTCCCAGACATGTGAGTGAAGCTACCATGGACATTCTAGCCCCAAATTAATTTCTTAACTTAATGCAAATGCATATGTATGTGACTTCAGGCAACAGTGCATGGAGCAAACGAAATGTCCAGCCGAGGAGCACCTGGGTGGCTCAGTCGTTAAGCATCTGCCTTTGGCTCAGGTCATGATCCCAGGGTCCTGGGATAGAGCCCCGTATCAGGCTCCCTGCTGGGCGGGGAGTCTGCTTCTCCCTCTCCCTCTGCCTGCCACTCACCCTGCTTGCGCTCTCTCTCTCTGTCAAATAAATAAATAAAATCTTTAAAAAAAAAAGAAAAGAAAAGAAATGTCCAGCCGATCCACTAAATTGTGAGAAATAATAAAGCATTGTTGGTTTAGGCCATTAAATGTTGGGGCCCATTGTTACACAGCAATAAATGACTGACACACACTCTAACAACTGATTATCTATAATTAAAAATATATTGTCTGCTCAGACTCACAACAACTGGTTTAGGTGAGCAGTCCAGAAGTAGAAAGGAGATAGGTTTCCTGTTTGATACTAAACACAAGTTGTAGATAATTTCCTATGAATGACTAAGAGTTAACTGTATTTTACTTTTTACCCTTACTTATCTCTGTCTTATTCTGTATTTACGTTCTGCCGGGTCATCTGAATTGAAGTGGAAATACTGAGCCCATTATCTGCTACTGCTTATTCTGTATGGAGCAAAATACTAATCTGTGGAGTCTTAGAGCTAAGGAACAGTCAAGAGCAGGCTCCTCCTAAGGAGTAGAAGGTCAGAGAGATGCAGTGAGAAGTCCACTTCGTAGAGAGCAAGCTAGTGGCATTTGGAGACAGACTGAATGACTAACCAGATGTTTTCATTCCAGCAACTTGGCAGAAAATAGAGAGTACCTTAATTCTCTTGCTCATGAAAGGCACCTGGAAAAAAAAGCACATTATTTCATTGGAGTGTTTGGTAGACCCTCTGATCTGTTAATGTGAAATACCAAGAAACCTCATAATGAATTAGATTTGACACAATGCTGTATTTATTATGAAGTAGATCCCATCTGAATTTAAATTCCATACAAGAAGGTTTGGTTATAGAATTTTTCTAAAATTCTTATTATAACATGCTCTCACCTGTATGGCATTACCAAAATCCTGAATTCAGAAGACAGTAAACAGGAAGTATTATTGCATCAAATGAAATTCAAAGTATATTCAATATTTCTTATATCAATGACCAAAAGATGATCTTACAAATATATATATATATATATATATATATATTTTTTTTTTTTTTTTTAATTTGGAGCCCTTTCTCCCCTATCCAGAGGTATAACTCCAGTCTCTTGACAAAGTTTATAATCTCGCTCTTGCTGTTGAGATGTATCTGAGAAATAGCTCCGCTTCTGGGTTACCATGGAGACCACTTCCCAACTGGTGGCTGAAGGTAACCCTTGTTGACCGTGGTTGGGGGTAGTTATCAAGCTGTCACTGGCAATCTTCCCCCTCATTTACTAGAAGCAACATTCCAGAAAGGAAATAGCGGGATGACATGGTGAGAGCACACTTTCACTCTAAGACTGCAATTTTGGGAAGACTTCTATTGTCAGCTGCAAGCTCCTGGTCCCAGCGGAGTAGGGCCTGCACATAATCCAAGCATCATCTGAGCAGAGAAAGTGGGGAAAATAGCTCTGGACTTGCGGTCAGACTGAATAAGAATTCTAGCTTTCTCCTGCTTACCAGAAGAACTTGGGCAAGTCAGAGGCTGGGCAATGGGAGTATCTGTTCCTTTCTTCCTTTCTTATGAATACAGAATAACAGTTTTTGCCCCACCTACCTCAAAAGATTCTTATAACAACCATATGAGATAATAGAGATAAATGTGCTTTATAAACTGTGAAGTGCTATATGGATATGAGGCTTAAAAGAGCTAGGGAGAAAAATGACAGAGTGATTCATGGTGTTTTCCAGGTCAAAATTCAGAGATACCCACACGGAGCCTATTAATTATATGAACATCTATTGAAGGAATGAACTTGCTAGAAGTTGCTTCCCTCCACATAGAGAAATTGCTATAATATTTTAAACTGTGCAAAGGACAGATCTAATTTATATATGTTTTCTGAAAACACAGGCACTGCATATATTTTAAATACAGCTAAAATTTGGCAAGTGATCGTAGGAGAAACAATCTTACAACTGAATAAGGTCTTTTTTTGAAAAGAGTCTTTGTACTTTTAATGGCTTTCGATTCTCAGACTCTCTGGGCTGAAAGAACAGGTGAAACTGGATATCAGACATTTGCAGCTGCTTTCTTTTTTTTTTTTATTCAGCAAGCTCACTCCATCCCCAACTCTTTTTCTATTGCTAAGGAAATGAGATGTCTGTGTTTCACTTAAAACTGATTCCAGAGGCACCTGGGCAGCTCAGCTGGTTGAGTGTCCAACTCTTGGTTTGGGCTCAAGTTGTGATCTCAGGTTCGTGGGATCGAGCCCCACATAGGGCTGCACATTCAGCATGGAGTCTGCTTAAGATTCTCTTCTCCCTCTGCCTCTCCCCTCCATGCTCACTCTCTCTCTCTCTCTCAAATAAATAAATAAATAGATCTTTAAAAAAAAACTGATTCCAAAGGATAACCCCTGAACCAGAAAAAAAAAAAAAAAGTTATATAATGAATGGTTTTGTTTCCATAATGTCAATTAAATAATTCAATAACATCTAACTAAACAGACATCCATTAAGTGACCATTCTATCCCAGATAATGTAGTAGGTGCTGGAGAAACCAACCAACCAACCAGCAAATTAAGTCATGAATTTGTTTTCAAGAAACTGACAGTTGGGTAAGTAATTATGATTTAGTGTTAGCAGTGCAATAACAAAACCACATACAGGAGGTAAAAATAACCTTACTAAAGAAGTCATTGGATTTCTGGATTAGGCAAGAAAGAGTGCTTGGGGGGATAAAGCTCAGGTTTGTTTTAAAGGATCCTGAAGAGTATGGCAATTGTACAAGTTTGGGAGACACAGACATATATAAGGCTAAAGGAATAGCTACAAAGAGTTTGATCTTGCCAGTAAACTGCAAGCTCCTGGTCCCAGCAGAGTAGGGCCTGCACATAATCCAAGCATCATCTGAGCAGAGAAAGTGGGGAAAATAGCTGTGGACTTGTAGTCAGACTGAATAAGAATTCTAGCCCTGGAACACTGGTGGCTGGGACTTAAGAAGTAGTCAGGAACCAGATGATGGAGGCCCTCATGTACCATGTTAAGCAACTTGGACCTCATCTCATAGATCCTCAGCATTCAGTATGGACAACCCAAGCCATATATGGCTATTTCAAATTCACTTTCACTTAATTAAAATTTAAAAAAATTAATTCAGTTTCTCATTCTTAACCAGCCACTCCTGAGGGGCCCAATAGCTCCATGTGGTTAGTGGGCGCCATCTTGAACAGCTCAGATACAGAACACTTCCATCATTGTTGCTTATGGCTCAGCACTGTCATGGATACTTGGGAGCGTTAATGATTTAAGTGGGAGCATGCTACGTTAATATTTGCATTTTAGAGAAATAGCTTTGCAGGAAGATAACTTGGGGAGGAATAAGAAAAAAATAACACACTAATCTACACAAGATTACACAAAACTACAGGGGCCTTGAGGATGCGAGAGAGGCAGCAGATTTGAAATATAGAGTTGGAGCAAACTAAGCTTTATCACTGTGTTGATCAGTTGTATGACTAAATCGATCAGGGATAGCAACCAAGACGGTCACTGAATAAATAAACATGTGTGTGTCAAGAAGGGCTCAGCTAATTTTGTTTATATATGGAAAGTGGAGTAGGGGTTTGCTGGAGATAATAGGATGATAAGAACCAACTTAACAAGTTCCATGGCCCCATGTAGACCATGAAGTTGACAGCCTGAAATTTTCATTTTCAAGCAGTATCTTTGACATTTCTGAAACCACAGGCATATTTATCTTCACATCAAAGCACTAAATCGCCTTTATAAATCTTTAAGAGGCTGAGAGGCAAGTTTAGAAAATGAAGTTCTCATGAAAATCTTACAAGGAAGTAGGGCTCAACATTTCCAGTGTTCTGATCTTTTTGCAATGTCTTTGCCAGTTATGGAAATAACTCCAAGTCTGACATTTTCCCACTGTGCCTTCTGATTGAACAGAGCAGCTACAATCCATTTGATGAGTGGTCCAATTAGCCAAAGGGATATTTGTGGTTTCTGTCAATTGCACCACTTACAGACAGATGGAAGTTAGGTCACTTGGTTGAAAACTATAGCCAGAAGGAGCACGTGGTTAGGAAGTTAAATGACTAAAATTGGAGGGAAGATAGCTTTAGTAATATTCTTCCTAGCAAACTTGTAAAGTTGGGATGTTAAGTCTCCTAAGGAATCACCCGTGACTCTCTTCCTCTCAGGAAGTCTGAGGAAGTCTTCCTTGACTATTTTTCCCCATACACACCCACTATTAATCTACACTACTACTACTAATAATGATGGCTATCGTTTGTTGACACATATTATTTGTCACCCCTGTGTTAAATTCTTTTGAACCTCATTTCTCCACATCACTTCAGCTATGAGTGGCTGAGTCTGGTCTCAAACCAAGGTCTGATTCCAAAACTGGATTTAACTGTTCCATGCTGCCCCTTCTCTGGAGAATGATGTGGGACACATTGGGTCTTCCATTAAGGAAATGCTAGCAGAGCTTAGCACTTGGCTATCATTCCCACAGTCATAGGAATGGGTCTTTTTTCCTCAATGAGTCCTACAAGAAAGCAGAAAAACTGGTTTGCAGTGGTGAGAGAAGAGATTTGGCTCCTACAACTCTGAGAGGGCTTTTCCTTTCCTTCCCCCCAGGAATAAGTGGATTCAGTAGGACAAGACTAATCTGGGAAAGTGGTAAAAAAAAAAAAAAATTTACTAAAACATGTAGATCCAGAATGAGGCATGGAATTCAGTCCAGGGCAAGGGTCAGGAAGGAAGCTGGAAACATACAAAATCAACAAGACCAGGACAGGGACGTTCCCTATCTCTCAACCACGTCCGTCAGTCCTCAGGGCATTAATAGCCATTCAAGACAAATGCTTCCCCCCACCCCCCCAAAAAATCCAATAGCAATAGATCTACTAAACATGTGAAAAACATGAAAACTCACTAAATGTTAACAACATGCTATGTTATGTCTTCCGGAGTAACTAGAATGACTGGAAAAACGTGAAAGTTTGATAGGAGTTTGCCGAAATGGGCAATCACATACATTACTGATAGGTGGGTAAATATGAATCATCTGCTAAGAAAATACTTTGGCAATGTTTGAAAAAGGTTAAATATGATTGTCTTGCACCCTTAATTCTATCTCAAGAAATATACTTTAAAGAATGCATTCAAATACAAATAGAAAGTGAAATGAGCATTAGGAGAGAGATGGAGAAGTAAATTTGGAGTGTTCATAAAATTGAATTTTTTTGCACTAAAAACAGATTCCAGTAATTTAAAACTGTGCTTTAATAAAGACTGCAGGGTAAAAAAAAATGGGGGGTGTCTTGTTGACTCAGCCTGTAGAGTGTGCGGCTTTTCCTCTCAGGGTCATGAGTTCAAGTCCCACATTGGGTATAGAGCTTACTTAAAAAAAAAATAATACAAAAAATTTTTAAAAAGTAAAGACTGCAGAGAAATATAACAAAATGCCATTCGTGGATGGTTCTAGGTATTGAGATTGTAGACGCTTTATTCTTCTTTTGTTTTCTCTAATTCCCCAGTTTTTGGCAAAAAACTATACTTAATTTAGCACATCCTAGAGCAGTAGTATGATAAAGTGGAAAAATCCCTGGACTTTGGAGTCAGACTTCCTGAGTTCAAGTACCAGTTCCGTATTTATCAACTATGTGACTTTGAGCCATTTGCTTAACTTCTCCATGTATCAGTTTTCTTATCTATAAAATCAGATGAAGATCACAGTCACCTCATGGAGGTTAAGTGAGTTAATACATATAAAATGTATTTTGAACAATGCCCTGCATATTGTAGAATTACATAGCATTAGTAATTATTGTTGTCCATTTTAATATGGTGACTAAGGAAGAATGTCAGTCATATTACATATACATATTAGCTGTATGACATGCAGCAAGCTATCAATCCTTGCTGAAACTCAATTTTTTTTTACTTACAGAATGAGTATAATGCCAATCTTGTATTTTTTATGAAGATTGATTATGTATATCTCTACATAATATATAGTATGATAATATAAGAAATATAAATGGTTGTTTGCAAAGATTAATCATTACATATATAACCATATATAACATACATAAACATAGTGTGTGAGTATATATATATAAAATATATATGTACATAGTATAAGCCAAATGTATAACTTGTTTATGTATACAATATAAGCTAAATAAATGATATCTGCTATTAAATTGAAAATCAGAAAAGTATGTCATACACCTGAGAAGCACATATGTAGAGAACATTTGGGGGCCATTATTCTGTTGTAATATCTTATTTGTGTTCTGGCGTATTTTCCAGTGAACAGACTTCTTTATGTAACTCTGTGCTAAGAGTACTCAGTACAGTGTGAGGAGGAGAAACACCACTTGTTTCAATATTGTACTAAATTTCCCAAATGTCCAACACAGAAATCACATGGAGTGTAATTGCGACAAAGGTCCCAGTGTAACCCTTTGAGGCGGGGCTCGTCATCTCGGAGATGGTGAGTCTCCACACCTTTCATGCACCTTTCAAGGTGCGGTCTGATGATAAACAGCTAAAGGATGGACTGATCCTCTCAGGATATCTGCAATTTAAAGAAGGCTGTTTCAGAGTCACAGAGAAAGGTACTGAGCAGGGTACATCCCTGGGAAGTGGAAGATAGGGGTGTGTGTGTGTGTGTGTGTGTGTGTGTGTGTGTGTGTGTGTGTTGGGGGGAGACTTCCCTAACACCCTCTCCTTCCAAGTCTCCTAGGCTGTGCTCTGGTCTTCTGGATCCTTACCTGACTTCTCACAGTGGAGGTGGTTGCCCCATCTCACAGAGAAGACCCAAGAAGTGCTTGTGGCTGTCCCCAGGGACCTCAGCTCAACTGTGACTTCTGAGCCATCTGAGGCAGGATGCTCACCCCTGTCACTTCTGACCTGACTGGTGGTGACTACATTAGCATGAGGTCTTGGTGACCTGCCTGTTTGGTTCTAAGTCACTGGCTCAGATTAGATACAAATTGTCCTCCTAGATAAAAGAGCTCCATACTCACATGAAAGCTATTGATTTCCCATCTACTACCCAAATGACTCTATCATTAGGGCACACTAGGTAATTTCCTTCAATTTTGACTTCTGGATTTGGGCCTGAACCAACCAACCATTAAGAGTTGTTTAATTAGTGAGAAGAGAAGAGGAAAGAAAACAGAGAAAAGAAAAGAAAAAGAAAGGAAAGGAAAGGAAAGGGAGAAAAGAGGAAAGGAAAGGTGAGAAAAGGAAAGGAAAGAAAAGAAAAGAAAAAGAATTGCTCTACGTAAGACATTTATTCAGGATTCTAGGATTACCTTGCCTCTCCCAACCCTATCAGCTCTTATCAAGAACGTGTTAAGGAACTTAACATCTGATTCTTACTGGTGAATCAGGAAAATCATTAACAGTCCATTGTCACTGCTGCCTCCAGTCTGGAAATACCACCTCTGCTCCTCCTGAGAATTTATATTTTATTATATTCTGTAAAGATGTCCTGTATCAGCCTCTGCCTTAAAAATGCCATTCTCCCCCAAATTTGTAACACATCATAGACAAAGGATGTTTCCTAAATACACAGGGAGCCTTTACAAATCAATACAAACAAAAACCAGGAAACAACCTCAGTTGGCAAGAGCAGAAATCTTGTCTGTTCTGGTAACCAGCACATTTCCCCTGCCCGGAATCATGCCTGGGATATAACAGGTGCTCAAAGAAATCTAAAGAAAAAAGTGGGTACACAACATGAATAAGACAAAGGACATATAAATATGCTTAATCTCACTAATAAATAAAGACACACACGGAGGACCACAGGGGAAGGGAGGGAAAACTGAAGGGGAAGAAATCAGAGAGGGAGACAAACCATGAGAGACTCTGGATTTCAAGAAACAAAGAGCTACAGAAGGGAGGGGGTGGGGGGATGGGATAACCTGGTGATGGGCATTAAGGAGGGCACCTGTTGTGATGAGCACTGGGTGTTATACGTAACTAATGAATCATTGAACACTACATCAAAAACTAATGATGTACTATATGTTGGCTAACTGAACATAATAAAAAAAGAATCACACACAAAAAAAGAAAGACACACAAATTAAAGCACGACTTTTATACTGACACAAAAATGAGAAAGGTTAATAATACCCTGTGTTGGTGGAGGTGTGCAGTTAACAGGCATTCTCAAACATTGTCTGCAAGGGGTTTAAAAGGGTAAAATTCTTAGGGGGAAATTTGTGCAAAATTTCTATTGAAAATTTAAACATCCCTGTTTTTGACACTTCTCTTATTTCAGTCCACAGACAAACTATTCTCACACAATAATACGTGTGTAAGAATGGTCATTTCAGGAATATTCGTAAGAGTGAAATATGGGAAAGCACATTGATAAGCATTTTTATAGCCAGAGACAATATTTGCTGAGCACTCACCTGCTACTCATGACCTTAGCATGTGTTTCAAAGGTAATATTTCATTTAATCTACTCAATAAATTTAGGAAATTGATTCTATTCATATTCTTCAGGCTCAGATAAAGACAGATTCAAAGGCAGATGTTGAGCCAGGAAAAACTTAAGGCTTTATTTTTCTTTCTCTTCTTTCTTTTAATAACTGGTGCAACATGCTGTTCTAAATGTTTCATTGCTTTAAGAGCATTTAACTTAATTTAAGGCCAGCTCGTTACCATCATTCTCATTTTAAGGCTGAGGAAAATGACATTTAAAAGAGGATCACATGCATAGGAAGTGACAAAGACAAGTACTATTAACCACTATGTTATGTGCTTTCCTTGTTAGAGATGAAATACCTAGATTTATATCCTTTTTCTGACCCAATTAAATGTTCGAATTTACATTATCTCCTTATGTATAAGATGGAAATAATAACATTATCTTATGCAATTTTGTGAGTTAACATATCTATATCAAATTGTACCAGCCTAGAGGGAAAAGCATGGTCAAAACAGCACTCAATTAATAAAAAGTATAGCCAACTGTATTTTCTGTAAGAAATGTGTTTAAAACCAAAGACTCAAGTAGGTTAAAAGTAAAGTAGTGAAGAAAAATAGACCATGTTAATACTAATCAAAAGAAAGCCAGAGTAGCTATATTAAATTCAAACAAAGCAGAGATCAGAAAAAGAGAAATTATCAGGGGTAACAAGGGGCACTACATAATAATAAAACACTTCATTCTTCAAAAACAATTCTAAATGTATATGTATCTACCAACAGAGCATCAAAATTGGTAAGGCAGAAGTTGAAACTTCAAGGAGAAATTGAAAAACACAATATTACAGTTGGAAACTTCAACACACCTCTTCAGGAATTGATATATCAAGTGGGCAGAAAAGTCAGAAGTATATATTTGCCCTGAATTACCAATCAATTGATCCAGTTGGCATTTATAGAACAGTCTATCCAAAAAGAGCAAAATGCATGCTGCTTTGAAGCTAACATGAAACATTCCTCAAGATAGACCATATTCTGGGCCATAAAACACACCAACAAATTTTTAAAATAAAACCCCTATAAAGTATATTCTCAGACTACAGTGAAATTAAATTAGAATTCAACAAGAGAAAAAGAACTGGAAAATCTCCAAATATTTGAAAATTAATAACACACTTGTAAATAGCACATGTGTCATAAAAGAAGTCTCAAGCCAAATTTTAAAATATTTTGAGCTAAATGAAAATAAAAATAAAAATAATTAAAATCTGTGGGTTGCAGCAAAAGCAGTGCTTTAAAGGGAAGTTTATAGCATTAAATGCATACATTAGAAAATAAGAAAGATCTAAAACCAATAACAAGCTTTCCACCTTAGTAAACTAGAGAAAGAAGGCAGTCTAAGCCTACAGCAAGCAGAAGAAAAGAAATTTAAAAATTAGAGCAGAAATCAATGAAACTGAAAATAGGAAAGCAATAAAGAAAGTCAATAAAATCAGAAACTGATTCTTTGAAAAGGTCAATAAAATTGGTAAACCTCTAGTCAGTCTGATCAAAAAGAAAAGAGAGAAGATACAAATTAGCAGAATCAGAAATGAAGAAGGGTCATCCTTGCTGGTCCTGTAGATGCTAAAAGGATAATGAAAGAATACTATGAATAATTCTATGCCTACAGATTTGACAACATAGATAAGCCAATTCCTTCAAAGATGCAAGCAACCAAAACTCATACAAGAAGTAGATAATCTGTGCAATAAATTGAGTCAATATTAAAGATTTTCCAAAAAAAATAAGTCACCAAGTCCAGATGGTTTCACCAATAAATTCTCACAAATATTTAAAGAAGAAATGAAGCAAATATTTCACAATCTCTTGCAGAAATAGGAGGAAATACTAGCTAATTCATTCTATGAGACAAGCATTCCCCTAATAATAGCACATGATAAAAACAGTACAAGAAAGGTAAACCACAGACCTACATCTCTAATGAATGTAGATGTAAAAATAACCCACAAAATTTTAGCAAATTCAATAATGTATAAAAAGAATTATACCCATGACCAAGTGGGATTTATTCCAGGTATGCAAGGCTGAATATTTGAGGATTAATCAATATAATATACCACATCAACAGGTTAGAGAAGAAATATCATATGATCATATCAATTGATTCAGAAAAGCTTTTAGATATTTTTGACAAAATATAACACACATTCATGATAAGAAAAAAGTCTTACCAAACTAGGAACAGAGGGAATTTCAATTTGATAAAGAACATCTATGAAGAACCTATGGTTGACGTCATAGTTAACGGTGACAAACTGAATGCTTTCTCCCTAAGATTGGGAACAAGGCAAGAATGACCCTTCTCACCACTCCTAGTCGACATTGTACTGGAAATTGTAGCCAGTGCAATAAAACAAGAAAAGGAATATATCTATTATATTTATTGTTGCATATATTAAAACATACATAATAACATAATATCTATAAATAATACATACAGAGAGACAGATAGATTAGGCAAGAAGAAATAAAACTGCCTTTATTCACAGATGATGTGATTGTACATGCAGAAAATACAAAAGAATCCACAAAAACCTCCTGAACTAGTAAGTGAGTGTCACAGGATACAAGGATATAAGGTTAATACACAAAAGTCAATTGTGTTTCTATTTTCCAGCATGAACAATAGGAATTTGGAATAAAATTACTATTTACAATAGCCTCCCCAAAAGTGAAATACTTAGGCACAATACTAGGTATAAATCTAACAAACTATTACAAATTATATGTGCATGTCCTTCACTAGGTGAATGGATAAACTGGTATATCCATACAATGCAATATATTTCAGTGATAAAAAGAAATGAGCTATCAAGACACAAAGACACATGAGTAAATATTAACTGCATATTGCTAAGTGAAAGAAGCTAATCTGTTAAAGTTACATAATATGATTACAATTGCATGGCATTCTGAAAAAGACAAAACTATAGAGATTAGAAACAGAACAGTGGTTTTTAGTGACTAGGGTTCCAGGGGTGAGAGAGGCGGGTTGACCCTGCACAGGGAATTGAAACATAGGGGATTCTTTTAGGGTTGTGAAAACATTCAGTATAATACTGTAATTGCCAAATGCAAAACACTAGGCATTTTTCAAAACCCATAGAACTTTACTGCACAAAATATGAGCCTTAGAGTATGTACATTAAAAAAATAATTTAGGAGTATAGAGGATCCCAGATAGAATGTAGAATGTAACAAGTAAATCTAAATGTATTATAAATGCATAAAACCACCTCACCGAAGTGGGTGGGGAGAAAATATGCTGACCCACATAACTTTGGAAATGAACAAAGTATGTAACATTAATGACAAAAGAAATTGTACATAAGCTCTATAATCGAGATGATCAGTGTATATCCACAAATGCATACCACAGATATATGAGTTAACAATTCTGATATTGCTGTCCATTGATGTTTGAAATGAACAATGAAGTAAAGGGATGGAGGATGGTGTGAGTCAGATTTCTCACTGTTGGAGTAGAAATTTACAGATCAGCAAGGGGAGGAGGCTAGAATAATCAATGTGGTAATGAATTAGAATTGGAGATATCAATAAGAACTTATGTTTACAATAATAAAAAGATGGTTACATCTAGAAATATGTCACAACACGTATATATTCATCAATTAGTATACACACATATATTTCCTTGTTGTGTCGGCCCAAAGGTCAGGAAGAAGGTCAAGAAGCAACCACACCCCAGTAGCAGTGAGCACACCTATCATCCAAATCTTGGTTTTTAATACCATTCTCCAATTTAAAAAAATGAGGCTCTTTGGAAAAGTGGCTGAAACTAGGCCTGGGGCAGAAAATATGGAAGATGAGCCTGGAGTGTCTTGTGATGACAAATAGTGAGGAAATACCACATCCCTACAACAAAAAACAAAAACAAATATGCTCAATGGTGGGGATATTTCAGAAAAACACAGGGGTCAACTGAAAGAGCTCTCGATGGCTCACACTGGAACAATGTGAGCCACAAAATAATTTAAAAAAAAAAGTATTCCCAAATACTATTCCCAAGAGTATAATCCAAAATATAAAATAAATATCCATAAGCCCAAGCTAATATAAGTAATTGAATAAGCAAATAAATGGGAGAGAAGAGACAATTTTCCATGCAGAAACATTTCAAATAATTTATGTAGCTACTCCGCTACCAAGGAGGAGCTTGACCCCCTATTCCTTAAGTCTGGACTGTGTATAAGGACTTCTTTCCAAAGAGCACAGTGTGGAAAGGGGGAAAAAAGAAAAGTAACTTTATAGTAGAGAAACCTGACAAACACTACTTTGGCCAGGTGATCGTGGTCATCATCAACAGTCATAAATCATGTTGATAATATGTACCCTTGATTTGATGTGAAGGAAATGGTACTTTACCTCTGTGGTTTTCCTCCCCCAAACTCATAACCCCAGTGTAATCACAAGAAGAACATCAGACAAATTCCAATAAAGGGCCAGCCTGCAATATATTTTACAGGACTCTGACTCAAAGTCATCAAGGTCGTCAAAGACAAGCAGAGTCTGAGAAACTACCATAACCATAAGGAGCCTAAGGAGACATGACAACTGAACGTAATTTGGCGTCTTGGATGGTATCCTGGAATAGAAGGACATTAGGTTAAAAACTATGGAAATCTGAACAAAGCATGGACTTTAGTTAATAATGTATTGATATCGGTTCACTATCTGTAATAATTGCATCACACTAATGTAAAGTGTTAATCATAGGGGGACATGGAGAGGGAGGTATAGGGGACCTCTGTATTATCTTCTCAATGTTTCTGTACATATTAAAGTCTCCTAAAATAAAATTCTAAAAAACCTAACATCCATACAAAAATATTGTTCTAGCTCAACTCCCATCTTACCCAGGAGAAATCCAGCCCCCTCCAGATGCCCACAGAATGTCTGAGAATTCTCCAGAGGCACCTCTAATGTCCATTTCTTGACTATTAGGACTTCTCCCATTCCACAGCTTCTTCTCACCGTTGCCCATGACAGTGTCCCAGACAGGACCGTTTGCAAACTTCAACTTGAAGTGCTCACACGTCCCAAGAGAGAGATGCATCATTATCACAATTAATAGCCAATGGTCACTGCTATTTTATGTGTGGTTTGGGGGTGGTGTTTTCAGAACTCTGAAGTGGGCAGAAAGGGCTACATTGTATCAGGAACCTTCATTTTCTAGAAACTGAAATGTCTGGGAAAGGGGCACTTGGAAACCTTTGAGATGAGCTTTTGTCTTGACTAAAAGTCCAATAAACTTGCTCTGTCTTGGGCCCTTTTAATGAATCATTTCTTCCTGTCAGGTACCATGTGTTCCTTTTAGGACATCAAGAAATAAGAAGTGACACGGAGTGCCGCTAGGAAGCAATCCAGACTAAGGCAGATGTCTTTAGTTGGTGTCTTAATGAAACTCTGTTTTCTGCTTCCGCCACCTGCCAGGATTTTCTTGTCCCTGACCTGTAGGTTCACACTCAGGATTATTTCTTTGAAAACCTGCCGCTGCCTGGACATCATCTTGTTTTCTATTCTCCTGGCTGTGTTTGCAGATTCTTGGTACTTAGGATTTGGCTCCCTGGCCTGACCATCGCTCTGGGGTCATCCCTCCCACTCACTGACTTGGGAAACTAAATTTTCTTAATTTCTGGATTCTAACTGATTTCCAGCCCCATATCATACCAATGCGCAGACAACTATCATGATAACACCAAACATCTGTTGACCATGTACTATATGCCATCAAGAGCACAAAATCCAACTGCCTGATCTCTCCCAAGGTGGGGGGCTTGGGTAGGTGTGATTATTATACAAAGCTGTGGGTTGGAGTTAAGAAGTTGCTCCCAGGGGATTCACTACAGTGAAGATACACCCTAACTCCATAGAAGGACAAAGAAGGGGAGGAGAAGATGTAGTATGACTCTGACCCAATTTCTTGTGTAGCTGTTTGGGCATAACTAGGGATGTAAAACACTAAATAAGCATCAGGAGTAGTGATTAGGGACACATAAGAGGCAGGGTAAGAGGGTCTGTTAGGAACCAACTTGTGGAAGCTCAGCTCACTCTTTTAGTAACTGGCTGGTAAACTATTTTCGGTCCATGGGATGGGTGGGTGGCTGGAACTCTATCTCTTTGTGCAGCCTCACAACTGATGCCATCTAGCA